>NC_140498.1:74100721-75300721 GCF_964271855.1 Acomys minous
GGCTGTCAGTTTGACTGGATTTAGAAACAGTGTGCATGGGCATCCCACATTGTCTGAGTGTGGGTGGCACCATGTCATAGGCTGGGGTCCAGACTGAGTAAGAAGGAGAAAGCAAACTGAGTACTCTCTGCTCCTGACTGTGGATGTGACCAGCTGCCCCCTGCTCTTGCCACCATGCCTTCCCCACCATGAGCCCCAATAAACCCTTCCCCCCTGGACCGCATAGCCTCAAACTGTGAGCTACTATAGACCTTTCCTCCTTTAAGTTGCTTCTTGTCAGCAAACAATATTTGACCTGGGCATCCAACACACAGGACTCATCAGAACCTGAGAGATGCATCTTCTAGGCCTGGTGAGATGTTTGCCTACTGCTGTAGTAGGCACAAGCACAGTGCCTGCACATATTAGATACCTAGTGTGTACATGTGGGTGAAAGGACTGCCCAGCCCTGGTGTTATACTCCAGGTCGAATAACAAATAAATGCATCAAAAAGAACAATAAACTAATCTCTTTCAGCCCCACTTGAAAACTACTATGTTTTATTTTCTCTTTCTTTCTAGTGCTGGGATAAGACCCAGGACCTTGCACATGCTAGGCAAGTGCTCTACCACTGAGCCATATCTCCAGCCTTATACACATGACTCTCAGCCTTATAAGACATTTGAAAAATATTTAAATAATAAATTTTTATCTGTTGACCTGAGATACTAGTTAATGGGCTGAGGAATTCACACATTCAACATATATTTTGAACATTTACCACTTGCCAGCTATAGCTGTAGACCAGTGGTTCTCAACCTTCCTACTACTGTGACCCTTTAATACAGTTCCTTATGTTTTGGTGACCCCCAACCATAAAACTATTTTATTGCTACTTCATAAGTGTCCTTTCGCTACTGGTATGAATCATAACGTAAAGAGTGATATGCAGGGTCTTTGATATCTGATTGCTGTGGAAAGGCTGTTTGGCCCCTCAAGGGTCGTGACCCACAGGTTGAGAACCACCGCTGTAGATGCTTACTTATAGCAGGGGAACAAAAGGCCCTGCCCTCATGCCTGTGAACAGACAGGCTTAGGGGCTCTCAAGACCTCAGGCCACCAAAATGATAGCAGGTAAAGCTTCATGGCCTGAGTTTGATGCTGGGACTTAACATGGTGGGAGAAGAGAACTAAGTCCTTGAAGCTGTTCTCCATGTGTGTGTCCACACATAAGTAAGTAAAAAAGAAAACGAGCAAAAAAAAAAAAAATGAGTAAAAAGAAAAAAAAAATCAATGGTGGCACATGCCTGTAATCTCAGCACTGGGAAGAATGAGACAAGAAGATTTAGAGTTCAAGGCCAGCCGGAGCTACCATAGTAAAACATCGGCCCAAATAAACCACTTCCAAAAACCACACCCCTGAAACTAAAGGGAACCTAGCGATGGCTCTTAGCAGCAGAATGCTGTGTAAGCTCTAAACTAAGCCTTCAATTCCGTCCCTAGCACAGCAAGGAAAACAAAATAAAACAGCGGAGATGCAAGGAAAAAGGAAGAGGAAGGTCTGGCGAGGGGCTCTCCGTCCCCGCAGCTACAATCCCCAACACCTGGTGTATAAGCAACTGCCCAAACCAACGTATGGGGCCCACGTGGAAGAAGAGAACTGACTTCCACAAATTGTCCTCTGACTTCCACATGCTTGCCGTGGTACACACGTACACACAGTTATCAGCCAATAAGCAAACAAATGCTAAAAGCCCATGAATGGATTCATGCTTGTGTATGCGAGCCATACACTACCAAGACAGAGTTGGAAGGAAAACGGAAGCCCTGGCGCAGTAGGCTTGTTCCACCGAGTGGAGGCGCTAGAGAACCCAGGAGCGCGTTCCTTGCTCCGGCTCCTCCCGCTAGTTGCGCGCCCGCCCCTCGCACCTTCACGCGGCTGTAGACGGTGGAGACTGGTGTGACCCGGTGGTGTTGGTGGGAGCCCAGCAGGCCACAGAGACCACAGATGAACTCCTGGTCCTTCTCGCAGAAGAGGCTGAGAGGGTTTCGGTGGTGCACGCACACGGTGGGCTCTGTGTCCCCCGGGAGCCTCAGAGCATCGATCACCCGGGCCAGGGAGACATTAGGCGGGGAGCTGCTGCAGTCTACTGACTGACGACACACGGGACAGCGCAGCGCGGAGTCCAGGTGTTGGGACAAGGAGTCCAGGCAGCCCTTGCAGTAAGAGTGGCCACACTGTAGCATCAGAGGTTCCTTGAAGACCTCCAGGCAAATGGGACACTGCAGCTGGTCCTGTAGCTCCCTCACAGTCACCCGCCAAGCCATGCTCACAGCTCAGCTGCAACAGAAGTAGCAGTCATTGCTCTGTCCTGCCTCTCCCTCCCTCTGTCGGATTCCTTCCCAACCCAAGGGATGTTGGAAGCTTAGGGAGAAAAGGATGCCAGCCTTGGATTCTGATCTCAAACTACTATGACTCTGAGCCTCAGTTTTCCCATCTGGAAACAAAAGAAGGACTTAAATGGAAAAACAGTGGCCGCTATGGGTCTGGATATACCGCTCAACTGGGAGTTTAACTTAGAGGTTTTTCTAGAATACATGCGGTCCTTGGGTTCAATCTCCAGCACCATAAATGCCACATGGAGATAAGACCTTCTACACACACACACACACACGCACGCACGCACGCACGCACACAGCATTAGGGATAGAACCACCACCACCTGCACAGGTTAGGCAAACACTACTAATGAGGTAAAGTCTCAACCTTCTTTTTACGTTTTTGTACAGCACCCCCACCCCCCTTACTGTTTATTTTGAGACAGTCTCCTTACTTTGTCCTAGAGTAGTGATTCTCACCGTGTGGGTTGTAACTCCTTTGGGGGTGGAACAACCCTTTCACAAGGGTCGGCCTAAGATCACAGTTTGTTTTTCGTTGTTTTGTTTGTTTGTTTGTTTGTTTTTCAAGACAGGGTTTCACTGTGTAGCCTTGGCTATCCTGGACTCACTTTGTAGACCAGGCTGATCTCGAACTCACAGCGATCCTCCTGCCTCTGCCAAGATCACAGATGCTTACATTACAATTCATAACAGCAGTGAAATCACAGTTCTATAGTAGCATGAAAATACTTTTATGGCTGGGGTCACCACAACACGAAGAGCTGCATTAAAGGGTCGCAGCATTGGGAAGGCTGAGAACCACTGCTCTAGAGTGTCCAGGGCTCGGGCTCCAGCCACAGATCCTACTTCAAGGAGGAGTCTCTCTTGAGATCCAGAAATCTGTAATATACACCTTCCACCCCGGGCAAATTTTTTGTTTGTTTGTTTTCAAGACAGGGTTTCCCTGGGTAGCCCTGGCTGTCCTGGGCTGGCCTTGAACTCACAGAGACCCTCCTGCCTCTGCCTCCCAAGTTCCAGGATTAAAGGCGTGCGCCACCACTGCCTGGCAACCCAGGCAATCTTTTTTTTTTTTTTTCACTCAGGCAATCGTAAAGCAAAGTCATCACTTTTTTTTTTCTTTCTTTTGAGACAGGGCTCGTGTAAACGTATGTAGCACAGATGAACCTGAACTCCTGATCCTACCTCACCCTGAGATTATAGTACTGAGAATGCTGGGACCACAGCTATGTCCCACTATACACAGTTTATATGGTGCTGGGTAGAGATCCCCGGGGGCCTCCGGCATGTTTGACAAGTCAGTACCTATACACTAGCTACATCCCCAACACCCAGAGCAAAGTTCCTTGTCTCGGAGCAACACTGTTTGTTCCCAGAGAGTCTGAGATGGGAGTCTTGGGTGCTCATCTCCCACCTGCTCCCCTATGGAACCAGAAACAACATCTCCTGAGCAAGGTGGCAACATGCCCACCCCTAATATTGCATTACCTGGTCTCCTGTGGTCCACCAGGCCTCCCACTAGAGCCTCAAACCAGCAGCTCTGTCCGGTCACTCAAGCTTTTTCTTCCTCCCAGAATGGGACAGCTGACACCCAGACCTGGGACACTCAAAGGGACCCGGACTCCACTGCCTGGTGTCTGCCCCTGTTCCCCTCCTCTCCCCTCCCGTCCTCTCCCCTCCCTTCCTCTCTCCTCCCCTTCTCTCCCCTTTCCCAGCAACACCTGCGTCTCCAAGGTCATCCTGAATCAGGTGGAAAGTGGGTCACGTACCACGAGACCCAGGCGGCAGCCTCTGCTCAGTCCCTTACGATAACCTAGAGAGATTGTGGCCTGGCCCATGAGGGTTGAGAAAAACACCTCCCCCATACTCAACTACTCCAAACAAGAGGAGGTATATGCTACGATAAACAGCTTTCTGAATATCCCCAGCGCAATATTTTAAAGGTACTTTTATTTAGATTTTTTTTTCCTCTTGTTTTGTAAGTTTGAGCGCTTATTTTGATTTTTTTTTTTTTTGTTTTCATTTGAGGTGTAACAGGAACAGATCTTAACCACACAGTGTGATGTGTATCTTGTGCACACTCGCTTTCAAGGTCAAGTTGTAAACTGGACAGGGTGGCGAACACCTGTAATTCCAGAATTTGGGAAACGCTGACAGCAGTTCAAGTTCACTGTCAGCTACACAACAGGTTCAAGGCCACCCTGGGCCTCTTGAGACTATCTCAAAAGCAAGACGAAACAAAAGATCTAGTTGTTGAGAATTTTCAGTGCCATTCCCTTGCCACTTGCCAGTCCAGGTTCCCCATCAAGACGGTCACTGTCCTGGCTTGTATCCTCCTAGGAGCTGTCTTTGTTTGTTTGATGAAACATTTATTGTGTGTGCTTGCGGGCACAGGCCACTTCATGCATGGGGAGCTCAGAGGATAACTTGCAATAATCAGTTCTGGTCCTGCTTGTCAGGGTTGGTGCCAAGCACCTTATCCACTTGGCCTCTTGTCTGGCTTTTTTGTTTCTTGCCTTGTTGCTCTGTTTTTAAATTTTTTTTAAAAAATCATTTATTTTTATTTTATGTGCTTTGGGGTTTTGCCTGCATGTACGTCTGTGTGAGGGTGTCAGATCTTGGAGTTATAGACAGTTGTGAGCTGTCTTGTGCGTGCTGAGAATCGAACCTGGGTCCTTTTGGAAGAGCAGTCAGTGCTTTTCAGCGCTGAACCGCTGAGCCATCTCTCCGGCCCCCTAGAACCAGGCTCTTGAGCCTGCTACAAAAGCGCTCTGTCCCTGTATTACATCCCGGTCAATGGTACTCAATTATGAACTTAGGAAATCTTGGTGCCAGCAGTGGTGGCACACACATACTGATTTCCAGCACTTGGGAGGGAGATGGATCTCTGTGAGGTCGAGGCAAGCCTGGTCTACAGAGCAAGTTCTAGGACAGACAGGGGTATCTAATGAGAATAAAAGGCGGCGGGGACGGGGCGGGGGGAAAGGAAGGGGGGAAGGAACAGGAAGTGGAGGAGGAGGAGCTATTGAACATATAACTATTCAACGCTGAGGTTAAAAAGAATGTCGAACAGCAATACAGAGACCGAATGAAAGGTTCACGGCCTAGCTGTTGTGCGCCATAAATGCTTTCTTTGCCTGAAGCCCTTCCGGGACCCCATCATGCTTTGCGCCCGCCGTCACGTGCGTGGCGCGTGCTGGGAGACGCCTCCGCGCATGCTCGCTGCTTCAACCGCGCGCGCATTTCTCGTGCCCAGCACGCGCCTGCGCCTGGCTTCGGGGCGTAGTTTCCGGTGAGGCGTCTGGCGGACGGTTGAGCGGCAAGATGAGCGTCTTCTCGCGCCTCAGGAACGGAATCCCGCCGTCGCGAGACGAATGCCAGGTATGGAGCGGGGGTCGGGGAGCCTGGTAGCACGAGCTGGGGGAGCAGCCGGAGCGCGGCCATGGGTGGTAGCACCCGAGGCCCGGGAGCCCTGGATGGGGACGACGTCCTGGGCCGGGTGAGGGCGGGAACATGGCGCCGGCCTGAGGAGACCGCCAAGTGGCTCCCACCTCAGGCCTTGTGGCATTTTCTCTACCAGTCTCCCTACGAGCGACTAAGTCAACGGATGTTGGACATTTCTGGGGACCGAGGTGTGCTGAAGGATATCATCCGAGAGGGTGCTGGCGATCCCGTGACACCTGACGCTTCCGTGCTGGGTATGGAGTTAGGATGCTCACAACGTCCTTGGAAAACTGTGGTTTAAGTTTTAAATTTTTTTATAACAGCAAGTCTCGTGCAACCCAGACTAGCCTCTTTTATTTTTTATTTTTTTATTTTTTATTTTTTGGTTTTTCGAGACAGGGTTTCTCTGTGTAGCCTTGGCTGCCCTGGACTCGCGTTGTAGACCAGGCTGGCCTCGAACTCACAGCGATCTGCCTGCCTCTGCCTCCCAAGTGCTGAGATTACAGGCGTGCGCCACCAAGCCCGGCCCAGACTGGCCTCTTAACTGTCCATGTAGCTGAGGATGACCTTGAACTCCTGCTACACCTGTCTCCATCTTTTCAAGTGCTAGGGTTATGGGTGGGCACCACTACATTTTATGTGGTGCTGGGGTCAGAGTCCAGGGCATGTGCACCAACCCACCTAGTTGGTCCAGGGTGTTCTTTGTTTCAAGTGCTGGGAATCAAACTTGGAACCTTAGTGTCTTTAGTTAGGTGATTGCATATTTACAAAATATGTCGTGGGGTGGGGTGGTGGTTGGTTTTGGTTTTTGGTTGGTTGGTTTTTTTTGGTGGGGGGTTGTTTTGTTTTGGGGCAAAGTTTCCCTGTGTAGCTATGGTGGCCCTGAATTTACTCTGTGTACCAGACTGGTCTTGAACTTACAGAGAACCACGTGCTTCTGCCTCTGGATTAAAATGTTGGTATTAAAGTTGTGCACGACCAAGCCCAGCCCTTTTTTGTTTGTTTTGTTTTGTTTTTCAAGACAGGGTTTCTCTGTTATCTTAACCGTCCTGGACTCACTTTGTAGACCAGGCTGGCCTCAAACAGCTCTCCGTCTGCCTCTGCCTCCCGAGTGCTGGGATTAAAGGCGTGCGCCACCAGGCCTGGCCCATTTTTTGTTTGAAAAGATAGGGTTTCCCTGTATCCCAGGCCAGCCTCAAACTGCCATTCTTTTTGCCTCAGCTTCTGCAGAGCTGGAGTGACAGACAGCTGCCACCTTGCCTGCCTTGGGCTTTTAAGAAGTAAAGCTGGGCTTGGAGAGATGGCTCAGAGGTTAAGAGCACTGACTGCTCTTCCAAAGGTCATGAGTTCAATTCCCAGCAACCACATGGTGGCTCACAACCATGGCCTGCAGGCAGAATGCTGTATACATAATAAATAAATAAATCATTAAAAAAAAAAAAAGAAGAAGTAAAGCTGCCTGGGCATGATGGCACACACCTTTAATCTCAGCACTTAGGAGACAGAGGCAGGCAGATCTCTGAGTTCAAGGCCAGCCTGGTCTACAAAGTGAGTCCAGGACAGGCAAGGCTACACAGAGAAACCCTGTATTGAAAAAACAAACAATCTAAAGAAGTAAAGCAGGCTCCTGAGCTTCCTTTTCCCTTATGCCACTGTGAACAGTGAGCTAAGGCTCATCAGGAGAATTCTTGTAGCTCAGAGATGAACGTCAGATACTCAGAACACCACAAAAAGCTAATTGCAGTGTTTCCCCGTGTTTTTGATGTGATGGCTCTGGAGGGTCCTTGGAATATTTTCCTCATATTCATGCTCTTTTCCCCTCTGCCCTAGTAAAATATTCTGGATACCTGGAGCACATGGACAAGCCTTTTGATTCTAATTGCTTTAGGAAAACACCTCGGCTGATGAAACTTGGAGAAGGTAAAGTCATCAGGGGTCATCTGGGCAAAAGAAGGCATGCCATGTGTAAGGATTGTCACAGTATCCAGAGGACAGGTTCTTAGAGTTGGTAACTGAGCTTGGATTTCAGGGAAGAACCCAGGTTGTCTTGTCCTTTTTCTTTTTGAGACTTTATTTTTGCCCAATTGCCTACCTGGCAAGGTTATCTTGGCATCTAAGTTGCCCATTGGGCATTTTTCTATTTTTTAAAATCTTTTTTTTTCCTTCTAAAGATTTTTGGGCATATACATTTATATTATTTCACATAAATTTAAAAAATTACCCAAGCACTCGGGAGGCAGAGGCAGGCGGATTTCTGTGAGTTCGAGGCCAGCCTGGTCTATACATCGAGTCCAGGACAGCCAAGGCTACACAGAGAAACTTTGCCTCGAAAAACAAAAAACAAACAAACAAACAAAAGTTACATACAGCAAACAGAACCACGAAACAATCAGGAATTATGTGAATACTCCATTCATGGTGTTTTGCCTAATTGTATTTGACAACCTTGTAGAAAACATCTTTCCTATCACTATTTTTAATTTGTAAAAATTATGCATATGTTGCTCACATATGTGTATTTGCCCAGTGCCTGCAGAGGTTAGAAGAGGGTGCCACGTCCCCTGGAACTGGAGTTAGGCAGTTGTGAGTCACCATGAAGTTACTTGGAACCAAACCCATGTCTTCTGTAAGAGCAGTGCGCACTCTTTAACTGCTTGCATCTCTCCAGCTCCAGGGCATCTTTTAAGACAGAATCTCACTGGGTAGCCCACACTGACCCTCCTAGTGCAGCTCTGAAATGATTGAATGATAAACATGAGGCCTACGCGTAGATCACTGGGCACTTTTCTTTGTGCATTTATGAAAAACACATTGAATGTTTATTTCCCGGCATGTATGATGAAATAGGACATCATAGGGTCTGGAGGAATGGGTCATTCACTAATGTGCCTGCCATGCAAGCATGAAGACCTGCTTTCCATCCCATAGTTTTTTGTTGTTGTTTGTTTTTGCTTTTTTAAAGACCAGATGTAGTAGCATATGCTTATAATCTCAGTGCAGGAGAGGCAGAAACAAATGGATACCTGAGTCTCTCTTGCCAGCTGGCCAGCCTAGTTAGCATTCTCCAAGGACACTGAGAGATAGTGGCTCAAAAGCAAGGTGGATGCCCCCTGAAGAATGACATCAGATGATAAGAACCACATCTTACGGACCCCACTGGGATTGGGGAGGTTGGTCTCTAGTTCAGAAACTAACATAGAATTGAATGAAACATGGAGTTATGAGAAATGTTCTGGGTCTGCTTAATGAAACTATAATTACCCTCCTTCTGGCAGAGTCATAGGTACTACATAGAAAAGAAGGCTTCAGATGAGACTCCTGAGGTTTGAATAAGATACCAGTTAGGGGGCTGGAGAGATGGCTCAGAGGTTAAGAGCACTGCTTGCTCTCCCAAAGGTCCTGAGTTTGATACCCGGCAACCACATGGTGGCTCACAGCCATCTATGATGAGATCTGGTGCCCTCATGCAGAAATACATGCAGGCAAAACACTGTATATTTAATAAATAATCTTTTAAAAAATAAATATTTAGGAGCTGGAGAGATGGCTCAGCAGTTAAGAGCACTGTCTGCTCTTCCAGAGGTCCTGAGTTCAATTCCCAGCAACCACATGGTGGCTCATAACCATCTATAATGTGATCTGGTGCCCTCTTCTGGTGTGCAGGTGTACAAGCAAGCAGAAGATTGTATAAATAATAAATAAATAAATCTTTTAAAAAAAAAGATATTAGTTAGAGGACTGAAGAGATGGCTCAGAGGTTAAGAGCACTGGCTACTTTCCCAGTAGACTAGGTTCAGTTTTCAGCACTCATATGCCGGTTTACCACCATCTGTAACTCCACTTCCTGGGAACTGATGCCCTCTCCTGGCCTCTCTGGACATTGAATGAATATGGTGTACATACATATAGGCAAAACACATAAAAATAAAAGAAAAAATCCTTAAAATTTTAGAGTAGACTACAGGCATTGAGAGCAGAGAGTTTCAAGGAACAGATTATACAGCAGAGATGGAGCCTGCAGAAGCTGGGATTTGGGAAAAGGAGGGCAGCAGAAGCAAGAGCCCTGAGTTGGACACCCACACAGAAGGCTTGGCTGGGCACACACACATGGAGTAGGGAGCAGCTGGTGTCTCTGAGCAGGATGCTGAGTAAGCTTCAAATGAGTTCTCTGTCCTTTCTTCCAGATATTACACTCTGGGGCATGGAGCTGGGCCTTCTAAGCATGCGCAGAGGGGAACTGGCCAGGTTCCTGTTCAAGCCAACCTACGCTTATGGCACCCTGGGGTGCCCACCCCTCATCCCTCCAAATGCCACTGTCCTGTTTGAGATCGAGCTGATTGACTTCCTTGACTCTGCTGAGTCAGACAAGTTTTGTGCACTCTCAGCTGTAAGTTCCAGACCTGGGATTTTCCAGCACTTTATAAAGGGAGGGATTGGCTTTGGGTTTATTAGGTCACCTGCCCCAGCCAGGTTCCACCCAGCCTCCTTCACAGTGATGTCTACTCTGCTCTGTCTGAGGTAAAACATGCCAGGTAGTTTAAGGCATAGATTAGCTCTACATTATCTGTTTGCTACTTAGTCGTCCTTTGCTTAGTTTTCACCACAAGATGACTTACTACTTTTTAGGAATTTAGGCAGTGGTAGCTTGATAATGACGATGACTGAGGCTTGGGCATGTGATTCAGTTCTTGCCTAGAACCTCCCACTAAGGGGTTGGGGCTGTTTAGGTCAAGGGTAGAGTGGCAGTATTAACAAGCCCTAGTTTCATCCCCAGGACCATAAAAGTGAGTTAGAAAGTTGGTCCCTCGAGAATTGAAAAAGCCTTTACTAACTTGACAGTAAAAAACTTGGCATGCTTTCCATATGAGGTGAGGTGCACGCCAAGACAGTCACAGGAAATCTGGGATGTAGAGCCACAGTTCTCATAACCCAGGTCTTGGCTTTTCCTATGTGCTTTCAGCTTCTGAGTCCGTAGAAGCATAGCTTGTAATCCCATCAGCAATCACGTGTCTCTATGATACTGCCCTCCACTGACTGCATATGTGGAGGTAGCTGTGCATCTTTTGAAGGCTTTGCTCCTTGTCTTAGTAGTTACGGTTCTATTGCTGTGAAGAGACACCATGACCACAGCAACTCATAAAGGGCAACATTTGATTCAGGCTGCCTTACAGTTTTAGAGGTTTAGACCATCGGCTACAAGCCTGTGGAGGCCAGGGATTGGATGTGCTGGTTAGAATTGGAATGGCCTCTATAGACTCGTGTTTGAATGCTTGGCCCATAGGGAGTGGCACTATTAGGGTGTGGTCTTGTTGGAAGAAATGTGTCGCTGTGGAGGTGGGGCTTTGAGGTCTCATGTGCTCTAGCCATACCTAGTGTGAAACAAATCTGGTCTCCTTGCTGCCTGAGGTACAAGGTAGGATGCAGTTCAAGTTCAAGATGTAGAACTCTCAGCTCCTTCTCCAGCACCATGTCTGCTTGCATGTCACCATGCTTCTCACTATGATGATAATGGACTAAACCTCTGAACTGTAAGCCAGATCCTGTTTAATGCCTTCTTTTTATAAGAGTTGCCTTGGTCACGGTGCCTCTTCACAGCAATGGAAACCCTAAGACACTCCTTCATATAATGTAGCCTTCCACACTAAACTGTGAGTGTCTCACCTTTTCTACATCTTCCCACGGAGTAGATGTTCTGCACTTACCTGGGGCTCTGATTTTGAGGCTCTGACATGAAGCCAGAGTAACAGCACTATCATGTAGAATCCCGAGGACACTGAGCCATCCAGAACATGCCAAATTCTTGGTGGGTAACTGGTCTGGGCTTGGCAGGCTCCCTCAGTTTCTGTGGATGCTTCTGCTTCTAGGGGAATTTGAGAAGATCATAGCAGCAGCTGACCCACCCCCCAACTCCGCACTGCTCTGTAGATGGGCCTGTTAAAGCACCCACCTGTGTGGCCTCTGCACACGCAAGGCAGTAAGCACAGTTCACAGTCCAAGAGGGAAATGCTGATGGCTGCCATTGTGCCCCTGGGGCTTCTGGCTCCATGTTGCTGCTGTTCTTTTGGTCTTCAGGAGCAGCAGGAACAGTTTCCACTTCAGAAGGTCCTTAAGGTAGCCGCAACCGAGAGGGAGTTTGGCAACTACCTTTTCCGCCAGAATCGCTTCTGTGATGCCAAAGTGAGATACAAGAGGGTAAGAATGCTGTGGAAGTGTGTGATCCAGAAAACTTTTATATTTTTTTAAATTTTCATGAGTGTGGCTGTGCAGTCTGCATATATGTTTGCCTACCATGTGCATGCCTAGTGACTGAGGCAGAAGAGAACAGCTGATCCCTGGGAATTGGTCCCGAGGAACTGGAGTTACAGACATTTGTGAGTCATCATGTGGTGCTGGGAATTAAACCTAGATCTTCTGGAAGAACAGCCAGTGCTCTTTACCTATGAGCCACCTCTGCAGTCCCAGAAGATTTAAGAGCATAAGCTTTATCTCTTTTGCTTCTCTTCATGGATGACCATGAAGAAGATCACATTAAGCTGGGCCTGGTGGTTCATGCCTGTAATCCCAGCACCCAGGAAGCAGAGACAGGAGGATTGAAAATTCCAGGCCAGCTTGGGTTTTTTAGCTAGACCCTGTCTCAACAAACTAAAAAAGTGGCTGGGGAGATGGTAATGAGTAAAAGTGCTTGCTTCCTAAGTGTGAGGATATGAGTTCAAATCCCAGCACCTACATAAAATGCTGGGCATGGGTGCTGGAAAGATGATTTAACGGTTAAGAGTACTTACTGCTCTTGCACAGGACCAGAATTTGATTCCCAGCATCCATATGGCTCATAGCTGCCTATAACTCCAGTTCTTGGGACTATGATGGCCTCTTTTGACCTCTGTGGGTTCCTGCACCCACATGTACACATACATTTGTATAGATATGCACACTTACACATAAAGGGTTTTTTTGTCTTTTCGAGATAGGGTTCTCTGTGTAGCCTTGACTGTCCTGGACTCACTTTGTAGATCAGGCTGCCCTCATCCTAACAGAGATCCACTTGCCTCTGCCTTCCGAGTGCTGGGATTAAAAGTGTGCCCCACCACTGCTAGGCCAGGGTTTTTGTTTTGTTTTTTTAAAGCCAGACATGGCCACATGTGTGCTGTAACCCCAATATTGTGGGAGGAGAGACAAGAAGACTTCAAGATTTGCAGCCTAGCTCCAAGTTCAGTGATAGATGCTGTCTCAAAGAACAAATTAAAAAACAGTGGTTCTAAACCTTTCTAATGCTATGGGCCTTTAATATATTCCTCATGTCATGGTGACCCCAACCATAAAATTATTTTTGTTCCTACTTCATAACTGAAATTTGTTACTGTTAAGAATCATAATGTATATAAAAAAAAGAATCATAATGTAAAAATCTGTATTTTCTGTTGGTCTTAGGTGACTCCTGTGAAAGGTTTTTTTCAATCCCCAAAGGGGTCTCAGTCCACAGGTTGAGAGCCACTGATGTAGAGTGATACAACAGAACACCTGACATTGTCCTCTGGCCGCCTCATGTGTATACTCACCCACCCACACATGTACATACAGTACACGCACATTGTACACAGAGGAAACCTTATGTTAGATGGAAATGACAGGGCTGGGGGCTGGGGATGTGGTAATGTGAGGTGCTGTTCTTTATATTGATCTTTTTTCCTTTTGTTTTTTAAGACATTGTCATTTAGCCCAAGCTGGACTAGGCCTTATGGCAGTCTTGTCTCAGTCTCCCAAGTGCTCGGGTTGCAGGCATAAGCTACACACCTGGCTCTTATCTGTTGATTGTATTTGT
Organism: Acomys minous; assembly: GCF_964271855.1. Classification (NCBI taxonomy): domain Eukaryota; kingdom Metazoa; phylum Chordata; class Mammalia; order Rodentia; family Muridae; genus Acomys; species Acomys minous. The sequence goes on from NC_140498.1 coordinate 74,114,362, forward strand.
GTGTCTGTTTGAGATAGAGTCTCACTATGTAGCTTTAGCTGGCCAGAACTTGCTTTATAGACTAGTCTGTCCTTTACCTCACAGAGTTACATACCTGCCTCTGCTTCCTAGAGTGAAAAGTATGTACCTCCATGCCTGGTCTGTGTGTAGTAGATCTTCTTTTTTAAATAATTTATTTATTTTTATTGTATGTGCATTGGCGTTTTGCCTGCATGTATGTCTGTGTGAGGGTGTCAGATCTCGGAGTTACAGACAGTTGTGAGCTGCTAGGTGGGTGCTGGGAATTGAACCCGGGTCCTTTGGAAGAGCAGTCAGTGCTCTTAACCGCTGAGCCATCTCTCCAGCCCCGTGTAGTAGATCTTGATGCTGTCTTCGTGGGTATACTTGAATTATGAAAATTCATTAAGCTATGCACTTTTTTCTTATCTATGCATATATATGTTAATTTGGCATTTTAAGAATTACCATCCTGGAGAGGTGGGGAAGTAGCTCAGTTGGCAAAGGGCTTGAAAGCAAGCACTATGATCTGAACTTGATCAGGAGAATCCATACTTAAAAATAAGAAAGGCCAGGTGTGGCAGTGCCTACTTGTAATTTCAGTACTGGGAAGTCAGAGACAGGCAGGTTCCTGGGATGCCCTGGCCAGCTAGCCTAATCTATTTGGCAAGCCTCAGGCCAGTGAGAGACTATATGTGAAAAAACAAGGGGAGTGTCTCCTGAGGAGTGAGTGATAACTGAGGTTATCTTCTGGTCTCTGCATGCACTTATTGGTTTACACACTCTAGGTTTTTATGTATTCACATATACAAACGTGCACACATGTAAGTACAAAAATAAGACTGCTACAAAAAAGTTTATTAAAATAAAATCATTCTAGCATCACCCCCTCCAACTGTGGCTGATTTTTTATTGTGTTTGCCATCTATGGGATTTCCTGTCACTCTGACTGTCGAGACTGGTGTCATCCTGTGGCAGTTCGGGTCTAAAGCTGTAGGGCTGTGGGGCAAGCAGGAATGGGACAGAGGCCTGGCCTGCTGCTATGGAAATAGTACTATTTCATGTACTCAGTAACAGCACCCCACCTGCTTATTCCAGAGTCAGCAGTCTTTTTGGTTCCATTTCTTCAGAAAACAGACTTCCTGGGCTGGGGATACAGTTCAGTTGGCAGAGTTGGCATGCATGAGACCCCAGGTTCCATCCCCAGCACTGCACAAGCCCGGTATAATCCCAGGTTGGAAACAGGAGGACCAGAAGTTGAACTTGGGACTGGAGACATGGCTGAGCAGTTAGGAGTGCAGAAGACCTTAGTTCTGTTCTCAGCACTCATATCAGGCAGCTCACAATTGCCTGCAGCTTCAGCTCCGAGGGATATGTTATCTCTGGTCTTCACTGGCACCTGTATTCATGGGCAAATACCCACAGACAATCACACAGAAACACATGCATACACAGAATAAGAAATAAGAAACCTATGGTCATCCTTTGCTACAGAGTGAGCTTGAGGCCAGCCTGGGCTACATGAGACTCTTATCTCAAAAAAAAAAAAATCAGCCTGGAATGGTGGTATATACTTTTAGTCCCAGTACTTGGGAAGCAGAAGCAGGCAGATTGCTGTGAGTTCAAGGCCAGCCTGATCTACATATTGAATGAGTTCCAGGACTGTATAGAGAAACTCTGTCTCACAAAAGGTAGGGGTAGAGTACTAAAGGGATGGTTTAGCAATGTAGAGTACTTCTGCTCTTTCAGAGGCCCCAAATTCAACCCACAGTACCCATATAATGGCTCACAACCATCTGTAGCTCATAGCTCGAGTTCCAGGGAATATGAGGCCCTCTTCTGATGTCTGTGCACCAGGCACACATGTACACATACATGCAGACAAAACATCCATAAACATAAATCTAAAGATTAAGTAAAGAAGAAGCTGGATGTGATGGCACATGCCTTTAATCCCAGCTCTTGGGGAAGCAGAAGCAGATGGATATCTGTGATTTTGAGGCCAGCCTGGTCTACACAGTTCCAAGACAGCCAGGCTATAGAGAGACTGTCTCAACACCCCCTCTTCTTTTTAAAAACTGTGTTATGTGTCTGTGTAGGAGTATGTGTTTAAGAGTGCTGATGGAAGCCAAAGGCATGGGGCTCCCCTATAGCTGTATTTACAGACAGTGGTGAGCCATCTGATGGGGGTGCTGGGACTACATACAGCTTGTCCATGGCTTTTGTTGGATTTACTGTCCTTACTCCTCTGGAGGCAAAAGAGTAGATGTCTGCAGCATGTTGCCTGCCTCAGTAAGGTTTGCATGCCTTCTGTTAGAATCCTTCACACTGGGCTGGAGAGATGTCTCAGTGGTTAGGAGCATGTATTGCTCTTGTAGAGGACCTGAGTTCAATTCCCAGCACCCACATGAGGAGGCACAGGGTCACATGTAACTCCAGTTTCTGGAAGATCTAATGCCATCTTTTGGCCATCACAGGCATTGTACTCAAATGCACATATCCCATACGTGTACATGCTGTTTTCGTTTGTTTTAATTTTGTTTTTCAAGACAGTTTCTCTCTGTAGCCCTGGCTATCCTGGAACTCACTCTAGACCAGGCTGTTCATGAACTCAGAGATCCATTTGCTTCTGCCTCCCAAGTGCTGGGATTAAACACCTGTGCCATTGTTTCCTGGCACATATACATAATGTAAAATAATAAAAATAAAATTTAAAAAGAAGCCTCCTATCTTTAATATGTTAGCTACATGTCCTGTGAGCTAGCTGAGTTTTTTTCTTAGATCAATAATTCTATATGAGTTGTAAGATTATAGGACTGTCCCTCCTGACCCTTTGCTTTCCCTCCTTTCTGCAGGCTTTGCAGCTGCTCCATCGGCGCTTGACGATCTGTGAAGACCAGCACTTGGTGGAACCTGCTGAGCTTCTAGTCCTCCTTAACTTGTCCTTTGTGTACCTGAAGCTAGACCGGCCTGCCATGGCTCTGCGCTATGGGGAGCAGGCTCTGCTCATTGACAAAAGGAATGCCAAGGCCCTCTTTAGGTGTGGACAGGTGAGTTGAAGGTAGTGGGGAAGGCCTGGGGCAGTTACTCAGTCAGTAAAGTGCTTGCTAGGCATGCAAGCTTGAGAGCCTGAGCTCTTTCTCCAGAACCCAAGGTGCTAGACCCTTGCACTGGGGAGGCACAGACAGATTGGCTCCTGGAGTTCGCTGGTCAGTCAGCCTAGATGAATTGAGGAGCCCTGAATCCCAGAGGAATACCTTATCTTTAAAAATAAGGTGGGCTAAGAAGAGACTTGATACCCTATGAGCATATAAAGGGGGAGGAAGTCCCCCTCAGGCACAGTCATAGGGGAGGGGAGTAAGGGGAAAATGGGAGGGAGGGAAGAATGGGAGGATACAAGGGATAGGATAATCATTGAGATGTAACAAGAATAAATTAATAAAAAAAAATAAGGTGGGCTGCTTCAGAGAAGGAAACCAGTTTGACCTCTGGTCTCCATCCACATGTGCACACCAGCACAGAGCAATAGGTCTCACTTGGGCCACTGCCACAAATGCCAATCTCCTAATCTAATGTCTTATCCCTTCCTATCAGGCTTGCCTCCTCCTAACTGAGTACGAGCAGGCCCGGGATTTCCTAGTGCGAGCTCAGAAGGAGCAGCCCTGCAACCATGACATCAATAATGAGCTGAAGAAGCTGTCCAGGTAAGAGCCAAGGGCAGGCGTATGACCAGAGACACAGGAGAGGCGGCTGTGAGAATTCTAGTCCATCTGGGTAGAGGACAGGCTAGGAATGTTGCCCAAGCTGGCTCAGAGGCATCCATGCCACCCGCAGAGTCTCTCATTGCCCTAAACTGGCTGTTCTGTGTGAGGAAGCTTCACTTTTGAGCATCTCCCTCCTTCCTGTGGTGCCGCCCTGCAGACCATGCAGATCAGCACTCCCTAGAGAGGTGAGCCCATGCAACGCCTTTGTGTATATTTGCAAGTGTGTGTGTAGGCCAAAACCAACCTAAGTGTTGTGCCTGGGGCCCAGCAGTTAGACTGGGCTGTTGGCTAGTCCCAGAAATCCTCCTGTTTTTGTTTTCCCCTACCTCTGCCCCCAACCTCCAAGCTGGAATTAAAGACACCCTCTACCCATGAACTTATTTTTTTTTACATGGTGCTGAGGATCCAAACTTGGGTTTCATTTTACCAACTGAGCTATTTCTATACCCGCCCCTGCCCCATGTACCTTAAAAGGGTATTGTGCAAACTGGGTATGGTGGTTCACTCTAGTAGTCCTTGAACTTGGGATAGGAAGCAGGAAGCAGGAAGATCACAAATGCCAGACCTTGTGCGATATAACATAAGACAGGCTCAAAACCAAAAGGTTGGCAAGGTGGCCCAGCAGCAGACAGTGCTTGTTGTACTGATCCTGGATCACATAGTGGAAGACGAGGACTGGCCTGGAAAGTGTCTTCTGATCTCCATACATGGTGTACACAAGTACACAGTAAAGTAAGTCTTGTATTCCAGCACTTAGAAGGCAGAGGCAGATGAATCTTTAAGTTCAAGGCTATCCTTGTATACAGAGTAAGTTCCAGGACAGCTAGGGCTGCGTAAACCTTGCCTCTAAAAATCAAAATTAAGCTGGGTATGGTGATGCACACCTGTAATCCCAGCAGTTGGGAAGCAGAAGCAGGCAGATCTCTGTGAGTTCAAGGCAGAACCAGGAATACAAGAATACAAGAGAAAACCCTGTCTCAAAAAAACAAAAATAAAAACAAACCAAACCAAAAAAAAAAAAAAAAAAAAAAAAAAAAAAGAAAGAAAGAAAAGAAAAGAAACTATACTTAAGACTCTACCTATTCCCAAAATCACCTGAGATCCAATGTTCTGATGAATCTATAACTACAAATGAACTGGCTTGTATGATTCATTCAAGAGAGGAGGACTTTAATCTTTAAGAAATAAGTTTTGGGAGGCCAGCAAGATAGTTCAGTGGGTAAAGGCTCTTGTTGCCGTACCTGCTGACCTAAAAGGTCATTCTTAGGACCCATATGATAAAGGAGAAATGGATTCCTGTAAGTTGTTCTCTGAACTCCACAAAGACATTGGAGCCCTCCCCACCCTAGCACATACATTAATAAGTGTAATAATAAAAAAGAAAAATAAAATCTTTATTAAAATGTGACTTTTTCTGATTGAGAACCTGTTTGCTGTAGAGAAGCTGAAAACATCTTTCCGTAAGTTCTAGGACAGCCACCATTTTAGCATGTATTTCTGTTCTGACTTGGTGAGATTCTCTCCTTAGTGTTAAGCAATCCATCACCAGTCCTGAGGGCTCTAAGGTGTAGGCAACATTTTTATTTGGATACAGTTGCTTTGCTGCTGGTCTGTTTGGGTTCTTCCTTTCTGGTATGGAAAGGATCTTCTCAGATTAGATACTGAGTTTTGGGGGATTTGAGTTTTCAGAAGAAAAATCCTCAAAATGAGTGGGGCCGCTCAGTGCAGGGGTCATTTGGCAAGACTCTGCCTGAGCCTACTAACAATAGCTTCTGCCGTCCCAGCTGCTGGCTTTTCAGATGATGGCTGGTATCCAGGGCCTTCCTGAGTAGGATTAGCCTTGCCTGGTCCTGCATCTTCAGTGTTATCTCCATTGATGACTGTCCGATGCTGACTTTTAGTGGCATAGAGATTTTCAGCCACCAGGTGTCACCTTCTGCAAACCTACAAAGCTTGCCTTTCTCTCCACAGCCACTACAGGGACTACATGGACAGAGAGAGAGAGATGTGTCACCGGATGTTTGCTCCCTGTAGCAGCAGCTCCTCAGGGGGAGGAAACTGAAGGTATTCACAGGGCTGGGCATTCATGAAGGGATTCAGGGTTCTATCCATTAGGAAAGATGGTTCCTAGCAAGGCTCAGTGACCAGTGTTGCTCTCCACTGAGGACAGCATAGGACAAAATATGCTTTTGGGGCCTTCCCACAGAGTGGGTCCCTGAGGGTGGAAGTCTTGAAAGTTAGATTCATATTTGGGAAGTCCTAAGCTTTCTAAATCAAAAGACTTTTTTTTTCATGGTTTGTGAAATTAAATTGTCCTCAAAGTTTCTTAGAACCAAAGTCATTAGTGTGACAGTTTACCTGATCTTGAAAGAGAAAATCTGTTTCTCTCTTTGTTACTATGTTTTGGGGATGATTTCATGTAGTCCAGGCTGTCCTGGAATTCACTATGTACCTGAGAATGACCTTGAACTTCTGATCCTCCAGCTTCTACCACCTGAGTGCTAAGATACAGGCTTGTGCCATCACAATCTGATTAATGGAGTCCTGGGGATGGAGGCCTGGGCCTTGCCTGTGCTAGTGTCTGCTAGGCAAGCACTCTACCAACTGAGTCACATCCCTAGCTGTCATGTTGGTGTTGTTTTAAGTATGTGTGTACAAGTGCTTCAAGAGTGGTAGGACTAAGCGTGGTGGTGGTGGTGCATGCCTTTATTCTCACCACTCAGGAGGCAGAGGCAGGTAGATATTTGTGAATGTGAGGCCAGGCTGGTCTACAGAGCAATTCCCAGGACTATAACAGAGAAACCATGTCTCAAAAAACAAAACAAACACATACAAAAGAGTAGTAGGATTACAGAGGCACACCATTATGCCTGGCTGCAGGCTGTGTGTAGTGCTGAGGGTTGAACCCAGGGCCTCACATATCCTAGTCAAATAAACAAATGTCCTCTCACTGAAAAGCTCAGGCTTTTCTTAGTCTAGGCTTTTCCAAGAAATGGAAAGCCTTCAACCTCAGTTTTCAACTCTAACACATTACTAAAGAAGGCAAAATCTCTGTGTCAAGGAATTGGACAGTGTTGTGCTAACTACCAGAATTCAAAGTTTGAAGACGGGGAAACCTAAAGGAGCAGAAATTTACATTGCTGTCAGGCAATGGTGGCTTGTGATTGAGTAGGCACAGGGCAGAATGTCCCCACAAGTACAGGAGATGACCTTCCAGTCTGTTCTGCTATTACTTAAGAAAATTAGTGGGAACAAAATCACCTGCTTGAACACCTGTTCTAGCACGGCTCTCCTGAGAGAAGTTAAATAAGGAAGAAGAAGGAAACAGCTGCTAAGCAGGCTCCTGTGGTAAATCCTGCCTTTGTTGCCCCTTTGTGTCTACAAAAACTGGGGTTGAGAGGAGGGGCCATGAAAGGCCCATTCATTCATGTGCTCATGCAGGCTCTGGAGCACTGCTGTCTGCTTGGCAGATGCCACCAGTCACTTCCTTCGCAGGCATGACTTTTTGACCCCATCTTCTGGGTCTTCCAGGGGACTTCTGAACTGAGCTGCAAGCCAGAGGACCTCTTCTCTTTGGCTCTTGTCACATACAGTAGAGACAGAAGACATGTGTTTCCCAGACCCCTGTGTGTGTAAGGATCCCTGTGGCTGTATGTGTATATAAAGCTGTGCTGTTGCTAGGGTGCTTGCTGTCTCCCTCTCTCCCTCTCTCCCTTTCATCAGCTTGGCCCCTACCCCCCACCCTGTGTCTTGCACTTGTTTCTTCATGTGTTCTGGAGCTTGAACTCAGGTCACCACGCTTGCATTGAACTGTCTTGCCTGCCCACTGGCCAATGATTTTGCTTGTTTGTTTTAGTTATTTTTCTATTGCTGTGATAAGACAGCAAGTTATAGAAGAGTTTACTTGGAGCTTACTGTGTCAGAGGGTTAGAATTCATAACCATCATGGCGGGGGGGTATGGTGACAGGCAGGGATGGTGCTGCAATTGCTGAGAAGTCACATCCTTTTCATTGGTTTGGTTTGGTTTGGTTTTTTTTTTTCAAGACACAATTTTTCTGTATAGCCCTGGCTGTTTGGTATCTCACTCTGTAGAACAGGCTGTTCTCAGGCTCAGAGATTCACCTGCCTCTGCTTCCCAAGTGCTGAGATTAAAGGTGTGCGCCACACAGCTAGAGCTCACATTGTAATCCACAAACAGGAGACACAGACAGACAGACAGAGAGTACACATATACTAACTGGGAATGGTATAAATCTGTTGAAACCGCAAAGCTGGCCCCCGGTGAGACACTTTCCAACAAGGCCACACCTCCTAGTCCTTCCCAAATAGTTCCACCAATTGGAGACCAAGTGTTCTAATATATGAATCTGTGGGAGCCATGCTCATTCTAAGCACCACAGTTTTGTTTTTTTAAGACAGATCTTTTCTGGCTGATCTAGAACTCACTATGTACACCAAGTTAGCCTCAAACTTGCAAAGATCTACCTGCCTCTGCTTCCCAAGTGCTGGGACTAACCAGTCATTTAAAAGAAGTTAGATTTGTCAGCTTAATGTGCTTGTATTATCTAGGGCCATTTCCTCTCTCTTTCTTAAGGGTTGGTTTGTTTCTTTGGGAATACATGTGCTCTGTGTTGGGAAGGGTGTGCACTCACATTGCACAGATGGGCTAGAAGGCAGAAGGTGACATTGGGTGCTCTATTATTCTCCACCTATTCCTTTGAGGCAGGGCCTCTCCTTGAACCTGAGGCCCTTACTCTTGGGTAAGTAAAAACCAGTGAGCCCTGGTGGCTTTCCTGTCTCTGTCCTGCTTTGTGCTGGGTCCAAACGTGGGTCCTTGTGATTGTGGGGCAGGTGCTCTGAACTGTGGCGCCATCTCTAGCCAGGACCCTATGCCTGACATCACAGAAGACTGGAAATGCTGTCTTTCCTCATTTGTGTATCTCCTAGTCCCAGCGATGATTGAATCAGGTACAACAGCCAAGACAGTGAGCCTGCCACCTCCACTCAAATAGGCTATAGCTCCTGTTCTGCCTGTCAGGACTCTGTGATAGCCATGGAGGACCCACTGTTAGAGTGATCAGCTCCTGGTGCAGGAGGATAACTTGGCAGGAACAGGCACTTTGGTGGGCCTGACACATCCTCTTTTCTTGAGGATCTCCACAGCACCTGGTATGAACATGTCCCTCTGAATGAGATCATGCTTTGGGATAATCAAGTCACTAGTGGCCAGGAGACCTGCAGGTTTCTAGGTGACCATGAAGGAATATCTGCAGCTGCTTTCCTGTGGTTACAAAGCCATTGGAAGTGTTTCCAGACTTGGAGGGGCTACTTGAAAGTCACCTGCTGTGTTACATACAATTTCCCATAGCATCATCACAGCAACAGTGATGTGACCAGTGCACCATGTGGACCAGTGTACATGTCACAATTGTGCTCATTGTGCCTGAACATGTTTTGGAGTGGATACATGTGTGGTAATACATGTGGGAGCCAGAGGCCAACCTGGCATGGTGGTCTTCAGGATGCTGTCACCTTTTTGTTGAGACAGACTCTCACTAGGACCTAGTGTTGTAATGATAAAGAGATGCCACACAGTAGATCTGGTACAAAGAGGTTTATTATATGAAGAGAGAGAGAGAGAGAGAGAGAGAGAGAGAGAGAGAGAGAGAGAGAGAGAGAGAGAGAAGTAAGAGAGTTTGTAGGATGACTGGCCAGTCTTTGATCCCACAGCCTTGATGTGGTGGCAGGTGATGATGTCAGGTTGCTAGGTAACCTAGTAGCAGGCTATTGGGATAGGCGTGTGAACTAACATTCCTCCCTTTTCCTATACTTAAAAATGAGCTAAGGAGGGGTGGCTGTTGTGTGGATGTGGATGGGTGGCCTGCTTTCTGGTACTCAGTTGGAAGGCTGTCCACAACTCTTGAAAGCTGGGAAAGTATCCCAGCCCTAAGGTGGTACAGTGTCCCAGGGGAACCGTGCTGCATGGAAGCCCAGGAACCTCACAGCTCTGAGAGGAGGCCTCCTCAGAGACAGTACAGCTCCGAAGAGAGGGTTGCCCCAAACCCTGAGGAGCTGAGGAGCCTGAGCTTCCCTCTTTTCTCTAGCCAGTACAGCTCCCAGGGAAGGGTTGCCCTGAAACCCTGAGGAACTCAGGAACCCAGCAGCCTGAGCCACGCTCCTTCATTTCTCCTCCTCTTCTCCTCTTCCTGCCCTTCCAGTGAGAGAGTCACAGCAGGCAGTAAATCTCTCAAAAGATTTATTGGAGGGACGAATCTAGGAGAAGAGGGATGAATCCACGAGTGGCTGCCTCTGCTCCTGGGAGAAGGAAGCAGAGAACTGGGCAGACACAGCCTTTATATAGGGTTTCTCAGGGGGTGGAGCTTTCTGGGGCAGGGATTTCCAGAGTGGGGCTTGGTGGGATTTCAAGCCTCAACACACACCAAAATGTTTGGATAATATAGGCAAGGGGAAGGGTAGCCCCTGCCCTGGAAAGTTCAGGGTGGATGGTGTGGTATGCCAGCCATGCCAAGCAGCAGATAGGGACTGAGGAGTGCTGGGAAGACCTGGAGCTGTTTGTCCTGGTCTGGAGCATACCATTCCAGCCTGTGTTGATCATAAATGGATAAGGGATGAAGAAATCAATTCTCCTTTCTACTTCCTGCTGACATTGGGGTGGCAATAGGGAATTAGAAGGCTGAAATGTCGGCCAGGTCCAGGAAGAGCAAGCTGTCGTATTTGCTGTCCAGGATATGAGAACATCTGTGGCTAGGAGGGACAATGCAGGCCCAGCTGGCACAATCTGTGAGGTTGGACGGGAGCACCTGTGGGTAGCTGCTTTGGCACTGGCTTGGATGTAGGAAACCTGGCAGGATACTGGAAAAAATATAATTAAAAAAAAATGACGACAAAGTTACATAGGGGTAAGTAGGTTAGGGAGAAAATTATTATTTTTTAAATAAATAAATATTTGTTTGTTTGTTTATTTATTTATTACACAGTATTCTACCTCCATGTACACCTGTACATCAGAAGAGGACACTATATGTCATTATAGATGGTTGTGAGCCACCATGTGGTTGCTGGGAATTGAACTCAGGACTCCTGGAAGAACAGACAGTGCTCTTAGCTGCTGAGCCATCTCTCCAGCCCTGAGAAAATTATTTTTTAAGTACACATTTGAAACTTTTTGGACCCATGGTTTTGGTAGTTGAGGGAAAGGAGTCCCAAAACTAGGCAAACAGGAGGAATTCCACCCCGTGAAATAGGCAATAGGTGGAAACTTAGGTTGTACTTATCTGGAGTCCACTTGACCTGAAAGGTGGATTTGGTTGGATTTCCTGTAGCATATAAGAATCCTTTTTAAGTTTACAAAGAAGATAAGTTTTAAACATGTTAGCATTGCCATTGTTTGTAAAGTACAGTGAAACACACATAACTTTTTGTGTTACAGCATGTTGGAGGCTTGGGAAATTATTTTGGATTAATAACATGAACATGCTTTGAGGTGAACTCAGAGAAGACAGACGGTTTCCATGAAGTAGAGGGAGCAAAAACTCACTTGATAGTGGTTTTCAGTATGACTACATATCATGAAAGAGGGACTTTCCCCTCTAACCAGAAGACTGAATGTATACAAATTTAGCACAGTGAGAAACTACTATTTTTGTTTGTTTGGTTGGTTGGTTGTTTTTTTTTTTTTTCAAGACAGAGTTTTTCTGTGTAGCCTTGGCTGTCCTGGACTCACTTTGTAGACCAGGCTCGCCTTGAACTCATTAGTAATCTGCCTGCCTCTGTCTCCCGAGTGCTGGGATGAAAGGTGTGCACCACCACGCCCAGCCGAGAAACTACTTTTAAGTCTATACTTAAAAAGCAAACCAAAGGACATTTAAAATCTTGAGCTTGGAACCATGATAGTGGATCATATAGTGGAATGTTTTTATACCAGAGTTAGGTTAATAAATTAGAGCTCCACTAATGTCAAAGCTTTGAACAGTCTTAATACAACAGTAGCATAGCAACAGGAAGAAGTCTGAAGCATAATCTTATTATAATCACCCAGGCTTTTATTTGTATTTGTTAACCTTAAAACATCTTCTTAGACTCTAAAATACTTTCTGTGGTCCTCATAACTTAAGCTTCTGTATCCTTCAGCCTTATATAAGCTTTACATCTTTCTTCCTACCTAATTATTTACCTTGAGGTCTGTGAGCAAAGCAAACCTGTTTGCCTTTTAAATAAGAGATCTAGTAGTTAGTAGTTTTAACTGGCTAATGAATTGACTAATATGCTAACATTCTGGTTTACTTTGGGGTAAGGAGCTAATTGCCTGTTCTCTAGCTGTCAAGTTACCATTAGCTTAGCCGTCAGTGTGATCAGAGACCTATGAAGGATAAATTGTAACCTCAGTGAATCTATTTATCAGTTGAAATGACAGAGATGACTAGTCAGTCCCTAGTCCACTACCTAGACAGTTGTCCCAGGTTCCTGGGGTCTCCATGTTAATGCGGGCGAAGACCGTCCAGCCATCAGGCACAGAAGACAAGAGGGGTTTTCTGTAGAGGAAGAACATGGGAGAGACTGAACTTACTTTGTTTTCAGCAGTGTGAGACAATAATTCTCTGGGTGTCCAGTTTGTCCACAGTTCAGGGTGGGCCCTAGCAGCATGTGAGTCATTGGGGGCAATCTGGCCCAGTGGTTAGTGTACCATATTCCAGGGTTAACATCATCTGCCATTGTGCCCAAATATTCTTGGAGACCTTGGGAGTTACTTTTAGGATTTGGAAGTCTCTGTATATTATAATAAGCTTAAATACTTAAAATATTTAAAAATGCCGGGCATGGTGGCGCACGCCTTTAATCCTAGCACTCGGGAGGCAGAGGCGGGCAGATCTCTGTGAGTTCGAGGCCAGCCTGGTCTACAAAGTGAGTTCAGGACAGCCAAGGCTACATAGAGAAACCCTGTCTCAAAAAATGAAAAAAAAAATTAAAAATTAAAAATATTTAAGCTTAAATAAATTCAACAGGTTTGAAAGCTAGCATATTTGAGTTAAGCAGTCTTTGTCTGTTTTTAGTTATCTGCTCTAAACATAAAACAGGATGTTAGGATCTATAATTATGCTATATTCTGAGGATAAGTTTTGGGAGAGCCATGTCTATCTTAAGTAGATCTAAATAGACAAACTTTGTTTGTTTCTAGTTACTTTCTGTTTAACTTTGAAAACATGTACAGGAGTGTAAATAAAGCTTAATCTTTTAATCACATTGGTTCTTAGCATGACTACAAATATATTTCTGAACACATTAAAAGCATTTTATAATTTTAAGATTATGTACTAATTTGCATTTCTTAGTAAAGACTAGGCTTTAGGTCTCATCCCTGTTAAGCTGGAGCCTTAAAATCATAGACATAGTCAATAAAACTTTTTCACCTTTTGCCGGGCAGTGGTGGCGCACGCCTTTAATCCCACAGCTCGGGAGGCAGAGGCAGGCAGATCGCTGTAGGCTCAAGGCCAGACTCATCTACAAAGTGAGTCCAGGACAGCCACGGCTACACACAGAAACCCTGTCTCAAAAAACCAAACCAAACCAAAATAAACCAAAACCCTTTTGAACTTTCTATGGTATATCACTATAGAGCATAACAGCTTCCTGTATGACTTACTTTATAAAAAGTCTATAGCTTACACAAATCTAAAGCCATATTACATATCAATAACATTAGCAAAAACAACATTTTTTTTGTTTTTGTTTTTTATTTTTTGCTTTTTCGAGACAGGGTTTTTCTTGTAGTCCTGGCTGTCCTGGACTCTCTTTGTAGACCAGGTTGGCCTCTAACTCACAGAGATCCACCTGCCTCTGCCTCCCAAGTGCTGGGATTAAAGGCGTGCGCCACCACACTGGGCCCCAAAACAACATGTTTTTGGTTGTGAGCTAAGCCTTTAAAGGCTGAGCTATCTCTCCAGCCCAAAACAGCATGTTTTTGAGGAAGTGATTTCTAACCTTTTGAGAGTGAAACTAGAGCATAATAACCAAGTTCTAACACTAACCAGCTGAATGTCTTTAGAATTAATATGTCCCAACTTAAAAGTATCTCTGGAATCATGTCACATGGTTTAAGATTATCTAAGCACAAGCTTTCAACTATTGACCCTGGACTTTAAAAACATTCCTGGATCTGAGAAAGGGTGAACAATAATCCGTTTCTAGAGTCAGCAATACAGTAGAAGAGTATAAAACAACTTGAAAATTACATTTTAATTTATTATACCAAATCCATTGGCCAGAAAGTGTGAAGGTAAACCCCAAGCATAGGCAGATTGCTGCAGGAGAGAGAGCAGCATTCATTCATGCATACAAGAACTAGCAAAGACATAAGTAGTTAGGCATACACGTAAAATTAGCATGTTAATCTGGATAGAGCTTTATAACCTTGAAAGTTCACCATCACATAAAGAACATTTTGAACCGGGATTAAGTCACACATATAGTACAAAATAAAAGTATAACTGAATTTTTTATAAAAATCCATACCAATTTAAAATAAGATTTGTTGCTTTCTTAGTCTAAAAAGGAGATGAAATAATAGAGAGTTCATTAGGACTGAGAGGCTTTATCATTGTTGCATATGGTGGAGTCACATGGCAGGTTCTAAGCTATGTGGTTGGCACATACACTCACATTTATCCTAAACAAGAGTTGAACTTAGATTTTAAACACCATGCCCCATAAGCAAATTATAAGTCCTTAGATAAGAGTTCACAGTATAATCTTAAGATGTATTTTTCTTTTGAGAGCAGAGTGTAATGAAGAAATTAGAGAGAAAAGGTTTTCAAGAGTTGAGAAGTAGAGTCTTAGAGATAAACTCTGGGAACATAGAGTAGAGTTTAGATATTTGGAAATCATTTGTAAGAATTTGGAAATTTGGTATGCTGATTTTTGCCTGTGAATGAGGCAGGTTTTTGTAATAGAGGCCATTGAATGGAGATGGGAGCACGTACTTGGCTTCTTGCAGACCAGGAGTAGGCTAAGAGAGAGAGCCTGTGGAGGAATAGGACTCTAGCTAGAGTTTGGGATCAAATTCACAGACAGATGGTTTGCACACACCTCAGGAGTGGTCTTGAGAGCAGCTGCTTGCAGAGGAAAAGGTGTATGTGTATGCTTTGTAGTCCCTGGTCTCACCTACCCTGCCCTGTTACAACTTACAGGCAGGACGTTTAAGTAGCATGGGTGGTAGGAAGGTCAGAGAGAAAGAGACAAGTCTTGGAGTAAAAGAGAAATAGGGATCAGGAATGGCTTTCCATTTCCTCAGTTGGTCTTCGTGTTCCTGTATAATATTAGAAATTTTATTAGAAAGGCAAATATATTTAAAGCCCTCAGGTCAGGTTCTAGATGTAGAGAGAGGCTGGAGCTTTCCCAAAGGGGAATGATAAAATATGAAGACACTGTTTCTGTGGATGAAAAAGGAGAAGGAATGTCCCTGCAGCTTGGAGTTGTGGGTATCCCCAGGACTCTGAGTGGAAGATGCAAGCTGTTTAGTGGGTCATCTGGAATTTAGCCCAACTAAGCCCAAGAAGACTTGATGCCTGATACCAAGTCTTTAGCAGCAGTGAAGCAGTGAGCTCTGGTAGAGGAATCTCGTCCACAGGAAAGGATTGAAGCAGACAGGCAGCTTCAGCGCAGAGGTGATAGAGGAGCAGGGAGGAGTGCAGTGGCCCAGTAGGGTATAAAATAAACTGCAGGACTGTGATAGGTGGAGCTTACCTGTCTGTGGTGGATGTAGTGATGAGCTATGGATGAGCTGGTTGTTTGCAGGCAGCGAGTTTGAAATAGAGTTTGAAATGTGTGGCTTAGACCATGAGAAGCACCAGGAGAGCCTATCCTGTCTCAGTGCCAATGTTATAATATGTAAGTGAAGGCCGCCATGTAACATATATGGTGTAAAGGAAGGAAGTTTATTTGGGGAAGAGAGAGAGAGAGGAGTTAGGGCCTAGTGAACCATGAGGGCAGAGAGAGACAGATAGTGGGAGACCATAGGAGGAGAGTGAGAGGGGGAGAAGTAGTAAGAGAGTGAAAGGTCTGACAGATCCTTTTTACCTGGCACACACCTGGAGCATGCCTGGTGCGTAGCTGGCAGTGGCAGGTGATGACATCAGCTGTTGCTAGGCAACCTAGAAGCAGGTAGTGGAATTGACACACATGCACATAAGTTCTTTTTTCCACTGAACCATCTCCACAGTCCCACATTGCCAATTTGTAGTTTATCAGTTTTGGACTGTGGCTTTCTTGCCACATCATAATCCTTGGTACCATCTCTTCCTCCCTTACTAACTGCATTATCACTGTCAGATCCTCTTTTGAGTATGATGATAACACTCTCTGTACCTCCCCACTTTTTTTTTTCTTGAGGCAAGGTCTCACTATGTAGCTCTGGCTGTCCTGAGCCTCTCTATGCAAACCAGACTGGCCATCTGTCTCTGTCTTCCAGGCTCTGAGATTAAAGATGTGCACTACCACACACAGCATGCTACCCTTTTTTGGTTTTGTTTTGTTTTGTTTTGAGACAGGGTTTCTCTGTGTAGCCGCTTTGGCTGTCATAGAACTTGCTTTATAGGCCAGGCTGGCCTCAACTCACTGATATCCCCCTGCCTCTACTTCTGCCTCTGCCTCCTCCTCCTCAGTGCTGAGATTAAAGGTGCCACCACATCTACCTCTACCTTATTTTTTGAGACAGAGTCTTTCATTGAACCTGGGAATGTGCCACTTGAGCTATGCTGGCTGACTAGTGAGCCCCAGCAGTCTTCCTGTCTCCACTCCCCAACACTGGGGATTACAGGCTCTCTGATCTCAGGTCTTCATTGCCTGCATAGTCAGTACTTCTCCAGCCCCTATTAATCTGTTTTAAACATCTCTGGGGCCAGTGAAATGACTTAGCACATAAAGGTGCTTGTGGCCAAGCCTTACAATTTGAGTTCAGTCCCCAGGACCTACAAAGTAGAAGGACAAAGCAGATTTCTCTGACTTAAAAACACACACTGTGACTGTGTCATACTCATTCATATCCCACAACTCCCCTTTCCACACATGTAGTGTAAAATATCAAAAAACTCAGTGGAGCCACATAATCTATGATGGAAACGCTGGAATTACATAATAGTCTGTACAGGTGGTTGAGTCTATGAGCTGAGGCCCAGATGGCATCATAGCCTGTTATCTCTGGGCCAAATCCATTATTTCTTGAGTACCTTTTCTTGTTTACACCCTTGCCTAGTACCTTAGTGTAACTTTGGGCACTGAATGCATAAGACAGGAAACAAACTGAAATTTTTGTGTATGTATATGTGTGTATGCAGGTACATACATATTTTTTTTTTGAGACAAGATCTCTTATGCACCTGGAGCTTCCCAGTTATGATAGACTGGCTTCCAGTGAGCACCAGGGGCTTGCCTATTCATCTTTACAGCAGTGGGATGACAAGCATATGCCACCATTCTATACTTTTTAATGTAGGCTCTGGGGATTGAATTACAGGTCCTTTATGCTTACAAAGTGAATGCTTTACCAACCAGTTCCCTAGCCCTGCTTATTTATTTTTAAGGTAGAGCTACCTGGGTGGTAGTACACATTTCAAGGCCAGCCTAGTCTACAGAGCAAGCCAGGGCTACACAGAAACGCTGTCTTGAAGAGGGGGGAAAAAGACAGCCTCAGTACATAGCCCAGGCTGGAACTTGCAAGTCTTCCTCAGCTGCCTCCAAGTGCTAGGGTTAACAGATGTCTACTGCCAAATCTATTTCCATGTAAATCTTTATATGTCCAAGGAATGTTTTAATAGGCCTTTACTCTTGAGTTAGCATGTATAACTAACTGAGCAAAGACTTTAGGATGGAAAGAGACTTCTTTCTCCTTAGAAAAGCCCCAAATTTACACCTCACTCACTAGGCTCTATCTTATAGGAGAGAGCCACTATTCTCAGACATGCTGTTGACTGCTCTTTCACTTTCCTTTAGTGAGTCCCTTGGGCTGTGCCCACAGGAGCATTGTTTTAATAGTCAAGGTGTCTTCAACCCTCCTACTTACCCATATGGCCATGGCATTTGCCATTACTCTCAAGTCAGTAAAAAACCAAACTTGGGGGCTGGAGAAATGGCTCAGAGGTTAAGGGCACCACCTGCTCTTCCCAAGGTCCTGAGTTCAGTTCCCAGCAACCACATGGTGGCTCACAACCATCTATAATGAGATCTGGTGCCCTCTCTGGCATGCAGTGGTACATGCAGGCAAAATAATGTATACATAATAAATAAATATTTTAAAAACCCAAACTTGTGGCTTTCACATGCTACTCTGGTCTTCCATCACTGCTAGTAACACAGCACATAGTGTCCCGCCCCCTCCCCCAAACTTTTATTGAACCAGGGCCTTGAAACAGCTTGTCTGCTCAACCTCCTGTAGTTGGTGCCTGTAGAAGGACCCTTGTGGTCCCCCTTAAGCAGTTCATTCAGTACCAAGGGAGAAGACTCCACTTGTGAGTCTCTGTGTCTTCCCTGAGCAACATGACCCTATGGAAGCCATTTAAATTCTACAGCCCGAAGGCCTAACAGTTGTACCTGGGAGGCATAATTTTTTTGCCATGAGTCCTAGTCTGTATTGTGCACAGATACACAGCCCAGAGAATGTGCCAGCACTCCAGCCTCCATCCGTGCTGTGTGTGGTAAGAGAGTCATGAGCTCCTACTAGCTCCCATTCGGCACATTTAGCCAACACTGCTAAATGGGTAGATTTTCAATGCCAAGTAAGGTGAATACCAGCAAGACACAGTGTTCACTTCTCTATAACACAGGTAAAAACGACCTCATAAGGGAACAGACAGTTCTACAAACCTTAATTCCACCTGCAGCCATCCTGAGGACTTAACAGATTATAGCCCAGATTTAAGATCTGTTCCCATAGGACATGCAGGTAAAGGTTGGATACTTTGTCTTACTTTCAGTGTGGTTCCAGGGACTGGGCCTGTGCTCATGTTGGACTATGGGATCAGAGGTCTGTAGTTTATGGCAGGAGTCAGGATAAAGGGCTTTCTCACAGATCTTCCTGTATCCAGGCATCATTCCATGTTTACAGTGTTCCATGGTGTCTGCAGACCCACTTAACTCTCCAGCATTGGTATGGGAAAGAGATCAGCGTTCTGTCTCATGGGTTGGGAAAGGATGGAACTCTCACATCTGGATCCTTCTCCTGTGGGGTCTTGGTGTGGCTGTGTGAGCACTGTGACTGCTTTTATTGGGCTTAAAGTAAGTTGGAGTGTGACCATGGTGTCCACCTCTTATGTTTAATGTGAAGGAATTTCCCTTTTCTGCTTTCCATTCTTAAGGGAAGCCAAAACCTTTGGGCCACAGAACTAAGAGGATAGAGCCAAGGGCTGACAGGGTGGCTCAGTGGGTAAAGGTACTTGCTGTCTAGCCTAATGAGAGTTCAGTCCCCAGGTGCCACATGGTGGAATAAGAGAACTGACACCCCTGGGTTGTCCTCTGACTAACACATGTACAGTGACATGCATGCCTACACACACTCAATAAGCAAACACACAAAATTAAAGGATTGAGCTATGTGACCAGCTGGCCCTGATAAGAGTGCCTTTGTTTGTATATACACATAAGATAGAGCTCAGAGATCAACATCAGGTGTCTTCTTTTATCACATTCCTCTACATTTTTTGGACAAGATTTCTTACTGAACTTGGAGCTTGCCAATTTGCTTAGTCTGGCTGGTCAGCAAGCCTCAGGGATATTCCTGGCTTCACACCCCCATCATTGGGATCATAGCACAATTTTTCCCTCTGTGGTTGGATTTGTAATTTTCTGTTTTGTTTTCTCAAGACAGGATCTCACTGTGTAGTCCTGGCCAGCCTTGACTCTTGAGTACTGGGATTAAAGGCATCACACCCAGCCTGTGCTGGGCTTTCATATGAGGACTGGGTACTTCCAGTTATCTCTACTGCTCCAGAGAAAAGAGTATCTTAATGGAATTGTTCTAAAAATGCATGTTTCCTGGGAAGTCACAGGAGGTCCATGTGGAAATGGGGCAGGCTGTAAAGAAGACCTTGGAAACTAAGATCCAGAAATTTGGCCCTGGTTCAAGAGTCAGCTGAGAGAGCACAGGAACAGTTGGTCCCCAGCGGTCTTGGCACATTAGTGTTTCAGAACAGCCTCCAGTATCCAAGCTCCAGGCCAGTTAACAAGAAAACCCTGAGGTGATCATTGTTTGTTGTTTATAGTGTGTGATTGAATTTATTTGGGGAATCTATTTGATCCTCTTTCCCAGAGAGATAAAGAGGAAGCCCTCAAACCCAGCATGCAGTCTATGAAGATGCTCTGTGCATCCAGTTAGATGCTGGATGTTTAAATGTGCTTTTGAAACTTAATATGGGATTCGTTTTGGCTTCCTTTCTCCACATTGTGTTTTCTGATGACTGTGGAGTCTTCATTTCCCCTGGATGTCAAGCCAGCCTCTCCCATCCTTGCTGCTGGGTGAAGGCTGTTCAGCTTAAGCTGTTAAACATAGCCCTTGATCTTCTGGACCGCTGTGAGATGCTTTTCTGCACGCTCAGGAGTTGCCACTGAAGTCACCCCTTTGTTGTCTGAC
Organism: Acomys minous; assembly: GCF_964271855.1. Lineage (NCBI taxonomy): Eukaryota > Metazoa > Chordata > Mammalia > Rodentia > Muridae > Acomys > Acomys minous. The sequence continues at coordinate 74,134,760 of NC_140498.1, forward strand.
TATAAATACCTCTGCTCAGGTAGCTCCTGTTTCATGATAACCCCTTCCTAAGAAGGCATTTCCCCTGTAGGGTGTCTTTGGCCCCTCACCTCTTCCACATCCTCTCTTGGCAGTAGTCACAGGCCAATAGCCTGCTTCCTGCTGAGATGTGCTTTAGTGGAATCTGTGCTCTTTGTGGGTGAGGGATCAATGAGGCTATTATTATCTTGGAAGCTAGTCCACTCTCTTTCTGATCTACAGAGAGCAAGTACAGAGATGCCCTCCATTCATTCCAGGGTCAAGAGATGAAAAACAGATTGTCAGTTGTAGTGTTCTGGCTGTGAGGTTAGCCAAATCCTTTCAGCCCTTCTAGACTTCAGTGGGATTGTCTTTGTGCATCATTAGGTTGTATTTCATTGAAGCCATTAAGTGTTTGCTTGTTCTGATTTTATTAGCTCAGGTTAGACTCAAACCTGCAGTATAGCCAAGGATGACCTTGAACTCCTGATGCTCTTGCTTCTGTCTCCCACGTTCTAAGATTACAGGCATGCTTGGGTCATATGGTGCTGAGTATGGAACACAGGGCTTTGTGCATGCTAGGCAAGCACTCAGTCACTTGAGCCTATGTTACAGTATTTTGTATCTGTTCGGCCTACAAAGCAAATAATTGACACAGGGAAACTGAAACGTACTTTAAAGCTGCCAGCACTTCGCTGGGCAGAGTCTGAACTGATTTTTATCTACTTGTAAACTGAACAAACTATAAACCTTATAACATACATATATTCCAAGCACTTGCCACTATGACCCCTGGGCCAATCCTCGTCAAGTCCCCACCATCCTCCACCAGCCATCAAAAACCTTCCTCCCCTCTAGGAAGTCCCGCTTTCCACTTCCTGTCCTTCTGCCCAGCTGATTGGCTAAACAGCGCTTTATTGCCAGTGGATGCATTCACTCAGCATTCCTCCACAAGCCTGTTTCTAATATCTTGGGTTTGTTAGTAACTGTGTGTGCTCAGGTAGCTTCTGCCATTGATCCCATGTAATCCAGAACACCAGGTTGGATGGAAAAGCATCCAGTAAAACTGAAAGAAGGGACTTAAGCAATAAGAATAACCATCTTGCCTTCTGAGTGGCATGATAAGTCTGGAACTAAGTGTCTGCTTTGTCCAGTGTTTTTCGGGGGCTTTTGTAAGTGTGGGCTTCCAGTGGGAATCTCTTTGTCTTGTTCAAGGGCTTCTGGAGCAAGGAGGTGGGGCTCTTTATGCTAAAACCTCCTGCCGGACATCCCAGCCTCTTTGGGTACAGGGGCACTGGGCTCAAGTTTGGCTACTTCCACCTGAGTTAGGACATAAAAAGGAGGGGAATGTTGGTAGTAGGCGTTGTGGGCACAGGGATATAGGGGTGAATAGCTACTCTGGAAACCCACAGATGTATTCCTGTAGGAAGTGGAGGAGGCAAGGTGCTAGGAGGAAAAATAGACATTATTATTACCACCTGTCTTATGGAAAGGATTAGCCATGAGAAGAGTGAAGACTGCCAGAAAGAGTGGAATGGAGATGTGCCCTGGCTGTATTGGTGAAATTCTTCATATAGTTTGTGTAGTGACTCGATACTAGTTTTCAACAGACTGGATTCACTGATAGAGTAATGCAACAGATCTGATATGGAGAGATCTATTGTAGAACTGGCTTGCAGGGAGGGTGCTGTAGGGGGACAGAGAGAGAAAGTGAGCAAGTGTATACAGTGATGGGTCAATCCTTTATATGTGTCACAGCTGAAGCACACACACTTGGCTGTGGCAGGTGATGACATCAGAGGTTGCTAAGGAACCTAGAGGCAGGCTGCCTATATGCTAACATTCTTCCTTTTTCCTCTAATAAAAAAAAATAAGGATGTTGGACTGCTTCTGATGCAAGACAAGTTAAAGTATATAAATGTAAGGTCATTGGAAGAGAGAAGAGGGCGGAGGGAACAAGAGCAATAAAAAATGTCCAGATTATGGCTGGGCATGGTGGCACACGCCTTTAATGCCAGCACTCGGGAGGCAGAGGCAGGTGGATCACTGAGTTTGAGGTTAGCCTGGTCTAAGAAGGGAGTCTAGGACAGCTAAGGCTACACAGAGAAACCCTGTCTCAAAAGACAAAAACAAACAACAAACAAACAAAATGTCCAGATTATATGGTGAAGGGAAAGGAAAAGCCCCTGCCCTGGAAAGTTCAGGGTGGATGGTGTGGTATGCCAGCAGATAGGGACTGAGGAGTGCTGGGAGGACCTGGAGCTGTTTGTCCTGGTCTGGAGCATACCATTCCAGCCTGTGTTGATCGTAAATGGATAAGGGATGAAGAAATCATTTCTCCTTTCTACTCCCTGCTGACATTGGGGTGGCAATAGGGAATTAGAAGGCTGAAATGTCGGCCAGGTCCAGGAAGAGCAAGCTGTCGTATTTGCTGTCCAGGATATGAGAACATCTGTGGCTAGGAGGGACAATGCAGGCCCAGCTGGCACAATCTGTGAGGTTGGACGGGAGCACCTGTGGGTAGCTGCTTTGGCACTGGCTTGGATGTAGGAAACCTGGCAGGATACTGGAACCATATATATATGGACAGAAGACAAAGTTAAGTAGGTTAGGGAGAAAAATCCCTTTAGATACACATTTGAAACTTTTGGGGAGAGTAAGCAGAGATGGACAGTTTGGAGAGGAGAGAAAGCTTGAACATAGGGAACCTTCTTCCATTTGCCCAGTTTCTGTCAGGAATTTAAAAAGTCTCATTTGGCATCTGTCCAAATTTGGTTACAGAGGCATATAAGCTTAGCCCCTCTTAATGTAGGTGTAGGGATTTGAAATTCTCCAGAATGCATCCCAGAGGAGAACCTGGAGGGGACAGCAAACGAACTATTCCAATGGGGAGGTGGAGTCAGTGACCGATCAAGGCATCCCAACAGCAAGGTTTGACTCAAAAATTGGTGCAGTCTGTTCCAGCAGTTTGTCAGCACTGGTTAGAGACCAAGAACATAGTCCGAACAGGATCATGCTTAGCCCGGAAGACACAGTTCACCTAGCACTAGGATTTTCAGTAGCAGGAAATTCCACCCAAAGGGAAAGGTCCTAACTGAAGGCCGTGGTTGGGGTACCTGTGCTCCTCAGTGAACCAGAGAGGGACCTGTAGTCTCTCAGGCTATGCTGAGACTATGCTCATCAATCCAGGCACTGTTGCATGTAGGAATGTAGCAGTCAGGGAAAGGGAAAGGAATCCCGCCCTCTGGAATAAGCCATAGGTGTTGATTGACAGTATTTATCTGGGTTCTGTTTGACCTGAGAGGTGGATTTCATGTAGCTTACAATTCTATTAAGTTCACAAAGGAGATAAATTTTAGACATGTCAGCATCACCATTATTTGCAGTCTGCAGTGAAATATACAGTGTAGAAAAAAGGCAGTAAACATATACCTTTGTGTTATACATAGCAGAGGCTTGGGAAGAAAACCTTTGAGTTAAAAGCATGAATATTCTTTGAGGTGAACTTAGGAAAGGCAGACGCTTTATAGATCTTTCTAACAGAGCTCCACTGATTAATGTCAAAGCTCTGGACAGTTAATACAACAATAGCATAGGAACAGGAAGAAATCCGAAGCATTTTTATTTACTTAGCAATACCTTAAATCCTAAATTTAAGGCATGGATCAGAGGTTAGGGCTGTGTGTCTTGAGCAGCCATTAGCAAACTGAGACAAAGTGGGCATTTGTTTACCTCAATGTCTTGAGAAAGCTGTTTGTTGTAGAGTAGCTGAAGGCGGGAGCAGGCATGTGTAGATAGAGTGGTGCACGCGAGCCATCATCAGAGCGTGGCATTGGGTTGGAAATAGAGTTGAGAGAAAACAAATCTGTTGTAGGTGGGCAGAAAGGGGTCCCAGTGTACAAAGACAACAGGGTTGCCCTTCCTGTTTCAGCAGCAATGTTATCATTAAAAATAGAGTGACAAAAAGAAGCAGGGGGGGGGGGAGAAACATGGGGGTAGGGGCACTTCAGGAGGGGAGTGAGTGCACAGTGACAGCCTGATCCTTTATATCTATGGCACAGCTGAAGTGCACACACCTAGTGGCAGTTGGTCAGAGGTTGCTAAGTAACCTAAAGGCAGGCTGCTTATATGCTAACAGTAGTAGCACTCTTCCCCCAAGAACATGCAGGTGTCTCCCTTGTCTGCCATGAGGAGGTCTACTGCTCTCCGGTTTATTATGGCCACCTGGCCACTGAAGCAATCTGATGCTGGACCGAGACTAATGGCATTGCCTAGTTATCAATGACCCTTTGGAACCGGTTGGACTGATCCCAACCACCAAGTGTCCCAACGTGCCTTGCACTTAAATTGGTTACTATTGTTGAGACAACCACAGCAATACCTGTCAGTGCTGCAAATGGGGCTGCCTGGCATATGGGGCAAAGGGTGCTTGAGACTGGGAGGAGTCAGTAGGAAAGACCATTTCAAAGCCTTTCCATAAAGTGTTAGGTCTGGTACCAGCATCACCAGGATACAGAGAGAAGAGGGAGGAAAGTTTTCATATAGAGCCATTACATCAAAAGAACTCCTTTGGGGGTTCTCAAGCAGGTACCAAAGAGAGTGAAGTTCAGAGTAGCAGAAAGGGAATTGAGTGTCTCGAGAGCCACAGAAGAGGGGTACATCTTGTATAATAGTAGTCCTTGACCTCATAAACGAACCAGGCAAGGGCACTACAGTCAGAGGGAGGCAACCCAGAGCATCACAGAGAAAGTAGTTACTAAGGCTGGAGGCTTTAGTAAGGTTAAGTAGGGTTGCCCCTTCCTGGATGAAGCCCAGCCAGGAGAAAGGTTTATTTTCCTTAGTTTTTAACCTGAGATTCGAGGAGTCTCCCAAGTGTGATGGGAGGGGCTCTTCCTCTTGTTGTATGGTCTTGGTGAGGTTTGCCAGGTTCTGGAGAGCAGAAGCCAGGGTCTAGATGTAGGATTGCCAGATTTCTGTTTGTTCACATGGGTATGAAAATGTTTCATTTTGATAGAGCTTGCCTATTACCCCCTCAGCCCACCGGTTATTCCAAGGACCTAGGATATTAATACAGTGCTGTACTTTAGTGGGGAGTAGACAGCCAGAGGTCTGGTCTGTCTGTGTCCATGCTCACCAGCAGCCTTTTTGTTGTTAGTTCTTCACACCATCTTAAGATGTTCTTTACAATAACCTGATGGGCAATTCCGATATCCTTTGACCCCTTGGGTGCAGCAGACCTTGTCCATCTCGTCATAGGAGGAGCCATTACTTTCTGTGCATTTAAAGAGAGACACTAGGTAAGACTTAACACACATAATGCCTAATCAAAAGGTATTTGGCAACCTTGCAGAAAATATTATCTATTCTGTCTTGGTGAGTCTAAAGTTTTGAACCTAAATCAACATCTATTAAAGCTTAGAGCTATCAACCTAAAATATTTATGTAGACCTAAAAGTATCTTCTTAACTATTAAACAACTAAGCTTAATTTTAAAATTAACTATCTGGTATTCAGTCCCATCAGAGACCTGAGAAGGAATAAATTTAACTACCCAAGTAAACAGGAAGTTTAGGTTGGCAGCTTCCAAAATGAAAAAATGACAGATCACCCAAAACTCTCTATAATGTTGGAGCATTATCTTCAGCCTTCTGGCCTAATATATCTGTGGGGCAGGAACTATTGAGGACTTCCTTACCCTGTATTGACAAGAGTCTGGCCATCAACTCTGCCTGCATCCAAGCTTACCCATTTTAGGCAGAATTTTGTCTGTGGAAGAAATGACATTTTTGTCCAGTGGCTGTTCTGCTACACTAGAAGCCATCTCCACAAGGTTTTTCAGTGCTCATCTTTTTTGAGGGAGACTGGGTGTTAACCTGTCCAGGAGTTAACCTGTCTTATTGTCAAAGATTCCTTAAAATAATAAAAACATTTTAAAATGCCATATTCTGTAGGTCTCTTAGGTTTTTGAAGACCTTATCTAACTATAGAATTATATCTGTTAAACTTAGGAGTATATTCTTATACTTTACATGACCATGATCATCAATTGACTTGTATTACTTAATTAGCGGAAACACCCTACAATAACACTATCAGAGTATTGGAAGTAAACCATGTATTAATTGAGTTGTATGTGTATAATACCTCATATTAGAGTAGAAATACAGTGTGTGAAGAATAATATTAAACCTAAATTCCATTTCAGTGTATCAAAATTAAACTTATTTTGTATCAGTATACAAAATTCTATACCAATGAATTAAAATTAACCTTATTTATGAGTAACAATTAAGGCCTTAAGTTGAGGGGTAGATTCAATAATCTACTTTTTGTCCTATCATCTCTGTATATTTCTATACTCCCCTTTCTTTTTACCCCTATCTCCATACCTCCCAATGACAATATACATCTATAGCCCAAGAAAGCAACCAAAAACCTACCCAACCTCCCTTAAGGGAAAAGGAGCGTCTTAAAGTTTCTTCAGGCTGATTTGGGGCAGAGAATACCTATGTAGGGGCCCAAATAAAACTTGGTTAAACAAACTAGGAATAGTGCTTGTGCTCTAGTCTCTAAATGTTGAGGAATCCCAGGCTTAATATAAGTCCTGTGTGGGATAGTCTGAAATGCTGGACCAATTTGCATCAGGCGGTATCTTTGAAGCTGCCCTTCTCTGATGAGGAACAGCAACCACTTGGGGCTGGGGCATGAAGGATGCAGGATGTCAGCATCTCAGCATGCTGGAAGAATGAATCCTTTCAGGTCTGAGCCAGCTTCAGTGTCCGGTTCTTTTGTTCTGAAAACATATAGTTTCTCACAAGCATTATACAGTCCTAAAACTATGAATGTACTAGGTGTGCAGGATGCACAGGTCTCAGCCAGTCTCAGAGCTATTTCCATGTAGTGGAATTAGCAATATAAGTTAACTGCTTGTTCTGTAGTTTGAATTCATGTAAACATAGCCTCACTTAAGTTAGCAATCTCTATTTTATCCAGGTCTGTTTTATTTTGACCTCTTTTAAAAACAAACTATAACATCACCATTAACAATGAACATACAGTTATCATCATATTGAAATCAAAACAAGATTGTATAATTCTAAATGTCCTTTTCTAAGCTCTATGGTGCCTGATGTATAGGCCAGGCTGATACCTGTTTCCTGAGAGAATGCTTCCCATTTTAGAAACAAGCTGGTTGTCCTGAGCAAAAGAAAAAGGCATTAAGTTTTAAATAAACTTTATATAAACTCTCATTTTATTTTAGGGTTTATGTGTATCATAGGTATCTTGTACCTGGCTTTTTACATTTGTTGTTGGTGTTTTTGTCTCACCTCAATGGGAGGCATGCAGCTTGCATGTCTGTCTCCCTTTTTAATCTTGGCTTTACTTTGACCAACAAAAATGATTCTTATATTGTAGGTATCTTGTACCTGGCCTTTTACATTTGTTGCGGATGTTTTTGTTTCACTCCCCCCTCAACATGGGAGCCTGTGCAGCTTCATGTCTGTCTCCCTGTCCAACCTTGGTCTTTACTTTGACCAACAAAACACATTTCTTAGGCCAATTTACCCTTTGGCACCATATCTCCTGTGGATGTTCCATCTTTAAGGAGATTGGCTGGCTTTTTTTTAGAGCACTTTTATCACTTTTCTTTACATAAACCTAAAATTGATGTGTATCTATCCTTTAAATCAGTAAACACATATAATCTATTATTAAGAAAAAGGAACTTACCAAAAAAATTGTCAGTTTAAATCTTAGGCAGTTTTTTTGTAAGAAACTTATCATCAGCAGGGGGTCATGCCCTGTGGAGATTCACCAGTCTTTGTCTCCATTGTGTTGGGATTAGAGGCGTGTGCCACCAATGTCCTTCAACCATTTCAACTCAGTTCAGTCAAAAACTTTAAAAATCTCAAGGAAAAATCAAGTAGGGAAACAAGAAAAGTCTAAGCCTTGGGTCAGTTGTGCCAATTTAGGCTTCACTTAGTGAAATCTTGTCCACCATTCCTTGGAATTTAGTTATTGCTATCTCTGGTGGACCTTTTCCAGAAAGCCCTGATAAACATCTTACAGCTAAGGAGCTTTGAATCCCAGTCACTATAAACTCTATGGAGAAGAGTTCAGTTCCTTCTCCCTTTCTAGTTGTTAGTAACTTAGTCTCACATTTATCAGCTTTCTGCCTTTCTCTCTGAACTTTTTTAGAGAGGGTAAGGAGAAATGTGACTAAGTTGTGGCTAAGGTTCCCAGTCTTAGAGAGACAGAGGAATCCTAAGAAGAAGAGAGAGAGAGAGACCTGAGGAGATAGGAGGGGAAGACGACCACCATGGGTTAGATGGAAGAGAAACACATGGTAGGCATGAATGGAAGATTTGGCCCAGATGAAAAACATTAGCAGCTGGGCGGTGGTGGCGCACGCCTTTAATCCCAGCACTCGGGAGGCAGAGGCAGGCGGATCGCTGTGAGTTCGAGGCCAGCCTGGTCTACAAAGTGAGTCCAGGATGGCCAAGGCTACACAGAGAAACCCTGTCTCGAAAAACCAAAAAAAAAAAAAAAAGAAAAGAAAAAAGAAAGAAAAACATTAGCAAGTACATGGGATTATCGATGGGAGGTAGCTTGACAGAAATTATTAGAAGCAGATGGCATGGGATTGGGACAGGTATCCCATACCTGCCCCACCATGGGAAGTAGTTTAGGGGATTGATATCTGCCCTGTCCCAGGTTAACTAAGGCTATTTTAAAATATAACAAGTGTCAGTGTCTTGATTGATTGCTAGCCGGGCATACTGAAGTAATAAACTACTGTAAGGCCCTATTGATTAAATTAACAACAGTTGAGTCCACTGACATGCGGGTGGGGAGATAGCTGTCTGTGCAAATGGAGAACGAAGTGTAGGAGAGAGATAGGGTAAGTAGCTGGCCAATGTGGGAGTTTGGGCAGGGAGATGATGATTGAGGAGAAATAGCCTTCCATACAGGAGCTCAAAAGACCTGAGGCCTGAGGGAGAATGTGACGTGACTCAGGCCAGTGGAAAGAAGGGAAGGCCAAGATAATCTGAGCTCAAGTGAGAGCTTGGTGAGTTGTTGATGAGGCTGTTGGCTCTCATTGCCTTTTCCGATTGTTATAAAATAATGATGCAGTGAGGGGTACCATGGTGGACCTATACCAAGGTATGCCCCTGAGGAATTTTGCCATGAAACAGATATGGTATAAGGAGGCTTATTGGGGGAAGGGAGAAGAAGGCTGGAGAAGGGGTACAAGAAGATAAGTGAACATGTAGGCAGGCAGACAGATGGGAATAAAGCCATGAGGACAGGAAAGAGAGGTGGGGTGCAGAGAAAGCGGGAGGAAGCTGGAGAGAGAGCTGAGGTGGCAAGGGTCTTTTTATCCAGCAGACACAAATTTCCTGGGAAAATGGGCAAGTGGTGAAGTCCTGGGAGAACTGTATGTTTCACTGTTGCCCAGGATCTGTGAGAACATCTGTGACTAGGAAAGTGGTATATATAAGTGTAGGCTCTATTTCTTAACAATTAAACTTTATTATACAACCCAACTAGCTTACGCAAGAGGGAAAAAAGGTTAAAGGGAAAAAAGAGCGAACCTTCCGGTATCCATTCCATGGGACGGGTCCTTAGGTGTCTCTGGCCTGCGTGCTGGTCCAGCCTGTTCGCTGATCCACTTGCGCTCAAGCCCAGTCTGAACCTGCTGCTGCTCTCCTCCCCGCCTGCCTGTGTCACGTGTGAAGGGCAGTCTCCTTCTTCCATTGAGGGTTGATTAGAAAGACAATAGTCCAGGTGGAGTCCCCAGGGCTGCTTCCTGAATTCCAGTCCCAGGATGGCTCCACTCAGTCTATCTCAAGGTATCCATGGGGTGTCCAAGCATAAAGCCAGCCAACACTGCTTTCACCTGTGACAAAGCTTACAGTCTTTCCCACATTTAAGTTTTTAATATTAGATGTAGTCTATAACAGTCTATAACTTATAAAAATCTAAACGTATAACTTAGTAACATTAGCAAAAACAAGGCTAAGTATATTTTAAATCAGTAATTTTTAACCTTTTTTTTTTTTTAAGGGTTTTTGAAGCAGGGTTTCTCTGTGTAATGACTCTCTGGCTGTCCCAGACTCACTTTGTAGACCAGATGTAAGACCCCCAGCACGGTGGTCTTAACGTGGAGACCCCCACCAAGAACCAGCGAGACCAAGGTTTCGGTTGCAACACGCAAGAGGCTTTATTGTAGGGGGACGGGTACCCGGGCGTCTCAGTCTCTGGAGAGGCTGGCGCGCCGAGTGAAGGGGAGGAGACCCTTTTATAGGGTGGAAAGCAGGAAGCAGGGTTACAGAAGCGAGAGGCATAATTACAGGGTTTTGATTGGCTAATTTGATGCGGCTAGATTTAGCTCTGGTCAGGGCTTTTGGAATCAGGAAACGGTTGGGCTATTTTTACCAGTAGCTTACTCACAGATCATACATCCTGTTGCCCCAGGGCAGTTTCCCATACATCCTGTTGCCCCAGGGCAGTTTCCTAGAACCGTTTGTGCAGGCCTTGTGAAATGGTGGGTGACCACGAGTCTTGTGACATCTGCGAGCCTTGGGACATGGTGGTATTTTTCCAGTCTGACTGGGCCTTTCAGGTGACCTCCCTGAACTATTGTACAGCCTTACAAAATAGCATTACACAAGCCTTAAACTATTTGACTAAACAACATTTAGAAATGGGGTCTTTCACAGACTGGCCTTGAACTCACAGAAATCCACCTGCCCCTGCCTCCCAAGTGCTGGGATTAAAGGTGTATACTACCATGCCTGGTGATTTTTAACTTTAAATGTTCTTCACATCCAAAAATTTTTCTAAGTTTAAAATCTCTCCAATTGTGTTTTTTAATATTAAAATAAAGTATCTTTTAAAGAGTGAAGACATAAAAATAAACAAAAAAGGAAAAAGTGAAGAAATAGAGCATAATCATAATTTTCAGAAGGCAAAGCCAAGTTCTAATAGTGTAAACAATTTAATATCTCTAAAGTTAATATATCTGAACTTCAAAGTGTCTTTGGAATCATGTCATATGGCTTAAGATTATCTAAGCACAAGCTTTCAATTGCTAGCATAGAGTTATGAGTCTTAATCATATTTAATAATTTATAAGTTGTTAAGGTTATTTTATAAAATTGTGTTTCTGTTTCTCTCTTAACTTTGTGATTACCCAGATAATTGAGACTCCATTATAATATCTTAAAAAGCTTCGTAGCACAATACCTGAGCAGTTACTACTCTATTCTTAACCCTCTAAAGCAATCTGGCTTCCTCCCAGTGTACATCCCAGCATTCCAGTGATGGCTTGCACTTTGTGGTTTTCCTGACTCAGTTCCTCCTGCTCTCTCCTAGGCCTCTGACCATGACTGAAACCCCACTTCCTCCTCTATGTCCTCCTCTTCTGGCTGTCAGGAAGTCCAGCCCTATTCTCTCTCCTGCTCAGTGATTACCTGTAAGCTGCTTTATTGGCGTATCAGGGGGTAATTGGGGAGCAGTCTTTACATATTGAGACAAAAGACTCTGAGAAAAGGATTACAGCCAGATATGGGGGGGATACAGAAATCAGCATTTGAATTACACAATAACCTAATGCTTATATTAAGTCAACAATCTATAACTAAGATATACAGAATATAGAAAACACATAAATTTAAGACAGTCAGAAATAAATATGTAGCTGGGGGCTCGCCTTTAATCCCAGCACTCAGGAGGCAGAGGCAGGGAGATCTCTGAGTTCGAGGCCAGCCTGGTCTACAAAGTGAGTTCCAGGCCAGCCAAGGCTACACAGAGAAACCCTGTCTCAAAAAAAGAAAAAAAAGAAAGAAATATGTAGTGGCCACTGAAAGACCCTCCTCACGGAGTGTCCTTCGTCAGGGAGACCCTCCCCAAGAACCAGCGAAACCAAAGTCCGGTTGCAAATGCAAGAGGCTTTATTGATTACACGGGTACCCGGGCGACACAGTCTATCGGATGACTGGCGCGCCGAGTGAAGGGGAGGAGACCCTTTTATAGGGTGAGAAGCAGGAAGCGGGGGTTACAGAAGCGAGAAGCATAGTTACAGGGTCTTGATTGGCTAACTTAATGCGGCTAGATTTAGCTCTGGTTAGGGCTTTGGAATCAGGAAATGTTTAGGCTAGCCTATTCACTGACCATACATCCTGTTTTTTCAATAACTTGGCCAGAACCGCTTGTGTAGACCTTGTGAAATGGTGGGTGACCATGAACCTTGTGACGTCTGCGAGCCTTGTGACATGGTGGTATTTTTCCAGTCTGACTGAGCCTTTCAGGTGACCTCCCTTAACCATTGTACAAGCCTTACAAAATAGAATCATTTACAAAATAGTAAGCCTTGACTAAACAACATTTAGAAGTGGGGTCTTTCATTCCCCCCTTTTTCTATGAACTAGAATGGAATCTTTCATTCTATTTCAGTTTCCATTTCCTGCTTCAGGCGATGGTGTTGCTGGGTGAGGACCATCGCTTGGATTATAGATAACCTATCTTTCATGAATTGGACCAATCTGTTGAGGATGCAGGGTCCAAATAGGAGAATCAAGAGTATAATAATGATTGGTCCTAGCAGGGAGGAGATTAGGGTGGTAAACCAGGGGGACCCATTAAACCATCTCTCGTACCATGACTGGCCTGACTCAAAGAGACGCTGTCTCTGCTTTAGTCTCTCTCTTAATTTGCTCATACTATCTCTGACTAGCCCAGTATGATCCGCATAGAAACAGCATTCCTCCTTCAGAGCTGCACAGAGTCCACCTTCTTGAAGGAACAGAATGTCCAGTCCTCTCCTGTTCTGGAGGACCACCTCAGAGAGTGAGGTTAATGATTTTTCTAGGGCCGATATAGATTCTTCTAATGCCACAAGATCGGTGTGCATGGCCTGCTGGAGCTGTCTGAACTGGTATGTTTCAGCTAGGGCGGTGGCTCCTGTTCCTATTCCTGCAGCTATTCCTCCCACGGTGAGACCACCTAACAACAAGGCTAGGGTGAGGGAGACAGGTTCTCTGGGATGTCTGGTCATTCCTTCATAATGAGAGTATATATAACTAGGGTGATGGTAGGTAACCCTGGGCCAGACTTCGACCAGAACACAGAAGTCACTGGTTTGGTTAAGCACTGTGGCTGACACACAGGGGGTTAGTCCCGAGTTGCAGGCCCATTGAGTCCCAGTAGGCCCGGTGAGCCAATATTTGCCGGGATAGATCGTGAGGGTTTTGTTGCATAGGGCCTGATGGGAGTGGGGCACTTTTCCTAAGCAGAGCCCTTTTCCAGTAACTTCGGGTAGGGTTAACTTGTGTCTGCTGTTCTGAGAGCAGCTTGAGGGGGCCGAGGTGTAATTGGAGTAATTTCCTGTTACCGCAATTCCCTCGTAATAAGGTGGGGCTGAGCTCAAACACAGCCAGCATTCTTGGGTTCTACGAGGGTCAGAAAAGTTTAGGGTTAAAAAGGGTTATCCCTGGGTAGGGGGTGGACATAGGAGAGGAGTTAGGTACAGGAGAGGAATCAGGTACTGAATATGACCTTGATGGTGTGGGTTGGGGTAGTACCTGTGGTTTTGGCTGGGCCTGACGCGGCTCAGTGAGGACGGGATTCGGGCCTATAGCCAGAGTGGAAGCTGTAGTTAGGGATAATTTGATTATAAAAGTCAATCCAGGGTCTTTTCCCGGGGCATATAATCGCAGTCCCCACTTGTTTCCCTGGAGCCAGTGACGATTTTGTCTTCCTTTGTCTGTAAACTTAATGACCAAAGGGTTGCAATAGCTATTCCAGCAAGGTTGAGGGCAGTTAGGGTCATTGGTGTGATTTTTCTTTACTACAATTAAGTCCCAGCTAGAGGAAGGGTTCCAGGAGGCCTCGCCTGTAGTTTCGCATCCCCATGAAGCACAATAGAAATTAGTAATCCCTCCACATTGACGTCTAAACTGTCGGGATTGACCTTGCCCTGGACATACATAGAACTCAGCAGACCGGAGGTTAGTCCGGGTGTAATGATTTGAACATCCATACAGATCGGATGGTATACGGATGGGGAGGTTGCCTGATGGAGGGCTGTCCTTAGAGCATGAAGTCTCACTGAGTTCAGGGAGATTAGGGCCAGGGAACCAGACAGGTGACTCGCCTGCCATTTTACAGAGGTCTGGGGTCAAATCCGGCCACCAAGTCCATAGGGCGTGAGTTCCAGAAGTGGACCATATGACATCTCCCTGGTTGTTTAGAACTTCCCAGGTTTGGGACTTGGGCACGTGCGGGCCAGCTAAGGCCCCTGGGATCCACAAGACAATATAGAGGAGGATTAAGAACGAGTGAGTCTTATCTTGAGCGGGTTTGGAGTCCGCTGGAGATGCCATCTCTCTTCAGTTGGTTCCCCGGGGGCCGGGTTGTCCGGGCTGGTTTGAGCTGCCTTTACGTGGGAAGCGTGGATCCAGGCGGCGATCCCGTCTACTTTGAGTGCGGTGGGAGTGGTCAGGAGAACCGAGTAGGGTCCTTTCCAACGTGGTTCCAGGGTCTTGGAATTGTGTCGTCTGACCCATACAGAGTCCCCCACCTGGTAGGGGTGAGGAACCAAAGGTTTGTTAAGCTGTTCTCTATATGCTGCTGCTAGAGGTTTCCATACCTCTTTCTGGACCATCTGTAGAGCCTTTAGGTGGGCCCATAGGGAGGGACTGTTGGCATAATCGGCAACTTCAGAATCTAGGAAATTAACAATAGGAGGGGGTGAGCCATACATGATTTCAAAGGGTGTGAGTCCGTGTGGCCCTGGGGTGTTACGGGCACGATATAATGCTAAGGGGAGGAGGGTCACCCAGTCTCTAGTGCCAGTTGCAAGCGTTAATTTAGTTAAAGTCTCCTTGATGGTTCTATTAGCTCGTTCTACCTGACCTGAACTCTGGGGGCGGTAGGCACAATGTAATTTCCAATCGATCCCCAATAGCTGGACCACCAACTGACTTACCTGGGAGATGAAGGCGGGGCCGTTGTCCGACCCTATTACCTGGGGCATTCCGTACCGGGGAAAGATGTCATCCAGGAGCTTCTTCGAGACCACCTTAGCTGTCTCATGCTTGGTGGGGAAGGCTTCAATCCATCCGGAGAAGGTATCTATAAAAACTAGTAGGTACTTATAGCCATACATACCGGGCTTGATCTCAGTGAAGTCGATCTCCCAATGGGTGCCGGGGCGGTGCCCCCTCAGTCTAGCCCCTTGCGCAAGAGGGTTTTTACTAGCGTTGACCTGGGCACAGGCCACGCAGGAGTCTGTTGCCCGTTTGATGGCCTCCTCCTTTCCTAATAGGAATAATCCAGTCTCTTCCCTCTTCAGGAGTGTGCTCATTTTCCGTGCACTCAGATGGGTTAGCTTGTGGAAAAAGTCAATCAAGTAGGCAGTGGCCTTGAGCGGGGCCACGACCTTGCCCTGGTAGGTCCATTGATCAGGGGTAGCACAGGTGGCCCCCATTTTCTGTAGCAGGTGAATGTCTTTTTCCGTGTATTCCCAGCCTCGGCGGGCTTGGGAATCTGACTGGGAGCCTTCGGAGGTTTGGTCGGCGGTGACCAGAAGTTTGCTAGGCCTTTTCCCGGAGAGTGCTGCCAAGCGAGCGGCTTTATCGGCCATCCTGTTTCCCTCTGCCTCCAGGGAAGTTCCTTTCTGGTGCCCCGGGCAGTGTATGATGCTGAGTTCATGGGGCAAGTGTAGGGCTTTTAGCAGGGCCAGTATCTCAGTCTTATTTTTAATTTCTTTGCCCTCCGAGGTCAGTAGGCCCCTCCTCCGGTAAATTTCTCCATGGATATGGGCTGTGGCAAAGGCATACCTGCTGTCGGTGTATACGTTGAGGCGTTTACCGCTGGCCAGCTGCAGTGCTTTGGTCAGAGCTATCAGCTCGGCACGCTGGGCTGATGTCCCCGGGGGGAGAGGGCTGGACCAAATTACATCCTTGGTGGTTGTTACGGCGGCTCCTGCTCGCCGTTCTCCATTTTCCAGGAAACTGCTGCCGTCCGTAAACCAGGTGCAGTCAGCATTCCGGAGGGGCTGGTCAGTTAGATCAGGGCGGGTCCCGTGAGTCTCAGCCAGTATCTGCAGACAATCATGGTTATCGGGGGGCTCGGGCGAGGGAAGTAGGGAGGCAGGGTTCAGAGTCACAGGGGGTCCGAAAGTGACTTTTTCAGGGTCCAGCAAAAGAGTCTGATAATGGGTCATCCGGGCATTAGACAACCATCTGTCAGGCGGCTGCCTGATTAAGGCTTCCATGGCATGAGGAGCCAGGATGGTGAGAGGCTGTCCCATTGTCAACTTGCCAGAGTCTTTGACCAGGATGGCCACTGCTGCCACCATGCGGAGACATGGTGGCCATCCTGAGGCTACTGGATCTAACTTTTTGGATAGATAAGCGATGGGACGCCGCCATGGCCCGAGCTTTTGCGTGAGCACTCCTTTTGCATACCCAGACCTTTCGTCAACGTACAGTTCAAAGGGTTTGGTCAGGTCTGGAAGTCCCAGGGCTGGGGAGGAAAGTAAGGCTTCTTTGATGGCATCGAATGCCTGCTGCTGGGGTTCTTCCCAGGTAAAGAGAGTACTTTGCTTGGTGAGGGGGTATAAAGGGGCTGCCATCTCTGCGAATCCTGGGATCCAGAGCCGGCAGAAGCCTGCTGTACCCAGGAATTCCCGGAGTTGTCTCTGGGTCTTGGGCACGGGGATCTGGAGGATTGCTTGCTTTCTTGCCTGGGTTAGCCACCTTTTCCCCTCTCTGATCTGGTATCCCAAATAAGTCACCTGGGGCTGACAGATTTGGGCCTTTTTAAATGAGGCCCGATATCCCAAGTGTCCAAGAGTCTTCAAGAGGGCCTCTGTCCCAGCCCGACAATCATCCTCAGTCTGGGCGGCCAATAAAAGGTCATCAACATATTGCAACAAGATTAAGGTTGGGTGTTGGACTCGGAAGTCCGCCAGGTCTCTATGCAAGGCTTCATCGAACAGGGTAGGGCTGTTTTTAAATCCTTGGGGTAGTCTAGTCCAAGTTAGCTGCCCGGACAGTCCCTTTTCTGGGTCCTTCCATTCGAAGGCAAAGATGGGTTGGCTGTCCGGGTGGAGCCTTAGGCTGAAGAAGGCATCCTTTAAATCTAGGACTGTATACCAGATGTGTGATGGGGGCAGGCTGGTCAGGAGGTTATAGGGATTTGGCACAGTTGGGTGGATGTCCTCAACCCGCCTATTAACTTCCCTTAAGTCCTGGACAGGGCGATAGTCATTAGTCCCGGGCTTCTTAACAGGAAGTAAGGGGGTGTTCCAGGGGGATTGGCATGGCACCAGTATCCCTTGGTCCAGCAATCTCTGAATATGGGGCCGTATGCCTTGGTAGGCTTCCTGAGACATGGGATACTGCTTTATAGAAACTGGGGTTGCCGTAGCTTTTAGAGTGACCATCGGGGGGGCTGGTTAGATGCCAGCCCCATTCCACCAGTTTCAGCCCAGGCCGAGGGAAAATGCTCCAGCCATGTTAAGGGTGGCTGCTTTTCGGATTCAGCCTCGTAGAGCCTATATTCTTCCTCCACATCCAAGGCCAAGACATGGATTGGTTTCCCTTGTGGCCCGGTTACATGGGCCTTCCCATCCTCAAAGTAAATTTGTGCTTTTAACTTAGTCAGAAGGTCTCTGCCCAGAAGAGGATAGGGGCAGTCAGGGACATGTAGGAAAGAATGCAAGACCTTACCGGTCGCAAGCTGGATCTTTCTTTCAGTGGTCCATCGGTATGTCTTTGTGCCGGTTGCGCCTTGCACCCAGGCAGTTTTGTTGGTCAAAGGCCCCGGTGTAGATGTAAGGACCGAGTGCTGTGCCCCCGTGTCAACCAAAAAGGTCACTGGTTGCCCCCCCACATTAAGGGTTAACCTGGGCTCAGGGGGAGGCTCCTGGCCCTGACGGCCCTAATCTTCCAAGTTCAAGAGAGTGGTAGAGGTCCGGGGTCTTCTGGTTCCCTTTGGCCGTCTGGGGCAGTCTCGGACCCAATGGCCTTTTTCCTTACAATAGGCGCATTGGTCTTTATCCACCCGTGGCCCCCTCCGCTCTCCAGGTTCCTGTCTACCCTGTGTCTGTCCTGTTACAACGGTGGCCAGCAATCTGCTCATTTCCCTGTTCCTTTTTCTGTCCCGAATATTTTCTCTTTCCTCTGCCTCTTTTCTCAGTTTTTCTTCCCTTTCCTCACTCTCTCTCCTGATCCGATCCTCTCTTTCTTCTGGAGTCTCTCTCTTATTATACACTTTCTCAGCTTCCTTCAGCAAATCCTGTACTGTGCTCTCTTTCAACTCTTCTAATCTCTCTAGCTTCCGCCTTATATCTGGGGCTGACTGCCAAACAAACGACATGGCCAGAGTGGTAGCCTGGAGGGGGTCCTCAGGGTCATATGGTGTATAGACCCTATAAGCTTCCTTCAGTCTTTCTAAGAAGGCGGAAGGGGTTTCATCAGATTTTTGTGTAACCATCTTGACCTGTGCCAAATTCGTGGGCCGCCTAGCAGCCTTTTGGAGACCCGCTATAAGCAACTGGCGATAGAGGCGTAGGTGATTCTTACCCTCCTGTGTATTGAAGTCCCATTCAGGGCGTTCTAAGGGAAAAGCGCTATTAATCTCGTTGAGCAGCTGGGTTGGGCGCCCGTTCTCTCCTGGGACATTTTTCCGTGCCTCTTGAATGACTCGCTGGTATTCCTCGGTGGTCAGGAGCGTCTGCAGGAGTTGCTGGCAGTCGTCCCAGGTAGGCTGGTGAGTCACTAAAATAGACTCGATCAAGGAAGTAAGTCTAGTGGGATCCTTAGAAAAAGGAGGGTTATTATTTTTCCAGTTGTAGAGGTCTGAGGCAGAGAAAGGCCAATATTGAATTTGTCCTCCATTGCCTGCTCGCAAGGGAAAAGCCTGGGAGGTGGCATCCGGGGTTTGTTCCCGGCGGTTCCGCAAGCGGCCCGCCACAGGGGAGGAAGCGGCTGCTTGGGATTGGGGAGGTGCCTCCGGAGCGGCGGGAGGTGCAGCACCCGCCGGGGGCTGAGGGCCCTGGTAAGGTGGAGGGAGTGGTTCCTCGGACAGGAGGTCTAGGAGGGTCCTGTCCTCGGGGGGAAGGACCTTGGGAGGGGGTCTGAGGACCGCGGGGTATAGTCCCGTCTGGGGAGTGGGTGTGGGAGTCAAAGGGGGTGGTAAGGCCGGTGGAGCCGACGGAGGTGGCGAGGAAAGGAAAGGCTTAACCCAAGGGGGTGGGTCGCGGACCAGAGTCTCCCAAGTAATGATGTATGGGACTTGGTCAGGGTGGCCATGAGGGCCTGGGTCCATCACCTTTGCCTTAACCTGTAAAATGAGAGTCAGGTTAAAAGAGCCCTCCGGTGGCCAGTTAACATTGAAGGTTGGCCATTCGGAGGCACAGAACGTTTGCCATCGGTCCTTACGGACCTCCACAGATTGGTTGTGTGCGATGGTCCGGACTTCCCTGAAATGTTTAAGGGTTAAGGTCAGCGGGGTGGTAACTGTCTGGCCCATGTCTGCAGAGAAAGGGAGTGTACACAGAGTGACAAGAAAGATTAACAACAAATCAAAAGAGATGGATCGCGCTGCGCGGTGCCGGCACCAAAATGAAAGTAAACCAATTGGAGACTGCGTTGGGGTTCCGGTTTCCCCGTCTCCCAGATGAGGAGCGTATCCGTTGACCAGGGGCGAAGCCCCAACCAAGCCGAGTCGGATCGTCCTCTCAGATGGGTCCTAAGGACCCCGGATACCCCCGTGGGACGTCTCCCAGGGGTGTGGAGGAGAAGTCCGAGTTCGTCAACTCCTTCTAGCCTCCACCAGATACTAATGACCCAATTGAGTCTCAGAGTAGCACAGAGATGGAGGACAACCAGGAGACAAACAAGACACACAATACCCACAATGCCAGCAGCAGAGAACTTACCTCCCGATTTTGGGTCGGTGGTCCCTGGGCGGGGGTCTCTATCCCGGACGAGCCCCCAAATGAAAGACCCTCCTCACGGAGTGTCCTTCGTCAGGGAGACCCTCCCCAAGAACCAGCGAAACCAAAGTCCGGTTGCAAATGCAAGAGGCTTTATTGATTACAC
This sequence comes from Acomys minous, assembly GCF_964271855.1. Lineage (NCBI taxonomy): Eukaryota > Metazoa > Chordata > Mammalia > Rodentia > Muridae > Acomys > Acomys minous. Next base: position 74,154,874 of record NC_140498.1, read on the forward strand.
GGGTACCCGGGCGACACAGTCTATCGGATGACTGGCGCGCCGAGTGAAGGGGAGGAGACCCTTTTATAGGGTGAGAAGCAGGAAGCGGGGGTTACAGAAGCGAGAAGCATAGTTACAGGGTCTTGATTGGCTAACTTAATGCGGCTAGATTTAGCTCTGGTTAGGGCTTTGGAATCAGGAAATGTTTAGGCTAGCCTATTCACTGACCATACATCCTGTTTTTTCAATAACTTGGCCAGAACCGCTTGTGTAGACCTTGTGAAATGGTGGGTGACCATGAACCTTGTGACGTCTGCGAGCCTTGTGACATGGTGGTATTTTTCCAGTCTGACTGAGCCTTTCAGGTGACCTCCCTTAACCATTGTACAAGCCTTACAAAATAGAATCATTTACAAAATAGTAAGCCTTGACTAAACAACATTTAGAAGTGGGGTCTTTCAGCCACATACTAGCAAAGACATAAATTAGCTTCTGTTAATGTGAAGAAACCTTTATAACCTTGAAATTTCATCTTCATAGAATATTTTAAACCAGGATTGAATCACATATACAACATGCTGTAAAAATATAACTTTGAAGCCGGGCGGTGGTGGCGCACGCCTTTAATCCCAGCACTGGGGAGGCAGAGGCAGGTGGATCGCTGTGAGTTCGAGGCCAGCCTAGTCTACAAAGTGAGTCCAGGACAGCCAAGGCTACACAGAGAAACCCTGTCTCGAAAAAACAAAAACAAAAAAAAAAACAAAAACAAAAAAACTTTGAGGGCTGGAGAGATGAGTCAGCGGTTAAAAGCACTGTCTGTTCATCCAAAAGTCCTGAGTTCAATTCCCAGCAACTACATGATGGCTTACAACCATCTATAATGAGATCTTGTGCCCTCTTCCCAAGTACAGGCACACATGTAGGCAAATGCTGTATACATAATAAATATTTTTAAACATAACTTTGAATTTCTATCCTCATATAAAAAAAAATACATACCGGTTTAAACTATGAGACTTGTTATTTCTTAGTCTAAAAGGAGATAAAATAATAAACAGTTTATTAGGACTAAGAAGTTTTATAATTATTGCTTTATACCATGTGATCATCTTAAGACACTGAAGACACATGACAGGTTGCAAGCCATGTGGTCTATATGACTACTATTTAAAAACACTTGTGTGTATGTATATACATATATACACACATAAAGATATGTACATAAAGATATATATATTATCTTTAAATGAGAGTTACCTTCAACTTACATGCACATATACACATACGGAGTTGAATCAGAGTTACATACATAGCTGAATCATATATAGAATTACAAGCTCTTTGTTATATAAGTTTAAAGCCAAATACTGCTGAAGATCATATAGATTTCTAAGGCATATCCAATGAGCAAATTATAACCTTAGTAAGAATTTACAGCATAACCTTAAGGGTTTTTTTTTTTGAGAGCAGAATGCAAAGAAATCATAGATAAAAGTTTTCTTTTAAGAGTAGGGAAGTAGTCAAGTGTGGTGGAGCACTCCTTTAATCCCAGCACTCTGGAGGCAGAGGCAGGGGGATCACCGCAAGTTTGAGGCCAGTCTGGTCTACAAAGCGAGTCTAGGACAGCCAGGGTGACACAGATAACCCTGTCTGGAAAAACAAAAACAAAAAGAGTGGGGAAGTAGATCTTTAGCGGTAAGAGACTTGGGGATCATAGAGCAATGCAAGCTTAGATACTTGGGAATCATTTGTTGTGGCAGTGAGAATTTGGAAATCAGATGTTCCAATTTATCTGAGTCCGTGAAGGGAGAGAAGGAATGAGCTCTTGGCAGAGGCCTGCTGCAGGAGGGGTGGTGGTGAATGGGTCTACGTGGGCAGGCTCAATGCCAGAGTCACTCAGAGAAATTGGGCTCTAGCTAGACTTTGCTTCAATTGTATTAGTTGAGGTGACCACATATGCCTCCTGGCGGGCTTCTGAGTTGTGTAAAAGGGAACTTGTAAAAGTGTGTTTTTCCTCCCAGCCCCAAACTCCCAAAATAATAACTCATACTCAAAATATATTTACAAATACCTAGGTTACTAGATAGTAATTTAAAATAACCCATCTATACTAATCTACATTCTGCCACATGGCTGGTTACGTCTGTTCAGATATCATGCATCTGTCCTCCTCATATCTTACTTGGTGACTTTTCCTCATCACCTGGCTCTACTCCAGAATCCTTTTTATCTACTGGATGTCCTTCCTTCTATTCTATGCTTCCCTATACGCCATAGGGGTTTTTTGTTTTGTTTTGTTTTTGCTTTTTTGACAGGCAATACATCCATACAGTACAGAAGATATTCTCTCTACAGGAACTTCTGTCCATGAAAAGGGTGACTTGTGGATTTGTAATCAGTTGGTCTAGGAGGCCAGGTCAGGGTGATCGTGAGGTCTCTGTAGCCTCTAGACAATAGTGGGAAAGGGGTATCAGAGGAGGATGGAAGAAGAAGGAGAGTTGCTGGGCTAGGGCCCAAGGTGACCTGGGAGTTTCTCAGGAATAACAGATGAAAAATCTGGACCCACAAGAATCCAAGGAGAGAGAGAGAGAGACAGACAGACAGACAGACACTCAAGAGATGAGAAGGGTGGTGGGTGAGATCTTGAGGACCTCTTGGGTGAGTTCAGCTGCCGCCACTAGGACCCACAGACATGCCTGCCATCTGCACACAATAGGATCAAATGATTTAGACAGAAAAGTGATAGCATGGTGGGAGGAACCAATGGCTTGGGTCAGGACCCCTGTTGCTATCCCAGCCTCTCATCATTAGGTGGTAGGGTTGAGTAGATTCTGGAAGGGCCAAGGCTGGGGCTGTTAAAGGGGTCCTGGAGTACTGTGGTGCCCTATGGAGCCAAGAGAGTTAGAGTTGGGAGGTGTCCTTTGGGGATAGGGAAAGGAAAGGACTGCCAAGTAAGAGGTCATCCATGTACTAGAGTAGGGTACTGGGCCTGAGGTAAGGGAGGACAAATATCAGACCAAGAAAGGCCTGGCCAAAGAAGTGGGAACTAGCTTGAAAGCCCTGAGGAAGTATAGTCCAAGTGAGCTGTTCACAGCCATGTGTCAAGGTCATCTCAAGTGAAAGCAAAGAGGAAATACGAGTCAAGGGGTAAAGGAATCATGAAGAAAATGTCCTTTAGCTTCCTTCCACAGCACTCTGGAGGAAGAGGCAGGTGAATCTCTGTGAGTTCAAGGACAGCCTGGTCTAGAAAGTGAGTTCACGACAGCCAGGGCTACATAGAGAAATTCTGTCTGTTGTTTGGGTTCAGTTCTGTAAGGTGGGAGGGATTGGGGGAGAATGTTAGAGAAGGGGGTATGGTGGATAGTGACCACAGGTGTATTGGAATAACCGCCTCATTGATAGCATGGAGGTCCTCGACTAACAGATAGGCTCCATAGGGCTTACTCGCCAGAAGAATGGTGAGGGTGTTTCAGAGTGAATTAGTGGGGATCTTAAGGCCCTGAGATTTTAAAAAAAAAAAAAAGGCAGGTGATTATGGTCTTGAGACCCTGGCAGTGAATCTCTGAGATAGGAAACTGGGGTTGGGAAGAGGAAAAGGTGGGGTTTTGTTTTGTTTTGTTTTGTTTTTAATTCCTGAGGCAGGATTTCTGTGTAGTCTTTGTCTGTCTTTGGCTTGCTTTGTAGACCAGGTTGGTCTCAAACTCACAGAAATCTGCCTGCCCCTGCCTCCTGAGTGCTGGGATTACAGGCGTGTGCCACTTTAAGTGAACCATGACCAGTTGGTGATAGGTAACAGTTACCAGGGTAAAGATGCCCCAGACCCGGTATCAACAGGTTCTGTAAGGATGAGGGTGGAGGAGTCGGAAGTGGGTGTCCAGAAGACATTTAAGGGAAGAAGTAAATGAGAGTTCAGAGAGGTGGCAGGAAAGGAGAAGGTAGCCTCAAAATGAGTGAAGGTGTTGTGGCCAAGCGAAGGCACTGGGCAGACAGGCATGACGCCGAAGGAATGTGAGAAAGATTGTCCAATGAAGGATGCATGGCAAAGGTAAAGTCCTAGATGGAAAGGTGAGTGTACTGGCTTTTGGCCTTCCGTAATCTGTCAAGAAAAACAGCTGATTCTCAGATGTTTATTGGGTAACCTTGGAGAGTCTATCAAGGTTAACTATATTGTTAGGAATTGTCTCCATGCCTTCCAGGAGGCAACAGATCATAACATCCCTCCTGGTGGTCCTCCTGTCCCTGCTGGTAGTCCCAGCCAGGGTCCTGGAATGGGATTGCATTATTACCCACCAGTGTTACAGGATCTGCTAGATAGGTCCAGTCTGCATACTGCCTGGCCTCCTCCTGGACTCTTCTGGAGCTCCTCACACATACGAGTGGAGGACTGATTGATACTCTGGTCATGCCAGCTTACATCATAGATCTGAGTTAAGTTGTAGAACCCTCTTGTAGGCAGAGGGATTAATAGAGAAAGAACCCAACCATTGAAGTTAGCAAGATCTTGGAGAAAGGAGCATGAGCCTGGACGACTCCAGCCACTTACCAAAGGGGGCAGAGGTGAGCAGTTTCCTGTCAGGACAAAGTGTGGGCAACCACAGGAGAGGCCACTGGAGGGGCAGGCCAACTTATCACTAGAGACTAGGAAGACAGAAGTCCAGAGGGAGGAGTCTGAGTGCCAGTGGGGAAGAAAGGTGGGCACATAAGGAGGTCCCTGTTAGAGGGTGGAGATTTTGGTGGTGCAGGAGGAGAGGGTAGGAACAGGGATCAGAAGGTAATGGAGAGGTGAGGCCTTGGATTCCTGTGTAGAAGTGGGGAAGTTGATAAAGGGATTTAGGCCCCAGTAGGAGGCAGGATAGATGGGGTAAATGGAGTAAAAGAAAGAGGAGAAGGAGTAGGTCTTTTGCAAGTGCTGGCTTCTGGTGGGAATCTCTGTATTGTTCTTGGGCTTCTGACTGGGGCCAGGCATCTCTTTTGTCCCAAAACCTCCAGCCTGACAATATGGACTGCCTGAGACCTAATGTTCTACTTTTTGTTGATGATAAGGGGCAATATATTGTAGTCTGGCTGCTTCAAAGCTGGGAAGGTCATCATGAGCCCAGAAAGCCTGGAATGCAGGTTACAAGTAGGGATGGGGAGGAGAGTAGAAATTTTGTCAGAAGCTTCTGATTCTCTGAGGGAACCTGAGGAAATAAGGAACTGTTGGGTTATTTTAAAATTATATCGCAGTTTCTCTCTTAACCTGGCTAGTACCGACATAATTGAGACTGTTGTATTTATTTAACAAGCTTTACAGCACAACAACTGAGCAGTATTAATCTATTTTAACTTTCTTAACTAATCTAGCTACCTCCCAGCTGAAATCTCTTACATTTTAAGGCTTTTTCTGCTCTAGCTGCTTTCTCATGATATATCCTGGACCTTTCCTCCTGGCTGAAATCCCCACTCCTCTTTTTCTCTCTCTCCCTGCTCTGGCTTTCTGGAAGTCCAGCCCTATTCTCTTCTTTGCTCAGTCATTGGTTGTTAAGCCTCTATTGACATATCAGGAAACAGTTGGGGAACAATGTTTACACAACATTGAGACAGTAGATTCTCAGAACAAGGAGTGCAACCAGAGATGGAGGGTACAGAAATCAGCATTTGAATCTTTACACAGTACACAATAACATTATGCCTACCTGGAAGAATCACATTGGGCAGACTGGTTTCAGCCTCTTCTAGGGCTGACCTGGGGCTATCAAAGTGCAGGCTGTTTTGGAGCAGTTTGCAAGGGCTTTAGTTGATTCCTGGATGGTGTCTGTCAGCTGAGTGGATCTCTACTGGGACAGAAACAGACAAGGGATGGAAGGAAAGCTAAGAAACTTAGGGGAAAGTCTTTATCTTGGGTGTGCACTTGAAACTTCCAGGCCTGCCTTGTGGTCCTGGTAGTTGCAGGGTGAAAAGGAGTCCCAAAGCTAGGAGAAGGAAAGAGCCCAGCCTAAGCTGTTCACTGGCAGGGATAATTGATTTGTGATAGATAGATACAAGTCTCAACACACTGAAGTTTACATGAACTTTTTTAATTTGCAAAATGAGATAAGAAGTTTTAGATATATTACCATGACCACTTTCTGTAATCTGCATTGAAATTCTCATTGTAGAAAAAACAGTTTAAAAATGTCTGTAGTCAGCTGAAGTGGACCCACAACTTTAAGCACAAAAATATGCCTAAAAAGTTATGAAGGTGGTAGAAGCATGAACATTTATCTATAATAAGACAAATTTCATGGCGGGAAAGAAAACCAAGAGAAAGAACTTGGGGACCTATAAATTGGTTTGGGGATAAAAGCGTGAATGCCTTTCCTCTGCCCTCTAGTGAACAGAGATATTTTCAGAATCACTTTAAGTCTTTATTTAGAAAACAAACAGAGGAAAATTTAAATCTGAACCAGTGTTTTACCAAGGTTACATTAACAACTGACAAGAATTCCATTGATTAGTATGCTAAACTTTGAACTTTGAATGTTTAGCATTACGTATCATCTTTTTTAAAATTATGTATTAGTAGAGTTTTGGTGCCAATGAAATAAGCCAATTCAAACCAAATTAAAATTTTTAAATGCTTGGGGTTTTTGTTTGTTTGTTTTTGTTTTTTGTTTTGTTTGGTTTGGTTTTTCAAGTCAGGGTCTCTCTGTAGCCTTGGCTGTCCTGGACTCACTTTGTAGACCAGGCTGGCCTCAAACTCACAGCGATCCACCTGCCTCTGCCTTCCGAGTGCTGGGACTAAAGGTGTGCGCCACCACACCCAGCATAAAAATGCTTGTTTGGGAACAGCTCTTGGTCGAGTTCACCAGCCTTGGAGGATAAGACTGGGAAAAGTCACAGCAGGCTGTGGTGGGGGATTTTTTATGGATTGTAGGTGAAGGAAAGTGACATGTCTGCTATACAGTAGGTTTGTACCCAGGTATGGTCATTTAATTCAAGGGCTTGTGTGGCTAGCAACTTCAGGGGAAGAGGTCTGAACTAGCAGTGTTAGAGGGGAATGGAGTTTACCAGACCATGCAGGGGCACACAAAAGCTGAGGACTCCAACTGAACAGCCTGACTTCTGTGTATACAGGTGCCAGTTCATGTTTGGCTTCTTCCTGTTGAAAATGGATCACATGGGGTGGGGGATTCAGGAAAAGAAGAAACATCTGATTGACCATTGCCCGGGAAACTCAAGAATCCATTCCTAGAGAAGGTGAGGGAGGCAAGATGCAAAAAGGAAAAATAATTGAGGGGTCCTATTATGTGGAAAGCCATTGAAAAAGGAAAGACTGCCACCAGTGGAAGGAGGGAAGGTGCCCTGGTTTGGCCATCCTGACCCCTCATTGGAGTTTTCTGGAGAACCAGAGTGTGGATGGGTCCCAGTTGTTGGACAGACCATTCATCTTTAGCCTGGAAAGGTGGTATTAGTACTGATGTCCCAGGATCTTGGCCGCTGAAGGGCTGGTTGAGGATCACAGAGTAGGGTCTTTTCCACCAGGGTTCTAAAAAATAGTAAAAATCAAGTTTTGTTAGTAACAACAGCTTGGTAGCTTAAGTTTGTCTTTCAGTGAAACCTACTTTTGTGAATTTCCAGGACAGCCAGGGCTACAGAGAGAAAACCTGTCTCAAAAACAACAACAACAAAGAGCTGGGCGGTGGTGGCACATGCCTTTAATCCCAGCACTTGGGAGGCAGAGGCAGGCGGATTGCTGTGAGTTCAAGGCCAACCTAGTCTACAAAGTTAGTCCAGGACAGCCAAGGCTACACAGAGAAACCCTGTCTTGAAAAAAACAAACCAAAACAACAACAACAAAGAAGGGGGAAAAGTCATGATTTTTACATAAGAAATGGGCTGCCACAGCCTTTGGTTGAGGAGCTGGCTAAATCATCTTGCTGGTATTTGTACTTGGGTTGGGGAGAAGCTGAGAAACCTCACTTGTAAGACAGAAATTTTAAATGAAAGCTTTATTCCCTGCATTCACAGGGAGACAGGCAGTTCAGGATCTGAACCATGTTCCCAAAGGGAGATGGTACAGCATTCTTAACGGTTGGACCACAAAGAAAGGGGGAGCAGGGAGGGCTGTAGCATTATCTAATCATGTTTTGACCAAAGGGTTGAGCAAGGAAATAAACATAGCTGACTGGGCCATAGCCGGGTCACTAATTTTAGGGTCCTCAACTCAGCTTTTGCAGTCAGATCTCCTCTTGGACTTCCCGCCTGGACTTCAGAATGATAAGGGAATAAAGGAGTGGGCAAGCCTCACATAGTCAGTTAGGTCATAACAGGCAACACATTTATGACTTTGTGCCTTAGTTTAGATAATTAGCAACTTCCCTGTTTACATTCTTTACTGGTTTATAGAAAAACATGAATCACCTGAAGCTGCGTAGGAGTTGGCTCTCTGGCTCTCAAACATGAGCTCAGTTTTGATCCTGTCAGTAAGACAGAGGTTATTCCTGAGATGGCAGGTATGGGGATCAGGAATGGAGGTGGGGGTGAGGGTGCTGGGGGAGCCCACACAGAATCCCGGGAATCAGACTCTGGAGAGCAGACTCAAGGTGCAGATCTAACTTATTGTGCCTTGTACAAGCCTTTATACAATTGAAGGGCCAATCAGACCATCCCATGTGGGCCTTAAGCACCAGTAGCAATCAGTCAAGTTGGTGTAGCAAAGTTACTTCAGGAGACTTCGGTAAAGAAGCGGGAAGCTGTCATCACCTTAGCCTCAGATCCATTTTGAGACTTCACAAGTTTGCTAGGAGTGCCTAGTAGATAACACTGTGTGCAGTGAATCAGGATCATTCAAGGAGCCATAGGAACACCTCACTCGCTGTTCCCTATGGGCGTCCGTAAGGCTCATCTAGACACTCCCCGCAGGTTCCCCCTCTGTTTTAATTTCAAGATTAAAAATCTCCAGTAAAAGAGCTTACTGATGTTGATTTTGTAGGCATATATGATTTCTAAGCCATATCAGAAAAAATATAATACGTAAATTTATAATTACCATCACATAAGTAAAATACTGGGTGAAAATAAAGTTGTGGGTTTAGAAGGCACATACGGGAAGAAATGTCCCAAATCAGATAGGGTAAGTACATCCACTCTGGTGGTATTTATAGACACTATCTCTTTTTTATTTTATTTTATTTTTTATTTTTTGCCACTATCTCTTGATGGAGCTTATTAAGGAGAGAAAGGAAGGATATACTTCAGACTTCTATATATTGGTGATTTTTTTTCCTTTGATGACTATGAAGTGTCGTTCCCTATCTCTCTGATTACTTTTCTTAAAACCTATTTTGTTAGATATTAGAATAGTACTCCTGGGCTGGAGAGATGGCTCAAAGGTTAAGAGCACTGGACTGTTCATCCAGAGGTCCTGAGTTCAATTCCCGGCAACCATATGGCTCACAACCGTCTATAATGTGATCTGATGCCCTGTTCTAACCTTCAGGGGTACATGCAGGTAGAGTACTGTATGTGTAATAATAAATAAGTAAATCTAAAAAAAAAAAATAGTAATACTCCTGCTGCTTCTTGAGTTCCTTTACTCTGAGGTCCCTTTACCAAAGCATGTTTCTTGTATACATCAGAAGAATGTTTTCATATCCATTCTGTTAACCTGTGTCTTTTTATTGGGGAATTGAGTCTGTTGATGTTGAGAGATATTAATAACCTAATATTGTCAATTTCCTATAACTTTGATGTTGGTGGTGGTAGTTTGAGTGTGTGTACTTCTTTTTGGTTTTGCTGGTATGAAATTATTTATTTCCTGTGTTTTCTTGGGTGTAGTTACCCTTGTTGTGGTGGAGTTTTTCTTCTAGTATCCTCTATAGGGCTAGGTTAGTGGATAGATAAACCATGTCTTGTTTTCTCCATTTATGGTGATTGAAAGTAGTTGGGCCTAGCATCTGTGGTCTCTTGGGGTCTGCAATATATCTTCCCAGGCCCTTCTAGCTTTATAAAGTCTTTGTTGAGACACCTGGTGTAATTCTAATATGTTGCTTGGCCTTTATTCCTTGCAAATTTTAGTCGTCTTTCTTTGTACATTTAGTGTTTTGATTATTATGTGGTGGGAAGATTTTCTTTTTTGGTTCAATCTATTTGATGTTCTGTAGGCTTCTTGTATGTTTATAGGCATCTTGTTCTTTGGGCGACGAAATTTTTGTTCTGTGATTTTATTGAAGATATTTCCTGGGACTTGGGGCTGGGAAGTTTGTCCTTCCATTTCTGTTATTCTTAGGTTTGTCCTTTTATGGTATACCAAATTTCCTGGATGTTTCATGTTAGGCACTTTTTAGATTTAGTATTTTCTTTGACCAGTGCATCGGTTTCTTCTATGATATCTCCAATGCCTGAGATTCTCTCTTCCATCTCTTGTAGTCTGTTGGTGTTCTTTATTTCTTCTATTTCCTTTTCAGGTCATGAACAATTTTATTCATTTCATTCTCCTGTATTCCTTCCTTCCTTTCTTTTCTTTTTTGTTTGTTTTTTCAAGACAGTATTTCCCTGTCTATCGTTGGCTGTCCTGGACTCAATTTGTAGACCAGGCTGCGTGGCCTTGAACTCATAGCACTACCACGCCCGGCTTTGTATTTCTTTAAGGGATTTATTCATTTTTCTTCACCTGTTTGGTTGTATTTTCTTTGAGAAATTTATTCATTTCCTGTTTAAAGGCCTCTATCATCTTTGTAAGATTCTATCTATGGTCATTTTCTTGGTCTTCAGGTATGTTAGGATAGCCACAGTTTGTTGTCGTAGGGTAGCTGGGTGCTGGTGGTGCTTTATTACCCTGGGTTTTGTTGACTATGTTCTTAGGCTGTCCTTTAGCCATCTTGTTGTCCCTGGTATTGGCAGGCTTGGACATCCCTGGTAGTCACTGATGGCTACTGCCTCTGGGATTGCAGGCAGAGCTCTGCTGGTAGTTGACAATTGACATAGCCGTAGCCATTTTTGTATTCAGCTTCCATTTTGCTTCTAAGATGAAATTAAAGTTCAAAAATTTTAAACTTTTCAACTCTGCTCCCTAGAAGCAGTTAATCATAGCTGATACTAATATTCCCTGACAGAGGGTCAGGCTGACCTTATACTTAGCTACACTCTGGTTTCAACCTTGTTAACTATGATTCAGTGGTGTCATAATTCATAGTTTTGCAATCTGTGTAAACCAGTCCAGCCAATGTGATTGCTCCTTGTTGTTACATTAAAAATGTATCAGTTCAGCCTAAGATGGCTAATAAAAGACACAGAGTCTGAAGCATACTTTGAAGCTGCCAGCGCTACGCTGGGCAGAATCTAAACTAATACAAATCTACTCCTAAAGTATGGTAAACAAACCGCTCTAAACTGGTATATCATACATATACCCCAAGCATTTGCCACTATGGTGCTCCTCTGGCCATTCACTCCCTCCATCCTCCAAAACAATAAATTGTCCCCCTTCTCAACTCTCCATCCTTGCTTCGCCCTCTTTCTAGGAAGCTCCGCCTTCTACTTCCTGTCTTTCTGCCCAGTTTATTGGCTAAACAGCACCTTATTGACAGTTGTTACATCCATTCAAGACATTCCTCCACAATTCTCCTTTTTAGTCTAATAAAAAAAACTTTTAACTATACGTTTATATTATTACATCAATATACAATACACACACACAAGAACCACAAAGCAATCATTGTATTCATATTATACTCATAATATTTTGCTGTCTTCAACCCCATCAGAGACTTGAGAAGGAATAAAATTAATTAGCTGAGTAAATAGGAAGTGTAGGTTAACAGCTTTCAAAATGAAAAAAAAAAAAAAAAGACAGACACCTCGCTGCCTGAACAGTCACCAAAAGCTTTCTAACACATTGGAGCATTATCTTCAGCCTTCTGACCCAATATATCTGACAGACATATTTGTAAAGCAGGGACTATTGAGGACTTGCCTACCCTATCTTGGCAGAGTTTGGCTGTCAACTCTACCTACATCCAAGCTTGCCCGTTTCAAGCAGAATTCTGTCTGTGGCAGAAAACAAGGACATTTTTGACCAGTGGCTGGTTTGCCACACCTGAAGCCACCTCCATAAGGAGGTTCCTCGATGCTCATTACCTTCTTTGAGGAAGGTGGGTGTTGCCAGGAGTCAACATGTCTCATTTTCAAAGAATCTTCAAAACAAAACAAAACAAAATGTCCTTAAATGCCATATTCTGTAGGTCTCTGAGGTTTTTTTGAAGACCTTATCTAAATATTTTACTTTATCTCCCCCCCCCAGAGGGTTTTTCTGTCCTGGACTCACTTTGTAGACCAGGCTGGCCTTGAACTCACAGCAATCTGCCTGCCTCTGCCTCCCAAGTGCTGGGATTAAAGGTGTGCACCGCCACGCCCAGCACCTTATCTGTCTATTAAACCTAGGATGTATAGTCTTGTGATAAAGGTGAACAGTACAATGAATTTTAAAAAATGAACTTATTTTACATCAATATCTAATATTCTATGCCAATGAATTAAAAATAGACTTGTGAGTAACAATTAAGGCCTTAAGTTGAAGAGTAGATTCAATAATCTACCTTTTGTCCTATCATTCCTATATATGTCTATATTCACAGTGAAAAATCCCTGAGTCCAACCTCATCCTCTTTTGAATAAAACCAATAACACAACCAATTCCCAATGAAGATAAACATCCATAGCCCAAAACCTTACCCAACCCCCCTTTAAGGGAAATGGGGTGGCATTCTCTTTTTAAGGCTTCTTCAGGCTGATTTGGGATGAATAATACCTATACAGGGGCCCAAATAAAACTAGGAAAATGGTTAAACAAGCTAGAGATAGCATTTGTGGTCTAGTCTCTAAATGTTGAGAAATTCAGGCTTAATAAAAGTCCTGTGTGGGACGATCTGAAGTGCTGGACCAATTGGAATCAGGAGCTTTCTTCAAAGCTGTCCTGGGAGATGCTCTGTTCTGATGATGAACAGAACCAAAGCACTTGTGGATAGGAACATGAGGAATGCAGGATGTCAGCATCTCAGCATGCTGGAGGATAAATCCTGTCGGGTCTGATCCAGCATCAGTGTCTGGTACTTTAATTCTGAAATTATATAATTTCTCACAGGCATTATGCAGTTCTAAAACTATTAAGTGCATGAAGTGTGCAGGATGCACAAAACAATCGAGACTAGTTCTGTAGTTTGAATTCATGTATGTATAGACTGACTTAAGTTAACAGTCTCCCTTTTGTCCAGGTCTGTTTTATTTTTACCTCAATCAAAGAGGAATTATAATATAACCATTACCAAAGACCATACAATCATTATTTAATTGAAACCAAACAAGTTTGTATAGTTCTAAATGTCCTTCTCTAGGGTCTAGGGTGCAACCTGTCTCCCTAGAAAATGTACCCCGTTTTAGAGACAAGCCAGTGGACAAGCCTGAGCAAAAGAAGAGGAATTAAGCCTTAAATAAACTTATATATAGCCTAGGCATCTTGTACCTGGGTTTTCACACCTATTGCAGGTGTTTTTGTCTCACCCCTTCTCTCCATAGGGGACGAACACTTCCACCTTTTAAACTGAATGTCCTTCTCTATGGCGCCTGGTGTATAGGCTAGGCTGCTACCTGTCTCCTGAGAAAAAGTACCCCATTTTAAAGACAAGCTGGTTGCCCTGAGCCAAAGAAGAGGCATTAATGTTACCCTTTTAAGTATATGGGTTTTAGCTTTCGAGTTTTGGGGATCTAACTAGGCTGACCTGTACTTTGTCATCTGTAAGTCCTCTTTGTCTTTTTGCATCCGGTGTGACCGCCACCTGTCCCTCATGAAAGTAGCTCACGTTTAGAGGGATAAGCCGGTTGCCAGAGCAGTGACACTTTAACTCAACAAAGGCTTTTTGAAGTGGGAGGTATGCAGTTTGCATGTCTGTTAAGGAAAAATTTGTTGGTTTGAATCCTAGGCTGTTTTTGCAAGTAATTATCAGCAGCAGGGGTCACACCATGTGGACACCAGCCTGGTCTAGAACTTAAATAGAACTGTCTGTCTGTGTCTTCATGGTGTTAGGATTAAGGTTGTATGTACAATTTTCAGGGGGTCTTCCTTTGTCATATCTAATTTTTATCATTTTTGATGGAACCCACAATTTTTCCTTTCCTGTATGAACATGCAAAACCTCTACCCCATCATAACACATTTCCTGTTCTCCATTCTGAGGTCAGGATGTCCTTGAAATAGGCTGATCTAATTCAGCAGACTTTTCTAAAATCCAGTGTCTCTCTGCAGCTGTCGTGTTTTGTTCATTAGCATTCAAGAAACTGAAAGGCAATAAGGCATTATATAATCTGTCTCTTGGGGGTCTTTGACACCCCTTTTTGTTTGATGAACATTTCTTTTAAAGTACAGTTGGATCTTTCAATGACTGCTTGTCCTGTAGCTTTATGTGGTATACCTAAACATGTTATAATACATTAAAAATATTTCATTTTATTAGAGACATACGATGGAGCATTCATTGTCAGCTTTAATTTGTTTAGGTACACCCATAATTGCCATGACTTCTAATAAATGTGTAATAACAGAACCAGCCTTTTGAGAATTTAAAGCGGTTGCCCACTGGAATCCTCAATACATGTCTATAGTATGGGACACATACTTCAGTTTTCCAAACTCTATAAAATGAAATACATCCATTTGCCAAATTTCATTTCTTTGATTACCCCTAGGGTTACTTCCTGCAGGTAACAGAGTTTGGTTATATATAGAACAAATAAAACATTTTTTCACAATTTCCTTAGCTTGTTGCCAAGTGATAGAAAATTCCTTTTTTAAAAATTTAATTTCATTTTATGTGCATTAGTATGAAGGTTTCAGAGTAACCAGAGTTACAGACATTGTGAGCTGCCATGTGGGTGCTGGGAATTGAACCCTGGACCCTTGGAAGAGCAGGTGGTGCTCTTAACCACTGAGCCATCTCTCCAGCCCGAAAATTCCTTTTTTAAACCTTTGCTGTTAACATGGTGTTTTTTTTTTTTTAATGAAACTCTAAATTTTCTAACACATTTCCTATCAATAGTTCATCAGTTACATCATTACCTTGTACTAGAGGTCCTGGTATACCTGTGTGAGATCTTATATGAGTTATATACAATGGATGGTTTCTATTTCTGATCACTTGTGTAATTGAATAAATAGTGATGTTAATTTGGAATCATCCTGAATTAGGTCAGCTGTTTCTATATTCAACACAACTCTTTTGGCATACTGAGAGTCAGTAATTATATAAAGAGAGTCTTCAAACTCTGTTAACACCAGCAGAATTGCATATAATTCTGATTTTTTGAACGGAACCATAAGGACTCTCAACTACCTTACTTATATTTTCTGCTTTATAACCTGCTCTTTTTGATTTATTGGCATCAGTGTAAAATGTAGGAGCACCAGAAATTGGAATTCTTTTTACTACATGAGGAAGAATCCAACTAGTTCTTTCTATTAATTGAAATAGCTTGTTTTGGGGTTATCTGTTGTTAATTTCTCCCCCCCAAAAATCACCACAAGCCCCCTGCCAATGTTCGTTGTCCACCCATAACGAGGCAATCTCAGCATTAGTAAAAGGTACCACCATCTCAGCGGGATCTATTCCAACTAACTGGCGAAGTCTCATTTTTCCTTTTACAATCAATTCAGAAACCTTTTTATGTGGGTTTTTAATTTTTTTACTTTGTTCGTGTGGTAAAAATATCCATTCTAAGATACAATCTTCCCTTTGCATAAGAATTCCTGTTGGAGAATGAGTAGAAGGCAAGATAACTAAAATACATGCCTTCTTTGGAACAATGCAGTCAATATATGAATCTTATAACTTCCTTTCTATCAGAGCCAATTCATTTTCAGCTTCAGCTGGTAGCTTTCTTAAGCCATTCAAGTCCTTATCACATTGTAGGTTTGAAATAAATTACTTAGTTCTTGGGTAGTTAAACCAATTATAGGCCACAGCCAATTAACATCTTCCAGCAATTTTTTAAAATCATTAAGAGTTCTTAATTGATCTCTCCTAATTTCTACTTTCTGTGGTCTAATTTTCTGTTGGCCTATTTTGTATCCAGCAGTGGTTTTCCAATATACTTTGGAAGAGTCAGCCCCTGTTGTATCTTGTTTATGGACAGCCTGGACAGACTGTAACTGTCTCTTTTTTTTTTTTTTTTTTTTTTTTTTTTTTTGGTTTTTCGAGACAGGGTTTCTCTGTGTAGCCTTGGCTGTCCTGGACTCTCTTTGTAGACCAGGCTGGCCTTGAACTCACAGCGATCCACCTGCCTCTGCCTCCCGAGTGCTGGGATTAAAGGCGTGCGCCACCACGCCTGGCCAACTGTAACTGTCTTTGCTAATCCCTTTTTATAGTTTTAATTTTTTTATCAAGAGAATCACCTGTTTTCTGGCTTGTTTTTTAAATTGGTTTCCATTGTTGTAACAGATCTCTTCCCTATAAATTTACAGCTATATCAGCCATGTATGGCCTTGATTTTCCTGTTTGACCTTCTGGCCCTGTATATTTAAGCCATCTGACCCTGGAACTGTGGAGATACCTTTTGACGTGGGCAAATTGGATGCCAAGATTCTTGGGAAATTATACTGACATCTGGGCCAGTATCTAGTAATCCCTCAATCTCAATGCCATTTAATTGTAAGTTTAACTTTGGTCTCTTATCATTAATAGTGGTTTGCCAAAATATTTGTTTTTTATATCTTCAGTATCTTTTATTTTATCTCTAGGGGCATTATTATATCCATTAAATGGGTTTTCTAAGTCTTCAGTAGCCCTATTTGTTTTATCAGACCTTGAATTTTCTTGTTGTCTTTTAAAATAATCCATTTTGGGTGAACAGGAAACAAATAGCTCATGTTGTTTTTTGTTGGGCCTTGAGCATAGCCCCTTAGTTGGTTTTCCGAAAACAAGGAATAGCTTTGGGTATCCTTGGATGACCTACATTCATGAGCCACATGACCATTCCTTCCACATCTTCTACATTTTACAAGAAACCTTCTCCCTGAATTATTATCATTGTAGAATAATTTATCTTTAATCCATTCATGAAGAAGTGCCGATCTTGCCCTCAAGGGCATAATTGCTTTTTTACGTTCAGCATTTGCATTTTCAAAAGCTAGAAATGGAAGTAGAATATCTCTAGCATTTGGATCTGCTATGGTTCTATTCAGAGCTTTAATTATTCTCTGTAAAAATTCAGTGAAGGTTTCATTTGAGCCTTGGGTTATTTTTGTAAATGATTCCATTTGTCCCTGTTGTTCAACCTTGTCCCAAGCATTCATGGCTGTTGTTCAGCATCATTCTAAGACAGCATCATCAAAGGCAACCTGTGAAACTAAATCAGAATATGGGCCTTCACCTAGTAACTGATCCTTGACAATATCAATGTCTCCAGTCCTATTGTGCTGCTCCATATTTGAGGCCTCATCTTTCCACCATGCCGGACCTGGCTCTAAGATGGCAGTCATTAAATCTCTTCAATCTTTTGGAATTATGTGATTCCATGTGACCCAGTTATTAAGCATCTGTCTAACATATGGTGAATGTAAACCATAACTGCTTATTCCTCCTTAAACCCTTTTAATTATTGTGCTTCTATAGGTTGCCAATCAAAACCCTGATAACCTTGTGGGTTTTCTACATCTCCTGGTAGTTCCCTTATGAAGGCGGGGAAAATCATTTTTGGTTTTTTAACAAATAATGACTGCCTTGTAGTCTTGTTACAAAGTTGTGTTGTATGTTCTGGCCTTTTTTCTTCAGTTTCTTTCTCTGTGTTATTATTATTAGTTATAATAAGCCTTTCTGATTTCTCTTCTAAGGTTTCTTTCCAAATTTCATATTTTTCATTTTGTTTTATCTTAGTCCAGTCTATGAATTTTTATAATTTTTTCTCTAAATCCTTTTCTTTTAAAGAATTATAGAAAGCTAGCATGATTAAGTAAAAATAGTAGTAATAATCAGTAGCACAATTTCTCTGTTTCTTATTTGTATCACAGCATTATTTAAAAGAGTATTTAAGAAGGCCCAGAAACTTTGTGTTATTGTGTCTTCTATCTTTAAACCACCAAGTTATATCAAAGTATAACTTCTCTTTGGGAGCGATTCCCCCCACCAAACTATAACAAATTATCCTTTTTCTAAGGGTATGGCTACACTAAATAGGATGGGTGCCAATTTGTTACATTAAAAGTGTATCTGTTCAGCGTAAGATGGCTAATAAAAGACACAGAATCTGAAGCACACCATGCTGGGCAGATCTAAACTAATACAGACGTACTCCTAAACTATAGTGTACAAACTACTCTAAACTGATATATCATACATATACCCCAAGCATCTGCCACTGTGGTGCTCCTCTGGCCACTCACTCCCTCCATCCTCCTTAACAGTAAACTGTCCCCCTTCTCAACTCTCCATCCTTGCTCCACCCTCTCTCCAGGAAGCTCTGCTTCATTGACAGTTGTTACATCCATTCAAAGACATTCCTTCACACCCTGGCTTTCAACTGAATCGACTAATCAGATGCTCTGACAACTGCCTCATTGACCAGCCTTTGACTAGCATTTCAGTCTTCCTGGGCCCCTGATAACAATGTCCTAATGTCAGCTGGAAGTAGTTACAGAAGAGAATATATCGCCCATTGTCCCACCTAACAGGCTAAATAAAATGCTATGTCAAAAAGGGCTCCCTGGCATAAGGGACAAATGGGCCCTTTGTCCTGTTCCTCCTGGTTATGCTTTATGGCTCTCACATGATAAGTTATACATATTTTTATTTCAGGCCCACCAGCCACATCACCTCAGCTAATTGCTGACTTAAAAGAATCTCTGTACAAGGTCAAGTTGACCATAAACTTCCGTATTTTCTGGTATATAAGACAACTGGGTGTATAAGTTGACCCCCAACTTTTCCAGTTAAAATATACTCACAATATAAGACAACTACTCTTTCAATGCACACCATGTGCAGCAGACACAGGCATGTGTCTATTTGGAGACAGAGCACAGAGCGCCAGGTGCTTTATTAAATGCTGGCAAACAGCCAGTGCCAGAGCACATTACCCCTTTAAGGCAAGCTCCACAATCAACTCGAAGACCCACAGCTCTCTGAGTCAAATGGGCGGGTTCTGGTGGAAAGCCAATCCACATTCACATTCTCCTTCACAAGATACAGTAAGATGTATTCAGTTTGTTCCTTCCTGCTTCATACTCCCCACAAAGAGCGTGGAATTGGCCATGACACACCCCCACACACACACTGTATGCACCAGACATATGAAGTAAGGGGAAGCAAGCTGCAGGTAAATACCTGGCATGTAAGATGACCCCCGACTTTGGCATGGATTTGAGGGGGGTTAAAAAGTCATCTTGCCAGGTGTTGGTGGCACATGCCTTTAATCCCAGCACTTGGGAGGCAGAGGCAGGTGGGTCTCTGTGAGTTCGAGGCCAGTCTGGTTTACAAAGTGAGTCCAGGACAGTCAAGGCTACACAGAGAAACCCAGTCTCAAAAAACAAAACAAGTCATCTTATACGCCAGAAATGCAATATGTTCATGTTCAATGAGAAACTCTGTGGCCTTATTGTTCCCAGAAATTTCCCAGCCATATGCACATCTGACCCCAACTTCCAGGTACACTTTCAAGGTCAGCTAGAACGGTTTGTTAGCAAAATAACTTAAATCAGAGCTGACCACTGTGTTCCACCATCCACACTCCTGTATAAGCTAATTTTGGGTTTTGCCTTTATAAATTGACTCTGTAAAACAGGTCGATGTCACAGTTAGGCTCCTGAGACCTTTCTGTGGCCCTGATTGATCAGCCTGGCAAAGACATCCAATAAACCATCTATATTTAGCTGAGACTGAGTGGTTTGTGTGGCACTTCTTGGGTTCCAAGATCTGTAAACTACAGGCAGGGCTGGGACCTGGGAAATCACACACAGAGGTCACAGGGCAGACCTCAGTGCTGCTGGGAGAACCTGATGGCTGCCACCTCTGGAATTGTAGGCAGAACTAGGACCTGGGAACTGGTGCACAGAGGCTCTGGTGCAGAACTGACCTCTGCTGGTAGTCTCCAATGGGTGCTGTCTATGACACTACAGGCAGAGCTGGGGCCCGGGAACTGGCACGTGGAGGTCATGGAAGAGACCCCACTGCTGCTTGTAGTCCCTAATGACTGCAACCTCTGGAGCTACAGGAAGAGCTCTGCTTGTCATCTCCAATCCAACATCCCTGTCTTAGCAATAGACATTAAATATTGTTTTTTCTCTATCCTTCTCTACCCTTGGGATTACCGATTTGTGTTCTCAATAACCCCCATTAACAACTCTGGGCCAGCCTAACTATATGAGTAGACAGTCCTACCACAGTGGCCTGCCAGGAGGACATTGTCCCAGCATTAAGCCCCTACTTAGTCAAAAGTCTCCACGTTTATCATTATATGGATGGTATTTTAGTGTGGGGAGACTCGTCCCTTGCCTCTTTCCAACTTAAGGATCAATTAATACCTTCCGTTCCATCACTAGGATTTAAAGTATCTCCTCAAAAAACACATACTATTCTGCCCATCACGTTCTTGGGAACAAATTTCTCTCATCTCAATATGCCTTCTTAAATTCATCCTTTCTTTCCCTCAAACCTTAACTCTCGCTTCCCTCCAAATCTTTTTGGGTAACCTTAACTGGCTTTGACTGTGGCTTTCCCTCCCCACCTGTTGTGTGAACCCAGGCCCAGGACCCTTAGGGGCAGGAATGAACTGGCAGAGAGTCAACAACACAGACTCCAGGAGTCAGGCAAGTGGCAGAAGCAGACCCATTTATTCCAGGAATAGGATGCTCCTTTATACCTCCTGCCCAGCATCCCATTGGCTCTCTGACTACAAGCTGCTGCTGTGTCTCCTCCTTATTTGTTTGTGTCTCACCACCAGTCACAGAAGTATCAGTATCTGGGAATGCCCTGGCAGGTCTCAGGCCAGCTCTATGCAGAATCTCAGCCAGTGTTGTTAGCAACAGGCTTTGTTGCTGCTCAACAGCAGGCCTTGTTTCTTCAACATATCCGTCCTTTTGTTTTTATTTTTATTTTTCTCAACTCAGTGGAAACCAGAGTTCTTATGCTCTGATCTTGTTGACCCCACCTCAGGGGCCCCAGTATAATGGACTGTTCCTCTCTTAGGTTGACCTGCCAAACAGGTTCTTAACTCATTGGCTACCAGTCCTCAAAGGGTGTCATCCATGGAGAGTGCATAAGGTATAGGATATTAAAAATAGGCCTTATGAATCTTCATTACCTCTAATACCTTCTATTACCTCATTGGGTGGACCATGGTCTGGGTGTTCCAGAGCCATGAGCACCTGCAGGGTAGTCTTGTGATGATGGAACGCCGCTGGATGATATGCTATATAAAACACTTAAGTAGAATAATTAATATGACCATGATTCCCTCCCATAATGGCATAGGTGACTATGGGGGGGGGTCAAAGAATTTTTTGATACTGTTTCATACCTGTTCTGTGAACCCGTATCAAGGGAAAGCACTGGGACCCTGATCTTACTGAATTTAGATATGCTTTCCCTGAGTAGCACAGAGTAGCATGGAACATGCCCAACCAAGTCCATTTGAGGTAATGAGACAATTGTTGGCACACTTCAATAAAGTTACCCACTTGATGGGGGTGTGACAGATAGCATGGAATTGGGTCACAGGCCAGCAAGGACATACTCCTAAATAATGTTAATTCTTCAGCCAAGAGATCAATTTGTTGCTGTAAGAAGTGCATCTCTGGGAGTGAGATGGTGCCTCCTGTGACCACACTGCAGGGTGGTGAGGGGCTGGTGGGCGAGCCGGTGGGAGGGCCACTTGGACAGGGAGGCTGGTCCTTGTGTTGCTGGCTAGGAGGAGGACAAGTTGCAACAGTGCTCGCCAGGCTCCCTTCAGGTGCAGCAAGCCCAGTGGGGCAATACCTAATTGAACTTTCCTTTTCCTTGCTAGAAAAAGAACCCAAATCCATAAGTTAGAAATCTCACATGTTCTTGGGTGAGATTGTAATGCCCGTATCATGAGACCCCCCTGAGAAACCACCAGGACCACGGATCTGGTGCGAACACACAGGATTTTTGTTACAAGCTCGAGCTTCAGTCGCGAACTGTCCCTGATGCAGCAGGTTGGGAAAGCAGCCCTGAGGTGCAGGGTCTATGGGATTTTTAAAAGAAAAAAATGACAAGGAGGGGTTTCTAAGCCTTGGCATTTTGAGATTGGGTAAGAAGGTGAATAACAACATGACCTATATGTTGACTGGTCCAGGCATACAAGCCTGACCACAAAGAGGTATTTTTATTTTGCCAACACATCTAAAGTTCATGGCCCCATTTCTTGTTTGTTTTTGTTTTTTCGAGGCAGGGTTTCTCTGTGTAGCCTTGCCTGTCCTGGACTCAGGCTGGCCTCATACTCACAGGGATGCGCCTGCCTCTGCCTCCCGAGTGCTGGGATTAAAGGCATGTGCCACCATGCCTGGTTCCATGGCCCTGTTTCTTATTGGTTGGATCCAGATGGTCTTTATCGGCTGTGCAAGGAACTCTGGGGCCGGGGGTTACTCTGAGAGCATGAATTTTTACATTTTCACATTCCCTCCTCTAGTTGTAACTAGGGACCCAATCGTGGGTTCCTAAGGCTCATTTAGGATCTGATATTGTGAGCACATAACCATTAACTAAATGTGCCCAATCTCTGCCTCATATATTGAAGGCACCTACCGATGATACAGGGCCAAGAGTAAGTAAGAGGATTAGAATAAGTAATGGTCCCATTAATGTTGATACAAGGGTGGTCAGCCAAGGACAGCTATCTAACCATGATTCGAACCATCCCCGAGACTGTTGTCTCTCCATATGTCATCTTTCCAAATTCTTTCTAACTTTAGCTAATACTCAATAACTCCGGAATGGTTAACATATAAACATTCTTCTCTCTAAGGGCAGTGCATAATCCTCCTTGTTGCAGGAACACCAAATCAAGCCCCGTTTTATTCTGTAACACTATCTCAGCCAAAGAGTCTACATTATGTTCAAGATAGGAGATGGATTTTTTTTTTCAGTCTCTGGATATCTTCATCTATATCTGCTTTTAAGGCATTATAATTTTTACTTTGTAGTGTAATAACTGGATCACAAGACACACCCACCCCCAAGAACCACCAGGAATCAAATTTGATGTAAGCTGTACAGGGTTGCTTTATTTAACAAGCTCAGAGCTCAGACCATCAGTCCTCCAGCAAATGGAGAAGATGGTGGCCTGCTCTGGGTCCAGGGCTTTTAAAGAGAAAAATTGCAAGTGGGGGTTTCCAAGCCTTGGAGTTACATGATTGGCTAAAGGATACATAGGAATGTTGACCTTTAAGCTGATTAGAGGCTGCCTCTAGGCTAAACCTCAAGGGGGAATTTTTATCCAACCTATGTGTCCTAACCTATTGACCTGCGTTCTGATTGGTTGGCAGCTGCAACTTGTGTAAGCTTGTTGTTTTTCTCCGAATCTAAGGGAACATAGGTCACTAAGAGGGCAAATTTCTAAGAACATGCAAGCTAACTATAAAACTATGTTGGTTTGGTCCTCTCAGTAGGACTAGGGCAGCAGTGCATATTTCTGATCCCATTGTTCCAATTCCTAGGATGATAGCCAATGTTAAAGATAGCGGTTCTCACTTAGATCTGACAAGGCCCTTGCTGATAAGGGCCAGGACCTCTGTTTCTGGGTGATAAGTTAATATCGGGTACCAGCTGAACCATGATGCAGAACTCATGAATCCCATGTCCCCCTTTGAGGATGTCTTCATGAATGCAGGGAGTTAGTCCGGTGGAGCATGCCCACCATGCATGGGTGGGGGGATGATATTTTTCTGGGGTGGGCTCTCAATTGTTGTGTTGCATAAATACTGGTGAGAGGGGACCTTACCAACACAGGAACTTTGACCTGAAATGGTCTGAAGAGTGAGAGCAAGGCCTTCTGGTAGCCACCTGCAGCTATTTGGATCTTCAGAAGTGTTAAAACTATCTATCAGTCCTATGCTCTCATAGTAGGGTGGCCTACATTCAGGAATCCTAGTCTAACCAGGATTATGATCAGGATTTGAGTTTGAGCAGGTTTATGGTGTCCTGATGGATCTTCCATCCTGTAGCTGCTGGATTCAGGTAGTTGTCTTTAAATGCAAAGGTCTAGTATGGATGTAGTGGATCCAGGTGTGATCCTCTTGACCTTCAAGGCTGTAGGTATTGTTAGCAGGATGACGTATGGCCTCTTCCAGTGTGGCTCAAGGTTTCCTTGTCTGTGTCTCTTGACATACACTTAGTATCCTGACTGGAAATGATGGGGTTCTGGTGGAGGACCTAATTCATAAAGGGCATGTAATTTAGGCCACCTATGTTCATGGGCCCATTGGGTAGCTTGGATCCTAAGGAATAAGTCATTATCAGCCATTTCAATTATAGCAGAAGCTTGTAAGTTTGGGACAATGGCTCCAGGTACCCCATACATTAATCTTCAAAAGGAGTAAATCCCATTTGCTATGGGAAATTCCATACCCTATACAGAGCAAAGGGAAGGAGAACCACCCAATCTGTGCCAATTTCTAAGATCAATTTAGTTAAGGTCTCTTTGGGGGTTCTATTTATTCTCTCTACCTGCCTTGAACTCTGGGGTCTACACATACAATGTAACTTCCAATCTGCCTCAGTGAAGTTAGCTACACCCTGGCTTTTTTGGACAGGAAATGTGGTCCATTGTCTGATCCTATTATATGGGGAAAGCCATACCTGGCTTTTTAATAGTTTCTTAGCTACTATCGTAGCTGTCTCTTTTTTTAGGGGGGAAGGCTTCAGTCCATCCAGAGAAAGTATCCAAACACACCAACAGATGCTTCTAACCACAGTTCCCTGGCTTGATCTCTGTGGACAGTCTCCCAATAGGCTCCTGGTCTCTTACATCTGAGTTGATTTCCAGGATTTTTGCCATTTGAGACAGCATTTGTCAGTTTACAGGCTTTGCATTCACTTACAGTCTTGTCAATTTTGACCTGTACATCCTTGAAAGTTACTTTGGATTGTCTTACCACATCTGCCATCCTCTGAGGGTCCTTGTGGGTGGTCCTGTGGATCTTTTTAAGGATAATATTAGCCAGAGTTCAGATATTATGAGCTTACCATCAGTTTGATCTCTACCGTTGGTGGAGCAGCTGGCTCCTGGGCAGGTCCGCAGCCCATTTGACTACTTCTGGGGTGTAGTCTTATTGGTCCAGTAGGTTAGGGTCACTTGGATCAGGAAGAACTATGGCCATTGTTGACACCCAGTCTTCAAAGGTCACCTTGGTGACCTTGTCAGCCAGATTATTACCTCTTGCTGGGGCAGTATCAGATTTTTGGTGACCCGGGCAATGGATGATAGCTCACTTTGCTGGCTGCCATAGGACCTTTCAGAGGTGGAGAATTTCTTCTTTGTTTTCGGGTTTTTCCTTCTGAAGTAAGGAGTCCTCATTCCCTTAATCTCGGTGGTCACTGCTGCATCCACTCTTCTTTGACCCTCCTATAGGAAGCTGCTCCCATCTGTGTACCAGGTGTAGTCTGCCTCTGGCGTGGGGACATCTTTGAGATCTGCCTTAGTGCTCTGGTGTGCCAGTATCTCAGTACAGTCATAGAGCGGTGCCTCAAATCCGGATCAGGCAGGAGGGTGGCCAGGTTCATTGTGGCTGGCTGTTGGAATATAATTCTACCAGGATTTTAACATCTTGGTAGTGAGTAATTCTGGCATTGCTGAGCCAATGGTTAGGTGGTTGTCTGAGGACCCCTTCTATGGCATGAGGGGTCATGATTGTCAAGTTCTGTTCAAGAGTCAGTTTATCTGAGTCTTTGCCAAGGACTACCACAGCCACAGGCAGGGTGGCCTTACAGCCACCGTGGAATCCAGTTTTTTGATAGATAGGCCACAGACTTTTCCCATGGTCCCAAAGTCTGGGTTAATCCCCCTAAGAGTCTTAATATTTTGGTCCCCTTGGGCCCAAAATGGATTTGGGCTTGCATTTTAGTTAGCAAGTCTCATCCCAAAAGGGCCTAGGGACACTCAGGTAGAACCATGAATGAATGGGATGCCTGTCCAGTTTCCAAGTCAACTGTTTTTCAGGTAACCATGAATATTGTTTAGTGCCCGTAGCTTCTTGGGCCCAAGATCTTTTGTTGGCCAAAGGTCCTTCCGCCTGTAAAGGTTCTAAATGTTGAGCCCCTGTGTCTACCAGGAACTTGATAGGTTTCCCCTCCACACTTAGGGTTACCCTGAGTTCTGGGAGGGGTTCCAAACTAAGTCCCCCCTAGTCACTGCTCTCCCTGGTAAAGAAGACTCTGGCCTTTGGTCTCTTTGGGGGCTTTCTTTAGCCCAATGGCCATCTTGTTTGCAGTAGGCACCTTGATTCTCACCTCAGATTGTCTGCTGCAGTTGTCATCTTCTATTGTTTAGATCAGCGGTAGGAGCCAGCAGTACTCGGGCTAGGTCAAAGTTTTGCCTTTTATCTGCTTTTCCTCTGGACTACTTCTGGTGTTATATACTTTTCCTGCTATTTCTTCTACCAGGTCTGGGAGAGTTTTCTCATCTAATCTCTCCTGTTCTGTAATTTCTTTCTAATATCTGGGGCAGGCTGGTTAATGAAAGCCATGGCTGTGGAACGGTGGTCCACATGGTTGAGATCATATGGAGTGTATTGTCTGAAATCCTTCATGATCCTCTCAAGGAAACTGGCTGGGCTTTCATTAGCCTCCCGTCTCAGATCATAGAACCTAGTCAGATTGATGGGCCTTCTGGTGGCCGCTTTAAGACCTGCCAACAAAGCCTGGTGATAGACTTTAAGGCACTCTCTGCCTTTACCCACGTTGTAGTCCCAGGCAAGTCTGACAGTGGAAATCTACTATTGGTGGGGTTCTGAGTTGGAACTCCTGTTGGCCCCAGGGCATCCTTCTGGGCCTCCAGGATTATGCGGTCTCATTCCTCTGTGGTGAAGAAGACCTGAAAAAGCTGTTGCCAATCACCTCAAGTGGGCTGGTGAGTAAAGAGCACAGTTTCTAACAGACTAATTAACTCTTTAGAATTCTCAGAGAATGGGGCATTTTGGGTTCTCCAATTATATAGGTCTGAGGTTGCAAAGGGCCAATAGTGTTGGGGCTGATTCCCAGCCTCATTGATGGGCCCTGTGGCTCCCAGAGGCAAGACTATGGAGTCTGCCTCAGAGATGGCGGCTCCTAGACTGTGAGTGCCTTGAGCTGGGCCTCCTGCACTGCCTGGGGCTAGGGGTTGACATGAGACCGCAGCACCCTGTAGACACCATCAGTGCAGTCTTTTCCCCATGGCCAGTCCAGTCCTTCCACACCAGGCACGCTGTCACCTCCATCTCCCTCAGCCTGCCACAGTCTCGAAGCTTGGTGGCAGGCAGCATCTTACTGGCTTTGGTGCTGCTCACCCCAGGATGTTCCTGGCCGAGCAGCCCTTACACTCATAGTGGAGGCACATGCTGCATTGCTTTGGCTGATCTGTGATGACCAGGTGTGGCTGGGTGACACCAGCCTGTCCAGTGTGCAGCTCCAAGACTGCATGACAGGAGGCAGTGGTGGAGTAAGGCCCCAGGGTGACACTGCTCAGCAAGGCACCAGGTGTGGCATCATGCCCAGCTGAGCCCCGTCCAGGCCAGGTTCTCCTTAAATGTATTTGTTGGTGATTTCTAATTCATCTGTGGTCCTGGAGACCATAAGTTGAGAGTAAAGAGAGGTCACTGGAACGTAAGACACTGTGGCCATCTCTCTAGCCCTTGTTACAGATTTTTAACCATACCCAATACATTTACAAACACTGAGATAGTTTAAACAATGGTCTTTAAAGTTTTTTTTTTTAGAGCAGAAAATAAAGATAGATAGCATAGAGATAAGGGATTTTCAAGGACCTCTGAGATGGCGCAGAGGTTAAGAGCACTGACTTCTAGATGGTTCTGAGATCAATTCTCAGCAATCACATGCTCGTTCACAACCATCTATAATGAGATCTGTGCCCTCTTCTGGCCTGCAGGTGCACGTGCAGGCAGAACACTGTTCATAATAAATAATAAATCTTTTTTAAAAAAGATTCAAAACTGGAAAGAAGAGAAAGCTTAGAGCTGAGAGACTGTGTATCATGTGTTTGTACAGTGGCAGAAGTTGTTATAACCTTTGATAATTTAAAAATAGAATTGCCACTTTCTGTATATTGAGCAGTACTGAGGTCAAGCTGTTTACAGTAAGACATGAGGCTGCAGTGAAATCTCTGAATCTGGGGGTGGGGGCGTCTTAATTTTAAATAGGAAGAGCCCATGGTTAAAGAGAGGCGTGAGCTCAGAGGCAGACATCCTTCAGAAGCAGAGCAAAGAGGAGGTAAGAGAGGCTTAGGGAAAAGGGTCATAAATTGTTATAGAAAATTGGCTATTAATACTTATTACTGTGGTGTTTATCTTTCAACCACTATCATATCAATAAAAGACACACACCTGTTAAGTTTTTAATATGCCTTAAACTCTGGGACTAGACAGAAATAAACACCCTAAGCTACCTTGTTACCTCCCAGCCCTACATCCCATGCCATTTGCTTTAGTCATTTCTATCTGGGCTACTTCCCATCCATAATTCCATAAATACTTGCACATGCTTTACATCTGGCCTGCTTCCCTCCTTGACTGATCCTCAGAGGTAAGCTCCTTCAGAATGTCTATGATTTACACGTCATGCACCAAAATCCCTCTCCTCCCCCAGTAAAATAAAACAAACAGACAAAAAATCTTGTCAGAGAAGCTGTAGTGTATCACGCAGTATAGCCTTTTGTCCACATATGTTTACTTTCAAATGTTCATTGCTATGAGTCATGGGTCTGGTTTGAGGCCTACACTATCGTTACTGGATCCTCACTGGGACTGCTGTCAGATATCCCATTGTTGCTGTGTGTCAAGGAGATTCTTAATCTTTGAATCTGCAGGTCCAGCCCCTTCATGTGTTCCAGCAGGTCATACATAGGGTAGATGTTGGGGTGAGGTTCACTCAGAGCCCTGGATCAAAGCCCACTCCCTTGTTCTTAGGGCAGGGCCTGCTCTCCTGCTCCCATGTCCTCAGGGCAGGGCCTGCTCTCCTCCCCTTGTGTCCTCAGGTCAGGGCCAGCTCTCCCACTCCCATGTCCTTGGGGTGGGGCCTGGTTCTCCCACTTCCATGTCCTTAGGGCAGGGCTGGCTTTCTAGCTCCTGTGTTCTCAAGGCAGGGCCAGTTCTCAGGCTCCCATGTCCCCAGGGCTGGCTCACCTGCTCCCAGATCCTAAGGGCCAGCTCTCTTGCTTCCATATCCTCAGGGCCAGCTCTCCTGTTCAATTCACCAGATTGTTGCTGGCCGTCAAGGCCTGAACTTACTCCTGTGGGTACTGTATCTTGTGGGCCATCAAGCAGGTGGCAAGTGGAGGCCCCTCAAAGTCTTTGTTGAGTAGCTCGCAGAAACCATTGATGTTAGCACAACTCAGCTTCTTATCCTGGGGAACTTGTGGCTCTGTTGATTCACGCTTCCCGAGTCTTGGTTCTGTCGCATGGTCCATACACCATGGGCCCCCGCCTCGGTGCTGCTCCTAGTATCCACCTCTGCACAACCCACAACCCAGCTTTCGGCACTGAGCATGGCCCTGGCCTGTGAGAGGAGGTCTGTGAGGCCTGTGGTGTGAGCAGTGCAGTCCTCGCTTGGGCTCAACTGGAACAGCACCCCTTTCTCCTTGGCCTGCACTGTGCCAGGCCACAAAGCGGCAGCAGCGACCCAGGGTCTCTGGGAGCTCACCTGAGCATAGTCCCGTGGTCCTGCAGTGGGAGGGCATGGGCAGTCCACACAACAGGATTTCTATCTTTCTGGGAAACACTAGCACTGTGTTTTGGAGCTCTCAGTATGGTCCTTTGGTGGCTGTGCAGTCACTGCTGTTCCATGGATCAGACACAGTGTGTGATCGACGTCATCTTGGATGATCTTGTACTAAGTGTTTCCTCCCAATCATGCTGCCCTTGGGGGTGAACATTTCTGTGTAGCTCAGCCTTGAGAGCGCCCTCAGCATGGCCCCGGCCTCCGTGATCCTGGCCACAGCAATGGCAGGCTTGGAGCCATGTTCCCCTGGTGACTCCTTCCTGTGGCACCTATGACAGCCTTCTTTATCCTTCCTCCCTCCCTCCTTTCCTGTCCTCCCCTATCCTCTCCTGTTCTGTCCTCTCCCTCTCCTCTGCCCCCTTCTCTCCCCTTCCCTTCTCTTCCTATGATCCTCTGTCCCTCAAGGTGGAGCCTTAGCTCCACCTACCTAACCTCTGCCCTGTCTAGGTATAGGCATTTATTGACCAATAAGGGATAATTTGGAGGCAAATGTTTGCTCCTACGATAGTATGAATCTTAACATCTGACTACAAAGCACCAGACCATGCCATAACAGCAAATAGGAACTCCTGTTTCAGTGGAAGGAGAAGGGTTAAGTGCCTTAACAGAGAGCTGCCTTGAACCACAGTGGAGAAGCATACAGCTGACTCCAGCAAGCCAATGAGAGACAGCCTTTCCATATGATGGGTGCCCATTAGGGCATAGCAGGTTACAGGAGCCAGAGACATGGAGAGGACAATTAATGGGTGAGTGAGGAGAGACAAATGGTTAGAGTGGAGGAGAAGAAAGCATCTGAAGAGTCGAACTCTAGAATTTGTAGTCAAATATGGTTGGTGGCAGAAGCCAGCAGAACAGTGGTAATGCTTGGAAGAGTCAAATCAGCAGCATGCTTCAGTTAAGAGAGACCAGGTCCCTTGGAAAGGATCACTTGTAATCCTCCCGAGTTTCAGCACCAGATGTACATGAGGGAGCACCCTAAAGAAAATGTCAATATGTCTACTCTGTTGTTAGGGGGTAGGTTGTTATTGTGCATAAATAAGAGAGAAAATATCCAAATGCATCTGGAGGACTGCTTTGCATGTCAGCTTCTACTGGGCACTCCCAGCCTAGTACAGTAACCCAGAACCAGGCACCCAGCACCTCAAGCCTCATCCTGCCTCTCCTGCATGAGAGCATAGCACTATTCTCTAGAACATTCTCTCTTAATGTATCAGCCCTTCCTGGTGACTGAAAGGAGGGACGGGGAAAGACAGACTGAGACCAGAAATCTGTGCCATTCACAGACATGGAAAGGAAGGCCTGAGTAAAGAAACTGGTATGGAGAAGAGAGAGAGATAGCCAGACACAGAGTCTCACAGTTGGACTTGGGGTGGAGCCAGATGAGGGCAGTAATAGAAGAGGATCCCAGACCACCAGCTTTGCTCTGGGTCCTCAGAGCTCAGGACAGCCACGTTTGGTTTGGTTTGTAGCTTTGGAATTTGAGATATTGCAGGACATGAAGTTAGAGAAGTGACCAGCAGAGAATTGGCGGGGGTGGGGGGGAGGGAAGCTGAGGAGTCAGAAAGGAAACATGAATGGTGAGAGAATGAAGTGCATGCAGGTGCAGGACTAAGGAGATGAGGGAGGGGCTGTCACCCAAACCAGGAAACTCAGGCTGGATAACCTGAGTTCAATCACTGGGATACACATATTAGAAAGAATCAACTCATGAAATTTGTCCGCTGCCCTCAGATGTGCACTGTGGCACATGCACACCCACCCACACAACATACAAATACACAAAATAAGTACATGAAAACTTTAAAAAAACAAAGCTGGGTATGTATGGGCTCTTGCATAGTAGGCCCCAGGACCTCTGCAGGCTTCGGTGACGACTATAGATGCACCACCACTTCCACAGTGGCATCAGCCTCCAGTGAGCTCCAACACCACACACAGGAGTATCTGCAAGGGTGGCAGCCTTTCTGCACCACAATGCAGTGTTCCAGCAGAGTTTATGCTTGAGTTCAAGACAGATTTACTCTCTGTAGGCATGGCTGTCCTAAAACTCACTCTATAGATGAGGTTGGCCTCTAACTCATAGAGATATGACTGCCTCTCCCTCCACAGTGTTAGGATTAAAGGTGTGCACCACCACACCCACCTGACACACACAAAATGTTAAAGTTCGGTGTTATAAGTAACTTTATAGGCCATATCCTTAGCTATTCTTTATTAAATGCTGCCACTCCCAGGTTGGACACCCTTGAGGGAGGATTGAAATCAAAATTGCTATAAAGGACCAACGTGATAGTAGTAGCATGGTGGGAACAAAGGCAAGACTGCCTGGTGTGGGGAGAGAAGGCAGGACGCTTGAGCCAGGACTGCTGGGACCTTACCCTGTTGGCAGAGTACAACAGTGAACAGCTTTGGGCCTCCCCAAGAGTTGGCAACTCAGAGGTCAGAGGGCTTTGGGATTGTTGTTTCTGACCCCAGGGTAGGGTTTGCAGCTGGCTGTGGGTCCCAGCAGTGGGATCTTTCTCAAGATGTAATCATGATTGTTACAATATATAAATAATAGTGCCACACAACAGATCTAGTACAAAGAGGTTTATTTGCGGGGGGAGTGAAGGGAGCAAGTAAGGGGGAAGTTAGGGCGTGAGTGAGCGGTGAGGGAGGAGAGAGAGAGATAAAGAGAGAAATAGACAGTGGAAAAGCATAGGAGGAGGAGAGAGAGAGAGAGAGAGAGAGAGAGAGAGAAAGAAAGAAAGAAAGAAACCAGAAGAGAGAGTGCACAGGATGGTGGGCAGGTGATGACCTAGAAGCAGGCTGGTGGGAACTCATAACTATGAGACTTTAAAGATGATAACTAGCACCACATAGATGGTGTGACCCTTGTTTTGAAATTGCCTTGTGGAAAGTGGGCCTTAAGCTCCAGCTGCTGGAGGAAGTGTGCTGAGAAGGGGCTGGGGGATGCTTGCTTGTGAAACTGAACCATGTCATGGGTGGCTTCAATCACCCCCCCCAAACTGATGCCTGAATCAAAGGGGAGGCTGAGGTCTTGGCACCTGCTGCTGAGGCATAGCACCAAGGGAGGGGCAGAGGGCTGGCCCAGAGGACCAGCAAGTGAGGTGCAGAAGTGACACCAGAGAACCCTAGATCATGCTGGAGAAGCAAGTAAAGGAGAACTATCAGGGAGGGAGAGTCAACTTAAGGACCATCTGGCTAGACACACAGCTGAGAAGGGGGGAGAGAGAGAGAGAAGAGAGAGGGGGGAGGAGGGGAGAAGGAGGAGAAGAAGAAGAGGAAGGAGGAGGAGGGAGGGGAGGGAGGGAGAGAGAGCTAGCAAGAGAGCGCGGGTGTGGGTGCCCGAGATTGATGTCTCAAGTATCTTTCTCGGTGACTCTTAACTTTGTTTTTTGCAACAGTGTTTCTCACTGACATGGCTAGACTGGCTGGCCTTTGAGCCTGTCTCTGGACTCCGGCACTGAGGTTACAGGTGTGTGTCACTGTGCCTAAAGAGTTTATGTGGGTGCTTTGGAGTCAAACTAAGGTCCTTGTGCCTAATTACAGATGCTTTCCCATCTATGCGCCTAGCCCTGCATCTTGCCATATAGTCCAGGTTGGCCTTAAACCTGTGATCCTCCTGTCTCAGCCTCACAAATGTTGAGGTTACAACATATACTATTGTATCCAGCATCATTCATGTTTTCAAAAGACTGTGACCCTTAATGGTTCCAGAGGCTTCTCACTAATGTCCTTCACGTCTGTCTGTCTGAGGACTGAGTAGCTAGCACAGAACCACAGGGAAGTGCTGGAAGTGCAGCCACCGTGGGAACTGAATGCTGCCTCCCAGCCCTGATCCTCAGCTCTTTGTCCTCGAGTTCCATGTGCTGTAAACACCCCGGATCTGCAACCTGCAGCTGGAGGTGGCAGGATTACAAGGCTTCTCCATCCTGTCTCTGTTACATGTTCACACTCTTCTTTGATTACTGCTCATTGTGTTGGGTGACAACTGTGGACACTGATGGTATCACCCCCCTGAGTTTCTATTTCATACTGGCCTGTTCCTTTTCCGGAGGCCGTGGGAAACAGCTTGCTTAGTATTCATAGGTTCAGCTGGAGTCTGCCCTTGGACCAGGCTGTGTTGCTCCCATTGTCTTTGTGGGTCCCTCTGGGTCCTTGGGTTTTTCTCTCACTTATCTCTTGTGATGTGTACACTGGGTTTTCACAGTCAAACAGGATCAATTGTCTTCTGACTTCTCCTCTGTCAGGCTAAGATGTTACATTTTATTGGTTCCAATTTGTAAATTCAGGTTATTGAGCCACACAAAATGCCTGGAGTCTGTGGGGATCTTGCCACCTCAATATTCAGAGAACACTGAATCTAAGGCATCCGACACAAAGCAGAGTAATTCTGTTTCTCTCCTCTCTCCAGCTGATTGCTAACCCTTTCTCCATGCCTTCTACCCAAAGGTAAAAGGACTGGCATGGCTGTCACCCTGCACTCACAAACTGTCTTTGGCATCTAGCAGCTGCCAGCTGCCTGTTACACTCACCTTTTGGATTTTTTGAAAAATATTCTACACTTAATACTTTAAGCCAACTTTCTAGAAGGGGACAGGGCAGGTGTGGTGGCGCATTCCTTTAATCCCAGCACTCAGGAGGCGGAGACAGGTGTATCACTGTGAGTTCGAGTCCAGGACAACCAAGGCTACACAGAGAAATTCTGTCTTGAAAAACAAAAAACTAAAAAGGGTCAGTAAATCTCTCCAGGCCCTGAGACTACCTTGCAGAGGCAGCCAGCACTGGCATTCCCTGTGTCTTCTGTTGAAGGTTTGGTAAAATGTTTTCAGTGTGGTGTGTGTGTTTTCTCTACAAATACATCATATACTAGAATATTGGTAAGGACATTTTGAGTATTTAAGTCCACACATGAAGAACCACCTCATATTTCCATGCTATGAGTAGTATCGTGAAATCCTTTTGTGGGCTTTTAAAGATTCAGCTATTGTAGAGAAGGGAAAACAACAACAAAGGTGTGATTATTTTCTTTGTATGTGTATGTCTCTGTGTGGGTGCACACGTAAGCAGAAAGTCAGAGGCAAGTGAGTGCTGGAGTCCTCCATCTTATTCTGTTTATTACTTTGAAGCAGAGTCTTTCCCCGAACCCAAGGCTCTTATTTTGTCATTGAGCCTGGAAGCTATCAAGCCTTAGGGATCCTCACTCAGCTAGGGTGTTAGGTGTGCACAAGTCACCTGACTTGTTACATGGGTATGTGTAGGAATGGTTTTCAGGGTGTTTTTCAGACTCGGTGTCCTTAGAATATGTTGAGCTGCATTGTTTGGGTGTGTGATATCTTTCCAGGTTGGGTGGTGTTTGGAGGTTGAAGTTGCTGATAGTATTTATGTTGTCTTTTGCAGCAACTAATCCAGGTGGCAGTATCAACAACATGGGTTGGGATACAGAGGATTCCTCCTTGTCTTCTGGTGCCAGGTCCTATGGCTTTACTAGTCATGCTGGGATCAAGAGAAAGCCCAGATGCAGGGCCTCAGCTCTAAGGAGTTAGACAGCCCAGCCATTGGTTAGGCCCTTGCTGGAGTTTATATAAAATCATTGGTTTAGGGTTAGCTTCTTGTTTATTATATTTTCCCAGGGGTATTATGGAAATTGGGAGGAGCAGTTTATAAAAATTGAAAATATAAGTTGCTTTAACAATTTACTCCTGAGCAGTCCATTCCTTTTTTGCTTATGTATTTGATTTTTGAGTAGTAAATGGTGGCATTAGTTATGGCTTGTGCTGAGATTTATAGGAATGCCAAAGTTGGCAAAAGGAGATAAAAGTTTTACATACATAAGCAGGACCACTGTTTGCTTCCATCTGTTTTGGGACTCCAGTTACAAAGAAAGCGGTGTCTGCAAACAGCTCACGCAGACTCATGTGTCTCAGCCATAGAATAGATAAAGGAGGTATCAGTGCAAACATGAACAGACTTAAAACAGCCAAAGGAATTTATGTGGGTTACACACATTTGCCAAAGATCATTAGGACAAGGACCAAAGGGATTGACTTATTGGGACAGTGGCCCAGGACTGACAGTCTGGACAGTTGTTGAACTTAAATCTGTGATAATTGTTTTCATAGAGCTCTGCCTTCTTGATAAAAGGAGTAAAAAGCAGCAGCTGATGAAAAAGAGATGTGACTCCATGTCTGATGCATTTGCTCCCTGTGGAAAAAACAGCTAGTGTGTGTGTATAGTGAGAATTTTGGTTTCTTTGAAAAACATAGAAGCAGCCGGGCATGGTGACACACACCTGTAATCTCAGCACTCAGGGAGGCAGAGGCAGGTTGGATCTCTGTCATTTGGAGACCAGTCTGGTCTACAAAGAGTCCAGGACAGCCAAGGCTACACAGAGAAACCCTATCTTGAAAAAGAAAAACAAACAAACAAACCAAACAAGAAAAACACAGAAATCTTATGGGGGTATGTTTTTGTTTTAATCCCAGGTGTGGGATGTGGGACTGCCTCAGATTGTCTACAGTAGCTAACATGCTTTGCCTTATGCTTTAGCAGGGGTGTCGTTTTGCCAGCTGCAGATAGTTTCTGTGACTGTGTGGCTTTTGGATTCTGAGGAGAGGCTGGTGGGTTTTTGATTGGTTGGCTGTTGGTGATGGTGATTGTGGTTTGTTAAGAAGTCATGTGCAGCCGGGCATGGTAGTACAGGCCTTTAATCCCAGCACTCCGGAGGCAGAGGCAGGCTGATCGCTGTGAGTTTGAGGCCAGTCTGGTCTACAAAGTGAGGGCTGTTACATAGAGAAACCCTGTCTCAAAAAACAAAAGGAGGAGGAGGAGAGAAGGAGGAGGGGGAGGAGAGGGGAACAAGGGGAAACAGGGGGGAGGAGGAAGAGGAGAAGTAGTAGTAGAAGTAGTCGTCGCCATGTGCAAAGAAGAAAGAAGATGGCTGGAGGAGAATAAATTAGATTATCCTCCTCAAAATTGCCCCTAGGAACCTGATGCCCAAATCAGCAGGAAGCAGTCTAACAATAATGTCGCCCCCTTTCCAACCCTGACTTTATTCAGGGAGTTCTTTCCTTTCTTCTCTATCCTTTTTTCTCTTACCTAGTGTTAAGGGGTTGAAAGGATAGAAAAAAGAGGTGGAGAAGGGTAGAAGAAAGGGTCTGTGTGGGAAGTAATGGAATTCCACATAGAACCTTTGTAAGTAATGGAATTCCACATAGAGGCTTTGTAGGGAGGAGATGAAAGATTTGTTTAGAAAAAAAGGTATAAAATTTTTTTTTTGAGATGTGTTACTGGAACCCACACTCTTGTTCTCATGATTGCATAGCAAATGTCCCTAAACCTGAGCCATCCCCCTGCTTTCCCACTTGGCCATCCCATCCCCTTAGTTATTGTCTGAGATTCTGTTGGATAGCTGTCTTCTGCAGTGTTCACCTCTGCAATCTTGGCCACTTCTTTTTTTTCTTGGTTTGGTTGGATTAAGGTTTGTTTGTTTGTTTTCTTTTGGTTTTTCAAGACAGGGTTACTCTGTGTAGGCCTGACTGTTCTGGACTTACTTTGTGTACCAGGCTGGCCTCGAACTCACAGAGATCTGCATGGCTCTGCCTCTCTTGAGTGCTGCACCCCTGCACCCCTCTCTTTGCTACTTCATGTTTTATTTTTTCTTAGTTTGAATTCTGCTGCTATAATAAAAATCATGACCAAGGAAACTTAGAGAAGGAAGGGTGTATCTGGGCTCCCAGGTTCTGAGGGATAAGTTCATCATCATCACAGCAGTGTGCTAGCTAGCAGGCATGGTGACTGGAACATCTTTCAAACTGCAAGCAGGAAGCAGAGAGAATGAACTGGAAATGGCACAAGGCTACACCTCCTAAACCTCCCAAATAGTGCCACCAACTAGGGACCAAGTGTTCAAATCTCTGAGCCTAGGGGAGTGTTCTCATTCAAACCATCATGGTTTTGTTTTGTTTTGTTTTTAGTTTTCGAGACAGGGTCTCTCTGTGTAGCCTTGGCAGTCCTGGACTCACTTTGTAGACCAGGCTGGCCTCGAACTCACAGTGATCCGCCTGCCTCTGCCTCCCGAGTGCTGGGATTAAAGGCGTGGGCCACCACCGCCCGCCTGGTTCTGTTTTTGAAATAGTGTTTTAATATACTATGTGGCCCAGGCTAGCCTAGAACTCAGAGATCTACCTAGGTCTCCGTCTTCCAAGTCCTAAGATTAAAGGTGTGTACCACCATGCTCCACATCTACCTTATTTTTTTGAGACAAAGTGTATCACTGAACCTCAAGTTCCACCCATCTCCACCTCCTCAGCTCTGGGGTTACCATGCTGCACTGTGGTGGTGGTTTTGGTTTTCTGTTTTGTTTTTGTGGAGGCGAGGGCAGGAGGAGGTTATGTTTTGGTGCTAAGGATCAAACACAGGTCCTTATGCTTATGGGGCAAACACTCCACTGATCCATCTCCTGGGCCTCTTGCTTTAGTTACCTGGGAGTTGTCAGTCACGTGCTGTCAGCAGCTTTGCAGGATGCACTGGACATGGGTGTGCTGGTCCTGTATCCCTCTCTCCTCCTCCCCCAAGTTAACATTCTTGCTTTATTCAGAGCTTGTTCTCTCTGATTAGTGGTGATGGACAAGACTCCAGGCCTATCTATTGGTCCTACAGTGGAGCTGTTGACCTTCTTCCATTGACTATGGCTCTGGTGTGGCAGGAGTAAATGTGTCGTGCCTCTGTAACTAGCATTAGCTTTCCTGGGCACAGTGCTGCTTTCCCTAAGCAGCTGCTTGATGGAATATTTCCTAAGGAAAGGCTTTTAGACTCAGCTAAGACAAGCAGGTTGCAGTAGCTCTTACATTTGCACCATGTCTGTATGCCAGCTCAATTCCTTCCATACTGTGTAGAGGAAGGAGGGGGGCCTGGCCTCTGTCCCCCCACCATTATGCATTGCCATCTGCATGTTGATCATGGGGAGGTTGTCTTGAACCTCCAGTGTGGTTGTTGACATTGTGAGGCCTAGAGGGTGTTACTGTGTCTGCTGAAAAGCAGCTCCCATGGGTGGCTTTAGGGCCATCATCTCATCTTGAGATGTTTTAAAGACATAAGTGCTCTTTGAAAAAGTTGGAAATAACAAATGCTTTGAAGTCCTTCCTACACGAACATTTCAGACACTCTGAGGAAACAGCCTCAGGGCCCATGTGAAACAGCCAGGGCAGCAGCCTGATCACTGAGCACGGGCCAACCAATGAGAGCCTTGTACAAAGCCAAGGCAGGACTAGGCATGGTGGTGCACGCCTTTAATCTGGCACTTGAGACACAGGCAGGTGGATCTCTGTGAGTTGGAGGCCAGCCTGGTCTACAAAGTGAGAACACAGCAGCCCAACTTAGACATCCCCCTAGGAATGACCCCTACGGTTTACCTGTGGCTCCATACACCAAGAAATTGAGGGCTAGAGTTGGCTCAGTGCTGAGCACTGCCTGCTCTCCCAGAGGACCCTGGTTCAATTCCCAGCACCCACATGGCAGTTCACAACTGCCTGTAACTCCAGTACCAGGGCATCTGGACCGTGCAGGTACTGCATGCACATGCTGCACAGACACATGAAGGCAAAGCACATATTACATAAGAATAAATAAATTTTTAAAAAGAAAGAAAAAAATCCAACCTCTTGGAGCCTCGTCTGGAAAATTTCTTGACCTGACATTGTGAGGTTGGGATGGGACTTGTATCTGTATAGTAATTGTTGTTGATGATGATGATGATGTTTTCTTGAGCAACCATGTTCAACTACACTTGTTCCATAGACTACAGAGCCATGTGGGAGCCTGGCTTCCTCTACTTGTGTGTAACACCACACTCTGGCCTTCCATGGTGGCTGCTTTCTGCTGAGTCTGCAGATCCTGGCATGTGCCTCACACTCTGTTCCGTTCCTAGGGTTTTCGGCAACTGCAAACAAGAGAAGGGCCCCTGAACTCCTCCATCATACTGTGGCTGGGAATAGATGGAGCTCCTTAGTGCAGAATATACCAGCCACCCCCTGGAAGATAACAGCATCCCTGCCAACCCTGTCAACCCTGCCAGACTCTTTCTCCAGGTTCATACACAGTAAGAAAGGGTAGTCCCACACAGCAGAAGACTGCTCTGAAAAGTAGGTTCTGTGTGTGTGCGCGCGTGCGCGCCTGCCCCACCTCCACCTCCCATTTCTAACTGCTGATGTCAGTAGGCCAGGTAGAACTGGCTTTGTGTTTTCTGTTGGTTTGGTGTTTTTTTTTTTTAAAGAGAATTATGTTACAATTGTTTCTGTTGTAAATAAAACACATTCTTGTTTTAGCAGTATGCAGCAAAAATTCATTGTGTGAATTAGGCTCAACTGAAGCCCTTGATCAGGCAGAGGGAAACCATTTGCAGAGATCATCAAGCGTTAGTTTACTAGAGCCGCAGCTTCGCCATGCATCTGGATGAGGAGCACACTTGACGCCTCTCTCCTGTAGGGAGCTGTGGCCAGGCACATTAATTAGAAACTGGAAGCCAATTGTTCTTCCTGCTGGACCTGTGGAGTCTTGCGCCCAGTGTCCTGTGCAGCCTCCTGCAGCTGAAGCACAAGGACCCCTCCTCTCTCAGAGGCCTCCCAGCTGTTCCATTCCCAGCAGCACGGTGGACGGCAGGGTCTTTCTCAGGTGCACACCCTGCTCCCAAGTCTCTCTGCTAATGTTTGATTCCCTTCACATTGCCCTCCCTGCCCTGGTCCCCTTGTCTGGCCATCCTTTAGAAATGCCATCTGCCATTCTCACAGCCAGTTATCCCACACTCTGCCTTCCCATCTTCCACTGAGAGTTCAGACAGGGCAACCCACCAGGCATTTCTAATGCTGGCCTCTTGCTTTGCAGCTTGAAAGTGAAAATGTATGTGTCCACCCAGCCATGTTTCTGTTATCTGCACCTGCTTAGGTTTCCCTGGTTTCATGAGGAACTTCTCTTTAGCCCTTTCCATTGTAACCTCCCACCACTGAAATCTCTCAAAGGCATTTCTCATGTCCTGAAGACACTCCCAGGGTGAGGATGAGGACCCTTTGAGACCACATATCCATTGGAGGCTGGTGTGGCCCCTGACCCAAACAAAGCCCCAGCTGTGCCCCATCTGCCAGCAGCTTACTTTCCTCTGGAACCAGCTGAGCAGAACGGGCCAGGTGGAGACCAGGCATGGTGACACACGCCTTTAATCCCAGCACTTGGGAGGCAGAGGCAGGCGGATCGCTGTGAGTTCAAGGCCAGCCTGGTCTACAAAGTGAGTCCAGGACAGCCAAGGTTACACAGAAAAACCCTGTCTAGAAAAACACACAAAAAAAGAACGGGCCAGGTAGGCCTCTGCCTGGAGAAGATGGTTACATGCTAAGAGTTGGGCCAGGAGGACATCTCAGTAGTTCTTTGCTGGATGTTCCTTGTGCTGCCGTCAGCCTCAGCACAGAGCCACTTGAGGCCCTGAGAACCCCCTGACACTCCCAACCCTGTATCTTCCTGC
Source organism: Acomys minous (assembly GCF_964271855.1). NCBI lineage: Eukaryota > Metazoa > Chordata > Mammalia > Rodentia > Muridae > Acomys > Acomys minous. The sequence continues at coordinate 74,196,316 of NC_140498.1, forward strand.
TTCATGTGGTAGCACATGTCCCTCAGTCCTTCCAGATTCAGGGGGACCACACCCAGGACCCACATCCCTGCTGAGTCCTACAGTAATGACCCGTGGTCCTCTACCTAGTTGTCTTTCTCAGCAGGAGTTGGGGGTTGAGACAGGGCCTCACTTTATAGCTGAAGCTGGCCTAGTGCCTGGTATGCATTCCAGTTGGTCTTGAGCTTAGGATCCTTTTGCCTCAATTATAAGTCCTGAAATTCCAGGCTGCACCATCATGTATGGCTCCCGGTATAGCTCTGTTTGGATGAAATTGTTGGTCTTTGAGAGACATCAGGCTTTACAAATATTTAGAAATGAGCTCAGGATCCAGAACTGTAGGATTTCTGGCAGTGAAATAAAAGCGAGCATTCATCAGGAACTTGTGATACCAGGTCCCATCTGCCAAAAAGAATCAGTTCCTTTACTCCTGGCAGAAGGGACAAATGCCTATGGTTGCATATCAAAGCCCATGCTTCCCTCTAAGACTTCCTCAGTAACACAAGCACCTAGTACACATTTCTAGTCTAAGCCAGCATCCTGTCCTCTCCTCCTCCACTACCCCAAACTCCTCAAAACCCAGCTATTTTTCACTACACTGTCTCTGGCTATCCTCTTACCACCACCACCCCACCCCACCCCCCGCTCTGCCTTCAGCTTGAACATACAATAGATGTCATGTCATAGTTTTTTTATACTGTACTCCCTTGTATACAAACAGTCTCGATTTTCAATTTGCCTGAATTTTTTAAAAAAAATTTATTTATTATTTATACTGTTTCCTGCCTACATATGTGCCTGCAGGACAGAAGAGGGCACCAGATCTTACTATAGATGGTTGTGAGCCACCATGTGGTTGCTGGGAATTGAACTCAGGACAATTGGAAGAGCAGCCAGTGCTCTTAACCTCTGAGCCATCTCTCCAGTCCTTGCCTGGATTTATAATCACTTGGAAGCCTGCATGTACAAATAATGTTTTTAAAAATAGGGGGAGGGAGCCAGGTGCGGTGGTGTAGACCTGTAATCCCAGCTCTCAGGAGGCAGAGGCAGGCTTCTGTGAGTACTCTGTGAGTTCTAGGCCAGCCTGATCTACAGAACAAGTCCAGGACAGCCAAGGCTACACAGAGAAATCATGTCCTGGGGAAAAAAAAAAAGGTTAAAGGGGTGAGTCCAGGTATGGTACAGGCCTTTAATCCTAGTGCTAGAGACAGAGGCAGGTAGGTGTCTTGGTGTGAGGCCAGCCTGATCTATAGAGCAAGTCTAGGACAGCCAAGGCTACACAGAGAAATCCTGTCTTGAAAGAAAAAAGGGGTTGTGGGGATGAGTCCAGGTATGATGGTATAGGCCTCTAGTCCTAGTGCTAGAGACAGAGGCAGATAGGTGTCTTGGTGTGAGGCTACCCTGGTCTACATAGTGAGTTCCAAGCCAACCATGGTTATATAGTGAGACCCTGTTTCAAAAGGGATGGCTCAGTGGTTAAGAGCGAGTTCTGCTCTTGCAGAAGACCAAGTTCACTTCCTATCACCCATGTCAGGTAGCTCACAATCAACTATAACTCTAGGCCCTAGGGAACCAACGCCATCTTCAGGCTTCTGCAGGTACCTACCTACCATTCACATACACACACACACACACACACACACATAATTAAAAGGAAATATTCTGAATATAACAAGAATACACACTTCACAACCTAGCATCGCCGTTTCTAGGATTCTAAAACTGACACTGGGCTAAAAGGCTGTGTGCCCTATACCATTGTTAGTATTTGGATGTGTTGTTTTGGTGAAAAAGCTCCTGTGTTGAAGCTGGTTCCCTGCTTGGGACACTATTGAGAGGTGAGCATGTTAGCGCAACATGAGGTCATAGATGGGTGGGCTGCAGAGGTGGGCCTGGTTAGGTGAAGGTCTTGCCCCTGTCCCTTCCTCTTGTTCTCTCTGGCCACCATGAGGTGAGCAGCTTTACTGCATTCTGTCCTCCAACTACCATGGCATTCTGCCCCACCTCCCATCCCCCCTCCTGCACACACTTGAAACCACTGGAACATGAACAAGGGTAAACCTTTCCCTTTTTTGTTTATGTCATGCATTTTGTCACTGTGGTGAAAGGCTAACTCAACCATAGCTAGATAAGTGACAAAATAGGAAAGAACTTCAGATTCTTCTAAGGAACCAGGAAAAGAAATCCCAGTGAGGCTACCTCAGGGAGCACTTCACCTCTGTTAGAGAATGAAGGAGAGGTCTGGGTTAGGTCACTGATGTAGCTGGTTGCAGTGTGTGGCACACACGCTGTTGGTGCCCTCGTGACTGGATGGTCCACAAGCACATGTTATTGCACAGGCTCTTCAATAAGCCCTTCAGGGTCCTCTTGTCATGCTGCCCTGACATCAGTTACCCCTCTGGTATCTGCACAGGAGAGCAGGCAAGGCTGTCTAGCAGAATCAGAATCAGGTACCTTTTTTTTTTTTTTAAATTCAAGAACACAAACTGCATTCTCTCCTTTATTTCTCTGTTTTGTTTGTTGTTTGAGACAGGATCTTGTTATGTAATAGTCCAAGATAGCCTTGAACCCCTGGATTCTAGGCAGGGGCTCTACCACTGAGCCACACCACCAGCCAAGCACTGGGGGATTCTAGGCAGGTGCTCTACCACTGAGCCACACCCCAGCCCCTCACTGGGGAATTCTAGGCAACTTTTCTACTACTAAGTTACATCCCAGCCCTTTTTTACTTTCTATTGTTAGACAGGGTTTCACTAAGTTTCCCAGGCTGGCCTGGAACTCACTCTGTAGCCAAGATAGACCTTGAACTTGATAGCCTCAGCCTTCCCAGTAGTAGGGATAACAAGTGTGTCCCACCATTTCAAGCTGTACTCCTTTCTCAGGTAAAGTGGGTTCCAGGGCTTCAGTCTCCCCTTTCTCACTTCAGCACAGATGTCCCTTCCTTGGGCAATGGTCCTTGTGGAAGCCATAGAGCCAGACTCCCTGTTGGCTAATGTGGGAACAAGTGATGGCTCTTGCCAGAGACCTGCTCTGCTGTTCTTTCAGCTCAGCCTGCCACCATTGTGGGGCCACTGGCAGGTTCCACCCTCACCTAGGATGGAAAAGTCCAGCTCAGAGAGGACCAGAAGCTTCCAGAACCATCTTCCTAGCCTACCCAGTAGCATGACCCCCTCCCAGGGCCTGCTCTAGCTACAGTGGAATGAATCCCCAGGGTTACTTCAAAATTAGTCTCCAAGTTCCAGTGAGGGAAGGACTTACATTAGGTGACACAAGTGGGCCTAAAAGTAAGTGTAAATACTTAAATTTGAGCACACGCTTGCTCTCTCCCAACGTTCTATACTGAACTCCAGCCCTCAGATCCCAGCTTCTAACCAAACATGCTGGGCTTTGGTTTTGTTAAGTGCTTGACACTGAACCCAGGACCTTCTACATGTAAGGAAATACCTACAGCTAAGCTGCATACCCAGGCCTTCTTTCCATTTTTATTTTAAGACACAGTCTTGCTTGCCTAGGCTAGCCTCAGACTTTGTACTCTCCCACCTCAGTCTCCATTGTCTCTTTCCCACAGGGCCAACATAGTGCAAGGAGATAACTTCTGCAAGTTGTCCTCTGCCCCGCAACATGGGGTACACAGCATGCATTCACACGTACACACTTGCACACCAGAAATAAGGACTTCAGCTCTCTAGACTCAGTCCACAAGGATTTAGCTTACTCATGCTTACCACATAGGCGATAGGGGGCGACATAGCCCACTTCGTGCCATCAGGTCCAGCTAGTAGCCCCTGGGACACTCACTATACCATGGCTGGTAAGTTGCTGACAGCAGGACACAATCAGGGATGTAATAGCCATACTCCTGGAACTCTGGGCACACAGCTGCAGAGTAATGGTGTAATTCAGGGGACCTGGATGTTAAAAGAGGCCAGCAACACACAAGGGCACAGCATGTGAGCTGACTCCAATAGATACCTCCCTCCACAGACCTAGCAGGTCCCCCTTCCCAGCCAAAACCCAGGCAGGCGCTCATTTCTCCAGCACTCTGAAGGAATTCTCTTGAGACAGGGTCTTCCTATATAGCCCTGGCTGTCCTGGAACTTAACACTGTAAACCATGCTGACCTCACAGAGATCTGCCTGCCTCTGTCTCCCTAGTGCTGGGATTAAAGGAGTGTGCCACAGGCAGAGTCTCACTCTGGCTGCCTATAACTTGCTGTACAGACCAGGCTAGCCTCCACATCCCCCTGCCTCGAGAGTGCTGTCATTAAAAGTGTGTGCCACCACACCCAGCTCCATCTTATTTCTTTTGTTTGTTTGCTTTGTTTTTTGGTCTTGGTTTAGTTTGGTGTGTTGGTTGTTTTTGTTTGTTGTTGTTGTTTTTGTTTTTTGAGATAGGGTTTCTCTGTGTAGCCCCGGCTGTCCTAGACTCGCTTTGTAGACCAGGCTGGCCTCCAACCCAAAGCAATCCACCTGCCTCTGCTTCCCTAAAGCTGGCATTAAAGGTGTGTACCACCACACCCAGTTCCATCTTATTTCTTAAGACAGGGTCTCTCACTGAACCTAAGTTTGTGGATTTGGGTAGACTGGCTGGCCAATAAATTCTTGGGATTTGTCTCTCCCCACCTCCCCAGTGCTGGGGTTATAGGCACCAGCCATTGTGCTGACATTTTTACATAGGTTCTGGGAATGAAAACCAGGTCTTCATGATTGTGTGGCAAGGACTTTGCAAACTGAGCCTCTTTCTAGGGAATGCCCCCTCATTGCTCATGAGACCCTATGGTTAAAGGCTTGGCTTGAAAAGTCCCAACGGGCGGTTGTGGCACACGCCTTTAATCCCCGCACTCGAGAGCCAGAGGCAGGTGCATCACTGTGAGTTTGAGGCCAGCCTGGTCTAAAAAGTGAGTCCAGGACAGCCAAGGCTACACGGAGAAACTGTATCTCGAAAAAACAGAAGAAAAGTCCCAACAAACTAGCCTTGGACACTGTCCCAGTGCAATTAAAACAGTGGGGGAAAGCAGAGAGATTTAACTAACTTTTACATCTGGAAGAGAGACAAATAAAGGTCTAGTGACCCCAAGACCATCTCTGGGGTACTGATAGGAACTTTAGGTTTAAGCAGAGGAAGAATTGGGTGAGGGGACTAGGCATGCGCAGCTAAGCAGTTAAGCATAATCTGATTGACCATTGTCCCACCTCTGCAAGGTGATCCAGTGAAGTCATTACTGCTCAAGGGACACTTGGTCAGGTGACTGCTTCCAAGGTGATCTCATCCTGGGTGATCTGTCTTTGTCTCTGGAATGCAAGGTGACTGCAGACGTGGGACAGTGATAGAGAATCTCAGATGTCTTTTTAGGGGTCTGGATCAGGACATTACAGAAGCCAACAGTAAGGTGCCTCTAACTCTTCCATGCCTTCAGCCTCAAAGGGCAGTAAGCTTGGCAAGATATCCCCAGTCTTTAGATGGACACGCCTTGAGTGATTGACATGCTTGTCATTGAACTAGCAGCTGCCTCAAAGTCAAGGAAACTGAGACAGAGTGAAAATGGAGATGCCAGGCTTTCCTTGGGCTTTTGTCACCTTGTGGGCCCAGGTGAGGTGTTGGTGCCTTTGATCAAAAGCAGTTTCTTGAAGAATTAGAATTTTTATATTCTCTTTTTACTTACGTGTGTACATCTGTGTATGCTATGTGTGTGCAGTTTCCCATGGACACTAGAACTAGGACTAGGGTATCAGAGCTCAGGTCCTCTGTAAGAGCAAGCACTCTTAACCAATAAGCCATCTCTCCAGCACACTGCAAAAGCAACTTCTTATCTATGTATTATTTTTTTGAGACAGGGTCTTGTGTAGCACAGACTGGCTGTTAATTCACTCAGTCGCTAAGGTTGTCCTTGAACTCCTGATCTTCCTGCCTCTGTCCACCTCTCAAGTGTTGGGATCATGCCTCTGCCACCACTCTCGGCTTTTTGGCATAGACAATGGCTAAGTGTCTGATAATGGGGAGAGCACTTCAGCCCTGTCCTCATGCTCAGCCACACCCATGCTCCTTGGGTGACCCCTATACATAGGCTTTCCCATTTCCTGCTGTGACTAGATCCATACCAATAACTTGTCATGCAATCACTGTCACACTGTACCTTCCTCACTACAGCACCCCAGCTGGAGGTTCCTCAGTCATTCTAGAACCCTGACATCCAGAGCTTAGACATCCTAATTAAGCTCAGACGGCCCAGGGCCCTCAGGAGTCTCTGCTCCAGCCACATGGCCTTGGTGGTCCCCGGATGTCTTTGAAGATAGCCAGCTTCGTTGTTCCCATCCCTCCGTGGACTCAGAATGGTCCGCTTGAGGTTTGACTTTGAATTTCCACTCTCAGCCTGGGTCTCAACAAGGCTTTTGTCCACTCTGAACCCCTGTGGGATGGGCCCAGTGATATAGGTCTGTAATCACACCTATTAAGGAAGCTGAAATAGGGATTCAGGTTCAAGACCTTCCTGGACAAGAGAGCAAGTTCAAGGCTAGCCTTTGACTAACTTACCAAGATCCTGTCTTGAGCAATGGTGGCACACGTCTTCAATCCCAGTACTTGGGGAGTCAGAAGCTGGTTGCTCTCTGAGTTCGAGGCCAGCCTGATCTCCAGAAATGAGTTCTGGGACAGCCAGGACTATACAGAGAAACCCTGTCGCAAATAAACAAAAATAAAAGACCCTATCTCAAAGAAACCAGAGAAGGGATGACTGTGCAGCTTGGTGGTAGAGTGCTAGCTCAGATTCCGGTGCTTCCCGGTGAAGGCCTGGGGGCATGACACAGTGGTCATTCCTGTGTAGCAGGCGAGAGACCCTGGATACATCCCCAATACCACCAAAGTAGTAATAACAATGAGAATTTTGTTTGAAACGGGGCTTCACTATGTAGCCTTAGCTGGCTTGGGACATCTTACGTAGATGAAATTGGCCAAACTCACAGAAATCCATCCACCTGCCTCTGCCTCCCAGATGTTAAAGGCCATCACACCTAGTTATGATGATATTTATTAAAAGTGATTTAATTTATTTTTATGTGTATAAGTGTTCTGCCTATATGTATGTGCGTAGCCTGTGTTCATGAGCACCACGTGTGGGCCTGGTGCCCATAGAGGCCTGATGAGAGTATTGGATCCACAGGAACTGGAATTACAGATGTTCTGAGCTGTCATGTGGGTGTTTTCACTGAAAGACTAGCCAGTGGGGCTTACTGCTGAGAGGCCTCTCCAGCCCTCATTGCTGCCATATGCTCAAGATGGAGCAGCAGTACACAGCAGGAGGCCAGGCCTGAGGTCTACACTGATGGCCCCTGTAAAGGGACAAACCTTTGATAAGAAAAAAAAGGCAAACCTAGAGCGAGGAGGTCAGTATAGGGTGACTGCTGAAAAGGTAGCATAGGCCACAGACAGGATCCCACCCATGTCATTTGAGCTGAGGATGTTGCCAGGTCACTTTCCTCCCATGAACCTCTTGTGGTGAGCGTTAACTGCCAGCTTGACACCGCCTGGAGTCAGCTGAGAAGGAAGGCTGTTGAGGAACCACTCAGATCTGATCGGTTTGCACACATGTCTATGGGAGGTTGTCATGATTATTAATTAATGTAGGAGGGTGATAGGCAGGTAGCTCTGGACTATATAAGAAAACTAGCTGAGTGTGAGCCTGCATGAGTGAGCCAGCCAACAGCATTCATTCACCATTCCTGCTGGCTATGAGTGCATTCCCTGGCTGGAGGTAATGCAGCTTAGAATAAATAGCAAGCCAGCCTTCAGGTTCCTGCCTTAAGTTCCTGCCCTGACCTCTCTCGATGATGGATTGTGACCTGCAAGTGTGAGCCAAATGAGTCCTTTCCTCTCTCTCAGTTGCTTTTGGCCAGAGTGTTTAATCTCGGCAACAGGAAGGAAGCTAGAACAGGAGCCCAGGCAGGTCTGCAAGCTGCGATTCTGAACACAGCCCCCATCCAGGAGGTGCTCAGAGGAAACCCAGTTCAATAACTCTCAACTATGACACATGGGGACCTCCCTCCCCGCCGCCTGTGAACATCAAACCTGATGGAGGACATTCTCAGGTCCAGCTTGCATCTTGCCCACACTGTTCCCGGGGCAGTGGGGCTTGGGAGGAGATAGACATAGTAAGCATGAGGTTGGCTGGAAATGTAGGGAGAGTTTCAACCCCTTCTGCAGCCCCAACCACCTCAAGTTCTCACTCATAGATGGCAAGATTCTCACAACCTGGTTTGAAGAACGGCCCTGGCCCATTGGCCATCTGTGTCTCCTGAGCTGTGCACTCCCATCCTTGTCTCATACTCCCGCCCCAACACACACACACACACACACACACACACACACACACACACGGCCTGGCCCATTGGCCATCTGTGTCTCCTGAGCTGTGCACTCCCATCCTTGTCACACACACACACACACACACACACACACACACACACACACACACACAGCCTGCTGCTCAGTGGAGTCTTCCCCACCCAGCTCAGCTTTTAGAGAGAAAGACTGGCGCCTGGAGGGGCCTAACCCCATCCGGGCACCGTAATCAATGCCACAGTGTTTCACAGTGTACAAAGAGCCTCACTCAGGCCTCATGGCATAGATGTAAAATTCACCAAGGTACGTTTCCAACCTCAGGATTCCTTGGCCGCCCTTTAATGCGTCACCAGCTCCCCTTTGATTTTGTGAGGAAGCCCTTCCTCTGCCTTTGATTTTCAGGCTCTCTTTCCTTCCAGGTATCCCCATTCCTCTCTCCAGGCCCAGGGGCTATTCCTCCTCCTCCACAAGAAATAACAAGGTTATCTCTCATAGCAGGACTGACCCCTGCCAGAAGCCCTTTTCTGTCACTTTCTGCTTCTCCCAGATCTCTTTGCTGTGGAAGGAATCCCTGGCCTTAGATGTGCTGGGAGGGCACTCTATCACTGAGCCACACCCCCAGCCCCTCACTGGGGGATTCTAGGCAGGTGCTCTACCACTGAGCCACACCTAAAATTATTTATTATTAATGTGTGGTGTAGGTGTGCTGTGGCATGCATGTGGATGTCAGAAGACAACTATGAAGAGTCGGTTCTCCCCACCTTTGTGTAAATTCCAAGGGCCAAAGTCAGGTCACCAGGCTTATACAGGAGGTGCCTATACTAGCTGAGCAGCAGCCCCAGAAAGAACTCTATGAAGGGATAACTCATATGGAAAAGGTCAACTTGGTGCCTCTGGAGACTGAAGTCCCAAAAGTGTTCATGGAAGGTATTGCTGAAGTCTTAACAGCAAGGGGCCCTGCATCTGATCGAGCAGGCGCTGAGAAAGTGAATGTGAAAACTCAGCCAAATGCCTGGCAAGTGTGGGTTCACATAAAAGATAAAGAGGCCTGCTGGTAAAGCTCTTGGGCACAGTGCTTGTCTGATAAGCACAAGGCCCTGAGTTTCCATACCAAGTACTACAAGAAAACAGTGGAAAAGGAAGTACAGTGAAAATGCTAACCCTAGGAAAGGACTGCAGAAGACAGTCACATTAAGGGATTAGAAGTATTAGCACTTAAAATGGTGACACTGGGTGTGGCAAGATGATGCACACCTATCATTGGAACATCCATGAAGTCGAAGCAGCAGGGTCATGACTATAAGGCTAGCCTGGGCTATTTAATTAGATGGTTTGGAAATGTCAGGGGCAGAGAGTGTGGCTCAGCAGTTGTCTGCTTAGATTCTCCTAATGAAGGGCTGGGAGCTCTGCTCAGTAGTAGATCGATCACTTCCCCAACATGTGCAAGGCCCAGGGTTCAATCCCCAGCACAAAACCAAAAATAATTCCTGCTGGGCTTAGAGGCACACCCCTGTAATCTTAGCACGTGGAAGGCTGAGGCAGGAAGACCAACTCACATAGGTAGATAGACCGTGTATCTCATATATATATTTATATGGTAGCTGGCGCAGTGGCACATGCCTGTAATCCCAGTATTCTGGGAAGCAAAGGCAGGCAGAGCTCTGTGAGTTCAAGGCCATACAGAGAAACCCTGTCTCAACAAACAAACAAACAAACGGTGAGGTGAGACACTCCTGTAATACCAGAACTGGGCAGCTGAAGTAAGAGGATCACTTTGAATATATGGCCAGCCTTGCCTAAAGAGTTAGTTCCAGGCTAGCCTGGGTTAGAGTGAGGCCCTCCTTCAAACTAAACTTCATTCTCTTGTGAGTTTCACAAGCCTTTTCCCTGGCTCTGCTTTGTCTCCTGACTCCTCCATGTCACTTTTTCCTCTTTTTCCTTTTGTCCCTTTCTTCTTCACTTCCCTCAACATGAGGGCTCCATGCTGGACTGTCCTCCCTTCCCCTGTGAGGGTTCATCTAAGCCAGTGGTTCTCAACCTTCCTGACACTGCGACCCTTTAATGCCGTTCTCATACTGTGGTGATCCCCAGCCATCCAATTATTTTCATTCTTATGTCATTACTGTAATTTTGCTATTATAAATTGTAATGTAAATAAATATCTGTGTTTTCCAATGGTCGTAGGAGACCCCTGGGAAAGGGTCATTGGACCTTCAGAGGGTCACACACAGGTTGGAAACCACTGATCTAAGCAAAACTTCAGCTCTCATGGCCTCCATCTTTGTCTGAGGTCCTCGCTAACCCTTCCTCCAGCCCTGCCGCTGTGAGCCTTGTAATCTATATTGCTAAGTGGTCATGTGTGCTTCGTTTGTTGAAAGGGAACTCTGGCACTGAGGACCCCTTCTGTTCCCTTCAAAACACTGTGTCCTGGGGCAGCCCAGCCCCCAGCCTGGGAAGCAGGGAGAGAGAAAACAGCCAGAAGCTAAGGGCGTTAGAAACATAATGTCCTTGAAAACAGCTGGAAATGAACGTGTTTCCAACAGGGTCACTGTTGTTTATGCCACTACATGTGCCAGAGGTGGGAATGGGAACCGGAAGCCTGGTGTGGTGGCACACCTTCAATCCCAGCACTTGGGAGCCAGAGGCAGCCAGAGCTCGGAGTCCCATGCCAGCCAGAGCTACACGAGTGAGACCCTGTTGATTAGCTCCACTTGGTTTGCTGCTCATCCCTGAACTAACCGGGAAGTTGGGTAGTGATCCCCGATTGGCTATTAGGCTCTGTGCCCTTCTCTGATTTGGGGGTGAGAGTTAAGTGATGAGGTTCTGAAACCAGGGAGCCAGGAAGCTGCCAAGTGGCCAACCCTCTTCCACAGAGGGAGTTTTGGGAGTTCTTCATGGAGGTGTGGGAGGCATGACCTTGGAGAGAGATGAGGAGGACGGTGTGAGCAGTATCCAGAGAGAGAACTCCTGGCTGGTAGTAAACACCTTATAGAAAAAGCGCTGTCCATCTTGTGATGTGTTGTACTGATTCGTCCTCAGTGGACTCCTGTGTCAAAAGCTTGATCTCCAACGAGAGGAAGTAGAACCTTTGACCTCTGAAAGGTGAAGCCTGGAAGGAGGTCCTGTCCTGGGAAGATGTTGATAAATTCTCATGGAATCCTGGTTCGTTAACCCTACCAGTAGATTGGTTTTAATTAATTCTTTTGTTTTTAATTTTGAGACTGAGTCTCACTATGTAGACTTGGCTGGCCTGGAACTCAGTATGTAGACCAGGCTGGCTTCGAACTCACAGAGATCCACCTGCCTCTGCCTCCCCAGTGCTGGGATTAAAAACGTGTGTCACTACATCTCTAGAATGGGTTGCTTTTAATGCCAGCACTGGGATTTGGGGAACAAGAGGCAGGTAGATTACTATGAATTCCAGGCTAACCTGGTCTATATAGCAGGTTCCAGGTCAATCAGAGTTACAGGTGAGACACTATCTTTAAAAAAAAAAAAAAAAAAAAAAAAGCAGAACTGCAACAGAATAACAAAGACTTGGCTGGACAAGATGGCACACATCTGTTATCAGCACTTGGAAAATGGAGCAAGAGGGTAAGAGGGCAAGGCCACCTATGAGTACATATCCAGTTAACCTGGGTACATGACTCCTTATCCCAAATAATAAACAAATAAATAGGCAGGACTGGCCTTTTGCTGGCCTCTGGCTTTCTTTTTATAAATGTGAGGCTCTCCTTAGCCAGTGTGGCTCCTCTCACCAAGAGCTCTTTGGTGGAGACTGAACAGACAACACCGCTTGATCTAAGATTCCCCACCTCCAAAACTGGGCGCTAGATCAATAATAAATAAAATGAAAACCACCAAGATGGCAGAGTTGCCACCAAGTCCAATGACCCAAGGCCATGTGGTGGAAGGAGGGAACCATAGTCTATAAGTTGTCCTTTGATCTCCACACATGCTCGGCGTTTGTGACTTAGGGGCTTGCCATGGAAACACAAGGTTCTGGTTTGAGTCCCAGCTAACCCTGACAACCCAGTGTATGTACATCCATCACAGCAACAGAAAAAAGACCAATATATTTGGCACTGGAGTTCTGACTGTAGCCACCACACACTTGAGTTCCAGTAGCTTTCTCTGCACAGGGGACAATAGCACAGATCTCTCATCCTAGCGTTGGAGAATATGAGGCAGGAACCTTAAAGGCCAGCCTGGGCTACAGAGTGAGTTTGAGACTAGCCTGGACTACATAGCTAACCCACCTCAAAAGAAAAGAAACCCAGTCTAAAGAGTCATTCAGGGGCTAAGAGCACCACCTGTCCTTCCAAAGAACATGAGTTCGATTCCTAGAACCCGTGTCACAACTCTGGGGCAGCAGACACACATGTGGTCAAAACACCCATATACATAAAATAATTCTTTAAAAGAAAATAAAAGCCCAAACAAAAGGAAAAGTCAAAGCCTGGGTGAGGTGGCACACGCCTTTAATCCCAGCACTCAGGAGGCAGAGGCAGGGGGTTCTCTGTGAGTTCTAGGCCAGCCTGGTCTACAGAGTGAGTTCCAGGACAGCCAGGACTATAGGGAAAGACTTGTCTCAACAAACAAGCAAACAAAAACCCAAAACTTAAAAAAAAAAATCACAAAGCTTTTCAGGATTAAATGGAAATTCCAGGCCCCAGCTGCTAAGCCATCAGGCCGCAGAGGGGGAGGAGAGAATTGTCAAGTATAGCCGGCCTGAGCCTCCAGGGCAGGCAATCCAACTAAGAGACTTCCCCTTTTTTAGTGTTCTTTGTCTGTTTCTTGTTTGTTAATGCATTTGTTTGTGAGGAAGTGGCAGGCAGAGGCAGGCACAGAGCCAGAGGATGACCTGCAGGAGTCAGTCTCCTCCCACCCTCTAGGTTCCAGGGATCAAACTGTCATCTGGCATGGGGACCTACAGAGCCATCTCCTTTCTTTCTTTTCCTTTCATTCTCCCTTCCCTTCTTTCTTTCTTTTTTTGAATGTGTGGTATACATGTGTGTACATGTCATTTTTTTGGTTTTATTTCCTTTTACTATGTGGGTCCCAGGCACTGTCCACTTCCTTTTAGAACTGGGTATCTTTTTTTTTTTTTTTTGAGATAGGGTCTGTCTGTGTTATCCTTGGCTGGCCTGGACTCTTTTGTAGACCAGGCTGGCCTCGAACTCAAAGTGATCCACCTACCTCTGCCTCCTGGGTGCTGGGATTAAAGGCGTGGGCTACCATGCCCAGCAGAACTGGGTATCACCCATTGATGCTCCTGTCTCTGCCCTGTCCCCCTACCCACCTCCCCCACCCACCCACCCAACAGACACACCAACTTTCAAAAGGTTCCTGAAGACCCAAACTAGCTTGGCTTTATCAGCAAATGCTTCACCCACTGAGCCATGTCGCCAGGCCCAAGAGCCCTTTCTTGTCCCCTCCAACTTTGCAGGGGGTGAGATGCTGGCAGCAGAAGGGACACAGCTGGTTGGAGGCTTGGTCTGGCTCCTGGAAGCCAAGTGGGCTTCATGGAGGAGGAGACTGAGGATGGCGGGCCGGTGGTGACACTGAGCCGGGTGCTCGCCTTGTGGCTCCCAGGGGTTCCTTTGTGCCTGCAATTCCAGCACGTCAGCAGAAAGCAGCTGTGGCGCCAGCGCTGGGCTGCCGGACTGCAGGCTGGAGCGTGGCCGGGAGCTGTGCGGGTTCGGATCCGCCCGCATTTGTGTTGGCAGCAGCCCGGGAGTGATGAAAGGGGCCTCTGTCTGCGCTCTCCTAGTCCCCCCCACCCCCCACTCTTAAAAGAGCTTGGAAGCTTTCCTTCTTCCGAAAATACACGTGCGTGCATGGAGTGTGTGTTGAAAAAAACTACACTAACAGTGAAGGTTATGTCCTGGCCCCAGCATGGGAAATGCAAGCCCCAGAGCAGAGGAGGAGACAAAAGCTTTTCTTCCTCGGCAGAAAGGCTTTGGAGGGAAGGTTGAGAGACCTTTTTCCATCACCCTACTGCCACTACCCCAGGAGAAATGGGCTCTTTATCAACCCAAGTGGATGGTGAAGTGGGTGCTGCCTCATCAGCAGTGCTGTCACTAATGTGGCCAGAGGGGCCCGGCCAGTAGGATGGGCAGTGATAGGCAGATCCCTGGAACTCATTGACCAGTCAGCCTAGCTGGTGAGTTTTGGGTTCAGTGAGAAAGCTCAGAAGTGAAGGTGGAGGGACTAGCAAAATGGCTTAGTGGGTAAAGACATCTGCTGCCAAGTGTGACAACCCTAGTTCCATCCCTGGGCCCCACATGGTGGAAGGAGAGAAGTACAAGGTGACCTTTGAGCTCCACACTCGCCCATACACATACAACTGAATGTAATTTAAAAATAACTAAAAAGAGTCAGGCAAGTAGTAGCGCACACCTTTAATCCCAGCACTCAGGAGGCAGAGACAGGTGGATCTCTGTGAGTTCGAGGCCAGCCTGGTCTACAGAGTGAATTCCAGGACAGCCAAGGAATACCCTGTCCAGAGGAGAAAACAACAACAACAACAACCACCACCACCACCACAACAACAAAACACCACACACACACTAAAAATAAGGCCACTAATATGGAGGAAGACAACCTGATACTGACCTCTGATACTCCCACTCCAGGGCTTTTTGTAGCCCCTACCTGGTCTCAACATCACCATGTATCTGAGGATGACATGAACTTCCGACTCTCCTGCCTCTACTTCCTGAGTGCTGAGATTACACAACCCCAGCTCGGTGTTGTTGTTGTTGTTGTTTTCCCCAGCTTGGTTTTATGTAGTTTTGGCATCCGAACCCAGAGCTTCCTATCAGCTGAGCCACAGAAGCCTTTTTTTCCCCAAGATATATATTATTTTATTAATTTGTTCTTATTACATCTCAATGGTTATCCCATCCCTTGTATCCTCCCATTCTTCCCTCCCTCCCATTTTCCCCTTATTCCCCTCCCCTATGACAGTGCCTGAGGGGGACTTACTTCCCCTGTATATGCTCGTAGGGTATCAAGTCTCTTCTTGGTAACAGAAGCCTTTTTTAAAAAAGAAAAAATTGGGGTTGGAGAGATGGCTCAGTGGTTAGGAGCACTTGCTGCTTTTCTAGAGGTCCTGAGTTCAATTCCTGACAACCATATGGTAACTGACAACCATCTGTAATACAATCTGGTGCCCTCTTCTGGTGTGCATGAAGACAGTGTACTCATATACATAAGATATATAAATCTTTTTAAAGAGGAAAAAATTAAAGACAGGGTCTCGCATAGCTCAGGCTAGCCTTAAACTTCTGATCTTTGGGGATAGGGAAAGAGGAAGGGAGGGTGAGATGGAGAGGATCGGAGGGAGGGAGCTAAGTTTGGGATGTAAAATGAATAAATTAAAACACACACACACACAAAACTTCCTAGTCCTCTGCCTCCACCTCCTGAGTGCTGGGGTTACAGGAGTGGGTCACCACACTCAACTTTAAATGGGTCCTGGGGATGGAACACAGGTGTTTATGTGTGCATGGCAAGCACTTTCCTCACAGTACAGGCCCAGCCCATCACCCACGCTATTTACTGGAGCATCCGTGTACACTGTGGTCTCCTCAGGCGGAACAGAGAACCCAGGTGGTCTCTCCTTCCAGCATGTGGGGCCTGAGGATCGAACTCCAGTTGCCACACTTGGCAGCAGATGCCTTTAACCACTTAGGCCATGTTGTCGATCCTTCCACCTTCCTTTAGGAGAAGAGCTTTCTCCCTAAACTCACTAATTAACTAGGAGGGCCATTGAGTTCCAGAGATCTGCCTCTCTCCACCCCTCTGTGCCAGGCTTGGTGGCCACAGGCCTGTCACTTCAAGCTCATTCACCAGTTTAAGGCCAATTTAAGGCCAGCCTGATCTACATGAGACCCTCTTTGAAAAAGGCCAAAACAATGGATTCTTTGTCTCTTTCGAGTTAGAGGAAGAGGCAGGAACCCAGTATCCCTAGCTCCCCTCCTGGGGAAAAGTTTTCCAAGTGGGAGCTGGTGCCCGCCAGGGAGAGGGGCCGCAGTGTTCTTGGCCTTGTGGCGGGGAGTGGAATTTCCATCTTGTCCTACACAGGGAGTGGGGACTGGATCTTAGCTCAAAAACCACAGGCTCTCAGTGTACTTCCCACGTGTCAGTAGACTTTCTTGAATAAATGTTTATTCATCTTTTTATATGCCTTTCGGACCCATTCCAAAGGGGGCTGCGGTGAGCAAAGTGCACCTCCCGCCCCGCCCCCCCCCCGCCCCGCCCCCACCCCCACCCCCACCCCTGTCTGTACCACCAGAATACCAGGAAGCTCCCTCCTCTGCTGCCAGGAGGAGGGAGCTTCTGCTGACATCACAGATTTTGGATCCTGTGGGTTTTTTTTTTTGTTTTTTTTTTTTTTGGAGTTCCCAAAAATGGAGCAAGAAAGAGACAGAAGAGCTGGGGCAGTGTGCAAGCCTGTGATCCCAGCAGGAAAAGAACAGATTTAAGGCTCGCTTGGATTGCATAGAGAGTTCTAGACCAGCCTGAGCTACAGACAGCTGTTGGGGAAAGAAAGAGAGGAAGTAAAGGAGTGAGGGAGGGCGGGCGAGGAGAAAAGCTTCACCAGGGAGAGGTCACTGCCACCAAGCTGGCAGCCTTACTTCCATGCCCAGCACCCCCAGGGGGAAGCTAGAAAACGGCTTTCCCAAACACGCTGTCCTCTGACCTCCACACGAGTGGTGCTTGTTGTAGTTATCTTCTCTGTATGGCCTAGGGCGTCAGTAAGTGAGATTATAGTGTATTTTAAAGCTGCAACTACTCTAATCCTATGGCCTCAAAACCTACATATATGCCAATAACTAGCCAATTGATGACTCCTGGGGCGGCTTCCTTCCCAACTGTCAACTGTGCAGCAACCGGCTCTTCCAACCTCCTCTCTGTATCTCAGCATCATTTAAAAGAACATTTAACAAGCTCCAAAAACTCTGCATTATTGTGTCTTTCATCTTTAGGTACTAGTGCCTTCACCCACACCTACACCATAAAAATATTGATAATTTTAAAAATGTTAAAAGAAAGTCAGGTGTAGCGGTATACATGTTTAATCCCAGCACTCAGGGAGTACCAGAAGCAGGTAGTTCAATGTGAGTTCGAGGCCAGGCTGGTCTACAGAGTGAGTTTCAGGCAAGACAAAATGATGAAGTGCATTAAAGCAAAAAACAAACTGGGTGTGTGTATGAGTGGAAAGACACAGAGACAGAGACAGGCAGAGAGACTGAGAGAGGAAGGGATCTAGGGAGAGTTCAGTAAAGTGCTTCCCTTGCAAGCACGAAGACCTGAGTTTTTTGGTTTTTTGTTTTTTTTCCCCCCTTAGGTTTTTTGAGATAGGGTTTCTCTGTGTAACAGGTCTGGCTGTCCTGGACTCACTTTGTAGACCAGACTGGCCTCAAATTTACAAAGATTCTCCTGCCTCTGCCTCCCAAACGCTGGGATTAAAGGTATGCGTACCACACCCAGCAAGAACTGAGTTCTGATCCCAAGAATTCACCTAAAAAGATAGACACACATAGTGGTGCACACCTGTGATCCCAGCCATGGCGGGGAGAGGTGGGTCCCTGCCATCTGGTGAGCGAGCTAGACAGGCCTATGTGGCAACGTTCTAGGCCAATACAAGACACTGTTTTACAGGGGTGCTGGGCATTGAACTTGGGTCCTTGTGCTTGTGTGGTGAGGCCTTGGCTGACTAAGCCATCCCACTAGTTCCTAGATCTCTGCTTTTAAGTTCTATATTATATGATGCTCCTTAGAACAGAAGTCTTGTGTTGACAGTCTCGTCTTAACTCTTACCCAGCCATGGCATGAATAGAATACAAGAAAATGTCCCGAATTGGAGCTGGTGACAAGCAGGTTGTCAGCTGCCCTGGAATTTATCAGACTTGAGAGAAGATTAACTCCCCCGAGTCTCCCAGGGCTTGGTGTGGCCAGAACCAGTGCTCAAGTCTAATTAGATGAATTAAGTACCCAAAGGCTCTGGCAGAGTGTCAGCGCCAGGGGCACAGTGAGGTTCTGCCTGGCAGAGGTTGATGCCCAGGAAGGTGGAGGGCGGGCAGGGCACCCTGCCATCTGTGGCTTGAGCTCAACTGGATGCCTGCATCCCAAACATCACAACCGGGAGACGCTGGAGCCAGGTTAGTGACGGAGCTGAGCTGGGAGGCAAGAAAGAAAGGGCAGCTTTCCATTTTGACTCAAACCATGGGGATTGCTGGCAAAGAGAGCCTGACTGAGACCCTTCTGTGTAAGTACAGGGACAGTAGAGCCAGGTGTGGTGGTACAGGCCTGTAACGCACTTGGGCAGTAGACGTCAGAGCATTGTGAGTTCAGAGTCAGTCTGCGGTGCATAGTGAGTACCTGTCTCACAAAGAAAATGAACAGTTCAATGTCATCCTTGGCTATATAGTGAACTGGAGAACAGCCTGGGCTACATGAGATTCTGTCTCAAAAAAAAAAAAAAAAGTAAATTGAAAACAAAAAAGACAGGGCATGGTAGCACATGCCTGTAGTCCCAGCATTTGGGAGGCAGAGGCAGGTGGATCACTGTGAGTTCAAGGCCAGCCTAGTCTACAAAATGAGTCCAGGACAGCCAAGGCTACACAGGGAAACCCTGTCTTGAAAAAAACATTCAAAAAGAAAAAAGAAAAAGAAAAGAGCGGCTGGTGGAGTATGTTGTCTCCAGGAAGCCTTCCAGATGTGACCCAAGGCCTCATTTACAACAAGGCCACCTCTCCTGACCAATAGAGACTGGAACAAGTGGCAGCCAGGACAGGGTGTGATCATGCCTCAAATAGGTCACTTTTCCAACAGGTCACTCTTTTCCACAGTAGCTGACCTACAGACAGCTGGAACACTGGCTGGCTCTAGGAGGAGGGACTGAGGGACAGAGGGAGGATGGGAGGGTGGTTTTGACCTTGTGCTGCCTTCTACCTCCCAGCGCATCAGTGGAGTGGCAGGATCTTGGGTTTGAGGGCAGGGACAGTGCCTTGAAGAGACACAGCCCCACCCGACACTGCCCCATACCCGCTATACCTGTGTGTACATCTCTTATGCCAAAAGCTTAAGGACCAGAATTCAGATCCCAGAGTGCACAGCGAAGCCGGGCACTGTTGGAGGGGCCTGTCATCCCAGGATTCCAGAGACTGAGGCAGAATGATGGAGAATCTAAAGCCAGCCTGGGCTACACAGTGAGTTCCAGGCCACTCTAGGTGACCCAGTGAGACCTTGTCTTAAAATAAATGGGACCGGGGATGTAGTTCAGTTGGTGGAATGCTTGCCCAGCATGCCTGAAGTCCTGGGGTTGATCCCTCATGCTTCATAAGCTGGGCATGATGACACACACCTGTAACCCCAGCCCTCTGGACATAGAAGCAAGAGGGTCAGAAGTTCAAGGTCACCCTTGGCTACATAATGTGTTTGAGAATGCCCTGGGCTGTACAAGACCCTGTTTCAAAAACAGACAAAAGGTAGCCTAGTTTGTTATGAGGTCAAAACCCAGCCCCACCTTTCTCCCTCCCCCACTCCCCACCCCCCCACCCCATCCCCACACAGACTCCATGTTGCAAGTGGCCTGACAGCATCCTCAGATGACCTTGCCTTGGGCAAGGGACTCTCCCATTGGAATCTTGATTAGGGTTCTGCTAAGGTCCTCATTCCGTTCTGCCTCAGTTTCCCCTGCTGTCAGATCACAAAAGGCCTCACATGCACCAGGGTGTTTATTTGTGGTTATTCAGCATATCCCATCCCCAAGATAGGCAAATAGGGGTTCAGGATGATTCAGGCAGGAAATAGGAGTGGCAGACTTGAGGAGGCTACCTGGCTCCCACCTTCCCTCCATCAGACCTTGTGCCACCCTTTGTCCCTCCATTTGTCCCTCTCTGAGCAGGCCAGAGACAGCCCAAATTACCAGTCTCTTAGCCAGTTTCCCCTAACCCCGCCTTCTTCAAATGAGCCTTCCAGGCCTGTTGGGGGGCCGCCCTCTCTTGGGAGATGAACGTAGTCAGCGAGCTGGTGCCATGAGAGGAATGGAAACCTGGCCCTGACTGTCAAAGCAGGCGTGACTGGGGAGTGAGTCTGGGGGGTGGACCGTTGGCTAGGCCAACCCTGTCCCATGTGCACCCGCCTAAGCAGCCTGCCACAGGCTATTTTTACTCACGCTAGGAAACAGTGTGATTTATGTGCGGCCTGGTCCCCTTCAAGGCCAGATTATAAATACACCCAGCCCCACACTCTCGTTCACTTGAAGAGGAAGCCCAGGCCCTGTCCTGTATGGCCTGGATCCCAACTCAAATGCTTACCTCGGGCCCGTTAGGTTTAGGATAACTGAGTATCAGCCAAGGCCAGGAAACCCAGTTGTTGAGGATGGGGGGTGTTGGGGATACAGTTCTGCAGATGGGAGAAGAGAGGCAGAAACAGACTTTGGATTAGGATGAAGGACAAGTTAGGACAATAGAAGGAAGCCAGGATCTAGGCAGGAGATAGGAGTGGCTGGCTGAGCTGGCTTTGCCTCTTTTCCAAACTGTCCCCATAGAGCATGCCTCTCTCAGAAACTGTTTTAAGGGGTGTTTGGGCCCCGAATGCGCCTTATCCACACCCTGTTGCTTCTTTTTGTCCAACCTGAGATACCATGTTATTGACCCTTCCATTTACTAGCTGTGGGAGCTCAGGGAAGACCTCTTCGTCTCTCTGACCCTTTGAGCTGGCAGGATGGCTCAACACTTGATGGTTGATGTAAGAGAGCCCAGCCCACAGTAGGTAGCACTCACTAGGCAGGTGTCCTGGTTGCTACACGAAAGCAGGCTGAGCCAGGCTGTGATGGTGCACACCTTTAATCCCAGCACTCAGGAGGAAGAGGCAGGCAGATCTCTGAGTTTGAGGCCAGCCTGGTCTACAGAGTGAGTTCCAGGATAGCCAAGACTACCTGAGAAACCCTTCTTGAAAACAATGGAAGGGGGCTGGAGAGATGGCTCAGAGGTTAAGAGCACTGGCTGCTCTTCCAGAGGTCCTGAGTTCAATTCCTAGCATCCACATGGTGCCTCACAACCATCTATAATGAGATGGTGCCCTCTTCTGGCATGCAGGTGTATATGTGGGCAGAACACTATATATATATATATTAAATCTTAAAAAAAAAAAAAGAAAGAAAAAAAAGAAAGAAAGAAAGGAAAGGGAAGGAAGGAGGCTTAGCAACCAGTCCATGGGGAACAAGCCTATAAGTCTTCTCTGCCTTGAGTTCCTGCTTTGGCTCCCTCTGATGATGGACTGTAAGCCATAAACCACATAAACCCTTTCTTCACCAAGTTGCTTTTGGGCATGGACTTTATCACAGTAAAAGAAAGCTGAGACACATCCCCAGTATCAGTCAAACTGAACATATAAATCCTCAAAGCATACAGAGCTTCTTCAAACACTCCCTTAAAGCCTTGATTTTGCCATCTGTATCCAGTAAGGCCTCCCCCCAACAGGGTGTGAACCGTCATTTCTGGCCAAGTAAGCACTTGGTAAACACTGGCAGAGAGACTAAGTGAGGAAAGGTTAGAGAGTGGTGAAGTGGTGAGGGTGAATGCAAAATGTTGGGGCAAAAGGTGGCCACAGGCAGGTGGGAGCAGATGGGTGGGTGGGTGATAG
Organism: Acomys minous; assembly: GCF_964271855.1. Lineage (NCBI taxonomy): Eukaryota > Metazoa > Chordata > Mammalia > Rodentia > Muridae > Acomys > Acomys minous. The sequence goes on from NC_140498.1 coordinate 74,218,330, forward strand.
GCAGTGAGTGAACAATGATGAAAGACAGATGGACAGTGAAAGGCTGGTAGGTAGGCAATGGACTATGGGATGGTAGACAGTCTGGATGGATGGTGAATAAATGAATGGTGGTCTGTAGAATGGTGGATGGATGGTGAATGATGCATGGATGCTTGTCTTCTGAAGGATGATAGGAGATTGGTGGATTATAGAAAGATGATGTCATGGATGATGGTCTATGGAAGGATGATGTCATGAATGGTGGTCTATGGAAGGATGATGTCATGGATGGTAGTCTATGGAAGGATGATGTCATGGATGGTGGTCTATGGAAGGATGATGTCATGGATGGTGGTCTATGGAAGGATGATGTCATGGATGGTAGTCTATGGAAGGATGATGTCATGGATGGTGGTCTATGGAAGGATGATGTCATGGATGGTGGTCTATGGAAGGATGATGTCATGGGTGGTGGTCTATGGAAGGATGATGTCATGGATGGTGGTCTATGGAAGGATGATGTCATGGATGGTGGTCTATGGAAGGATGATGTCATGGGTGGTGGTCTATGGAAGGATGATGTCATGGGTGGTGGTCTATGGAAGGATGATGTCATGGGTGGTGGTTCATGGAAGGATGATGTCATGGGTGGTGGTTCATGGAAGGATGATGTCATGGGTGGTGGTCTGTGGGAGGATAATGGACTATGGAACAACAGTGGGTAGATGATGGACTACGGAAGGATGGGGGATAGATGAGCAGTGGATGGATGATGGATGAGTCTTCTCCATGAGAGAAGCATGTTAGGGTCAGAGGGGGGAGAGAGAAAGAGAGAGAGAGGAACAAGTATGAGAGGTATTTTGTCTCTCCATGTTACTCTTACACTCACAAGCCATGGCAGGCACAATTGGGACCTGGAGGACAGACAAACCTGTGCAGAAGTGAGATAACAGTGCTAAGCCTGACACCTGAGTCCTGAATGGAGCAGAGAGGCTTCTTTTTCATATTCTTTCATTCACTATTATTGTCATCATTATTTTATTTAACACAGAGCCTCATGTGGTCCAGACTGGCCTTAAACGCCCTATTAGACAAGAATGAATGAATTCTCAATCCTCCTGCCTCTATCTCTTACCACTAGAATAGTAGGTGTGTTCCACCATGTCCAGTTTATGTGATGATGGGTTCAGACTTAGGGCTTTGTGCACTTTGGGCACAAACTCTATCATGTAAACTACATCCCCAGCTCTCTCACTTTTGGTTAGGTTTTGTTATCTCTTGTGTGTTCTCTCTCTCTCTCTCTCTATCTATCTATCTATCTCTATCTCTCTATCCCTCTCTCTATCTCCCCCCTTTCCCCCCCCCCCCCCCGGCCTTGAACTATCAGAGCTCCTTTCTCAGTCTCCCAAATACTGTGGCAGGTGCCTGCCACCACTCAAGTTCTTCCTCTCATTTTCTGGACAGGAAAGTCAAGCCAAGTTGTATGTTTCTTAAGAGCAGGTGCAGGGTCTCCCACTCCCAAAGCCGTGGAGCCAGCTGAGTGCCTGCATTATGTAATCAGTCAACTGTTCTGAAAGAGGAAATGCCTCCATTTTGAAGCCATGGAAACTGAAGGCAGCCGACTCAGAACTGAGGACCAGGAAGCGCCCATAGGAGGAACCCATATCCAAAGCTGGGTGGTAGTCACTTCCTGAAATCGATGCCAAGCAGGCACAGCAACCCAAGGCTTGCCGTGCACCCCAGATCCCTTTTCCGGAAAGCTTGTCAGTTGGTTTTGCCCCCTGTCCAGGCCCAGCCTTCCTCTTTTGGGGGCAGCACCTGGAAGGGGGTGGGGTTGGGTGCCCAGGGCAGAGCACCCAAGCCTCTAAGAAGATTTTGTCTTCCCGGAGGTCAAAGAACCTCAAAGAGTAAGGACTCAGCCTATGGGGTGCTGGGGAAAGGAAAACCCTAACACCCCTTTCTCCACCCCAGCCCCATCTTCGCTGTATTTGTTTATTTACCTTGGAAAAGGCCCCAAGGCCCAGGCAGGAAATGGGCCAATTCCAGCAGGCTGAGCTGGAAAACAAGGAGCCACATTGTGTTCCCTGCCGGAGTTCCCCACCCTAGGCCAGCCACAGGAGCCGGGGGACAGGAGGCAGCTTGGGGGCCCAGGCAGGAAGGAGGCGTGGACCCGAGCTGCCCCGCTCGGAGCCAGCCCTGTGAAAGGGCTTCTGTGTGGGGTGGGATGGAGGGCAGCTGCGCGAGATAACCGTGGACAGAGGAAGGATGCCCTCCGGGATCAGAAAGATGCCCAGTCTGGGGCTAAGGTACCCTATTAAGGTACCTTAAATGCCCTATTAGACAAGAATGACTGAATTCTCAATCCTCCTGCCTCCATCTCTTACCACTAGAATAGTAGGTGTGTTCCACCATGTCCAGTTTATGTGATGATGGGTTCAGACTTAGAGCTTTGTGCACTTTGGGCACAAACTCTATCATGTAAACTACATCCAGTGACCCAGGGTGGAGGGAAGAAGCCAGCTTATCCTGGGTCCAGTCTACTGCCTAGCATCATGCCCACCAATCTTTGGTAGTCCTTCCCAGTCACCTCAGGGCCGGAGGCTGGGCCATGCTGTGGTCAGAGCAAGCTGGAGCCTTCGGACCTGACGTCATTGTGAAGAGGCCTGGAGAGTGCTCAGCTGTAGATTATTCTTTCCTGGCAAGCCCGTGCCCTTGGCCTATGCATCCAGTCATCATGCATTCATTCACTTACTCATATCACTCACTCGTGCACTTATGCACACATTATAATTTATGCATTCGTTCATGTGTACATTAATCCATCATTCATTCATATATTTGTGCATGTGTTCACTCTTTAATTCATTCATTTGGACATGCATACAATTCAGGTCTTTTTGTCCCCTTCTTTGACTCCTGACCCCGCCGTGCACCTCTGTTGACTGCCGACAGCAGCCTCATCTCTTTACTCTGCACTCTGTTGATCCTCCTGCCTCTATCTCCTGGATATTGGGATTATAGGCATGTACTGCCACACTTGGTTTCTATGCTATATGGATTGGGACTCAGGGCTTTGGAGAAACCAGGAAAGCACTCCACTAACTGCACTAGTCCCCAGCCCAGTTCCAGCCTGGGCTACATGATACCCTGACTTTATTTTTATTTTTTTTTAATTTATTTATTTATTAATTAATTATGTATATAGTGTCCTGCCTGCATGTACACCTGCAGGCCAGAAGAGGGCACCAGATCTCATTCTAGATGGCTATGAGCCACCATGTGGTTGCTGGGAATTGAACTCAGGACCTTTGGAAGAGCAGTCAGTGCTCTTAACCTTTGAGCCATCTCTCCAGCCCGATACCCTGACTTTAAAAAAAAGCTGAGACATGAGTACTGGTTAATGTATGTGGTGAACATGGGCCTGTGGGACCCAGCAATGGAAACGAAGCCAGGGCAACTGACCTGTCTCTCAGGATGCTGAGCACCAGGCTCAAAGGGTAGTACACTTCTAGGGTTTCCTAAAACACTTCTACTTGTTTTACAATCAGAAGGAAAAAAAACTCATGTGAATTGATTTTTTTATTTATATTTTATGTGCATTGGTGTTTTGCCTGCATGTATGCAAGTATGTATGTATGAGGGTGTCAGATTGATCTTGGAGTTATAGACAGTTGTGAGCTGCCATGTGGGTGCTGGGAATTGAACCCGGGTCCTTTGGAAGAGCAGTCAGTGTTCTCAACTACTGAGCCATCTCTCCAGCCCTGTGAATTGATTCTTTAATCAAAAATGTTACACACTGTGTGTGTGTGTGCGCGCGCATGCACACTTGCACTTATGAAAGCCAGAGGAGTATGTTAAGTGTCTTCTTCTATTCCTCTCCATTTTTTAAAAGGATTTATTGATGTCTTGAAATTAACACTATTTGTTGAGGGGGGGAGTATGCCTTAGAACACGTATGGGAATCAGAGAACAGCTGCTGAGAGCTGCTGCTGTCCTTGCACTGGGTGGGTCCCGGCCATGGAAGTCAGGCTGTCAGTCTTGGCTGCAGCCACCTTTTCCAACTGAGTCGTTTCCTCAGCCCATCTCCATCTTGTTGGCACACGGCTTCTCTGCAAGCCTGGGGCTCACCGTCGTGGCTAGGCTGCCTGGTCTTCCAGGTCTTAGTATGGTACTATCTCCACCCTGTAATGCTGGCTAGGGGCAGAGGCATATGCAACCATGCCTGACTTTCTTGTGGGCACTGGGGAGTTGAACTCTGGTCCTCCTCTCTGCACAGCAAGTGCCCTTATCCACTGAGTTGTCTCCCCAGCCTCCGGAATTCTCAGCTCTTACCAACAGTCTCTTTTATATTGTTTTCTGTTTACATTTCTTTTTATAATTTTTATTGGGGGGAGGAGAGAGAGACACATGCATGACAGGGCATGTACTTGGATTTCAGAGGACAGCTTGGGGGAGTTGGGGCTCTCCTTCTACCGTATGGGTCTCAGTGACTGAACTTGGGTCATCAGCCTTGGTGGCAAGCCCCTCTAGCCACTGAGCTATCTTTGATCTCTTTTCATAACCTTAATAAGATGGATTCCAGTGAGTTCAAGGCCAGCCATAGCCACATACGGAGACCCTGTGAAACAAATACTTTATCACCACTAACAGTCTTGCTACTGAGCTATGAATGATACCAGCTCTTGGATTTTACACTCACCAGCCCTTCAGGAGTTCTAGACAAGTACTGAGCCTGGTCCACTGAGCTGTATCACCAACCCCTTAACCTCATTTTGAGGGCTGGAGAGATGGCTCAGGGCTTAAAAGTACCGACTGCTCTTCCTGAGGTCCTGAGTTCAATTCCCAGCAACCACATGGTGGCTCACAACCATCTATAATGAGATTTTGTGCCCTCTTGTGGAGTGCAGGTACACATGCAGGCAGAATACTGTATAAATAAAACAAAAACCTTATTTTGAGACAAGGTCGAGCTGATTTCTTTTATTAATTATCTTGAGACAGTGATACTGAGGAAATTTGGGTCCAAATTGGGGAAATTTCCTCAATAATTTATTATTGTTAATAAAAATATTTAAGACCAGACTCATATGAAAGCTCAAGGACAATTTTATTAGAATTTTAAAGAAAACTCCCAGGCTGGGGTGTTGGTTCAACAGATAAGGCCACTTATTGCTAGTATAGTGGACCTAACACCACATGGTGGTCCGTGATCACATATAACCACAGTTCTGTTCCAGGGATCCATCACCCTTCTCTGACCCGAAAGGCATCGGGCACACAGATGATACACATGCATACATGCAAGCGAAACACTCATACACATAAATAGAAGAATGAGACCAAGGCAGGTGAACTGCAGATCTCAGCAGCTGCCTTGAGGAAGGAAATAGAGAAGAAAGGAGAACCGGGATGGAAACATATTATCTCATTAAAGGGCTAATTTTTCCTCCCACCTCCTCAAAAGGTGAGCCTGCCTTCCTGAGAGTTGGTCCCTTGGCCAGGTCATTGCCAGTCCAGCTGGATTCACTCTTAAGGAGATACAGCGGCAGGTCACGCCTCAGCAGTAGATGTGCTCCTTCTCCTGAGATCTTACTAACCCTGATGTGCCTCCAAGTGGACTGCACTCCCAGAATCCCACTGGGCTATCCCATCTAGCCTTGAATTCACTCTGTTTGTGTCTGTAGCCCAGACAAGGTCTCTACTCTACCTCTGCCTCCTGAGTACCTGGGAGCACAGGCCTGCACCACTCTTGAGAACCCCACATTCACCACTCGAGTGTGCACATTTGCTTTATAACCAACTTCCTCCCAATTCCTTATCTATTTGTTTCTGAATTCTTTCTTTGACAATGACAAAACCCTGGAGATGTGGACTGAGCCCTCACCCCTGGGCGGAGCCCTCACCCTGGGCAGAACCCTCACACCCCTGGGCAGAACCCTCACACCCTTGGGCGGAGCCCTCACGCCCCTGGGCGGAGCCCTCACGCCCCTGGGCGGAGCCCTCACGCCCCTGGGCGGGGGGGGGGCCTCACGCCCCTGGGCGGAGCCCTCACGCCCCTGGGCGGGGGGGGGGCCCTCACACCCCTGGGCGGAGCCCTCACGCCCCTGGGCGGGGGCCCTCACACCCCTGGGCGGGGGGGGGGGGGGCCTCACACCCCTGGGCGGAGCCCTCACGTCCCTGGGCGGGGGGGGGGGGGGGGGGCCCTGACGCCCCTGGGCGGGGGCCCTCACACCCCTGGGCGGAGCCCTCACACTGCTTCCCCTAGACATTACTCCCGGTGTACATCTGTACATCGTCACTGAGTAAATGTGCTGCCACCACCATGCCCTTCCCACAACTCGCTTCATCGTGGGGGCCCACAGGAATGGCCACCATCTTGTGGTTTTGTTTGTTTTGAGTATGAAACCCTGCGCTGGAATTTCCTATGTAGATCAGCTGGCCTCATACTCACAAACAGACATACACAGATACACAGACACACAGAGACACACACACACATATATACAGATATACAGACACACACAGGTATACATAGATACAGACGCAGATAAACATAGACATTCACACATACACAGATATACACACATACAGATACACAGATACACACAGGCACATTCACACACAGATACACATAGAAACACACAGATATTCAGACACACACACACACACACACATAGACATACACACATAGCCACACACAGATACATACCCAGACACAAACAGACATCCAGACACACACACACACACACACACACACACACACACACACACACACACACACACCACCCTTTTCCCCCCTTCTTTGAGACGGGATCTTGCTGTGTGACTGTAGTTAGCCTTGAAATCAGGCCAGGCTTCTGGGATCACTGTCCTACCGTGTGCTGGTACTGTCCACCTCCCGCAGTTGCCGCCTCCACCGACCAGTGCCAGGTGTATTTGTTCACTAGACTTCCAAACCCTAGCAGCCATAATTACTCAGCCTAGACTGGAGGGACCTCAGATGGGGCTTGGGACAGCAAAGCTCATCCTTTCTAGGGGTGACCTCCTGCAGCTGGCCGCGGAGGAATCTTTGATAAAGCCAGGAAGCCCGGCCCAGCCCTGGTAAATGTTACTGGGACAACACAAGGCCCTGGCAAAGGCTCGGTGCCCCTTCCACCTGGTTGACTCCCACTCTGGGCCATTTGCCACCCGAGAGGAGGGCTGGTGTCCTGCAGGGAAAGGCTTGCTGATGGCCTACCCTCAGCCTCAGGGAGAGCGGGCATCCCAGGGACCTCGGGCAGCTTGAGGCTTCTCAGCCTGGCTTTTTGAGGCCCCTCCAGGCCGGGAAGGGCTGTGGAAGTTGGCAGGGCCTCCTTCCTCCTCGCTAACTCAGCAGCTGAGCCCCTTTTTTTTCACCAGCCTGGGCCGCTGCTGAACTGGATAAATAAGCAGGAGCTTCCAACGTCAACGAAACAGGAGCTCACACAGGGCTCAACTGCACAAAAGCCGCTTTGAGCAGCAGCGGGCGCCTCTTGCCCGGGCTGTCGGGCTCCCCCCCCCCCCCCCCCAGCCTAGCCAGGCTGCACTTGGACTTCGTGCTCGCCCACGCCTTTTCCCAGCAGCGCCCCCAGCAGAGTCTAGTTCTTTGTCCGGGTGCTAGAAGGCGCTTGCCTCTTTAAAAGCTTTCCTTGGCTCTCTATTGCCCCAGGGGGATCCCCCAGTTCTGGCTGGGTGCCCCTGCTTTACCCCACCAATGGCTGATGCTTCTCCACCTCCCTCCTTCCCTCCTCCTCTTTTCCCTCCTCCCTCTTTTCTGTCCCCATCCTCGACCCTTCTAGCCTCCTTCCTTCTTTCTCTTCCTCTTTTCCTCTTCCTCTTCCCCCTCCTTATCCTAATCTTTCTTCTTTGGGGTGTTCTAAGACAGTGTCTCAGCGTCTCAGTTGGGCGGTGGTGGCGCAAGCCTTTAATCCCAGCACTTGGGAGGCAGAGGCATGCACATCTCTGAGTTCAAGGCCAGAGTTCCAGGACAGACAGGGCTATACATAGAGAAACCCTGTCTCGGGGGCGGGGTGGGGGGGGCGTAGACAAAGTCTCACAAAGCCCAGGCTGACCTCAAATTCCCTGTGTAGCTGAGGATGGTGTAAACCAGCGATCCTCCAGCCTCAGTGCTGGAATGAGTTGTATACCCACACTGCTCTTAATCACCCTTCCATTTCCTTCTCCGTGGCTCCCTGTTAGGACTGAGATTCAGCAGCTCGGGAATGTCACTTCTCTGACTTGGTCCTCTCAATTCTCTTGTCTCCTCACACTAGCAGTACCTACCTGACTCCTGCAGCATCTTCTCAGACCCCACATGTGAAGTGGGGGCTGTGGACTGCAGGGGGCTCAAAGGAGCCTTTGTCTGGCACAAAGTCAGTGCTCAGTTAAAGCCTCCTATTGAGAATCAAGCTATTGTTTGTGGCGCACCTTTAATCCCAGCATCTGGGAGGCAGAAACAGGTGGATCTTTGAATTCACGGCTAGCCTGGTCTACAGAGCAAGTTCAAGGGTAGCCAGGGCTACCAAGTGGGAAGAAAGAAAGAAAGGAAGGAAGAATAAATCAAGCCATTTTAGTGGCATATATGTCTAATCCTACCAGGTGAATCTCTGTGAGTTCGAGGCTGGTCAGGGCTACACAAGGAGACCCTGTTTCCAAACAAATAAATAAAGTAAATCTTTTTTAAAAATCATATTGTTGGGCTAGTGAGATGGCTCAGTAGGTAAACGAACGTATTTGCCAACCTGACTTTAATTTCATCTCCTGGTCCCACATGATGGAAAGAGAGAACTCATTCACATAGGTGATTCATATAGGTTGCCCTCTGACCTCCACACTCTCCCTATGACGTGAGTACTCAACACACACACACAGGCACGCACACACTCACAGGCAGGCACACACACACAGGCATGCACACAGGCACACACAGGCACGCACACATACATAAATGTATAAATAAATAGATAAATGTCATCCTCCCCGTGACACATGCATCCAACACACACACACACACACACACACACACACACACACACACAGAGAGAGAGAGACAGAGACAGAGAGATTAATTAAATGACACAAGGGCTGTAGAAGTGGGAAAGTTCACTCAAACCACTATAGTGAAAGGAGAGAATTGACTCCTGCAGGCTGGCCTCTGGCCTCAACACACGCACCATAGCACCTGTTTGCGCGCACGCAGACACACACACACACGTGCATTATATACATGTATGGAAATGTATATGAGACCCCCATTATGTAATTATATATACTTGTATATGCTAATACAACGGAAACAAGCAGAGCCAGGTGTGGTGCCGTATGCCTTTGATCCCAGATCTCAGATGCAGAGGCAGGCAGATTCCTGTGAGTTTGAGACCCGCTTGATCTATATAGTGAGACCCTGTGTCAATCAGTCAATCAATCAATCAATCAATCAGCAAACCCTCGTATTGTTACTTACTCAAGTAGAAAGCCTCACGGCCCTCTATGCCTCAGCTTCCTTATTAAATAACTACAGCCAATATTAAGCACCTTGGGGAAACTGCTCAGTGTGGGTAAGAATAATTGCTGTATAAACAAGGGGACCTGAGTTCAAATCTCCCGGGCCCACAGCGGCTGTTATGGCGGTGTGTGTTTGTAGCCCCAGCACTGGGGAAGCCGAGACACACGGATCTCTGGTGCTCGATTCAGATGCAGTGAGAGACCTTATCTCAAGTGAGTAAGGCAGGATAGAGTAAGGCTCCCAACACCCACCTCTGGCATATATGCACATCCACACTCCATGACATGTAGCATGCGTACACACAGACACATATACACAAACGCAAAGTGCCTTATAAAGCATTACTGGAATTAAATGAGATACAAATAACTTTGTTTTGTTTTGTTTTTTGAGACAAGGTTTTGCAGCCCTGGCTGTCCTGGACTCACTTTGTGGAGCAGGCTGGCCTTGAACTCCCAGGGATTCACTTGCCTTTGCCTCCCTGAGTACTGGGATTGCAGATGTGCACCACTATGTCCAGCTGCAAATTAATTCTTAATAAAGAGTGGCTATGCTTCAGCTCATTACATCTATATCTGAATTGTAAGAATTATTGATACATTGGTCAGTTCCCATTATTAACAATTTAATTTGCATTATGACGTCTGCTTTTTAGCTGCAAGATGTTCATTATTTGGACCAAGTGTTGCAATGATTTTACTAGTATATTCATATACCAGAACTCAAGTTATATTCTTAAAATGTGTGTGATTTGGGGCTGGAGAGATGGCTCAGTAGTTGAGAGTGCATACTGCTCTTGCAGAGGTTTCCAGTTGTGTTGCCGTTGCTCACAGCCATCTGTAACTCTTGCTTCAGGGTGATCTCACGCCCTCTTCTGGCCTCCAAGGGCACCTGCACTCATGTGAACATACACACAGATGTATAAAAGCAAATCCTAGGGCTAGGCATGGTGTTTCATGCCTCCAATCTAGCAGAGGCAAGCAGGTTTCTATGGGTTCGAGACCAGCCTGGTCTACATCTGTGTTCCAGGTCAGCCAGGGTTAAGCAGTGAGACACCCTGTCTCAAAGACAAAACAAAAAACAAATAAACCCAAAACTTTAAAAGAAAAATAGATTTGCCATTTATGGTATAACATCAATAATGTCTCTCAATATGGCTTTACGGTTAAGAGGTGAGCCCAGCATGGGGGGAGTGGGGGGAGAAAGAAAGGAAAAAGAAAACAATAGGCTGCTGGTACCTCTGGCTTCTAGATGTGGGGGATTCAGATGACTGGCTTTTGCTACCATCCCTGGCTTTGCATGTGGTCTCTTATTCACTCTGTAACCTAGGCTGACCTTGAACTCTTAACAGTTCTACTCCACACTCACAAATGCTGGGATTACAGGTATGTGCCACCATGCCTGGCTTTTATTTTATTTTATTTTGAGATTGGGGGGGGGGGCATCTCAATGTGTAGCCCTGGCTCTTCTGGAATTCACTATGTAGACTAGGCTGGCTTCAACTTAAATTGATCTGCCTTCCTGTGCCTCTGAGTGCTGGAATCAAAGGTGTGTGTGCCAGTATGCCCAGCATGCCCGGCTTTTAAGAAAATGCTTCTTGGGGCCGGAGAGATGGCTCAGCAGCTAAGAGCATACGCTGCTCTTTCAGGGGGCCTGAGTTTGCTTTCCATCACCCATACAGAGCATCTCATAGCCACCTGTAATTCCAGATCCTGGGTGTCTGATGTCTTCTTCTGGTTCCTGAGGGTTCTAGCTCTCCTGTGCACATACCCTATACAGGTACACACACATACAATTAAATTTTTTCAATAATCAATCATTTAAAAAATAAAGAAAATGCTTTTTTAGGGCTGGAGAGATAGCTCACTGAGTAAAGGTGCCTGCTGCCAAACCTGATGACCTGAGTTCAATCCCCAGGAGTCATCTAGTGGAGAAGGGAACTGACTCCTCTAAATTGTCCCTTGTCCTTCACACGTGCATTCTGGCAGGTATATGCTCACCTCCCCGTACATAAATACATGTAACGTATTTTTAAAACACTTTTAGAAGTTTTTTTTTTTTTTTTTTAAAGATATCTTCACAGTGTAGAACGGGCTGGCCTCAACCTCACAGGAGATCACTTGCCTCTGCTGGGATTAAAAGCATGTGCTACCACGCCTGGCTAGCATTTTTTCTTTGAAGTGTGTGTGTGTGTGTGTGTGTGTGTGTGTGTGTGTGTGTGTAGGTGTCAGTGACAACCTTAGGCTTGAGATAGGATTCTGTTGTTCGTTGCTCTGTAAACTGGGGTGGCTGGCCTGCTGGTTTGTGGGATCCTCCTGTCTCTGCCTCCCCCTCCCATCTCCCTGTAGAAGCCGTGATATTACAGGTGCCCTCTGCCATACCTGGCTTCACATGGGTCTAGAGATTTGAACTCAAGTCCCCACATTCCTCACTCTCACATTGTGAGTGTTTTACCCATTGAGCTGTCTGCTCCCTTCCCCTGCCCCCAGCTCTCTTTAAGCATTTTTAATGGTCTCTCTCATTCAGACATTCTTTTCACACAATGGACATTTATAGGCGCCTATTCCAGGCCAGGCGCCAAAGCCTTGTGGGGCATGGCACAATGCCTTCCTCCTGAAGCCCCCAGGTTGTGTAAAACAGGCTCTGGAGCAGCTGGCTGCTCTCTCTCCAGTGGGGTGTGGAGTAGGAGTCATCCTACTGAGAGCTGAGATAGGGTCTCGGGATGGCAATTGGTGGTCACAATGGAAGAAAGGCCTCTGGGAAGGTTGGAGGCCCGGAGTGGTGAGGGTGGGAATTCAGGACAGAGGCCTGTCCCTTCCCATAGTGAGCCCCCAGCCAAGGCCCCTAGGAGAGCTGGCATCTTCCAGGGAGGTGGAGCTTCGAGGGGCTCCCCAGGGGGGTAAGAATTGACGGTGACCTCCCTCCATCCCTGCCCTTCAAATCGGCTCCCTTTCAGTGTGTGCCTGAGGTATTGTTCCTCTTTTGTAAAGAGAAGGATCGGTAACAAAGCCGGGTGGGTGGGCAGGCAGCCCAAGGGGCCTCTTCTCTCCCCCAGCAGCATCTGCACTGGGAGGGTAGGCGGGTACAGCAATGTCCCATACACAGACACCTCTGGCTTCACAGGAACGGGCTGTTGCCATAGTGACAGGCAGGCCTTGCATCTCACTGGCCCCTGGAGTGCCCTCCCCACTATGGCGGCCAGAGTCAGAGCCCCCAGCTCTTTTGCATCCCAGAGTGGGGGCAGGGACATAGAAAAACAGGGCTCTCAGGCCAGTCTCTTCATCTGTCCCGTCCAGTCTTAGCCTCAGTCATCCTGACAGGTGCCCAGGAGGTAGCACTGAGCCTTGAGTTCAGAAATAAGCCATCCTTGGCCCTGGTGCCTGCGTTAGCCCTTAGTGTTCTGCAAAAAGGAAGGGAAAGAGGGAGAGAGCACTCATAGGGTGGGTAAGGACACTGCGGCCCCCAGAGCAGAGCCTGCACTCTGTCCAGAAAAGGTGGGGACGGCCCCTGAGAGGTGATGATGGAGCCTTCTGTGATAGGTAAACTAGAGGGGAAAGGCCTTGGGGTATTGGTGGGAAAAACAAAAACCACAAAACTTAGAGAATCGAGGACTGAGGGGAGGTCAAGGGGTGGGAGTTGGGAGGAGGAAGAGGGGGAGGAAGAGGAGGAGGGATCACCCTCAGGGATCTACTTGTCTCCTATCCCCCAGTGCCCCCCCATCGCCAGCAGGGGAACCAACAGGTGTGGATCCCACCCCCTGGCTTTAATTTGTGGCTCCTGGGGGTTCAAACTCAGGCCCCTGGGTTTGCCCAGTAAAGTAGGCATGCTTTACTGCCTAAGCCATGTCCCCAGGCCAGCGTTTAGGACCTTGCGGCCAGCCCTACCTCTGGGGTCTCCCAGGGGCTGCTCTTGGTGTGCAGGGGCGGCTGCATCTTCACAAAGCCCCTTCAGTCTTTTCAGAGGTGGAGGGGCTGGGTGCATGCCAGTGACAGCATATGTTTGTCTTTGTTCCCACCGAGTTCCAGCTAGGTTCTCAGGGAGCTGAGAGACAGTGGGAACTGAAATGACTGCCCCGTGTTCTCACTGTGGCCATCAGGGCTGTCCCAACTCCTTCCTGATTCCCAGCTCTAAATATAGCGGGAGGGTATTGGTCAAGCCGGAACACTTGGGCATCTGCCTTTCTCTCTCTCTCTCTCTCTCTCTCTCTCTCTCTCTCTCTCTCTCTCTCTCTCTCTCTCTCTCTCTCTCTCGGGGGTGGGGGGCAGACACTTTGCCTGTCAGCCTGACCCCTAGGAGGTATGTAAGTCAGTCAATAGCTTCACTTTCAGACTTGTACAGTGGGCACGGGCTTTCCTCTAAAGCCATAAGGGTTGAAAGTATCACTATGAACCGGCTGGCTCAGGGGCCGGAAGTGGTGCATACCTACCATCCCAGCACTTGGCAGCGGGGAGCAGGAGGGTGAGAAGTCCAAGGTCATCCTTTGATGCCTAATAAGTGTGAGGCCAGCTTGGACTACAGCAAACAGTCTCAGAAACAATCAAATATGGAGTTTGAGAGACTTGTTGGGCATTGAGAGTCTTCAGAGGACCTGGGTTCAATTCCCAGCACCCACGTGGCAGTTCACAAAGCCTCCAAGGCCCTCCAAGGGCACCAGGCACGCAAATGGTGGACACACATAGACATACATGCAGGCAGAACACTCATACATAAATAAAACAGTTTAAAAGTTAAAACAAGCTGGGCATGGTGGCGCACGCCTTTAATCCCAGCACTCGGGAGGCAGAGGCAGGGGGATCAAAGTGAGTTCAAGGCCAGCCTGGTCTACAGAGCAAGTTCAGGACAGCCAGGGCTACACAGAGAGACCCTGTCTCGAAAAACAAAAACAACAACAGAAAATTAAAATAAATAAAATAAACAAAGCAAAAAGCAAACAAAGCAAGCAAATGAAGGCTGGGCCAGAGAAATGGCTCAGTATAAAGGCAGTTATTACCAGTCATGACCACCTGAGTTCAGTGGGCAGGTTCCACATAGTGGAGCTAGAGAACTGCCTCCCCATGGTGGCGTGCATAGTTTCATGAGAGTGCATGCATCTCTCTCTCTCTCTCTCTCTCTCTCTCTCTCTCTCTCTCTCTCTCTCTCTCTCACACACACACACACACACACACACATATACACACACACACACACACACACACAAACACCAGAGCTTGGGCTGGGCATGTTGCTTAGTTGGGAGAGTGCTTGTCTAAAATAAATGAGGCTCCCTGGGTTTCATCCCTAGAACGAATGGCGTGAAAGTCATGTGGTTGGCAACCCTTATGAGGCAGGAGGACCTTGTCTCAAAAACAAGAGCAACAAAAATACCCTGAGGACTCCACAACTATCTTGCCTGGGGCTTGGAGACCTTGAGATGATCCCCTCCCACCTGGGAAGAAAAGGGAGTATCTGACGTAGGGAGAGTATGCACGGGGACGGGGGGGGGGGGTTGTGTGAAAAAGAGTGGAAGGCAAGAAGAGCTGCCTCGCGACATGGCCCACTCACCTCCTGCGTGGCAGAGAGGCGCGGCACCTTTAAAGCGCGACGGGGGCGTGCCCGGAGAGGCTGCCCCGCCTCCAGGCGTGTCTTTCCCTCTGACCACGCCCCTCAGGGGGTTCGGCGCTGCGGAGGCTGGCGGCAAAGACCGCGCCGGCTCTGGCTGGAGTGGCGGCGGCGGCGGCGGCTTCGGCTTCGGCTTCGGCTTCGGCTTCGGCTGTTCCTCCGAAGGCATCGCGCGCTCCGGGACGCACGTGGGCGACCGGGAGATGGCGCGCGGCCCGCGACGTGGCGCGCAGATCCCGGGACGCAGGATGGACCGGCTCGAGTGAGCCCGGGCGGCCGCGCCGCGGGGCGATGGCCGTGCCACCGCTGCTCCGCGGGGCGCTGCTGCTGTGGCAGCTGCTGGCGACGGGCGGCGCGGCGCTGGAGATCGGCCGCTTCGATCCGGAGCGAGGCCGTGGTCCCGCGCCGTGCCAAGCGATGGAGATCCCCATGTGCCGGGGCATCGGCTACAATCTGACTCGCATGCCCAACCTACTGGGCCACACGTCGCAGGGCGAGGCGGCCGCGCAGCTGGCCGAGTTCGCGCCTCTCGTGCAGTACGGCTGCCATAGCCACCTGCGCTTCTTCCTCTGCTCGCTCTACGCCCCAATGTGCACGGACCAGGTCTCCACTCCCATCCCCGCCTGCCGGCCCATGTGCGAGCAGGCTCGTCTGCGCTGCGCCCCCATCATGGAGCAGTTCAATTTCGGCTGGCCCGACTCGCTCGACTGCGCCCGGCTCCCCACTCGCAACGACCCTCATGCGCTCTGCATGGAGGCACCCGAAAACGCTACTGCAGGCCCCACAGAACCCCACAAGGGCCTGGGCATGCTGCCAGTGGCACCTCGGCCCGCGAAGCCACCGGGAGATTCAGCCCCAGGTCCCGGCAGCGGTGGCACCTGCGACAATCCCGAGAAGTTCCAGTACGTGGAGAAGAGTCGCTCCTGCGCTCCGCGCTGCGGGCCGGGCGTCGAAGTGTTCTGGTCTCGGCGCGACAAGGACTTCGCGCTCGTCTGGATGGCTGTGTGGTCCGCGCTGTGCTTCTTCTCCACGGCCTTCACCGTGTTCACCTTCCTGCTGGAGCCTCACCGATTCCAGTACCCCGAGCGCCCCATTATCTTCCTTTCCATGTGCTACAACGTCTACTCCTTGGCCTTCCTGATCCGAGCAGTGGCAGGTGCTCAGAGTGTGGCCTGCGACCAGGAGGCAGGGGCTCTGTATGTGATCCAGGAGGGCCTGGAAAACACAGGCTGCACCCTGGTCTTCCTATTGCTCTATTACTTCGGGATGGCCAGCTCACTTTGGTGGGTGGTTTTGACTCTCACCTGGTTCCTGGCTGCAGGCAAAAAATGGGGCCACGAGGCTATTGAGGCCCATGGCAGCTACTTCCACATGGCAGCTTGGGGCCTGCCAGCACTCAAGACCATTGTGGTCCTGACACTGCGCAAGGTGGCCGGGGATGAGCTGACGGGCCTCTGCTATGTGGCTAACATGGACCCAGCAGCTCTCACTGGCTTCGTGTTGGTACCCCTCTCTTGCTACCTGGTACTGGGCACCAGCTTCCTCCTGACCGGTTTTGTGGCTCTCTTCCACATCCGCAAAATTATGAAGACGGGCGGCACCAACACAGAGAAGCTGGAGAAGCTCATGGTCAAGATCGGGGTCTTCTCCATCCTTTATACCGTGCCAGCCACCTGCGTCATTGTCTGCTACGTTTACGAACGCCTCAACATGGATTTCTGGCGCCTTCGGGCCACAGAGCAACCGTGCACTGCTGCCATAGTGCCCGGAGGCCGGAGAGACTGCTCGCTGCCAGGGGGCTCGGTGCCCACTGTAGCTGTCTTTATGCTCAAAATCTTCATGTCTTTGGTGGTGGGCATCACCAGTGGAGTCTGGGTATGGAGTTCCAAGACTTTCCAGACTTGGCAGAGTCTGTGCTACCGAAAAATGGCCGCTGGCCGAGCCCGGGCCAAGGCCTGCCGAACCCCAGGGGGCTATGGCCGTGGTACCCACTGTCACTACAAGGCTCCCACGGTGGTCTTGCACATGACTAAGACAGACCCCTCTCTGGAGAGCCCTACACATCTCTAGGACATAGGCTGGGCTAGGGGCTATGCCTGCTCCCTCCTTGCTGTCCCCTCCCCCCTTCAGAGACAGCTGACTAACAGCTGCCCAGCTGTCAAGGTCAGGCAAGTGAGACACAGGGCTGAGGACTAGGGTGGGGACCCAGTAAGGCTCAGGGCCCAGTCATGCACAGAGCTGGCCTAGTTGGGTCCTCAGAGGGTCCCAGGATGATAAGGGGTAAGAAGGGGCAGGGTCCAGTGCGGAGTTTATTTAATGATGTAATTTATTGTAGCGTTTCTCTGGAACTGTGACTGGAATAAACCCTCGTGTGGCACTGCTGTGTCCTGCCTGGGCTGGAAAGAGGGAAGACAAGACAGGAGGGAGAGAGACTTCACAACCAGCACTGGGGGTGACAGGCGGGAGGTTCATCCCTTAACCCATGTCCTGGCTCCCTGTCAAGGAGGAAGTTCCCCTCCACAGGCATTGGCGCACTATAGGTATCCTAGACTGCTTGAGGCGTGTGTGTGTGTGTGTGTGTGTGTGTGTGTGTGTGTGTGTGCGCGCGCGCGCGTGTGTATGCATTCGTGCGTGCGCCTGCGCGCACTGGATGAAGACTGAGACCCCTGCCTCTGAAGTGGAACAAGGACGCCTTCCTGAATACCCCGAGGAATGCCTGGGTGTCACACGGTTGCCTCTAGCCCTAGTAGTGTTTGGGGAAACAGGTAAGCTTTCTCTTTTTCACTCTGCTTTGGAAAATAAGAGAGTCAGGGCTAGCAAGACAGCTCCATGGGTAAGGGTGCTTGCAGCCAAGGCTGAGGATGTGCGTTCAATCGCTGGGACTCATGGTGGGAGAGCCAACTCACAAATTATTTTTTGATCTCCACATGTGCACTGTAGCCCACTACACAAGTAAATAAATGTAATAAGATGTTTATTATTAAAAAAAAAAAAGCGAAGGAGTTAGACAGGTTCCAAGTTGTCTCCTCAACCGAGTCTGGAGGATGGCTATCCTCATTATTGAAGAAGATTGCTGGGAGCTGGGGGCACAACTCGGTTGGCAGGTTGGCCTAGCATACATGAAGCACTGGGTACCATCTCCAGCACAGCTTAAAAGAGGCATGGTAGAGCATGTCTGTAATTGAAATACTTGGGAGGTAGAGGCAGGAAGATCAGGAATTCAAGATCAGGCAACTCCTACTACATGAGACTTTTGACAAAAAAATCAAAATACAAAAGGGAGTGGGCAAGCCAGAAGGCTCAGCAGGTAAAGCTGCTTGCCACCAAGTTCAAGTCTAAATTGAGTTCAATCCCTTGAACCTGCATGGTAGGGGAGACCCACTTCCCACCACCCTCTCATACCCCATAACTTGATGTAGAAATATTCTTTAAAGAATTATTGTTTAGCAAGGTAGAAGCCTTGTCTTAGAAAACAAAATAGCATTTACAACATTAACATTGAAACCCCTCATTAACAACAAAACAGTCTTTGGTAGTTGGAGCCCCAACTACCTATTTTGGGATGGAGGGGAAGATGGGCCTGGACTATGCATACATCTTGGTAGAAGACAGCCTTAGAGGTAGGGAGCTATTGAGTTCAGTGAGAACTGTGGCTCATCTCACCCACCATAAGCTATAGAACTTGGAGTGCTGTGAGAATAAGGCAGGTCTACAGGGACATGCACAGCTGTGCTGGGGCTGTTGGCACATGTGTGTGGGTCTGGAAAAACACCACGTAAACTTGTGTGCCATGTGCAGTCATCATGGAGTTCCTATCAGCCCAAACTGTGTGTGTGCACTCTCTCAAGTGTGTACATAGGCCAGGAATGTTAAGTGTCTATCAGCTCACTGATCCACACCCAGCTTTTTCTGTGGGTGCTGGAGGAGGGACTCATCTCAGGTCCTCATATTTGCACAGCATGTGCTGTTGCCTACTGTACCATCTCCCCAGTCCCACAGACAACGATCATAATCACTATGCCTGGATGCATTCTACGCTTAGCCAGCTAAGTAAGCACAGCACCTCAGATTTTCCATTTTTGCGTTTTGAGACAGGGTTTCTTTACATAGCCCTGGCTGTCCTGGAACTGAGAGAGCTCCCCGTCCCTACCACCTGAGTGCTGGGATTAAAGACCCTCTTCCCAGCTGGCTGGCTAAGGAAGTTTTAAAAAACTGTTTATTACGCCTCAGCCCTCACTTCATGTGTTTTTGTAATCTTGGTAAAATGAGAAGCAGCAAACACAAAACCTCTATTACAAGCCGTTATCTCTGGGAGTAGAGTGTATACACTGAACCGTGATATGAACTAGATACTTGCTGCACAGCACACTACTCTTGCTTTGCTGGGGAGCCACACCCCCAGGCTGTCCTAGGAAGTGGCCTTGTCTTGTGTCTCAGGCAAGGGCTCTCTGGCATGAGGAGCAGCTCTTACAGCCCACGCTGGGAGCAGGAAGCTAGTGGCCACACAGGATTTTGGCAGCCATACACCTGGAAACAGGAAGGTAAGGGCTGGGCTGAGGTGTGCATTTAATGGGCAATCAGTGCACCCCTATCCTTGCCAGTCATAGGCAAGCAAGGGATCGGTCCTTGGTTGTCTGTGCAATGGAAACAAGACCAGTGTTGGCTTCTAGAGAAACTAGGGGGTGGGGGTGGGAGGGGATGTAACGCTGTGCTGTGTCTTTGTCACTTTCTGAAACAAGGTCTACATTTCCTAGGCCAGCCTTGAATTTCTGGTCCTGTTTCCTCAGCCTCCACAGGAATGCCGTCTAGTAGCTACTCCAACACCCAGATGCCACCTAGGTACACTAACCATGTTTTGGGGAAAGGGTGGAGGGCATAGGACAGAATGAGGGTCCTCACTGGAGGATGACATGGCCCCACATCCACAGAGGAACAAGACTGTAGATGTGGGATGAATGACACTCAGGAGTGAGCTGGCGAGGATGTCAGAGAGGGCTGCTTCCTGCAGTGTGCTCAGTGCAGGCCAGGCTGGTGGAAGTCAGTGGCAAGACCTGCGTCTGATTCCCTTCCTGATTGACTGCTTCTGTAGCGTGACAGAGGCCTGGCAAAGCCTTCCAACCTCATTAACAGGCTGATTCTCAGCAATGAACTACTCAAACTCAGTGACTTTAAAAAAAAAAAAGAAAGAAAGAAAAAAGCAAGCACAATGAAAACAAGGCGCTGCAGGACAGAGCTGCAGAGCCAACTCCATACAAATCCACTGTATTGTTCGTGCTTGAAATAACCCCACTCCAAGGGCTGCACTGCCCATCACTGCCCCAAGAGCAAAAATCAGAGTTGTCTATTCTTTATAAACACAAGTACATAATGTTTATTTGAAATTCTAATTTATTACAAGTCTACCCTTTACTGCAGCCCTTCCTCCTTTAAGACAATTTAAAAAGCCACCATGCAGATGTCACTGCAGTGGGAACACCAGCCAGGGTAAGAAGCAGGGAGGCAGCAGGGCCAGGGATCACGGTGTATTAGTGCGCACCCCAGCCAAGCCTGCAGGAGCGGGGACAGGACTCAGCCACACCGAGGTCTGCCCTGTCTTGGGAGTGGTGAGCCTGCTTGATCTGGTGGGCTTCTTTTCCTTTAAATAAGGAGAGCTGAGGGGCTCACATTTTCCAAATCCAAAATTGGTAGGAAAGAAAATTAAACCTTGATTTGTATTTTTATCAAAATCTGTCATAAAAGGGAAAGCAGACTACAAACTTTTGCCTAAATACAACACGAGGCTAGACTGGCTATAAAGGGCGGAGCTGGCCCCTGCCACCACCTCCCAATGCTGACACAACTGCCATCCACTGTCCACTGGGGAGATGCACTCCAAAGGAGTGCAAGGTCTGCAGAGTGGGCCCTGGAGCAGGCACCCACGGGAAGCAGAGTGCTGCCAGGGCAGAGAGGGGGCTCCAACGCCAGCTCCTGCTGCCCACAGGCCTCTCTGAGGGGAACAAAGCGAACACGTATCATAGAAACTGTACTGTACATGTGCCAAAGCAAAATGACAAGTATTTTACAACATGTTCTTTATACAATATCACTGCGGAAACAAGCAACTTTAATAACTACAAAAGTCAATTTAAAAAATTAAACATTTTCACTTCTTCCTGCTCTCTTTCGGCTCCCTAAGGGCTTGTCTGGTTTGTGGGTGGGCTAGGCTCCAACACCCTTGTGGCCAGACCCATCAACGCCAAGGTCATAGCATGATTAGAAGCAGGAGTCCAGTCTCTATGGGAAGTGCCTTAGTTTGCTTTGTTTCTTTATGAGACGGTGAGTTGGGTGAGGGTGTGGAAGGGCTGCCACAATGGAGAGGGCACCCAGGAACAGCTCCAGAAAATGTCCCTCTATTCTGCCACGATCAACTCAAAGCCCACACTGTCCCAAGATGCTGGTGAACACAGAATTCTGTATGGCACTCGCTGATACTGTCACCTGAGAGGGAGGAGGAAGAGACAGTGTGGACATAGAGAAATAGGACTGTGTATAAATATAAATTCAAAATCATCCACACCTCACCCAGCACGGCCAGATGATGCTCCTTCCTACTGTGGGGCACAGCACCCTCTCCGAGAGCAGGGGCTTGGCACTGCTGTAATGATGAGGTGGGAGGGGAAGGGGGAGGAGGCGGCGAAGGGCAGGGCCATACCTAGGCTTCTCCCAACTCTCAGAACTCAGGGTGAGGCCCAACTTTTGCTGCTAGCTGTTCTGGGCAAGGTTCACCAGGCCAGTATGAGACTCTCCAAGAGCTTGGCTTTGCTGGAAAAAGGCCCAAGCTTGGCATGGCAGGCATTTCTGGATGCTAGTCACCTCCTCTTTAAGTTCTCCCAGCTTTCTTGCCTCTCCCACACCCCTTGGAGGTATCCTCCTATCCCCCCTCCTCAGCTCCCTCACTAGGGCCCTGCCTCTTTACTTTTTCTGTCTTCGTCCCCTGGACTGTCCAACAGACTCTGAATCACTGTCCCCTTCATCCTCAGCGAGCCGATCAGGAAACTTCCTGCGTTTCCTGCGGACATAGGGGTGGCCGGGGAGGTGTTTATGCAGTAGAGCCAGCAGGCACTGCTCTGTCTTCTCCATGCAGCTCAGCACATGGCTGCCGCGGCAGTTGTAGAGCTCCGCATTCGTAAACACTTGCTTCATGTCGGTGAGGAACTCTTGCACAGATCGGTAGTTCCCACAGGAGCACTTGTTCTGCATGGTCTGGAAGTCCATGGGGTGGTCGATCACATCATAGTAGTCCTCCGCCTCATCTCTGGTCACAGGCTCCCTGTAGGAAAACACCAAGTGAGAAACGTGTACCAGCCAGAGGACCACCAGCCCCAAGATGCTTGCAGCCATGATCAGCCAAGCCAGGAGACCAGGTGTGTTCACTTTCAAAGGGCTGTCACTCCCCATTCCCTTGCCAAGATGTGTCTCAAAAGGAGGGGCCAGGGCCGCCTGAGGGGCGTGGCACTTACCGGAAGGGCCAGCTGAAGCGGTACTTCACCAGTTTGTGAAGGACCTCCTCACACTTCTGCAGCTCCACACTCTGCCTCCTTGAGCTTCGCTTGGTCTGAAGTACCTAGCACCAGAGAAAAGCAGTGTGCCAATAGGACTTACAAGAGTAGACAGGACACACACACACACTCTCCCCCCCCCCCCCATCTGCTTGGACATCAAAGTTGGGTGATCTGCAAGTGAGGGACAGTGACTAAAGCAGCAGAGGACAAGCAGCGAGTGCCCGTCAACAGAACAGAGAGTGGCTGGAGAGGACCACAGCAACTGGACACTAACCCTGGGAGCGATGGACCCAGGATTATGGGCATAAACAAAGCAATCTAGAAGGTAAGGCAGCAGCTGACCCTAGCAGCCAGCTTAGGCCAGCTAGGCTATGCTTAGGAGGAAAAGCAGGAGGTGTGGCTCCCTTGCTCAGTTGGCTGCTAGAGGAGGTGACTAAGGAGATACAAGGTGGGGCACCATTCCAGGCAGCCATAGCCAATGCACTAGCCAACTTTAAGGACTGTTCCTCTACATAACAACTTGTTTCATGTCCTCAAGCCCAAATTAATCTGCAAGGACAAGCCAGTTCCCGAGAGGTTCCTTCTGTTCTTTGCGCCCAACTGAGATTAAAAGTGAACAACTAAAAGGACATCGGCCGATGAACATAGGGGTGGGGTGATGTCCTCATAACAACTGTGGCTGAAGCCGAGCAGTTCGTGGCTCTGGCATTGCTGGCATTCCCACAGGGAGGCCCACCCCTCTGGGCCCACCAGAGACACATGGACACTATTTTAAAGTCCCTAACGAGCTGTAGGCTGCTGCTAACTAGGGGGAGACTGTCTGCAGGCTAGGCAGGATGCCGGGCATAGCTGCTCCTGGAGGGCCTGCTGCCTAGTCTGCCCAGAGCCCATCCATCTGCTGTCTCAGCCCCCAGCCCGAGAGGAGGGGAGGCTCCCACCTGTTGCACTGTGAATTCCTCATGGTGGACTAGAACATAAAGAATACAAAGACTAGAGGAGGCTAAGTCAGTCTTACCAGCTCATCAACCTCTGTGTCATCCTTTGGCCGTGACCTCCTGGCAGAATGTGACTTCTTACCCGGTGGTCTGCCTGACCTTGCTGCAGGGATGACACTCTGCTTGCTTCGGATGTTCTTCCGAGGTCTCACTGAAACAGAACATGGGCTCAGAGCAGAGCACTCAGAGTAGTATGGCGTGTGCTCGGTAGGGGAGGGGCGACACCACCCGAGTAAACGGGCAGTGACTTTCTGGAGTGGCAGAAGGCCAGGTCTCAGCACTTCTATCCTGTGTCCATTTGGTTCAGTTTTATCAGTTATGTCAAGGAACTCAGCAGGTAACAAGCTTGCTAACATGGCAGCATGGCTCTCCTACAGCCCAGACTTAGCCCAAGAGAATGCATGCACTTACTTCCATGAAAAAGGGACTCTGACCTTGGGTAATTTCCAGTTACCCTAAGCTCATTACCCAGTGTTCTCAGTGAAAAGCTCACTCATGCAGCGGGTCAAAGGATTTTGCAAATCCAAGTCAGGACCTGCTTCCTCACGTTTCTGAAAAGCACGATGGTCGTTTAGGACTCTTCCCTAGGAGCCCTGCCTGGAACAACCGAAGAGAATAAACTTGAAGGCACTTAGACTCCTCGTGTCTGGCTGACAGGTGCTCAGGGACAGGCAAACCAACATTCCTTGGGATGCCCTTGGGAACATTCTCTGCAAGGATTAACTCAAGGCTTCTCCTCCACTAAACCATTTTCCACGACCTTTCCTTGCTAATACTGTGTTGGGGGGGAGATGACATGTGGGTAGAGAATGTGTTCAGAGAGGCAGCCATACGGAGAATCAATGAATGATGCTTCCCATTCTATTCTGGGACCATGCTAACCCTCCGGGGGCTATTTTAAGGCTTCTAGCTCCAGACAAGGATCATGAGGAAGAAGAAGCTGAGGCTCAGGTGCTAGGCCGAAACCAGGGAGCCAGGAAACCAACAACAGTGGGTTGAAAGGCTGAGCACACCGAGGGCTCCAAAGTGTCAAATACTTTCTGGATTCTTCTGCTGGACAATAACGTTAGAAGCCCAGATACAACTATTGCCTTCATGGGGTAGAGGTGGGACACCATCAGTAGCACGAAAATAAACAGAAGCAACTCTATGCTGCTCTGAGCTGTGTAGGCTCAATCTTCTTAGCAAATATATTTTATTATGAACTTATTAATTGAAAGTACCTCACTTGGGCTGGAGAGATGGCTCAGGGGTTAAGAGCGCCACCTGCTCTTTCAGAGGTCCCTGAGTTCAATTCCCAGCAACCACATGGTGGCTCACAACCATCTATAATGTGGTCTGATACCCTCTTCTGCAGATAAAGCACTCATATGCAATAAAATAAATAAATCTTTAAAAAAAAAAAAGCACCTCACTTATAACCTGACTAACCTAAACAATAGAAAAAGAAGATTAAAGAATACAGTAATGAAACCGTAAGGATATCAGTTCCAAGGAACGATTCTCCTGGCATAATCAGCAGGATTTCTTCTGCTGGAACCTGGAGCAACCGGAACCCGGAACCTCAGCCAGAGCCCGGAAGCCTTCCCTCGAGCGGTGCTCTCTAGGAAGGTCTCCAAGTGGAGCAGTGAACAGTCAAAACCATCCCAAGTCTCCAAAGCCCCGCCTCTTGTTTTTGGCTCACATTTAGACCTCCTCTCAGAATTTGTTCAAGGATGTTTTTCAGCTGATTAACAGCCAATCTCCCCTACACAGTGGTTCGACTTCTAAGGGGATAAACATCACCTGCTCTTTCATAAGTCTTTTTCTCATCTCCCACTTGTGATTTAAATAAAAAACATGTTTATCTCTCCTTCAGAGCTATCTCCAGACAATGCACCCATACCATCTGTCATGAGAGCCCCTTCATAACATAGGACGGCTAGCCCTAGGCACATCTGAATTCATACCTAGTGACATGGTGGCACATGTCGGTGATCCCACCAGTGAGGAGGCATTGGAATGGACAGCTTTGGGAAAATCCTTTTAATCACAGTACTTAGAAGGCCAAGACAGATCTCTGCTTATTTGAGGCCAGCTGGCCTATACTGCAATTTTTAGGACAGCCAGGGCTACATAGTAAGATGGGAAAGATCACGCAATAGCCGTGCCTAATGTGAGGGAGGAAAGTCAGTTAGGGCGGGCACGGAGGCCAGAACACAAGGACATGGGATGCGATGCACTGCTACAGCAGGACATGGCCATACCAACACACGCTTTTTCTCACAGCACAGCTTCAGAGCTGCATTACTCTTGAGATCTGCGGTCTATTTTCTACCAGCCTATAAGAGGATCCTGCTGAAAGGCTGGCTGGAGCCATTGGCTTGCTTCGTCAGTGACAATACTTAGAGCCTTTCCACCTCCTCTACGAAAGGACTAGAGAAAACCAGCCAGCCTTTTTCAAACTAGCAAAGCTAGGCACTTGTACACTCCAGGGAGCATCGATCAACATATGTGATGAGAGAAGCAAACCCAGTGTCTGAAGCCAGCCCAGCACCACAGACTAAAGACGCCCCTTGGTCACTGTTGCTATGCACAGACAGGGCCAGACCTGAACCCCTCAGCCCCACTAGATCTTAGAGCAAGTGATCTGCTGTGGGCTGACACCTAGGAGACCAGCCCAACTTCTCCCTGATTTTTATCTTTGTATGAGTCTGTATGTACATATATATGTGTGCCCATGAGTGAAGATGCCCAGAGTCCTAGATAGCCTGGAATTGGAGTTTTAGGCAGTTGTGAGCTGCCCAACATGGATACTGGGAAGTGAGCACTGGTCATGTGGTAGGGCAGTATGGCTTCTTAACTGCTGATCCATCCTTCTACCCCATCTGCCTCCTCCTCCACCATCTTGAAAGCCAATATAGACACATGGGCTCAGTCACTCACAGTCCTAAGAGAGAAGAGGACGGGAGCAAAATGGCAGTGCTCAATTTCTCTTGCCAGTCAGGCTTCTCTGGTCAGTGTGAGAGACTGAGGGCAACTATGCCTCATTGGACACTTACACCGCAAGCCAGCTACTTCATAATCCTCTTCCTCCTCCTCCTCATCTTCTTCTTCCTCTTCTTCCTCATCACCACTCTCATCACTTTCACTGTCCTCAGAGGTAGACTCTTCAGCGTAATTCCTATGGGAAGGAAAGGCCAAGTAGAGAGACAGTTCGAGTTTAGTCAGGAGGGCTTAAGGAGAGCTAGCCCCCACCCCCAAGCCCATGTCTGCAACAGTTAGGAGCAGATGGAGCTGACAGTCAGGGGAGAGACCCCGAGCACAGCAGTGGCCTCTACTGTGCTTCAGCAGTGTGCCTCCCTCTGCTCAGCCTGAAGGGGCTTAATGGACAAAGAACAAAATGCAGCCTCTGCTTCTCTCAAGCAGTAGAAACACAGAAAACCAGAGAAGTGAAGTTCCAGACACCAAAGCTGCCTGCCTCAGAGGTGGACTGGGAGGACTGAGCCCAGACAGGTGTTACTGCCCACCTTCATGGCTCTCTTTCAGGAGCTGAGACAATTTGCAGATGACCACACAACAAAGCAACTAATCCCAGCTTAGAACAGCTGGTCCTAAGCACTCCTTCAGAGCAGCATGCCTCCTGTCCCTCCAGGGGAGGTGGTGGAGGAGTGAGAGCGAGAACTAAGCCAGCCAGGCTGTTACGGTGTGGCTGGGATGAACAGTGCTGCCCTTTCCAAGAGAGACGGCCTAGTCCTGTAAGGATGCCCTTTCACAAACTCAAATGCCAACGCAGAAGGCCACAGCAGTAATGGGAAAATATTAGGTGCTTCAAAGGTGCTGGCTTGTCTTTCCTGACACCAGAACAGAATGAAGCACTGATCTACTTGCAGGGCATGGGCAGTCAAGGAGGTCCTAGGTGGGCGTTGGCCGCCTGGAGGAGAACCCATTCATTCTAAGGATATAAGGACTTCTGAAAGAGGTGATTTTAGCCTAGCCCCAGGCAGTTTACCCAGTGGAGAGTGTGGAGAGTGCTGGACAGACAGGATGCTAGATGTTGGGGAGCAAGAGACAGCAAGAATAATATAGTCTTTAACAAAGCACACAAACAGGAGAAAAAGTCTAATGTGTCAAGAGTCTCAAAAATAAGGATGAGGAGTCTGAATTTAGTTTTAGAGGCAAGAGGAAGACTAGAAATTTCAAAACAGTTCTGTCTTCTCTATGCTGCTCTGATCTCACTAGTGAGAAGCCACAGATGGAAGAAGGGGAAGAACAGGGGCTGAAAGCCACCAAAGAAGCCCAGCTGAGAGCCAGGCGGGAGGAATGCCAGCAGGGGCTACAGAGAATGAGCAGGAGACCAATTCACAGATAGCTGACAGCGGGTTGGTAATAGTTGGCCAGTTAATAAATATGTAAGACAGATGAAGGGACGCTCATGTCCACAGACAGCAGGCAGAGGAGAGTAAGTGTGGGAGGCAAGGCAGTGATCTGGCTGCAGAGTTTCAGCAGTGATTGCCTGTGGAAGGGAGCAGCTCTCATGGAAGCAAGGAGGTAAAGGCAGGAAATGCTGTTGCTGAGATGTGTAAGGGATGGAGGGATGGCCCAGAGTTAAAAGACTGGCAGCTCTTTCAGTGGCCTGAGGTTCAATTCCTAGCACCTACAAAGAGGCTCATAACATCTGTTAACTTGAGTTTCAGGGGATCCAGTGTCTTCTTCTCGCCCCCACAACCAGCAGACACACATGTAGTACACAGACATAGATGCAGGCAAAATACCCACACACACTGAAAACAAAACAAAAACTGTAAATGGTGGGGTGGGGTGGGGGTGCATCCAGAAGAGACAGCTAGTAGTGGTGGCACACGCCTTTATTCCCAGCACTCGAGAAGCAGAGGCAAACAGACCTCCGAGAAACACTGTCTTGAAAAAGCAAAACAGAAGTGAGGGCTAGAGGGGCACAGGGCTAACAGCGAAAAGCAGAAACATCAACATTCAACAAAACCAGATGGCTCAGCAGTTAAGAGCTCTTGCTGTCCTTCTGTTAGACCCAGATTCAATTCCCATCACCCACAGGAGCTGGCGACCATCACAACTCCAGTTCCAGGGGATCCAATGTCTTCTTCAGAACTCCACAATGAACAGACACACTATGTATACACACATGCAGGCAAAATACTCATACATGTAAAAAAGTAAAGTTAAAACAACACATACACAAACCAAAGTCATATGACAGTGTCTAGCTCCTGTTGTTGCACTAGAAATGACCAAGCTTTGAACCCAAATGAGCTTAAAGCTCCTTGGAAACAGTTTGAGTAACTTATCAATGCTCTCATATATCCCTGAAAGTCCTTCAAATTGCTTTGTAGCCAAAGATGACACAGAACTCTTGATCCTCCTGCCTCCGCTTTCTTAGTGTTTGGGATTATGGGCTTGCACTTACCATGCCTGACTTATGTAGCACTAGGAACCAAATCCAGCACTTTGTACATGCTAAGAAAGCATTCTACCCAGTGAGCTATATCCCCACCACACCCCACCCCCATTTATTTTTAAAAGAAAAAAAATTCTCACCTGCCACGGGAATTGCGCCTGGCGGTAGGAGGCTGGCAAGCTGGACACTGCCACTCGCCATCTGGTACTTCATAGAGGGCCGGCCTCAGACAGAACAGGTGGAAGGCTTTATTACACTCATCACACAGGATCAGCTTGTCATCTTCACCTGCAGAGACAAGAGACTCACACAGCACTGTTGGCAGCACAACAAAACAAACACTGCAGCATAGCACTTATCTTTTCTTGTTAAAGACTTATTTTTATTTCTGTCCGTGTGTGTCTGTGGGAGAGTATGCCACGTGTGTTTGAGAGCCTGTGAAGTCAGAGAGAGCTCCAGAGCCCCTGGAGCTGGAGTTACAGGAACTGTCCAACATGGGTCCTCCAGAAAAGCAACAAGCATTGTGAGGGCTAAGCATCACTCCAGCTCCTTTTTTCTTCTTTTAAGACAAGGTTTCACTGCATAGCCCACAATGACCTGGCACTTGGGGAGATCCTCCTGTCCCTGCCTCCCAAGTAATGAGACTGCAGGTACATAGATAGCATCAAAGTCGGCCGCTCTTGTGTGTGTGCATGTGTGGAGGCAGAGGCTGACCCGAGGTTTCCTATTCTCACAGCCTCCCACCTTATACACTGACACAGGGTCTCTCACTTGAACCCAGAGCTGAACACCGGTTCCGTGAAATCCCCTTGTCTCTATTTCCTAGGAGCCCGGACAGTTGAGCCACCAATTCCCAGTCTACATTTATGTGGATGCAGCAGTGGAACTATACTCACCCCATGGTTATGTGCATGTGTTTTACCAACTAAGCCATCTTTCCAGCCTGTTCTTATTTTATCTTTTTATGCATTTATTTTCTGAAAACTGGACAATTTAGGGAGAGTTCCTAACTCACCTTCTCAGAACTACCAAAAATCAGGGCAGGACAATTAATATTTACTAAGAGGTGACTGGGCATGGTGGCATACTCCGTTAATTCCAGCACTCAAGAGGCAGAAGCAGGTGGATATTTTTGAGTTCCAGGCCAGCCAGAGTTACAAAATGAGACCCCATGTCAAAGTAAGTAGGTAAATAAATAAATAAAAGAAAGGAAGGAAGAAAGCTGTTCGATAGTGTGGTTATTTTAACCAAAAGGCAACAAAAATCAGGAAATGGCTGGAGAGTCTGTTGTTCTTTGTGAACCCAAAACTCTGGCTTGGGTCCTCAATGACCAGGTTTCTTTTCTTTTCTTTCTTCTTCTTCTTCTTTTATTTTTTATTTTTATTTTTTTTTGTTTTTCGAGACAAGGTTTTCTCTGTGCAGCCTTGGCTGTCCTGGACTCACTGTGTAGACCAGGCTGGCCTCGAACTCACAGCGACCCACCAGTCTCTGCCTCCCAAGTGCTGGGATTAAAGGCACCAACACGGCCTGACTATGACCTGGTTTCTTTATATTAAAAAACATACGGTGTGAACTTCACATGATTAAATTCCTTTTCCAACCATCTTTCAAGGTCAGTTTTGCAGCAACTGAGTCTACAGTGCTTCATTCTTTGAACACTGATAGTTCATAGGGAAGCACTAGTCAAGGAGAAGTAAATCACGTGGAAGAGCTCAGTATGAGTTCAGCACAGCCTGGTCTACAAAGTGAGTCTAGGACAGCCAAGGCTACACAGATAAACCCTGTCTTGAAAAACCAAAACCAAAAACAAAACTCATTTCTGAATGCTCTGCTCTGCACTCAGGTCTGGGTGTGCAATGAGCAAACAGTGCCCTCTGCTGGACACACTTGTATAAACTGAAGACTGGGCAGCTGTTTCAGCCATCCACTGCAGATGTTTATGCATGCTCACCAGCATGGTGCTGACTGCAAAGGAAAAGAACTGCCCTACCTACCACACTGAGAATGTGCACACGAGAGAGGAGAAAAACGGTGTGCTAAAATTCCTTCACAAGATGGGGTAGCAGACTAGCATGCACACCTATAATTGCAGCACTGGGGAGGCAGAGGCAGGCAGATCTCCGAGTCCAAGGCCAGCCTGGTCTACAGAGTGAGTTCAAGGACAGCCAGGGATACACAGAGAAACCTTGTCTTGAATAATCAAAAAAACAAAACCAAAAATTCCTTCAGAGGATAAAGAAGATTTTGAGAGTGGACAGCCCCAAACAATCAGATGAGCAACTCTTCTCCTCGATGCATACCTTTCTTTCGACAAACTTTGCATCTAGCGTTTTCTGCAGACATATCCCACTTGATACATGCATCAAGCATCCCAAGTAGAACGTGCATTCTGGAAAAGGTCTGTGCTTCACGGATTGCTGTTTTCCATTTTTCCAGTGCAGAGGCGACCTAAGCAAGAAGTAAAACAGCTTGGTATTATGACCATGACCTCAAAGACAACAGAGCACTAAGAACATGTCAAGATGTAATAGAGTTCCAAAGACATTAAATTACGCCATCAAGGTCTCAAAGAATGAGAAACGTACGCGTGCAGGAGGGGTGAGAAGCAGCGTGAGGTCCCCTCCAGTGGGATGACTGAAGGGTGTCGCATCTGGGATAAATACTTGCAAGCAACATCAAATATGGCCCAGGAAACGTTAGTTACTGAGTCCTTCATTCAGGCCCAGATAAGTCAAGTCTTATCCTTGAAGCTTCCCACTCTTTCTTGTGTACCTGGTACAAAGCTCTCCTCTCATCTGCACATCACTTTAACAAAAGTGAAATTTCTCACGCCTTAGGGATTGTCTGATTAATCCTGAACATTCACCACCAGTATATGCTTTGCACTCCTCTTACATCACCAGGAAATGCAGGCTGAACTAGAATTAGCCATAGTTAGAATGAACGGTGGAGGGATAGGATTAGAATCTGAGTGGTAAACATGACATTTTCCCCCTATAAAGTGGGTGTCTGAGGTCAATGAGATGGCTCAGTCGGCACCTTCCTTCGCTCGACCATTCAAGTGCCCCAGCTTGGCATGCCGACAATGAGCCTCTGGTTAGGAAGTGAACAGTATCCAGGAAGGAACTTACATATCAAACCACACCAGCAGCCCTTTTGGTTAACACTAGCAAGTCAGCTATCCTGATTCTGGAAGGGATGGAAGGCTGCACAAAATACCATTCAAAATGGAAAGCTTTGCTACTTTGACAGAACACACCAATACAGAACTGCTGTATGAAACACCGATGGGGTACTTGCATCAGAAAGACAGGCAAATTCACGAGCCAGTTCATACTTTTAAATACTGCATAGTACCTCTTAAATATGCTCAATTATTAGGTATTAATGGATTTTTAGGGTGTTTAAATGAGCCTAGAGATAGCAAGGTGGTTAAGAGCACTTGCTGCTCTTGCAGAGGGCCTGGGTGTAGTTCTCAGTATCCACATGGTGGTTTCCAAGAATCTGTAACTCAATTCAAAGAATCCAACATCCTCCTTCTTCTTACCCCATGTGCTACATGCACACACACAAACAGGCAAATCACTCATATGCATAAATTAAGAAAATCTAGGTGGGCAGTGGTGGCACAGGCCTTTAATCCCAGGACTCAGGACCCAGAAGCAGAGGCAGGTGGATCTCTCTGACTTAGAAGCCAACCAGGTCTACAGAGGAAGTTCCAGAACGGTCAGAGCTAGACAGAGAAACTGTCTTGAAAAACAAAAAACAAAACAACATAATTAATAACAAAAATGAAGTGTGTTTAAAGAGGGGGAACGCTCACTATTCTGACTTGATTATATATATGCTATATACACACTGAGTTATATTGCACACTATACATTTGAATAACTAAAATAATGAAGAAAAGTTAAGCGCCAGGCCTGGTAGCTTGTGGGAGGCAAAAGAGTCCTTGTGCTCAGAGATAAGCACTAGAGAAACTGGAATGCTGGACACACAGGGTTTTTGCTTCAAAGGAAGGGATGCATAACCTCTTATCCTCCCAGAACACTGGGAGCAGACATGCGTTCTAGCCTGTGACCTCTGTGATACCTGTGTGCCTGGAGACCACAACAGACCCTCCCCTACACTCTGACCCCAAGTTGTGTTTTCTCAGTCAATCTACAGAACTTATCTCTATGGAAGGTATCGCATGTACTTTACAAAAGGTTTTGATGTAGTCACCTCCGATCCTTATTTAGCTTATTTTGTGCTTTATATCACCAGAAAAGTTTTCATCAAGTTGTGCTGTACTTAAAAATACCTGCAGTAACCGGGCATGGTGGCACATGCCTTTAATCCCAGCACTTGGGAGGCAGAGGTAGGCAGATTGCTGTGAGTTCAAGGCCAACCTGGTCTACAAAGCAAGTCCAGTGAAGGATACACAGAGAAACCCTCTACTGAAAAACGAAGAAGAAGAAGAGGAGGAAGAGGAGGAAGAGGAGGAGGAGGAGGAGGAAGAAGAAGAAGAAAGCCTAAAATAGGGGCTGGAGCTGGAGAGATGGCTTGGAGGTTAAAAACACTGTCTCTTCTTCCAAAGGTCCTGAGTTCACTTTCCAGCACCCACATGGTGGCTCCCTCTTCTGGGATGCAGGCACACATGTGGGCAGAATACTGTACAAATAATAAATAAATCTTTCAAATAAAATGCCTAAAATAAATTACTCAGGGTGTTGGTTTGAACCAACACTAGTTAGTCAGTCACTTTGAACCAAACTGCCTTCTTGCCTCCCTCAAATCATTTTTTGCTGGCTGTGGTAGTCAGACTCTTGTGGTGGCTCAGATCTTGGGAGGCTAAGGCAGGAGGATCACTAAGAGGTGATCGCCAAGGTGAGCCTAGGGTACAGAGTGAAACCTTGTTTCATAAAAACAAGCAAATAGAAAATAAAAATTATGTGACTGGTAACAGTTGTCAAACAAATTTGGGCATAGTGACACACATCTGTTATGTCAACACTCAAGAGGCTGAGACAGAATTATTACGAGTTTGAGGCCAGCTTGGGCGACATGGTTAAGATCCAGTCTCAAAAGAGACAGAGGAAGAGAGGAGAAGAGAAGAGAAATATAGAGGCAGAAAGGGAGAATGCCAAATATGAGATTCTTCCTAAAGTATACATCACTGTCAGTTTTTGGAAACAAAATAGGCATTATATACCAGATTAGGACTGGAGGGTTGGCTCAGCAGTTAAGAGAACTTGCAGCTCCCACATCAGATAGTGAACAATTGCCTGTAACTCTACCAACAAGGGAGCTGATGCCTTTTTCTGGCTTCTGAGAGCCCTGTCTGCAGGTGGTGCATATACAGTCAAGCAGGCATACACATAAGTGAAAATGAACAAAATTTTTTATAATTAAAAAACAAACAAACAAACCAACCAACCTCTGACCCGGATCATTTATTACTACTAAAAAGACCAGGCAACGATCTCATAGAACTAAAGAAACTGGAGCCCAGAGGTCAGGCTGACATAAACTCCGGTGCCAGCCAAGGACGCTCTGGCTCTTATTCAGTGGAAACTTTCAAAGCAGAGGACAGTGGAAAATTTTGAGCTGTGGCAAAGCTGACCTTTGGGGGGAGCTACGGGGCAGGATACCGCTAGAAGAGGATACTGCAGAACCACTCAGCAAGCAGCCTAACTGATTTTTCCAAGAAGCTCCCCACTTTTACACTCTGTCTGGACATTTTATTTCAGCTCAGGGTTTATTACACAAAGGGACCTTAATGGGACTTAATTATCTGTTGGTCTTCAGTATAAAGAAAATGTCACAGGAAAAATAAACAGCCAGGAAAGACAAGGCTCTTTCCAAGAGCTTTCCAATAAAAGTCAGTACAAAGTTGGGTTAAGGGGCAACATGGCTCATAGGATAACGGTAACTGCCACCAAGCCCAACAGTCAGAATCCTCCCCCTGAGATCACATGATCAAAGAACTGACTCCTGCAAGTTGTTCTCTGACCTCTGTAGACTTTCTGTGGCTCACAACACATACAAATAAGAATAAAACAAAACAAAACAAAACAAAAAACCTGGTTAAAAACAAAACCCATGTAGCAAAACAGCATCTCATAAATATGTACAATGAACTGTAAAACAGAATGCAATCTACTCTGATTTGGTCAGTATATACACTGTGCAGGCTGAATTGTCACACTGTACTCATAAATGAATACAATTAAATTAATAAGGAATTTTAAGCCAGGTCTGGTGGCTCAGGTCTGTAACCTGAGGCAGGACATGTCTTAGAGATCACTTATGTTATCTAGGTGCTGAAAGCCATTGAAAGAACTCAGCTTGAAGGAATGTCCCAGTAAAATACTGAGACAGGCAGGAAGTCCTACTATGAAGCAAACCAGCCTCTTACTCCCTGAATCATATATAACTGTGGCCTAAGAAAAAGTAAGGTGAAATACAACTATGTACCAACTCTTGAGGTATTTTAGAAAGAGCAGTCAATTTACTCTTGAGTATTTTTGCTTGCAATCACATATGCACAATACGAGGGCTTGCTACAGATAGTGGTAAGCTGCCATGTGGGTTCTGAAAATTAAAGCTGGTCCTCTGGAAAAGCAGGCAATGCTCAACTGTCTTGGTATCTCTGCAGCCCCTGAGAGTAGACGGACTACCTGGCTGTGGTGATGCTTAGGAGGCAAAAGTAAGAGGACTCACTCAGCTGGGGCTACATAAGACCCTGTATTTAAAAAACAAAAAACAAAAACAAAAGGCCAGGTGTGTCAGCATAGATGTTTAATCACAGAAGCAGGTAGAATCTCTGAATTTAAGGCCAGTCTTGTTTAAATAAAGAGTTCTAGGCCAGCATAGTGAGAGCATTGGCTAAATAAAAATAAAACTAAATAGATTTATCTGTAACTGCCAGACAAATTTCCTTTTGTTCTGCACTTAAGGACTCATTCACTGTTCTTCAGAGCCAGCTCCCTCGACTACTACTGGGAAGCTCTGACACCCTCACATGTTAGCCTAAGCACCACCCCTCCTCCGCAGATGGCTTCCATCTACACCCCTTCCCCCCGCTAGCCCAAGGCAAAGTCTCTATGTAGCCCTGGCTGTCCCAACCTTGAACTCAGAGAGCTGCCTGACTCGGCCTCCTGAGAGCCAGGATCACAGGGCTGCACCAGGTGGGTTGAGTGCTGAGTGGTATGAAAGGGATTCCTGTAGTAGGCCCTATGTAAACGGCCATCTTTCCTAAGCCAGCAATAACAGGCAACACAGGCTGAGCAAAGAGCATGGAGTCACAGCCAAAGCTGGCTACACCATCACTGGGGAAAGAACTGGGGCTTTACAGCGTAAGCAAGGCTAGGCGATGCTGTGCCACAGGACAAGCGCTGTTGTGCACTTTCTACCTTACTATATTCTCAACATGCAGGGATTTCTTAGACCGCAAACAGGAAACTCAAGCAGCTTGTTCTGCCATGTGGCTGCCTCGCTAAAGCAAGGACCCACAACTTAGACTCAGTAACTGAATACCTTTGCTTCCTCGACCATTTTTTTCTCTTCATCCACTTCCTCAGACTTTGTGGAATCTTCACTTTGGAGTTTCCTTTTCTTCTGTTTGGGAGCCATGAATCCTTGCAGAAACTTCTTTATGACACTGGCCTGAAGGGCAATGACGCATTCACCAAAATCCTTCAGTTTCTCTAAGGAAATGACCTATAGGAAAGGTTTAAAAATGAGACTGAGAGGAGGACAAGTGTGTGTGTGTGTGTGTGTGTGTGTGTGTGTGTGTGTGTGTGTGTGTGTGTGTGTCTGCCTATAAATTCCCGACCAACGTAAAGGCAAACCTCAGAACCCTTAGGCAAACACCTGCACGCCTTAGTTACTAGGGCTGTGGGCCTAACAGCTCCTGACTACTTCCACTTCCCCAGTGAATGCTGAAGTCCCATCTACTGCAAGGAATCCATCCACTCAGTAGTCACTTCCTACTACATGCAGGGCAACTAGAGGGCGGAGGCACAGAGGGTGCCTAGCATGTGTGAGGCCACATGTTTAAACCCCAGCACCAGAAATAAAACACAGAAAGAAAAGCAAAGAGAGTCTGAGAAGACTCGCGCTTTCCTGGCTTTCCGGCTGAGTCAAGCTCTGAGCTTTATGTTCTCCCATCTCCACTGCGCCTTTGTTTACTGTATGGATGAAGAGGCAGGCACTAAGTCATTATCAATCAAAATTATGTTTTTTACAGAGCTGCTCACCAGAGTTAAAATTGTCAGGAGGCTCAGTCACCAGTTAATCCAGATCCAGTGGGATCCAGCACCTCCATCTGGCGCACACACCCACACACATAGTGAAAATAAACTTTACAGCTGAAAGTGGTGCTACAAGCTTTTAATCCCAGCATGCGGGAGGCAGAAGCAGGCAGATCTCTGAGTCGGAAGCCAGGCTGGTCAACTTATCAAATTCCTGGCCAGCCAAGGCTACACAGTGATTCCCTTTCTCAAGAGAAAAGGAAAAACATTAAAAAACTAGCAGGCGTGGTGGTGCACAAGAACACAGGTGCACATACCCACATACATAGCGAAAATAAACTTTACAGCTGGGAGTGGTGCTATAAGCTTTTAACCCCAGCACTCAGGAGGCAGAGGCAGGCAGAGTTCGAGGCCAGCCTGGTCTACAAAGCAAGTCCAGGACAACTAAGATTACACAGAGAAACCCTGTCTCAAAAAACCAAACCAACCAACCAAACAAACAAACAAAAAACCAACCAACCAAAACAAACAAGAACAAAAATATTTTTTTGATACCGAGTCTCACTAGGTAACCCTAGCAGATTAGAACTCACTATGTAGACCAGGCTGGCTTCCAAATCATAAAGACCTGCTTGCCTGTGCTTCAGGTGCTGGGATTAAAGGCATACAATACCATTCTTTAATTAATTAATTAATTGTTTTAATCATGCGCACGCACCTGCTTGGGGTATGTGTGTATGACTGCAATGCCCAAAGGAGCCAGTATCTGATCCTCTGAAAGGACAGTTGTAAACTGCCTGACATGGGGGCTCTATAAGAGCCACTCCTTCAGCTCACAACAGTGTGCTCTTAGGCACTGCGCACTACTATCTTGTCAGTCACAATAGGAATGCCAACATTAAAGGAGAGAGTCAGGCGTGATGCTGTGCACCTTCACTCCCACACTAGGGAAGCAGAATCAAGAGATGACGTGTGCTTGAGGCCAACCTCATCCTAAACAGTGAGTTCTGGCTGGGCCATGTGGCAAACCCTGCCTAAAGAAAAAAATCAAGCCAGAAAGAAAAATAACCTACTGTGAGCAAGAGAAAGAACTAGATTTGGCCTATTTCTTCATACTTAGCAAACAAAAAAGATGACAAAGAAAAAAATTATACACATAATCTTTTGGTTCCACGTGTATTATGTAAAACAAACCCAAACTGAAACATGATCCTAGCTTTACGTTAGCAGGTAAGACACCAGCTCTGGAAAGGGCTCCAAGCTGAGTTTCTGAGAGCAGCAGCTTTCCAAGGGTATTTCCTCACACTCTTACCCGGGCTTCAAACTCTGCAGTTCCCTCCATGTAGCCAAGGCCTCCTTTCTGCAGCCGCGTCGCCACTTCAATAAGATCACTCCTCAGGAAGTTTAAGAGCTCCTGGTTGCCATCACAAGATTTCAGACCCAAATTTGGCTTCCGAGCCAGATAAATAGAGTGAGTAATTTCTTGGTACCTACAGGAGTTGGGACAGGAAAAAAGGAGGTATACAGAAACTTTCAGAAGTACTTCTGCATCCCCCAGCAGCCAATAACCAGCTCTGTTTCTGTGTTATCCTATACTGGATGCTGGTGCTTCACATAAACAGAATCATACATGTGGCCTTTTCTGTTTGTCCTCTTTTGCCTAGCATAACATTCTGACACTTAGCCATGTGGCTGCACAAACCAGTGCTTATTTATTTATTTAA
This sequence comes from Acomys minous, assembly GCF_964271855.1. Classification (NCBI taxonomy): domain Eukaryota; kingdom Metazoa; phylum Chordata; class Mammalia; order Rodentia; family Muridae; genus Acomys; species Acomys minous. The sequence goes on from NC_140498.1 coordinate 74,257,340, forward strand.
TGTATGTGGGTTTTTTGTGTGCATGTGTAATCCCTTCTGTAAGTGAAGAGCATGATGTTTGGACAGGTCACACTCTGTCTTTCTACTCATCAACTGGTAGACAATTATGATACTTCTCCCTTTGGCTTACCATGAATAATGACGAAATCAGTATTGAACAACTAATTCAGGTAGGAATGCATTTTTGCAGTACTGCTCAACTACAGGGCACACACTAGTCAAGAAGCAATTATGCTACCCTGGATCATATATAAGCTAAATGTGTATTTTTCCAAATAAAAGATTGTAAGTTTTATCAATATCAAAGGTTACAGACTTATTTTTGTAACTTTATTTTAATAGACTATCAACAAAAAGTCAGGTATGGTTGTACACAGTTCTAGCCAAGAGCTCCTTGACACCTGCACCAGATTTACATTTACGCTGAGAAGATATGAACAAAAAATATTTACCTTTTCTCCAGTCTCTCTTTAAGCTGACTTTCTCTTATTCCCTGCGGGTGAAGGCCATTTAGCAACTCGTCCAGTTCCTTCTGACTATCACATAGAAACCTGTAGAAGCAGAACAAACCTTACAAGTGGAAAGAACATTTAAAATCAAGCAGTGTATTAGTCTCAGGTTGATAGTGAGAGAGAAATGCAGAATTCCAAACTGTCTTCAATCTAAAGTCTACCACTAGAATAACTAATTTACTATTCCCATGAGGCCTAATGTTAACTTTATTCTAAGCTATGAGAGGAGCCAAGGTCTCCTGCTACAAAACAGAGATTTTGTTTGTTTTTCTGAGACAGGGTTTCTGTGCTGTCCTGGAACTAAACTCAGTCTGTATAGAAGACTAGCTTTGAACTCAGAAATTCACCTGCCTCTGTCTCTCTGCTAAGATTGACACCATTGCTTAGCTCAGAGACAATTTATAAAACTGTCCATACAACTCTAAAAAGTTTACATCTCAAAGTAAAACAGCTCAGATATAGGTGACTGCACCAAATGTATTTTATGTAATTAAAAGTAGCAAAGACCTTTTTAAAATCTACCTCTTTCCGTAAAAGCAGAATTGTACATTCAGAGAGACCAATAGCTATTTTTAATTTTTTCCCCAATGGGTAGAATTTACTTGATTTTTGTAACTTAATTTTAATTTATACAAGGATTATAAAAGTATAATCACAAATTCAAAATACTTCAATATTCCTAAACAAACTCAGCAGCATTTGGCAATGCTACTTAAGATGCATTACACAGCAGACTTGGTGGTGCACGAGTGCAATCCTAGTACATTGGGAAGCTAAGGCAAGAAGAGTAGAGTGGGCTCAGAGCCAGCCTGGGCTACACAGCCTGGGCTAAATATCTCCATGCTCACCTGAGCTATAGTGTGAGACTCTTATGTCTCAAGAATTGGTGATAAATCTAGCACATAATTTACAAAATTATAGTATAAAGGGGTCTGATAGCTAATCTAGATTGTCAATTGGACACACTTGAGAAGAAGGGCCCTCAAGTGAGGAACTGCTCCCATCAAATAGGTCTGTGGGGCATTTGATTGCTTTGATAGAGGAGGGCCCAGCCCTCTGTGGACAGCACCACCTGTAAGCAGGTGGGAAGAAAGAAAGCTAAAGGCGAGCCTGGGAACAGGGCTGTAAACAGTACCCCTGTGACTCCTGACATGAACTCCTGCCTGGCTTCCCTGGAGGACAGATTGTAACCTATGAGTTAAAATAACTGTTTTCCTCCGCAAACTGTTTTAGGCCACAGTGTTTATCTCAGAAACAGAAGCCAAATGAAAACAAGCAGGGAAATCCACTCATCAGCTTTGAGAAAAATAGCTATTTACCAAAAATGACATGTGGCTTTAAAGTAGTGAGGTTTTTTGCTTCCTTTCTTTTGAGGCAGATCCTAGAGTTGGTATGTCCTGCTTCCATCTCCTGCCTGCTTGGGTACAAGAATACACCACCACCACCACACTGCCTAAAAGCAAATGGAGTCAGGTGGACATGGTGGCACATGCCTGTGATCCCAGCTCTCAGGAGGCAGAAGGATCTCTGTGAGTTCGAGGCCAGCCTGGTCTACAAAGTGAATATAGGAAAGCCAAGGCTCTCTACACACACACACACACACACACACACACACACACACACACACACATACACACACACACACACACACACACACACCCTGTCTCAGAAACAAAACAAAAAACACCAACAAACAAAACTAATGGAGGTGCAACTCAGGGCTTCACTCACACTAGGCAAGCATTCAGCTGAGCCACAGCCCTTGCTCCCAAGTAAGCTTTGATACGAAAAAACTAAACAGCACCAAATATCCTTAATGTCACTGTTTTAAATATTTTCTTTCGTAACACAGGAAAGGAATAAAACTGAACAAGCCAGCTGGGCACGCCTTTTAATCCCAGCACTCAGGAGGCAGAGGCAGGCAAATTGCTCTGAGTTTGAGTCCAGCCTGGTCTACAAAGCGAATCTAGGACAGCCAGGGCTACACAGAGAAACTGTATCTGGAAAACATAACAGCCAACAAACAAAAAAACACAAAACAAACAAACAAACAAAAAACCCAACCAAACAAACCAAACAACTGAACAATGGGTGCTCTTCTTACCATAGGTTCTGTCCTTGTTTGGGCACAGTGGTCTCCACAGCTTCTAGTGCTGACCCATGGTGTGTGTTCACACTTGCACTCTTGCCTATGTTTGCTTTTTTACCTAAGAAAAATACCAGTGTTACGTTTAGTACATTAAAAACCCAAGTCCTTGTTAAGAAAACTTAAGCAGGCCATGATACACAGAGGCTGCCTATTAAACACAGAGCATGCTTATAATTACCAAAAAGTTAAATTTAAGCTCACAACATTTAAGAAATATCTAAAGCACTCCCATTCCCAGATTCACAAGTATTTATAATGTTATGTGTGATTATTACATAATATAGTTATAGTACAAGGAAAACTCAAAATCCAAACCTTCAGAAAATATCTTTGTTAAAAATTTTTTCAAATTTAGCCAGGTGTGGTGGCACACACCTTTAATCCCAGCACTTGGGAGGCAAAGGCAGGCGGATCGCTGTGAGTTCGAGACCAGCCTGGTCTATAAAGCGAGTCCAGGTCAGCCAAGGCTACACAGAGAAACCCTGTCTCAAAAAAACAATCAATCAATCCAAATCTTAAAGCAGTGGATATTAATATCGTCTGAGGAGTAATACTGAGTCTCATATGGTCCCCACCTCTTTTGTTTTACAGCAGTAGTGATAACCAGTTGGTATTGGAAGCTGTATTCTAAGTCTTTTCTGGGGCTGGACTTTGCACTTTTACACTGTTAGACAACCATGCCTCCACCAGGGCAAACACCAGACCCTCACACTGCAAGTAGTAGCCATGGGGCTAAGCTATACACCTGGTAGGGTAGGTCTATTACACGCTTTTTCAACATGCAGTATTTTAAATGTCTGATAGGATTATCAGACACAACATTGAAGTTGAGAACATCTATGTTTATTTTCTACAGTTCAACAGCTGTACAGTTTAAACCCTAAGCAAACTGATCTTTAGGGTTGTGGTGGTGCACACCATTAATTCTAGCACCTGGGAGGCTGAGGCAAGGAGTTCTCTGTGAACTCCAGGCCAGCAACTTCTATGCTCATAAAATTAAAAATACCTGGCCCAGTAGGTAAAGGCGCCTGCCACCAGGCCTGCGGACCTGAGTGTAATCCCCAGGACCAACACGGGAGAGAGAACCAACTCCTACAAGGTGCCCTCTGGCTTCCACATGCATGCACCCACACATACACACAAACACATAAATATAATGTAATATAGAAGACACCCCACGAGGATGCTCCAGATAAGCGTTTGGAACACAACTGTATCAAATAGTCCACACTCTGCTGGAATCACTTCCAAATCTGAAAGTCCTGACTCCACAGCCAGCTGTTCTCTAGTTCAGCTGCCTCACAGATGTGTAAAGTACACCAAAAGCAAAATGTCCTGCAAGGTGGTAATATAATCTGTACTTAAAATAACTTACTATGAAATAGCCTTAAAAGTTTTTGGAAGAAATTAGTGGTTTTCTTACTGATAACTCTGTGAGTACTAAGTTTGTTATTAGGAGTGTCTCAAAAATCAAGCATTACTTCAAACCAAAAAAAAGCAACATCTTAGAGAACTATAGTCCTTGAGAGGGTATCTCCTTAGGTGATTCTCAACAGGGTGCAGAGCTGCCTGCCAGGACCTGGAGCCATTTGGACATGGCTACTGACATCTAGTGGGCAGAGGGGGAGATGCTGCTAACAGCCCATTAGAGCCCACAGGGCCTTCTCTAACCAAAAGACATCACCTAATCCAGGCATCTGATCTGAAAGCTTCTTTTTCTTAACACATTCAACACATACACAATTGAAGAACAAACATATCTGTCCAGAAAAGTCCACGTGCATTTATTTTTATCAACTAATAGACCTCATAACCAGTATTCAGATGAAAATGTTACCAGTGACTCATTCTTAGTAATTTCTCTAAATCATCTATTTATGTTTTTTCTTTTTCCTTTTTTTTTTTGGGGGGGGGGGGGGAGAGGGAGAAGGGAGGAAAAGTCCTGGACTCACTCTGTAGACCAGGATGGCTTTGAACTCCGAGGTCTGTGTGCCCCTGCTTCCTGGGTGCTAGGATTAAAGGCATGTGCCACCACATCAGCCTTCTTCTTCTTCTTCTTCTTCTTCTTTTTTTTTTTTAATTTTTAGAGACAGGCTGGTTCACAACTGCCTGGGCCTCTGAGGGTACCAGGCTGTACACATGTGGTGCAGACACATCCAAGCAAAATAGCCACAGACACTAACAATTAAAATAAAATCCACATCCACCCTTGTCACTTTTTTGGTTTTATTTTTTTAGTTTTTTTCGAGACAGGGTTTCTCTGTGTAATAGTCCTGGTTGCCCTGGACTTGCTTTTGTAGACCAGGCCAGCCTTGAATTCACAGCCAAGATGTTACATACCTGTAAGTACAGAAACTTGAGAAGTAGAGACAGGAGAATCAAGAGTTCAAGTCTTCTCCTAGGCTACATGAAAAAGTCCAACCCTGTCTCAAAAAAACAAACAAAAGTCCAAAGCCAAAGCTCGGGGGTTAATCCCAGAGCCTATATGGCCATCTAACATCTCTAACTCTAATCCCAGAGAACCTGATGCCCTCTGCTGACTTCTGCAGGTACCAAATGCACACAGTGCAGGCAAAATGTATACTTATAAAAAAAAAAATCTTGAAACAAAGAAGAAAAGAAAGTCAGGCGTGGTGGTGCACACCTTTAATACCAGCACTGGGAGGCAGAGGCAGGCGGATCGCTGTGAGTTCAAGGCCAGCCTGGTCTACAAAGTGAGTCCAGAACGGCCAAGATAACATAGAGAAACCTTGCCTCTCGAAAAAAGAAAAAGACTTCAAAGCCACCCTAGGTTGCATGAGATCCCCAGCTGGTGGTGCTCTCCTTGTCTTGTCCCATTCAACTCCTGGGGTCAAGCAAGCACTCTGCTTCAGCCTTCCAAGGAGCTGCAACTACCATGCCTCAGTCTGTCAGCCTTGTGCACCCCACGGGGTCTCACCATGTAGCCCAGGGTGGCCTCAAATTCACAAGGCTCCTGCTTCAGGGTCCTAAGTGCAGATATCACCTCAACTAAGCAGTCACTTACTTAAAAAAGAGACACTGTCTGTTTTCTCCATACTAGAATTGCAGTCAAGTGGCACTCGGGACCTCACTTGCCTTTTCTGTCAAATCCTTAGCACGCCTAAATTTGCTTTGCACAATACAAGATACTTCACAATTAATTTAAAAAGCAGAAAAGGAGGCTGTATAACTGTTTCTTTGGTGTCCTACCTCAATTCTAGGCTTGATGCCTCCACAGACATTTCCAAGGTACCAAATCTGACAACTGTTTAAGATCTGCCACCCACATGCATCAGCTCTTCATCTTCCTCATTATGCTGAGAACAGGCTACTAGGTCCTCTCCTCTCTACATGCTCATCGTTACCTCTTTTACTCAGAAGCTAGGATGGTAATAAAGAAAACACACATCTGCGAAAGGTCAGGGAAAGGCAGTCGTCGGTGTGGACCCTACGTGCATTACCTAAAACCACAGTCACCTATTTAAACCATCTCAACGCCAGTGGAGGCCCACACCTGCAATCCTGGCACAAGAGACTGAGGATGGAGGATTGGTAGTTCTATGTCAGCCTGAGCTATAGCAAGGTACTGTTTCAAACAAAAATGTTTTATCTTGAGCCAGGTGTGGTGGCGCTCACCTTTAATCCAAGCACTTGGGAGGCAGAGGCAGGTGGATCTCTGGGAGTTCAAGGCCAGCCTGGTCTACAAAGTGAGTCCAGGACAGCCAAGGCTACACAGAGAAACCCTGTCTCGAAAAACAAACCAACAACAAAAACCAACAACAAAAGTTTCATCTTTATAAAACACATTCACAAGAAACAGTCCTTACATCTTTTTCCAAGGCAGCAATGAGCAGCACTGGTTCTCAGGCTAGGGAGGGGCCCCAGCTCCCAGGCAGCTACACACTCATGGAGGAAAATCAGAACTCCACAGTGCTCTGTGCTCCGCTGCCCCATAGTTCAGACTTACTCAGTGTTTTCCGGACATAAATACCTCCCACCTGTGACAGGCTGGCACAATACTCTAAGGCAGTGGTTCTCAACTTTCCTAATGCTGCAGTCCTTTAATACAATTCCTCATGTTGTGATGACGCCAGCCATAATATCTGATATGCGGTGCCCGTAAAAGGATTTCAACAACCCAACCACACCCACCCCAGTTGAACAGTGCTGCTCTAAGTCAGCAGCCTCTGCAGCAGAAAGACTTACCTCGGGGACAGTAATCCTCCTCAGGTGAACTGCCGTGGTCTTTGCGGTGGTGCTTGAACCGGTAGTCAATGCTATTATGGACCCAGCCCTTTTCAATGAATAGTCCTGGAACTTCATTTGAGAAAAGCCAGTATCTACAAAGCACACCCAGGAATTCATTAATAATCACCCAAGGTAAGTTGGACAGTGGACAGGGAGAAGGCTGGTCTGCTTTCCTGCTGGAGAGGCTGCCTAGCAAGCAGGAATTTAACTAGTCACAGTGGACAGTGTCTTCCTTACAGTCTGACACAGCTTGTGTCAGTTATAAGGGAAGAAAAGATGACAAAGCTGCCCTAACATCTGGAACTCATCTAATGTCTGTGTCACTTCTGCAATGTCTATCCTATGTCTTTAAGTCCCACACAAGGTATGAAATTAAAATACCTCACTTTAAAAATACTGTTTTATGTGTGTTGTACTCTGCCTTCACATATATATGTAAGATGGTGCCCCACTGAGGTCAGAGAGTGTCAGACCCACGGAACTAGACTACAAATGGTTGTGTCACCATGTAAGTACTGAGACCCAAACCTAGGACCTCTGTAAGGACAGTAAGTGCTCTTATTCACTGAACCATCCCTAAAATAACAAAGGATTTAAAAAGAACTATTTGGGCCAGGCACGGTGGCGCATGCTGTTAATCCAGCACTCGGGAGGCAGAGGCAGGTAGATCGCTTGAGTTCCAGGCCAGCCTGGTCTACAAAGCAAGTCCAGGACAACCAAGGCAAACACAGAGAAACCTTTCCTCGAAAAACCAAACCCAAACAAACAAAAAACCTATTTGGATTACAATTCATCTGCTTGTGTTATTTATGTTTCCTATCAATGGTACCCTTAAGAACCAGAGCAGAGGGTTTTTTAAAAACACAGCACTGGGAATAGAAGCCAAAGTTTATGCTAGAGCTCTGCCACAAGCTACCATCAAGCCTGGAAAACTGCCTTATCTAACTGTGTAACCCTAGCACCTGCCACCAGTAATAGTCAATAAATGGACACTGAGCAAAAATGGCTACAAACAGAACCGGGAAATTGAACAGGAACAGCTCTTTTCTAGCACCTCAGCTAGCTTCCTCACTAGTAACAGCCATGAGCATCCAGAAGACACAGACGTTGAGGAACTTACCTGTTATGGTTGCGGTCTGTACCAATAGGTGTCCTGCGCAGGACAAGCTTCGCCTTGGCAATCCCTTCTTGGAAAGCCTTCTCAGCAGCGGCCTTGTGCTTCCGCATTCGTTCCTCTTCAGCTTCCCGTTCCAGTCTCACTAGTGAAGATTGAGAAACAAAGTGTCTGTATGAACTACATGTTTGCTGGACCTTCCCTCCTTCTTTTGCCATGTGGTAGCGCACTGTCCCCTACAATGCTCCCATTCTCCTTACATCTTCATGCCTACCCCCTCACCACCACAGAATCCCTAAACAGACCAGGACCAATTAAAAATAGTTCAGCCAAGACAGTGGGGGTACGGGGCAGTGGTGGCACATGCCTTTAAAACCAGCACTTGGGAGGCAGAAGCAGGTGGATCTTTAGGAGTTCGAGGACACCCTGGTCTACAGAGTAAGCTCCAGAACATCCAGGGCTACACAGAGAAATCCTGTGCCAAAAAAACAAAAATAGATTTCAGTCAAGAAGATACTGGGCCAACAACTTGTCTTGTGTGTGTGTGTGTGTGTTAGTTACGTATGTATGAGTCTGTATAAATCTGACTGACCTAAAACTTGCTATGTAGACCAAGGTGGCCTTCAACTCAGAGATCCACCTGCCTCTGCCCGAGTGCTGGGATTGAAGTTATGCACTCAGCACACCCACATGCAGCTCACAGTCACTCATAACTCAGGCTCTAGGGGATAGGACACCAGGTATGCATATGGTATACATACATACATCAAGACAAAGCAATTATAAACATAAAGAACTAAACATAAGAAGTAATCCAAGGGTTAATGTTTTTATTTCATTGATGGGGAAAACAATTACAGGGTTGGGAGAGTTAAGACAATCTCCTGTAGCCCAGGCTGGCCTCCAACTTGATTGATAAGTGGGCTTTTGCTCAGTAAGACCAATCCATCACTCTAGCTTTTAAGTTTTTCTCAAATTCTACTATTATAATGTACAAAAGACTGCTATTTACAATGTCACAATGTTTAATTGTATCTTCTCTGATGATCATACATACAATTAGTAAGATTATAAAAAATATTTGTCAACACATAGGATTTTGAAAAATAAGGTAAAAAAAATAAATAGATGGTCTACAAAGTGATTCCAGCACAGCCAAGGCTAACACAGAGAGATCCTGTCTTGAAAACCAAAACAAAACCAAAAACCCACCAAAAAACAAAAAAAACAAAAACCAAAAAACAAAAACACACACACACACAACAAAAAACCAAATAAACAGAAACCAAACAACCCCCCCCCCAAAACAAAACAGAAAAAAAAATTCTACTTGATCCTTGGAACCACAAAAATAAAATCAAGTACAAAACTTTTCTAGACTGGTTAACTGTTTAATTACAGCACTAAAATGGGTGTGGTGGTGCAGGCCTTTAATCCCAGCACTCGGGAGGCAGAGGCAGGTAGATCTCTGTGAGTTCGAGGCCAGCCAGGTCTACAAATCTAGTGTAGGACAACCAAGGCTACACAGAGAAACCCTGTCTTGAAAAACAAAAACAAAAACAAAACAAATAATTACAGCACTAAAAGAAAAGTACAAAAGTAAACGATAGGGCTGGAGAGATGGCTCAGAAGTTAAGAGCACTGGCTGCTCTTCCAGAGGTCCTGAGTTCAATTCCCAGCACACATACGGTGGCTCACAACCATCTATAATGAAATCTGGTGCCATCTTCTGGCCTGCGGGCACACATGCAGGGAGAACACTGTATACATAATAACTAACAAATTAAAAAAAAAAAAGTAAACGCTAAAGACGAAGCTAGTAGGGGGCTGGAGAGAACACTGACTGTTCTTCTAAAGGCCCTGAATTCGATTCCCAGCAACCACATGGTAGCTCACATGCAGGCAGACTACTGTATATATAATAAATAAACGATCATTTAAAAAAAAAAAAAGAGCTGATGGATTGGCAAGGTGGCACATGCCTGTAATCCCAGCACTTGGGAGGCAGAGGCAGGCTGGTCTCTGAGTCCAGGACAGCCAGGGAACAGACACAGAAAAACCCTGTCTTAAAAAACAAGCAAACAAACAGATAGAACTGGTAAAGCTATGGAAATATTAGAACCCTCACCCTGGTGGTAGAAACGTAAGGCTGTACAGCTGCTTCATAAATGACTTGGAGCTCCTCAAATGGCTCGGCATGGCTACAGGACTCAGTAGTTTCTTTCCCATGCATGTACCCCAAAGGCTTTATGTTTTGGCTTCTTCCAAGTAGTAATAGTGCTACAACACAGATAAACCATCACAGAAAAAAAAAAATGCTCTGATGCACATATTCATCCCAGGGCAGAGGAATCTGAGTTCAAGACCAGCCTGAACCACAGTGTGAGACTGCCTCAAAAAAAAAAAAAAAAAATCAAGAACATGAACAACAACAAAAGTGCTCGCACACAGCTTTAATCCCAACACTCGGGAGGTAGAGGCAGGTGGATCACTTTGTGAGTCTAGGACAGCCAAGGCTACACAGAGGAAATCTTGTCTAGAAAAAAAAACAAACAAAAAAGAATACCTATTATCTATACGTAGTTATTATTACACGGACAATTTGCCTGCATCACTTGGCTGCTACTAATATTGCCACTCACTGTAAGCATCTCTATAAAGGGTTCATCTAGACATAAAGCCTTTGAGGTACATGCGTGGGAAACAAACTACTGAGTCCTGCAGCCATGCTGAGCCATTTGAGGAGCTCCCAACCTAGGCTGACTCAACTTATTTCTTTAAAAAAAAAACAGTGTTCATGTGGCTTGATGAAAATAGTGGCTGGAACTCACTCAATGGTTCACATTATTTCTTCTTAACAGTGTACTTCCAAGCAGAAGTGAAAGCACCTTGTTTTGAAATTGAATTCTTTTAAAATCTAGAAAATCATGAAGTCGGGCATCCCAGTTCTAATGATAGGTATTCAAGGCATCTACTTAAAGTGTTAAAATGAAACTGTCTTGACCAGTGTCTTTTTCTGTAAGACTTTAAGCGCACACCTGAGCATCAGCAAGAATGTGTCCTGTTGGGCAGTTGTTTGGGCTGCTTGTGATAAGTGTGTAGGTGTTCTGCCTTCATAGATGTGTTGCACCACTTGCAGGACTGTGGAAGCAAGAAGTGGGTGCCGAATCCTCTGGAATAAGTTGTGAGCCTCCCCCGGAAGAGCAGTCAGAGCTCTTAATTGCTGAGCCATCCACACACGCCCACATGTATGTGTGCATGCACACACAGTGCACAAAGCCACTGAGCTTAAGCATGGCAGCTCCTGCCTGTAATCCTAACATTCTGGAGGTCGAGGCAGGAGCATGAGTGGAAGGCCAGACAAACTACACAGTAAGCTTCAGGAGCGCCTGAGCTAATAAGAGCTTATCTCCTAACTGAGAAACTATGAGGAAACAAAACTATCTTAGTGAGTGCTCAGTTACTACACATAGACCAAGTGAACAGTTACGACAGATACTCTGCCATTATTCAAGTACTGTCTGTTCTTCTACCCAGGAGAGGGCTGTCCTGAATTTCTCAGGATAAATTTTACCTTTTGTTTCTCTCTCCTGGATCTCCCGCTTCCTTTTAGCTTGCATGCTCAGCAGTCTTCTGCTCTTGACAGCACTAACCATGTCATCTGCTTCCACTTCTACTTGGTGTTCTGTCTTCACAACCTCTTTTTTCCTGTCCGTTTTGCCTAGCCCATTCTCCTCTTTGCCATTTTCTTTATTTCTGGCTTCCATCTCCTTCCGTTTTTGTTTCTCTGCTCTCTTTTTATCATTCTCTTCCTTCAGCACAGCAAGCCGCTCCTTCCACAGCTCTGCCGACATCTGCTGTCTTGTCTCCATGTGGTCTTGCACAGAGTATGTCATGAGGATCCGGTGGCACAGAGCTGTCAATATCCGTAGCTTCTCCTCTGATGTCAGCTCAAAGAATTCTGATGTCTCCAGCTTCTCTAGGAACTCGTCTTGTACCTCATTATCCTCAAATGGCATGGAGTCTTTATTGTCATCTGTTTCCGAGCCCTCACTCTCCTCCTGAACATCACACCTGCGCAAGCAGAGCCGGACCAGCTCTGAGACAGAATGCAGTGTGAGGGGAATTTCTGACAACTTCATTCCCAATTCTCCATAGTCTTCTGCAATTTCGTCCTGAAGTAAGGTCTGTAGCAGGATGACCAGCACTCTGTTCAAGTACAAAAAGCCACCTTTATCTGCACTCAAGGCTTCCATCAGGGACACAGCAGTGATGGGGTACTGAGCATCAGGCAAGAGCAGCCCGGAGTAACAGCTCAGGAACTCCACCACCAGGGCCACATCCCCAAATAGAGTGTTTGGCAGCCCTTCAGGGGTATCCACCAGCCTGAATGCTGGGAGGTTTCTGCCACCTAACTCCTGGTCCTCATATCGTTTCTGTTTTTCTAACTTCTCCAGCATTTCCTTCTCTCTCCGTTCTTTGGCTTTTTCCCTCAACCTCTCCTTTAGCTCCTGTCGTTTCTTTTTCAAATATTCTTTCCGCTGCTCTTCAGACATAGAGGCCCACCTCTTTTTATGTTCCAGGAGCTCATAGCGTTTCTGGACAAGAATCCGAAGCTCTTCTGGAAGACGGGCTCTGTCTTCATTGGAGAGGAGACGTGCTGTTTTGGAGATAACACAAGACAGAGCACTCTTCTTGTCCTCTTTGTCTTTATTTTCTTTGTAATAGGCAATGAGATGCAGGGCTGCAGGAGGCAGATGTTTATGAGGTTTACCAGAGGACCTTGGCACACCCCCAGCACTCCGTGGGGTGCGAGTCATTTTCTGAGTCCCTTTGGCCATATCCAACAGGGTCATCTGCTTCATTTTGGTCTTAGGAGTCTTCACACACTTGTTGGGTGATTTGGAGTTGCCTGTGGCCTTCTGTCCGTTCAGGATGCCTTTGCCTCTGCCCTTGGCCTTCAGAGGTTTGTCACTGGGCTTCCCTGGCTTCTTGGTGGCCAGGCCTTTCTTAGGGATGTGGAAGCTGTGAAGCTTGTTGGGGGACATTATTTTCATTACTTCCTCCAAGTGCTCTTCTGGAGACTTGGAGTTCTTTGAGTTCTTCACTTTGAGTGGTGGGCCATTTAACGACTTCTCCAAGTGCACATGACACCACAGCTTAGGGTTTAGTGGGGAACTCAGAGAAGAATTGTCCCTCTTAGGTTTCTTTGAGGGTTTCCTGTCTGGAGATCCAGTATTCCTCCTCTTGGTAGAGGGATTGAGAGTCATATACTAAAATTTAAGAAGAGGAGCAAAATTACTTTTAAAAGTGAAGCGTGGTAAGCAGTATTTAAAAACTATAAAGGTGTTCTTCATTTTACAACTAAAGCTATGCATCCAGGCTACAACACGAGATCTTATCTCAAAGCTAAGCTCGGCTGACATGGTAACGGCTATCTCCAAACTTAGGCAGTGGAAGCACGAAAATCAGACATGTGAAGTCTGTCTTTATTACATACCAAGTTTGGGGCCAGCCTGACTCACATTAGACTCTGTCTCAATGTCTCTCCCCCCCCCCCCAATCCCTCAAAATGTGTGTGGTGGGGCTGTGCAGTGATACAAAGGCTCTCTTGTGTGTTTGAGGACTTGGGCTCCACCTCCAGCACTGTAACAAAAGGCCATCATCCTCTGGTATTAGATGCTTTCGCTGCACAACTAGTTCTATTTACATATGCATTAGTGGCTCTCAAATAGTTTAATTACACTTTCTCCAGCAACAACACATAAAAATTAAATACACAGTTACCACAATCTATCCATGGGCCCCAGAGGAAATAACTCATCTAGGAAACAGCAGCAGCTCAATTGTAGAGCACCTGGCTAGAACCCCAGTAAGGGGCTGAGGGTGTTGCCAGTGTAGAGCACTTGCCTAATATATAAAAACCTTTAATCCATCCCTGAAAATGGAGGTGGGGGTCAGAGGGAGTAATTCTGCTCATGAAGTAAGAGTTAGATTTTCATCCTTTAATTTTATGTCTCAGCTAAAATAATTCGTGCCATAAGTAGAATATACTATCCAAATACTTTTGTCTCAACCTAGAGGTATATGCTGAGTGAATACATAATTATGTAGAATGACAACAGTACTGTTCAGATAAAGAACCCTCCTGACCTTGGCTCCTGGATTGTTTCTCTTTCTTTCTTCCCTTCTTTCTTTTTTTTTCTTTAAAGATTTATTATACAGCATTCTGCCTGCCTGTACACCAGAAGAGGGCATCAGGTCACATTATAGATGTTTGTGAGCCACCATGTGGTTGCTGGGAATTGAACCCAGGTCCTCTGGAAGAGCTAGTGCTCTTAACCTCTGAGCCATCTCTCCAGCCCAGCTCCTGGTTTCTCAAACTCTTTGTTCTCTCCTACAATGAGAAAACTCACTTCTATGAATACAGGAACTACAACTTCTATAAATTCTCATTTATTTTATACATTTCTTTAAAATGTTTTTTATTACGTTTCGTTGTTTATCTTGTGTAGGTTGAATATATGTGTGCTGGGGGTGCCAGGCACATGCCATGGTGGGCTGTGGAGGTCAGAGGTGAACAAAGGGGTTGGTTCTCTCTTCCCACCATGTAGGTTACAGGGATTGGACTCAGGTGCTTAGCCTTGGCCACAGACTTTTACCTATGGAGCTACATTGCCAGTCCTGATGTTTGCATAATAATGTTTGGAGGTAATAATGTTTGAATGCACCCCAAATGATTCTCTCAGATACTCTAGTCTATAATCCGCCAACCTCCAATCTCAAGACTTTTTTGTTTGTTTTATAAGACAGTGTTTCTCTGTATAACCCTACCTATCCTAGCTGGATCTAGTTCTGTAGACCAGGCTGTCCTCAATCTTATAGAGATCTATCTGTCTCTACCTTCCAAGTGCTGGAATTAAAGATGTGTGCCACTACTGCCAGAGGATCTCATGAAACTTTAAATCTGGTAATTTTATCACATTTTCAGCATCCTAACTTTTCTGTCCTTTAAAAAAGTGGGGCGGGGGGCGGGGGTGGGGGAGGAGAGAAAGGAGGGGAGGGAGAGGGAGAGATGGCTTGTAAGAGCCAGGCATAGTGGCTCACACCTATGATCCCAGCACTCAGGATATGGAGGCATGAGGTTTCCCAAGTTTCAGGATATCTATGGCTACACAGTAAGACTTATCTGAAATAGGCAAATTCTCTTGGAATAAACAAAAAGATAGGATCTCACTATAATGCCCAAGATGGCGTCAAGACTCTGAACAAGCCATGCTTCTAAGCCTTGTGAGTAGATGGGACTTAGGGCATGGACCACCATGACTGGCTTCTACCCTTTGCTTAAATTTAATTCTAGGCAATCATTATAATCTATCTCATATAAACCTACAATTTCCTTCATATTCTGTATTTACTTGGAAAAACCCAATTCGTTCTGCCACAGGCTGTACATGTTCATTGTAAACATGGTTAGAACAGAAAATATAACAAATCCATTGCTGGTCCACCCAGACCCGAGCTGGCCCTATCTCACAGAACATCCCCTCACCCTCAGAGTCCACCCCCCTGCCCACTAGTACACTCACATCTTCTGGCTCCTCAAGCCTCCACACCCCATTCACCTCACACAGAATCAGTTAAGAGGCAGCTTGGCACGACTGTTCCCACCTATAATTCAAGCACTCCAGAGGCTGAGATACAAAGACTGTCATGTCTAAAGGACTGTCATCTTTGAGTCTGAGGTCATCCTTGACTACAGTGTGAAACACTGTATCAAAAATAAAGCAAAAAGACACACCTGGAATTCCAACACTTGGGAATCTGGAAGGATTTCTTCATGGTAAACTGGATGAGGCTATAGGGTGGGACCCAGTTTCAAAACAAACCAAAAAGACTTAAGAGGTTAGAACCAAGTTCACTGGTTCACAACAGGAATTTCTATTTAAATATGTATTAAAATTATTAAGTGATTTTAATATTTTAGAGAATATAATTATAAGTCAAGTATGGAGTATACAAGCCTGTAATCCCAGTACTTGGAACACAGGGGCAGGAGGGTAAGGAGTTCAAGGTCAACCTGGCGACATGAAACTATGGCTCAAAACAAGCCAAAATAGTAAACTTGACAGTTAAAATACAAACTAAATCAAATAAACAACCCAGTTTGGCTAACAGGGAAAAGACTACTAGATAACTTCTAGTACAGGAAGCAGATAAGCAGAAGGACAACCCAAGAGAGTTCTCATTTTTGAATGGACAGGACTAAGTGACATGTGACACATGCCTGGTTATCCTAGTACTCAGGAGGGAAGGGAGGAGGATCTGTTCAAAGAGAACAACCTCAGCTATATGAAATTCTGTCTCAAGAAAAACAAATTAAACATTAAGGACAGAATCATCAACGAAAGAAACCCACATAACAATGCAGGAAACAATGTGAATTGAGAGGTGAGGCATGACTAATTGACTGAATCCCAACTTTAAACCCAAAGTGACTTTTCAGAACTACAGGAAATCCTGGCACATGCGTACCATCCAGCCCCTCAGAAGGCTGAGGCAAAGAGAAAAAACAACCAAACAAGCAAGCAAACAGACTTCTGTAACTGTAGGTCAGTCTTTTAGCTGCTTCAGTGCCTGATTAAAACTGAATGTTTGGTTTCCCTTCTCAGGACAGAGGTTTACCATCTTACAGAATATGAACCCTAGCCATGACTCCTCGGATACATCACCATAGTGTAGAATTTCCTACTTGTAGTTAACAGAACTAAATATCAAAATGTTAATGAGAAATAAGCAAAAACTGATAATTTATTTAACAGTTCCATTCGTAGACAATAATACTGAGTACTTCAAAGAGCAGAGTATTTCTGAGACTGTCCTGCAAACCCAGCAGCAAGTGACAGTGTATGCTCTCAGGCTGGCGCCCCTTCAAGCAGCCCAAACAACTGCCCAACAGGACAAACACACCCACGCTCCTGCTGATGCTCAGGTGTGAGCTTAAAGTCTGACAGAAAAAGACACTAGTCAAGACACAGCTTCATTTTAACACTTTAAACAGATGCCTTGAACAGCTATCATTAGAACTGGGATGCCCGGCATGCGCACTCCTTCACTAGCTGCACCATCTCAGCATGGAGCATGCTGGGTACTCACAGCCAAATGGGAGCCGGCATGGCTGGATCAAAAGGATCTGAAAAAGTGTAAAACCACTTATGTGCTGAGTATCTCCCCTATCTCCCACTTAGCACAACGCTACAAGATTAATACAGAGGGTTGAAAAATGGAGGGGGGGGAAAAACCAGAATAAAAACATTAAATTTTATTTAAATTTTATTTTGTGAGGCCCTTCCTGATTGCCAAATACTTATGACAGCAACATGAGAGCCCAAAAGAAAAAACAGAGTATATATGATTCTACTTTGCTCCTATCACGAAGAACATAGCTCCACAGGACTAAGTCAAAGAATAACGACAGGGAACAAGCTGCAGCAACGCCATCTGAAGATGAGTATACTAATAAAAGCAGTATATCTAAGCACTTAGATTACTTAGAAACCTCTGTTTGTGAGCATCTGGTATTTTGGTAGGTGTATGGCTTTTGTCTTTATGTGGCTATGTGCATGTGACTGCAGGTCAGCTGAGGGCCTAGTGTCAAATTTGTGGGAGTGGGACCACAGCAAGTTGTGAGGTGCCTGATGAGGGGTGTTGGTCTTGGGCCCTCTCCATCTCCATACCTGACTTATGTTCCAGTGTGTTGGTGGGGTTTTTTTTTCCTTCTGTTTTTTTTAACCTTTACTTTATGTGCATTGGTGTTTTGTCTGTAAGTATGTCTATTATGAGAGTTACAGACAGTTGTGAGATGGCATGTGGGTGCTGGGATTTGAACCCAGGACCTCTGGAAGTGCAGTCAGTGCCTTTAAGCACTGAGCCATCTCTCCAGCCCCATGTGTTCTTTCTATGTAATGCTAGCTGTCTTGGCACTTGCTGTGTAAACCAGACTGACAGATCCACTTGCCTCCTGAGTGCTGGGACTGGAGTCCTATGCTACCACTCACACATAGCTCCATTCTTTGTTACTACACAGGGGTGGAACCCAGGGGCTCTCATGACAGACGAGTATTCTACTACTGAGAGACAACCGCAACCTTTTCTACTCCTCTAATTCACTCAAGTCAACAGAGCAGGAGGTTGAGGGCAATATTCACAGAGAGTTTGTCCTCATCTCTATGTTTTTAGTCAGTTAGTTTAGTTGGGAATGTTTCTTCTTTTGGTTGTAGTGTTGGATACTAAGCCCAGAACCTCATATACTGAGGGAAAGTGGAATGGAGACAAAAGAAGGGAGAGGAAAAAACAAAAACAAACAAATCCTAAGCCAAAGTCTTAGCTCATCATCCACTTTATTTGGTTCTAATTAGATTATACCTAATCTAAATAAAGTTAATAAATACAACACACAATGTGATGAACATGATTTAAGGATCAATTAGACAATTCAAGAGGGAAAAATGTCTCAGGAGGAAAATGCTTGGTTTTCATTAGCATGTCATATAAGTTATATATATTCCATGTTTTATAGGGCTGCTGGAGTTATCTCTGCTTATATTACAAAATCAGTTTTCCTTCCACTCCCCACACCGCAAAACAGGGTCTCTCTAAATAGCCCTGGTTGACATGAAACTCTCTATGTAGCCCAGGCTGGCCTCAACCTGCTTCTGCATGCCAAGTGCTGGGATTAAAGACATGTGCCACTATGCCCAGCTCAGTTTTTTCTTTCTTTCTTTTTTTTTTGAGACAAGGTTCCTCTGTGTAGCTTTGGCTGTCCTGGACTCACTTTGTAGACCAGGCTGGCCTTGAACTCACAGTGATCCACCTGCCTCTGCCTCCTGAGTGCTGGGATTAAAAGGTGTGCACCACCATTGTCCAGCTTTAACCAGGATGTCAAAGCTTTAAAAAGGAAAACTGAGCCAGGCAGTGGTGGCTCATTCCTTTAATCCCAGCACTTGGGAGGCAGAGGCAGGTGGATCTCTGTGCGTTCGAGGCCAGCCTGGTCTACAAAGCAAGTCCAGGACAGCTAGGGCTACAGAGAAACCCTGTCTCAAAAAAACAAAACAAAACAAAAAAAACAGACAAACAAGAGTTCAAAATCTGCCATAAATCTAACTCTGTTGTGAGTTACTAGAGAAAAGGAACTTACCTAGCAAGGTTTTATTTATCTAGGTGTCCAACACTAACAGTGACCTTACCTTATACGGGTCAAGTAGAAAGTCACTGAACTTGCTAGGCAGGGAGTATTTCTTCACCAGTTCATCTTCTACCACCCAAGGTGCATTTTCACCAGTGCCAGCACGTAAGGCATTATGCCGAATAAAGTACCGAACTATCTCCTTATTAGGTGGTCTCTCTGTTCGAATCAGGCTGTCTGCTGGCACATTGCTGATGATCTAGGCAAAAAAAAAAACAACAACAACAACAACAACAACAAAGAAGTCAGCTCTGGGACCAGGAACAAAGCACATATCCAGAAAGGAAGACTCACAATTCCATCTTAAAGGGGTGTGGTGCGGGGGAGTGGCATTATAAATTAGAAGAAAAGGCAGAAATGTAAGACAGAATTTCAAATTAAACAATCCCTAGGTTTTTTGTTTGTTTGTTTTTTAGTTTTTCAAGACTATTTCTCTGTGTAGCCTTGGCTGTCCTGGACTCGATTTGTAGACCAGGCTGGCCTTGAACTCACGGCGATCCACCTGTCTCTGCCTCCCGAGTGTTGGGATGCGCCACCTCCGCCCAGCTTGGTTTTGGTTTTTTGAGAGAGGGTTTTTCTGTGTTACAGCCCTAGCTATCCTGGAACTTACTCTATTTACCAGGCTGGCCTTGAACTCAGAGGTCTGCCTGCCTCTGCCTCCCAAGTATTTGGATTAAAGGTGTGCCACCATTGCCTGGCTCAAATAATACATTAATTTGTATTATCATCTCTACCTTTAAAACCCACTTGAGCCCTAACTACTGGTAACCAAATCCATATTCTCCAATGATCATCTCCTATGTGGGATGAAAGATAATTTTTTTTCTTGTTTGCACTTCCCACTGCTTATGACTTGTGAACAATTTGCACCATAATTAGGAAAATGAACGGAAGTGGATGAAATTCCTTCGTATGCTTAACTAGCTAGTCACTAATGAGTAAGAAACTCATATAGGTGTATGTATTTAGATTACCGACTATCAATTAGGAAGATCTGTCAAAATTCTAAACAACGAGAGGGGGGCGCACAACAGCCAGGAAACAACAAAGAATTGCCCCGCCCCAAACAGTGGTCACTCCTGTAATTCTAGCACTCAGGACACAGAGGCAGGATGATTGTTACAAGTTTGAGACTAGCCTGGATTACACAACTACAGTTATAGAAAAATGGAAAATGCGAAAGAACAGGCTAGTGGCTCTTCCCATAGAGGACCTTCCCAGATTAAACCTCACAGGGCTGAGTTGCTTCTTGTATGAAAGGGTTATCTATGAAACAAGCACACAATTGTTTTCAACATCCTAGTCCTCTTTCCAATTAAACAAAATTCTATTCATGTATGTGTAAAAACACTTGAAATAATATACTAATACTTTTTAAATCTAAGATATAAGCAATTAAACATATATTTTATTTACAACTTCAGAACTTTTGTTTTCTGACCCAGGGTCTCATGTAGCCCAGGCTGCCCTCAAACTCGCTGTGTGACAAAGGATGACTTTCAACTCCTGACCCTTCTGCTTCTATCTCCCAACTACAAGGAGCTGGGAAATAAATTCTTGCCAGCTGCTTTAAATACACCCTGACGCTGAACATATTAAAAGATATATAAAACCTATGGCTGGAAATAGCTCAGAGAGTAGTTGTCTAACACATAGGAAGAGCTGGGACTGAGCCTTAGACCCACATGAAAACTGAGCAATGTAAACTGGGTGTGGTTGCAATGCCTTTAATCCCAGCACTCGGGAGGCAGAGGCAGGTGGATATCTGTTGAGCTTGAGGCCAGCCTGGTCTACAAAGTGAGTCCAGGACAGCCAAGACTATACAGAGAGACCGTGTCTCGAAAAACCAAAAGGAAAAAAAAAAAAAGAAAGCTGAGCAATGTAAAAGCCTAACACCTTACATCTCAGGAAAAAGGGCTGGGGGTGTGACTCGGTATAGAATATTCGCCTAGCACAGCAAGGCTGGACGAAGTTCAATACCTAGCAAGGGATTTTTTAAAAAGTAAAAAAGCAGCACTAAGCTATGCTAACGGTACTTACTACCACAGACTATTAGCTTGAAATATACAAGGAGTGAGCTCATCTTGTAACTTGACATTTCTGTGACAAAGACATTCCTTTACAGTTTTCCTTAGCACATTTTTCTTCAAGAAACCCCTATTAATATTTTCTTAAAAATCTATTAATATGGGGCTGGAGAGATGGCTCAGTGGTTAAGAGCACTGCCTGCTCTTCCAAAGGACCAGGGTTCAATTCCCAGCAACCACATGGCAGCTCGCAACTGTCTGCAACTCCAAGATCTTACACCTTCACACCAACACACACAAATTAAAATTAAATAAAAGATATTTTTTAAAATCTATTAATGTAAGAGGTTTAACCAACCTTATCTTCATTTTGTAGCTTTACATCATATTTGTGAGGAAGAAATTTTGGAGGAGCCCATTTCCTTTCTCCTTTTTTTAACGAAGTAGGAAGTTTTCGTGGAGACCTGCGTGCTCTATCATCTAGTCAAATCAACAGAAAATTAGCAAATAATAATACTAATAATAAATTATTTTATTTCAACTTATTCACTCACAACTAATAACTTTACTCAATTCCTCACTTATACCAAGCACTAGTTGATGTGATCCAAAGATGAGATTTAATACCTGTAATTTCAATTCTATGCAGGAAGTCAGCTAAGTAAATGATTTAAAAGGACTCTGAAAGTATAAAAAGGAATACTCCACAAGGTGAGCACAAAACATCTAAAAGAGTATGACTTCTGGCTGGGAAGATAGTTCGGACCTGTGTTAGAGTCCCAGCACCCACATCCAGTTTCAGAGGACCTAATGACTATTTTTGACTTTGGTGAGCACCAGGCATTCATATAGTACAGACATAATGTAGGCAAAACACCTACACACATAAAAGAAATAAGTAAAACAAGGTGAAATATAACAGAATAACCACCAGTGTTAAATCTAAGGAAAAACTGAAACAGCTAGGGTTGGAGAAATGGTTTGGAGGTTAAGAGCACATGCTCTTTCAGAGGACTTAGGTTTGGTTCCTAGCCCTTGCTCACCTGATGACTCACACACAGCTGTGACTCCAGCTCCAGGGGAATCTAATACCCTCTGTGGCCTTCGTGGACACTGTATGCATGTGATGCACAGACATACATACAGTCAAAATATCCATGAACAGAAAAGAACAAAAATCTTAAAAACAATGGGTCTGACTCCCAGCGCCCATATGGCAGCTCACAACCATCTGTAACATTAATTCCAGGAAATCTGACACCTTCTGGCCTCCAAGGGCACTGAGCATGTAAGTGGGGCACAGGCATACATGCAGAAAAAGCACTCACACACATGAAATCTTTAAAATGTAAAAAAAAGTCTTAAAAAAAAAAAAAAGCTCTGTACCTGGCAAGTAAGAGGCCATCGGCAACCTGATTAGAAACTATACTGTAAGTCATTAAAAGGAGGAAATTAATACAGGCATGGTGGCATACATTTGATACACCTGTAATCCCAGGTCTATAGGCCAGTTTGGGTCACAGAGCAAATTACAGTCCTAGGCTGTCACAAGAACCTGCAAGAAAAAGTGCCAAGAGCAGGGGCATAAGCCTATAACTCAGTATTCTCCAAGTAGAGGCAGAAAACTCAGTAGTTGAACATTTCCCTGAGCTACATAGTGAGTGTGACACTAGATTCCTTGAGTCCCTGTCCTGAAGCAAAAAAGTTAAAAATTGTAGGAAGTAAGGCAGAAGGTAAATCATAACAATAGAAAGGTGGTGCACGCCTTTAATCCCAGCACTCGTGAGGCAGAAGCAGGCGCATCTCTGTGAGTTAGAGGCTGGTCTGGTCTACAAAGCAAGTCCAGGACAGTCAAGGCTACACAGAGAGACCCTGTCTCGAAAAACCAAACCCAACCAAAAAACAGAGAGCAACAACAACAAAGGAATCAACCACCAGTCAGGAGGTACAGAAGATAATATTCTCAAGAATCTTGCAATTAACAGGATATAAGAGAAACATGGTGGTACACACCTATCTATACGTCCAACTGCTAGAAGGTATAAACAGGAGGATCAGAAATTCAAGGCCAGTCTTGGCCACAAGAGACCCAATGTTAAAAAAACAAAGACTAAAATATCAAGCTAAGTAAGAACACAAAGCTAACATGTTCCTGACCAATAGATTAACTCTTTCTCCCCGCTCTAAGAAAATACTACGGAAGCCATTATTTTTATGACATTCCTACAGAAATCTTTTTTGTTGTTGGTTTTTTGGGTTTTTTTAATTGTTGGGGGTTTGTTGTTTTGTTTTGTTTGTTTGAGACAGGGTTTCTCTGTGTAGCCTTGGCTGTCCTAGACTCACTTTGTAGACCAGGCTGGCCTCAAGCTCACAGAAATACACCTGCCTCTGTCTTCCCAGTGCTAGGATTAAAGGCGTGTGCCACCATAGGGCTGACTTTCTCTTCTTTCTTTCTTTCTCACCATGCCTGGCTTCCTACAGAAATCTCAATCAACTGTTTAGAAAAAACATACAGTGTTTGATAGCATTAATTCTAGCTCTGCCTGTAACCCTTTCTATATACTGGAAACACCATTAGATCCCAATAACTAAAACCGAAGGAAAGCAAACACACTAGACAAGAAGTCAAAGCCTAAGCTCTGCTTCCTGGGCTCTCATGCTTCGGGCATGAATCTGTACAGTCTGGTGATCACTGTACTCCAATGACCAATTCTTAAACCAGGAAGAAGAGTTCAGATGTCCTCGACTCCTCACAAAAACAATCTTCAACCTTGGGGAATGAGAATTTCCACATTTTGGGGGCTGATGAGATGACTCAGCAGTTAAGAACACTTGCTATTCTCCTCCAGAGGACCTAAGTTCGGTTCCCAGCACCCATATTGGATGACTCACACCCACCTGTAACTCTTGATCCAAAGATATCCTTTCTTGGCCTCTTTGCACCCACCCACATATACACAGGGCATTCACTTATACTGACTCACAGGCAATGTGCACACACAAATACATGCATACATATACACATTAAAAAAAAAGAATACACTTATAAATAGAACTTCAGCTTCAAAGAGAGAAACTGGAAATAGTAGGAATAGGCATTCACAACGGAGCAGAAAACACAGCTGAAATAACAACACTGAAAGGCCAGAGACAACTAGTCTCAGAAGTTTCCTTGGGACTACTAGGAATAAAATAACCAGCACAGGTTCAAAACATCTGGACACAGCAGAATGGATGGCAGACAATGTGGCACTTAAAATAGTGAAGTGAAATGATTTGATCAACTAACAGTTACAGATCGTGCCAATGCTATGTAATCATTTTGAGACAAAAGGATTCTAGTGCAGTTAATTTCCTTATTTAAATCTTTAAAATTAAATAAATAATAAAGGTTTAGAATGTGGTAGCTCTCTCAGAGAGCTTCTCCTAATGAACAATGTTCTTAGTTCTTCTAACTGTAAAACATTGTTTTGGCCTCCAGGTCTGTAAAGATTATTTTTGGACATCACAGTGTTTCAGAATTCTAGTGGCTCCCACCTAAGAGTCAGAGCAAGAGAAAACCAGAAGAACAGAGTATCTGAAAGCCACCGCACCAGCTTGCACCTTGAAGATCAGGAAGTGCTTTGTCTGCCCAGATCCCTGTCCTCTCTCTGCTCACATATATGCTCGAAGCTTTAAGAGAGAAAGAAGGCAGGCTGTGATGGCTCACAGCTTTGACCCCAGCACTTGGGAGGCAGAGACAGCAGATCTGTGTTCCGTGTCAGACGGAGCTATATTGTAAGAACCTTGTTTCAAGAGAACAACCAACCAACCAACCTACCAACAACACAACAGAGTAGGAAAGAGTCCTAGGTGTATGTTGGTGCATACCTGTAATCCCAGAATTCAGGAGACAGAGACAAGAGGACCACTCCAAATTTGAGACCAGCCTAGACTACATATTCAGACCCTGACTCGAAAAAAAAAAAGCAAAGAAAGAAAAGAAAGGAAGATTAAAGGAAATCCAATTTTCTTAACCATCTTGGTTAGGAATGATCTTAATTATTTAGGAAGTTTTAAGTCCTAAGTCACGTTGTGGGTATTTTAGTGGCTTTTTGAATAGTAATGAATATAACCATATAAAAACTAATGCTACATTTCTGTATAACAAATGAGCATTGTCTCAACTCAGGAGCAAGGCTAGCATCATACATACTAATACTCTCTCTCCTGCCTTCATCCTCTTTGACTACTGTCTCCTTCTGGTGGTCCTGAGCCATTTGACTGGAATTCTCTTTGTCACTTGATGGAGAATCACAGGCCCCATCAGATTTCTTCTCAGCAGCCTCTTCATCAACTTTCTCCAAAGGATGAATCTTCACAATCTTCACCTTGAGCATTTTCTCCTTTCCAACCTATGCAAGTGATACAAGAAATTAGGAGACACTTTTTAATAAATAGAACTATAAGCCTAAAAAATTATAAACCATGCTCCAGTATACATGCCTAATATAGTGATCTGAATAAAAACAGTCCCCATAGGCTCATATATTTGAATACTTAGTCACCAGAGAATGGCCCTATTTGAAAGGATTAGAAGATATGACCTTAGCTGGATGTGGTGGTGCACACCTTTAGTCCCAGCACTCAGGAGGCAGAGGCAAGTGGATCTCTGTGAGTTCGAGGCCAGCCTGGTCTACATAGCAAGTCCAGGACAGCAAAGATTACACAGAGAAACCCTGTCTTGAAAAACCTCAAAACATTTTTTAAAAAGATATGACCTAGTTGAAAGAAGTATGTCACTGAGGGTAGGCTTTGAGGTTTCAAAAGTCCAAGCCAATCCCAGTAACTGTCTGTCTATCTATAGATCAACTATTCCAGCACCATGTGTGCCCCCCATGCTCCCCACCATGCTGAAAATGAACTAAGCCTCTGAAATTATAAGAAAGGTCCCCAATTAAATGTTTTCTTTTATAAAGTTACTTCAGTCAAGGGCATCTCTTTAAGAGACCTAGCAAACAAAAATTCATATGAACTCTGAAGTATGCAGGCATAGTGAACTTTGTTTCTGATTTCTAAGTCTAAATATGCATTTAAAAAATAAGAGGAGGGGCTGGAGAGATGGCTCAGTGGTTAAGAGCAATGTCTGCTTTTCCAGAGGTCCTGAGTTCAATTCCCAGCAACCACATGGTGGCTCACAACCATCTATCATACGATCTGGTTCCTTCTTCTGGTGTGCAGGAGTACATGCAGGCAGAACACTATATATGTAATAAATAAATCTTTAAAAAAAAAAATAAGAGAAGGGGGCTGGAGAGATGGCTCAGTGGGTAAGAGCACTGGCTATACTTACAGAGGTCCTGAGTTCAATTCCCAACACCCACATGGTGGCTCACAACCATGTATGCTGGAATCTGATGCCTTCTTCTGGAATGCAAGTAGGTGTACATGGAGATAGAGCATTCACACATAAAATAAAATGAACCTGACACAGTATCGTATGTCTATAATCCTAGCACTTGGAAGGGTGGGGGGAAAAGGGTTGCTCAGCGTTCAAGGCCAGTCTGCAACAAGTAGTGAGCTCCAGCTAGCCTGGGCTACAAGGACAGTCTCAAAAATCAACTAAACCAGTGTTTCTCAAGCTTCCTAAGCTGTGACCCTTTAAAAGAGTTCATGTTATGGTGACTCCCAAACATAAAATTATTTTTGTTGCTACTTCATAACTGTAGTTTTGTTAGTTATGAATCATAATGTAAATATCTGACATGCAGCATATCTGATATGTGACGCCCAAAGGGACCCACAGTTTGACCACTGAACTAAAATAAACAAACAAAAGATCTTCCAGACAGTAACATGACAACCTATAATCCCCAGTAGCTCGAGGCAGGAAGACCAGGAGGACCTCTTTATCATCTCTCCTACATAGTGAGTTCAAGGTCAGCCTGGGCTACATAGCAACACCCTGTTCAACAACAATAAAAATTTTTTAAATAAAATAAAGTGGGAAGGGGGCTGCATAAATAAAATGAGCACTTAAGAGCATTTGCGCTTGCAGAAGTGAGACGTTTGGTTCCTGGTACCCATGTGGTGGCTCACATCTATCTGTAACCCCAGTTTTAGGGAATCCAACAGACACACATGTGGCACACATACATCTATGCAGGCATTCATAAACATGAAGTGAGATAATATTCTATTATATAATGTTCTATTATATAATTCATATACTAAGGGCAATTTTGTGCCAGCCACTTGTGCATTTTGTTTTATTTTCTGGGAAAGGGTCTCGCTGTATTCCTGGCCAACCTGGAACTCGTTAAGCGGAGCAGACTGGCCTAAACTATGTGGCAATCTTGTCCTTTCCTCTATAGTGCTAGGATTACAGGTGTGCATCACCACCCCCAGATAAGAACTTTCATTTTTCAAAAATAAATTGTATAGATCAATTCCAATCATTATTGAGCCCGTCTGTTAAATGACTAGCTTTTCTCCCCTTAACTGCCTTTCAGTGACCATTATAAATCACGGGTCTGGGTTTGTTTTTGGATGCTCATCTACTGCGCTATCTAATTATCTTACCACAGAAATTAAATTAGCTGG
Source organism: Acomys minous (assembly GCF_964271855.1). NCBI lineage: Eukaryota > Metazoa > Chordata > Mammalia > Rodentia > Muridae > Acomys > Acomys minous. The sequence goes on from NC_140498.1 coordinate 74,285,217, forward strand.
GCACGGTGGCACATGACTATAATCCCAGATCTCCAGAGGAAGAAGCAGGACTGACACAAAAAAATGAGCAAGCCTAGTCCTGTGGATTTCTAGAATAGTCTAGAAACGCTGTCTCAAAAAGATGCAGAAACAGGAACTGGAGAGAGCTCAGCGGATAAAGAATGTAGGGATCTGAGAACTGTTCACAAGCACTTGTGACTGACTCCAGCTCAAGGAGGCTGAGATGAGACAGCTCTGGCATCCATGGACACCTGCACTCACATGCACATACCCACACACGTTACTAGAAAGAAATCTTAGAATGCACACACACAAGCCAGGTCTTGGCCTAAGCAACTATAGAATCAAGACCACCCTATGGCACTTACATCCACCATATACACTACTGTTTAATCACACACAAGACAGAGAGCACAGCAGCACATAACTATGGTCCTAGCACTTGGGAAGTGTAGGAAGATCAAGAGTTTTTGAAAGCCAGACTTGACTACAAAACAAAGTTGAGGCCAGTATGAACTAAATCCCCCAGGCAAATAAAAGCACAACTGTAACAGGTCTTAAAGTAACCCACTCTTGCCCTCAGAGACTGACAACTACTGTATTATTGTTTTGATTTCAGTAAATGAAATAAAGATTGCATCCTTCTCTGACTACCTTGTGTTAGTTTTACATTTCTTTCTGCTATTGAGCACTCAAGGCCCCTACAATTTATTCATTCAGCTGCTGACAGATCCTGAGGTTATTTCCTCTTTGGACTATTATAAATAATACTAAGGTAGTTCTTTTTTATTTTTTATTTTTTATTTTTTTGAGACAGGGTTTCTCTGCGTAGCCTTGGCTGTCCTGAACTTGCTTTTAGACCAGGTTGGCCTTGAACTCACAGCAATCCACCTGCCTCTGCCTCCCGAGGGCTGGGATTAAAGGCGTGCGCCACCACCGCCCAGCCTACTAAGATAGTTCTTGCGATAAGTGATTTGGGGCAATTTTATGAGGATAATGTTGAAGAATGAAAGCCCAGTCAAGGGCATGTGCAGACTCAATTGTACTAGCAACTCCAAAGCATTCAGCAAAAGAACTGTAGTGCTTACAGTACTAGTGGTGAACAAAGGTTGGGGATACCGTTCAGAGGTAAAGCACCTGCCTAACATGTGTGAGTTAGACTGCTGCAAACAGTACAGCAACCAGAGGGAAACACAATGAGCAAAAGCAGTGTGTGAGCAATTCCATTTTCTTACCAAACTTTGGCAGTGGCTCATATTTACTAATCTTATATGTAAATATAATCTTGACTATGGTTAAATGCGTTTAAACATGTTTTCATGGTCTGGGGCATACATTCCCATATTTCATCCTTTGCCTCAAAAGAAAAAAAATTTGTGTGGTTAGTTTAGACAGGGTTTCTCTGTGTAGGTTTGGCTGTCCTAGACTCACTTTGTAGACCAGGCTGTCCTCCGAGTGCCGGGATTACAGACGTGAGCCACCATGCCCAGCTGCCTCAAATATTTCTTGTTCCATCTTTGTTTTATTTCATTCTCTTACTTTGAGTATTTTATTTTTAGTGCTGAGGATGGAGTCTAGAGCCTTGCTCATGATAGGAAAGTATTCCACAGCCCCTGGCTGGTCGATTCTAAGCAAACACAATAACTGAACTACATCTCCAGTCCTTTTCCATCTTGCAGATACAGCCAATGCTTTCTTTTGTTGCTTTGTTTTTCTTCCTTTTTCTTTCTACCTGGCTCAGTGTTTGAAAGGACTAATTGTCTTGGGTTCTGTACCCTTTAGATTTTTTGTTTTTGGGGTCTTTTGTTTGTTTGTTTTTTGAGACAGGGTTTCTCTAATGTAGCCTTGGCTGTCCTGGACTCACTTTGTAGACCAGGCTGGCCTCGAACTCAGAGATCCACCTGCCTCTGCCTCCTGAGTACCAGAATTAAAGGCCTGCGTCATCACACCTGGCTGCTCTTTAAATGTTTTTATTATTAATGTTGTTTACATGTACATGCGTGAATGTGTGTATTGTCTACCGGAGGTTAGGGCATGCTATGGAGCTGGACTTACAAGCAGTTGTAAGCTGCCTGATGTGGGTACTGGGAATTGAACTCAGGTCCTCTGCAAGAACAATATATTGAACTCTGAGCCATCTCTCCAGCCCTGCCCTTTAGTTCTTGATGAGGCCAGCCCACAGAAAGCACATGGGAGAAGTGAGGTGGGTTCATTTCTGGCATATTCCTCTGAACAAATTTCACAAGTTAGCTAGATCAGATCACTAAATTAATCTAACAACTATAGCCGTTCTTTTCTACTTTTTGGACCCACTGCCTTCCTCCTTCCCTTTGTTTCCCTGAGGTTTGTTTAGAAATTACAATCTCCCTAGTGCTCACAGCAGAACTTCTTGTGAAGTATTCCTGTCTAATTTCAAAAGTCCCTTTACTAAACTCAACTCAATTACACCACTCAAGTCCTCCATCAATCTTTTTTCAAGATGTAACTGATATCATGTATGATTAAAACTCACTAGTAAGCCAGATTTCTATAGCATGTAATTACAGCACTTATAGGCACAGGCAGGCCAAATGTGGTGGCACACGCCCGTAATCCCAGCTCTCAGGAGGCAGAAGCAGGTGGCTCTCTGTGAGTTGTTACACAGCTTGGTCTAGAGTGAGTTCCAGAACAGGTAGGGCTATGTAGACACCCTGTCTCAAAAATAAAGGGAGCCTGAGGCAAAACTGCTTAGACTAGGTTTAAGACCAGCCTAACTTATAGAGTGAGACTATCTTTTAAAAAAGCAAACCAAGGGCTGGAGAGATGGCTCAGAGGTTAAGAGCACTGTCTGCTCTTCCAAAGGTCCTGAGTTCAATTCCCAGCAACCACATGGTGACTCACAACCATCTCTAATGAGATCTGGTGCCCTCTTCTGGTATACATAATAAATAAATTAATTTTTTAAAAAAGCAAACCAAACCAACCAATGAACAAAACCATTGATAATCTCAGACATTACAAATAAAAAATATATAATGCACAGAACAAGAGTAAATTCATAGCTGGACATAGTGGTGCACACCTTTAATCCCAGCATTTGGGAGGCAGAGGCAGGAGGATTGCTGTGAGTTCAAGGCTAGCCTGGTCTACAAAATGAGTCCAGGACACTCAAGGCTACACAGAGAAATCCTGTCTAGAAAAACCAAAAAGGGGACTCCCCCCCCCCCACACACACAAAAGAGTAAATTCATTAAATACATTTGTGAAATAAAATGCAAACCAAGTGAGGTCTCAGACAGGCATATATGAACTGAATGTTGACCTTATTACTTATTGGCTACCACAGCACATTCTGACGCAGAGCAAGACAGCCTGTCACTTAAAAAAATCCCAGCAATTGCCTGTAATCCCAGCATACCCAGGAGGCACAGACAGGGGGATTTCTCTCTGTGAGTCTAAGGCCAGCATGGTCTCTAGAGCTAATCACCCAGGGCTACACAGAGAAAATCTGTCTTTCTTTTCTTTTGTTTTGTTTTTTTCTTTTGTTTTTGAGAACTCACAGTGATCCACTTGCCTGTACCTCCCAAGTGCTGGGATTACAGGTGTGCGCCACCACCACTTGACCCCAGATATTTTTTTAAACAGTAGTAGTACATGCCTTTAATCCCAGAGGACGCAGGCCAATCACTTTGGGTTTAGCTGGTCTACACAGCAAGTTCCAGGCCAAGCAGAGCTACTCAGTGAGGCCTAGTCTCAAAACAAACAGAGGTGGCTCATGCCTTGAGTCCCACCACAGCACTTGGGAAGCAGAGGCAGGTGGGTCTTTGAGCTTGGAGCCAGGCTAGTCTACAAAGAGTTTCTAGATGGGCAGGGCTACACAGAGAAACCCATCTCAAAAATTAAACGAACAAAAAATTACTCCAGACACTTACCTCAAAGTCACATTCTTCTCCCACAGCATATTTAGTCATGATTTCTAACCAGGCAGAATCTACTAGCTTCTCTAAGGAGGCTGTGTTATGATGAACCATTTCCAGAACAAGCTTCTCATACCAGGTGGGGAACTCTTCCTTCAAACTAAATAAATGTCAACAGTTAGCAAGAAAATATAAAAACCGTTACCCAGAGATTCAATTCAAACTTTAAAAAAAGACTTAATGTTTTAGAACAATTTTAGGGTAACAGCAAAACAAATAATTCTTTTAGAAAAAATGACTTGAGAATTTCATGCAATGTGTTTCACTCCCTCCCCTCAAAACAAACTTTTCTTTAGCAAATACATGCAGAGCACTGAGAAATAAACAAAGATTAAAATCCATGACACTGGGGCTAGAGAGATGGCTCAGAAGTTAAGAGCACTGGCTGCTCTTCCAAAGGCCCTAAGTTCAATTCCCAGCAACCACATGGTGGCTCACAACCACCTATAATGAGACGAGGTGTCCTCTTCTGGCCGATAGGCACACACGCAGACAGAATATTGTATAAATAATAAATAAATAAACCTTTAAAAAAACTCTTGACACTAGGCTGGAGAAAGGGCTCAGCAGCTAAGAGCATTTGCTGTTCTTAGACAGAACCCAAATTCAGTTTCTAGCAGCACACAGAACTCACAACTGCCTGTAACTCCAGTTCCAGGGGAATCTGATGCCTTCTTCTGACCTCCTTCTGTGCCAAGCAAGCATGTGATGCACACACATACATGTAGGCAAAATGCTCATATACATAAAACAAATACATCTAAAACATTTTAAAGAACAGAGGCTAGAGAGATGGCTCAGTGGTTAAGGGCACTGCTGGTTGCTCTCTGAGTTCAATTCCCAGCAACCACATGGTGGCTAACAACCATCTTTAATATGATCTAATACCCTCTTCTGGTGTGCATGAAGACAGTGTACTCACACATAAAACAAATAAATCTTTTTTAAAAAAACTTAGTTATTTTTATTTTTTATTTATTTATTTTTTTCACGACATGGTTTCTCTGTGTAGCCTTGGCTGTCCTGGACTCACTTGGTAGACCAGGCTGGCCTCAAACTCACAGTGATCCACCACCCTCTGCCTCCCAAGTGCTGGGATTAAAGGCATATGCCACCAAACTGTGCAGTTTTTTTTTCCCTTTGTTTAAAAAAAAATTTTAGCATGGTGGCGCATGCCTTTAATCCCAGCACTGGGGAGAGAAACCCTGTATCAAAAAGCAAAGCAAAGCAAAAGAGAAAAAAGAAAGAAAGAAAGAAAAGGCCGGGCGTGGTGGCGCATGCCTTTAATCCCAGCACTCGGGAGGCAGAGGCGGGCGGATCGCTGTGAGTTCGAGGCCAGCCTGGTCTACAAAGTGAGTCCAGGACAGCCAAGGCTACAAAGAGACCCTGTCTCGAAAAACCAGAAAGAAAAAAAAAAAAAACAAAACCCCACAAAAAAACAAAGAACAAACACCAACCCAGTTTAGGTGCAAAAGCAGGAAGGTCTCTAATATCTAGGCCAGTATGGAAAGAGACGGATAAACACAAGGAGAGAAGCAGGGAAAGACTCATGCAGTTTACAGAGGGGAAAAGGGAGCCCCAAAACAAAAACTATTAAATATTTGTCAAATTAACTCTCTAGGTTAGTTTTCTCACTTATAAATGAAAATAATGGGCATAGTACTCGTAAGTTCAACATCTTCCCCATGACTTGCCCTGGTGGGCACTGAACTCAGGGATCTGTCTGCCTCTGCCTCTGGAGTGTGAGCCATCAAGCTGGGTCATTACTTTGCTTTTGCAATGTACTCTTTTCCAAATGCAAATTTATTCCTGTCCCTTGATTCAAATACATTCGCTCACTTCTCACACTATCCTGTGTCTAGCATTTTTATTTTACAGATAAAAGCTTCAGGAAAGGTTACAGGTTCAGTTCCTGATGAATCCAAAGCCTTGCAAAGTAACCAATGAGCTATCACTTTCACTTGCTCAGCTAGTACAAGTAATCGTAACTCTCACACCCAAGATGGCAGAGCACACTACAAAATGGTCTGCAGACACTGAGGACAGTCTGTTCCAATCCTTTTGTGGGGATGGAGAGATGGTTCAGTCGTTAAGAGCACTGGCTGCTCTTGCAGGACTCAAGGCTAACTGCCAGCACCCACATGGCAGCTCACAGACATATGTAACTCCAATTCAAGGGGATTCTAGCTTCTGAACTGTGCACACACTGTGTACAGATGTATGTACAGACTAAACACTGATACACAGAAAATAAAATTAATCTTTAAAAAAGCAACTGGAAGCCAGGCGTGGTGGCGCACGCCTTTAATCCCAGCACTCGGGAGGCAGAGGCAGGCGGACCGCTGTGAGTTCGAGGCCAGCCTGGTCTACAAAGTGAGTCCAGGATGGCCAAGGCTACACAGAGAAACCCTGTCTCGAAAAAAACAAAAACAAAAACAAACAAACAAAAAAAGCAACTGGAAAACACTGCTATATATGCAAAGATATTCACAGTTAAGAGATTCCTTTAACAGAAAATAATAACTAAGTAGACAATTAAACATGTAATTTTAATCAGGTCATTTTTTAAAGACTTATTTATTTACTTATTATGTATACAGTGTTCTGCCTGCATGCACACCTGTAGGCCAGAAGAGGACATCAGATCACATTATAGATGGTTGTGAGCCACCGTGGGGTTTCTGGGAATTGAACTTAGGACCTCTGGAAGAGCAGTCAGCACTCTTAACCTCTGAGCCATCTCTCCAGCCCCTCAACCATATCATTTTACACTCATATGAAGCACTGGGGAGGAGTGGGTGAGGTATGCGAATACTCATGGAAAGGAGAGTGCTCAGTGTGCTTTAATGGGGGCTGTACCTCAGCCTTGTGTTGGGGTTTGCATTGTCTTGTTCTATCCATGGCTACCTAACCTCCTCATTGACTGCTGGACTTCCCTCGACACCACAGCTGAACAGAACCTCTTGTCCAGTCTAAAGCAGCTGTTGCCTTTGACTCTTCCCATGGGCCTCCCTTCCCAGCTTAACCATCCTTTGAAGATGTTGTCAAACTTCTTAGAGTGTGACATTTAAAGTAACCTTTTCCCCCTAGTTTTTCGAGACAGGGTTTCTCTGTATAGCCTTGGCTGCCCTGGACTCACTGGTGGACTGCCTCTACCTCCCTGAGTGCTGGGATTACAGGTGTGCACCTCCACACCCGGCTGTCTTCAGACTTCTTTAATTACTGAACCCTACAAACTCAGTCTCTTTCTAGAAATTAAGTTTTAAAACTTCATTGTCTAAGGCCGGGCAGTGCGCTTGCCTTTAATCCCAGCACTTGGGAGGTAGAGGTAGGTTTTGAGTTTGAGGCCAACCTGGTCTATAAAGTGAATCCATGACAGTCAAGACTACACAGAAAAACCCTGTCTTAAAAAAACCAAAAAAAAACAAAAAACAAAAAAAAGCTCTTAACACTGAGTCATCTCTTCAGCCCCCTTCACTTTTCAATAATCTCCCATTACCTTACTTTAAGTTACTAAATCACATATTTCGCAGAACCTCTGGCCAATGTGGGTTTAGTCTGGATTTTTTTTTTTGTTTGTTTGTTTGTCTGTTTTTTGCTGCCTCAAACATATGAGCCCTTTACTTAGAATTATATTTTCAAAGTAAAGAACACCCAAAGGCTTTGTAAAATACCCAGTAAGTGAACACACATAAACACCAGCAAAATGGTACTAAGCAAGAGCACTCAGAATACAGCACACTAACACAACGTATCCCATTCACGTCCCAAACATTTAAACACAAACACTGCCTTAGCGGCTAGTATTATCCCCACCCAACTTCCCTGACATAATGAAGATGGTGCCAATGGGCAAGGTTTCTGCTACTCACAGTTCAGCAACTTCCTGTTCCTCCTCCCAGGCCTCCTTGTGTGTCAGCTGACTGCTTCCAGTGCTCTTACATGTCCAAATGCGCTCACTGTATCTTTCCAAGCGAGCTTCATACTCTCTGTCAGCAGTGGCTCAGGAAAACAATATGCAAATAACAAAGACAACCAATACACATTCAGAAAAGACCTATCTGTAGAAAAAAAAAATCCTTTCTATAATGTAGGACAAGAGAAAATATGAATGGAATCTGTTTCAGTCATAAATTCAAAGTATGATCATAATTGAAACATGGTAATAGCTGGTCACATTGTTTGTTTTTATTTTTCGAGACAGGGTTTCTCTGTGCAGCCTTGCCTGTCCTGGAATTCTGTAGATCAGTCTGACCTAGAACTCAGAGACCCACCTGCCTCTGCCTCCTGAGTGGTAGAATTAAAGGCATGTGCCAGGGCTGGAGAGATGGCTCAGCAGTTAGGAGCATTGGCTGCTCTTCCAGAGGTCCTGAGTTCAATTCCCAGCAACCAGGTGGTGGTTCACAACCATCTATAAAGTGATCTAATGTGCAATGTATACATAATAAATAAATGCTTTTAAAAAATGTGCCACCACACCCAGCAGGATTAAGTGAAACTGAAACACAAGAATCATTGCACAGGGGCTTGGAGAGATGGCTCATCAGCTAAGAGCATTTACTGCTCTTGCAGAGAACACAAGTTAGATTCCTAGCACTCAGATGGTTGCTCACAACCATCCATAACACCAATTCCAGCAGATTCAGTACCTCCACTGGACCTCTTTAGGCACCAGGAACCAAAGCGGTACACGTGTACATGTACGTACACGTGTACATACACACACACACTAAATAAATCTAAGAACAGATTTAAAAAACCAGTCTACAGGGCTGGAGAGATGGCTCAGAGGTTAAGAGCACTGTCTGCTATTCCAAAGGTCCTGAGTTCAATTCCCAGCAACCACATGGTGGCTCACAACCATCTGTAATGAGATCTGGTGTCCTCTTCTGATATGCAGGTGTATATGGAGGCAGAACACTGTGTATGTAATAAATAAATATTTAAAAAAAAATAAAGTCCCAGGAAAAAAAAAAGTCTACATAAAGGTAAGATGACCACATTCCACAGGCAATTTGGGGTAAATGCAGACTACTGACTCATTTACCATCAGCCTTTCTAGCTGCCTTGGAAACACCCGTTCCTTCCTAAGGCTTATAAAACAAATTCCATGGGGCTGGAGAGATGGCTCAGAGGTTAAGAGCACTGTGCTGACTACTCTTCCAGAGGTCCTGAGTTCAATTCCCAGCAACCACATGGTGGTTCACAACCATCTACAATGAGATCTGATGCCCTCTTCTGGCCTGCAGGTGTACATGCAGACAGACTACTGTATACATAATAATAAATAAATCTTAAAAAAAAAAAAATAAATAAATAAAAAAAATTCCAGGCTGGGACTGTCACTCAGTAGTAGAGCATATGCCTAGGCATGCACCAGACTATCAGTTCAAGTTAAGTATCACAACTCAAAATAAGTAAGCAACTGCATGAACTACTAAACATGGCTTTGATATACTATTTGTTTTTATATATATAATTTGTTATATATACTATTTATGTTTTCATGTTGGCTGATAACACCATCTTCACAAAACCACTAACTAGTTGTTCAGTCTTCCTGAATTAGATGGGAGAAGATAACAGAAGAGTGCCTTACACTATAGTAAATCTCCTACCATCCCAACTGGAATGCACTGTCAGCCAGCCATGCTCAAGTTCAAATAGCAAATAACTAGTTTACTTCTGTGTATCAATAGTAACAGTAACAGATGCTATACAAGAAACAAACTGAGCTGCAACTAGAGTTAGCTAGAGTCCCAGTATGTCCCAAGCAACATGCTTTATCCTGCACTCGCCTGTAATCCCAGCACCTAGCAGGCAGACGCAGGAAGACCAGGAGTTCCAGGTCATCCTCAGTTACAAAGGGAGTTTGAGACCAGCTTGAGCCACATGAAACCCTGGCTCAAAACAAACAAACAAACAAACAAACAAACAAAATAGGGAGGAGAGGTGGACCTGTTAAAAGGGTATTGAGTCAGCAGCCCCAGATTTCTGTTTTAGATTTTAGGTTACCAGAAGTCACTCATTCCCATATAACCACTCAGAGAAAATGTCAATTGAGGTTTTTCTGTTTCAGCAACTGCTGCACATGTAATTGAGACAAAATGTCAAAGCAATTCTCAAAAGGTTAAGCAACCTATAACCGATACGGTATTTTCAAATCCTAGACTGTCATTATTCATTTACTTTTCATGACTCCCAAGAACTATTCTCCTTACAATATGCTACTTTATTCTATATAGACTAGTAAGCCTTGCTTCTTTCCAAAGTACTTGCCTGTGGTGGTCGGAATGAGAACGGCCCCAGAGGCCCATGTATTTGAATGCTTGGGCATTAGGAACCAGCAGTGACCCTGTTGGAGTAGGTACAGCCTTCCTGGAGAAAGTGTATCACTAGGGGGTGGGTTTTGAGGCTTCAAAAGCCCAAGCCAGCCCCAGTACCCTCTCTTCCTCCTGCCTAGAGATTTGGATGTAGAACTGTCTCTCTGCCTGTGTGCCACATTGCTCCTGCCATGTTCCTCACCATAACAATGAACTAACCCTCTGAAACTATAAAGCCCCAAGTAAATGTTCTCTTTTATAAGTTACATGGTGACGGTGTCTTCACAGGAACAGAACACCGACCAAGACACTGACAGTCTGAAAAAAGTGGCCCAACTATATGTGAAGACTTCAATAGCAGAAGTAGAGGGGCTGGACAGACGGCTCTGTGCTTAAGAGCACCTGATGCTCTTGCATAGGACCTAGGTTCAGTTCCCAGAATCCAAATTTACAACCATCTATAGAGTTCCAGGAGACCCTATGTCCTCTTCTGATGTCCAGACACTAGACATGTATGTGGTATACATACATACATGCAGGAAAAACACCCATACACATTAATTACTCAAAATACAAAAACAAAAGATGAGGATGGTAAACACTTGCAATCCCAGCCGGGCATGGTGGCGCACGCCTTTAATCCCAGCACTCGGGAGGCAGAGGCAGGTGGATCGCTGAGTTCGAGGCCAGCCTGGTCTACAAAGTGAGTTCAGGACAGCCAAGGCTACACAGAGAGACTCTGTCTCGAAAAACCAAAAAAAAAAAAAAAAAAAACACTTGCAATCCCAACATTCTAGAGGGAGTCTAGAGCATTAAGCCTGTCAGAAACACACACAACTATAATACTAAGAGTTCTAACAGTGTCAATTCTATAGCCAGGCACAGTGGTGCACTCCTGAAGCTACAGTTCTTGGGAGGCAGAGGCAGGTGGATCTCTGTGAGTTCGAGGCCAGCCTGGTCTACAAAGTGAGTCCAGAACAGCCAAGATAACATAGAGAAACCTTGTCTCGAAATAAATCAAAAATAAAAATATATATATTTTATATGTATGGATGTTTTGTCTACATGTGTATCTGTGCACCATGTGCATGCCTGGTGTCCTCAGAGGCCAGAAAGGGGGTTGGAGTGGGGTGGTGCCATCCCTGGGAACTGGAAGTGGGCATGGTTGGGAGCCACCATGTAAGTACTGGGAACAAAACCCTGGTTTGCTGGAAGAACAGCCCAGTTTTCTTAACCACTGAGCCATCTTTTCGGCTCCCAAAGTTGTAGTTTTGATAGGGTTTAATTTTACTTTTTAATTATAGCTCAGTCTGGTTTCAGACTTTATTTGTGGCACAGGTTGGCTTTGAGCTTGGGGCAGTCTTCCTGCTTCTACCTCCCAAGTATTGAGATTGCAAGTGTATGACAGTACCCAGTTAATGTAATATAAACTATGTCAGTTTAGAGTTCATTGGCAGTATGATCCAAAGAAAGAAAAGATAGGATTAGAAAGCAAATCTTGAGAGTTGATGCTCTTTTTTGTTGTTTTGTTGTTGTTGTTGTTTTGTTTCTTGTGTTTTTCCAGACAGGGTCTCTGTAGCCTTGGCTGTTCTGGACTCACTTTGTAGACCAGGCTGGCCTCAAACTCAGTGATCCTCCTGCCTCTGCCTCCCAAGTGCTGGCATTAAAGGCATGCGCCACCAAGCCCGGCTTTTTTGTTTTTTTGAGACAAGGTTTCTCTGTGTAGCTGTCCTGGACTTGCTTTGTAGACCAAGTTGGCCTCGAACTCACATCAATCAGCCTGCCTCTCCTCCCAAATTCTGGGATTAAAGGTGTGCACCACCATGTCCAGTCATTTGTTTTAATTTTTAATGATTTATTCAGCTTGGTGACACACACTTTAATCCCAGGACTTGAGAGGCAGAGACAGGCTGATCTCAATGACTTTGAGGCTAGCCTGGTCTACAAATCAAGTTCCAGGACAGCCAACACTGTTACAGAGAGAAACCCTGCCCTCTCCAAATAATATATTTACAGCTCCCCAACTTTTCAAGCATGTTGTTCAGTCTGTTTAGAGATTTGCTGTACAGATAACAGCAGCCCCTCATTAAGCCCCTAGGAGTTCTTGTAACATACCACAAAGCCCCTTGACAGTTGTTTCTAGACTTCAGCAAATGACAATTGATGCACACAACAAAAGCACGAGTTTCCAGCAGGCTGTTGTTAGCTCCTGCTCAACACCCACTTTCAGTTAACAGATCACCCCATGGCCAAGTATCAAACACTGTGGGCTGGGTATGGTGATGCCCACCTGCAGTTCCACAGCTTTAATCTCAGCACTCAGGAGGCAGGGGCAGGAGGATCTCTGTGACTTGGAGGCCAGCCTGGTCTACAAAGTGAGTTCTAGAACAGTCAAGGCTACATAGAGAAACTGTTTCAAAAGAGCCAAGCAAGCAAGCAAACAACTAAACAAACAAACAAACAAAAAACCGAGTGGTGGCTAGACATGGTATGGTGGCACATGCCTTTAGTTGCAGCACTGAGGAGGCAGAGGCAGGTGGATCTCTGTGAATTTAAGATCAGTCCGGCCCACATAGTGAATTCCAGGGCAGCCAGGGCTGCAGAGTAAGACCCTGTCTCAAAACAAACAAGCAATCAATTAAGAGCACTGGCTGCTCTCGAAAGAGCTGGGTTCAATTCCCAGCACCTCCATGACAGCCCATAATTACAGTCCAAGGAGATCCAACCCTTTCTTCTGACCTCCATGGGTATGACACACACATTTATGCAGGTAAACACTCAGACACATAAAATCTAAAAGCAACAACAACAAAAACTATATACCAAACCGAGTCTAATAAATGATCGTTCTTTTAGTGACAGTGTCTTGCCTAAGGTACTACCCCTGTGGGAGAATATCGCATAGATTCAAGGGTAAAGTACAAGCAATACAATCTATGATAATGATAACATACAATCATTAAATAAATGAATTAGCTGCAACTTCCAGTCTTCTTCTTCTTCCCCTTCCTTTTCTTCTTTGGTTTTTGGAGACAGGGTTTTTCTGGGTAGTCCTGGCTGTTATGGAGCAGGCTCTGTGGACCAAGCTGGCCTCGAACTCACAAAGATCTGCCTGCCTCCACCTCCAGAGTGCTGGGACTAAGGGCGTATACCACCCAGGTCCAGGTTATCTGAATGTGTGAATGAATGCATGCCCTGTATGTGTGATACCTCCCGAAGCCAGGAGAGGGCAGACTGTTCTCCTCTGGATTTGCAGGGGGTTGTGAGCCTGCAATCTGAGATACTTTGACAGAGCCTCAAATGCTCTAACACTGAGCCATCTCTCCAGCCCTTTTGTTTTAGAGACAGGCTGGCCTAAAACAGCTTCAGAATGCTGGGATTACAGCCATAACATGACAGTAAACTCCCTCTGTAAATTCAATGAAGAGGTATAAAGTACCTTCCAGAGTATTCTGGCTCACTGCTTTAAGCTAAAATAGAAAAGTGTGTTGTAATTATACATGAATCAAAATAAAGAGAAAATAATCTTGTTAAAAATATAATTATAAATATAAATTGAAGAGTGGCAATACTTCAAATACAGCTGTTGCTCAACCATACATCTGCTTTCCTCTATGGAACCACTAATAGCCTCATAAAGAAACATGCCAGCCAGCCAACCACACAGTCCAGAGCTCTCTAAACCACCCTCAAAGTGCTCCTGCTTCTGGAAATTTCCAGAAGAGTAATTTCCTCCAACTCTAATCATTTTTAAAGAATTCCTTTGTTTAAATGTTCTAAATACTGGTATAGGAAATTCTAAAAGAAAGGATGTTTATTAATTACGTGCCATTTTAAAGTATTCAGGTTCAGTTTTCATTAAGAAAACACCTATACCTACACCAGATGTTGGTGGTGCATGCCTTTAATCCCAGCACTTGGGAGGCAGAGACAGGCAGAACTCTGTGAGTTCGAGGCCAGCCTGGTCTACAAAGCAAGTCCAGGACAGCCAAGGCTACACAGAGAAACCCTGTCTTGAAAAACCAAAAGAAAAGAAAATGTCTACAAAAAATAGTACTATGATGGTGCCTGTCTAGCATGCTCCACAATGTGCACCAAAGCATATGCATGACCGCACACCCACTCCCCCAGGGTATAATAAACAAAGCCTTTGTTAATAATCCTAAATTAGGGGGCTGGAGAGATGGCTCAAAGGTTAACAGCACTGCTTGCTCTTCCAAAGGTCTTGAGTTCAATTCCCAGCAACCACGTGGGGGCTCACAACCATCTATAGAGGTCTGGTGCCCTCTTCTGGCCTGCAGTTGTACATTCAGACACAACACTGTATACATAATAAATAAATCTTTAAAAAAAAAAAAAAAAAAAAAAAAAAAGAGTTCCAGGCCAACCAGAGCTGCATAGTGAGACCCTGCCTCAATAAGTAAACAAGCAAGTAAATAAATAAATAAATAAATGCCGAATACCGAAACTATGTTGGCATCATAGAATAAACTTTACTGATGTCATGGAATTGTTCTGAAAAGTAAATACGGTACCTTTAGTATAATGTACTTAATAGAGTTAAATGCATGTTATATTGTCTAATTACATCTTAGATCACAAACTTACAGAGTATACTAATATTTCAATAAAAATTGCTAGAGAGATGGCTCAACTCTTTTTTTTTTTCTTTTGGTTTTTCGGGGACAAGGTTTCTCTGTCTTAGCCCTGCTATCCTGGAACTTACTGCGTAGACCAGGCTGGCATCAAACTCAAAGATCTGCCTGCCTCTGCCTCCCAAGTGCTGGGACTGAAAGCATGAGCTACCACTGCCTGCTGCACTTGCAGAAGATCTAGGTTCAGTTCTTAACTAATACATGGTGGCAACCGTCTATAGGCACACATGTGATGGTGCACCTACATCCATGTAGGCAAAACATTCAACTTCCCAACTATTCTTTTAAAAAGAATTTTATTTAATTAAATTAAAAGCAAAGAAGGATGTGGGGCCTGGTGGCACAAGTGTGATCCTAGCCCCAGAAATCCCTCACTTGGGAGGCTGAAGCAGGATTAAAGAACTCAAGGACAACATGGCTGTGTCATACACTGCAGCTAGCTCAGTAGTGCAACATGTACTTAGCACATACAAGGTCCTGGGTTCCCTCCCTAGAATCCCTAGTATTCCTGTTCTTCCCTTAGTTTATATAGTGACATGGTTCCAAGAATACTGGACTATAATCCCACCTTTCATCACTTAGATTCAAGAAGTGCACAACCTTTAAAACACTAACTTCAATTTTCTTGGGCCTTCTCAGCAAGCAGCCAGGAGATCCAGAAGACCTCTAAAGACCCATTTCAGCTCAGAGATGCTAGGCATAAATAATCAAAAACACCTACATGGAGGCCAGGCATGGTGGTACATGCCTTTAATCCCAGCACTTAGGAGGTAAAGGCTGGCAGATCTGTGTCAGTTTCAGGCCAATCTGGTCTACAAAATGAGTTCCAGGCTTAACACTGCTACACAGACCCTACAGAAAGAAAAAGGAAAACCAAAAACCTACAAGGGTTAGTTAGAGTCAACAGTGAGGTGTTGTCAACAGGGCTTAGAACCTGGATTCAATTCCCAGCACCCACATGGTGGCTGACATTCATCTGGAACTCCAGTTGTAGGGGACCCAGTGTACTCATCTGGCCTCTGGGGACACCAGGAACACAAGTGCTACACAGACACACATGCTGGCAAAACACCCATGCAGGCTGAATTAGAAGGGAAAGGTCCCCTTTTCCAAGTCTCTGTAGGTGAACACTGGGATTCAGAACTGATGCTAACAAAATGAAGCTGTCCTGCCTACACTGAGGTAAAAGTCTATAATCCCAGCTACTGAGGAGGCTGACGCAGGAGAACTCAGAATGAAAAGAGGGCTATGGAGGAAGCTTACTAATAGTGCAAGGCCTGGGTTCAATCCCCCAAGTACTGAGGAGGGGAAGGGAGTGAAATTATCCTAATTACTCAAAACACTATTAAAACCAAGATCAAGCTAAACAGGTGGATGTCTGCAATCCCAACACTTGGGTGGCTGAGTCAAGTGAACTGTGCATTCAAGGCCAGCTTCCAATACATAAATTAGAAATCATCCTGGGCTACAAGAAAATTAAAAACAAAACAAAAAACAAAAAAGTGATGAATGAGGTAAAGGCCAAGAACAAACTGAAATACTTCACCTGAACCTTTCCTGCTCCACAGGTACAGCAGAAATTACAACACAATCTAGTCTTCTCAAAGATGGGACAATAAAACTACTAGGACATTCAAGTTTGATAAAGAAACATCTTTAAAAAAAAATAAACAAATAAGCCTTAAAAGATGCATCCAACACTTCCCCTACACAGCAAAAGAAAGCAATCCAAGTAAGAGGCTGTGCTTGGTCAAGAAATCCTACGTGCAGCCCGGTTGCGGTGGTGGCCCACGCCTTTAATCTCAGCACATGGGAGGCAGAGGCAGGAGGATCACTATGAGTTCGGGGCCAGCCTGGTCTACAAAGTTAGTCCAGATCTGCCAAGGCTACACAGAGAAATCCTGTCTCGGAAAGACAAAAACCAAAAAAGAAAAGAAAGAAATCCTACAAACAATGATGAGAAATGCAGACTTTCTATTTTGAAAAACCCGTTTCACGTTCCAAAACGAAAACGTTAAGATGCCTTGGTATTTTACTTTTTTCTAACTGTGCTGAATGGCTGATACAGGCTTGGTAGGTTGACCAAGCTGAGGCAGGATTACCGCCTATGGAATTGGTTCAAAGACAGCCAGGACAACGTAATAAGATATTGTCTGGAAACAAACAAAACAAAACCAAAAAGGAAAAAGAAAGAACGAAAGAAAAAGAAAGCCAGCTGGGGAGGGGAAAGCAGGAAGCATTGGAAATTCTTCAAGACCCGCTTCGACTGCATTCTGAGTTGGAGTTGATAGATCCAAACGGGTCTATCAAAAAAGAAAGAAAGAAAGAAAGAAAGAAAGAAAGAAAGAAAGGAAGAAAGAAGGAACTTCTACATTTCAAACCTGTGTATTCTCTGGGAAAGAAAAGGCCACGCTCTGTTCCTTCCCACTTTCAGTGAGAAGTTAGTGCCAGGTTTTGTGTTTTACGGTTCTGTCAATTCATCCCTGGCCTAAAGTCCACTCCGGAGGAGAAAAACAAAACCCACAACCTACATCAGTGTCCCCCCCACACAGCCCAGACAAGACGCAGCAGAGGTCTGCACAAGCCGGATCACGCGGCCGCGCCGGTACAATTTCAAAAACTTCACTTGACGGTTTCATTTATACGAAAAGGGGAGGAGGGAGAGAGAGAAATAAAATGCGCAGAGGAGACCAGGTTCACCTCCCTAGTCACTTGGGGCCCGAAGCCAAGTTAGGGAGGTGGGAAGTGGTGCTACGATCGTCACCGAGGCACCGGGGACAAAGTAAGGGGAAATAGGATGGAGGCGCGCGGCTCCGGGAAAGACGGCTGGAGACGGCCGGATGGGTCTCGCCGCGGGGATCCCAGCCCAAGGGGCATCGCGGCCCCGCGGATGGGCCGGTGCCGTGACAGCTGCCCGGCGAGCCGCGCGCGGCCCCATTCGCATCTCGCCATCTCCATCCCTCGCCCTGCGCAGCCGCGGCCGGGCGTCCACATCGCGCACGGAAAAAGGATACTCCCGGGTGCGGAAGGCCTCCTGAGTGTGCGGGATGGTGAACTGCGGCTCCTCTCCGGGCAGCGGCTTCACCAACGGGAAAGGCTTGCGGCCGAGCAGCGGCGCCATCGCGGCGGCGGGGACGGGGACCGGGCGCCGGAGGCTGAGCCGCTCCGCCTCGCAGCGCTAGGCCCCGGCGGCCCCGAGCGAAGGAGCGAGCGAGCGAGCGAGCGAAGCGCCTGGCTCCCGGGGCGATGGGGGAGGGGAGGGGTGAGAGGGCGGCGCGAACTCCGGCTTCCCTCAGAGCTGGCGGGACCGCGCCACAGCCATGGAAAGCAAGGGGAACACCTCGAGGGGAAGAAACCGAGAGATCCTCCTCGCTCCTCCCGGCGGCTTTCACCTCACGCCGGTCTCCGCCGCGGCGGCCGCTAGTCACGACTCCTCTCCAGCGGGCACGGGAGGAAATTATTGAAAAATGGCGGGAGATTCCCTTCCTCCCCCGCCCGCTGCCGGGCCAGAACGCAGACTAACTTGCTTCTCCCCGTGGCGCCCTGGGGCGAATGCTCCGATAGGCGGAGGGCTGGTCGGCGTCCGTAGCCTATTGGCTGAGAGAGGCTGCCGCTCCACGCTCGAGTCCCGCCCCCTGGGCCCCAGCCACGTAGTTTGGTTGCAGCGCACTAGAGGGCAGTCTGAAAAGGTGAAAGGTCACGTTATGTAAGAGCCGGCGACTGGAGTGCGGGCTTCCCGTGGCGGACTTAAAAAGTAATGGGACAGCGCGGAGGGGGGGGGGGGAGGACGAACGGCGGAGCGCTCTAAGGGGTCAGAGCAGAAAGGCCCGTCACACTTACAGACATTGCGCCATCTGTCACCGACGGCGACACCGACATCCGGGCACCCACTGTCCGTGTGGTGCGCCGGTGGGGAGGGGGGAAGGAAGGGAGGGAGAGCGCGCGGCCAGGGGCTTTGTCTTTCCACTCGCGCTCCGCCCCCTTCTTAAAGGGGCCCTGCTCGGCCACGCCCGGGGATGCGCGGGCGGAGCTGGGCTGGGCGGGAAGTCACTCGGGCCCTCCCCCTAATAGAAGTTCCAAGAATTAGGACCACTGGGATCCCCAGCATCGCTCCCCAGCAGACGTCGGTGTGGTTTGAGAAACTGAGGTTAGGATCATGTAAAAGTTTCTTTACAAATATATGGAGGAGGGGCCACAGAGCCAGCTCAGGGTTTAAGATCTTGTATTCTTCTTTCAGAAGACTCAGGTTCAATCCCTACCTCCCACATCAGGTAGTCTGAAATTGCCTGTAGCTGCCCTCCAGGAGCTACCAGGCCTCTTGGCTCCGCAAGCAGCAGCACTCCCTTACAGGTAACACCCCCACCACGCACGCACACATACCCAATTTGAAAGCAAATCTTATTTTTTATTTTTCGAGACAGGGTTTCTCTGTGTAGCCCTGGCTGTCCTGCACTTGCTTTGTAGACCAGGCTGGCCTCGAACTCACAGCACTCCGCCTTGCTTCTGCCTCCCGAGTGCTGGGATTAAAGGCGTGTGCCGCCACCGCCCGGCTTGAAAGTAAATCTTTAAAAAAGCTTAGGTGGGAGAATAATGTAGAAGTTTCTTTTGTATGTATATACACACTTAAAGACTACATAAATGTTTATATATGTTACACGAGTCCGACCAAGCCATGCGTGCGTTTGAAGCTGGAGGCTCCTGAGTGAGTTCGTGGCTACCTGGGCTACAAAGGGTCTCACAAGCCAGCCTGGGCTGAAGAGCAAGACCGTATCACAATAAGTACATGCATACAATTATATTAAAGGACACAGATTTATTAAGATAAGGGAGCTGGGGAAGTGGTTCAGCAATCAAGAGCACTTCCGGTTCCTTCAGAAGACCTGACTCAGATTTCCCCCCAGCACTTGCGTGAGAGGTCCACAACTGCCGGGAACTCCAGAGTGAGACTCTTGCAACCCTGTAAACATACCCCCACATGCATAATTTAAAATAAATACATGGTTAAAGGTTAAGAACACATACCGCTCTCGCAGAGGACCTGAGTTAGGTCCCAGCACCTACATGGAATGGGTGACAACTGCTTGTGACTTCAGTACAAAGGTTGCCCAGCGCTCTCTTCTCAACTCTGAAGGCACATGCACATGCCTTCACCCTCCCACCCCCGCCCTGCTCACATAATTAAAAAATAAGTACACAAATGAGACTCTGAAACCAATAATAATAATAAATTTTAATTTATGGGATATTAATTAAAATTATATTAAAGGACACAATATGTTGAAATATTGGGGTTAAATTAGATGGTGAGGGCACACGCCTTTAATCCCAGCACTCTGGAGGCAGAGGCAGTTAGATTTCTATGAGTTCAAAACCAACCTGGTCTACAGAGAGAGTTCCAATTCAGCCAGGCTACAAGGAAAAACCTTGTCTCAAAACAACAAAGTAAATAAATAAAAAGAGCTGGGCAAGGTGGCGCACCCCTTTAATGCCAGCACTCGGGAGGCAGAGGCAGGTGGATTGCTGTGGCCAGCCTGGTCTACAAAACGAGTCCAGGACAGGTAAGATAACATAGAGAAACCCTGTCTCAAAAAACCAAAACAAAACAAACAAAAAAAAAAAGAAAGAAAAATCCCCCCAAAACAAACAAACAAATAAATGTTGGGGTGAGAGAGATGGCTCAAAGTTAAGAGTACTGGTTACTTTTTCAGGGACCAGAGCTTGAGTCCCAGCACCCAAGTGGTGGCGCACAACAGTTTGTAACTCAAGTCTTCTGGTCTCCTTGTGCACATGTGGGGCACAGACACATGGGCATGCATAGAGACATATAAAATACAGTAAAATAATAGTAAGAGCTTTAAAAAAAGATGGGGATCTGATACTTGGTGGCCATGGAGATCAGAATGCCAGCACTGGGGAGGCTGTTTTAAAACGGAGGTGGGGAGAAGGGCAGGAGACATGAAAGCAAAAACAGAAAGTAAAGAAAAATACAGCTTTAATCCCAGCACTTGGGAGGCAGAGGCAGGTGAGTCACCGTGAGTTGGAGGCCAGCCTGATCTACAAAGCAAGCCCAGGACAGCCAAGCCTACACAGAGAAACCTTGTCTCAAAAAAGAAAAGAAAAATACAGCCAGGTATGGTGGTTTTTCGAGACAGGGTTTCTCTGTGTAGCCCTGGTTGTCCTGGACCTCTTTCTGCAGACCAGGCTGGCCATGAACTCAAGAGAGATCCACCTGCCTCTGCCTCCTGCGTGCTGGGACTAATGGCGTACGCCACCACTGCCCTGTTGTAGGATATTTGGTCACACTGTGAACCCAAAATTGTATACTGGAAAGACCTGTTTCCAGTTGTGGTGTGGCTCAGCCCTAGCACACACCTTCAATCCAAGAGGTTTCTGTAAACAGCATTAAATAAAGTCAGCCACAGGTCAAGAGGCTCAGCAAGCAACCAGCTGACAGGAAGTGAACATGGGGGAAAAAACGTAGTGAGAGGAAGTCCAGATGGATAGAGAGACACACAGGAAGTAGAAAGGAGGGACATTCAATTTGAAGGGTTTTTAAAACAACATGGAGGAGAAGGGGCTTTTTCTTCTGGAAAATGCTGGGGCTTAGCTGGGTAGGAAGGTGCTTTCTCTGCCTCTCTGAGCCAGAAGGTTTTCACCCCAGCATCTGGCTCTTGAGTCTTTATTGGTAAAAATCAAATTTTTGGGAGTTTTGTTTAAAAATAACACTGGGCCAGGCATGATGGGTGGTGCCTACCTTTAATCCCAGCACTCGGGAGGCAGAGGCAGGTGGATCGCCTGTGAATTTGAGGCCAGCCTGGTCTACAAAGTGAGTCCAGGACAGCCAAGGCTACACAGAGAAACCCTGTCTTGAAAAAAGAAAAAAAGAAAGAAAGAAGAAGAAAACTACCCTGGCTGGATTTATTTCTGGAGGGAGTATGGCTGCTACTAGGCACATGTGGAGGCCAGAGGAGGTGGTTCTCCCGCACCCCCCCCCCCTTGTGGATCCTAAGGATTAAACTCAGGCCCTGAGGCTTGGCAGCAAGCACCCTGCTGAGCCATTTGCAGGCCCATAGTGTATTCTTACTCCCATTACCCTCTGGTCTCCCACCTACTCCCTCTAATTCTTTATTCTGAACCGGAACCAAAACCACCGCTTTCTACTTTCATTCTTTGTTTTGTTGTTTTTGTTGTTACTGTGGTTTGCTTTTTGATTGTTTTTTTTTCCCCCCCTGTGGTGTGGTGGGGGGAGGAGGGCGAGGTTCATGAGGGATGCTTTCAGGAGCATTGGCAATTTACCAGTTGCTACACCACTGAAGACACCTCTCCCTCCCCCCCCCCCCCAGCACCCACTGCCTCTTATAGATTACCAGGGAGGGGCAGTGCCTCTGAGTCCCTCCCCCATCTATGACAAAATGCTGATGAGCCCCAGTGTTTCGTTCATCTTATGCAGGCAGTCACAACTCAAGGCTTTTGAGGTGGGGTCTCTTTGAAGCCAGGCTGGCCTCTTTCTTACTGTGGAGCTGCAAGAATGAATGACCTGACCCTCTAATTGTCTGCCTCCACCACCCAGAGCTGGGCTTTACAGGTTTGTGTCTGTTCATTCACTCACTCACTCATTCATTCACTCATTCATTCATTCATTCATTCGTGTGTGCAGGTCAGAAGACACCTTGAAGAACTGGCTCTCAGTTCTTCAGTGTTCGGTTCCTGCTGCTCAGGCGATCAGACCCCCGGTTTCGTGGATGCTAGGCAGGCTCTCTACCAAATGAGCTACACCCCCACTGCACGACTTTTTAAAAAAATCATAATTATAGCATGATTACTCATTCCATATAGCCTCTCTCTCCCATTTGAATAAGCAAATTAATACTAAAGGACAGAGATTAAAGATGGCAGTTCCCAGGCACCCTCTACAGACCTCCTCCTGTGTCTGTTCCCAGTCAGCAGGAGCTGGTTTCCTGCTGGGAAAAGCACCATTTGGAGATGCCCACGCTTCCTCATGCAGTCCCCCACAGGACCAGAACCCTGTCTAGGGCCTGTCTTGTGCTCTGCGCATGGAGCGGTCCTGTCACCCACTCATCCCACATGGATCCCTTTACAAACTCAGCAGTTCAGCTTCTGTTGCTCCCTCTAAGTCCCGTCCCATTGGTATCTCAAACTCAGACTACCTCAAAGCTGAGGCATGTGGAGGAAGGGAGATTCAGGAATTGAAGGTTATCCTAAACTATATAGCAAGTTGGCAGCCAGCCTGGGCTTCCTGAGACTCTGTCTTAAAAACAAACAGCCAGAGCCTGGCAGTGGTGGTGCACACCTTTAATCTCAGCATTTGGGAGGCAGAGGCTGGTAGATATGAGTTTGAAGCTAGTCTGGTCTACAAAGCTAGTTCCAGGGCAGGCAGGGCTACACAGAAGAACCCAGACTGGGGAGTGGTAGGGACTGAAGGGATGGAGAACTACGGCACCAACTCTTCAAGTGGTCCCCCCTCACCTTCACATGCGATGAATGAATGAATGAATGATGAAACAACCTCTTACCCATATTATACTTTTTCCTTTTCCACCTTCCTTTTTTTTTTTTTTTTTTTTTTTTTTGCTTTTCGACATAGGGTTTCTCTGTGTAGCCTTGGCTGTCCTGAACTCGCTTTTGTAGACCAGGCTGGCCTTGAACTCACAGAGATGCACCTGCTTCTGCCTCCTGCCTCCCTAGTGCTGGGATTAAAGGCGTGCGCCACCATGCCAGGCTCCCACCTTCCTCTTAATTTAATGCACATACTTTGACCTCTTTCATATGCAGCAGTTAGCATCCAAGGAGCAACCAGATGATGTCAAATCTATACCCTTAAAATCTGATAGCTATTTCTCTTTTTTTTTTTCCTTCCAACAGTCTTCTTGAGCCATTGCTCATTTTCTTTCCTTCCTTCTTTCCTTCTTTCTTTCTTTTTTTTTTTTTCTTCAAGACAGGGTTTGTCTGTGTATCCCTGGCTGTCCTGGACTCACTTGTAGACCAGGCTGGCCTCGAACTTACAGGGATCTGCCTGCCTCTGCCTCCCAAGGGATTAGAAGCATGTGCCACCATGCCCGGCTCCCCTTGTTATTTCTGGCTTAAATCATATTATGATAACGTTTTTATTATTATTATTATTATTATTATTATTATTATTATTATTATTATTATTATTATTATTATTATTATATAATGACTTTTTGCTTTAAATTTTCTCTGGTGACAACACAGCAAGATGGCACAGCAGGTAAGGGAGCTTGAATCCTGGACCCACATGGCGAAAGAGGACTCCTGCAGGTTGTCCTCTGACTTTCACAATCACAATGGAGTTTACACACACACACACACACACACACACACACACATACACACACACACACAAATTATTTTTGAGACAGCTTCCTGTAGCCCAGAGTAACCTTGCAGCCAAGGATGACCTTGAACTTCTGATCCTCCTGCCTCCACCTCTGAAGTTCTGAACTGTGTGTGTGTGTGTGTGTGTGTTTTTTCACATGTGTATGCCTGGTGAGCCCAAGGTTGACTTCAGAAGTCCTCAAAAGATCTCCCTCTCATTCGTTGAGACAGAACCCAGAGCTCATCAGTACAGTTACTCTGGCTAGGCAGCTGGCAACCCCCTCCCTCTACTTTCTAAATGCTACTTCTGAGAGTCACCATGGCCACCCAGCATCTAAACTCTGGTAAGTGCTTTAGCCATGCGCCATTCCCTAGCTCAGCTTCTTGCTGTTGTTGTCCTTTCTACTAGAAGAGACTTAGCCTTCTGTTGAACCAACATGATTGAAGTCAGTGGTTTCACAGGGAGCTTTTCGACTAGGTGCCAACAGACCAGACATGGCAAAACCAACTTACCAACTCACACAAAGTGCTGTATAGCCAAACTGAAACATTCTTTTCAAAATCTTCTCTTTTTTTATTAAATATTTATTTATTATGAATACAATATGCATCAGATCACATTATAGATGGTTGTGAGCCACCATGTGGTTGCTCGGAATTGAACTCAGGACCTCTGGAAGAGCAGACAGTGCTCTTAACCGCTGAGCCATCTCTCCAGACCCTCAAAATCTTCTTAAATTTTGTTTATTTGGTTGGTTGATTTTTTGTTTTGTTTTTGGGTTTTTTGAGAGATAAGGGGAGGGGCTGGAGAAATAGGTCAGGAGTTAAGAGCTCTGGCTGCTCTTCCAGAGGTCCTGAGTTCAATTCCCAGCAACCACATGGTGGCTCACAGCCATTTATAAAGTGATCTGAGCCAGGCTTGGTAGTGCACGCCTTTAATCCCAGCACTCGGGAGGCAGAGGCAGGCGGATCGCTGTGAGTTCGAGGACAGCCTGGACTACAAAGTGAGTCTAGGACAGCCAAGACTACACCGAGAAACCCTGTCTCAAAAAACCAAAAAATGAATGAATGAATGAATAAATAAATAAATAAATAAATAAAATAAAAAAATAAAGTGATCTGATGCCCTCTTCTGGCCTGCAGGTGTACATATGATAGAGCATTCATATACATAAATATTTTTCAAAAAGGTAAGGGTAGCTGTTTGTGGTGGTACACACCTTTAATCCAAGTACTTGGGGAGGCAGAGGCAGGTGGATCGCTGTGAGTTTGAGGCCAGCCTGGTCTACAAAGTGACTCCAGGACAGTTAAGGCTACACAGAGAAACCTTGTCTTGAAAAATGACAAGGGTTTCTCTGTGTAGCCCTGGCTGTCCTGGATTTGCTTTGTAGACCAGGCTGGCCTTGCACTCAGAGGTCCACCTGCCTCTTCATCCTCAGAACTGAGATTAAGAGCATGTGCTACTATGCTTGGCTATCTTTTATTTTATGTGGATGACTGTTTAGCCTGTATGTATGACTGTGCACTAAGTGTGCCATGTCCTCATAGGCCAGAAGAGGACATTAGATCTCCTAGAACTAGAGTTACTCTTCATTGCTAGCTTCCATGTATGTTTTTAATACATATAATCATATAATATATTCATACATAACTTATACAATATATATGTGTGTGTGTGTATATAAATAAAATTATCTTGGGAGGTTCAAGACAGGGTTTCTCTGTGTAGCCTTCACTGTCCTGGACTCACTTTGTAGACCAGGCTGGCCTGGAACTGAAAGAGATCTGCATGCCTCTGCTGGGATTAGAGATGTGCACCATCGCGCCCAACTAATTTATATATACTTTATCTTCATGTATGATGGGTGTTCGTGTGAGTGCCAGAACATGAGCCAGAGTTCATGTGGAGGTCAGAGGACCACCTGAAGTTTGGTCTTCATCTTCCACTGTGTTTCTTGTTCACCTGTGTAGTCCAGGCTAGCTGGGCCTTGAGCTCCCAGGAAATCCAGTTTCTTCCTTTTTTTTTTTTGTTTGTTTTTTGTGGGTTTTTTTGGTTTTTCGAGACAGGGTTTCTCTGTGTAGCCTTGGCTGTCCTGCACTCACTTTGTAGACCAGGCCTCGAACTCATGGGGATCTATCTGCCTCTGCCTCCCGAGTGCTGGGATTAAAGGTGGGCGCCACCACCGCCCGGTGAGTTTCTGCCTCTTATATCACATAGGACACTGGGATTATAGACGGCACTACTGCATCTGGCCTTCTGTAGGTTAGGTTGAAACTCAGGTAAACGCTTCACCCACTGAGCCATTTCCTTAACCCTATTTTTTCCATTTTCCTGAGACAGGATCTTTCCATGAAGCCTAGCCAGGCCTTGAACTCACTAAGCAGGCGGCCTGCCTCAGGCTCCTGCATGCTGCTGTCATCCTTACCCCTCACACACACTACAAGGGCAGTCTTGAAACCATTCTACTCCGGAAGGGCATTCCGTGGGAGCAAGAGTGGACAGGGCCAGCCCATGACGACTTCACAAGCACTTGCCCGCCCCAACTCTGCTTCCAAAGCCCTGTAGAAGGAAGCATTCAGATACTAACAAGACATATTTCAAATAGTTTAATTTTAAAAATACTCTATTCAGTGCTAAAATAGGTCTTCACTTGCTGTTGCCCATTTCCATTTTTCTTAAACTTTTTTTTCAGACAAAAAATAAAATCATAAAGTTCAATTAAACATGCAGATTTCAAAGAAAAGGGTTCTTTCTAGAAAGTCTGAGCTGAAGGAGTACTGGGGGGCAAGTACTGCGGTCAGACCCTCCAATCCTAGCTGGGATTTTCTGCAGCAGGAGGCACAGATGCTGGAATGAAATGGACAGGAGGAAACAGGAAGCTGTGTGTGTGTGTGTACGCGTGGTGAGAAGCAGGTTTTGGCAGGCACAGGGCGCGGAGCAGCTGGGGCATCCAACAGAGGCTGGCCTCAGGGTCAGGATGCTATCCCCCACGGTCTCCTGCCCACAGGTGGGGAAAGCCCTCCCCTCTGGGAGCGCCACCCCCACTGTTGTCCAAGTCTCCACCAGGCAGTCAGTCCTTCTTCCAGCAGCAGCCAGCAGGGCCGGGCCCTGAGGCAAAGTCTGTAGTCTACAGTCTCCATTCAAATTCAAGTAATCCTAGGCACTCTTCTCTAGGGTGCCTTCCACACCTTTCTACTCGTGGCGGGCGGCGCCAGCAGCTCCGTGGTTCTGCAGGTGACAGATGAGCCTTGATGCTCTGGCCTACATGGGGTGCAGAAAGGATGTGAGTGCTCCTCTGCTCCAAGAGCAAGCAGACACGAGTGTCAGGGACAGGAAGATGATGTGACGACCCCACGCCCTCCGTCAGCCTTCTAGCCCAGAGGGCTCCCACGCACAGGCTCTGGACCCTAGTGCTTGCCCGGACCCCAGCATCAGAGCTCGGCCAGACCAGAATGCAATAAATAGAGGCAGGGGCCAGGAGGCGAGGGGCCGGACGGTGCTAGCTTTCCGACGTGGTCTGGGGCACTGCAGGTTGGTCCATACAGAATCGCTTCAAGGGCGGGGCACCCGAGTCCTCCTCTTCCTCAGTGGTCTAGAAGTAGCAGGACAGGGTACAGTGAGCCACTCCTGAGTAGCCCTAGCCATTCACCACCCTGCAGCCTACCCTCTGCTTACTCTCGAGTGGCCAAACCGGGCTATTTTAGAACCTGGTGACTCTGTTTCCCCAGCAGACCCTACATCCTACCACAGCATATCTGCGCTAGCCACTAGTTCCTAGGGTCTTTCCTTCTGTTCCTTGGAAATAGGGACAGCTGGTAGCTAGCCTCTTACCTGTGTCTCTAGTGGAACCGGCTCTTCCTTTGTGAGGGTGGGAGGCTCATCTGCAACTTCAGATGCAGGCAGTGATGGCTCTGCAAGAACAGCTGTGTTAGCACAAGGTAGGTCTGGCCTTGGCCTTGGCCTGGGGAGAGCCTGAGAGTCATGTCAAGAAGATGCAGGCCTGGGAGCCACTGTCCCTCACATAAGATGGATAAAGTATGACCAGATCACAGAGGGCCACCATCCCAGCCTGGGTGGCAGACACTGGGAACCAAAGCTCACCTGCCATTCCAACTACCACCATGCCTACTGTGCCTCTCGGTTCTGAGACGGCTGCTATGTCACATAAAACAATGGAGGGAGGGAGAGACAACAGCACATGGCCAGCAGCAAGCACGCATTATCCACACCAAAACCAGTTCAATCGTGTGGCTTACTGGTAACAGGGTAAAAACCCCAGAAGCTAACAAGAGCCAAAGACACATGCGAGGCACCCCAGGACTCACCCTCCAACATCTCCTGGCCCAGGGTGGGTGGCTGGGAGTCATCGGTACGGAAGTCTGCAGTGTGTGCTGGGCTCAGGGACTCGCTCTGCTGAGGACTGGGGCTGGAGTTGGTGCTGCTGTCCACCTTGAGTTGATAGACATCTGACACGGAACTCTGGTTGCTGTTCTCGTCTGGAAACCAAGCAGTAAAGCAGAGCTGGCGTGGCACCATCCAAGGAGCTCAGGCAGAGCCACCAACAGTTACCACCGCCGCAGACACCCCTAGAAGGGAGGCATGAGCAGGGTTCCCGTGCCCTGGGATTTATCTGCAGAGCCTAAGCTGACTTGAGACAGGTGTTGCTGTGTGGAGCAGGCCGGCCTCAACCTCTTATCTATCCTCTGCCTCTGCTTCCGCAGTCCTAATGACAGGTGTGACGCCGCACACCTGGAGAGAACTCGCTGTGTAGCCTTCACCTCTTGAGTTCTGAGATTGGAGGCATGCACCTCCACACCTGTTTTTTGAGGTGCTGAGGTTGGAACCCAGAACTTCCAGTGTACTGACTGAGTGAGCTCTCTACCAGTTGAGTCATAGTCCCAACCCAAGCATTTTCTATTTGACAATATATAGTGCATGCAGCCAAAACCTATGAGCACAACATTTCTAGGCCAGGAATCCACTTACATAACCATGTTTCTACTGCCTACCAATTACAGCTCTGGCCTGGTAGCTTCTCGCTGCACAGTGGGAGGCAGGGGTGCCATCTGTGCCTTCCCCTGGCACACAGACTGGAAGCACCACGTGTCTGGACCTCAGGGTTCCTGAAGGAGGCTGTGGTGTCTGGAGGCGGTCACCTCAGGCTCTCCGACACCTGACAGCCCCAAGGATGAGAGATGACCACCTGGGGCTCTGTCTACAGGCTTAAGGTCACCAAGGAACTTAAAAGCTGAGGCATCCGCAGTTCTCCATGCCCATCATCGCCGCCAGCAGTCACAGTCAGACTCCCTTATCACTAGCCTAGCCTCATGGGGCAGCCTTGAACGTTGGCCTCACACCACAGACAAAGTGAACACTCCAGCCCATGCATGGCTCCTGTGGTGGAGAGGGCTCTGTGTCCCTGTACTTCTCAGGGCAGACAGACATCTTTGCCCTCGGGCCTTGCTTTCTGCCATTCTTTAACCCATAGCCTGACTCCAGCAGCTGGAAGCTGGCCAAGCGCTATTTCATGGACTGTATCCCTGCCAACCTCCCTACTGCTGGCTGGTGTGATTTCTCCCCGCAGACTCCCTGTTTACCAGGGTGGAAAGGCCCATCCCATGAGCTCTGATGCGCACACACTTCACCTTCATCACAGTGTATGGGCTGTCTCTCATACTGTGTTGTCGCCAACACCCCAGTGCCAGGTACAGGAAGTACAAACAAAAAGGATGAGTTGGTGACCAGGCTTATGCCTCCTGTCCCCTGGAGCGTTCTGTTCACTGAACACCCTTTCCCTGTGTTCTCGTCCATCTATGACACTGACCTTGGAGGGAAGGAGGAGGACAGCAGGGACAAGTGCATGCTGGGTAGCTTCCCATATAATTCTTAAGAGACAGTGGAAGGCCACTGCAGTCTACCCTCTTTCAGGACTACTATCCTCCACGCTAAAATGAAGTAGTGTGTGTGTGTGTGTGTGTGTGTGTGTGTGTGTGAGAGAGAGAGAGAGAAAGAGAGAGAGAGAGAGAGTGAGAGAAAGAGAGAGAGAGGAGAGAGAGAGAGAGGAGAGGGAGGGAGGGGGAGAGAGAGAGAGAGAGAGAGAGAGAGAGAGAGAGAGAGAGAGAGAGAGAGAGAGAGAGAGAGAGAGAGAGGAGAGGGAGGGAGGGGGAGAGAGAGAGAGAGAGAGAGAGAGAGAGAGAGAAAGAGAGAGAGAGGAGAGAGAGAGAGAGAGAGGAGAGGGAGGGAGGGGGAGAGAGAGAGAGAGAGAGAGAGAGAGAGAGAGGGAACGCTGAAGTTCTGATTCAGGCCTGGTGGCACCGACCTGTTACAGCAGCCACTTGAGAAACTGAGGCAGAAGGATGCAAGTTCAAGGCCAGCCTGAGGAACCTACAGAGATCCTGCCTTTAAATTAAACACAAAGGGGCAGGAGCTTGCCTCGCACTTGTGAGGTCATAAATTCAATTCCAGGTTCTGCCAAAAGGGAAAAAAAGAGCAGTGAAGTTCTGTGGCCTGTGCACTCTGGCTTTGGGAATGTTCGAGTCCTCAAGTGTGGATGGATGACAACAACTGCAGAGCTGGTGGCGCGGGCTGACAGGATGCAAATGAGAAGTGACGTGACTCTGCCTTCTGGCCACAGTGCTGTGTGGGTGGAAAAGGGCCTGAGAGCAGTGGTTCTCAACCTTCCCAATACTAAGACCCTTTCATACAGTTCCTCATAATGTAGTGAGCCCAACCATCAAACTATTTTCGTTGCTACTTAATACTGTGGATTTTGCTCATCTTATGAATCATAGTGTAAATACCTGTGTCTTCTGATGGCCTTAGGCAACCCCTGTGAAAGGATCGTTTGACCCCAAAAGGGGTCGTAACTCACAGGTTGAGAACCTCAGCACTAGAAGGCATGCTGTGGGTGCTGGGTCAGTCATTCAGGCTGGCTGTCTCAGGAGATAACAATCTTTGGGGTGGGGGGGTTCAAGACAGGGTTTCTCTGTGTAATACCCCTGGCTATCCTGGAAATTATTCTGTAGACCAAGCTGGCCTCAAACTCAGAGATCCACCTGCCTCTGTCTCCAAGTGCTGGGATTAAAGGCATGTACCACCACACCAGCTCAGGAGGCAGCAATCCTGATTATGGGTGGCCTACTAGAGACACCCTAAAAAAGAGACAGCTTCTGATAGGCAGAGGAAAGAGGATCTCTGTGAGTTTGAGGCCAGCCTGGTCTACAAAGGGAGTTCCAGGATAATCAAGGCTGCACTGAGAAAATTCTATCTAGAAAAACAAACAAACAAAACCTCACAGCTTCTGGGAAGCCAAGCCGTCCGGCTGGAGAACTGTAGATGCCTGGTAGCCTCAACTCAATGCCTCAGCTTCCAACAATGGACAATAAGGGTATTAGCAGCAACCCTGCAGGGTTCCCATCAGCTTTAGTGGAAAGGCTCTGTGCTCTGAAATCAGCACTAACACCCAAGACCTGAAGCTATTTCCCAGAGAATGGAACTCAGTGTGCTGTGGGTGGACCCCAGGGCCTTAACGTGCTGAGCCAGTCTCAGTCCAGGCATGGTCTTTCTTTCTTTCCTTTTTGTTTTATACAAATATTCTTATTTTTCATTACATGTATGTGTGTCTCTCTGTGTGTGGACCCCAGGGCCTTAACATGCTACGCAAGCACCACACTGAGCCAGTCTCAATCCAGGCATGGTCTTTCTTTCCTTTTTTTTTTTTTTTTTTACACATATATTTTTATTTTTCATTACATGTATGTGTGTCTCTGTGTGTGTGGGTACACAAGAGTAGTGAACACAGGTGCCCACGGAGACCAGAAAGGAAATCAGCTCCTCTGGGGCTGGAGTTGTAAGGCGCCTGATGTGGGCATTGGGGACTGAACTCATGTCCTCCGCAAGGACAGTTCCTACTTTAAGCCACTGAACCACTGCTCCTGCCCACTTTTTGGTCTTTCAAGACAGGGTTGCTGGCTGGCCTGGAACTCAGAGATCCACCGAGTGCTACGTATGCGCGCACAACCACACATTGCTCCCAGGTAGGTTCTTATTCCTGTGACTTCACTGAATTTTTCTGATTTAAAAAAAAAAATATTTCTTTGTATTTTAGGTGGATAAATGTTTTGCCTGTGTGTTCATACATGCCCCTACTTGTGTGCCGGGTGCCTGTGGAACTCAGAAGTTATCAGAACCCCCTGGCACTGGAGTTATGGATGGTTGTGAGCAACCATGTGGGTGCTGAAAACTGACCCTGGGTCCTTGGCAAGAGCAGCAAGTGCTCCTGACCACTGAGCGGCCTCTCCAGCCCCAAGGTTTCTATTGTCTGCAAGGGAGACAGGCACAGTCAACTCACCCTGGAATTCAAGAAGGAGGGAGGAGTTGGCTGAGGCATCAGAGGGAAAGCCATTGGGTTCCCGGGCAGCTGAGCTGTTCGATTTTGACTTTTCTTTCTATGAAAGCAAAAAAGAAGAAGAAAAAGAAATATGACATAGATAAGCAGGAGCCTCACAGGGGGACAGGGGCACCTGCTGTCTGGAAGCCCTCAGGGGTCTGAAGGGAAGTCATGGGATGGGGGAGCCTGGGAACCGGGAGGCAGGCAGAGAATGACAAAGGCCCAGGTAATTGCTTCCTCTCCACCGGCCTCTCTAGCTGAAGCAGCTGAGCCACAGGGGGCCGGGGCCTTGGCCTCCCCCTCAGCACTGTGGTTCTCTTCTGCCCTGATTGCAACGTTCAGGACTCAGCCCAGCCGGTCCCTGCACCCAGGCAGAATGAGGGACAAAATACACACATTTGAGACAGTCCCTTGGTTTTTTGTTTTCGACCCCTAGTTAGGCAAAAGGGAACACTGCAGGTAGGACAAAAGCTGCAGTCACCAGCATCCTTTCCCATGACAGCACTTCCAGCAGACAGAGGCTGTCGGAAGGGACCACAGTGAGAAGCCATGGTCACTGGGCCTCACACAGCAGAGGGAGCGCCAACAGCAAATGCTGAAATCCGCAGTCTCAGACTCACCAACCCGTCTTTTTTTTTTTTTCTTCTTGAGACAGGGTTTCTCTGTGTAGCCTTGGCTGTCCTGGAACTCTATTTGTAGACCAGGCTGGCCTTGAACCCACAGAGATCCACCTGCCTCTGCCGTGGGAATAAAAGTGTAAGAAACCATGCCCGGCTCCAACCCGTACTTTTCACATCTCTTCACTGTAGATGCAGCAGTGATACAAAGAGTAGTTAGAAACCCTTAAACCAGCCAGGCGCGGTGGCACACTCCTGTAGTATCAGCACTCCAGGAGGCAGAGGCAGGCAGATCTCTGTGAGTTCAAGGCCAGCCTGGTCTACACAGAGAGTCCATGATAGTTAGGGCTACACAGAGAAACCCTGTCTTGGAAAAAAAACCAAAAAACCCTTAAGCCAGCCAGGTAGTGGTGGTGGCGGCGGCGCACGACTTTAATCCCAGCACTCGGGAGGCAGAGGCAGGTGGATCACTGTGAGTTCGAGGCCAGCCTGGTCTACAAAAGTGAGTCCAAGACAGCCAAGGATACACAGAGAAACCCTGTCTCGAAAAAACAAAAAACCAAAAACCAAAAAAACCAAAACAAACAAACAAAAACCCCAAACAAAATAACCCTCAAGCTTAGTCCTATAAATAAGTCACTTATGTCTATTTTTGCCTTCACCTCTATTTTTTATATGTAGACCTATTTCTTTAACTGATTTAAATGACATTTATTTTGTATGTGAATATATGTGAACTTGTGTGGAGGCCAGAGGACAACTTTGGGGAGTATGTTCTCTCCTTCCTGGGAATTGAACTGGAGTCATCGGGCTTGGTGCTAAGGGCCTTTATCCACTGAGCCACCCTGCCTGCCCAGGTAGACCTAATTTGACTGTAGTTGTAAACACTTCACCACTTTCCTACATAAACACATGTTGTAGCAGTTATATCATACTCTATTTGCCCTGATTCACCAACTGCTTTCCAGCAGTAGATGTGTGTGTGTGTGTGTGTATGTATGTATGTATGTATGTATGTATGTATGTATGTATGTATGTATCAAGTTTGAGGCCAGCCTGGGCTCCACGAGACTGTCTCAAAAACCAAACCAAACCAAACAAATGGGCTGGAGATGGATCAGCAGTTAAGAATACTAGCTGAGCCGGGCGTGGTGGTGGTGGCGCAGGCCTTTAATCCCAGCACTCTGGGAGGCAGAGGCAGGCAGATCAATGTGAGTTTGAGGCCAGCCTGGTCTACAAAGTGACTCCAAAAAGCAAACAACAAAATAATAATAATAATAATAATAATAATAATAATAATAATAATAATAATAATAATAATAATACTCTTCCATAGGACCTGGGTTCAGCACCCACACAGCAGCTCACAACCATCGATAACTCCATGTCCAGGGACTCTCATGCCCTCTTCTAGCCTCTGCGGGCAGCAGGCAAGCTTGTGGTGCACAGGCATACATGCAGTCAGAACACCCACACACTCAAAAGAATTAAACACAATTGCCCCAAGAGCTAAGCAGTCAACTCAATAAGCTAGAAAAAAAAAACAAAACAAGAGCAAAGAAAATGAATGAAAAGGAAATAACAGTAGCAAAGAAACCAGAGATTGTTGGGAATAGTGGCACACGCCTTTAATTCCAGCACTGGGGAGGCAAAGGCAGAAGGATCAAAGTGAGTTTGAAGCCAGCTTCATCTACAGAGTGAGTCCAGGACAGCCAGGGGTACCCAGAAAAACCCTGTCTCAGAAAAAAAAAAATCCAGAGATTATTGGAGGTTGGTCTGATGTATTTTGATGCTAATTACTACTTGCTATCTGTGACCTACCTTGCCTAGAGCCTAACCTATTTAGCCAATAAAAGGCCATCACAATTGGGCAAGGCAAATGAAATAGGCGTGGCTAAGGTTCCCGGGCTGGGGAAACAGAGAGATTCTTGGGAAAAAGAGAGACAGGAAAGAGAGGCGAAGGGCACGCCATCTTGGGTTAGATGGAGGAAAAAACACATGGCCACGTGGATGGAGGATTCGGCCCAGATAAAAAACATTAACAAATATATAGGATTATGGATGGGAGGTAACTTGATAGAAATTATTAGAAGCAGATGGCATGGGATTGGGGCAGGGATTCCATACTTGGCCACTATGGGAAGTAGTTTAGGGGATTAATGTTTACCCTGCCCCAAGTTAACTAAGGCTATTTTAAAATGTAACAGGTGTTTGTGTCTTGATTGATTGCTAGCGGGTTAAAAAAAAAACCTGCCGTAATAATGTTTATTATCAGGCCATCCTGGTAAATTAACAAGAAGAGATTAATAAAAATTACCTAATAAGTTTTTTATACAGGTTTGAAAAGCAACAAAATCACCTACTGTGGAAAAGCCACAAGTATATAAAAAATGAGTGAAAGGCACAGTAAGCAAGCGTGTAATGTGTTTGGCTGGTTGGTTTTACTTGTCTGGGCGGTTTCTGAGACAAAGTTTCACCATGTAGTTCTAGCTAGAACATTTATGTGTAGGGATCTGAGTGAGAATGGTCCCCATAGGTTATTATGTTTCAATACTTGGTGCCCTGTTGGGAGAGATGATAGTGAGTTTTAGGTCAACTTGACATAGGCAGAGTCATTTGGGATGAGGGACCCTTAATTGAGAAAATGTCCCCATCAGATTGGCTGTGGGCAAGCCTGTGGTGCATTTTCTTGATGGGTGCTAGGGTCACCCCCGGGCTAGTGGACCCGGGTGCTATAGGACAGCAGGCTGAGCAAGGCAGTCGGCAGCCTCCCTTCATGGCCTCTGCTTCAGTGCCTGCGCTGACTTTGCTGATGACCGACTGTGACCTGAGAGCTGTGAGCTAGAATAAACCCTTTCCTGCCCAAGCTGCTTATGGTTGTGGTCTTTACCACAACAATGAAAACTCCAGACAGAGGAGGTAGGGGTGGGCTTTGAGTTTTCAAAAGACTCACACCACTGCCAGTGCACTCTCTGCATCCTGCTTGTGTGAGCTCTCAGCTGTCTCAGCCACCATGTCTTAGACTCTAACCCTCTGAAGCCATAAGCCCAATTAAACTCTTTCTTTTATAAGTTGCCTTGATCATGGTATCTCATCCCAGTCACAGAGAGTTACTAAGACATGATATAAATCAGGATGCCTTGATGCCTCTGCCTCCTCAGTGCTGAGATTAAAGGTGTGACAAGTTTCAAAACACAAAATAATCTTCCAAAACACCCTACATACCAGCCCATTCGAAAACTGTGAGCAGAGGACCGCAGACATCTCAGATACCAGGTAGCCAAGCCTCCTATGTAAGACTGAGGGTAAATCCTGCAGGAAGCTGAGCGGCAGCGGCAGCCAGAATGTGAGCCCTTCTGAGGCCTGAGGGAAGGGGGCCTTGGCTCCCCAGTGAGGAGCCAGGACGAATGTCCATCTACAGTGAAATGATGGGCGTTAGGCCTGACTCCACATGTGGCTGTACTGCCTCGGGTGTCTCACGAACGGAAAGAGGACACTCAGCCGCAGATTACATCAAACACCTCTGTGTGGCCTTACAGAAGGGACAGATTCCGTCTGTTCCCTTCAGTATGGGGACAAGTGTGCTACCCCTGATCTCAATTATCAGCCTGTCTTTCACTAAGTTGTCCATACATGACCTCAAATTCCATCAGTAGCCCAGGCAGGCCATGGCCCTGGGGTCTTCCTGTTTCTGCCCGAGTGGCTGGGATTACAGGCCTGTGGCACCAAGCCCGACTAGTTGTTTTGGTTTTTTGACAGCTATGAAGCCCGGGCTCATAAGAATCCTGCCTCTGTCTCCCAGGCGCTGGCTGGGGTCTCAAGTGTGCAGCAGGAAAAATGTCTCTCTCTCTTTTTTTTTTTTTTTCCATTTTTCAAGACAGCATTTCTCTGTGTAACAGCCCTGGCT
The DNA here is from genome assembly GCF_964271855.1 of Acomys minous. Taxonomy (NCBI): domain Eukaryota; kingdom Metazoa; phylum Chordata; class Mammalia; order Rodentia; family Muridae; genus Acomys; species Acomys minous. Next base: position 74,322,422 of record NC_140498.1, read on the forward strand.
GTCTTGGACTCACTCTGTACACTAAGATGGCCTCAGCCTCCCAGGTGCTGGCTGGGATCTCACCTGTGCGCTACCACACGCAGCAGAAAATATTTCTTATGTTTAATTTAAATGCATCAACTGTATTTTAAAAGATTAAAAAAAAATCTCTGTAAAGTTTGAACTCTTCACTTGGGCACTGAGGCTCATAGCTGTAATGCTAGCAGCTGGAGGCCGGCAGAGGAGACACTAACAAGTTCAAGGACTGCCTGAGTTACACAGCGAGATTCTGTTGTAAACTCACCGAAAAAAAGAAATAAAATTAAACACTAAAGGACACTACAGAGTATTTATAAAACAAGTTACAAATGGAAAGACACATGGATAGCTTAATGAGCAATAAGAAGAATTCCCACTATTCCTAAGAAAAAGACTATGCAAGGAAATCGCCAAGCCTGGTGATGCAAGTTTATAATCTCAGCACTTAGAAGGTAAAGGTAGGGTGATCAGAAATTCTAAGCTATCCTCTGCTACAACATAGGCTTGGGCCAGCCTGGGTTACATAAAACCCTGCCTCAAAAAAAGAAAACGGGGCTGGAGAGATGGCTCAGAGGTTAAGAGCATTGTCTGTTCTTCCAAAGGTCCTGAGTTCAATTCCCAGCAACCACATGGTGGCTCTCACATGCAGGCAGAATACTGTACTAATAGTAAGTAAATAAATACTAAAAAAAGAAAAAAAAAAAGAAAAAAGAAAAAAGAAAGGAAACAGCAAGCCAGTGTGGTGGCACACGCCTTTAATCCCAGCATTCAGGGAGGCAGAGGCAGGCGGATCACTGTGAGTTTGAGGCCAGCCTGGTCTACAGAGCGAGTCCAGGACAGCCAGGGCTACACAGAGAAGCCCTGTCTTGAAAAACCAAAAAAAGAAAAAAAAAAAAAAGAAAGAAAGAAAGAAAAGGAAAGAACACAGCTCTGTGAGACGGCCTGGACAGCCCCTTCCCTGAAGCACATGCGGATGGCTAGGAAACACTGGGAGGGCTCCTTCTCCTGAAGAACTCACAGCAGAATATACACTTAGGTTTGGCAAAGCTGCACCCAGCCTCGGGCGTGCAGCCGTTTCCGCTGCAGTGTGGTCCTGGCGGAAACTGAAACTGGTATCGTCACTATGGAAAACAGCTCAGCCTTAGCTAGTACAGGCCAAATTACGCAGTGGAGACCCAGCGTCCGGAATGCTAGGAATGCCGCTGATCCGCACACTGAACTAATGCTCTAGGGGCACTGCTCTGCGACACCCACACACGGGGCCATCAGAGAGGGGGCTGGAAGGCTGCCTGGTGGCTGCCTAAGTCAGGGCTGCCGTGCTGTGAGCAAACACCATGGGCAAAAGCAAGTTGGAGAGAAAGGGTTTATTTGGCTTACACTTCCACGCACTGCTCCTCATCAAAGGAAGCCAGGACAGGAACTCAAGCCGGGCTGGAACCTGGAGCAGACGCGAATGCAGAGCATGGAGGGCACTGCTTAGGCTGGCTCGCTCAGCCTGGTTCCCTTTTTTTTTTTTTTTTCTTTTTTTGGTTTCTTTCAAGACAGGGTTTCCTTGTGTGGCCATGGCTGTCCTAGAACTAGCTCTGTAGACCACACTGGCCTCAAACCTGTCTACGCTGGGATCAAAGGCATTCGCCACCACTTATGGCCAGCCTGCTTTCTTACAGAACCCAGTGATGGCACCACCTGACAACAGGCTGGGCCCTCCTCCCTCCCCCAGGGGTCACTAATGAAGACAATGCTCTACAGGCTTGTGTAGGGCCGGCCCAGTCTTCTGGAGGCATTTTCTCCATTGGCGTTCCATCTTTTCAGATGACTCTAGTTTGTGTGTCAAGCATGAGGGAGTATCAATCCCCAGCTCCCACAGAAAAGCTGGACAGACAAGGCAGCCTTTCAGCTACCCTAGTGCTGAGGAGACAATCTGGGCAGCTAGCTTAGCTGAGTTTACTTCAGTAAGTCAGGGGAAGGGTGATAAAGTGAGACACCTGTCACCGACCTATGGCCTCCTCAGGCGCATGCTACCCACAAGAGAAGAAGAGAGTAATTACAGGCAGGTCTGAGGGAGTTTGCCTGTAATCCCAGGACCCCGGAGGTACAGACAGGATATTAAAGTTTGAGGTCAGCCTATCATTCAGAGGGAAATCCTGTATCAATAAAACAGAACACCCGGGCATAATGGCACACACCTTAAATCCCAGCACTCAGAGGCAGAGGCAAGCAGATCTCTGTGAGTCTGCGTATCAAATTGCAGAATAATCAGGGTTACACAGAGAGACTTTGTCTCACCCCAACCCCCTACCCACAAAGAAAAGATATAAACAAAAACAAAACAAACAAAACAAACAAACAAACAAAAAACAGGACCAAAGACAACATGAATTGATATGATAAATATATAGTGCTGGGCAAACCAAGAAATAAACCAAATGACAACAAAGAAAAATCAAGACACAAAAACATACATTTTATGATTCACTTTTTAGCTTTTTAATTTTTATTTTGTGTGTATGGGTGCACTGCTTGCATATATGTCTGTGCTCCACATATGTACCTGGTGCCAGCAGAGGCCAGAACAGGGCATCAGCTCTGGAACAGGAGCTACAGATGGGGGTGAGCCACGTGTGGGTGCTGGGAACTGAACTCAGGTCCTCCGGAACAGCATCCAGGGCTCTAAACTGCTGAGCCATCTCTCCAGCCCTACGATTCGTTTGTATAAAGTTCAAAATCCCTAAAAATGACCAGAGCGGTGGTAAGAACACATAAGAGAGTGGCAACTCCTAGACAGGAGGGCAGAACAGCACAGGGTCTTCAGAGTCAGCGATACTCTGTTCTGGGACCCTAGTGTTTCCATTTACTCACTGGAGACACGGACTCACGGTGCAGCCCAGGCTGGCTGGCTTAGAATTCCCACTCCAGAGTGCTGGAGTTACAGGTATGTATAACCCACCCAGCTACCCAGATGTGCACTACCAGAATGTTGGTTTATTGTTATTAGAGTGCAGAGTTCTGCTGGCTTTTTTGGGGGGGCGGGGGCAGAGTTCAAAGACAGGTTTTCTCTGTGTAGCCCTGGCTGTCCTGGACTTGCTTTGTAGACTAGACTGGCCTCGAACTTACAGAGCTCTGCATGCCTCTGCCTCCCAGAGTGCTGGGATTGCAGGTGTATACCATTGTGCCTGCCTTTGCAGAGTTCTGTTGTAAATTATTAGTGTTGTTGTTGTTGTTGTTATTATTATTATTATTATTACTGTTATTGTTATTATTGTTATGATTAGTTTTGGTTTCCCAAGACCTGTGTAGCCTTGGCTGTCCTGGACTCACTTTGTAGACCAGGCTGGCCTTGAACTCAGAGATCCACCTGTCTCTGCCTCCCAAGTGCTGGGATTAAAGGTGTGTGCCACCACACTGGCTGTAAATATATTTTTATACATATGTATATAATATATATATTATATACATACATACATATACACACATTCTTTTTTTCTGTGCTTGAGAAGGAATCCAGAGCCTCAAGCATTAGGCAAGAGATTGACCACAGAGCTACACTCTCAGCTTTCACTATATATTTTTAAAAGGTTTGTGTGCACATGTAAGCATTCTGCCCGTGTGCATGTCTGTGCACCATGTGCATGCCTGACATTGGGTCCCTGGAACTGGACTTAGAGGCAGTTTGTGAATCACCACGTGGACAATGGAAACTGAACCTGGTTCCTCTGCAAGAGCAGCAAGTGCTCTTAACCCCTGAGCCAGTTCTCCAGCCCTTATCTTATACTTTTAATAAACCAATGATTCTATGTTTCTATGGGGATGGGCACATTCCATGACACACAATACGAGATTAAAGAACAATTCTATGGCCTCAGCTCTCTTCCTCCACCTTTACATGGATTCCAAGTATTGAAATAAGGTTGCCAGGGATATGCAGCAACTGTCAGCACCATATGTATACTTTTCTTTAAAAGATTTATTAATGGGCTGGAGAAATAGCTCAGAGGCTAAGAGCACTGGCTGTTCTTGCAGAGGTCCTGAGTTCAATTCCCAGCACCAACATGGTGGCTCACAACCATTTATAATGTGATCTGATGCCCTCTTCTGGTCTGCAGATGTACATGCAGGCAGAGCACTGTAGACATAATAATAAATAAATAAATCTTTTGTTTGTTTGTAGCCTTGGCTGTTCTGGACTCACTTTGCAGACCAGGCTGGCCTTGAACTTACAGAGATCTACTTGCCTCTGCCTCCTGAGTGCTGGGATTAAAGGTGTGCGCTGGTACCACCCAGTAATAAATAAATCTTGAAAGAAAAAAGATTAGCTATTTATTTATGTGTGTGTGTGCACGCCTATGAATGAGTCCATATGAGGGGACCAAAAGGGAACATCAAATCTCTTGTAGCTGGAATACAGAGTGACAGCTGCAATCCCAGCTTAGGATGAGAGGAGGATGGTTAGTTCCAAACCAGTGTGGGCTGCATACCCCTTTTGAGTCCATGCTGAGCTACTCAGAGAGTCTAAAATGCAACCATGGGGCTGGAGTGACGGTCCAGTAGCTAAGCACACTGCTGTGTTCCAGAGCGCTCATGTTCAGGTGCAGCACTCCCATGGCAGAGCCCAGCTGCTATACTCTAGTTCCAGGGGATCTGACACCCTCTTCTGTCCTCTGCAGGCACTGCATGTATGTGGTATGCAGGTAAAACACACACACACACACACACACACAGAGATAAAAATAAATAATAAATATTTTGTAAGTACAGAGGAGCTGGAGGGACAGCTCAGCGGCTAGAGTGCTCACTGCTCTTGCAAAGGATCTGGGTTGGATTTCCAGTACCTAGATGGTGACTCACAGTCATCCGTGAGTGACTCCAGTTCCAAAGGACCTGATGCCCTCTGCTGACCTTCCTGGGCACCAGGCACAGATCTGGCACATACAGGCACAACACTCATAATGGGGGAAAAAAAAACACCTATGCTGAGAAAATCAGGAATGGGGCTTAAGCTACAGTCAAAATAGAGACAACAAAGGAGTGAAATAACAAAGGAAGGCCTTGCACAGACCATGATAAGAGAGAAATAAATTCCTTTATAATTAAAAGAGGCAGCCAGGTGTGGTGGCGCCTTTAATCCCAGCACTCGGGAGGCAGAGGCACGTGGATCGCTGTGAGTTTGAGGCCAGCCTGGTCTACAAAGTGAGACCAGCACAGCCAAAGCTACACAGAGAAACCTTGTCTTGAAAACTAAAAAAAATTTTTAAAAATTAAAAAAGAGACAATCAATGAAAACTAAGAAAACACTATTTTTAATTGTTGTGCCCCACCCTCACTTACCTCCTTGCTATCTGTCACAGGCACCCACTTGAATATCCTCAGCGATGTGTCCCCCACAGTCACCCACTTCTTCTCCCTGGAAGATGAGCATTAATTGGAATAAAGCACATTTTCTGTTTGCTTATTAATGATGCTTTCTGCTTCTCAACAGATTGCTCCTTTGATGTGCAATGCCTTCTAGACTTCTCTGTCAAATTACACCTGAAGGTAGGATTGGACAGCGAGAAGTAACCAAAGTAGAAATAAGAGCCAGGAGGGGGCTTTCACCTGTATGCCTGTAACCTCGGCTCTTGGAGGCTGAGGCAGGAGGACTGAAACAAATTGGGGAAGGGGAGGCTTTGGACGGCAGTGAGTGTGGCTCAGTGTGAACGGACTTTCTTGGCATGCACAGCTCCTGATTTTGGTCCCTAGCAAACAAAAGCCAATGAAGATTGTGGAGATAATTTCTGAGTCTCTCTAGACTGGTTTTGTTCATCTCGCATTTAAGGGTCCCTGTAACAGGAAGAACAATCACAAGAACGGAACGGGTACCATTTGCATGCTGGGTAACGTAGACTACTCACAGAGAGAAACTACGCTGAACAAGTTTGCAGATTTTAATCTTGAAGGTCAAAGCCTTGTAGCTACCCTTGTCTCTCTGGTCTGGGGCTACCAACACAGGTGGAGGCCCTAGTCTAGCTTAGCCGAGGCTATGGGCTCCATGCCCAGCATACAAACAAAACAAACTCCCTCCCCCAAAATTCTTCTCTGCCCTGGTGAGGTAGAAATGGCAGAATTGGGCTGGAGAGATGGCTCAGAGGTTAGGAGCACCATCTTGCTCTTCCAGAGATCCTGAGTTCAAATCCCAGCAACCACATGATGGCTCATAACCATCTAGAATAAGATCTGGTGCCCTCTGCTGGCAAGCAGGTGCACATGCAGGCAAACACTGTGTACAAAATAAATAAATAAATCTTAAAAAAATAAAAAGAATTAGGGATGGAATCCAGGCCTTGGCCATGCTAGGCAAGTGCTCTACCACCAAGCAACAAGTCACTCAAAATGCTTGTTGTGCGTTGTTTTGTGGTAGGGAACTCTTACATCGCCTCGACTGGCCTTAAACTTGTGATCCCCCTGCCGCAGCTTCCTGAGTAGCTATGATCACAGGCCTAAGACCTTAGGCCCATTTCACTATGTTGCTTGGGCCTCAAGTCCCTAGATGCAAATGATCTTCCGAGAGTAGCCAGGGGACTACAGGTGTGTTTGGATGCAGTGTTGGGATTTTTCAGTTAAAATGTCAAACACAGGGGGCTGGAGAGATGGCTCAGTAGTTAAGAGCACTGGCTGCTCTTCTGGAGGTCCTGAGTTCAATTCCCAGCACCCACATGGTGGCTCACAGCCATCTGTAATGTGATCTGATGCCCTCTTCTGGTATGCAGGGGTACATGTAGATAGAGGACTTACATACGTTAAATAAATATATACATCTTTTAAAAAGTCAAACACAGATCACCAGGTGCAGTGGCGCATGCCTGTAATCCCAACACTCGGGAGGCAGAGGCAGGTAGATATCTTAGTTCGAGACCAGCCTGGTCTACAAAGCGAGTCCAGGACAGCCAAAGCTAACACAGAGAGCCCCTGCCTCGAAAAAAAAAAAAAATTAACATTATGATGATGATGATTGGGTGCTTTATATGCATGTTTGTCTGCATCACACACTTGTACCCAGGAATGTCAGAAGAGGGCATGGGATCCTGTGGGACCGGAATTACAGCTGTTGTAAGCTGCCATGTGGTGCTAAGAATTGAATGCAGGCCCTCTGTAAGAGCAGCCAGGTGCTTCTTAACCACTGAGCTACTTCTCCTGCCTCCAAACTTAAAAGAAAAAGTACTTGTGTCTGCTGCAATAGCATGTACCTTTACCCAATAACCTATCTTTTCATTCCAGAAACAACTTTTTGGTAGTAGAGGAATTCAGGCAGGCACAGATGAGGCCTGCTTCATTCATTTTCTTACCAGTAAAAAAACCGAAAGGGAGGCCAGGCGTGGTGGCGCACGCTCCCAGCACTCAGGAGGCAGAGGCAGGTGGATCGCTGTGAGTCTGAGGCCAGCCTGGTCTACAAAGGGAGTCCAGGACAGCCAGAGCTGTTACACAGAGAAACTCTGTCTCGAAAAACCAAAAACAAGCAAAACAAACAAACAACCACCCCCCAAAAAACCACGAAAGGGAGGTGGGGAGACTTGAGAACCACATACTAAGAAGGGGAACGCCATAAGATGTGCACTTAAAACAAAAATTTCTGGCGTAGTGGTGCAAGCCTTTAGTCCCAGCACTTAGGAGACAGAGGATCTCTTAAGAGTTCAAGGCAAGCCTAGTCTACAAAGTGAGGTCCAGCACAGACAAAGATGCACAATAAGACAGATTCAAAGACAAAAAAAAAAAAAAAAATCACTCTAGTCGTATCTTAGCAACTGGGGAGACTAATCACTGCATGCATGAGACCTGACGGCGTTACACAGGGAAAGCCAGCCTCCCCCCCACAAAAAAAGTAACGAAATTACTAATAAGTGAGGGGGAATGATTCAAAAAAGTTGGCTCAAAACAGTTTAATGCAATGAGATCCTGTTGGCTCAATCTGGGTAAATATTTGTAGACAGACCCATGGGCGCCAAGACCGCCGCCAATTGATATCAGGAGCTGCTGTTCCTACAACTCCCACTTAATTTCAACCACTTGACCCGCATACGACTGAGCGACAACGGACATCTCCGGGCAGTCGTGATGCGCAGGAGCGGAAGCGGAACAGGGCGGCGCCAGGCAGGCCTTCCGCGAGGTCCTGTAACCCACAGGAAGTGCAACTGCGCAGCGCTACGTCCCGCTCAGCTACAGCGGCCGGAAGCAACTAATGACAGCCAGTGGGGCGGGGCTGCGAGGCGACTGTCCTTCTGATTGGCTACTGCGAACGCGGACTTGTGACTTCACGCCGACGCCGGCGCGCCCTCCTTTCGCTTTCTTGCTCCGGCCCCCTCCCCCCCAGGAGCCGGCCTCTTGGTTCCCACCCTGCCCGTGCGTGCCTGGTGACCCCTCACGCCGGCTTTCCCGCAACCCCACGTCAGCACCCCCTTCCCTCCGCTCCCGCCCCTCACCATTTCCGCACTTTCTCGATGGCCGCCATCACCTTCTTGATGTCATCTTTGGCCCTGCTACGGGTCTCGGCCCGGACCGAACGGCCCGACATGGCGGCGGCGGGGAGTGGCTGGGGGCCGGGACACTGCTCCCAAGACGCGGGATATCACGCGCCTCACGCGCCGCCGTCCACCCGCCGCCACCGCAGCACGTCACCGCGGCCGTCGCCCCCACCCCACCCCCGTGCGCGCGTGCGTGAGGGAGCGCGCGCACCCGCCCGCCCCTTGGGCCCTGAGGCCTCAGCGCGCTTGCGCACCCTGCCCCGGGCGTCCCTGCTGGGCGCCTCCGGAGACTGGCAGGCGGTCTAGTGTCGCCCGCACGTGCTGCGTGCCAGGCGAGGCCGCGGCGGTGGTGGGATGAAATCTCGAAGCCACCACAGTATTGTACTGCGTAAATGAACTTTTTTGTGTGTGAGAGAAACAAGGTCTCTCTATCTGTGTGACCTGGAACCTGCTGTGTAGACCAGGCTGATCTCAAACCCAGAGAGCCACCTGATTCTGCCTCTCCGGTGTTGTGTGCCACCGCATCTGATTGGGAAAATTCATTTCATTTTGGTTTTTCTTTTTTTTTTTAAAGATTTATTCATTTATTTATTTATTAAATATGTATACAGTACTCTGCCTGCACGTACACCTGCAGGCCAGAAGAGGGCATCAGATCACATTACAGATGGTTGTGAGCCACCGTGTGGTTGCTGGGAATTGAACTCAGGACTTTTGGAAGAGCAGGCGGCACACTTAACCACTGAGCCATCTCTCCAGCCCTCATTTTGGATTTTCGAGACAGGGTTTCTCTATAGCCCTGGCTGTCCAGGAACATACTTTTTAGGCCAGGGTGGCTTCACTCAAAGATCTGTCTGCCTCGGTCTCTTGAGTGCTGGGGTCAAAGCCTGCAGCACCACAGTGCTGGGGTGAGGGAGATTTAAGTGCATGTATACGGTACAAAGGACAGTTTGTGGGAGTCGGTTTCAGGTTGTTGTCAAGCACATTAACCCCTGGAGGGCTCCCCAGGCATTCAAGGGATGTTTTTTGCATTTCATGTTCTTGTAACCAGTGACTTGTGTCATCACGTGTTATGTAGCTGTGTTCCAGAGTCACTACCACACCTTTTCATCTTGACTTGCCGTCCTTGAATTCTCTTGTTACCCATCTGAAATTTTCTTCTGATTCAATCAACTCGTGGCTACATTGGTGGTTGCAAGACCAGCCTGAGCTCCGGAAGATCTTGGTTTTGAGGAAGAAAGAAAAAGGTAGGCGTGGAACTAGAGGAGAGTTCAGTGGTACAGCACTTGCCTGGAATCATCCAATATGGGGTGTGGCTCAGTGGCAAAGCACCTGCTAGAATCAATGAGGGAAGCCGGGCGTGGTGGCGCACGCCTTTAATCCCAGCACTCAGGTGGCAGAGCCAGGTGATTCGCTGTGAGTTTGAGGCCAGCCTGGTCTACAAAGTGAGTCCAGGACAGCCAAGGCTACACAGAGAAACCCTGTCTCGAAAAACAACAACAACAACAAAAAAGATTCAATGAGGGGCTGGGGATGTGGTTTGAGTTTCATCACACATATCAACATTCACACACACACACACACCGACAAAATTGACTCCTAAGACTTACATAGCCCCTACCGTTAAGGTACCACCTGTGGTGGATGGCAAAGTCAAAGGCTCTACAGAGAAACTCGCGGAGTGGTTTGGGCTCTACACGCACACCTGCGATTGAATTTGTGCTTGCCACTTCAGCTCCAGAAGTCCTGGTTTCTGCGTCTGCACTGTGGTCATGCTTCTGTGCCACCTCAGAAAACTAAGACAAAGTGAAAGTGAGCAGGCTGTGGTGGCCCATGCCTACAGTCTCCAGACTCAGGAGGCTGAGGCAGGAGGACCTCAACTTCTAAGCCAGTTCTAGGCCACACAGACAAGAGTAAGGATCTAAGAGGTTATTTTGCTGTGATGATGCTGAGGATGGAACCCAGGGATCCATGGAACATGGCAGCAGACATGGCCTACATCCCTAGTCTTCATAGAAGGTTAGCACTTTTTCCACTGTGTTACTGACTTTAGCAAAAGACTTGTTTGTTGTAGGAAATACACATAACACAAAAACAAAAACTTGGTGTGTCATTTCTAAGATATTAAAGTCTGAAATGGGGTGTTGGAAATAGCTGATTAGCAAGTCACTCTCTGGGCCTAAGCATATGTGCTTAATATGTTAAGCATCAAATATTAACCGTCTAGGCTTGGGAGGTAGCTCAGAAATAAAAGCGTGTATTTACCATGTGCAATGCCTGTTCCCAACACCATACACACACTCATATATGAAGTTTGTACTGTGTTCCTGAAGGTCTGAATGCAGGCTCACCTTGTGAGAATGGTCAGTATGAGTGCCTGCTGAACGAAGGGACAACTTGGGCTGGCAAGATGGCCCAGAGGATAAGAGCACCTGCTGTGCAAATCTAAAGTCCTGAGTTTGACCCCTTGAACTCAGAGTGAAATGAGAGAACCTACTCCTGAAAATTGTCCTGTCACATCCATGTTATAAAGCACACACATGACCGTGCTCACACACACACACACTCTCTCTCTCTCTCTCTCTCTCTCTCTCTCTCTCTCTCTCTCTCTCTCTCTGGATATGACAGGCCACTCTTACAATGATACCACTATTTTTGTCTGTGTTCTATAGTTTAAAAGACTGAACATGACACGAGGCGTGGTGTCTCCTGCCTGTAGTCGCAGCTCTCAGGGAGCTGAAGGTGGTGGATTGCTGGAAGTTCCAGGCCCAGACCTGGGCTGTGTGAGTTTGGAAGTGGTAGTTCACTAGATAGAAAAAGATGGGCCAGGCATGGTGGCACACGCCTTTAATCCCAGCACTTGGGAGGCAGAGGCAGGTGGATCGCTGAGAGTTCGAGGCTATCCTGGTCTACAAAGTGAGTCTAGGACAGCCAAAGCTACACAGAGAAACCCTGCCTCAAACAAAACAAAAGATGGGAAAACCTAGGTGGGGCATGGTGACTCAGTAGCACTGGGGAAGCTGAGGCAGTTCAAGCCTGGCTTGGGTTACACAGCTAGGCCTTACCTTAAAATTCTTAAAATTTTGCAAGGAGGAGGCAGCACACACCTTTAACACTAGCACTTGGAGGCAGAGGCAGGTGGATTTCTTGAGTTTGAGGCTAGCTTGGTCTACAGACTGAGTTCTAGGACAGCCAAGGCCACAGAGAAACCCTGCCTCAAAAGATAAAACATAGGGCTGGAGAGATGGCTCAGCGGTTAAGAGCACCGTCTGCTCTTCCGAAGGTCCCAAGTTCAATTCCCAGCAACCACATGGTAGCTTACAACCACTTGTAATGAGATCTAGTGTCTTCTTGTGGTGGGCAGGCACACGTGTGGGCAGAATACTGTATAAATAATAAATAAATCTTAAAAAAAAGATAAAATATACCCTAAATTTTGACTAGGTATGGAGGCACATGCCCAGAATCCCAGTACTTGAGACACAGATCTCTTGAGTTTAAGGACAGCCTGGGCTACATAGTGAAATACTGTCTCAAAACACAAGTGAAAAGGGCAACTATTGTCTTCTTCCTCCCAGCTGCCTGTGAGGTGGCTGCTTTCTCTCTCCAAGCACCATAGCTACCCTTCGGCCTCTGGTGAAATAAGACCCTCAAAAAGGGGGGCTGGAGAGATGGCTCAGCAGTTAAGAGCACTGTCTGTTCTTCCAGAGGTCCTGAGTTCAATTCTTAGCAACCACAGGGTGGCTCACAACCATCTGTAATGTGACTTAATGCCCTCTTCTGGCATATAGGTGTACATTCAAATAAAGCACTCGTATACAACATAAAAAAATTTTTTTTAAATGTTTAAAGAGAGGGCCAATAAGTCCATCCTGCACCAGTCAGACCATTATGTCAAAACTAAGTGCAACTAGTGGAAACCTAGAGGTGTCAGATATCAGGGTGCCAAGAAGATTCAAGGGCCAGATCCTGATGCCCAACACTGGTTATGGGAGCAACACAAAAGTGGCTGCCAGGAGCTCCTGGTCCACAGCATCAAGGAACTGTCACTGCTCCTGGTGTACAGCTACACTTATCACGGTGAGATGACACACAGCTTCCATCAAGAACTGCAAGCCATCTTGAAGGAGCAGCATCAACGTCACCAATCCCAAGGCCAGGCTGTGCACCAAAGAAAATGATGGCTCACTCACATGGTTGGTTTGTTCTTAAATAAAACCACAAAAATGGCAAGCAGCAGCAGCAGCAGCAATTTGTATACCAAAAGGCAAGTAAAACCAGCTTTGGGGCTGGAGAGATGGCTTAGTGGCTGAGAGCACTGGCTGCACCTCCCGAGAACCCAGGTTCAATTCTCAGCACCCATATGGCAGCTTGCAACTGTCTGTAACTCCGGGCCCAGGGGATCTAACACTCTCACACAGATAAACATGCAAGACACCAATGCACATAACAAAACAAAAAATATTTGCCAAGCCTAAATTCTCCTGAACTCTGGGAACAGCCTGTACAATCTCATGTTGAGGATGGGGCCATTATCAGAAAGCAGGCATGTGTTTGTGATAAACTTCTGAAGATTATGCCAGTCTCTGTTCTGTGAACCAGGGTCCAAAAAGGCATGCCCTAAGAACAGGCTAAGGAAGATCTGCTTTTGTACCGTGTGGAGGATTGAGTTTCCAGATTGTTTCCAGAATACTGGGGCAAGTGAGGACCACACTGGGTTGATCTAGCATAAAGCTGCTCCCCAGTCGTCATGCTGTAGACTTATTTGTTGGCTGATGTCTCTAACGAGAAGAGATAGGGTGTGTGTTGACCAAGTGTTCTTCAACTCCCAGGCTCAGGTGGCCCACCTTTGCCACTATGTGTAGCGACAACAGCCTTTTGGGTTGGGTTTTCTTTTTCTAGACAGTGCTTCTCTGCGTAGCCCTGTTCCTAGAACTAGCTCTGTAGACCAATGTGGCCTTGAACTTGGAGAACTGCTTGCCTCTGCCAGGTGCTGGGATTAAAGGTGTTCACCACCACCACTCAGTGTGGCTACAATAATCTAAAAATAACTTTTGTAGGTACTTACATGTACCTACAAAAGTGTGCCTACAATTTGTGTGTGTGTAGAGGCCAGAAGTTAATTTCTAGTGTCATTCCTCAGGCCACCCACCTTGTTTTTGTCAGGGATCTTTCATTGGCCTGGAGTTTGTTGATTTGGCCATGCTTGCTGGTGAGCAAGACCCATGAATACTCCTGTTTGGGGAATTATAAGCATGCATCACCATACTCAGGACTTATAGTGAGTTCTTGGGATCTAACTAAGGGCCTCATGCTTGTAGGGTAAGTCACAGTGGATTTTGTTTTGATTTGATTTTTGGGTTTTTTTGCATTAAAATTTTTTTTGTGGCCAGGCAGTGGTGGTGCACGCCTTTAATCCCAGCGCTCGGGAGGCAGAGGCAGGCGAATGTCTGTGAGTTCGAGGCCAGCCTGGTCTACAAAGAGAGTTCCAGGACAGCCAAGGCTAACACAGAGAAACCCTGTCTCAAAATACAAACAAAAAATCGTTGTGTATATGTACACACACCATAGCATCATAGCATATGTGGCAGTCAGAGGACAACTTGCAGAGTCAGTGGGGACAGGAATCAAAGTGAGGTTGTCACAGACACTTTTACCTACTGAGCCATTATCATCAGCCACCCTCCCCCCCCCCCTTTTTTTTTTTTTTTGAGACAATGTATCACTAAATAGGTCTGGCTGGCCTGAACTTGTTATGTAGAACAGGCTGGCCTTGAACTCACACTGATTCACCTGTCTCCACCTCCCAAGTCCCTGGGGCTAAGGGCAAATGTCACCATGCCTGGCCTTTTTATTTTTTGGTAAAGGGTCTTAATATATAGCCATGGATAACCTGGAACTTGCTCTGTAAACCACACAGGTGTTGGGGGTTGGTCTGGTGCTGCGTATTCAAATGCTAAATACTGGCCCCCAAGATTGGTTGCTATCCAGAGGAACATATTCTCAGATCTACCAAGTGATGTGTAAACCTTGCTCCCCAATTTAATGTTAATTGGTTAATAAAAATAGCTAGAAGCCTGTGACTGGGCAGGAAAGGAGTGGAGTTTAGGTTCTGGGGCTTGCAAAGGAGGGCATAGTGAACCCCCCCCCCCCAAAAAAAACCAATACTACACACAGGTCTTGAAATGATCTTGTTTCTGCCTCCCAAGTGCTAGGATTCTAAGCATGAATCACAATGGCTTGAGCAACTTCTCATGTAAGTATTTTTATTATCTGGACATATAACTAAGAATCAACAGGCCTTTCTATATACTTTTGTATGTTTTCTTCAATTTTAAGTGACTGGTAAAAATAGGTTATACATTGCCTTTTTTCCTTCATTAAATAAAAATTATGTTTTGCCTACATGCAGACACATGCAACACATGAATGCCTGATACTTGCTGAGGTCAGAAGGTGTTGAGAATCGAACCCAGGTCCAATGAAAGAACAGTAAGTTCTCTTAACTACTGAGCCAACAACTGTCATTTTTAATTAAAAAAATATAGCCGGACATAGTGGCACACGCCTTTAATCCCAGCACTCAGGCAGGCAGAGGCAGGTAGATCTCTGTGAGTTCAAGGCCAGCCTGGTCTACATAGAGCTAAGGCTCACAACTGTTTGTAACTCAAAAATCTGACACCTTCTTTAGACATGCATGCAGGCAAAACACCACTACACATAAAGTAAAAATAAGTAATTTTTAAAATGTTATTTTTATGTGTATGCTTGATTTACCTGCATCATGTACATGTAGTGCCTAGAAGGCCAGAAGTCATCAGAACCCCTCAAATTGGAGTTACAGATAATTGGTGAACCACAAATGGGGCAATGGAAAATGAACTTGGGCCCTCTAGAAGAGCAGCCAGTGCTCCTAACCACTGAGCCATCTCTGTAGCCACTTCTAAAATTGCATTATTGTGTATATGCATGATACACATACTCAAAGAACATAGTCACTGGTCTCTTTTCACCTTCATGTGGAACCTGGGGATTAAACTTGGGTTGACAGGTTTGTGTAGCAAGATCCTTTATCCTGGGGCTGGAAGACAGCTCAGCGACTTAAGAGCACTGACTGTTCCTCTAGAGGACCTAGGTTCAATTCCCAGCACCCAGATGCAGCTCACACCTGTTTGTAACCTCAGTCCCAGCAGTTCTGGCACCTTCGTACTGCCATACATGCATGCAAAACATCAATGCACATGAAATTAAAAAAAAAAAATCCTCTATCCATTGAACCATCTCTCTAGCTTCTGTATTATTTGAGACAAGGTAAGGCTATGTAGCCAAGACAAGCTGGCCTCAAACTTGCTATCCTCCTGCCTCAGCTTCCTGAGTGATGGTGGTGGGTTATTACATAAGCACCACCATGCTCAACTCTCCTACACCTTTTCGTTCTGAAAAATTAAAAACCTTCACAAATAGTGTTACATCTGTGTTAGCTTGGGAGCTAAATGGTAGAGCTGGACCGTGGTGGTGCATACCTTTAATCCCAGCACTTTGGAGGCTAAAGAGTACCAGGACAGCCAGGCGATACAGCGAAACCCTGTCTCGAGAAACCTAAACAAATAAATTAAACAATTGTGTTTTAAACAGTCTACATAGCACAGGGCCGACTCGCGGTTCTTCAACTTCAACCTGCCAAGCACTGGGTCCCAAGCTGTCCCTCCACACCCTATGTAAAATCAGTAGACCAATGCTGCCTCTACTTGTAAGGGTTATAAAAACTTGGCAGTCGCTATTTTTGCCAGACACTTTTCCTAGGGCAACAAGAACAGCTCTGTTCTATCCCTGGACAGTCTGTGCAATAACCTTTTGTGATGCTCCCACTCATTAGAAACTCACAGCTACCGGTCTACAGGGCTGGAGAGATGGCTCAGAGGTTAAGAGCACTGCCTGCTCTTCCAGAGGTCCTGAGTTCAATTCCCAGCAACCACATGGTGGCTCACAACCATCTATAATAAGATCTGGTGCCCTCTTCTGGCATGCAGGTATACATGCAGGCAGAGCACTGTATACGTAATTAAAAAAAAAAAAAAAATTTTAGAAACTCACAGCTACCAGGCAAGAGAGGCAAGCCTGTCAGCCCTGCCACTCAGGAGGATCAAGCTAGATCTCAAGTGCAAAGGCAAGGGAGTGAGATAATGGCTCAAAGGTCAAAGGAGCTGTGTATGGTGGTGCACGCCTTAAGTACCAGCACTCAGGAAGCGGAGGCAGGGGGAGCTCTATGATTTCCAGGCCAGCCAAGATCACAAACTGAGTCCCTGTCTCAAACACATACAAAAATGGGGTTGGAGCCGGGCGTGGCACGCCTTTAATCCCAGCACTCGGGAGGCAGAGGCAGGTGGAGCGCTGTGAGTTCGAGGCCAGCCTGGTCTACAAAGTGAGTCCAGGATGGCCAAGGCTACACAGAGAAACCCTGTCTCGAAAAACCAAAAAAAAAAAAAAACAAACAAAAATGGGGTTGGGGCAAGATTACATGTCCCCAGTGTGATACACAAGCATGCACGCGCGCACGCGCGCGCACACACACACAAAGAATCGACACAAGGTAGACAGGACAACGTTTATTCCAGTTTTACAAATGAGGAGACAAACTCAGGCAGCCTCTGTGCTCACCCTGGTCAGTGACTTGGGCGACATGGGAACAGACTTCTGACTTAAGTGGCTTAGCACTCATGGGTTCCCTACCTTCCTGCTGCAACCATGACACCAGTTACTTCTCAAAAATGGCAGCACAGGAGCAAGCAAAAGCATTTTCAGCTGTTTCTGACAACCAACGCAGACATCCCCACAACATGGGGCAGAGCTGTGTGTGGCCACACTGCCCTCAATATGGCTGGTCTCATCAGAAACCTGAATCCATACTAGAGTGGAATGCAGGGGGGGAAAAATCAAAACATCATCAATTACTTACAGTCTGAGTTCCATTTATTGAGAGCTTACTCTGTCCAGGCTACTTGACAAGGGGCCCAGAACAAGGCAGACAAACAAGGATTCTGCCTTTGTGAAGCTCATGTTCCAATGGATTCTTCAGCAATTTCACTGTTGGAGGCTCAGTGTCAAAGCATTCGCCCAGTGAGGGGCTGTGGCTGTGGCTGAGTGGGAGAGCCTTTGTCTAGCATTTCCTAGTGAAGGGCTGGGCCATGGCTCAGCAGAACTATTATCTACCCTGCCTGAGGCTCTGGGGTCCGTCCCCAGGACTGCAAAAAAAAAAAAAAAAAAAGAGCAAAGAACAATCCTTAAGTGCCAACAAGACTGATGAGCTGCATCCTCCTACGTCAGTGTTTGGTGCAGTTCACAACAGTGCCTCATTTCAAAGTAAGGTGCCACCATCTAACTTATCTGAAAATGGCAACTTTTGCAGGATAAGTAGCAGCTCCCACCCACTGTGCATCTAAGACACATGCCCACCAGCCCACTGCAGTCTTTACCATTTCCTCCCATCTCACAACCAAGTGACCAGCCTAATTCCCACGTTTGTTACCTACTTGGCTGCCCTTGTCACTAACACTGGAGCAATCAAGGTGGTTTCAGAAAGCGCCAAGTCATCCGAAAGAAAAGCACCAGTGCAACAACAGGACAGAATTGGTGGAAAGGGCTACTTCGGATGGGGTGGTTGAGGAGGCAACCATTTGGAGTGAAAGTTACCAAGGACTGAAAAAAAAAAAAAAAAAGCTAACAAGGACCGAATTGCCAAGTCTGCCAACAGAAAGGATAAATGCTTGCAGCACACAAGAGGGACCAGCCCATATATGGAGTCTGAAAACTGCTTGAGTTAGTCAAAAACAGGAAGAATGGGGTAGATTGGACCACCCACAGAGAAAAATCACAGGAGGGGCTAAAATCCACAGCATTATGCAGGTCACAGAGTTCAGAGGTTTATTTCAAGAATAGAATGAAGCCTTGGAAGCCTTTGGGGAAATAGCATGATCAGTTTTGTTTTCCCAAGGCGGGCTAACTATGTAGAAAAGTGACTTGGAAGTAATGTGCTTGAAAACAGAAGTACTATAACATATAGTATGCAACAGTGGCTAAGACCAGAATGGTGATAGAAGAGACGGAAAGACAGCAGATGCTGCAGGTCGTCTGAATGTAGCAGTGGTGGTGGAAGGAGAGGGTGCCGACAAGGGAGCCATCAAGGTCAACTTCAGGGTTGTGCCTTATTTTAACATTCTGTAGCATTGAGGATGGCTGGAAGAGGCCCTACTTTTAAGTAAGAGATCAAAACTAACTGGGACAGACTTTTTGCTAGATTCAAGCCTTCCTAGATTCCTGATATCTTCCTGACCCCTTGGACCCAAGTAGTCTTCAAATTACCTGTTGGGTATATTCCATTCATCCCTATTATTGTCCTGGAGCCATTATTGTCAAGCTTCATGTCTACATCGCTTGCAACTATGAATGAACAAGAAGCACTTCACAGACAGCAGCCTGAGGTCCTTCCTACCAACTTTTATCTTCGGTAGCAGGCCTAGTCTTGTCTGAATGTGTTACCCAGCATCACTAGCTAGTCCCAGGAAGCAGGCACTGAATTGATGAGTCCAAGGCCTCCAACATAGAGGAACACCATCTTGAGGCAGCATTACTTCTCTAGGAATGTGAACCAAACCACCAAATTTATCCAAGAGGAACGCGCAAACCAAGCCACAGGAAAAGTGTGTTGGTTTGGTTGAGGACCACAGTTTGAGACCAACATTTACCTGGTAGTTTACCTGGTAGTTAATGACAGTGGGCAGCACTGTTATGCTCTATGCCTGGGAACTTTGTAACACTCCAAGCCTCACAGCATCTTTGCAGGAAGGCCACAGAGAGCATACTTCCCCATTTTACAAATAAGAAAACTGAAGCCTAGGGTTAAAAAAAAAAAAAAAGTCAAGGTCTTTTGCCATATGGAGCCCAGGAGGACCTGGAATTCACTATGTAGTCCAAGCTGGCCTTGAACCCTGATCCTCTTTCCTTTATAGAGTGCTGAGATAACAGACCAATCCTTAATAATTTCTTGCTGGTATCAGGAGCCTGGGCCAGATGGAAGAGTCACCTTGCAGCATTATAAAACACATTCTACACCCTAATAAAACAGCAAACTGTCCCCTGGTGACCCTCAGGTTTTACCTCTACACTCACAAACTTCTTTGGGTATTAGGGTCTTTCGTCACACAGTCAAAGGCTTTGCTCTCACTGTCTCTCTTCTCTCTACCTCTCTTCTCAGTGCTGGGTGACAGTAGATTCCAACCCTTGGGCCTATTAAAAAAACAGCACCTTTTAGTCTGGGAAGAGGCAAACAAGAAGAGAGAGAGAGAACGATATCTAAGTATACAAGAAAAGTTTCAATGGGAAAAAGTGTGGGCTACCAGGAAGAAAATTGGTTAGTTCCCCCAGGGGTACTTGGAGAATAGCAGTCACTGGGCCAGCAGCCGGACCCATCCAGAGCCAGAGTCACTTCTTCAGGGCACCCAGGCTCTTTAGGGCCTCTTGGGCCTGGGCCAGCTGTTGCTGCAGCCTCTGGCGAGTACTCTCACTGGATGCCCGCTTCAGGAGGCCCTGCATCTCCTCCACCACAGCCCGGTAGCCAGGAGTGTTGTGGAAGAGCCGCACCACACGGTCCCCACAGGAGGCCAGGAAGCGGCCAGTGATGTCAAAAGTCAGGTCAGCAATAGACTCCCCATGGACACTCTCGAAGCATTCCTCCTTCTCCCCACGCCTGGTGTTGAAGAGATGAATACTGGTGCCAGTGGCCAAGGCCAGGACATGGGTGTCAGGGGAGAGTGCCAGGCGGCAAGGCATGGTGGCTGCCTCTTCAAAGCGGCCTGTCCTTAGCAAGTAGGGGTCCTGCTGCTTCTTGTATTCCACATCTGTGTCCCACAGCTTCCATGTGCCATCCTTGGAGACAGAGGCCATCCTGCAATGTGGAAATCACAGCTAGAGCCTCAACAACCCCAGCTTGGAAAGGCACTAGAGCAGCCTGAGGGACTCCAGCTAGGAAGCCAAGTGTACATCCTGCCGGGAATCAAGCCCTCCACCCTTGTCAGAACTGCAGCCCAGATGGGTAGAAGAACCCCAGACCCACTCACTGCTCAGCCCAGCTTGGTGGTACACACCTATTACCTCAGCACTGGGGACTGAGGCAAGGCAGGAGGATCACTGTGAGTTCAAGGGCAGCCTGCGCTACCAAGTGAGACCCTGTCTAAAAAACACAAACAGAACAAAACCAAAAGCCAGGCAAGTTAGTCCACACCTGTATCTCAGTACGTAAAAGGGAGAGGGGCAAGTAGATCAGGACTTCAAGGCCGGCCTTGGCTATCTGTACTAAATAAGACCAAACAACCACAAGAGCAAAGAAATGGAGATCCACTCACCTCCGAGAGTCGTTGGAGAAAGCAAAACAGTGGACAGATGCAGAGTGGCCCTTCAGTTCAAAGGCTCGCAGCACCTCCTGGAACTCCCCCTTCTTTCCAAAACAGACTTCCCAGATCTTCACATCTGGGGTGAAGCCACACGAACCCACAAACCTGTCATGTAATCCACACTCTTAAAGCTCAAATGTTAAATGGCATTCTGTTCCTAACAAATCTTAGACCTCTCTCCTGAGAAACAGTACTTTTGGGGGATAAGAGGCATGAATCTAGAGTTTCATAAATACAAGGCAAGCAATCTACAGCTACAGCTAGCCATAGCCTAATGATACTTTCGAAAGTGTTTCTGTGTCAGGCATGGAGGTATGTATACCTTGCAATCCCAGCTAGTCTGGAGGCTGAGGCAGGAGGATCTCAAGTTCAAGGCCTTCTTGGGCTAACAGAGTAGCTGGAAGGCAATATGGGTACCTTAGGCCCTTGTCTCTTAAAATTAGTAAAGTAAGACTGGGTGTAGTGATATATACTTTTAATCCCAATGCTCAGGAGGCAAGAGCAGGCAGACTCTGAGTTTGAGACCACCCTAGTTCATACAGTGAGTTCCAGGCTAGCCAGGACTACTGACTGAGATCCCATCTCAGAAAATATAAAACCAAACAGGTGAAAAGAAAAAAGAACAAAGAGGTCCAGGTATGGAGGCACATGTCTGTAATCCCAGTACTGAGTAGACAGATGCAGGAGTATCACAGGTTCAAGGCCAACCTGGTCTACATAGCTAGTTCTAGGCCATCCTAGACTCCATAGCAAAACTCTATCTAAAATAAAAATTTTAAAGCAATGCCGGACAGAGGTGGTGCACGCCTTTAATCCCAGCACTCGGGAGGGAGAGGCAGGCGGATCGCTGTGAGTTCGAGGCCAGCCTGGTTTACAAAGTGAGTCCAGGACAGTCAAGGCCACACAGAGAAACCTTGTCTCAAAAAACATAAATAAATAAACAAATAATTAATTAAATAAAATAAAGCAATAAAAATTTTGTGAAGAGAGGGATGTAGCTTAGTGGTAGAGAACTTGCCTGGTATGCATGAAGATCTGGGTTCTATACCCAGTCCTGCAGGGTAAAGCAAAGGCTTATATACATACTGAGTGTGTGAGTGTGTGTGTTTGTGTGTATGAGAGAGAGAGAGAGAGAGAGAGAGAGAGAGAGAGAGAGAGAGAGAGAGAGAGAGAACACATACTTTTCTTTCCCACTTTTTGAGACAGGGTTTCTCTGTGTAGACTTGACTGTCCTGGACCTGATTTGTAGACCATGCTGGCCGTGAACTCAGACATCTGCCTGGCTCTGCCTGGGATTAAAAGTGTGCACCACCACACCCCTATATATATTCTTGATTCAAGGATATGGTATGCTTTAAGATCCACAGTACAGAAGTATCCCATTTGGGAGAGGACATGTCTAACATGACTAAAGTCCTGCTATCCACTCCCAGCACCATATAGCCCTAGCTTGTGGTATATGCCTATTACCCCAGCACTCAGGAAGTAGGGGCAGAAGGATGGGGGCATGTGGGACGAAAGCATCCTCAACTACATAGTGAGTTCAAGGCCAGCATAGAAAAAAGGAAGATTTCTGTCTCAAAAAAACCCCAAAAACAAAACAAAACAAAAAAAAGAACAAAGATATACTTTTTGTTGTTGTTGTTTTTATTATTTATTTATTATGTGTACAGTATGCACCAGATCACATTATAGATGGTTGTGAGCCACCATGTGGTTGCTGGGAATTGAACTCAGGACCTCCGGAAGCACAGTCAGTGCTCTTAACTACTGAGCCATCTCTCCGGCCCCCTTTTTTTTGGTTTTTTTGAGACAGGGTTTGTCTGTGTAATAGTCCTGGTTGTCCTAGACTCACTTTGTAGACCAGGCTGGCCTCGAACTCACAGTGATCCATCTGCCTCTGTCTCCCCACGTGCTGGGATTAAAGGCATGGCACCAAATTTTTTAAAAGGCCTAGCATGTGCTGGAGAGATGGCTCAGAGGTTAAGAGCATTGGCTGCTCTTCCAAAGGTCCTGAGTTCAATTTCCAGCAACTACATGGTGGCTCACAACCATCTATAAAGATATTTGGTGTCCTCTTCTGGCCTGCAGGTATACATGTAATGTAGGCAAAACACTGTAAACCTAAATAAACAAATCTTTAAAACAAAAAAAGGCCTGGCATGTCAGCACATACCTTTAACCCAAACTCTCGGTAGGCAGAGGCAAATGAAATGAACCCCATAGATGAAGGCTGCATGCTGCGTGGAAGTTGAGTGTTTGCCTAACATACAGTGCTCTAGTTTCCACCCCCCAGTACTGCAAAATAACCACATATGTGAGGAAACAGACACAGGACTATGGGGCACTGTGTGAATCCCTTCACTGTTTGGAACCCCACTCCTTGAAACTGCCTCTGTGCTCTGTGCCTCTGTTCCTCCTCCTTACCTGCTACATGGGGAGATAACAGCGTAACTGTTATTCATCTGGTTGGTGTTGATTGTGGACAGCACCTGACCTTTCAGGTTCCAGATGAGGACAGTCGTGTCACTGGAGGCCGTCATGATGAACTTCCCTGATGAGGAAAGTTGTGAGCCCAGGGATACAAGCAGACCAACTGTCACCTCCCAAAGACACAGTAAGAAGCATCCACACTCCTTTTCCAGGCCAAAGGTTACCACAGGGAATACTGGGCTGAGAAGTGTGGCATACTGCATGGCTCTCATGGACTCTAGGGAAGCATAGGCCCAGAGCTCTTTGGTCACAAGGATGCCAAGCAAAGCTCATTCAACAAACCTGATTCAGACACCAGTAAGATAGCTCAGCTGGTGGAGATACTTGCCACCAAACCTGACGACTTAAGTTCAACCCTCAGGATCCAGTGGGCTGACTGCTGCAGGTTATGACTTCCATTTGTGTTATGACAAACACACAAAATAAATGCAAAAAAGGGAAGATGGAGCCTGAAGAAATGGCTCAGCAGTTAAGAGTACCGGCTGCCCTTCAGAGGCCTTGGGTTTGATTCCGAGCAGTCACATAGCAGCGACCAACTGGCTCTAGCTCTAACCCCAGGGGACTCGCACCCTCTTCTGGCCTCTGTGAGTACTGCATGCAGGCGGTACACAAACATCCATTCAGATAAAACACCATGCATATAGCAAGTCAAAACAACCAAATCTTTCCAACAAACCAAAGAAAGAACAAGTTCTGATGGAGGCCCCTTTCCATGCCTTGAGTAAACTCCATCCACAAGACTCCCCTACCTGTGTCAGCAATGCCGATGTTGATGATGGGTGCCTTGTGCTTTTTAGGGAAGTCCTCTGGGGTGGCTGTGAAAGTATAGCCCCCATCTTCTCGCTTGGACATCTTAAAGACACGGAGGGTGTCTCCATTGGCCAGCCAAACAAGAAAGGCTCTAGAGATAGGCAAAAGAGAAATCATTTCCTCACCTGGTCAGAGGCCTATGTATAATATTCTAGGGAAAATAGAAATTGTTCCTTGTGCCCTACTGTACAGTCTTACAATAGATGCCTTGGTTCAAAATCTTTTAGAGGCTAGATGAGAACATTGGCTTCCCTGAGTCTGGAGTTACAGAGCTGTGAGCTGCCATGTAGGTGCCCGGAATTGAACCTGGGTCCTGTATAAGTCAGTGCTTTTAACCCCTGAACCATTATTCCAGCCCCTCAAAATCTCGTAAAAACCAGAGGGTTAATGAGATGGCGCAACAGGTTTTGTTTTTTATTTTTTTTGGTTTTTCGAGACAGGGTTTCTCTGTGTAGCCTTGGCTGTCCTGGACTCACTTTGTAGACCAGGCTGGCCTCGAACTCACAGCGATCCACCTGCCTCTCCCTCCCGAGTGCTGGGATTAAAGGTGTGCGCCACCACGCCCAGCTAGGTTTTGTTTTTTAAAAAAAGAAAAAAAAAAGCACTTGCTTGGCAAAGCTACTGTGACTTGAGTTCACTACTCAGGAACCCATATATATTGGGAGGAAAACACCCAACTCTGTTGTCCTCTGGCGTACACACACAGACAAACATAAAAAGAACTAAACAGTTCAAGGACAGAGATGGATCTCACTGGTAGGCCCTGGGTTTGATCCTTAGCTCTAAAACAAATAGCCTCCCTAGATAGGCTTTGAAACTTAAGGAGCAGGAAGCTCTGAGAGTCACAGGACTCATAAGACCCCTCCCTCAAGGTGATAGAAATAGTAAACAATTTCTGGGAAGGGAGAACTGTCTGGTGGAGCGAGCAGACTTATAGCTCAATATACAGCTCTAAGAATATGGCATTTTTGAGTCGACCATCACACACATCGAGTTAGGCTTTTTGTGGTTCAGCTCCCAAAGAGTTGCTTCCCCCCACTTTTTTTTTCTGAGACAGGGTTTCTCTGTGTAGCCTTGGCTGTCCTAGACTCACTTTGTAGACCAGGCTGGCCTCGAACTCACAGTAATCCAGCCCTGCCTCTGCGGGATTACAGGCGTGCGACACCGCGCCTGGCTTCTGCTTCCTTCTTATAGAGCAGAACCTCCAAGAGGCCCACGAGGTTCCATACTATCTGGATGTTTTCTTTTTTTTTTTTTTTTAAAGATTTATTTATTTACTATTATGTATACAGTGTTGCCTGCATGTACACATGTAGGCCAGAAGAGGGCATTAGATCACATTACAGACGGTTGTGAGCCACCATGCAGTTGCTGGGAATTGAACTCAGGATCTCTGGAAGAACAGACAGTGAGTGCTCTTAACTTCTGAGCCATCTCTCCAGACCCTGGATGCTTTCTTTACATCACCCCAAAGTTGACTCTTTATCCCCCCCCCCCCCACATCTCACTAAACCCCAAGCGGATATGTGAAGGCCACAGCCAGGAACCGGGTTTGTTTGTTTGCTTGTTTGTTTTTTGGCTTTTCGAGACAGGGTTACTCTATGTTATCTTGGCCATCCTGGACTCACTTTGTAGACCAGGGTGGCCTCAAACTCACAGCGATCCGCCTGCCTCTGCCTCCCGAGTGCTGGGATTAAAGGTGTGAGCCACCACCGCCGGCTCAGGAGCTGGGTTTTTATAGCCAAGCCTGAGGCTCTGTCCTGTCCTACCTGCAGTCAGGGCTGAAGCGCACCAAGGTGGCATGGTCCAGCTCCACGTTGGCTCTCATGCTGCGGTGCTCCCGCTGAAGGAAATCCTTGGTGCTCCAGATGCGGACTGTGCGGTCATCCGCACAGGTGGCCAGATACTTGCCATTGCTGCTGAAGTCCATGCAAGATATATTCCCACTGTGGCTCTAGGGAAAAGGATGAAGGAACTATCAATGATGGGGAGGCTGAACCTACAGCTGCAACTGTGGCTCTGGTGCCTGATGACCAAGAAGCTAGAACAGGACAAAGTAACCCGTGTAGCTGAGTTCTATAACCCCAGCTCCTCAGGAGCTGAAGCAGTAGGATCTCAAGTGCAAGGCCTGCCGGGGCCACAGAGTAAGTCTGAAGCTAGCCCAGGCCATTAGTGAAACTATCTCAAAATTAAAAGTAGGAGGGGAAAAAAGGAGAAAGTGGGCTAGGACTGTAGTTTATTGGTAGAGTGCCTGCCTAGAATCCTCCAGTAAGGTGCTCAACTGCAGAGCACTTATGCAGAAACTGCCAGTCAGGACTGGAGGTGTAACTCAGTGGTAGAGTGCTAGTCTAACAGGCACAAGGCCCCAGATTCAACCCTCAGTACTACAAGGGGGTGGGGGAGCGGGGGGAAAGGGGCCAGAATGGGGTATTTCTAGTCTCTTGATAAGCAGTAATAAGTACATGTAATATGTGCAAATCACTACAAAGGACAAGGTCTGGGGGCGAGACAGTCTTCAAGTACACACACCGCACAAAGTCAGTACCCAGGAGTACTAAGTACCTTCAGTGCTGCGGCCAGAAGGCGGTGGGTGAAGTTGTGCTGCTGAGGCTTCTCCTTGCGACCCCGCTGATTCTGTTTCTGCTTCTTGGGTCCTGATTTCTTAGATTCGCTGGCCTTCTGGCCTAGAAGGAAGAAGGACCATCTCACTTATCCACACACTCACTACTGAGGACCTAGGACTACCCAGACTCTGGGTGGAGCAGCATCACATGACCCAGATATATATGGCCCTTGTCCTTGAGGAAAGTGATGAGTGCAAAAACATGTTGGGGGGGGGACGGACTTAATAACCAAAACCCACATAAAAATGCTAGGTTTGGAGCTGGAGAAATGACTCAGAGGTTAAAAGTACTGACTGCCCTTCCAGAGGTCCTGAGTTCAATTCCCAGCGCCCACATGGTGGCTCACAACCATCTATAATGTGATCTGATGCCTTCTTCTGGCCTGCAGGTGTACATGCAAGCAGAGCACTGCATACAAAATAATAAGTAAATAAATCTTTAAAAAAAAAAAGCCAGGTGTGGTGACTTACACTTGTAATCTCAGCAATGGGGAGGTGGAATCAGGAAAGTCTCCGGGGCTCTCTGGCCAAGCAGCCTGACCTAATCCAGAAGCTCTGGGTCAATATGAGATTCCGTCACAATGGAAGCAGCTTGCGTCCCTAATGATCTCCATGTGGATAAGATGTATGCACATCCACAAGCACACATGTTCGTTTTAAAAGGGGGGTTTGGCTCCCAACACTCAAGCCAGGTTCTAACTCTAGTTCCACAGACTATGGCACCTTGGGACTCCAAGGACACCTGCACAGACACGGACAAATCTGCAGATATATACATGTAATTAAAAAATAATAATAAGCCTTTCAGTATCATTGAGTGGTCTTTACTTACTTCTGTGTGGATTTTTCGTTTTGTTTATTTGACGAGACAGGGTTTCTCTGTGTAACAAGCCCTGGCTGTCCTGGACCTGGACCAGGTTGGCGTGGAACTCACAGGGATCCGCCTGCCTCTGCCTCCCTGGCTGGGATTAAAGGCGTGCGTCTCCACACCTGGCTTTTCTTCTGTTTTTAAAGGCACCTCCAGGACTGAGGAACTAAAGCGCCATGCATGGTAAGGGTGCGTGCTCTCCATCCCTAGCTCTCGTGAGTGATCTTACAGAAGCTGAGTCCTGAGCCTGTTATAGCACCTCTCTGAGCTGACACAGCTGGGTGGGCTCCCAGCCTGACTAGTGTAGTGTGGATCCTGGTCAGGCATGCCAAGGTAGGGAATTGGAAGGATCTGCTTGTGGGTAAATTATTTAACTGTTTCAAGTCTTGGTTTCCTTAAGGAGACATTGAAACCAGGCTTGGTGGTGTGTGTATAGAATTCTAGCACTCAGGAGGTGGAGGCAGGAAGATTTGGGGTTCAGAGTTGGACTGGCTACATAGTGAGTTCAAAGCCCACCTGGACTTCCTTTTTCAAAAAGGAAAACCAAACAAACAAGTTGAGAATTGAAGGAGATAATATAACCATGTTACAAGCCTAAAAAGCACTACATTGATGATAAAGCTCAAGAGAAGCCACAGCCGGTCACAGTGTCACACACCAGTAATCCCAGTACTTGAGTGTTAGGCAGGAGTATTACAAGGATTCTAGACTAGCCTGGGCTACACAGTGACATCCTATATTTAAGTCAACTATCAGGTTATCTGGCAGAACAGAAATGAAGTTCAAGGTAATCTCATAAAGTAAGATGGACACCTGGGAGAATCCTGGGCTGGAGATGGCTCAGCTTGTAAGGCAACTGCCTGACAACCCATTTAATCCCACATGTAGAAGATAACAACTGACTCCCTAAAGCTGTCCTCCAACCCACACACACACATACACAGTGACAAACACAAAACACACACACACAAAAGCAAGAGAGGGCGGTAGTGGTGCACACCTTTGCACCTTTGATCCTAGCACTGGGGTGGGGTGGGGGCGGTGGGAGGACAACGAGGAACCCTGTCTCAGAAAAACATTAATAAAGTTAGATTAAATGAAAAATATCTTAGAGAACCAGGCGTTAGGGGGTAGTAGATGCTCCCTACATCTTACTGGAATTAAAGCCTATTGAACTATACAATCTGCCTCTAACTTGCCCATGATGGCCTTTGGAGTCACACCAGATGCTGGTCTATTTTTCTTTCATGCTTGGGGATAAAACCTAGGGCCTTGGGTATCATAGGCAAAAGCTCTATGGCTCAGCTCTGTTCCAGGCTCCTCACTAGGGGGATTCTAGGCAGATGTTTTAAGACTGAGCTACACCCCAGCTCCTCACCGGGAAGGGGGGCGGTGTGTGGGCTAGACAGCTGGTCTAAGGTTGAGCCATGTCCCACCCTCCAAATGTTTTGGAATCCCTGTCCTCTTGGGTTTTGCCACTTGCAGAACTGTCTTTGGCCTCTCAGGCAAAATCCTACACTGCCATCCTTGAACAACACACGTCACAGACTGGGGGTGTAGCTCAGTGGTACAGCACTTCCATGCGACCCTGATTACGGCCAGTCTGGACAACATAGTGAAACCCTGTCTCAAAACAAACAAACCCACCACAAGTCCCCTACTCTAAACGAAGAGTTCCCGGACTCCGCAAACATCCATCCCCTCAAAAAAAAAAAAAAAAAAAAAGGCAGCAAGGCCATTCACGTTCTCCTCCTCTTTACAGTATTAACTCCCCTGTGAAGGCTAATACACTGTATATTTCGCCTACATTTTCGGATGCTTACAATTCCTATCTACACTTCCACATGCTTCTTACTCACTGAACCAATTAAAAAGACTCCGAGGCTTAGCAATAAGCAAGAGGACCTCAGAAAACGTTCCTGCCGGTCAGGGCTGGCCGACAAGTACTTCAAATGATCCCCATTTTCTCGGGCCATGAACACATTGCGAACTTCGGGAGTCGACTGAGTTTTCGTACCAACCCCGGGGACAACCGGGGAGTGGGGGGATTGGTCACCGGTAATCTAGCAGCGCAGCCCCCAGGTTCCAAGGGAGTCCTGTCCCTGCGGTGCAACCCGGTATCTGCACGGGAAAGTTCCTCTCACAACCGGAGAACCTGAAGTCCGTGAGTCTCCAGGACCCTCAGACCACGCGGCGCCCGAGAGAAAAAGTCCTCACAGAGTCACCGCCCCCCCACCCCACCCCCCGGCCCCGGACACTTACAGACGGGCTGGCTGGCCTTGTCCTCCTTCGCCCACAGCAAGCCCCGCGCCACCGCCGCCGTGGCCACCAGGGCCAGCAGCCCCACCAGCAGGGACAACCCCATCAGCTCCGGCATCTGCGGCAGCTCCATGTCTGCGGGAAGGCTGCCACCTCAGCCTACGACGTCCTCACGTCTCGGCGCACGAGGGGGCGGGCGAAGAGGACAGTTGGCGCGCCTCGAGGGGCGGGACTGGCCGGTGTTGGGATCTTTGGGGCGTGGCCTCGGCCCTAAGCCCGCCTAGGGAGGGAGGCGGGGCCTAACGTTACCACGTCCTATGAGAAGGGACCTGGCCGTTGCGGCTCTCTGCAGGGCGGAGCTTGGCCGCCTTGAGCGCCGGGAGGGCGGGGCCAGGCCGTTAGCCGGTTCTGTGGGGCGGGGCCCGGCGGTTGGAGCGCCCTATAGGGCGGAGCCTGGCCTCCTTCGCGCCTCGAGGGGCGGGCCCGGCCGTTAGCGTGTTCTGTGGGGCGGGGCCTGGCAGTTTGAGGTCCTCGAGGGGCGGGGCCTGCTCCTTGGCGGGCTTTGACGGGCCGAGCCCAATTGCACCTACTGTGAGGCGGAACTTTGCCTTTGAGGCGGCTTGAGGAGCTTGACCCTTTTCGTGTTTGGGGGTGGGTGGGTGGAGGAATAATTGGTATTTTGAGTGTTAGGAGGCGCACAATCTCCTAACATGACCGTTGACGTGACTTGAGGGGCGGGACCTACCTCACCGACTTGAGAGCTTCACGTGCTCGGAGGGGTGGGGCCAAGATGGGCAGGGGCTTCCGGCTAAATGCTCTGAAGGGCGGGGCTTAGTAATTCACCGCACGAGGCAAGGCCTGGCTATTGGACTGTTTTTGAGGGGCGGGGCCTGACGATTAAAAACTGCTTTGATTGAAGCAGTGGATGCAAAGTTGTATTCTAGCAGTGGACGCTGGCGGTCCTGCTCTCCCCTCCTCTTGGTTGTTCAGTAAAAACTTTATTACAACATCGTCACACTGGATCCTTGCCAGGGACGGGGCAGAGGTTCTTATTCCCATTTGACCTGTGCTTTCGCTACTGGGGAAGACGAACGGCCCTTCCGTTGGTGGGGGAGAGCCCTGCAAAGCCATGAACAGGGAGAGGGGCAAAGACATGAACATTAGAAAAAGAAATGGCAGCCGGGCGTGGTGGCGCACGCCTTTAATCCCAGCACTCGGAAGGCAGAGGCGGGCGGATCGCTGTGAGTTCGAGGCAAGCCTGGTCTACAAAGTGAGTCCAGGACAGCCAAGGCTAACACAGAGAGACCCTGTCTCGAAACCCCCCCCCAAAAAAAAAGAAAGAAAGGAAGAAAAAGAAATGGCTGGGGGCTGGAGAGATGGCTCAGAGGTTAAACGCACTGGCTGCTCTTCCACAGGTCCTGAGTTCAATTCCCAGCAACCACATGGTGACTCACAACCATCTATAATGTGGTCTGACGCCCTCTTCTGGCTTGCAGGCATATGCATGCAGGTAGAGCACTGTATATGTAATAAATTCTTTTTTGTGTGTGTTTTTGGTTTTGGGTTTTTTTGGATTTTCGAGACAGGGTTTCTCTGTATAGTCTTGGCTGTCCTAGACTCACTTTGTAGTCCAGGCTGGCCTCGAACTCAGCAATCTGCCTTCCTCTGCCTCCCGAGTGCTGGGATTAAAGGTGTGCGCCACCACACCCGACTATAAATAAATTCTTAAAGAAAGAAAAAGAAATGGCTAGTAAGATCGGAAAGATTTGGAGACCTAGCCAGTGGTGGCACATGCCTGTAATGCCAGGAAAGGCAAGTGGATTGCTATGAGTAAGCCATCCTGGTCTACAAAGCGAGTCCAGGACAGCCAAGGTTACACAGAGAAGCCCTGTCTCGAAAACAAAACAAAAAGACTGGAGACCTTAGAATACTGGCTTCATTCCTGCGCTCTGCTTGTCATAGGAGGACACGGAGCAAAATCCATGGATGGAGTAGTTTGAACAAAGATTGAAGATAGCTAGACATGGTGGCCCACGCCTTTAATCCCAGCACTTGGGAGGCAGAAGCAGGTGGATCGCTTTGAGTTCAAAGCCAGCCTGGTCTACGAAGCAAGTCCAGGACATCCAAGGCTACACAGAGGAATCCCTGTCTTAAAACAAAACAAAACAAAACAAAACCAAAACAAAATAAAAGCAAACAAACCCCCAAAGACTGAAGGTAGAAAGCAAGCCACGGTGGTAAGCTTAACGGTAGATAACTTGCCTAGCTTGTACAGGGACCTGTGCTGAATCCGCAATACTGAAAAGAGAAACAACAAAACCAAAACTTATAATATGTTGCAGCTGGGAATGTAAGTCGCTCCGTGCAAACACATGTGGTAGAATGTTTGCATAGCTTGCAAGAAACAGTTCTTTCAGCACCCCGCAAGCCCAGCGTAGTAGTATTTGCCTGTAATCCCACCCACGCTTGGGAGCTGGAGGCAAAAAGATTAGAAGTTCAAGGTCTTCTTAGGGAGTTCCAGGGCAGTGTGAGCTATGTGAGACTCTCAAACAACAAAAACCAACCAACCAAACTGGAGGTTGGTTGCAAAAATCCTGTATTTGGGGGTAGCCTGAAGAGTGAGAAGAATGTTGAAAAAGAGATACTAAGTTAGTATTATTACTTGGCCATGCTAGAAATGGAACCGAGGACATCGATTATGTTAAGCAGCTGCTCTACAACGGAAGCTACTATCTAGTCTCAGGAAAATGTGTGTGTGTGTGTGTGTGTGTGTGTGTGTGTGTTGTTTTTGCTTTGTTTTTTGTCAATTGTGGTGGCATATTCCTTTAATCCCAGCACTTGGGAAGCAGAAACCAGTGGACGTCTCTGAGTTTGAGGTCAGTCTAGTCTACTTAGGAAGCTCCAGGCCAGAGGAGGCTACATAGTGAGACTCTTGTCTCCAAAAAAGTTTTTTTCTTCTTGCAAATGTATGTATGTATGTATGTATGTGGCATACCTGTGTTTGTGTGTGTGTGTGAGTGTGTGTGTGTGTGTTCACACATTTGTGTGGAGACCAGATGTTGATGTCTGTTGGTTTCGCTATTATCCTCTACCTTATGTACGGAGTACTGGGGCAGGATAGCTTGCTAAATCTGTAGTGTCCAACTTCAGCTTTTCTGACTAACCAATCTGTCCATCTCTCCTTCATGCTGGGACTTCAAGCAGGCTGACATGACACACCCACTGGAGTTTAGGATGGGTTTTGATACCCAGACTCCAGTCCCCACACAAAGTAAATGCTGCACCACTCTGCAGTACAAAAAGATTTTTGTTGTTTTCTAAAACAGAGTCTCGATATTGTACCCCAGATTGGCCTTGAACTTGTGGCAACCCTCCTTAACATTCTGAGTACTGAGATTACAGGAGTTTTTTGGTTTGGTTTGGTTTGGGGTTTTTTTTGCGGGGGAGGGAGGGTGAGACAGGGTCACTGTGTAACTTTGGCTGGCCTTGAATTTGAACCAATCCTTTCACTTCTGCCTCCCAAGGACTGTGAATACAAACGTGTAACAACAAGCACATATTTTAAAACTAGTTTATTTAGCCGGGCAGTGGTGGTGCACGCCTCTAATGCCAGCACTTGGGAAGTAGAGGCAGGTGGATCTCCGTGAGTTCCAGGCCAGCCTGGGCTACAGAGCAAGCTCCAGGACAACCAGAGCTGTTACACAGAGAACCCCTATCTGGAAAAAACAAAAATCAAAACAAGACAAAAAAACCACAAACAAACAAAACTAGTTTATTTAAAAAAAACAATTATAGATTTATAAGGTATTGAAAGAAAAATAACCAGAGCCTGGCATGGTGGCACACACCTTGAATCCCAACACTCAGGGAGGCAGAGGCAGGCAGATCTCTGTGAGTTCGAGGCCAACCTGGTCTACAAAGTGAGTCCAGGACAGTAAGAAAGAGAGAAGAGAAAAATAACCTCTCAGGCATACAGGCACTTAACTGTAATCCCAGTATTCAGGAGGCAGAGGCTGGAGGATCCAGAATTAAAGGCCAGCCACAATGCTTAGCAGATAAAACCACTTGCCACTGACTCTGACAACCTGATTTCGAGTCCCAGCACCCGGAAGACAGAAGGAGGAGAGAACTCCAAGTTGTCCTCTGACCTCATACAAGCATTGTATGCTCACCGTAAGCATGTACCACCCCCTCAACACACAAATACATGAGTAAATGTAATTTTTAAAAAGACGTATACAGTGCTCTGCCTGCATGTACATCTGCAGGCCAGAAGAGGGCACCAGATCACATTACAGATGGTTGTGAGTCACCATGTGGTTGCTCGGAATTGAACTCAGGACCTCTAGGAAGAGCAATCAATATTCTTAACCGCTGAGCCAAACCTCCAGCCCACAGTCAATGTAATTTTTAAGAGGCAGCCTCTACTGGAGAGATGGCTCAGAAGTTAAGAGCACTGGCTGCTCCTCCAAAGGTCCTGAGTTCAATTCCCAGTAGCCACATAGTGGCTCATATCCATCTGTAATAAGATCTGGTGCTCTCTGTACATGCAGACAAAATACTGTATACATAATAAATAGATAAATCTTTTTTGTTTGTTTTGTGTGTGTGTGTGTTTTGTTTGTTTGTTTGTTTGTTTGTTTTTTGAGACAGGGTTTCTCTTTTTAGCTTTGGCTGTCCTGGGACTCACTTTGTAGACCAGGCTGGCCTCAAACTCACAGCGATCTGCCTGCCTCTGCCTCCCAAGTGCTGGGATTAAAGGTATGTGCCACCTCGCCCGGCTAAATAAATAAATCTTTGAAAAATAAAATAAAATAAAAGGCAGTCTCTAGAGAAAAATGGCCAGTGCAGCCTATGGACCTTTGTACTTCATTTTCTCCAATTTGTAGTATCTCAAAAACCAAACCAAAACAAAACAAAAACATAGCCAGATATAACCAGGAACTTGGCATTGTTATAATCCACAGCTTTCACCAAAGAAGTCACATCCTGAAAGATAACATTTTGGATCAGGCCTGTTCCAATATAAAGGAATGTTCCTGGAAGTGGTATGTCTTGTGGGCTGCCTGCACCCCACATCCACAGCGAGCCTAAAAGTCCCAAGATGGGCCATCCAGCCTCCACCACCACCCCCCAAACTGCCTGACCTCACAGTAGCAGCCCCGCCTTCATTACTAGGGCCTTCTAAGGACACGGGATGGCAGAAGTGGGCAGACATAGCTAGACAGACAGATTGGCTCTCTCTGGTGAGGAACTACATCCAGTCAGAGAGCAAACAGAGGAGACGTTTCCTTCCCTTTTGCCCTTTTCTGGGAACTGGCATCAGTTCAGCCCTGGGCAGTGGGGTGGGGAGTGCTGGCCTCTCTGTCATCTTACAGATAAGGCTGGCTGGGGTTCTGTCTTTTGTTTGTGGTGCTTGCTTTTTGTCAACTTGACACAAACTAGAGTCGCCCCTCAAGTGAGAGGCAATCTCAGCTGAGGAACTGACTCCATCAGGCTACCCTGTGGCCATGCCAGTGGGCCATGTTTTTCATTAATGGGGGTGGGGGTGGGGTGACACATGGTTCTACTCCTAAGCACGTGGGCCTGGCTGTAAAGGAAAGGTAGCTGAACAGAACACACTGCCTCTGTGTTAGTTCCACCACCCCAGGAGCTCCTACCTTGGCTCGCCTCAGTGATGGACTGACATGGAAGTCTAAACCCAACAAACCATTGCCTCTATAAATAGCTTTTGGTCTTTGTTAAACGATAGAAAAGCAAACAGGGCCAGGCGGTGGTGGCATATGCCTTTTATCCCAGCACTTGGGAGTTAGAGTCAGGCAGATTGCTGAGGCAGGCAGATTGCTGTGAGTTCAAGGCCAGCCTGGTCTACAAAGTGAGTCTAGGATAGTCAAGGCTACACAGAGAAACCCTGTCTCAAAACAAAAACAAAAAACCAAACCAAACCAAACCAAAAAACCAGAAAAGCAAACGGAGATATTTGGTTTGGTTTGATATTCTGAGACAGGATCTCTATGGAAAAAACAAAAACAAAAACAAGCAGAACTCCCTAGGTAGTCTAGGCTGGCTTCGAACTCACGATCGTCCTCCACCAGCCTTTCTAGCAGTGAGATCACAAGCATCCATTACCATTCCTAGGGCATCAGATCACATTATAGATGGTTGTGAGTCACCATGTGGTTGCTGGGAATTGAACTCAGGACCTTTGGAAGAGCAGCCATCTCTCCATCCCTCCAATGGGCTTTTATTAGTAGTTGGGTTATGATTCTGGGTTGACTTTAGTTCCTCAGCACCCACATAAAAACCAAGCATGGTACTGGGCAAGCCCAGTGTTGAGGATGTGGAGATGTGATGGTTCCTGGGGCTTGCTAGTTAACAAGTCTAGTTGAATTAGTCAGCTCCAGGTTCAGTGAGAAACCAGATCTCAAACGTACGATTTTCTGATCTCACTCTACTCCATGGTGTACCTTTAGGAGCCAGCGCCATGACAGAAGATATCCAGACTAACCAGCTTTCAGAATGACCCTCTGGACAGCTACTTCTTAACCAGAACCAAACCAAAAGCTGCTGACATAAGAGCTTGCCTGGAAGCTGGAGACATGGCTCAGTGGTTAAGAGCACTGACTGCTCTTCCAGAGATCCTGAGTTCAATTCCCAGCAACCACACGGTGGCTCACAACCATCTATAATGTGATCCAACACCCTCTTCTGGCCCTCAGGTGTACATGCAGTCAGAACACTGTATACCAGCCCCCCCCACCCCACCCCAGCCCCTCAGTAAGTTGCTCTACTACTAAGGCACAGCCTCAGCCTCTCCCTGGGAAACTCTAGGCAAGCACTCTAGCACTGAGCTCCATCCCTAGCCCCACCCTACAGTTTAAGACCCTCTGCTAATCTGAGCCCCCAGCATATGTTATTTATACCTCAAAGCCTCTTTTACAAAGGTTCTCGAATGCATGTCAGGATCACCTTTAAAATTATGTCTAGGGGCTGGAGAGATGGCTCAGAGGCTAAGAGCACTACCTGCTCTTCCAGAGGCCCTGAGTTCAATTCCCAGCAACCACATGGTGGCTTATTACCTATCATCAATAATGAGGCCTGCTGTGGTGGTACATGCCCTTAGTTCCCAGCACTCAGCAGGCAGAGGCAGGTGTATCTCTGTGAGTTCGAGGCCAGCCTCATCTACAGAGCAAGTCCAGGACAGCCAGGTGCCGTTGCCAGAGAAACTCCATCTCGAAAACCATTAGCATCTATATTGAAATCTGGCACCCCCTTCTGGTGTGCAGGCATAGGTGTGGTCAGAATAGTGTCTTCGATCCTGCTCTGATCAAGCACTGCATGTTTACCACACATAGTTGGACAGAGAAACGGGTCACTGCATACAAACAAGGAGGCCGATTCAGCTCATCTTGGGTGAAGAGTCTCTATAGGGAGCGATCTTCAGACAATGAACTTCTGAGGAAGGCGTGGCTCACATTTCCTGTATGTTGTAAGCATTCACCCTTCTTGGATCACTGAGGAAGGCTTTGCCAATCCCATGACATCAAAGCAGCACTGGGGTTCTTTTGTCGCTTGTTTTTCGAGACAGGGTTTTTCTGTTTAGCCTTGGCTGTCCTGGACTCGCTTTGTAGACCAGGCTGGCCTCGAACTCACAAAGATCCACCTGCCTCTGCCTCCCGAGTGCTGGGATTAAAGACGTGCGCCACCACACCCAGCTTGGCACTGGGGTTCTTAATACATCCACTCTGACCTTTACCTGCTCCCTACAGGGGAGGGAGGCTCCATCTATGCAGGTCTGGGGGAAGCCGTCACCCTGCTGGATGCAGACCTCCCAGGGTGCCGCTTTAATGTCACCCACTTTCTGTAACCCTAATAACTCAGTGGTACCCAGGGTGAAATTTCTTTTGAAATTAGAACCTTATGAGGAGAGGTATGTATTTCCTAGTTCCCAACTCTGCTACAGAGTAAAAAATCCTGAAACACCATTTTAGAAAATGTATTCCTTTATTTATCAGCAGTTGCGGACTGGACCTAGGGCCTCAAACACATGCAGCACTCTCGACAGTGAGTTACTGTGTGTGTGTGTGTGTGTGTGTGTGTGTGTGTGTGTGTAAGATTTATTTATGTATGAGTGCTCTATCTGCATGTACACCTGCATGCCAGAAGAGGGCACCAGATCTCACTATAGATGGTAGTGAGCCACCATGTGGTTGCTGGGAATTGAACTCAGGACCTCGTCTACAGAGTGAGTTCCAGGACAGCCAGGGCTATATAGAGAAACCATTAATTAAAAAAAAAAAAAGTTTCCTTTGGAGCTGGCCTAGTGGCACAGACCCTTCATCCCAACTAAAGATGGGAAGATTTCCTGTGTGAGGACCAATGTGGTGGCACACACATGTAATCTCAGAGGAGGCTGAGGCAGGAGAATTTTAAGTTTGAGACCAGCCAAGGTTACATAGCTGGATCCTGGATCAAGAAGGAAAAAAAAATGGGGCTGGAGAGATGGTTCAAAGGTTAAGAGTACTGGCTGCTCTTCTGGAGATCCTGAG
Organism: Acomys minous; assembly: GCF_964271855.1. NCBI lineage: Eukaryota > Metazoa > Chordata > Mammalia > Rodentia > Muridae > Acomys > Acomys minous. The sequence continues at coordinate 74,360,980 of NC_140498.1, forward strand.
TTCAATTCCCAGCAACCACATGGAGGCTGGCTCACAACCATCTGTAATGAGATCTGGTGCCCCCTTCTGGCTTGTAGGCATACATGCAGACAGAGTACTGTACACATAAAAATTATTTTAAAAAGGAAAAAATGGGCTGGAGCGATAACTCAGCTGTTCAGAGCAGGAACTGCTCTTACAGAGGTCTCCAGCTTGTTCCCAGCATGCCCATGGGGCAGGTCACAACAGCTAGGAATTCAGCTGCAGGGGATACCACGCCCTCTTCTGGCCTCCACATGCATCTGCACTCATGCACATACCCACAGACAGGCACACATAATTTTGTAAAAAGTTTTTTTTTTAAGTCTTATCTTTACCCAAAACCTGTCAGTAGCTTCCACCTCATGTAAGCAAAGGGTGGTAGGCTGGGGAGATGGCTCAGTAGGTAAAGTGCTAACTGTGTAAACACATGGACCTGAATTCAGAACTGCAGCACCCATGTAAAAGTCGGGAGGCAGGCAGGGCAGAGGCAAGGGGGCGGTGGCATACACCGTTTATCCAGTACTTGAGAGGCAGAGGCAGGCAGATCTCTGACCGGCCTGGTTTACAGAGTGAATTCTAGGACAGCCAGGGCTACTCAGAGAAACCGTGTCTTGAAAAAAACAAAAGCAGCCAGATGTGGTGGCACACACGTCTTTAATCCCAGCACTCGGGGAGGCAGAGGCAGGTGTGTCGCTGTGAGTTCGAGGCCAGCTTGGTCTACAAAGTGAGTCCAGGAAAGGCAAGGCTACACAGAGAAACCCTGTCTCAAAACAAACAAACAAAAAACAAAAGCAAAAACAAAAAACAAACAAGAGTACTTGAAGGTTGTTTTAAGACCCACAGGGTCCTCTATAAAGCCACCTTTTGCTGTTACCAGCTCTCTCAGTGAGTCACGCTGCCAGTCACTCCAATGTCCTTGCAGACAGACTTTGCCTTTATTGATCAAGAATATCTTTATAAAACCCACATACGCACACACACATCTACATACATGCAAGATGCCTGCCCTGCTCTGGTCACCCCTCGCCCTGATCTCTCCTTGAGTCAGACCTCAGTGACCTCACCCAGGAAGCCACCCTGTACCTCCCCATGTCACCAGTGCAGGAGCAAAGAGACAGTTCTGTAGAGCCTCCCTGCTCAGGGACTAAGGGTGGTGCCCTTGGTCCAAAGCAGGGAGTTGTGAGGAATCAGACTGACATCTTCTCAGAGCTCCCTGAGTGGCCTGCTTATGTCCCCGGTGTCACAGCTGCTAATGCCTTTAGGGTCCTCTGTTATTAAACGGAGGTCCACAGATGGTGTATGAGTCACCAGGAGTCACAGCATCAGTGATAGCTCAGGGATGGGAACCCGGCTCTTCTCCATCCACAGGAGGTGATGACTGAAAAACTTGGAACCTGCCAGACTCTCAGGGAGAGAGGGCCAGCCAGGATCAAGAGGGGGAGTGCCCACGGGTTGTCCCTGGAGCTTGGAGACCTTCACCAGGATTATAACGGTCTGCCCAGGGTGCCCTCTGTGACTGCCCGTGTGGCTTGCTCAGGCATACGGCTTGGGTCAGTCAGGATGCTGGTGGATGTGCTGAGCTGGCGGAGGGATCTCAGGACAGCTGGAAAAACAAGGTGAGATGCCTTTGAGGTTAGTGATGAAGTCAAGAACATGGGGGAAATAACTAGTTTCTCTACCATTAGGTGTTTTCGAGACTAGAGGACCATCTAGGGTGTGACATGGTGGAATCCCCTCAATCCTTAGGCTGTATTCAAGACAGACTAGACTTGAGGACCAAGCAGGCCGGGTTTGGACTCTCTGCTCTGAAACCCCACAAGTGTGTGTGTGTGCACATGTGTGCACGTGCATGTACATGTGTGTTACTGGAGATTGAATTCAGGGTTTTGTGCATGATGATGTAAGTGCTCTTCTGCTGAACCACAGGGATTCTAGGCAGGTGCTCTACCACTGAGCCACACCCCAGCCCCTCACTGGGGGATTCTAGACAGGTGCTCTACCACTGAGCCACACCCCAGCCCCTCACTGGGGGATTCTAGGCAGGTGCTCTACCTCTGAGCCACACTCCAGCCCCTCACTGGGGGATTCTAGGCAGGTGCTCTACAAGGCTTCACAATTTAGTGGGCAGCAAGGTGGCTCACGTACTTGGCCGGAGAGCCGGCAGGGAACAGTACTGGTCCAGCCAGGCCAGCGAGGTCTGGTGTAGGCTATGAAAGCTTGTGGTAGACACCATCCCATTGAAGGACTCAAACAAAGGCCGGATGAGGGTGCTGAACTTGGCTCAGAGTCAAGGAGCACACCAGTGGTCTAGAAAGCATTCTATACTTCACACAGAACAGAGACACCTGACCCAAGCGAATGTCAAGAAAGGCCTGTCACTGTCAAACTATGACCCCTATGGACAGCCACTCTACTATACATCCCCTGCTGCCTCCAAGAGTTCTTCACTCATCTCTTAGTCCCTCCCCTTAGTGCCTCCTAAGCCCTCATCCTGTATGAGCCTGTCCCACGTCTCTAGGCTTAGTCAAGAACTTGAATACTGTCCTGATGGCACAGGCCTGTAGTCCAAGCCCTTCAGGAGGCTGAGGCAGGAGGGTCACAAGTTTAAGGCTAGCTTGAATAAGTTAGTGAGAATTTGTCTCAAAATAAAAAGTTAAAAGACAGCTGGGATTGAGCCAGGTGGTGGTAGTGCACATCTTTACTCCCACTACATGGGAGGCAGAGGCAGGTGGATCTCTGTGAGTTCGAGACCAGCCTGGTCTACAGAGTGAGTTCCAGGATAGCCAGGGCTACACAGAGAAACTGTTTCAAGAAAACGAAGAAGAAGAAGAAGGAGGAGGAGAAGGAGGAGGAGGAGGAGGAAGAAGAAGAAGGAGGAAGAAGAAGAAGGAAGAAGAAGAAGGAAGAAGAAGAAGAAAGAAGAAGAAGAAGAAGAAGAAGAAGAAGAAGAAGAAGAAGAAGAAGAAGAAGAAGAAGAAGAAGAAGAAGAAGAAAAAGAAAAAGAAAAAAGAGGGCTCCGACAAAGCTTACGTTCAATTTCTAGAATGGGAAAACAAACACAACTTTACCCTGAACCCAGGAAAGAGTGGATGCCCTGCCTTCTCTAAGCCTCATCTGACTTGGATGTTAGATCCTTCCAGACTATTTTCAAGGGCATCCTCCAACCTCCTCCCCCTACTCACCTAGTCCCACTTGTCACGCAAGCCTGCAATCTCAGGGCCTGACAGTAGAAGGCAGAACCAAAGCCCTACAGCTCAGCCTATGGCCTGAGACACAAAACTAGACTGAGTAGGAGCGACAGCCACCAGCACACCATCACTGTCCTCAGCCCTAAGGCCATCAGCCCAAGTAAGGATACTACCCAGAACTTCCAGTTGTGCAGTGTGCGTGTCCGGACATAGTCGTCAAACATGTCCCACATCTGGTCAAAGCGCTGATGCGTGATGGGGACCCCAGTGGCCGGTAGCTGCTGCTGGCACAAGCTGGGAATAGAAAGGGCGGTGGTGCAGAGAAGGTGAGGATATGTCTCCTTCACCCCAGCCTTGAGTCCTTCTCCCCAACACTTTGTTTTTTCCCCAGACAGGGTCTCTCTGTGTAGCCTTGGCTGTCCTGGACTCACTTTGTAGACCAGGCTGGCCTCGAACTCACAGAGATCCGCCTGCCTCTGCCTCCCCGAGTGCAGGTGTGGGCCACCGTGCCCGGCATGCCCGCGTACTTTTTGTTTTGGTTTTTTTAAGGGGCCGAGGATGAAACCCAGGCCTGGCATGTGCTATGCAAGCACCCTAGGACATTTTAGGCAGTTGCTCCACCAGAGTCACGTCCCCAACCCCTTACTGGAAGATTTTTAGGGAAGTGCTCTTATCACTGAACCGCAACCCCAGCCCTTCACTGAGTCCTTCTAGACAAGGGCGCTACATCTAAGCTACGCCCCTAGCCCACGAAGCCACACCCTCAGCCCCTCACTGGGCTCCACCCCTGCTTACCTGATGGCAGCATTGAGCTCCTCTATCTCATCCCGCAGCTGCTGCGCCTCCTCCTGCATGGCTGCCCGTTCCTGCTGCAGCATCAGGATGTACTCGGCAGTCTTCTGCAGCGTTGTTGCTTTGCTCACCTGCGAGCGCCACCATTGTGGGCCTCTGTGCTGGCAGGCCCTGGGATCTGGTGTTGGGTGTTGGTCCAAGGAGGGGTTCCACGACTCTAAGGGAGTGTACGTCTCTGGCTGGGGGCTCACCTTGAGGCTGGGCTGGGCACTAAGAGTGCTCACAAGTCCGTGAAGGGTGTCAAATCCTAGCTTAATATTGAAACGTCTCTTCTGCTCCGCGGAGATGTGTGTGATGCGTCGGTTCTCCATCTTAGAAAGCAGAAAGTGACATGAGTCTAAGATGGAGAGCTGGCCAGGGAGGTTTGCTAGCCGTTGCATCTTGGCAGGGGATGGGAGGGAGGGGGTGGGAGCTGAGGGGAGCGTGGGTGGGGGGCGAGGGTGTCAAGGGAGTCAAGGGATGACACATACCTTTTTTTCTACACGCCTCCGGCTTAGGATAGTTTGAGGGGGAGACAGGTGGACACCCAGTGCCCCCGGGGGTGGTACGGAGTTGAGATCTCCTGATAGTCGCCGCTCACTGCCTGTGGCAGGGACAAGCCCACAGACAGACCGACACACAAGGGAGAAGGTCCCCTTGCCCTGCCATCCTGACCCCAAGCTCAGTCCCCTTCCTTCCTCCTCCTCCTCCTCCTCCCTACATCCCCTAAGACCCACAATCCCTCTAGCCTCTATTTACCGCTGGGTGCAGGGGGTGACAGCCGCTCTGCTTTGGGGACAATCAGGGACCTGGGAGGAGCCAATGTGGCTGGGCCTCGAGGTGGCCTGGGTGGTGTAGGGGCCGGGATTGGGGGGAAAAAGGCACTGGCACAGGGGATTTCAGAGGTTGTATCCTGCTGGGGTGGGAAAGGGCAGAGAGCTGGAGTAACAAAGCCCCTAGACTGACCCCCTACATCCCAGTGCCCCACCATCTTACCGGGGACTCTGGGGCCCGGAGGAGGGTGCTGGGCACAGTCGGAGGTTCCAGTGCTTGCTCAGGCTTGGCTGGGTACAGGAAGGACTATGAGGGTGACTAGACTGGCCCAATCAAGTCCATCACCAATCAAGACCCTTTCCTGTTCCCCAGCAGCCCCCACGTCCCTATCAGACACAGCCTGTATCCTTAATGTCACTCTACTCTTCCTTGGTCCCTCAAGACCACTCTAAAGCGGCCCCTGCCTTTACAGCCTCCCGACCCCTTTCCGAGCTGGTCCCTCCCAGCACCTCGTCATCCACTGGCCTCTCCCATCCCATCTCACCTGCCCTGAGCAGCTGTGTAAGGCACGGGTTGTTGTCTCTGGCAGTGACACCACCGGGGCTGGCAGTGGCCGGGGCCAAGGTGGAGGGACTGGCTTTCCTTCCCCCAGGGGATGGGGTGGTGGAGGGCCTGCATCTGGGCTGCCCACCCTGAGGCACGGTGAAGTGAGGCGCAAAGGCGGGTTCTGGGTACCTGTGGGGCAGATGGTCTCCGGGGAAAGGGGCGGGGCCAGGCTGTGGGGTGGGGACAAAGGTCGAGGGTGCAGGAAGTGTAGACACTCCTGGAACAGGAGGGGCTGTGGCGAAGGGAAACCTGGCAGAGAAGAGGGGTTCTTCTGGCAACAAAGTGGGGGGTGGAGCAGAGAAGTGGGGTGGGGAGCAGGGCTCTAGGCCGTGCACCTTGACAGCGGTGGGATAGGGAAGGAGAGGAGCAGGCGGGATCTTGGTCTTAGGGTCTTCAGGAAGAAGGAAGTCAGAGCCCAAAAAGGTACTGGGATCCAAGGGTCCAGGGCAGCTGTTTCGAGCCTAGGCGAGGGAAGACAGGGAAGGCAGGGGCTACTCAGAGGACAGGGTACAGAGCATCCACCTTCATGCATCCACCAGGGAGCCTCTGTCTTGGCTATGTACCAAGGACAGTGGAGAACTGATCCATGTGTGTGCACACACATGCACACGCATATACATTCATGCACACGCTGGAAATTGTAATCTAATGTACAACTATAATCTAGTCTTCATTTATCGATCCAGCCGTCCATCCCTCGATCCACTAATCATCCTCCGGTCAGTCTACCCTTCCATTTATCTTTTCTTCATCTATCAAAACACTAACTCATTCACCATTCCTCCCATTTGTCCATTTTTTTTTTAATCCATCCATGCATCCCATCATCTCCCTATCCATTTTTTTTTTATCCATTCACCAACGTATTCTCTCATCTATGAACTCAGCCGTCTCTCTTATTTCAACCCCAACCCCACTAGTCTGGTGGACTTTCAGTTTGGTAGGACTGAGGAATTCCCAGGACATGGGTGAGGTACACCGGTGTTTTTCTGAGGGCATAAACTAAGAGGGTGGGGTGTGCTGGGTTAAATTCCATTGTCAACTTGATTCAATTAAGGAAAGGGTAGTGCATCAGTGAAACACATCTCTTGGGTGTGTCTCCGAGCATATTTCCAGAGAGGGTTAACCAAGAGAAAAGACTCACCCTGGGTGTGGGCAGAACCATTCGGGGGGGGGGGGGGGGGAGGATCCCAGACAGAATAAAAAGTGGGCCAGCATGATGGCTCAGAAACTTAAAGCTCTTGCCGCCAAGTTGATGAGTTGAGTTTGCTCCCAGGAACTCACATGGGGCAAGGAGAGAACCAACTCCTGAAAGTTACTGTCTGACCTCCACTCGGACACCCTCATATACACACACATGCGCACACACACGAAATAAATAATAAGTTGGGAACTGGTAAGATGGTGGCTCGGTGGATGCCTTGACTTGAGTTCAATCTCTGGGATCCACATGGTACAATGGTGCAAGGAGAAAAATGGCTGTGCTCAAGTTGTTCTCTGACCTCACATGCATGCCATGCCATGCATGCCCCTCTACATCATGCCTACACACACACACACACACACACACATACACACACACACACACATGATCATCATTATCATCATCAACATCATCATCAGATAAAAATAGGCAAGCAAGCTGAGCACCGGCATTCTCCTTTCTGCACCCTGACACAGTGTGACCAGCTGCCTTGCTGGGCTGTCGTCATGCCTGCTCCACTGTATCTCTCAAAAGAAACCATCCCTTGAGTTGCTTTTGCCACGTGTTTTGTCAGAGCCATGGAGAAAGTAACCAGTATTGGGGGAGGCTAACCACGGATGCTGAGTTCATAGTCTGGGAGTCCAGGTGGAGTAAATGAGGTGTGGGGAGGGAGTGGACACCATTGAACAAAAGCATCTCCCTCCCCACACCCACCTCTCCTCTGTCTTTGCATCCTGGCTTCTCTGCCCTCTTATACCTCCTTCCCCATGAGAGACTACAACATCTGAAATCCTGAGAGAAAAGAATTCCTTCTCCCGAGGCAGTTTTCCTGGGTGTAGGAGCTGAGCCTAAGTCAGCAAGTGAGCATGCAATCATTTTTCTCTGCTCTTGACTGTAGATGTGGTGTGACTGTAGATGTGGTGTGACTGTAGATGTGGTGTGACTGTAGATGTGGTGTGACTGTAGATGGGGTGTGACTGTAGATGGGGTGTGACTGTAGATGGGGTGTGACTGTAGATGGGGTGTCACTGTAGATGGGGTGTCACTGTAGATGTGGTGTGACTGTAGATGGGGTGTCACTGTAGATGGGGTGTGACTGTAGATGGGGTGTGACTATATATTCGGTGTGATTGTAGATGGGGTGTGACTATATATTCGGTGTGATTATAGATGCGGTGTGGTTGTAGATAGGGTGTGACTGTAGATGTGGTGTGACTGTAGATGGGGTGTGACTGTAGATGGGGTGTGACTGTAGATGGGGTGTGACTGTAGATGGGGTGTGACTGTAGATGGGGTGTCACTGTAGATGTGGTGTGACTGTAGATGGGGTGTGACTGTAGATGGGGTGTGACTGTAGATGGGGTGTGACTATATATTCGGTGTGATTGTAGACGGGGTGTGACTATATATTCGGTGTGATTATAGATGCGGTGTGGTTGTAGATAGGGTGTGACTGTAGATGTGGTGTGACTGTAGATGGGGTGTGACTGTAGATGGGGTGTGACTGTAGATGGGGTGTGACTGTAGATGGGGTGTCACTGTAGATGGGGTGTCACTGTAGATGTGGTGTGACTGTAGATGGGGTGTCACTGTAGATGGGGTGTGACTGTAGATGGGGTGTGACTATATATTCGGTGTGATTGTAGACGGGGTGTGACTATATATTCGGTGTGATTATAGATGCGGTGTGGTTGTAGATAGGGTGTGACTGTAGATGTGGTGTGACTGTAGATGGGGTGTGACTGTAGATGGGGTGTGACTGTAGATGGGGTGTGACTGTAGATGGGGTGTGACTGTAGATGGGGTGTCACTGTAGATGTGGTGTGACTGTAGATGGGGTGTCACTGTAGATGGGGTGTGACTGTAGATGGGGTGTGACTATATATTCGGTGTGATTGTAGACGGGGTGTGACTATATATTCGGTGTGATTATAGATGCGGTGTGGTTGTAGATAGGGTGTGACTTTAGATGGGGTGTGATTGTAGATGGGGTGTGACTGTGAATGGAGTGTGACCATAGATGTGGTGTGACCGTAGATGTGATGTGACCTTAGATGTTGTATGACCTTAAATGTGGTGTGGCTGTAGATGGGTATGTCTTTAGATGGGGTACAATTGTAGATGAGGTGTAATTGTAGATGTGGTGTGATTGTAGATGTGGTGTGGCTGTAGATGTGGTGTGACTGTAAATGGCTGTGATTTTAGATGGATGGGGTGTGGCTGTAGACGTGGTGTGACTATAGGTGTGATGTGACCTTAAATGTGGTATGACTGTACATGTGGTATTCCAGTCAAGGTTCCTGCCTTGACTTCCCGGCAATGACAGACTGTATCCTGGGATTGCAAGCTAAAATTAACCCCTTTCTGCCCTTAAGTTGCTTTTCCTCAGGGTATTTTAGTGAAGCAACAGAAATGAAACTAGAAGAGACATCTAACAGTTACAGGGAAATGACTTCCGAACTGGGCATGGGAGTTCTTGAAACAAGGTGCCAACTCAGTTTCCTAAACACACACACACACACACACACACACACACACACACACTCATCCTGCTTCCATGCACACACTCCCGTTCCTTCCATCTGGCTTGCCAGTCACTAAGACCCAGAACGCTAGGCAGGCATGGTGGTGTACGCCTTTAATGGCTGCACTCCCGAGGCAGAGGCAGGCTGATCTCTACAAGTTCAAGGCTCTCCAGGACCCTGAGACTCCGTCTCAAAAACAAAACCAAAAAACCCTTCTCTGGCTTATTCCCTGTTCTGTTGCTCTTCCATCCTCTGTCTCCTTCCTTTAGTTCTGCTTTGTAGAGTCTTCTTTTCCTGCTGGCTGGGTTCTCCCAGGGCCTCTGCCTGGTGGGTCCAGGAAGTGTCTGGCTTACCTCCTGGCCTCAGGCAGAGCCAGAGCTAGCTCCCACATGCTCTGGGCAGCCTGGGGGCAGAGCAGGATAAGCTTACCTGTAGGCGGGTATTCCCTGAGAGAGGGGTCATCCCTGAGGAGGAGGAAGAGGAGGCTGGAGATGGTATCTCTGGGCCCAGGATCGCACTGCCGAAGAGGGAGTCAGCCATGGGGCCAAAGCTGGGAGGCTCCAGGATGTTTGAAGTTGTGGGCGTCTGCGGGGGGCGGTAGTTGGTGAAGAAATCTGTAATTGGGACACACGGGGTAGCAAATGTCATTAAGACACTGGGCAGAGGTGGGACAGGGACCAGGAGAGTTGGAAGGCTTTCAGGAGAGCTTGTAAAACAGTTCCTGTCACACTCAAGGGAAGCTGCAGGAGAGACAGTGTAGGATGGACCTGGGGGAGATGGTGGGGTTTAGGACCCCAGAAGTTACCCACCATGGAGCCCCACTCTTGGCTTACTTCCCCTCCCTGTATCTGCTCCCCTTTTCAACACTGTTGGCATTCTAGAAAGAAGGGGTCACAGAGAGGTCTGGGAAAGGAAAAAGGTGGGGTGCAGGGGAGTTGCCCCAGTGCCTCAGGAATGAATCAAGGGTAAACAGGTTCACGAGGTCAGTGGGTCGGGAGAGGTGAGGCTTCCTGAAAGATCAGCGAGTCGAGGCTGTAAGAGCTGAGCCTGGGCTGACACTTGGGGGACATAGCATGGGCTCACAGTGCGAGTTGGGGTGTGAATGAAAGGGAGCCAGGAGGCCTGAAAAGCTTACGGAGAGCTGCGCAGGCGAGGCGGCCAGATTGTTCAGGGCTGCGAGTTGTGTAAGTTCTGGGCTATTCTGGTTTTGGGAAGCAAGCTGCTCATGGTCTAACCACATCCCGGGCTGGGGCGACACCCGCCTACCCTCTCCCTTCCGGGCACCTTTCTCTGACCCTAGCCAGCCTGTGTTCTGTGCCCAAGGCCTCCCGGGTCACTCAGAGAAGACTCCACCATGACAGCTCCTCACGGGGTTTGGTGGGCTGAGACTCTCAACTTTCCCCAAAATCCCAAACCAGGAGAGCTGGCCAGAACTTTCTGACATAAACCACCTTTCAAGACCAAGTGAGTTAGATAGAGAAGGTCATAGGGTCAGTGTGTGTGTGTGTGTTATATATCTACATGGTGTATTTGTGTATATACATATGTTGAGAGTGTATATGGGAGTGTGTCGTGTATATGTGTATGTGCATATGCATGTGTGAGCATGTGTGTATATGTGTGTGTGAAAGTGTGCAGGTGCATGCATATGATTACATGTATGGTGTGTACATGTGCATATGCGGGTATGAATACATGTAGGCTTCTGTGCATATGTGTGAGCGTGTATATGTATATGTGTGTTGTCATGTGTATATGTGCATATGCATATGTGCATGAGCATGTATGAGTGTGGTAGTTTTGTTTATATGTATGTGTGTGCACGTGTGTATGTGCGCATAAGCATCTACGTGTGTGGAGGCGTGTGTATACGAATGTGTGAGCATACATCTATGTTGTGCATGGCATGTATGTGTATACATGTCCGTGTTTGTCTAAGGTGATTCTGCCTGGTTCTGAGTATCAGTATACAGTGCCACGAAGCTCCTGTCTACCTCTCTGGATTTCTGTTTGTCTCTAGGACACACCTGGTATGCCTGCCTCTCTCCCAGTATCAGAAGTCGTTTTTTTGTTTGTTTGTTTTTGTTTTTTCGAGACCGTGTTTTTCTGTGTAACAGCTCTAGCTGTCCTGGAACTCCCTCTGTAGTCCAGGCTGGCCTCGAACTCACAGAGATACACTTGTCTCTGCCTCCCAACTGCTGAGATGAAAGGCGTGTGCCACCACCGCCTGGCTCAGAAGTAGTTTTATACTGTCCTGTGTCCCCACTTTTTACAAAGGGATCTGAGGAGGGACCAAAAAGGGGTCACCAGAGTTCCATCCCTCTCCCCCAGGGACCACAGCCCTTGTCAGCAGGCCACTTGGAGCCCAGGGTTAGAGAACAGGACCTTGGCAAGCCAGCATCATGCCACAGCCGCAGGCTAGCCCTTCATTCTGCCCTGTCCAGCGGCCTTCAGAGGGCTCCCTGCCCCCAGCCTCCTATCAAACCCCACTCTTTCCCTGGCCCAGTCCCCACACTGACCAGCCGCAGCCCCTGTCTCTGCACCTCTGCACCCAGCCTCCTACCTCTGTAGAATTTTGAGCCTTCAACAGGTTTTCCAGAAAGAGGACAGGATAGAAACCCTGGTGGCTCAAGGCTCTCCCGGAGCATGGCCAGCTTGAGAGTCTTTGTAAGCATTTAGCAAGCATTTACAGTTTACAATTTCCTGCTCTGGGAGAGCCATGCTTGCCTCCGTCCAACTGTCACCTGGTACTGATCGACAAGGTTCTGAAAACTTCAACCCATCTGCATTTGCCCAGAGCCTGGGTGGACACAGCTTAGCTCCTACCTGTGGTAGGGGTCTGTGAGCCAAGAGGGAGCTGCTCTCCTGGGGGCCAGGTCTGCTTCCAGGGCACTGCCATCAACACTTCTGCCCCTGGCAGACCCCACCCTCCCAGGGCTATGGCCCCAGGGGGTGGTTCCTCATTCCTTAATACCCGCCCCCATAGGCCTCACCTCTTGAATGACAGGCCAAGAACCCTGTAAGGAAGAAGCTGGGAGGTGGGTGTGCCACCGAAATGACCATCTCTCTCAGAGACTTTATCTCCGCCGGTTTGGGTGAAACAGCCTCAGCCCCCATAGCCTCCTGACTCCTAGCATGACTTTAAAAAAAATTTTTTTTTTATTGGTTTTTCTATGCAGGGTTTCTCTTTGTAGCCTTGTCTGTCCTGGACTATGTAGACCAGGCTGGCCTCAAACTCACAGAGATCTACCTTGCCCTCTGTCTCCCAAGTGCTAGGATTAATGAAAGGTGTGTGCCACCACACCTGGCTATCCGGTATGGCTTTAAGGCCCCTAAATAAATGACTGTGAGGGGCAGTGAGGAAAAAACACACAAGGGCTGGGGGCTGGTGGCACACGCCTTTACTCCCAGCACGCAGGAGGTAGAGGCAGGTGGATCTTGGAGTTCAAGGCCAGCTTGATCTACAGAGTGAGTTTCCAGGACAGCCAGGGCTACACAGAGAAACCCTATTTCAAATAAGAGGGTAGGGGATGGATGGAGAAAGTGGAGAGAGGGAGAGGGAGAGGGAGAGAGCACTGGACATGGGGATCCACTCCTCTAATCCCAGTACTCAGTGGGTAGAGGCAGGAGGATCAGAGTCTGGGGCAGCTTGGCTAGACAGCGAGTTTGAGGCCAGCCTGGACTGTATATGGCTCATCGTCTTCTAGTTTCCTAGTTAGCTTAAAAGATGTATTTATTTGTTATGTATATAGTGTTCTGCCTGCATGTACACCTTCTGGCCACAAGAGGGCACCAGATCTCATTATAGATGGTTGTGAGGCATTATGTGGTGGGAATTGAACTCAGGACCTTTGGAAGAGCTGCCAGTGCTCTTAACCTCTGAGCCATCTCTCCAGTCTCTACCTAGCTAGCTTTAACTGTCAACTTGACAATTTCCTAGAGTAACCTGCGAAGTGGATGTAATAGAGGGATTGCTTAGATGTAAACTGGTCAACTGCCATGTCTGTGGGGGAGTGTCTTGACTGTAGGTTGATGAAGGAGGGACATAAGTGTGTTGGCTTCTTTTATGCCTACTTGACCCAAGCTAGAGCCATCTGAGAGGAAGGAGCTTCAGCTGAGAAGATGCCTCCAACAAGATCAGGCTGCAGGCAAGCTTGAGGGCATTTTGTTAATTAGTGATTGAATGGAGGAGGGCCCAGTCCATTGTAGGGGGTGCCAGCCCTGGGCTGGTGGTCCTGAGTGCTATAAGAGAAAGCAGGCTGAGCCGGGCATCGTGGCACATGCCTTTAATCTCAGCACTCGGGAGGTAGAGGCAGGCGGATCGCTGTGAGTTCGAGGCCAGCCTGGTCTACAAAGCGAGTCCAGGACAGCCAAGGCTAACACAGAGAGACCCTGTCTTGAAAAACCAAAAAAATAAAAGAAAGAAAGAAAGAGAAAGAAAGAAAGAAAGAAAGGAAGGAAGGAAGGAAAAGAAATCAGGCTGAGCAAGCCATGAGAAGTAAGCCATGGGGAGCAAGCCAGTAAGCAGCATCCCTCCATGACCTCTGCATCAGCTCCTGCCTCCAGGTTCCTGCCCTGCCTTCCTTCGGAGATGGGCTACGATGTGGAAGTATAAACCAAATAAACACTTTCCTCCCTAAGTTGCTGTTGGTCACGGTGTTTCCTCACAGCCACAGTCACCCTGACTAGGACACAAAGCATGAGTCCTCAGATGAGCCAGGAAGCGGCGTTTTCCCATTCTTCCGTGCTTCCTGATTGAGCTCCTGCCCTGACGGCCATTAGTGATGTGAGCTGTAAGGTGAGAGAACCCCTTTCCTTCCCTGAGCTGACTTTGGTCAAAGCATTTGTCACAGAAACAGAGAGAAAAGATGGACACCTGTCTCAAAAGAAAGACCAAGGGGCCGGGCGTGTGGCACATGCCTTTAATCCCAGCCCTCGGGGAGGCAGAGGCAGGTGGAGAGACGGAAGAGAGAGAAAGAGAGAGGCTTGTTCCCATGGACTCTCACCGACATGGTCAGGGTGTCTGGAAACACCCAGACACATCAGGAACTCAGTAGTCTGAGAAAAGACAGGAGTCTGAGAAACTTGCCACTTTGCAAAATGCTTACAAAGACTACATGCTCCTAAAGCCGACTTAGTGCCACACGCCTTTAATCCTAGCACTTGGGAGGTAGAGGCAGGCAGATCTCTGTGAGTTCCAGTCCAGCCTGATCTACACAGTGAATTCCAGAACAACCAGAGCTACATAGTGAGACCCTATCTAAAAAAAAAAAAAAGAAAAGAAAAAAAAAAGAGATTTGACAATTGGAATTATCTGGTCAGTCACAGTGGTTTATGAACTGCATGGGATTGAACTCAGGGATTCTCCCATACTAGACCATAAAGAAACTGTCTAGAACACCTGCCTAGAATCCCCCAGTGAGGGGCTGGGGTATGGCTCAGTGGTAGAGCCCCTGCCTAGAATCCCCCAGTGAGGGGCTGGGGTATGGCTCAGTGGTAGAGCAACTGCCTAGAATCCTCCAGTGAGGGGCTGGGGTGTGGCTCAGTGGTAGAGCAACTGCCTAGAATCCCCCAGTGAGGGGCTGGGGTGTGGCTCAGTGGTAGAGTAGCTGCCTAGAATCCCCCAGTGAGGGGCTGGGGTGTGGCTCAGTGGTAGAGCACCTGTCTAGAATCCCCCAGTGAGGGGCTGGGGTGTGGCTCAGTGGTAGAGCACCTGCCTAGAATCCCTCAGTGAGGGGCTGGGGGCGTGGCTCAGTGGTAGAGCATCTATCTGCCTAGTAGGCATAAGGCCTTGGATTCCAACTCTAACACCCCACCCCCTACACACACAAATTACAGCACCATTCATCCTCCCACTGGCACAAAGACTTATAGTCTCCTAGAGTTTTTTTTTTTTTTTTTTTTTTTTTTTAACCATCTCAAATGAACCTTTCAGTCTGGCCTGCCTCCTGGGTAAGGACCCGCCTCACCTGATATCTCCATGAAGTCATCCAGGCTGGGCTGCAGCGGCGTCAGGTCTGGCTGGATCATGTCAGCATTGCCGACATAAGCTGGAGGAACAATGGTGAGGTTGGGAGACGGAGATTGGGGAGACGTCTGAGCTGCTCTTCCCCTTCCCTCCCCGCCCCCCCCCCACTCCCTCCTCACCTTCCTCTGGGGGCAGCTGCAGGGACGAGGGGCTGGGCTGGGTCATGGTGAAGAGCGTGTCGGAGATATCGGACAGAAAGCAGTCCAGGTCCAGAAGCTGTCGGCCCCCGGGTTCCTCCTCGGAGCCCCCAAGCAACACGGGCACCACGCTGGAGAAGAGCTGTTCGCACCATCGCTCTGGTGGCGGCCACCCTCCTTCCACCTGGCAGGACACAGAGGTCACCGCCCTGATGCTTCATGTTACTCCTCGCCTGGGGATGAAGTGGTTCCCCATCCTGGCTAGAAAGCCTCTCTAAATGACACCACCTCACTTTTCTCCGGAGAGCTTGGTTTATTGTCTAGAATGCCAAGTGGCCTCTAACTATTCCCTCTAGCAAGCTGACCAGGGCATTCTTTCTTTCCTTTTTAAAATTTTATTTATTTATTTATTTATTTGGTATTTCGAGACAGGGTTTCTCTGTGTAATAGCCCTGGCTGTCCTGGAACTCACTCTGTAGTCCAGGCTGGCCTCAAACTCACAGAGATCCACCTGCTTCTGCCCACCCCACCCCCCAAGTCCTGGGATTAAAGAGGTGCACCACCACTGCCCAGCTGCTTTTTAGTTTTTTTGTTTTTGTTTAAAGGTAGAGTCTCACCAAGTAGGCTTGGCTAGCCTGGACTCATTATGTAGATCAGGCTGGCTTCAAATCCACAAAGAACCAGCTGCCTCTGCCTCCCAAGTGCTGCAGTTTAAAACATGCACCCCCATGGAAGCCGGGTGAAGTGGTGCATGCCTTTAATCCCAGCACTCGGGATGTAGAGGCAGGTGGACTGCTGTGAGTTTGAGCTAGCCTGGTCTACAAAGCCGAGTCCACGACAGCCAGGGCTGTTACACAGAGAAACCCTGTCTTGAAAAACCAAAACACCAAACAACAATAACAAAAAAACCCAAATAAACAACAAACAAACACACACACACAAACATAAAAAACAAAAACAAAAAAAATATGTGCCATAGGTTGGAGAGATGACTCAGAGGTTAAGAGCACTGTCTGTTCTTCCAAAGGTTCTGAGTTCAGTTCCCAGCAACCACAAGGTGGCTTATAACCATTTATAATGAGATCTGGTACCCTCTTCTGGAGTGTAGGCACACATGCGGGCAGAGTACTGTATAAATAATAAATACATCTTTTACCAAAAAAATGCACCACACAGGCAGTGGTGGCAGTGGTGATGCATGAACATTCTTAATCCCCACACTCAGGAGGCAAAGGCAGGCGGATCTCTGAGTTCGAGGCCAGCCTGGTCTACAGAGGGAGTTCCAGGACACCCAGGGCTACACACAAAAAAAAGCACACACCATCACATCTTGTTGGCTTTAATTTTGTTGTTGTTTTGAGACAGGATTTCTCTATGTAGCCTTAAATGTCCTGGACTCACTTCGTAGACCAGGCTGGCCTTGGACTCACAGTGATGCCGCTGCCTCTGCCTCCCCGAGAGCTGGGATTAAAGGCGTGTGCCATCATGCCCTGCTTGCTGGCTTTAGGTTTTTTGAGGCAGGTTTCGTGTAGCCCAGGCTAGTCTGGACTCTCTGTGTAGCTGAGGCTACCCTTGATCCTACTGCCTCTACTTCCTTAGTGGTGGCGTTACTGCTATGCACCATCAAGCCAAGATAGTTTTACTTGGTTTTTATTTTTGTTCTCAAAGACAGGGTCTCCAAGCTTGCCTCACACTTCTAGAAGCTGGTCTTAAATGTGCAATTCTTTGGCCTCGGCCACTGCCTGGCTTTGTGTCTGGTTTCTTCTGAGACTTCTTTTCCTCTGGACCCTTTTCCCCTAGGCCTGCTACTACCTGCTTGCCTTTTTGTTTTGTTTTTGTTTTTCGAGACAAGGTTTTTCTGTGTAGCCTTGGCTGTCCTGGACTCACTTTGTAGACCAGGCTGGTCTCGAACTTACAGCGATCTGCCTGCCTCTGCCTCTCGAGTG
The DNA here is from genome assembly GCF_964271855.1 of Acomys minous. Classification (NCBI taxonomy): domain Eukaryota; kingdom Metazoa; phylum Chordata; class Mammalia; order Rodentia; family Muridae; genus Acomys; species Acomys minous. Next base: position 74,378,240 of record NC_140498.1, read on the forward strand.
CTGGAATTAAAGGCGCGCGCCACCACCACCCGGCTTCTGCTTGCTTATTAACACATGGAGCTCTCACTATGATGCAGCCCACACTGCTGTTGGGACTTATTATTCTACTCAGGCTGGCCTGGAACTCACTGCAATCCTCCTGCCTCACAACTGTATCTTCCCCCGAAGAGAAAGTTACAGCGTTCACCCACGCCAACACCAAGACTTCCGCCGTTCTTCTCCTACCCCCTCGCCTCTACCAGCCCCTGCCCTTGGTCAGCCAGGCAGACATTTTCAGTTCTCCAGTTTCAGCCTCGGGAGCGCTGGAGGCTGAGGCAGTCGGATCTCTGTGAGCCCGGTCAATAAAGTGAGTCCAGGACAGCCAGAGATAAACCCTGTCTCAAAACAAACAAATAAACTAACTAACAAACAAAACTACAGTTTCCGCCTTCCTAGGTGCCCTTCCCTGTTCACTCACCTGCTTCGGAGCCAGGAAATTCCCTTCAGTACTGGATTTGCGGAGCTAAGGAGACACAAAGTTGAATACTGAATCCCTCGTCCCCACTGAGTTCCTCTCCCTCCGCCCACATCCACCCGAGCTCCTATTTCCGCAGGCCCCGCCCCTTTCCACCACCCAGGGAGAGACGCTGGCACTTGGGGGAGACCCCGTGGCCCCAGTGGAGCTATCATGCTGGGACTAAAGAGGTGGTTGGGGGGGTGGGCTATGCGCTAAGGTAGGGTCATGGGATCCCCTCCAGAGCTTTTTCTAGGCTCCAAGAGGATGCTCTGCCCCTGCCAGTCCCACTGACCCGCTTCTTGTAGTAGATTCTCCACTTGTGGTACTCCCGCATCACCACCTCGATGCGCCTCTTCCAGTAATTACCCTCCAGGACCACAGCCTGGGGAAGGGCCGGGGTCAAGGCTCAGTGCGAACGGTGATACCCGAGATGGTCGATCTCCCCAAACCCCACCTCACACCCGATGCCCACCACGAGAGGGAACGTCTGGGTGGATAAGCAGACGGGTGGGCAGTCCATGTCTTCCTACCTCAGGTTTCCGGTGCTCATCCGCTTCAGACCCCTGCAGCGGGGTCACGAAGCCACACACTGGGCTTTTCCTCCGTTGGACATCTGAGGGAAGAGGGCCAGGTCAGAGGCACCCAGACCTCTCATCCTCTACGCAAGGAGACCGGAAGTCGAGTGGCACACTTTATAATCCTGCCTGACCCCTTCCTTTCCTTTGTTCAGACATCTTTCCCGGTCTCAAACTCATTCGGGAGCTAAAGATGACCCTGAGCTTTTGATCTCTCTGCCTCAACCTCCCAAGTGCACCACCCTGTCCACTCTGTGAGTCCTGGCGAGGGAACCCAGGGCTTCCTGCATGCTAGAAAAGCGCTCTGCCCACTGAGCCATCTCTCCCTTTCCTCTCTCCCCACCCCTGTGCCCCATTCCTTCTATCCACAAGCTCTATTGCTGGATCACACTCCAACCTCTCACAGGGAGATTCTAGGCTCTGTATGGCGGAGCCACGCCCCTACCCACAACGGAAAAGGCCTGAGGAGATACAAACCATCAGGCCTTGGTAAATTACTTTTTTTTTTTTTTTTTTTTTTTGAGACAGGGTTTCTCTGTGTAGCCTCGGCTGTCCTGGACTGACTTCATAGACCAGGCTGGCCTCAAACTCACAGTGATCTGCCTGCCTCTGCCTCCCGAGTGCTGGGATTAAAGGCATGTGCCACCACACCCAGCCTACTTTTTTTTTTTTTTTTTGACATGGATTCTTGCGATTTATTATAGTTCGGGCTATCTGGAACCATTATGTAGGTCAAGGCTGTCCTCAAACATTTTTTGTTTGTTTGTTTCAAGACACTCTGTAGACCAGGTTAGCCTTGAACTCACAGAGATCCGCCTGCCTCTGCCTCCAGAGTGCTGGGATTGCAGGCGTTGTTTTAGCTCCAGGATGTTTTCTACTCCCCCCATTTTCCCTCCCCCTACTCCTTTTGTGTTTTTTTGTTTTGTTTTTTTTGAGGCAGGGTTTCTCTGTCCTGGACTCACTCTGTAGACCAGGCTGGTCTCGAACTCATAGTGATCCACCTGCCTCTGCCTCCCCAAGTGCTGGGATTACAGGCGTGTGCCACCACTGCCTGGCTTCCTCTTCCCTTTGTTACTCTAAGAAATGGACACCCCACTCTTCTCTTGCTCCAGTGTCACATGGGCCCCCACCCCTCCACCCCACCTTCAGCTCTGGAAACGCAGTATGTACCCAGAAGATACCCAACTCCATCCTTCTAGCCCCTGCCAAGCACCCAGCTCCTCTGCCAGGAGCTTTCTCCCTGATCTGCCATCCCGCGGCTCTCTGATCACTCCTGAATTCTCTTCCTACCCATATTCCAAAAAACTTCCCTACCAGCTCTCAGACGTCCAAGTCCAGTCGTCCACAGACCAGCCCTGTCAATTCATCGGGCTCCATGACAGTCCGTCCCCCGCCCCCTCCCCTGCACCCTTCCACACTCATCCCGTAGTCTGAGTCATTCCTTGCACCAACCTCCCTAGGTCAAGTCTCAGACACACTCAGCTGTTCCTCTGCTGCTACAGTTCTACAACAGGTACTCTGCTACTGAGCCACACCCCAGCCCCTCACTGGGGGATTCTAGGCAGGGGCTCTACCACTGAGCCACACCCCAGCCCCTCACTGGGGGATTCTAGGCAGGTGCTCTACCACTGAGACACACCCCAGCCCCTCACTGGGGGATTCTAGGCAGGTGCTCTACCACTGAGCCACACCCCAGCCCCTTACTGGGGGATTCTAGGCAGGTGCTCTACCACTGAGCCACACCCCAGCCCCTTACTGGGGGATTCTAGGCAGGTGCTCTACCACTGAGCCACACCCCAGCCCCTCACTGGGGGATTCTAGGCAGGTGCTCTACCACTGAGCCACACTTCAGCCCCTCACTGGGGGATTCTAGGCAGGTGCTCTACCACTGAGCCACACCCCAGCCTCTCACTGAGGGATTCTAGGCAGGTACTCTACCACTGAGCCACACCCCAGCCCCTCATTGGGGGATTCTAGGCAGGTGCTCTTCCACTGAGCCACACCCCAGCCCCTTACTGGGGGATTCTAGGCAGGTGCTCTACCACTGAGCCACACCCCAGCCCCTCACTGGGGGATTCTAGGCAGGTGCTCTACCACTGAGCCACACTTCAGCCCCTCACTGGGGGATTCTAGGCAGGTGCTCTACCACTGAGCCACACCCCAGCCTCTCACTGAGGGATTCTAGGCAGGTACTCTACCACTGAGCCACACCCCAGCCCCTCATTGGGGGATTCTAGGCAGGTGCTCTACCACTGAGCCACGCCCCAGCCCCTCACTGGGGGATTCTAGGCAGGTGCTCTACCACTGAGCCACACCCCAGCCCCTCACTGGGGGATTCTAGGCAGGTGCTCTACCACTGAGCCACACCCCAGCCCCTCACTGGGGATTCTAGGCAGGTGCTCTACCACTGAGCCACACCCTCACGCCCTCACTCAGGGATTATAGGTTGGTGTTTTTCCTCCATCCACCACTCTACCTAACCCTTTGTACCTTTGCAGTGGCCAATGCTGGGATGAGAGACTCGGGGGTCGGGGCGGGGTGCGGAAAAACCAGGGCTGATCAGAGCACAGGAGATAAGGAAAACAAACAGGGGATAGACAGTGCAAAGTGGAAAGTCCCTCCTGCCGGGTGAGAGGTGCAAAGTGCTCTGAGGAGAAACCAGGAGGCTTTGGGGGGCGTGGAAGGAAGGACAAGGTACAATGAAGCTGTAGACCTGGGGCGGGGCAGTAGCGCCCTCTGCTGGGGGGAGATGAGGATGGCACTTTCTGCAAGAAGACTTTCTTCTACAGGGACTTGTCTGCCATCAACTAGGGATTGAACCCTACAGCCTCTACCACTGAGCTACACCTACAGATTTACCATTATTATGATTATTAAAATTTTTATTATATTTATTTATTTTGTGTGGCGGGGAGGAGGAGCATGGGTGAGCCATAAAGGACATGTGGAGGTCAGAAAAGAACTTTCTGGTATTGGTTCTCCCCCTCCATCTTCATATAGGTCCAGTGAACCCAATTCAGCTCATCAGCCTCAGTGGAAACACTTTTATCCACCAACCCATCTTTTTTTGTTTTGTTTTGTTTTGTTTTTTCAAAACGGCGTTTCTCTGTGTGGCCTTGGCTGTCCTGGACTCACTTTGTAGACCAGGCTGGCCTCGAACTCACAGAGATCCTACTGCCTCTGCCTCCCAAGTGCTGGGATTAAAGGCGTGCGCCATCACGCCCAGCTCACCAACCCATCTTGCCTTCATCACATGCACACACACATGCACACACACATGTACACACACACACACATATGCACGCACACACACAGTTGGTGCTTTTATGCAATCTTCCTGAGTAGTCTAGACTAAACTTAACTTTTCACCCTCCTCCCTTGGCCTTTACAGTAGCTGAAATTACAGGCCTACACATCACAGTCACTGGGCTTTTGTTTGGGTTTGTTTGCTTTTTGTTTTTCAAGAAAGGGTTTCTGGCTGGAGAGATGGGTGAGAAGTTAAGAGCAGTGGCTGTTCTTCCAAAGGTCCTGAGTTCAGTTCCCACATGGTGGCTCACAACCATCTATAATGAGATCTGCTGCCTTCTTCTGGCCTGCAGATGTACATGTAGACAGAGCATTGTATACATAATAAATAAATAAACTCTTAAAAAAAAAAAAGACAGGGTTTCTCTGTATAACAGCCCTGCCTGTCCTGGACTCATTCTGTAGGCCAGGCTGGCCTCTAACTCAGAGATCCGCCTACCTCTGCCTCCCAAGAGTGCTGGGGTTCAAAGTGTATGCCACCACTGCCTGGCTCACAATAACCTTTAAAAGAATTTTTTAAGGGACTTGGGGCTGGAGAGATGGCTCAGTGGTTAAGAGCACTGACTGTTCTTCCAAAAGACCCAGGTTCAATTCCCAGCACCCACATGGCAGCTCGCAACTGTCTGTAGCTCCAAGATCTGACACCCCTACACCAATGCACATAAATTAAAATTAAATAAAATATTTAAAAAATTTTTAAGTCTTTTGAAGGTTTATTTTCTTTTACACATGAGTGTTTTAGCTGTATGTATGTATATATGTGTGTCTGGTGTCTGCGGAGGTCAGAAGAAGGCATTAATCCTCTGAAAATGGAGTTGTAGGTGGTTGGGAGTCATGGGTGGGTCCTGGGAACCAAACCCAGGGCCTCTGAAGAAGCAACAAGTGCCCTTAATCACTGAGGCATCTCTCCAGCCCCCAGAAACTCACGGTGGGGAGAAGTCACAGTTTCTAGCTTCCTACTTTTTCAAATTTATTTATTTATTGGCTGATTTATTGATTGATTGTAGTGCTGGATATTGAACCTGGGGCCCCCTGCATGTTTTGCAAATGTGATGCTTTGAAACCATGCCCAGCCATGACCCCAGCCCCTCACTGGGGGGTTCTAGGCAGGTGCTCTACCACTGAGCCACGCCCCAGCCCCTCACTGGGGGATTCTAGGCAGGTGCTCTACCACTGAGCCACACCCCAGCCTCTCACTGGGGGATTCTAGGCAGGTGCTCTACCACTGAGTCACACCCCAGCCCCTCACTGGGGGATTCTAGGCAGGTGCTCTACCACTGAGCCATGCCTCAGCCCCTCCCTGGGGGATTCTAGGCAGGTGCTCTACCACTGAGCCACACTCCAGCCCCTCACTGGGGGATTCTAGGCAGGTGCTCTACCACTGAGCCACACCCCAGCCCCTCACTGGGTGACTCTGGGCAGGCGCTCTACCACTGAGCCATATTTCTGACTTCTGTTACCAGAACATTCGAAACAGCTTACTCAGTGAAGGGCCTACTAAATGGGTCTTGAACTGGCACCCACATTGGAACCTCCTTCAGAATATTCAAGGTGCCCTCCACTGCCCTTGTCTCATAGGAGAAAGTGACCTTTGCCAAGCATTCCTCAAGACCTTCTGAAGGCCGGAAGTTGCTCAAGGGTCTTTGCACTGTCGGCTTGCTCTCCCCCACAAGGCTGGCATCATGTACTCCACAGGTCCTGGGTTTGGGTTTGGGTTCTGCGCAGAAAGCCCTCTGGTTAGAAAGAGTCCTCCCAACCCCAAGGGAGCCACGGGCAACCACTCACACTGAATGTACCAGGCCCTCCAGATGGCGTTGTTCAGGCGGATCTTGTCCCTGCAAAGCAACTTGAGGCCTTTGAAGTTCTTCCACTTGGGAGAGACCAGCTTGCCACTGTTGGAGATATCAGGATATCAGGGTGGGGTGGGGAAAAGAGAAGATAGGAGCATTTCTTTCTTTCTTCTTTTTTAAAAATATATTTATTTATTGTGTATACAACATTTTGCCTGGATGTAAGGCCAGCAGGCCAGAAGAGGGCACCAGATCTCATTGTAGATGGTTGTGAGCCATCATGTGGTTGCTGGGAATTGAACTCAGGACCTTTGGAAGAGCAGCCAATGCTCTTAACCTCTGAGCCATCTCTCCAGCACCTGATGAGAGCGTTTCTGCAGTCGCCTTCCATCTGTGGCTAGACTTTCTCCAATAATCCTCAAATCCCATCTATTCTCTAACATGTTTGAAATTCCTTCCCTAAAGTCAAACCTTATAAATAGCGCACGTGAGGCTACACAGAGAAACTCTGTCTCAAAAAACAAAAATATAAAAATAAAATAAATAGTGCAGATGCCGTGCCAGGAGGCAGTAGCACACAGAGAGGCAGAGGCAGGTAGATCGCTGTGAGTTCAAGGCCAGCCTGGTCTACAAAGCGAGTCCAGGGCAGCCAAGGCTACACAGAGAAACCCTGTTTGGAAAAACAGAAGTTACAAACAAAAAAAGAATAAATAGCCATCCAGACCTTACCCCTTGTTTATTGCCTATCTTCCCTGACCCAAAGGCAGGTACTTTTTTTTTTTTTAATCAACTGTCTTTAGATTAACACTGTCCATTGGCCTCAAGGGAAGAATTTGCACATTCAGTGTGTGTGTAGAAGTGGAAAGAGTCTGTCTGTCTGTCTGTCTGTCTGTCTGTCTGTCTGTCTCTCTCTCTCTCTCTCTCTCTCTCTCTCTCTCTATCCGCCCCCCTCTCAGATTTATTTATTTTTATGTGCATTGGTGTTTTGCCTGCACGTACGTCTGGGTGCCAGATCCTCTGGAACTAGACAGTTGCGAGCCACCATGTGGGCACTAGGAACTGAACTCAGGCAGTGCTCTTCCGCCTGCGCCATCTCTGTCTAGCCCAAGAGTCTCTATACGTAGCCCAGGCTGGCCCGGAATTAGAAGTCATATTATCTCACAGTCATAGAGACTCTATAGGTCCCGCCCCACCCTATAGGCAGTTGGTAGCTGCTGGGGGTGGGTGAAATGGCTTCTACAGTAGTATAGATACTAACTAGGACCTATATACTGTATAACATAGATATGGGTATAGATATTGATGCCCATGCTTCTATAAATAACCCCTCAGCCACGAACCTGTAGCAACCTTAGACTCTTTGGGTAACAACAGCAAAGAAGGCATGAGGGCCAGGTAGACAGCTCAGCAGGTAAGGGTGCTCGCTGCAAAGCCTGAAGACCTGAGTTTGGTTCCCATGACCCCCATGGCGGAAGGCTGTAAACTCCCACAAGTTGTCCTTGGACCACACCCCTTACCCCCCACATTCCCGCTCCCTATTACCGACCCCCACTGCTCCTTGCACACATACAATAAATAAATGTTACTCTAAAACGTGGTGGTGGTGGTGGTGGCTCAGGCCTTTAACCCCAGCACTTGGGAGGCAGAGGCAGGCGGATCTCTGAGTTTGAGGCCAGCCTGGTCTACAAAGCGAGTTCCAGGACAGTCAAGGCTCCACAGAGAAACCATCCCACCCCCATCCAAAAAAAAAAAAAAAGGAAGACATGAAAATCGAAGGGAACTAAGAGGAGGAAGAGACTGGGAGACGATGAGAGTTTAATCCAAATACATTCTCTCCATGTGTAAAAACGCCATAATGAAACATGCTCTTGTATAATTGATGTGTGCTAATAAAGCCTTTTAAAAACACAAGGGATCCTTCTGCCTCAGCATCCTCAGTATGGAGGGTACAGCCTGCATTGTTGTGCAGGGTTCTCGCATCTCTCCCTTTCTTTTGTCTTTGAGAGAGAGCCTTAATGTAATCTTCAGGTAGCATAGAATAAGTCTTGAGTATATAATCAAATGTAGCCAAGGCCTGGCCTTGAACTCCTGATCCTCCTATCTCTGCCTCCAGGATGCTGGCATTACAGGTGTGCACTACCATGCCCAGCTTCTCATACCCATCTTTTAATAACTTTTAAAATTGTATGTATGTATGTATGTATGTATGTATGTATGTATGTATGTATGTGGATTTTTGAGACAGGGTTTCACGTGTAGCCCTGGATGTCCTGGAACTTGCTCTGTAGATCAGGCTGGTTCTTATGTCTTTTTAAAAATAAAAGGTTTTCTTCTTCTTTTTTTTTTTCGAGACAGGGTTTCTCTGTGTAGCCTTGGCTGTCCTGGACTCACTTTGTAGACCAGGCTGGCCTCAAATTTACAGCGATCTACCTGCCTCTGCCTCCTGAGCGCTAGGATTAAAGGTGTGCACCACCACACCCAGCCAAACATCATCCATTTCTTAAAGATAGGATGAAATGATCTTCCTTATGGTCATGGAGGGAAAGAGACACTTCCAAAAGGATACAGTGAGTCTTACTGCACCTCAGTGTGTATCCCTGGCTGTCCTGGAACTCACTCTGTATACTAGGGTAGCCTTGAATTCACTCTCTAGATCAGGCTGGCCTTGAACTCACAGAGCTGTCTGCCTCTGCCTCCGAGTGCTGGGACTTAAGGTTTGTCCACTGTGGTCCACTTCCAGTTGTCCATTCTTGCCTGTCAGTCTCACTGGCTCCCATGGTTCCGTGAGAGACTTAGGGGGAAAGGGACAGTTTGCCTGGATCAGAAGGAAGTGCCTATAGGGCCACGGTCCATGTGTGGTCATCTGGAGTGGGCAGGAAGCCATACATTTCTCCCAGGGAGTAAAGTGGAAAGACCCATCCAAGCCAAAAGAAGACAGTATGTAAATTTAAAAAAAATTTTTTTTTTTTTTGGAGACAGGGTTTCCCTGTGTAGCCCTGGCTGCCCTCTACCCCCTGAGTGCTGGGATTAAAGGTGTGTACCTCACAGCCCATCTGGGAAGGGAATCTTTTTTTTTTTTCTCAAGACAGGGTTTCTCTGTGTAGCCTTGGCTGTCCTGGACTCCCTTTGTAGACCAGGCTGGCCTCGAACTCACAGCGATCCACCTGCCTCTGCCTCTCGAGTGCTGGGAATAAAGGCCTATGCCACCACCACCACCTTACCCTAGGGGTCCACGGAGTACATGCTGTGAACGAGTTGTATACATAGGTAATGGCTTCAACGCTAATGGTCCCTCTGAGAACAAGCCAAGTGACTGCCCCCTGGAAGCTGCCCCAAGATGCCAAGAGGAAAGTGACCAAGGGCTTGCACACCTGCCTCCCTCCCCTTTATTCCTTCCTACGTCCCTGTCTGTCAGCCAAGTGTGCATCCAGGTCCCTGTGGTCTATCTTTCCACTCTTTGCTCAGTTTCTAAGGTCTTAACCTTCCAGGAAGCTAGGCTGGGGTCCCCCAGTGAGGGGCTGGGGATGTGGGTCACTGACAAAGAGCTTTCTCCGCCATTGGACAAACCTAGATCCGTCCTCAGCCCTGTGGATACGAACTCAACATCAGGCCTGTTCTCCCAGTGGCTCCCTTCATGTTACTGAGTAGGGGTGAGTAGGTGACCGTCTGATTCCTCCGTTTCTTTCTTCCTGTGCTACCTCAAGTGCATGGGTCACTGGGTGTCCTCTCCTTTCTGGTCTCCAGGCTCCAGTATTTGCTTTGGGCTAATGGTGGCTGCCAGGGTGTGGGATGCGGGGTGGCAGGGGCTGCCATCCCAGGAGACAACAGGCTTCATTACCCAAAGAGGCCACCCTAGCCTGATGGTTGGCTCCTTGCCTCCTGTAGCTAGATAAATACCATCTGTCTGGTAAGGCAACATGATTAGGTGGCTGGTCCTTCCTGGGCCAGCTTTTTGTGCGTGTGTTTGGGGTGGTGGAGGGGTGGGGTGGGGGGTGGGGTGAATGGGGGACACTCCTGAGTTTGTGACCCCTGTCTGTATCCCAGCAACCATTAGGTTCTGCTCACCCAAAGTCCTACCCCAGCCTTCTGCAGTTCCTCCTCTGGCTCCCTCAGAGGGTCGGTAGCTTAGGCTGATACTAGCTGGTGATACTAGCTAAGCCAAGAGGAAAGGATTTGGTTGAATGCACGCAAAAGGAAGAGTCTGGTTTGGTGTAAAACGTCTAGGGCCAAAGTTCGAAAGCTTTGTGCAAAGGGGGAAAGAGAAAACCTCAGAGAGGTGGGAGGAAAGGAAGGAGGAAGAGAGGGAGGGAGAGAAGGAGGGGGGGGAGAGAGGGAAAGAGGGAGAGAGGGAGAAAGACGCATATGCTTGTTGACAGCAGAGGACAAACTCAGATATGGCTCCTCAGATGTTATCTACCTTGGTTTTTGAGACAGTCTTTTGTTGGCCTGGAACTTGCCAACAAGTTAAGCTAAGCCGGCCGGCCAGTGAGCCGCAGGCATCCGTCCTGTCTTCAGCTGTGGGATCACCAGTGCACACCAGCAAACCTGACTCTTTTTTTTTTTTTTTCTTTCTCCTGATGGTTCTGGGGTTTGAACTTATGTCCTCAAGCTTGCAAGGCAAACACTTTACAGACAGAAGTATTTCCCTAGTCCCTCTTTTTTTCCTTCTTCTTCTTCTTCTTCTTCTTCTTCTTCTTCTTCTTCTTCTTCTTCTCCTCCTCCTCCTCCTCCTCCTCCTCCTCCTCCTCCTCCTCCTTCTCCTCCTCCTCTTCTTCTTCTTCTTTTTGGGTCAGTTTGTTAATTTGTTTAACACAGGGCTTTGCTATGTAGTCCAGGATGGTTGGGATCCTCATCCTCCTGCCTCAGCCTGCAGAGTGCTGGGATGACAAGCCTGTGCCACCACTCCCTAGACAAGTGCCTTCTTGGAACTTTTACAGCTGTCCTCCCTGGGGCTTTCACCCACAGAACCAGGGAACACAGTGTGCTCCTTGGCACGGGTGAGGCGGCCAGGCGGCTGTAGCCTCTCTTCATGCTGTTCTTCTCCCAGTCTGACTGACCAGTTCCACCCACCACTGGACCCCCTGCCTGGTTCCCCCACCCCCACCTTTCTAGCCGCTCCCTGGAGATGCTCACCCACTGAAATCCCCTTGGCTTCAGAGAACCTTTATCACGGGGGTCTTCGGAAGGCTTCCAGTCTGAGCATGAATTTGTTTGTTTGTTTCTCTATTTGAGACAGGATCTCGTGTCTCTTAGGCTGGCCTCAAAACCTTGAATTCCTATGCAGCAGAGAATTAATCCCGACCTTCTTGACCGTCCCACCCTCAGCCTGAGTTCTGGGACTCCAGGCATGCTCAACCACACACATAGTTTATGAATGCAAGCGCGGGGTGTTTGCTTTTGTCTTTGTTTTTGTTAATTATTGGGAGGGGTGCGCGTGCGTGGCACGTGGAGGTCGGAGGAGAGGCAACTCCGTGGAGTCAGTTCTCTCCAGCCACTTTCATGTGCGCCCCAAGAATCAAACTCAGGTCCCCAGACTGGACAGCAATCACGCTTGCTGGCAGAGTCATCTTCCAGCCCATACTTTATGTTTTCTCCTTTACCAAGGACGCACAAACCATAGACTCCTGTGTAGTTGGCCACTCTCATCCTTGGTGCTCAGAACTCCACTTAAGAGATGTAAATGTCCGGACTCTTGGGCGTGGGGCAGGGGACACAGTACTCTCCACCCTCGCTGCCCTACCACTGCAGTTACTTGGCCTCAGTCAGCCTCTAAAGAGAGCAGTTTTGCGAGTGTCTTCTGTCCCTCCCTGTAACTTCTCCCCTTCTGTGCAACCAAGGTCTGAATCGGGAGGCCCACTAAGCCAGCCCAAGTGGAATGTTGTGTAGACAAAGCAGGAAGGCTGAGTTGGGAGTAGTTGGGAAATGGGAGACCTTTTGGGAGCAGGGGAGAACCTGGGAACCCTAGGCTTTTTTGTGGCTTATGCCCGTGATGCCAGTACTTGGGGAGACTGGAGTAAAATTGGTACAAATTACTCCAAGCTAGCTAGGTCTACAGTGTGTGTGTGTGTGTGTGTGTGTGTGTGTGTGTGTGTGTGAGAGAGAGAGAGGGGGGGGGTGGGGAGGGAGGGAGATCTTCTCTCTTCCACGTAGCCACAATAATTAGAAGTCTTTGATAACTAAGACACTATCCCAGTGTGAGTGGCATCTGGTGTTCTGAGACCTTAGATGCTCCCTTCCCGGGCAGTCTCCTGATGTCCAAGGGCGGGGGAAGGGGGGAAGGGGACAGGGAATTTGAACTTTCCACATCAGTCTCAGTGCCCTGAACTATCAGATTGCAACATGACCCGGGCTGGAGGCCAGAACATATGGGCCAAGGTTACACTGCCTCTAGCCAATGGGGTCGCTCTGTTCTTCTGCCACAAGGTAGGCCACGCTTTTCTGCAATCCCCACGCGCGCTCTGGGTCCCCTGTGGGGCTGGAGGTGCCTGTCTACAGCCAGGGGTTCTACTAAGAGGAGGAGGCTCGCTGAAGAAAAGTGATATTTGCAGAGAGGAAAGTTCAAGGCCAGCCGATCTCCTCCTTTCTCTCCTACTGTTTTCGGTTGATAATTTATCCTGGTCCCTTTGCTCCCGGGAACTTTGCTCCAGGGCACTGGGCCAGGACCCCAGTTCGCTCCCTCCTCTGGGACAAGTAGGTGGGGCTGGAGCTGGGTGCGGCTCTGGAGCTGTGAACCTTAGCAAGGGGGTTCCTGGCTGTGTTACAACCCCCCGCAGTTACCGGGTTTGGGGAGACCAGGCTTTCCCTGCCCGACCTAAGGCGGACTGCAGCACCCCCTGCTGGCTCTGGGCAGGTCGGGGCACCATCTTCCCGCCAACTTTTACATAGCGTTCTAAATTAGGCATGGTGGTGGCTCATGCCTGTAATCCCGGGATTTGGGAGGCTGAGATAGGAGTCCAGCCTGGGCTATCTAACTCCGTGCCAGCCTGAATTTCACTCACCAAACAAAATCAAACCAAACAAATGGTGTCCGGGCAATCAGGAAGTGGGCAAGGAACTGTTTCCATATAAATTGACACTGGCTACGAGGGCGACCACGGGAGAACTGCCCCGTGTAGGAAAATGAGTGGGGTTTGGGGGGGACTACTGGGGATGGACGAAACAGTGCGGCAATCACACGACTGGAGGGAGTGGATGGGATGGTTTACAGTTTGGGGAGTGGGAGGGACCCTTGGCATTTCTTAAGGGCAGAAGCAGAAGAACGTGAGAGAGGGGCCCAACTGCAAGAGACCCTGCGGAGATGGAGGGCAGGAGTGTCACGAGCAGGTGATGGGACGCAAATGATTCACGAGGGTCAGTGAACTGGCTCAGGCCCCGGGGAGAGAGAAGATGCCTAAGATGTGTCCAGAGACCCCTCCATAGCTGTTTGGGACCAGAGTCCCAGTGCTCGGTCCCACCACGGAAAGCTGGGACTCGGGCTCCCGCCCTGCCCTGCCTCCCCGTCCACCCTCACCTGTAAGCGAGGCTCAAGCACTCGAAAAGGCGGGTGAGTGTCGGATCGATGCTGCGCGGCCCGAAGTCGGCAAGCCCCACGGGCCCCTCTTGGTCGCGTCGCCGAGTTAGCGAGTCGCTATGCGGCGAGGACACCATGAAGTGTCCGCTGTGGATGACCTGTGATCGATGCAGGCCACCCGCGCTGCGCCGGGGACTCGGATCCTCTAAGTCTGTATCCGAGTCCGAATCTGGGCTGGGGACGACCCGAGGTACCTGCAAGTTTATGGCTAGATCCGCCAGCGCGCCCGCCATGGTCACTCTACTCGCCAACTCTACTGCGCTCCGGGGAGCAGCTTAGCCCGTGGAGCCTTATTACTGTGGCCACGCCCCCGCCCTCCTGATAGGTCCGTGTAGTGGGCGTGGTCTTGGATAGGTTGGGCTTAAATTAGCATAACCAGTGAGCCAGGTGTGAAACCTCTGGTCCTGGAGCTTTGGCGGTGCAGCCGTATTCTTTCTGTTACAAGCACTTTTTAGTCTTTACTTCTCAGGTCTCAGAAAATGCTGGCTGAGGCTGGGGCTGGGGCTGGGGCTGGGGCTGCAACTCGGTCCAGTGCTAGCCTGACAAGCACGGAGCCCTGGGTTCGATCATCGGCACCACAGGAGGTGGAGGCAAAAAGATCAAAAGTTCGAGGCAACAAGATAGATGGCTAGCTGGTAAAGGCGTTTGCGGCCGTGCCTGAGGACATGAGTTCTAGCCCCAGGACCCACACGACGGAAGACTATATACTTGACTTCTTTAACTTGATCTTTGAACTCTACACGTGCACGTAGCAATGCGTTCCCAGACACATAAACAGTAGTACATAAATGAATGAACGAATGAAATACCAAAAGTTCAAGTCATTCTCTACTTCATAGCGCACTCAGCATATCTCTCACCTGCCGTTTCACTTCTCCAGGGCCCTGTGTGGTTGACTCCCAATACAAGATTACACCCAGATCTTCGTATGATTGCCCTATACCTGTATAGCAAAGTTCAGAAGGGGATCCTGAGAGTTCACCCTCTCTAGAGCAACTCCCTGTCCTCAGGCAATCTTTCTGCTCAGGAGGTTCTCTCCCTGACCCTGAAGTCTACCTTCTGTTCTTGCCTCCCCCCCCCCCTTCCTTCTTTTCTTCTTTTTTCTTTTTGTTTTGTTTTCAAGACAGAGTTTCTCTCTGTAGTTCTGGCTGTCCTGGAACTGAGAGATCTACCTCCCCACCGCTAGGATTAAGGGCATGTGCTATCACTGCCCAGCTTGTTCCTGATCCTCCCCCACCACAGACAGGGTTTCCTTGTATAACCTTAGCCTTGACTGTCCTGGAACTCACACTGTAGACCAGGCTGGCCTCGAACTCAGTGATCTGCCTGCCTCTGCCTCCCGGGTGCTGGGATTAAAGGCGTGCGCCACCGCCGCCTGGCCTGTTTCTGATTTTTAAAGGACAGACACCAGGCTGGGCATTCACAGCAGCCACCTAACCGAACAAGTCAAAGTCCTTTTCTGAGGCACCAGCTAGGGATGGTAGAGTGCTTACCTAGCCTTCACAAGGTTCCATCCCCAGCAGTGCACAAAGAAACAAAAAACCCTTGTCTGAGGCACACCACACAGGAATGAAAGCACAATCAAATGTCAAGGCCTGATCTAGATGTCCAGATGTTGGTTCAAAAAATGCATTGAGTGCCCGTAGCTCTCCCAGCGGGGTCCCTCAGGCCTTCTATCCCCCAGGGGAAAGAGTAGCTGTGCCTGAGTCTGGTAGAAGGATCATGAGTGGCTTTATTTCATCACACACCCCAACCATCAATTGCTCTTCAAACAGCCTCATTTTTGCACCTCAGTTTTATTCCCTAGGTCCTGAGGAAACCTTTGGCGAAACCAGCAATAAATAGAAAGATAGGTTAGCCTATAAAACCCCCAGTGCTATGGAAACAGAGACAAGAAGATCATAAAATTTAAATCCCAACTTAGTCTACAGAGAAGGTTCCAGACCTCCAGGTGATGGTGGCACACGCCTTAAGCCCAGCACTAGGGAGGCAGAGGCAGGCAGATCTTGAGTTCAAGGCCAGCCTGGTCTATAGAGCGAGATCCAGGACAGCCAGGGCTACACAGAGAAACCTTGTTTTGAAAAAAGAAACAAAGTCCCATACCAAGGCAGGGTCTGTAGTTTAGTTGGTAGAGAACTTGTCCAGACAGTAGGAAGCTATCGACTCAGTCCCCAGCACCACATAACCCAGGTATGGTACCACATGTCTGTAATCTCGGCACTGGGAAGATAGAGGCAGAAGATCAGAGTCCAAAGTCATGCTTGGCTACATAGCAAGTTTGGGGCTAGCCTGGGCTACATAGTGAGATACTATCCCTCCAAAATAAAACCGTGAGGTGGCTCAGTGGATAAAGCTGCTTGCTGTCACGCCTTGGAACCCACACGTGGAAGAAGAGAACCACTTCCTACAAGTTGTTACCGAACCTTCACCCATACACACTGTTGGCGCATGCTTTCACACACACACACACACACACACACACACAGGAACAAATAAAATAATTAAAAAAAAAAAGTCAAAACAAAGCCGGCAGTGGTGGCGCATGCCTTTAATCCCAGCACTCGGGAGGCAGTGGCAGGCAGATCGCTGTGAGTCCAGGACAGCCAAGGCTACACAGAGAGACCCTGTCTCAAAAAAAAAAAAAAAAAAGTCAAAACAAAAACAAACACTGTAATGTGGAACAAATGGGAGAATGCCCCAAACCTTTGACTTGTCCTCGGTGGCATGATAGGACATGACATGATGCCTCTTCCAGGTGGCATGGTGTAAGCTGGCCTGGTTCACCTCTGGTTGCCTCTCTCATTTGCCCTCTAGTACCCGATGCCCAGGGTCATAGCCTCTTAAATAAATAAATCTGGTTCACGGTCCACTGAGGTTGCACGATTAGATCCTGACTGGGTGTGGAGACTCAGTTTTTCCCAGAGTCCTTCGTGGCTCCACCTCAGCCTCCTAGGCTTGCCTCTAGACCGCTCACACTGAAGTTAAGGCTCTTCTTCCCCACAGCCCAGTTCCCATCACTGCTACCTAGGGTTTTCTTCTGCCTGGGATTCACAGAGGGTGCATGGCCTCTCTTTCCCACTAGATGGCAAATTCCTTGGCAGAATCAAAACTTGTTCCTCTCTACAGTCCCACTTCCTCTCAAGAGCAAACGTGGCCAGATGCGGTGGTGCGCACCTTTAATCCCACTACTCTGAAGGGAGAGGCAAGAGGATCTCTGTCAGGGCTGGGGAGATGGCTCAGAGGTTAAGAGCACTGTCTGTTCTCCCAAAGGTCCTGAGTTCAATTCCCAGCAACCACACGGTGGCTCACAACCATCTACAATGAGATCTGGTGCCCTCTTCTGACAGGCAGGTATGCATGCGAGCAGAATATGTATAAATAATAAATTAATAAATATTTAAAAAAAAAAAAAGAGGATCTCTGTCAGCCTGGTCTACATAGTGAGCTCCAGGACAGTCAGAGCTACACACTGAGAGGCTGTCTCCAAAACAAAACAACACACACACACACACACACACACACACACACACACACACACACGTACACAGAATATGTATTTGGTGAATAGATGAGTTAGCTATGTTGCGCCCATCCATTCACCTACTGTCCACGTGTCCACCCACCCATTCTTTCATCCGTCCATCTATACATCTGCCATCTGTTCGTCCATTATCCATCTTATCCATTTTCTATGTGCACATCATCTGTCCATCCATCACATATTTAGTTGTCTGTCCGTGTACCATCATCCATCTGTCCACTCATCATCTATCTACCCACCCATCAACCCATTCATCATCTGTTTATCCATGTATCACCCACTGTCTACCCATCCATCCATCCATCCATCCATCCATCCACTGATCAATCTCTCCATTCGCCTGTATCTTAGTTACTCTTCCTGTTGCTGTAATAACAATAAGGGAGAAAGCGTTTACTCTGGTGCGTACTTCAAAGGCAGCAGGAGTGTGAAGCATCTGGCCACACCCTCCATCAGGAAGCAGAAAGCATGCAATCTGCCGCTGCTAGGCAACCTTTCTCCACTTACGTGGTTCAGGATCCCAGCTAGGGAATGGAGTCACCCACGGTGGATGGGCCTTCTTATCTCAGTGAGCAAAATTAAAAGAATCCAGTTCTGGGGCTGGAGAGATGGCTCAGAGGTTAAGAGCACTGACTGCTCTTCCAGAGGTCCTGAGTTCAATTCCCAGCAACCAGATGGTGGCTCACAACCATCTATAATGAGATCTGGTGCCCTCTTCTGGTATGCAGTTGTACATGAAGACACAACATTGTATACATAATAAATAAATAAATCTAAAAAAACAATAATCCAGTTCTGGACATGTCCTCAGCCCTGTCTCAAAAGCCACTCTAGACTCTGTCCAAGTGGCTACAACTATCACATCATCTATCCAGTCACCTATCTACTCTTTGGTTTTGTTTTTTGTTTTAGGCAGGGACTCACTGTATAGCCCTGACTGGCCTGGAACTCACTGTATAGACCAGACTGGCTTCGAACTCACATAGACCTGCCTACCTTTGCCTCCTGAGTGCTGGGATTAACAACACCTGGCCCCATCCACCAATTCTAATACCCACCCATGTATATGTCATCCAATCATTTATCTATAAATACACTAACCCATCTATTATCTTTCTACTTATCAATCTACACACACACACAGAGAGAGAGAGAGAGAGAGAGAGAGAGAGAGAGAGAGAGAAAGAAGAAGAAGAAGAAGAAGAAGAAGAAGAAGAAGAAAAGAGGAAAGAGGGAGAGAGAAGAGAAGAGAGAGAGAAATATATAGTTTATGCATCTGTCTCAGGACTAAGAATCTACATTTTTGGAATGTGTATGTAAACATGCTAATTGGCCAACCACAGTTAAACTCTAAAAACTACCAGTGATAGAGTTGCCGGGCATGGTGGCACATGCCTGTAATCCCACTTAGGAGGCAGGTGGATTGCTGTGAGTTCGAAGCCAGCCTGGTCTACAAAGTGAGTTCAGGACAGCCAAGATAACAGAGAAAAACCCTGTCTCGAAAAACTAAAAAAACAAAAAAACAAAACAAAAAAACTACCAGTGAGCTGGGCATGGTGGTGCACACCTTTAATCCCAGCACTCCAGAGGCAAAGGCAAGTGGATCGCTGTGAGTTCGAGGCCAGCCTGGTCTACAGGAGTGAATTCCAGGACAGCAAGGGCTACACAGAGGAACTGTGTGTTGAAAAAGCAAACCAACAAAGAAGCAAGCAAAACAGAGGCTATAAAGAGGGTAATGAGAAGCTGACTATATAAATATGGTTCCCTTTTTCTTTCCGGTGGGCAGGGTTTTTGTTTTTTGTTTGTTTAGCTTTTTTTTTTTTTTAAGACACGCTGTCTTGTAGACAAGGCTGAGCTAGAATGTACTAATAACTGGGCTTTTGAATCCCCAACCTTTACCTCATTCTTTTTTTCCCTTTCCGGGACAGGGTTTCTCTGTGTAGCCCTGCCTGTCCTGGAACTCGCTCTGTAGACCAGGCTGACCTTGAAGGCAGAGATTCGGTTACTTCCGCCTCCCCAGCGCTGGGATTAAAGGTATGTGCCACCACCTGCTGGCTCCGACCTCTACCTCTGGAGCGCTGAACATCGAAGCAAGTCGCCGCCACAGCGGGCATAGGGCTCAGTCGTGGGTTTCCTTTTGCAGTGATGAAACTGGTTGAGTTTGATAGTGGAAGTGGTTGCACAACTTTGAGTACACCAAGTACCATGGAAAAGGTGGGTTAAGCCTGGTGTGGTGGCGCACGCCTTTCATCCTAGCACTTGGGAGGCAGAAGAAGGCGGATCACTGTGAGTTCGAGGCCAGCCTGGTCTACAAAGCAAGTCCAGGGCAGCTAAGGCTACACAGAGAAACTCTGTCTCGAAAAACCAAAAAAAAAAAAAAAAAAAAAAGAAAAAAGAAAAGAAAAAGAACAAAAGAAAGAAAGGAAGGAAAGAAGGAAGAAAAGTGGAGGTAAGGGGGCTGGAGAGATGGCTCAGTGGTTAAGAGCACTGGCTGCTCTTCCAGAGGACCCGAGTTCAATTCCCAGCACCCACATGGCAGCACACAACTGTCTCTAACTCCAGTTCCAGAGGATCTGGCACCCTCACACAGATATACATGCAGACAAAATACCAATGCATATAAAATAAAAGTAAATTTTAAAAAAGAAAGAAAAAAGGGTTAAATTTTTTTAAAATTACAAAGGGGATGGGGGAGCAAGATGGCTCAATAAGTAAAGGTGCTTGCTGCCAAACCTGAAGACGATCTGCGTTTGATCCCCAGAATCCACATGTCGGAAGCAGAGGACAAATTCCTAAAAGTTGTTCCCCGACTGCATGCACCTATACACGTACATACACATGAATAAATACAGCTTAAGGTTTTATCAAAAAGAAAGGGATTTTTGTTTTGGTTTGGTTTGGTTTTTCAAGATAGGGTTAATCTGTGTCGAGTTGGCTGTCCTGGACTCACTTTATAGACCAGGCTGGCCTCGAACTCAGATCCACCTGTCTCTGCCTCCTGAGTGCTGGGATTAAAGGTGTGAGCCACCAGTGCCCAGCAAAAAACCAAAAAACAAACAAACAAAAAACAAAACAAAACAAACAAACAAAAAAACATGGCCTTTTATAGCTAGAAAGACTCAGGCTGTAAAGACTCAGGCTTCTAATGGCAGCACTCGGGAGGCTGAAGCAGGAGGATTGCTATGAGTTGGGGACCAGCCTAAGCTATACAGTAAGTTCCAAGCCAACTGAGACTATGGGTGAGAATCTGTTTCAAAAAAACAAAACAAAATAAAAAACAAGAGAAGGGCAGGAAGTGGGAGGGAGAGACAGAGACAGAGAGAAACAGAGACCAAGGAAAATGTAACTGTGTGACTAAGTGGTATCGAGGAAGGAAGCCACTTCCTTGTCTAGGTGTGAGCTTTGATCTTCTGCAGGAGTCTAAATGCCGTTGGTAAACGTGGGCCAGTGAGATGGCTCAGCAGGTAAAGGCGCTTGCTTGCCAGCCAGAGTTCAATCCCCAGGGCCCACATGGTAGAAGCAGAGAGCTGACTCCTGCCGCTTGTCCCGACCTCCATACAGTGATAAACGCAAACGCGTTAAAGAGAGGAAGTCAGATTGGATTAATTTTCATAACAGAAATATCTAACTGTTCCTGGGAGGCAGAGGCAAGTGGATCTCTGTGAGTTCGAGGCCAGCCTGGGCTACATGAGACTCTGTAGTCTCGAACCAAGAGTAATGGAATGCTAATTCCCTCACTCGGGACACTGAGGCAGGAGGAATGTGAGCTGGGGGCTACACGGTGAGACTCCTGTCTAAGAACAGCAATAACAACAAAACTACTGCTATACAAATCACAACTGTATCGTTCCCATGCTTTATACTGTGGCTGCTCCATGTAAACTGCCTCTTGTCCTTGCTGAAAACAGTGATCTCTGGGCTCCGAGAGGGGAAGATGGCTGAGGAGGCAAAAAGGAAGAGGGGGGGGGTCTGTCGTCCATCCATACGGTCCCTTACCTACTTGTCATCCATCCATACGGTCCCTTACCTACTTATCCGTCCATCCTCCAGTTATCAATGTGTCTGCCCTTCTGTTGTTCGTCTACAGCCATCATCTCTCCATCCATCCACCTACCCAACTATCCATCCAACTTGGCTATTAGCCATACTCATTCTCTCTCTCTCTCTCTCTCTCTCTCTCTCTCTCTCTCTCTCTCTCTTCGAGACAGGGTCTCTCTGTGTAGCCTTGGCTGTCCTGGACTCACTTTGTACACCAGGCTGGCCTCCAACTCACAGCGATCCGCCTGCCTCTGCCTCCTGAGTGCTGGGATTAAAGGCGTGCGCCACCACACCCAGCAAAAATAAAAATTTTTTGTTAAAGGCAAAAGAGCTGGGCAAGGTGGTGCACACCAATGCCCCATCATTGACTTGACCCCATCACACTTTCCTTCCCTCTTCATTTCTTTTTAAAGCAGAACAAATGGAGAAAAAGATTCTGGTGAGTTACCATATAGCCCCGGCTGGTCTCAAACCCACAGAGGTGCACCTGCCTCTGACTCCTGAGTGCTTGTGCCTGTTTGCTTTATTCTCTTTCTTTCTTTTTCTTTCTTTTCTTTTTTTTTCTTTGAGGCAGGGTATGGCCTAGAACTCCGGATCTTGACCTCTCCTCCTCCCAGCGCTGGGATCACAGAACAGGCACCACCACACCCAGTTCATGCAAAGCCAATGATGGAACTAAGGGTTTCCTACATATAGGCAAGCATTTTTTTTTCCCAAGACAGGGTCTCTCTGTGTAGCCTTTGACTGTCCTAGACTCACTTTGTAGACCAGGCTGCTAGCCTCGAACTCACAGAGATCCACCTGACTCTGCCTCCCAGAGTGCTAGGATTACAGGCGTGGGTCACCGGCCAGCTTGTACAGTGGTTTTAGTAGAGGTTGTATTATGCAGGCATTGTTGACTAAGTCTTTGGCCATTGTTGGCTGTTGGGCTTGAATATGATTTGCTTCTCTGAATTACAGTTTTCAGTCACCAAAGTCACACGCCAACAGTATTGAGAGGGTGAGGGAAAAAGCCAGGCGGTGGTGGCGCATGCTTTTAATCCCAGCACTCGGGAGGCAGAGGCAGGCGGATCTCTGTGAGTTCGAGGCCAGCCTGGTCTACAAAGCGAGCCCAGGATAGTCAAGTCTAGACAGAGAAACCCTGTCTCAAAAAACCAAAACCAAACAAACAAATAGAGTGTGGGAAAAAAATTCCCCCATCTTTGGGTAGCAAGATGGGTCAGCTGGTGAGGGCTGCCTCTCAAGCCTGGAAATTTGAGCTTGATTACAGAACCCACATAGAGGCAGAAGAGAACGCAACTCCACAGAGGTTGTTCTCTGACCGCCAAGTGTGAACCCCTCTCCATCATGTTTGAGAGTGCTTGAGCACACACATGTGTACACACACACACACACACACACACACACACACACACACACACACAGGCTGAGGAGAAGGAAAGAAGGAAGGAAGGAAAGAAAGAAACTTAAAAAAAAAGAACCAATGTTATTTTAGTCCCAGGTAGTCTGAATCTGGAACTCACTACATAGCCCAGGCTAGCCTCAAACTCGTGACAATCCTTATTTCTCACTCTTGAGTGCTAGGATTGTAGGTGTTCACCACAACAATGGCTTTAGGTGGTGCTGGGAACGGGAGCCCTAGCTTGATGCATCTCAGACAAGCATTCAACCAACTGACCCGCACTCCTAGCCGATGCCTTTTTTTTTCTTTATAATGTTAGAAGTCTTGGTATTTCGTTACAGTAACGAAAAACTGCCTGATACTGTGATTGAACTCAGCCTCCAGTTCTTTTTCCCTCCCTAGAAGTTAGTGGGAGAGTGGTTGTAAATTCAGCCCAATTTAATCCCAGCACTTGGGAGGCAGAGGCGGATGGATCTCTGTGAGTTCGAGGCCAGCCTGGTCTACAGAGTGAGTTCCAGGACAGCCAAGGCTACACAGAGAAACCCTGTCTCAATCAATCAATCAATCAACAAATAAATAAAAGAACAAACACAGGGCTGGAGAGATGGCTCAGTGGTTAAGGGCGCTGATTGCCCTTCCAGAGGATCCAGGTTCACATCCCAGCACCCAAATGGCAGCTCACAACTGTCTGTAACTCCAAGATCTGACACCCTCACACAGACATACATGCAGGCAAAGTACCAATGCACATACAAAAAATAAATAAAAGGAAATAAAATTTTAAAAAGGCAAAAACATACTCATTGTAACGTAGCCAAACGTTACAGCTGTCTGCAGACCTGTCTATCAGTCCAATCAAACCACCGAGCCACAAGCTCATAAACTAAATCACACACTGCACATGTATGGCGCAGACGTCTGCAATCCCAGCAACCAGAACACCAAAAAGGCAGGACTATCTGTTCCAGGCCAGCCTGGGCTACATGGGGAGTCCCACACACTCACCCGAGCAACTTAACAAGATCCTGTCCCGACATTACTTAGGAAGTGAGAAGTTGAACATGTTAGAACACACCTGTGGCAGGAGGGTTAGGAGTTCAAGGCCAGCTTCGTCTACATAGTGATTTGAGGCCCCCTTAAAAGAGACCTTTAAGACTCTTTCTCAGGCTGGGTGTGGTACTGCACACCTTTAATCCCAGCACTCGGGAGGCAGAGGCAGGCAGATCAATGTGAGTTTGAGACAGAAAGAGAGAGAGAGAGAGGGAGAGAGAGAGAGAGAGAGAGAGAGAGAGAGAGAGAGAGGGAGAGAGACAGAGAGACAGAGAGACAGAGAGACAGAGAGAGAGACCCTTTCTCAACCTTCTGTTCCACAAAATGTACCAAAAAAATCCATCCCAACACAAATAAATAAGTAAATAAATAAACCTGGAGCTGTGGTTGTAGCTCAGTGGTAGAGTTCAATCTCTAGGATCAAGAAGGAAAAAGACAAAACAGTGATGAGGGGCTGGAGAGATGGCTTAGTGCACTGCCCCTGCAGAGGATCTGAGTTCAAGTCCTGACACCTCCAGTTGCCTGCAACTCCAGCCCCAGGGACTCAGACACCTTCTCTCGTCTCCAAGGGCACCTGCATTCATGTGGTCACATAACATATATGCACAAACTTAAGAATAAAAAAAAAAAAGCAAAAAAATATTTTTTTGATACTGGGTCTCAGTGTGTGACCTTAGCTGGTATCAAACTCACATAGATCTGCCTGCCTCTGCCTCCTGAGTACCAGGATTTAAAGTGTGTGCCACTATACCTGGCAAAAACAAATCTTTAAACAACAACAACTTGCTGAATATGGTGACAAATACCTTTAAGCCCAGCACTTGGGAGGCAGACTCTGTGAGTTCAAAGCCAGCCAGAGCTATGTAGTGAATCCCTGTAAGCCAAAGGTTCTCAACCTTCCTGATGCCACGACCCTTTAACACAGTTCCTCATGCTGTGGTGACCCCTCTACCACAAAATTATTTTTGTGGCTACTTCACAACTGTAATTTTGCTACTGTTATTAATCATAATGTAAAAATCTGTGTTATCTGATGGTCTTATGGGACCCCTGTGATGGGTCATTCAACACCCAAAGGGGTGTAGACCCAAAGGCTGAGAACCAATATTTACAGTAAAAACAACAATAGTGATAGGGCTCCATTTTGAGATCTGTTCCATCTGCGTGTCTTCCACGGGGCTACTGGGGAACAGAAGGGGGACCAAGCTTTTAGGCTTCTGCTCACTAATATAATGTCTTGGCAAGGCTGAGCCGAACAGTGGCTCCCTGCTGTTTACACAGGGGCGCCCAGCGTGAAGCAGGCGAGCTGAGCTGGATGACTCGCAGTACCAGGGCAGGTCTACAAAGTCTGTGGCCTGCCTCTGGTAGAGGAACTGTGGGGAAACAGGGCTCATCCACTGCTGGCCACCAAGACTGGCAGGCTGGATCAACACACCGCTCAACAGTGGACAAGGGAGACCGACCAGCCTGGTGTCCCTCACAGCAGTCACTCCCCCAGGGAACAAGCAGAGTCTCCTAGTCCTGGGCCTTGCATCGTTGGAGGAAAGAGAGAAAGAAAGAGAAAAAGACAGAAAGAGACAAAAAAGGAGAGAGAGAAGGGGGAAGGGGGAAAAGGGGGAAGGACCGAACAACCAAGAGAGACAGAGGGGAGGGAGAGGGGAAAGAGACAGAGGGAAAGACAGAAAGACAGAAGGAGGAGAGAAAGACAGATTTTTTAAAAGAAAAAAAAAAGAAAGAAAGAAAAAAAGAAGGACCTGCCCAGTCACGGTGGCACACACCTTTTATCCCAACACTTGGGAGGCAGAAGCAGGTGGATCTCTGTGAGTTCGCCTGGTCAACAGAGCAAGTTCCAGAACAGCCAGGGCTACAAAGAGAAACTCTGTCTGGGGAAGGTGGGGAAACAGACAGACAGAGATGGAGAGAGAGTGAGATACAAGCAGAAAGAAACAGAGAAATCAAAGGCAGAAAGACACAAAAACACACGGAGAAATAGACACAGAGACAAAGATAAAGCTATAGAGGGAGAGAGACAGACAGACAGACACACAGAGACAGAGAGAGACAGAGAGGCAGAGAGAGAAAGAGAGAAAGAGACCCAGAGATAGACAGATACAGAAAGAGAGACACAGAGTGAGTAAAGAGACGGGGGAGAGAGAGAGAGAGAGAGAGAGAGAGAGAGAGAGAGAGAGAGAGAGAGAGGAAGAGAGAAAATGGACAGTTGGAAAGAGAGATGTGATCCATAAGCCTACAATCAGGCCATTTTCCAGGTGGAAAGGTTGAGGCCACTCAGCAGGGATGCCTCTTGCTTTGGGCATTAGTGGAAGATGTAATCTCTAGCTTCCCCAAGTGACTGGATGGGTTCTGTGCACATCGCTAAGAAGAAAAGGGGGACCTTGGGGAACGGGGTGACAATCAAAGTTGCCTGCCCCATCACCAGTCATCATCTTAGCCTGGGGGAGAACAGGTTCAGACACAGCCATGGAGGACACAGTGCTCTACGGTTCAGGGGTCCCTGGTATGGAGCTCTGGACACTTTCCTATTGCATGGTCCTGGGCTCCGTTGTACAAAGAGAAAGAACACACTGCAGGAGCAACTCAATGGCCCGGGAGGCTGGTCCTGCCTGAACTGCTGTTGCAAAAAAAAAAAAAAAAAAAAAAAGTCAAGTAGGGCCAGGGAAGTGCCTCAGCAGATAAAGGCGCCTGCTGCCAGAGAGCTGTCTTTGACCGCCATAGGCATGTGCACATATACACACACGTCACACCTCAATAAATTAAAATGTTTAAAAGAAAAAAAAAAGACACGATAGAGCCTGTTAATAAAGACCTTGAACACAGAACTTTCTCAAAGGGGCTTAGGGATGGGAAAAGCCAAGTGGTGGCACGCAGCAGCTTTTCCTCTGCCTGGAAGGGCAGCCCCAGTGCCCTCTGGGATGGATGGTTAACGACAGCTGTGTTAGGGCACTGAGCCTCTGGAGGGATGGAAAACGGGTCACACACCTGGTGGGGCGAGCCATTGTGGAGGTGCCCCCAGATCTACCCAGTAGGCAGCGGCTCCAAGACCGGGAACTTGAACCAGTACCCTTGGCTAGCCAGGGAGCCGCTGTGCTGGTGTGACGCACTAGTGTTTATCAGTGTCAAGGCTAGCTCTGCGAATGTTCCGTCCTTGCCCTGGTGGGGAGACCCTCTTCTCTAATGTCAGTATCACCAGCTTGGAAGAGGAGAGGCAGGAGTGAGCCACCTCGGTAGAGTCTGGGGCTTAAGATGGATGGATTGGGGGGTGGGGAGAGGTGAGATAGAGGAGGCTGATTGGGCACTTAATTGTCTACAGCATTTCTAGCCCCAGGTACAGCTGGGTGGAATGGAGCCAGAGAAAGAGAGTGGAAAAGTCCGGGCCTGCAGGGGGAGCAGAAAGCAGCTTAGCTCTGCTCCATCTAGGCTGTGTGACCTTTAGCCACTGCCTCAACCTCTCTGGGCCGCTGCCTCTTCAACTACAAAGTATAGATAATATTCTGTCTCCTGTGGCCGTGAAGGAGGACCGGGGCCAAGAAAAGCCCCCCACCCCCCACCCCGTGGTGCCTGGTTTAGAGTAAATGTAAAAGAGTTTTCCATTCCTTCTTCCTCTAGCCAAAGAGAGTCTTTAGTTTTTACCTTTTTTTGGCTGTTGTTTATGGTAGGGGTGGTGTGTGTGTGTGGGTGTTGGTCTTTTGAGACAGGGTCTCACTATGTGACCCTGGCTGACCTGACACTCACTGTGGAAACAAGTCCCGCCTTGTGTTCGTAGAGATCTGCCTGCTTGTGTCTCCACAGCGCTGGAATTAAAGGCCTGTGCCACTACGCACGGACTATTCTTGCTGTTCTTGGTTGTTTTCATTTGAGACCCGATCTCACGTCTCTCAGGCTGGCCTCGAACTTGCTCTGCAGTCCAGGATGATCTGGAGCTCCTGCCTCCGCCCCCGGGGAGGCTAGCAATACAGGTGCGCAGCACCACGCCTGCTTCCCGCAGTGTTGGGGAAAGAGCTGAGGGCTTTGTATAAAAGTTAAGCAAGCGCTCTACCAACAGAGCTATGGTTCCAGCCCTGGTTTTTGTTTGTTTGTTTGTTTGTTTTTGTTTTTGTCTTTTCTTTGTTTTGAGACGGGGTCTCACACTGTAGCTTAGGCTGGCCTCAAACTCATCAGTCCGCCTGCCTCATCCTCTTGAGTGCTGGGATTACAGGCACGCACCATTCCCCTGCTGTAGAATCATCCGAGCCTTCCTTTGGATAACGAGGAAGGAGTAGAGACAGGCCAGTTGCTAAGATTCACCCAAGCTCTTGGGCAAGGTGGCAGACTGACGTGTGAAAGCCCTTGTGAAGACGCAGAGGGACCATGGTTGGAATGGCCTGCCCTTTCTTCCCAAGGCATTTTGGTGTCCCATTTTATTCTGTCCCTGTCTCCAGGTGGCCCTGGAGGAAGTTTCCAGCGTCACAGAGGAAGAAGAACCAGGCCCAGGAAAGGGCCAAGGTCACAAAGTCTGACAAAGGCAGGACTCTTAAAGACGGAAAACCCAGCCCAGACCTAGCCACACGGGCCCCCTCTCCCACCACAGTGGCCTCAAGAGCTACAGGCTTGGGGATAAAGTGCCTGAGAGCCAAGGGGAAACTCTGGCCCCTTCACGCTACATCAAGTGGGCAGGATTTCAACCAGGTCTCTAGACCCTGTCTGCTGCTAAACTGGGTGACGGAAATCCACAAGCCCCACCCTGACATCTGTCCCCTCCCTCGTACCTCCCTGGATCCAGTCAGGTCAGGCCCCCCTTCACGAGGTCACCACTCAATCCCAACCCAGCATGGGGGGGACCCCCCAGAGGCAACAAGACCCTGGATGATCCTAAGAGGTCAAGCAAGATAGAATAATATTCCTGATGCTCAATTCTTTCTGGGAAAGAGCCTGCCTCTTCCTCTCCCTTTCCCCCCCCCCTCACCCCCCATCCCCCTACCCCCGGTTCTGATCATGAGCAAGTGGGGCGGGGGCACAAAGAGTAGGAACCCCCAACTCCAGTTGTGATTTAGGAATACCCCTCTCCATTGCACACTGTGGAAACTGAGGTCGGGCAGGGCGGCTCTGTGTCCTGCGGAAGGCATCTATGTCCCTCTGACACCTTAAGACCCTCCCCGCTCACCTGAGCTCCACGCGATCTGCAGATAGCGTCCGGCTGGGCTCGGATCCTCAGACCTCGGGTCTCCGCGAGGCTGCAGATGCTCAGGCCGCTGCGGCCTCACCCCGCGCCTTCCCCCGCGCAGGCGGCAGAGGGCTCTGTGCGCTGCGCCCGCACGAAGCCCGGCTTTTAGACTGGGGTGTGGACGGCTAGGCTGCAGGTTCCCCCGCCCTCCCTCTCCGAGGTGTCCTTTGCCCCTTGGTCCGGTGCCTCCTTCTCTGCTTAGCACGTGGATGGCAGCCGCTCCTCCGGCGGGCGGCCTGTGGCGCGCGCCGTGGGCTCAGGCGCCTGCCAATCACCTTCTGCCGTCCCGCTCGTGCCCCGCTCACCTTTAACCCCCCTCTCCCCGGGGGCTTGCTGTCTGGTTCCCAAACTGTCGGGTGAGAGAAGGGAGGAGTGAGTATGGGAAGCATCTCAGCCCATGCCCCAGCCCCAGGTCCTGTTTGAAACTCGGGGTTGTGGGCTCCCCTTGTCTCCCTTAAGCTCAGCGATCCCCCATCTTTGCCCGAGGGGGTCAGCTCCATCCTGGGTCCTCTCCTGAGGAGCCTTCTCTTCCCAAATGCCCCTTCTGGAACATCCTCGCTTCTCACCTCTGCTCGCTTCTGTCCCCTCCTTTTGATCCATAAACGTGTGCGCGTGTGAGGTGTTTTTACGTGGATGGTGTGGGCACGTGCGCTGCAGTGCCGGTGCCCTAGGAGGACGCAGATACCCTGGAGCTGGACTTGGGTGCTGGGAACTGATGGTTGGCCCTCTGTGAGAGCAGCAATTGCTCTTAACCATCCAGCCATCTATCTCTCGAGCCCCAAAGCCTCCTTTTTTGAACCAGCGTCTCTAGCCCAGGCTAGCCTGGAATGCTCTCAAAGTAGCTGAGAATTGATCTTGAAATCCTCTATCTGCTGCCTCCATTTCCCAAGTACTGGTGTTGCAGGAGTGAGTCACCACACCTAACAGCAAAACGTCCCTCTCTCTCTCTCTCTCTCTCTCTCTCTCTCTCTCTCTCTCTCTCTCTCTCTCTCTCTCTCTCCCTCCCTCCCTCCCTCCCTCCCTCTCTTCCTCCCTCCTTCCCTCTTTCCCTCCCTCCCTCCCTTCCCCACCTCTGTTTTTCTTTGACACAGGGTCCAGTGAGTGTGCACCTCACTGGGGGATATCCCAGGTCAGTGGTCTGGTGCTAAACTGCACCCCAAGCCTTAGAAGAAAGATTCTAGGGCTCATTGGATACTGAGGAAAAGGGGGGCTAGGTTAGATGGTTTCTTGTGGATTGTTCTCCCTTGCTCAATGAAAGATGGGGAGATGTGGGGGGTCCTCATGTGAGGAAGAACCCTGAAGATCAGCAGAAACGATCTTCTAAAGATCTTTTCTGGCTGGGGGTGGTGGTGCACCCTTTAATCCCAGCCCAGCACTCAGAAGGAGGAGCCAGGTGGATCTATGAGTTCGAGGCCAGCCTGGTCTACCAAGAGAGTCCAGGACAGCCAGGGCTATTACACAGAGAAACCCTGCCTCAAAAAAACAAAAACAAACAAACAAACAAACAAACAAAAACAAAACAAAACCAATCAAACCAAAGAAAAGATCTTTTCTGTTCTTGTTTGAGAGCCGATTTTGTTTTGTAGCCCAGGATGCCCTCGAACTCCCAGTCTTCTGGATTGGATTACATGGCTGTGTAATTCCACGCTACGCGGCTGCTTCTCTCTTCTGCCTTTTGCCCAGCACACAGCACTTGTTAGGGTCCTTTCCTCACCTTCTCAGACCTTTATGTGGGTAGACATGGATCAAGAATCGGAGGAGGTGGGTGACTGCTCCTGGTTTTCCTAGTAAGTAAGAAAAGAGAGGGGTTGGTAGAGTGCCAGCCTGGCACTCCTGAAGCCCAGGATTACAGCCCTAGAAGCACACGAACCACGTGTGTGGTGTTGCTTGTCATCCCAGCACTCAGGAGGCTGAGAGCAAAGGACTGTGAGATCAGGGGACACCTGGACTACATAATGACTTTAAGGCCAGTCTGCAGTGCACGAAATCCTATAGAAAGGGGGGGAGGAAGGAAGGAAGGAGAAACTGTGCGGTCATGGTGCACCCCTTTAATCCCAGCATTCAGGAGGCAGAGGCAGGTGGATCTCTCTGAGGTTGAGGCCAGCCTAGTCTACAGATCTAGTTGCAGGACAGTCAGGGCTACACAGTGAAACCCTGTCTCGAAAAGCCAAAAAACAGACAGACAGACAGACAAAGAGAAGAGAAGGAAGAACACAGAGCAGAGAGATGCTCCACAGTTTATCTGGGTCTCTCTGCATGTGGGAGGTGCCAGAGCTGGGCTTTGGGCCCTTGGTGATGTATCTCTGCTTGTGCTAAGAGATCCTGCACCAGGTGCTCAGACTGATGACAAAACACAGCCCCTCCTCTCATGAACTGTGCAAACCTTAAGTGAGCGCAGTACAGACCAGACAGCTCCCGAGAGGCCAGAAAGGATGCCTCCAACCTTTAGTGACTTCAGCTTTAGGGTACCAGGTTGGGAAGAGGGTTTTGGGTCCGGGGGTGCTCTGAGGAACAGCAGAAGAGATGGGGGAAATGAAGGCCCAGGAGTTCAGGGTTTGCTACAGAACCGTGAGGACCTTAGCTGAATCCTCTGCACTAACATGAAAAGCCTGAGTGTTGGTGGTGCAAACCTTTAATCCCAGCACTCAGGGGGCAAAGTGATCTCAGCGAGTTCCAGGCCAGCCTGGTCTACAGAGCAAGTTCCAAGAGAAAGCCTGTCTCAGGGGGTGGGGGTGGGGATTAGGGTCAAACCACACACCTTCATTTCAGTGTATACTGGGGAAGCTGAAGGCAAGCCCATCCAGCCTAGCTGAGTTGGTCCAGAGCCTAGCTGATCACTGGGAGACAGGAGAGACCTTGTCTCAAAAGCTAAGGTGGAAGGCTGGCAAGGGGGCTTAAGCTGTTAAAGATGCTTGCTGCCAACCCCGACTACCTGAGTTCAATTCCCAGGACCCACGCTGTCATGCCGTGGAAAGAAAGAACTGACTCCCAGAAGTTCTCACTCTGACTTCCTCTTCCTCACCCTCTCTCTCTCTCTCTCTCTCACACACACACACACACAGAGAGAGAGAGAGAGAGAGAGAGAGAGAGAGAGAGAGAGAGATGGAGACAGAGACAGAGACAGAGAAGAAAAGAGGCCAGGCAGTCTAGGATTAAGGAATAGCCCCAAGACTGGCTAAGGATGCGGGTAAATTTTACAAGTTAAGTGTGAGATGAAGAAAGGAAAAAGTAAAATCCTTGTAGAGAGGACACAGATGTCAAACAAAGGCATGGAGCCCCTGGTGCTGGAGAGATGGCTCAGCCTTTAAGAGCACATGCAGTTCTTGCAGAGGACCTGAGTTCAAGTCCCAGTACTCATGTCAGATAGTTCACACCACCTTCAACTCCACTCTGATGCCTCTGAGGCTACTGAGGGCACCAGCACTTGTGTGCACTATACACACGTGGACAACACACGACACACACACACACACACACACACACACACACACGTACACATAACTAAAAATATAAAAATTAAATTTTAAGCCAGGTGTGGTGGCACACGCCTTTAATCACAGCACTGGGGAGGCAGAGACAGGCCGACTGCTGTGAGTTCGAGGCCAGCCTGGTCTACAAAGTGAGTTCAGGACAGTCAAGGCTACAGAGAAACCCTGTCTCAAAAGACAAATAAATAAATAAATAAAGTTTAAAGGAGGGGGCGAGGCTGGAGAGTTGGACCCAGGGGTCCTCATGACAGCTCAAAACTATCTGTAACACCTTCACATTTATGCACATAAAATTAAATAAGCTGTTAAAAAAATTAAATAAGAAGATGCTTAATAAATGTTCTGCTGTGAACTGGATAACAATAAAAATAATTCAAAGAGAAAGAAACCACATGAAAAAATAATATATACCCATGTTCTTATAAGCAACCTCAATCAAACTCACTGGGTCCTGAAAAAAGAAAATAGAAAAAAGAAAGTGAAAGTACATGGAGGAGTAGTTGGGAAGAGGACCTGGGAGGGGGGAGGGGGACTGGGAGAGTAAGGGGTTAACATGATCAATGTACACTGTATGCACCCATGGAAATACCATAATTATTATTTTACACCACCACCATCACTACTACTACTACTACTATTTTATTTTATTTTATTTTTTGGTTTTTCGAGACAAGGTTTCTTTGCATATCCTTGGCTGTCCAGGATTCGCTTTGTAGACCAGGCTGGCCTTGAACTCACAGTAATCCGCCTGCCTCTGCCTCCCAAGTGCTGGGATTGAAGGTGTGAGCCACTACCATCCAGCTATTATTATTATTATTATTATTATTATTATTATTATTATTATTATTAATTAATTTATTTATTTATTTATTTTTGGTTTTTCAAGACAGGGTTTCTCTTGTAGTCCTAGCTGTCCTGGACTCACTTAGTAGACCAAGCTGGCCTTGAACACACAGAGATCTGCCTGCCTCTGCCTCCCAAGTGCTAGGATTAAAGGTATGAACCACCAGTGCCTGGTTTGTATTCTATTTAAAGCAGTATTGATTATGCATAATAATGGGCTTCATGCCAGGCATAGTTGCTCACGACTTTGATCCCAGCATTTGGGAGGTAGAGGCAGGCAGTTCTCTGTGAGTTCGAGGCCAGCCTGGTCTACAAAGTGAACCCAGGACAGCCATAGCTACACAGAGAAACGTTGTCTCAAAAAGACAAAAAACAAAAAACAAAAAAACGGGCTGGAGAGATGTCTCAGTGGTTAAGAGCGCCTCCTGCTCTTCCAAAGGTCCTGAGTTCAATTCCCAGCAACCACATGGTGGCTCATAACCATCTGTAATGTGACATGGCGCCCTCTTCTGGCTTTCAGGTGTATGTGCAAGCAAAGTGCTGTATACATACTATTTACTAATAAATAAATAAAGCCTTAAAACAAAACAAAAACCCAACACCCTCCCCCCAATCTAGAAAATCAGGCTAACTATTAGCAACAGAAGATGAGTGGATAATGAATAGTTAAGCACTGACTGTTTGGTTAACTCCCCAGCATCCACAGTGGGCTCACAGCCGTATGTAACAGAGAGGATCCAAGTCTCCCTTTTGTCCTTCATAGGCACCAGGCACACATGTGGTGTACAGACACCCATACACATAAGAACAAACTCAATTTTTTCTAGAAAATATCTTTTAAAGAAATGATTAATCCCCCTCCCCATATTTCTGAGAATTGAACCTGGGTCTTCTGGAAAAGCGACACATGCTCTATTTTTTTCTTTTTCTTTCTTTCTTTATTTTTGGTTCTTCGAGACAGGGTTTTTCTGTGTAATAGCCCTGGCTGTGCTGGAACTCTCTTTGTAGACCAGGCTGGCCTCAAACTCACAGCGATCCACCTGCCTCTGCCTCCCGAGTGCTGGATTTACAGGCGTGCGCCACCACGCCGGTCTACGTGTGCTCTTAACCACTGAGCCATCTCTTCAGCCCCTAGATGACGAACTTTTTGTTGTCTTGATGGTTTCACAGAAGAACTGCTCCTGAACGTCTGCAACGGCACGCTTGGACAGACAGGAGCCGTGAGCCCAAACCATCTTTGCGTCTTTGATGTCACCTTACCTCAGACGCTTGACAGTGATGTAGCAGACGGCACTTTAGGCAACTCTTCAAGCTCACTGAGAAGGTGACTCAAAAGTGGCCTTCCTTCCCCAACCCCTTTAAGACCCAAGCATACAGCCAGGCATGGTGGCGCACGCCTTTAATCCCAGCACTCGGGAGGCAGAGGCAGGTGGATCGCTGTGAGTTCGAGGCCAGCCTGGTCTACAAAGTGAGTCCAGGATAGCCAAAGCTACACAGAGAAACCATGTCTCAAAAAACCAAAAACCAAAACAAAACAAAACAAAAAAAGACCTAAGGTCCTTGTCTGTGGATGGGCTGGGTCCCCCTAAGATGGCAGAAAGAAAACAGCAAAACAGGCCAACGGTGAAAGCGCAGTGTCCTTGAGAACATCTGAAAGGTGACCCCTTTCCAACAGAGGTCACTAATGTTCAACCCCGTGGTATAAAAGTGCTAGCCCGACATAGTGCTGCACGCCTTTAATCCCATCACTTGGGAGGCAGAGACAGGAGGATGCTCTCTGTGAGTTCGAGGCCAGCCTGGTCTACAGAGTGAGTTCCAGGACAGTCAGAGTTAGATAGTGAGACCCTGTTTCTGGGCGTGGGGGTTACCTGCAGTGGGAGAGAGAAGCTGGAAGCTCAGGCGTGGGGAGAGAGCTGGGTAGGAACCACGGGTGACTGATGATGTGTTTGCTCTTTCTCCCTCGTCTCTTAGTTAATTGTGTGTATGCACGGATGCGTTCATGCCACAGGGAGTTCGTGGAAGTCGGAGGACACCTTACGGTAGTTATTTCTCTCTAGGCTTGTGGGTCCCAGGGATCAAACTCAGATTGCTTGGCTTGGTAGCAGATGATTCATCATGCTTAGCCATCTTACTACTGCTGTAGGATTGTGTTTACATGACGGAGGCGTGACCACATGCCACAGCATGTATGTGGAGGTCAGAGTTTTAGTGTAATAGCCTTAGCTTTCCAGACAGGATTTCTCTTGTAGCCTTGGCTGTCCTGGACTGGCTTTGTAGGCAGCGATCTGCCTGCCTCTGCCTCCCGAGTGCTGGGATTAAAGGCGTGGGTCACCACTCTCAGCTTCTCCTTCCACCTTTATGTGGATTCTGGGGATGGAACTTAGGTCATCAGACTTACATGCAAGAGCCTTTACCCAATGGGCCATAGTACAGGTCCCATGTTTCTCTTTATTTTTGAATAAAAATAAAATTCATTTTCATTTAAACTGAGGGAGATATAAGCATTGAACAGAAGATACAGAAGAAAATGGGGTTGATATGAGCATCTTTGGGCTTTTTAATTTG
The DNA here is from genome assembly GCF_964271855.1 of Acomys minous. Classification (NCBI taxonomy): domain Eukaryota; kingdom Metazoa; phylum Chordata; class Mammalia; order Rodentia; family Muridae; genus Acomys; species Acomys minous. The sequence continues at coordinate 74,414,122 of NC_140498.1, forward strand.
TTTAGTTTTGTTTCTTTGACTTTTCGTGGGTTTTTTGTTTTTGTTTTGAGACAGGGTCTTTCTTTTGTGTAGCTCGAGCTGTTCTGGAACTCACTATGTAGACCAGGCTGGCCTTGAACTCACAGAGATCTGCCTGTCTATCTTTGCTTCCCAAGTGCTGACATTAAAGGCATGCACCACTGCACCTGCCTCACTCTATGATGGAATGTAGCATCGTAAGCACCAACCCAGCCTCTGCCTCCCAAGGTGCTGTGGTTACAGGCATGAACCACAGCATCCCACCCACTCTCAAGTTGTTTCTCACTTTTACTCAATCTACATTTGCTCTGCTCAAAAATAATACACAAAAAAGTATAAAAATTGTAGAGTGGGACATAGTAGCTCACACGTATAATTCCAGAACTCAGAGGTGAAGCACAGAGGATTAAGACAAACCTTGCCTATATGATGAAATCCTATATAGAAAATAAAACAAAAAACAAAGACTGAAATATAACTCAGTGGTAGAGCGCATGCCTAGAATCCCCCCAGTGAGGGGCTGGGGTGTGGCTTAGTGGCAGAGCACCTACCTAGAATTCCCCAGTGAGGGGCTGGGGTGTGGCTCAGTGGTAGAGCACCTGCCTAGAATCCCCCAGTGAGGGCCTGGGGTGTGGCTCAGTGGTAGAGCACCTGCCTAGAATCCCCCAGTGAGGGGCTGGTTGTGTGGCTCAGTGGTAGAGCACCTGCCTAGAATCCCCCAGTGAGGGCCTGGGGTGTGGCTCAGTGGTAGAGCACCTGCCTAGAATCCCCCAGTGAGGGGCTGGGGTGTGGCTCAGTGGTAGATCCCCTGGCTAGAATCCCCCAGTGAGGGGCTGGGGTGTGGCTCAGTGGTAGAACACTTATTTGTTTTTTGTTTTTTAACATTTATTTATTTATTATTATATATACAGTATCCTGCTTGCATGCACATCTGCAGGCCAGAAGAGGGCACCAGATCTCATTATAAATGGTTGTGAGCCACCATGTGGTTGCTGTGAGTTGAACTCAGGACCTTTGAAAGAGCAGTGCTCCTCTGAGCCATCTCTCCAGGCCAAGCGCTTATTTTTATGTGATGAGTCCTCCTCCATGGCTATCGCTACCACCTCAAACTACTAAGAGAGAGAGAGAGAGAGAGAGAGAGAGAGAGAGAGAGAGAACTGTCCTGGGGGTGGGGTGGGGATAAAAGGGAGTCAGTTAAAGCAGAAACTAAGGTGAACAAGGAACAAGACAGACAGAACAGAGTAAGGGACTAGCCAGTCACCTCCGAGGCGAGTGTGGAGGTGAGCTTCAAGGCTCTGCCTGCCTGTGTTGACCTCTGAACGAGCAGAGGTCACTCTTCCTGGAGGCCAGAGGGCAACTGGGACGGAGGGCAGGAGCAAAGAGCATCCGGAGAGACGGGGCCAGGACAAACAGAGGTGTCTTTCTAGGATAGAAAACAGTTCTGGAGAGAGGCATGGAAGGACAATTCGTCTTAGAGAGAGGGAGAGAGAGAGGGAAGAGAGAAGAGAAGAGGGAGAGGAGAGAGAGACTTACTTATTGCTAGAGAGATGGTGTCACATGCCTTTAATCCCAGCACCGAGAAGGTAGAGGCAGACAAGAGCTCTGTGAGATCTAAGCCAGCCTAGTCTGCGTAGTGAATTCCAGGCCAGCCAGGGCTACACAGTGAGTCTCCAAACAACAACAAGGTTTATTTATTCATCGTGTGTGTGTGTGTGTGTGTGTGTGTGTGCGCATCACATGTGTGCAGATGTCAGAGGAAGTTAGAGGAGAGGGCATTAGATCCCCTGGAACTGAAATCATAGGCAGCTCTGAGCCACCACGTGGACCCTGGGACCCAAGTCCTGGTCCTCTGCAAGAGAGGAGCAGATGCTCTTAACTGCTGAGCCATCTTTCCAGTCTCTAGGACTCGGGGTGGGGAGGATTGGGGCAGTTGGGGAGTGGGAGAGGATTGTCTCACACAGAGCAGGGGGCCGAGTAAACAGATGAGCCTCCAGGAACCTCCTGGACATCTTGCAGCTAAGGATGATGAAGGTTGCTAGCCCAGAGTAGGAGGGGCTGAGGGAGAGCCAGTCAGGAAGAGACCCCTCAAAAGCTCCCAGAAATAGCTAATGAGGCAGACTAGGGAAGGTCAGCAGGGCCTGTGGAGATGGACTGTTGTTGATGACGCTGGGGACCGTGGTCAAGGGACAGCAGAATTGTGAGTTCACAAGAAAAGAATGGGCTGGCCGGTGGTGGCGCACGCCTTTAATCCCAGCACTTGGGAGGCAGAGGCAGGTGGATCTCCCTGAGTTTGACGCCAGCCTGGACTTCAGAGAGAGTTCCAGGACGGCCAGAGCTGTTACACAGAGAAACCCTGTCTGGAAAAAGCAACCAACAAAACAAAACAAAGAATAGATAGAGGTTCATCCTGGGAGGTGGAGAGGCCTTCTGAGGTGGCGGGGCGGGGGGGTGTCTTTCATATGAGTGGATTTCAGTAACCGGTAAGTTATGGAAGAGCCAGATGTGGTGGTGCACAGCTGTCATCTTAACACTTGGGAGCTGAGGCAGGAAGGTGGAGCTGGAATAGGGACATTCGTATGCTCTTTGGTCCCCTGTGCTTTAGCTTATGGTCTTCTCCAGCCTATGAAACCTCGTTCAGTTGTCAGAGTCTCAGGTAAGTCTTTCTGATTGGCTGATGGCAGTTGTGTGCTTTTAAAGTGATGTACATACAGGGAACACATTTACTGTGTATGTGTGCGTGCTTGCATGTTGGTGAAGGGAACATGCATGCATGGGTGTACGCAGCAAGCAGAAGTCATGGACAGGGTTTCTCTGTGTAACAGCCCCGGCTGTCCTAGACTCGCTCTTGTAGAGCAGGCTGGCCTCGAACTCACAGCGATCCGCCTGCCTCTGCCTCATCCCAAGTGCCTGGACTAAAGACGTGCGCCACCACGTCTGCCTCTGCCATTCTGTACTGCAATAGATGTGGAGCTAAAACTCTGCTTTAACCTAAGAACTCTCTAAAGGTGATGATGCTGTCCCCCTAGGTTGTGGCTCAGCTGTTGTGCTCTGTGGACATCGCACAAAAGGGAACAGGGATTGTCAATCATCTGTAATGTGACTTTGGAAAAGTGATGTCATCTTTGAGATTTTTAAAAAACTCTCTTTTATTTTGTAAGCTTTTTTATTTTCTTTTTTACTCTTTTTTTTTTAAACATGTTTTCTTAAACATGTTTTTTAAACATGTAGGCCTGTCTGGCTGTCCTGGACTCTCTTTGTAGACCAGGTTGGCCTTGAACTCACAGCGGTCCTCCTGCCTCTGTGTAAGTTACCTTTTATTTATTTTTTTTAATTAAAAAAATTTTTTTTTGGTTTTGGTTTTTCAAGACAGGGTTTCTCTTGTAGTCCTGGCGGTCCTGGACTTGCTTTGTAGACCAGGCTGGCCTCGAACTCACAGAGATCTGCCAGCCTCTGCCTCCTGAGTGCTGGGATTAATGGCACACTTTGTGTGTGTGTGTGTGTATGGGTGGGTGGGTGGAAGAGTGTGGGGGGGTGGAATATAGGGCTTTGCTCTGTGGCCAAGCCACTGCACCAGCACTCTGTGACGCCTCCGTTATCTCTAAAGTAACAGAAACCAAAGTTAGTTACATATTCACCTGTCCTGCCTCAAGGCACTCCTCCTTCACTTTCTCAAAGCTCTCAACTCCCCATTTCACAGACGAAAAAAACTGAGGCGCGCTGGCGAGGAATGACGTGTCCAAATTAGCAGGCAGAGAGGGGCTTTGGCGCCCAGCCCAACTCAGAAAGCTGTAGGAATCCAAAGGGGAAATTTGAAAGATCCCTGCAAACTGTAGGCGCCTGGGGTGGGAGGGTCCGCGCTGAAGCGTGGCGGAATGAAGGGGTGAAATGAGAGAAAGATTTGAGTTTCGAGAAGGAGGATGGACTTCTGGAGAGAGACTGCTTTGAGCGACAGGTTTGCCGTGGCTCCCGAGCACCCAGGCGGGAGATCTCCGGGTGCGGCCCGCCCCCTACCTGCCCCACCCCCAGTCCTGCCAGCCGAGGCCGCGGCCCCTTTAAGAGCGGTCGAGGCGCCCCCTGGCGGCGGGACGCGAACAGCGCAGCGCGCGGCCGGAGCTGGAGCTGGAGCCGGAGCCCGGAGCCCGGAGCGGAGCCGGAGCGGAGCCGGGGCGGAGCGGGGCCGATCGGGCCGAGCCAGCAGCCGAGCTGGGGGCGCGGGCGGGCGGTATGTACCGGGCCCGGGCGGCGCGGGCGGGGCCGGAGCCCGGCAGCCCGGGGCGCTTTGGGATCCTCAGCACCGGGCAGCTCCGGGATCTGCTTCAAGATGAGCCTAAGCTGGACCGGATCGTGCGGCTCAGCAGGAAGGTAACGCGGGGGGCGCGGGCAGGAGGAGGGTGTTGTGGGGGGAGGGATGCAAAGGACGGGCCGCGGCCTGCGGGGACCCGGAGACCCAGCCAGCGGAGGCCACCCCCCTGGAGCTGCCAGGCCTCGGGATCATGGGAGCCTGGCACGTCCGAGTGGGCCCCGCGGAGCCGCCCCCGGGGGATGGGGGACGCCCCGATCCGGCCTGGGGCGAGTGGTGCGGGGTGGGGGGCGTCCGGGGATGCACCCGTGCACCCCGGGATGGCCGCGAGGCGTGCCCTCCGGAGGATGCTCCCGGGAGGTGTGTTCTGGGGGGCGGGAGGTGGAGGGTGAGCTGTGTTGTGGGGGGCCCTGGCTGAGCACACCCACGTTCTGTAGGGCCAGAAAGGGGAGGCGCCTTGCTAGGGGGAGAATTGAAGACCTGCCTGACACCTCGGGTGGGGAGGATAGCTGGGAAGGGTGGGTTAGGCATTAGATGGGGAGGGGGCTTTGTGTCTGCCATTGGGGATGGGTCTTTGAATACAGAGCCTTGTATTCTCTAGGCCACCATAAGAGAAAGTTGTATATTTCACGGGAGACATAGGCCTGGGCTGGTTGTCTGTTGGGGGGGGGGGGTGTACAGAAAGTGTGTGCTAGAAAGAGCCAGACGAGGAGGGGCATGTTCTTGGATCAGGGGACAGATGGAGGGGAGTGCGTTCTCCAGGGGCGGGGAGCTAGGCTTGGCCCTCCTAGAAACAGGCTCAAAAAGCCTTCTTCAGGGCCCCAGTGCTGCCTTCTGCTAGGTGAGCAGCTAGCAGGTGCAGGGGACGGGCAAAGCAAAGGGGGTGTGTATGTATTGTATTCTTGCGGGGGGTGTGTTTGGGGGGGCGTGTGGGGTTCCACTAGAGGGCCGATGATGGGGGTATAAGAGATGAGAGGGCGACCTGAGTCGGGGGGGGGGGTGTGCTGGGAAGATGCAGGGTGAAAACATCACTCCCCCAAGAGTCGGAACACAGGGGGTGGGAGTGTTTTCCACACAAACACCTGAGGAGGAAGCGAGACAAAGGCTTGGAATGAGAAGCAAGCTGTCCAAGCATGGAAAATGGGACAGAGGAGGGAGGGGGTAGTCCCCCGGGCCCTGAGGAGACATATTAATTGAAAAATTAAAAATTAACTAACATTTGTAGAGGCCTTCATAGTTTGGTTCACTTAAGTCTCACAACAACTCAAGTAAGATAGGCCCGGGTTTTTTTTTGTTTGTTTGTTTTGTTTTTGTTTTTGTTTTGCTTTTTAATTATAGAAGAAACTGGGGCCCAAAGAAAGGATGCAAAACCAAGCCAGGTCTCTCCACCTGTTGGTGCAGTCACCACCGCGCGGGTTGGGGACTCCCGGGGGTGCCATTGGCTAGGCCCTGTGTGCAAGGGAGCCCAGGCCCCTTAGCTCTCCTCCACCGGCAGTTCCAGGGTCTGCAGCTGGAGCGAGATGCCTGCTTGGCCTCTAACTACGCGCTGGCCAAGGAGAACCTGGCCTTGCGGCCCCGCCTGGAGATGGGCCGGACAGCCCTGGCCATCAAGTACCAAGAGCTTCGAGAAGTGGCTGAGAACTGCGCAGACAAACTGCAGAGACTGGGTGAGGGGCGGCCCAGGAGAACAGCTGGGGGCGGGGCAAGGTTCTTACGGGTGGGACTGGGGCACACCTACTCCTGGACAAAATCGGAAAGGAGTTGGTTTGGGCCTCCTGGAAAGTGAGGTTGTGAGCTGTGGAGGAACAGGCTTGGAAAACTGGGCTTGGTCCCCCCCCCCCCCCCCCCCGTGTGTGGAATCCCAGTACTTGGGAGGCCGAGGCAGGAAAATCACAAAACCTCAACACCAGCCCTAAGCCGTGTAGTGAGTTCTGGACCAGACTCCTTGCGCGCTCTCTCTCTCTTGAGGGGAGACCCTACCTCAAAAACATTGTATTAAAGAGGCCTGATGGAGACCCTTGGGCGGTAGAAGAAAGGGGGCCCAAGCCAGGCATGGTGGCATATGCCTATAATCCTACCTCTTGGGCAAGCAGACACAAGAGAATCCATAGTTCAAGGCCAAACCCAGCTACAGAGTGAGTTTTCAGCCAGCATGGGCTACCTAAGACTCTATCCCTCCCCCATCTCTCCCTTCCCCGCCGAAAAAATCATCAAGACTGGTGAGATGGTTCGTTGAGTAAAGACACTTGGTGCCAAGTTTGAGTTTGAGCCCTGGGACCTACATGGTAGACGGAGAGAAATCGCTTCTATCAACTGTCCTCTGACCTCTCCAAGTTTTCAGTGGCATGAGTGTATCTACACATATACACATAAGAACACAACATAAAAATGTAAAGCAAGTTTTTAAGAACCCGACATCAAAACAGAAAACAAGAAAGGAGACCGGAGAGATGGCTCAGTGGTTAAGAGCACTAGCCGCTCTTCCAGAGGACCCGGGTTCGATTCCCAGCACCCGCCTGGCGGCTCACAAACTGCCTAGGATTCCAGTTCCCGGGGATCCCATAGTATCTCTGATCTCCATGGGCCCCAGACACTCACGTGGTACGCACATACATACATGCAGGCACACATATACATGGTATAAAATAACATTTTAAAAAGAAGAAGAAAAGAAAACAGGGAAGGAAACTCAAGGAGTGGTTAAAGCTTTATTTGTTTTTTTACTCTAGGATGTAGGGTTGCCTCGTGTCTGACCTAATTAATGGGTTGGGTGGTGGTAGCCTCCATGTGGATGGAGGACATTTGTCTATAGACAGTCAGTAGTGTCCATGTTATTGAAGAAACTGAGCCCGGCATGGTGACACATGCTTGTAATCCCAGCACTCCAGAGGCTGAGGCAAGGGTACCATATTTGATAGGCTAGCCTGGGCGACCCAGTAAGACCAGTCTCAAATTAATAATAATAATAATAATAATAGTTATTATTATTATATAATAAATATGATATGTATATTTATATATTATAATATATAAATATAATAACTGATGACTGGAGAGATGGCTCAGCAGTTGGAAAGGACTGGAGTTTGGCTTCCAGTTCCCATGTTGGGCAACTCACAGGCTCTAATTCCATGGGGCTCTGACAACCTCTGGCCTCTTCAAGCACCTTCATTCAAGTGCGCATGCCCATACACAGACACCTACATATAATTAAAATAAATTTTTTTTAAAGAAGTAACCGTATTCTAAACAAAAATAAACTGAACTTGTTCGCATATGCCCATAATCTCAGCACTTTGAGGTCGGTCCAGAGACTATAAGGTCAGCAGTTCAAGGCTAGCCTGGGCTACACAGTGAGTTAAAGGTTAGAGAGGCTGTATGAGACTCTGCCTCCAAGGAAAGAAAAGAAAACATCGAAGCCAGTTGAGGAGTTGGAGGCCACAGAGGTGGGAAGGACTGTAGAGTCACCTGCAGTCAATGGGAGAGTCAGAGTCCCTGTCTGTCCCCCCCTGTGGTCCTCAGAAGAGAGCATGCGTCGCTGGAGCCCCCAATGTGCGCTGGGCTGGCTGCAGGCTGAGCTGGAAGAGGCTGAGCAGGAGGCTGAGGTGAGGGGTAGAGGTGGCTGGGTCCAGGCAAACAGGGAGGGAAGCTCATCTTGTCTCGTTGGGGTTGTCACTGCATCAAAGACCTGAGAGTGTCTTCCCTGAGAAACCTGCCTTGATTGCCCACAGAACTTTCTGGACTCTTTCCCCCTCCCCCTCCCCCTGGGGGCGGGGTTTGATGTCCTTAGGGATGTCAACAGACATTGGAGGGCAGGGTCCGTTGAGTAGTAGTAAGGCCCATTTCTCTGGGTTGGGTTGGGTTGGAAGCGGACACTTGGTGAGCTGAAGGGCATGGGACAGCCCCTCGGTGTGTGGAAACATGGTGGATGTCTGTCCAGTCTGGGTCAAGGCCAGAAGGCTGGGCCAGGTTAGAAGCTCAGGGCCTCTGCTGGCTGGTCACCGTGGGGATAGAAGGAGTCGGTGTCTGATCCGAGTGCCTCCCCAACTTTCTATTTCCCTCCTGGACACTACCCAGATCCAGATGGAGCAGCTGCTGCTGGGGGAACAGAGCTTGGAAGCCTTCCTGCCAGCCTTCCAGAGGGGCCGTGCCCTGGCCCACCTGAGGCGGACCCAGGCCGAGAAACTACAGGAAGTGCTGAGACGTCGGGAGCGCTCCGCCCAGCCAGCCCCCACTACTACTGCTGCTGCCGCTGCTGCTGCTGCCACCACCACGGATCCCCCCAAACCCTTCCCAGCTGCTGCCGTCCTGCCCACTGGGGCCGCCCGGGGACCACCACCTCCTGCAGTACCCCGGAGCCTGCCCCCCTTGGACTCCCGCCCAGTGCCCCCATTGAAGGGCTCCCCCGGGTGCCCTTTTGGCCCAGCCCCTCTGCTGAGCCCTCGACCCTCTCAGCCTGAACCCCCTCATCGGTAGGAGCCAGGGGACGGCCTCCCAGCGGGGGTCCAGACAAACTTGATTCGTGGCTCCTCCTCCTCCCCTACTGTCTGGGTGGGGGGAGGGGCAGGCCCCTCCCCCTAGCCTCAAGCAGGCCCAGGGCCCTGGAGGCTGAGCTGGGGAAGAGGGGCTCCCCGAAGAGGCCCGTAAAGGGCTTGGGGGTGGGGTGGGCAGGGTGCTGGACCTCGGTCACCAAGGAAACTCTGCCTTTTTATTTTATTCTATTTTATTTTTTTCGTCTCCCCGGCTGTTGGCCTCCAGGGTGCCAAGGCAGGTCCCCAAATGAAAAAGAACGTTATGGGATCCTGCTTCCCCCCCAAGGGGGGGGGCTTGCTTGGGGACCTGTCGCACCCTGCCACACTACTGGGTTCGAACAACCGCCAAGGCTTACTGGATTGTTCTCCTCATATCCTGAGCTAACTCTTCCTGCAGTTTGGGGGGCCTCCGCCTAGGAGCCAGGTGGTCAAGCCCCAGCTTGAGGGGGACCCAGGGACACCCCCCCACGGCCTTGCAGCTGGCCCTGGGGCAAGGTAGGACAGAGGTGAGAGCCTGCCATCCCCAGGAAAGTCCATTCGGTATTTTTTCTGTCCCTGTCTCCTTAGAATGGAACCTTTTCGAGGGCAGGTCCTTGTCTTTGTATGTTCTGTCCCCAGCCCCGCCTCCTACGGGCTGTCAATAAATGTGCTGATGGATGACGGTGATGATGGCCCGCCTCCTCTCTTGCTCCCCCCAGCCAGCCTCCATGCCTTCTTCGGCTCTGGCACTGCTTCCTTCTGTGGAGATGCCCTTTTCCCCAACGGTCCAAAGCTCAACTGACCTGCAAGGCCAACCATAGCTTCCTCCAAGAAGCTGCCTGGTTTCCAGCTCCCGAGAGCCTTTCCTAAGCCTTACTTCCCAGGCTGACCGGAAGTGACACTGACTGTTCCACCGTCTCTTGTTGCCTCATCTGGCTGCGCCTTCTTTTCCAGGATTGCCTGTGGGCTGCATCGGGAAGGGACCACCACCCTCTCTGGCCTGCCAAACCACACAGCCTCCGCTGACGGATACCTTCAATGGGTGATGGAGGGGTTCTGTTAGGAATGCAGGCAACTGATCTTCACTAGAGAGACATCAAGTGATAAACTTGGCTGATGTGGGACAAGAAGACGGTCACGCAGAACGTAGGGGATAGGGGCCTGTCCTGTGACCCCCCCCCCTCCCATAGCGTGGAAGGCTGAAGCGGGAAGATGGAAAGTTCAAAGACGCAGGGGCTGGGGAACAGCCCAGTCGGACGAGTGCTTGCATAGCGTGCAGGAAGCCCTGGGTTCGATCCCTAGCACTCTCTAAACCAGGCATGTTGAGTCACACCTGTAATCTAGCACCTAGGAGGTGGAGGCTAAAAAGATCAGGGGTTCAAGGTCATCTCACCTGTGTTGGGAGTCTCAGGCTGCCTAGGCTGCCCGCACTGTCTCAACGAACAAACAAAACCCAGGCGAAACACATTTAACTTAAGCCAGCCTAGACTATATAAGAGTTTTAATGCAAGCTGGGTGTGGTGGCGCACGCCTTTAATCCCAACACTCAGGAGGCAGAGGCGGGCCAATCACTGTGAGTTTGAGGCCAGCTTGGTCTACCAAGTGAGTCTAGGACAGCCAGAGCTACACAGAGAAACCATGTCTTGAAACAAACAACAACAAAAAAGTTTAAGTGGAAACTGAATACTTGGTGAGACCCCATCCTTAACACAATGCAGCAGTAGCTTTCCTGGGTCAGCCAAGGTCAAGTCTTAAGTAGAGGAAATTTGGCCGAGAGGTAGGCATAGAACCTTCTACAAATAAGAGTTGGCTGCCGAAAGCACCATGGGAACCCAAGTACGGTGGGCTTGTTCCCATAATCCCAGCATTTACGTGACAGAGGCAGGATTGCCTTGAGTTTGAGGGTAGCCTAGGGTAGTGAGTTCCAGGCCACCCTAAGCTACAGAGTGAGACTGGGTCTCAAAGTAACAAGAGTGCTACTGAGGGTCACAAAGCTAGTGGAGGTCTTTGTCCTTGTTACTAGAGAAAGAACATTCTAGAACAGTGCTTCTGAGCCTTCCTAACGCTGCGACCCTGTAATACAATTCATAATTGTGGTGACACCTGCCCCCTAACTAGAATATTATTTTCAAGGCTGCTTCACAACTGTAATTTTGCTACTGTTATGAAACGCGATGTAAATCTTTTTGGAGATAAGAGGTTTGCCAAGGGGGGGGTGTGACCCACAGGTTGAGAATCACTGATCTGGAATGTGGGTGTGGGGCCGATTCCACATTGGTATCTTTGGAGTACAAAGGATGAGAGGGAGGCTTGAAACTATGTTCCCCAGAACAGAAAAAGTGTGCAAATACAGGTGTGTAGGGTGTTCAGCCCGTGGTCTCCCAAGGACTGCTTCAAGTGTGGCCCCAGTGGGGAACAATGGTAGAACCCAGATGTGGGCTTCATGTGGGGTTCTTACTGGCTGTTCCTGGTGGGGGTTCCTGCTGATAGATGAGAAAAGCTTAAAGATTTGCTTGACCTTCAGGTTTCTCCACCACGAATCCCCCAAGACGGGATTTCTCTGTGTTGCCTTGGCTGTCCTGGAATCTCTCTGTAGACCAGGCTGGCCTTGGACTCAGAGCTCAGAGACGTATCTGCCTCTGCCTCGCTAGGGATGGGATTAAAGGTGAACTCCGGCTGGACCTTTAAAAGCCTGTAGGTTCAACCAGTCATCCCCAGACGCGTACAGGGAAGAGCTCCCACAGGAGAAACTCCACCTGGCCTTTGTCTTTCTTCATCCTCCTAGTCTCCTCAAGTGCTGGTCTTTGGACTGTTGACACATGAACTACAGCGTGCCTGGTGAATGGCTTGGCAAGACCTCCCAATACCCCTGCTCAGCCTGGGAGCAGGCTTGGTGCTCACATCCTCTGGGATGCCCCGTCCTCACCAGCATGGTTAGAATATAACCAAACAGAGAAAGAGGCAGGTGTGGTGGTGCAAGCCTTTGAGCTCGGCACTTAGTAGGTCAGTGAGTTCCTGGCCTGGCAACGCTACACAGGGAGACTTTGTTTTAAAAAATGTGGAGTTGGGGAGGGCTAAGGCTGGCCATGGCTGCCTCGTTTTGCATTATCAGGACTTTTGAGGAGTAGTTTCCAGAAGGTTAATATCTAGGACTGGCTTCAGCCTTCCTTGCTTAGGACAGTAAGAAGGAGGGAGAGAGCCAGCCGGGTTGGAGTGGGGCTCAGCTGGTGGAGGGCCTGCCTAGCAAGCAGCAAGACCTGAGTGCCATCCTCAGCATGGCATAAACCAGCTGTGGTGGTGCAGGTCTGTAATCCCAGTATTTGGGAACAGGATGCAGGAGGGTCAGAAGTTCAAGGTCACCCATGACTACATAGGAAGTCTAAAGCCAGACTGGGCTAGATGAAACCCTGTTTCAAAGTTCAAAACAAAGCAAAAAGCTCCGCCTGGTGGTGGTGGTGGTGGCAGCAGCGCACGCCTTTAATCCCAGCACTTAGGAGGCAGAGGCAGGCACATCTCTGTAAATTCCAGGCCAGCCAAAGCTACACAGTGAGACTCAGCCTCAAAAACTTTGAATTCATAGAGCTCTACTTGCCTCTGCCTTCTAAGCGCTCAGATTAAAAGGTGTGTGCCATCTTTCCCCACTAAATGGACAGTGTGCCAAGTCAAGCAGTTGCCAACCAGCCTATGGTCTATGCAAAGCTCTGCCTAAGAGCTTACCCCCAGTCACCCAGGGACAGAAAAATAAATGGTTTCCAGGATCTGGGCTGGCCGTGGGCTTATTCCACTTCACTCTCCAGTTTTACCCTCAGGGTTGAGTGGAGGAGTTGGTGTGACTGTACCATGGACTTCTGCATTTGGCTAAGCCTTTGTCATTGTCCTTAGTGTACCTATAAGGAATACAGACAACTCAAGGCCAGCCTGGGCTACATTGAGATATTCTGTCCCCCAAATGATAACAAATCAACCCATGGCTCATAAGTAAAGTGACTTACACTCAGGGACCCTCTGTAGCTCCTAAGTAGGGAGAGACATTGCCCAGAATCCCCCAGTGAGGGGCTAGGGTGTAGCTCAGTGGTAGAGCACCTGCCTAGAATCCCCCAGTGAGGGGCTGGGGTGTGGCTCAGTGGTAGAGGCACCTGCCTAGAATCCCCCAGTGAGGGGCTGGGGTATGGCTCAGTGGTAGAGCACCTGCCTAGAATCCCCCAGCGAGAGTCTGTGGATGTGGCTCAGTGGTAGAGCACCTGCCTAGAATCCCCCAGGGAGGGGTTGAGGCTGTGACTCAATGGGAGAGCCCTTACCTAGCATGTACAAGTTCTGGGTTCAATTCCCAGCACTGAAAAAAAGTGAAGATTTAAATCTGGGCAGTGATGGAGCACGCCTTTAACCCAAGCAATCAGGAGACAGAGACAGGCAGATCACTATGTATTTGAGGCTAGCCTGTTCTACAGAGCTAGCTCTAGGACAGCCAAAGCTACACAGAGAAACCCTGTCCTGAAAAACCAAAAAAACCAAAAACCAAAACAAAACAAAAACAAAAAAAGATGTATACTCATCTCTCTCTGTATAAAAGAAAGTTTCTTTAGAAGAAAAAACACATTTATTTGCGTGTGAGAGTGGGTGTATGCACATGCATGGAGCCACAGGACAGTTTCTGGGAGTTGATGCTCATTCTACCCTGGGTCCCTGAGATGAGGATGAACTCAGGTTGTTAGGCTAAGCACGGTGATCTGTTGCCCTATTTAATTAGCCAAGGCATGGGTCATTGTATCAAATTCAAATCCCTGCAGGGGTCAACCCACAGTGGTGCCAAGCACTCAATTTGTTTGTTTGGTTTTGGTTTTTCAAGACAGGGTTTCTTTGTGGAGCCCTGGCTGTCCTGGATTCACCTTGTAGACCAGGCTGGCCTTGAACTCACAGTGATCCACCTTCCTCTGCCTCCCAAGTGCTGGGATTACAAGTGTGTACTACTACATCTGACACAAAGCAGTCAATTTCTATGAAGAATGTTCCCATCCCCTCTTTTCTTTCTTTCTTCCTTCCTTCCTTCCTTCCTTTCTTTCTTTCTTTTCCCCCCTTTTTGGCATAGAAAAATATATATTTATTACATATTCTGCCTGCATGTAGGCCTGCACGCCAGAAGAGGGCACTAGACCTCATCATAGATGGTTGTGAGCCACTACGTGGTTGTTGGGACTTGAACTCAGGACCTCTGAGCCATCTCTGCAGGCCATCGTTTTTGGGTTTTGGGGGGGTTTTTTCCTTTGAGACCAAGTTTCTTTATGTAGCTCTGGCTGTCCTAGAACTTACTCTGTAGATCAGACTGGCCTTGAATTCATAGAGATCTACCTGCCTGTCTTCTGAGTTCTGGGATTAAAGGTGTGTATCACTACTGCCTGGCCTTTTTTTTTTTTTTTAAAGATTCATTATATATAATTTAATGTGTGTGTGTGTGTGTGTGTCTGTGCATGTGAGTGTAGTACCCACAGAGACCAGAAGAGGGTGATAGATTTTAGAGCAGGCCACTGTGAGCCACTTGATGTGAGTGCTAGGATCCGAACATGCATCCTTTACAAGAGCAGTACATGCTCTTAACCACAAAACTCTCTCCAAGCCCCAAACTCTATCTTGCCTTCCTTTTTTGTGGTTGTTATGATTTGAGACAGGGTCTCATACAGCTCTTGCTTTCCTGGAACTCATGTATAGACCAGGCTGGCCTCCAATTCAGAGAGATCCACCTGGTTCTGCCTCCTGAATGCTGGCATTAAAGGCTTACATTCAACTGCATCCAGAGAAGGCCTTGAAACTTCTGTTCCTCCTGCCTCCACTTCCTGTGGACTGGCCTTGCAGCTGGCACCACCATTATTTCTGCTGTTGCCATAATAGATGGTACCTAGGGCTTTGTGCATTCTTCATTCCCAGTGATCACTGTGGTGTGACTTTAACATAGAGGGGGGCTCTACTTGCCAACACGGAGGCTGTATAGTGCACTACCTAAGCTGCAAGTTGGATCTGAGCTAACGTGCATGGGGGGGGGGGGGGGGCTGCCCAGACAGATGCTCCCATGATGCTACCCACAGACAGATGCAAGTGTGACTTCATCCCAGGGAAGCTGAACTGCAAGCAGGCCAAGTCTGGGATTAAATCATCTTTATATCTGTCTGTCTGTCTGTCTATAGACAGAGTCTTATGTAGTCTAGGCTGGCCTTAAACTCTCTTGTGTCTTAGGATGGCATTGAACTTTGGATCCTCTTGCCTTCACTGGGCACTGTAGTTACAGGAATGCACCACCATGCACCCTGTGTAGTGCTGCAGCTGGAACCCAGGGCTTGTGCGTGCTGGGTACACAGTCTACCCACTGAGCCACGTTCTCGCTCTTTTCCATCCTCATTCACTCAAGACAAAGGCTGAGGGAGGCCTTCGACTGGCCAGCTCTCTCTTCATGGGACCTGCTGACCTTCTAGGTTCAAGATACAGGACTTGTTTCCCAAAATGAGTATTGGTGGTCATTCATGGGGTGCTGTGGGGATCTCCTGAGTCAATCATAACTTTTTTTCACATTTATTTATATTTATTTATTTTGCCTTGTGTTGAGGTATGGGGGTGCACATGGGCAAACATGTACATGCCACTATGCTTATGTAGAGGTTAAGAGAAAACTTTAGGAGTAAGTTCTCTCCTTCTACTATGTAGGCGCCAGGGTTGTTAGGCTTGGGGACAAGACAAACTCTTTAACCCACTGAGCCACTTCATAGTTCTACCCCGACTCCACCCCCCCCCCCTCTGGCTTTTCAAGACAGGGTTTCTCCGTGCAGCCTTGGCTGTCCTGGACTCACTTTGTAGACCAGGCTGGCCTTGAACTCACAGCAATCCACCTGCTTCTGCTTCCTTGAGTGCTGGGATTACAGGCATGCACCACTATGCCTGGCCCCTTTTTTCTTTTTGAAACAGGGCCTCACTAAGTAGCTCTAGCTAGCCTGAAACTCACGAGGTAGACCAGTTGGCCCACAAACTTGTGGGCGAGCCTTTTGCTTCTGTTTCCCCAGCACTGGAATTACATGTGTCCACCACCATACCCAGTTCCACCTTTCTTGAGACAGATGTCACTATAGTCTAGACCGGCCTTAAACTGGAGGCCTTCCTGCCTCAGCCTGCTACATGCTGGGATTATATACATGCTACTACATCCTGTCCTGACTAATACTGAAACCATGAGAGAGACCAAAGTTACACCATGCGAATGACCTGCCAGAAATATGAGAAGAAATCCAGTTGTATCAAAACAGCAATCAGTGCCAGGTAAGGTGGTGCACACCTATAATCCCAGCACTTAGGGAGGCAGAGGCAGGTGGATCTCTGCGTTCAAGACCACCGTAGTCTTCAGTGAGCTGTCTCAAAAAAGACAAAACTAAAACCATTATAACACTTGGTCGGCAGCATATAAGGAACCTAGTCTTTTAACTTTTTTTTTTTTTAAATCTTTTTTCTGTTTTGTTTTGTTTTTGCAGAGACAGGATCTCACTATATAGCTCTGGCTGTCCTGGAACTCACTCTGTAGACCAAGCTGGCCTCAAACTCAGAGACCCCCATGCCTCTGCCTCTGGAGTGCTGGGATTAAAGGTGTGTAACAACTATACACCTGGTAGTTTGTATCTTTTTTTTTTTTTTCCACACAGGGTTTCTCCTCGTAGCCCTGGCTGTCCTGGACTCCCTTTGTAGACAAGGCTGGCCTCAAACTCACAGCGATCCACCTGCCTCTGCCTCCCAAGTGCTGAGATTAAAGGTGTGTGTTACCACGCCCGGCTTCAGTTTGTGTCTTTTTAAAGACAGGCTTTGCTATGTAATTGGTCACAATCCTCCAGCCTCAGCCTCCCTGGATTACTGGCCTACACTACACTTTGGACTTCATCTCTATCTTGACCAGTGAACCGCCTTCTATTCCTGGCTACTCCAAAGCCCAAAATCTTCACACAATCCAAACGGCTCATTAGAAGGATTTGACTTGGTGGCACCCATGATCAACCCTGCAGATGCAAGGGCCACACTCAGGTCAGTTAACAAGCTGCACATTTAGCAAGTGGCTAGTAAAAGGAAGACCAAGGACAGGCACACTGCCTGAGCATTGCCACCCTACACCACCACTGTGTACTAGAATATGAGTAATAGTGACAGATCTCAGAAGACAAAATCATTTTGTTTCCTGCTATTACGTCCACACTCAGCACCTTCCCCCAAGGTCACACCCCGTATCAATATGAGCACAGGAACACATTCCTCATACACAAAGGCTTTGTTCTCTCCATCTTGAACGACGTTAGGTGGTGTGGAACAGATCTGAGGAAAAATGGCAACCTTTCACTAATATTTTTTCATGGTGGAGAAAGCGGGGACGCAAGAAGACAGCAAAGCCTGGGTCTAAACGCAGTGCTGTTGCATCCGCGCATTCTCTCGCCGACTTACATGTGGCTTCCCTTAACACAGAAAAATAAATTTCATGCAGGGCCCGTAAGAATTAAATCTTTTTGGCATCAGACAATCAACCAGTGGTATTGAACGGTTCAAAGGTTACAGTGGAAGCTCCGCACCATGGTACAAACATGTGGCAAGGGACGGGGCAAATCTTGCTCACTGGATAAAACCAGAGCAAGTTACGGGGATTGACACCTGGAAGGCAACTTCTAGAAACAAGCAGGCATCCAGGGGACTCTGGAAAGCACTTCAATTTCTGGTTTTCAGCAATCTTTATCCTGGGGCCTCTTTGTTGGCCACTGAAGAGGCCCTTTTTTCTGGACCATAGGAGACGGGTGTGCTGATCACCGGCCAGGCTGGAGGGTCAAGAGAATGCCACTAGAGGTAGCCAATTCAATCCAAGACCAGTAAGTTCAAGGGTCAAGAAAGGCACGTTTCTTGGGCTGACTTCCCTTCCCTCCTTTTCTCCGATTAAATACGAAAGCCGACGTAGACGAAGATAAGGAAAAGGACGACAAAGAAAGTGGCATCTCGGGTATCGTCCCAGCGGAGACCCTTGTTGGTTCTGTCCTCCTGCTTTTTGCGAAGGGCTTCCTTCCGAGCGCGCAGGCGCCGCTCTCTGGCTAGCTGTTCTCCGTAGTGCGCCTGGTAGAAGGCGTCAAAGTCGAACATAGTGCGACCGTCCCCGGGAGAGGACCGGAAGCCATAGTGAGCACGAGGGGTGTAGGGACGGGGGCGGGGAGGAGTGGGATCCGCCACGGGCTTCCTAGAGGGCTTGACACCGGGTCCCCGCAGGTCCTGGTCGCTGAGCAAACCTCGGTCATACTTGCGACGGAGGATGGAGCTGCCCAGGACCAGATAGGCTTCGGAGATGCGTGTGAAGCGCTCGGCGGCCTCGGTGCTCCCAGGATTGCGGTCAGGATGGTAGAGGAAGCTCTGCCGGTAGTACGCTGCTTTGATCTGTGCCTGCGTGGCCGTGGAGGGGACTCCCAGCAGCTCATAGAGGGCGGTGCGGGAGTAAGTCCTCACTCCGGGGCACAAGCCCGCGGCTGAATTTTGAGGCAATCCCGGGACCTGCCACAATCTCCACAGAGGTGACAGCGGCCACCCAAGGCAGCGCGCGGCCGCCATGTTGCGGCGGGTGCCGGGCGGCGCCCAGCCGGCCAATGAAAGCCGAGACCCCTGGGCGGCGCCCCGCCCCCGCCTTATAGCCAATCAAATAAAAGGAAAAGCGGGGACAATTTAGAGCCACTGCTAGGATGCGGTCGCAGGTTGGTGACGTCAAGACATCGCGCTTGGACTAGCCGGCACCAGCGTGCCGCGGTACCCTAGAGATGGCGTCTCGTAGCCGGAGACCCGAACACAGCGGACCGCCAGAGCTGGTGAGAGCGCCGTCATGTCTTGGTCTTTTTCTAGAATGACTACTTTTGGATTCTTCCCTTCTTATCCCACGTATTCTTTTCTTCCCAACAGTTTTATGATCAGAATGAAGCCCGGAAATACGTTCGCAAGTGAGGAGGGCATGGCTGTTGAGCGGTATTGGTGGGTCGGGATTGGCAAATCGCCTCGATTCTGGGCGTCGCTTGGAAAACATGTAAAATTGAGGAGTTGGGGGAAAGGAGGGACCTGAGTAAATGCCGTTCTGTCACCGGTAAAGTGAACTTTAAACCATTGAATTCCTGGAGAGATCTTGGTACTCCAGTACCAGTGTGGTACACACATTCATTCATCTCCAGTTTACACTAGGTCGCTTGACAGTGTGTTTTGGTTAGAGGATACAAGTAGGGTACTGTCATGTCGTGTAAGTGCTTTGTCAGTGAGCCACACCTCCAGGCCGTCACTTGGGGATTCTGGGCAGACGTTTTAGCTTTGGGCCACACCCCTAGCAGTTCACTGAAAGATTCTGAAAAGCACTCTACCATTAAGCTACACCCCCAGAAAGGAATCAGTATTATTAGGAAGGAGGACGTACTCATTATAGGCTTATTGTGATCCTTTTAAAATACATGGTTGCACTGAATTGTCATGGCAACCATTGACATAAATAATGCCTAAATCCTCTACATGATAATTTATTTGGTTTTGTTGGCTTGAAACATGGCCTTATATAACCTCGGATGGTCTTGATTTTGCCATGTATCGGAGGTGACTGAATTTCTGACCCACCTATCTCCACCTTACAAGGGGTAAAATTACAGGCACGGTCCAGCATGTACAACTCTATGGAAACTATTATGTGTGATGATTTACTATGGATTTTGGAATCATCAGGTGTGGCTCTTATGTCCAATATGGCAGCCAGTAGCTAGCTATTAAGATTTTGTGAATTTGAATGACCTAATGTGAAGAAATTGAAACACACACACACACACACACACACACACACACACAAACCACATCTCACAATTTTATGTTGAGTACATTTTGAAATGATACTTTGAGTATATTGGCCTGAAAATAATTATTTAATATATGTGGTTAAAGAAATTGATTATGGTTTTCCCTTTTGTTTTGTTTTGTTTTTCAAGACAGGCTTTCTCTTTGTAGCCTTGGCTGTCCTGGATTTTATTTGTAGACCAGATTGGCCTTGAACTCATAAGAGATCCTCCTAACTCTTGCCTCCCAAGTGCTAGGATTAAGGCGTGTCCCGCTACCACCTGCCCAGCTTTTTTCTTTCTTTCTTTCTTTTTTTTTTTAGATAAGGTCATGTTATGTAGCCCAGTCAGGCCTGACCTGTAGTGACTCACCTGCTTCAGCTGTCTGCACACTGAGATTACAGGCATGCACTGCTGTGTTCTTCTGTTTACTTCCCCGCCCCCCCCACCTCCTTTTTGACACAGTCTCACTATATAGCCCTGGCTGGCCTCGAACTCACAGAGATATACTTGCCTCTGCTTCCCAGGTTCTGGTTCTGTGGAGGTCTGGACCACACCTGGGGCCTGCCTTATATTATACTCCTCAGGGCCACCAATACTGTAAGGTTTCGTTTTCTGGTTACTGGGGATGGAATGTATGGCCTGGCACACACATTTTACCACTGAGGTGAATCTTTCTGGGTTTTTTTGGCGGTGCTGGAGATTGAATTTAGGGCCTCTTGTATGTTAGGCAAGTACTCTACCACTGAGCCACAGCTCTAACCCTTGTTCATTGGTGGATGATCTTTGTATATGGGAGTTTGGCAGGTGACTTTTTTTTTTAATTTTATTTTTATTGCTGTTTTGTCTGTATGTCTATGTGAGGGTATTAGACCCTGGAGTTACAAACAATTGTGAGCTGCCATGTGGGTGCTGGGAATTGAACTCAGGTCCTCTGGAAGACCAGTCAATGCTCTTAACCAGTGAGCCATCTCTCCAGCCCAATGGCAGATGACTCTTGGAGAGTATACATTCCTAAGGAATAAGACACAAAAGTCTAGTGGAGTTGTAGATACTCACTGACTGGTCCTTTGTTGAGTGGTTTGCTCTCTTTATCGGCTAGGCAACTAGTGCACTTAAAATTGGTGCACAAGGGCTGGAGAGATGGCACAGTGGTTAAGAGCACTGAATGCTCTTCCAGAGGACCTGGGTTCAATTCCCAGCACCCGGTTGGCAGTTCACACCTATCTATAACTTCAAGATCTGACCCTCTCACACAGATATGCATGCAAAACACAAAAAGCACATAACAAAATTATATATATATATGTATATATAGTTTAATAAAATATTTGTACAATAAAATGACATACTACTTTTGGAACTACTTTTTTGATGTTGTTTGGAGGCAGGGTCTTGCCCAGGTTGGCCCTAAATTCTTAGCCTTGTCTCAGCCTTTTGAGTACTGGAATTTTGTGGGAGTGTCCATGCCTATCACGGGACTAAGTTTAATAAGTGCATTTGAGTTTGTTGATTTCCGGTTAGAATTGTAAGTTTAAAATGTTGATCGAGGGCTGGGGAGATAGCTCAGGGCCTTATCCCCAAGCTTCTTGCCTGAGTTTAATACCTAGAACGTGTGTTGGAAGAAACGAACCAAATTGAGCAAGTTGGCCTCTGACTGCCACACACACACACACACACAGTAAATGAAATAAATTTAAAAAGTGTTAGAAAAAGTACCCCTACCTCACGATTCCTTTTCTCACTCTCCTGACTTCTTTGGTTTAGGAGAAATACAACCTAGAATTCTGTAACCATTCTGGTGTTTTCCTACTTCCCAGCTCACGGATGATTGACATCCAGACCAAGATGACCGAGCGAGCGTTGGAGCTCCTCAGTTTGCCGGAGGGTCAGCCCTCTTACCTGCTGGACATAGGGTGAGGTTCTGGGGCCCCAGGTCCAATTATCTGTGTTAGGATGGAGTGCCCCTGCTCTTCAGCCTTCTGAGCCCCTGTGCGTTGTTTCTTCCAGCTGTGGTTCGGGATTGAGTGGGGATTACATCTCAGATGAGGGACACTATTGGGTGGGCATCGACATCAGCCCTGCCATGTTAGGTAAGCGTACCCTGTCCTGTACCAAGGTGACTATCCTCTTGAATATGAAGTGGCTAAATGGGATGTTGGGTTGTTTGAGATAAGGTCTTCCTGTATTGCCCAGGCCAGTCCCCAGTTTGGGATACTCCTGCCTTGGCCTCCCTCTTGCCAGAGTCAAGGGCTGGCCCACCACACCAGCTATGCCCACACTTTCTTTTCCTCCAATGTAGATGCCGCCTTGGACCGAGACACAGAAGGAGACCTGCTGCTAGGGGACATGGGCCAGGGAATCCCTTTCAGACCAGGCTCTTTTGATGGCTGCATCAGGTGAGGGTCTTCACTTTTGTTTGTTTGTTTTTCAAGACAGGGTTTCTCTGTGTAGCCTTGGCTGTCGTGGACTCACTTTGTAGATCATGCTGGCCTTGAATTCCCAGCAGTCCACTTGCCACTGTCTCCCCAGTGCTGGGATTAAAGGCATGTGCCACCACGCCTGGCTAGGCTCTCCTACTTATAATTTCATAGACTAGTGTTTCCTAAACCCAGCTGAATAGCAGTCATTATATGGTATTGTAAAAGTTATGTGTTTTGGGCCTGTGAGCTGGCCCGGTGATTACAGATGCTCGGTACCAAGCCTGACGAACCAGAGCCTGAACACACATGGTGGTGAGAAAGAAGATTCTTGAAAATCTTTATCTGTATCCCATACACGAACCAGGATACGCGCATAGTAAATAAGTGTAATTAAACAAACGTATACATTCTGAGACTTTGAGATTTATAAGGACAAAATCTGCTAAAAAGAATAGTTGTGCCAGGTGTGGCGCACACGCCTTTAATCCTTGCACTCAGGAGGCAGAGGCACGTGGATCAATGTCAGTTCGAGGCCAGCCTGGTCTACAAAGTGAATCCAGGACAGCCAAGGCTACACAGAGAAACCCTGTCTTGAAAAACAAACAAAAACAAAAGCAAGCAAACAAACAAAAGGATGCTTGTGTGTGCACATTGTTGTATGTGTTGGTACAGACAGCCGGAGGCAAGAGAGCACCTCAAGTTCAGTCCTCAGACACTGTCCACCTTTTGTTTCAGACAAGCTCTCACTGGAAAGAGACCTTTTATTTTATGTGAGTGTTGGCCTGAGTATATGTGTCCTGGTCCCTATGGTGGCTCAAGGACAGTGGCCAAGCCCCTGGCACTGGAGATGCTTGCCAGCTATTGTACGGGTGCTGGGAACTGAACTTGTGTCCTGCGGGAGTAGCAAGTGTTCCTAATCACGGAACCATCTCCAGCCCCTGAACTTTAATAACCGGCTTTGGAGTATTGGAATTACTATTAGAAATATGAAATATGGGAGGCTGGAGACTTGGCTCCGAGGCGAAGAGCACTGGCTAGTCTTCCAGAGGTCCTGAGTTCAATTCCCAGCAACCACATGGTGGCATCTGGTGCTCTCTTTCTGGTGTACATGCAGGCAGAACACTGTGTTTATAATAAATAAATCTTTAAAAAAAAAAAAAAGAAATATCAACTGTTGCTGTGCACTCCTGTAATCCCAGCACTCAGGAGGCAAAGACAGGCAGATCTCTGTGTTTGAGGCCAGCCTGGTCTACAAAGCAAGTCCTAGACAGCTAAGGCTACATAGAGAAACCCTGTCTCAAAAAAATAAAAAATAAAAATAAAAAGCCAGGCGGTGGTAGCAGATGCTTTTAATCTCAGCACTTGGGTGGCAGAGGCAGGTGGATCACTGAGTTCAAGGCCAGCCTGGTCTACAGAACAAGTCCAGGACAGCCAAGGCTACACAGAGAAACCCTGTCTCAAAAAAAAAAAAAAAAAAAAAAAAAAAAAAAAAACACCAGAAAAAGGAGAAGTTCAAGCTCATCCTCTGCACCATGACAGCCTGGCTCAAAGTTAATAATGTTTAATAAATATGAAGCGGCCAGATGTGGGGGTGGGGAGGAAGAAAGACATACGAAGCTTCTGGCGTGTGGAGTTGTATGTCAGAGAGAGAGAGAGAGAGAGAGAAAGAGGCTTTGTTTTTAAAGACAGGATCTCGCTATGTAGCCCTATCTGACCTGAACTCCCTGTGTGGACTCACAGCGATCCACCTGCATCTCCCTCCTGAGTGCTGGAACTAAAGGTGTCCGCCCCCTGGCTGGAGTGTCGGTTTTGCTTTGTGGTGTTGGAGATCATACTGAAGGCCTTGCTCGTGCCAGGCCAGTAGTGTGGCATTCTGTGGCTGGGTGTGCAAAGCAGTGAGTAGGGGTGGGCCAGAAGTGAAGAGGGCAGCTGCAGAAGGTTTGAGATCTGGGGGATTTTAAGTGCCTGAATAGATACAGCAGAAGAGTGTCAGGGGCGGTGAGTGGCTGGTGTAAGTGCCGTTTGGTAGGTTTCCTTTGATTGGTGGAAGAGAATGAGGGGGCAGTAACAGTCTTGGCACCAGGAGACAGGCAGAGTCATTGGCTGAGAAGACATTTTCCTGGAATCAATGAAGGAAGTGAAAGCTGCCCTGACTGGTTGTGTGTTGCAAAGACGTGACCAAGAGTGGACTGTCCTCTGCAGGGTGGGAGCTATAGGCCGCCGATTATGGTGGCTAATGGCGGAGGCCTTTGGGGAGGACTGACTGAGTCCCTTCCTTTCCAGCATCTCTGCCGTGCAGTGGCTCTGCAATGCAAACAAGAAGTCGGACGTCCCTGCCAGGCGCCTCTACCACTTCTTCTCTTCTCTGTACTCTGTCCTTGTGAGTATAAGCTCTCCTCTTATGCATGTCTGTCTGTCTGTCTGTCTGTCATTTCTCCTTCATGCATTGCAAGTTGGAGGATGAAGTTGACGGGGTCCCATGAGAGGAAGGCTGCTAAGACAGGAACACATAATCTGTTGAGACTCAGCTAGGATGTGGTGGTATAGACCTGGAATCCTAACACTTGGAGGCAGGGACCAGAGAGTTGGGAGTTCAAGGCCAGCTTTGACTACACAGGAAGTTCAGAGTCAACCAGAGATGCTGTAAAAATGCGAAAGAAAAAAGCCCAGGTGCAAAGTGCCGACACGTGGTCAAGCACAGGGGCGCCATGGTTAACATCGGAGACACTTAGTTGAGTGAGGACGGAGACATCATGTCTGACACACAGGAGCCACCTGCCAGAGTGCCCGTGTCCTCTGCAGCTCCCTTCACTGCCTTCTTTTTTAATTTAAAAAAATCAGAGTCAGGTGGTGGTGGCGCACGCCTTTAATCCTAGCACTTGGGAGGCAGAAGCAGGTGAATCTCTGAGTTTGAGGCCAGCCTGCTCTACAGAGTGAGGCCAAGACAGCCAGGGCTACACAGAGAAACCCTGTCTCCACAAAAACCCTGAAAACTGAAAAAAACGAAAACAAAGGCATTGAGACATACACCTTTTTCCTTTTTTGTCTTACTTTGTTATATTACACATCTGAATGTTTTGTCTGCGTGTATGTGTGTGTACCACATCCATGCTTGCAGGGGTCAGAAGAAGGCACATCATGTCCTGGGTCTGGGGTCACAGACAGCTGTGAGCTGCCACATGAGTGCTGGGGATGGGCATCAGCTCCTTCAGAGGAGCAGCCAGTGCGCCCCACCCGTGAGCCAACACATTTAATCCCAGCACTTAGCGGGTCATTTTTGTTCCTGTGTCTTGTTTTGAGACAGGGACTTACTATTCAGACCAGGCTGGGCTTGAGCATGTGGCAATCCTCCTGCCTCTGCCTCCCAAAGGCTTAGGTTACAGGCATGCACCACCTGGCCCCAATTTTTTTCTTTCTACCACCAAACGACAACTATAAGTTAGATGCCAGCTTTACCAGCGAGTGCCCCACAAGTTCAGGAGTCTCTTTGTTCATGTTGGTACTTTGAGCCGTAAGAGTGGTGCCTTGCCTGTGACGGGAGCTCCACAAAGCTTTAGTGAGGGAGGGAGTGCTGCGGTCATGAGTCCACAGGGCACTTACACATTCGTGGCATCTCTGTTGCTTACAGGTCCGTGGGGCCCGCGCCGTCCTGCAGCTATACCCAGAGAACTCGGAGCAGGTGAGCAGGCGGCTAGAGCCGCAGGGAGGGGACAGTGTAGAACAGTTCTCTCTGTGCAGCTGCCTTCTTGCCACAGGGCGCCATGAGGGAGCAAGGAACTCATGCTGCCTGGTGGGGAGAAAAAAGGGAACGAGCACCCTAGTGGTAGCTCTGTGACACCAGGTGGCTCTCTGAGAGGGGCTGTCTCTGTAGGGGAGGCTGATCTTCTGCTGATACATGAGGTGGTGGGGACGCTGGAAGTGTGGCTCAGTGGCCGCGTGCTCATCTAGCGTTCATGAGGACCTGGCCCCCATCCCCAACACTGAGAGAGAAAAGTGAAAACAGCGTGATGTCAGGAAATGCTGCGATATTACTCAGTTCCAGAATGCAGCAGGTAGAGGGGGGGCAGGCGAGAGGACGGCCTCAGCAGTTCTGCCCTGTTAGGCCTATGACGATGACAGTGACGGTTCCGCAGCAAAAGAAGGGAGTCTGGTCTTGTTGGCGTCACTCGTTTCCTGAGAGCCTGGAGATGGGTGCCTGGAGCAGAACAGCTTTGCTCTGATCCTCCCTCAGGGTGGGGCCGCCGAGACCAGGTGCTGCTCACATGCTGCCTCCATGGCTTTCCCTGCCTCTGAGTCGGAACTGTCTGGCTAGAATATGTTTTAGATTCTGACCACCGAGGGCTGAGGACATCTCTCGCTTCTGTCCCTCCTGCCCCCTCACCCACTCCACCCATTCCCCTGCCCCCTCTCCTCAGCTGGAGCTGATCACGGTCCAGGCCACGAGGGCAGGCTTCACTGGCGGCGTGGTAGTGGACTTCCCCAACAGCGCCAAGGCAAAGAAGTAAGTGCTGGGCGTGGGGCCGATGGCAAACATGAGGGCCTGGATTCCCCTTTCCAGCACCCATGTGGGACCAGGCGTGCTGGGTGGTGGTGTATGTCCTTAATCCCAGCACTCGGGAGGCAGAGGCAGGCAGATCGCTGTGAGTTCGAGGCCAGCCTGGTCTACAGAGTGAGTTCCAGCATAGCCAGGGCTACACAGCATAGCCTGTCTCAAAAAGCAAAAACAATGGCTGGAGAGATGGCTCAGTGGTTAAGAGCACTGGCTGCCTTCCAGTGCTCTTGAGTTCAATTCCCAGCACCCACATGGCAGCTCACGACTGTCTATCACTGTAGTCCTATAGGATCTAGTGTCCTGTTCTGGTGTTCAGCTGTAAATGCAGACAAAACATCCATATACATGAAATAAAATTAAAACAAACAAACAAACAGGAAGAAGCCGGGCATGGTGGTGCTTTCTTGTAGCCCCGGCGCTGGGTAGATGGAGATAGGCAGATCTCTGTAGAGTCACTGGCTAGCCAGCCTAACTACCAGGCTAGTAAGAGACCCTATCAAAAAAATGAGCTGGGCAGTGTCTTGAGGAGTGACAGTAGAGGCTGACCTCTGACTTCCATGTGTATGTACATACACAGGGCTGGGACCAAGGGCTGCAGTAGACAGAGGAATGTTGGGTAGGTGGGCAGAGTCACCAAAGATGCAGAGCAGGGGCTGGTGGAGAGATGGCTCAGAGGTTAAGAGCACTGACTGCTCTTCCAGAGGTCCTGAGTTCAATTCCCAGCAACCACATGGTGGCTCACAACCACCTACAATGTGATCTGATGCCCTCTTCAGGTCTACAGGTGTACATGCAGGCAGAGTACTGTGTACATAATAAATAAAGCTTTAAAAAAGTATTAAAAAAAAAAAAAAGATCAGGGCAGAGACTCCTCTCCCTGCTGGGCCTTGTGAGGCAGGCTTCGGGTTGCTCTCTCTCATTTCAGGTTCTACCTCTGTCTGTTTTCTGGGCCTTCCACCTCCCTGCCAAAGGTAAGAGTCTTGGGCTCCAAGCCGTGCCTTGTTTTCCCAACACAAGAGCATGCAGGGAGGGCTGTGGTGGTCAGGGTTCCCCAGTCCCCTGCACACAGAACCCCACTGTCTGAGACTATTGCAGGTCCTAGGAAGGAACGCCCACTCCTGTAGCCTCGCTTTCAGGCCTGCTGGGCTTACTCTGGCCTGGATGTGGGTGTTTCTATGTTGGGGCAGTGAGCTCCAGGGTAACTGAAGAGTTTTGTCCCCTACAGGGGCTGACTGAAAGTCAGGATGCGGACCAGGCCACCGAATCCACTTTCACCAGTGAGCGGTAAGGACCACATGTGCCTCTTGGGCTGTGTCTGCCTCCTCCTAAGGCCAGGCACTGGGGCAGCCACAGTGCCGTAGCTCCTTCTTGACAGGAGCTTGGCAGGGTCCTCCTGTCCACCACGCCACCACCCCTCAGCCACTTTGACCTAGGGCCTGGGCCTCAGCCTTCCCTGGCTCCTGCATCCTCATCTCCTCACAGATGGGAGCGGCCACTCAAGTCATTCAACACAGCCCAGCTTACAGACCCAGTGTGAGGACAAGGGCCCTAAGAGACATGGGATGCCTTGTCCTTCCTCTGCAAAGCCGAGTAGAGACATCTAGAAGAGTCCCAAAGCTCAGTGGAGAACGAGCAGGGGAGCTGAGAGGCCCAGGCTCCCACGACACAGCAAGCTCCTTTACCCTCTGAGCCATGTCACCTGCCCTGGTTTCTGTTTCACTGTGAGAAGAAGCAGGTTTCACATGGCATTTCCCCATCGCTCCCGGCGCCTGTGGTCACTTCCCCTTCCCTTTCCACCTCCATGACTTTTTCTTGCCTTTGTGTAGTGGGACTTCTCGGACCCACCAGTGTTTTAAATAAGACACGAGATTTATTAATGTTTAAAGCTTAGGCCTTTTGCCCCAGGCAGTGGTGGCACACGCCTTTAATCCCAGCACTCAGGAGGCAGAGGCAGGCGGATCGCTGTGAGTTCAAGGTCAGTCTGGGCTACAAAGCGAGTCCAGGACAGCCAGGGCTACACGGAGAAACAACTCTGTCTCGAAAAGCAAAAAAACAAAACAAAACAAAACAAAAAAAACCTTAGGCCTTTTGCTGGGCAGACTCCCAGCCACGTCATCTAACTTTACCCTGACTGTTAAGCCCATGGCCACCACGTGACTAGTTCCTTCTCTCTGCAGAGTCCTTCCTGTGTCCCTGGCCAATCTCTTGCCTTTGCTTTCTTCCTCCCAGAGTCCTCTCTCCTGGAAGTTCCACCCTCCACTTCCTGCTTAGCTATCGGCCATCAGCTCTTAATTAATGAGGGAGGACGAATGTTTACAGACTATGAGACCAGTGACCATAGAAATAGCAATGCCTGGATCCAGCTAGTACTGAGCTCTCTGCCAGTTTAGCAGCCAACTGTCGAATATACAGACATACTTTATACAATGTGCCCCAACATTTAGTAGCTCCCATTTTGTGTCCATTTACACTCTGTCCCTACAGTGTTCCTTGTAATCTTTGGAAGGATTTCCATGTCTGCAGTAACCTCTGACTGCACCTGGCCCCTGACCCTTGTCCCCTCACGGTCCTTTTTTAGCTCACTCTCCATTGAGCTTTGGGATTCTTCTAGATGCCTCTTTTCAGCTCTGCAAAGGAAGGACAAGGCATCCAGCCCTGTCTATGCATCTTAGGGTCGCTCAGCATCACACGAGTCTCATATGAGGAAATGCTTGTCAGCCCCGCCTCTGCTCTTCTGGGCTATTCCAGCCCTCTTCCCGTTTTTCTTCACTCCACTCCCTCCCTCCCTTTCTTCCTTGTCTTCTTCCTGGCAGCTGGGGCCTGCCAGATCCTTGTCACAAGGCATCTTTCCACCCCCTGCAGTGTGCATGGCAGTGTGTCACTGTGCTGCTGAAACTGACCTCACTGATGTCTGTTATTCACCTGCCCACTAAGATGCCAGGCTCCTTCCTGGCTTCCAGACCAACATGGGTACCCTTCCCGTCCTCCCATGGCTCCCTTCCAGCCTCAAATGGCCTGCCTTCTTGTCCAGTGGCCTGAGTGGCTGCACACATCCCAGATGCTGGGTAACTTTTGGGCCCCTGCTCTGGCCCTGCATGGTCAGGGTCCAGCAAGGCTAGGCCATGGCTCTTGCCTGCACCCAGGGGCCTCAGTCTATATCGAAGCAGCCGGCAGCTCTGCTTCAAGCTAGTCTCCATCACTTCATCCTGGCAGCCAAAGGAAATGAGGCCGTGGGTGGGAGAGCAAGCTCCCTCTCTTCCCTGGCCTCTTGTCCATTGGGCTGTGGGGATCACGTTCCTCCTCAGCCAGGGCTGGAGGCCAAGATCAGCCTGTGAGGGGCATCTTCGTCAGGACTGCTATAAGCGGGCAGCCTTGTTTTCCGGCCTCAGACATTGACAGAAGCTGGAGTTGGGCAGCGGGTGGAGGTGGGCAGATGACACGGGCTTCTGCTAGGCTCACTGAATCCCAGTCCCGATGGGGACCTTAAGTGGCAGTATTGGATTGTGCAGGTACCATGGCTGCCCTTGGACACTACCAGGCTCTTGAGTTTCTCCTTCCTGGAGTTTACCCTGAGCAAGGTGTGTGCCAGGGCCATCTACCCAGTGATACCTTGCAGAGGCAGGGACTACACCCAGAAGTCCTGTTGTGGAGGTGTCCCGAGTGGAGATTACAAAACGGGAGAAGGGGCCCCAGGGCTGCTCCGTGCACACCTTAGTCATCCTCTGCTGTCTCTGGCCAGGGCTCCACACAAGAAGGCGCGGCGGGACCTGGTGAAGAAGAGCCGGGAGTGGGTCCTCGAGAAGAAGGAGCGGCGCAGGCGCCAGGGCAAGTGAGTACCAGCTGGGCGTGGACGGCAGGCAGGGAGGGTGATGCTGTGGCCGCCAAGAAGTCATCTGCACCTGAGGTGCTAGAGCTCTTCACTCTCCTGGGTCTGTTCTCCGTCTGCAGGGAAGTCAGACCTGACACCCAGTACACCGGCCGCAAGCGCAAGCCCCGCTTCTGAGGGCGCTGCATCTAATCAAGTGGCGAGCCCGGCCAACCGCACCTGCATCCAGTCCTGCAGATGGCCCTGGGCGCCCACACCTGCATCCAGTCCTGCAGACGGCCTTGGCCGCCCACACCTGCATCCAGTCCTGCAGACAGCCCTGGCTACCCACTCTGTTCGGAGGTTGGAAGCTGTCCAACCCAGGACTTGCCTCTGAGGAATTTTCTAGATTGAACTGTTTACCTCAGCAGCAAGCAACATAGTACTTTTAAAAAGCTCAGAAGCTCTCTCAAAATATTTTTTCACTAAAAAGAGTTCCGGGGAATGTGGGTTTGGCAGCCCAGATCCTGTATTCCCAACACCCTCCCCAGAGGCTGAGATAAGATGGAAAGTTCCAGGCCAGTCTGGGCTACACAGCAAAAACCTGTTAAAAAGCCAAAAAGAAAAAAATTTCTAAGGATGTTTTATTTTGTCCTAAATTCATTAAATTACTTTCTAAGTAACTGGTTGTGGCTCTAGGGTTCCTCTGTTGGGGACCACTGCACGGCTCCCAGGAAGGAACTGGAATGGACAAAGCATTCTGGTGACTTGCTAAGGGCACAGGTGGGTCCTTGAATGGGGACTCACCTTGCATGTCACGTTGTCCTGCAGAGTTGGGGATGGGAGTTTGAGGTATCTACTGCCTCAGGCCTCGGCCCCTTACCTCAGGTGGGAGCTGTTCAACAGCTTAGCACTTGGGGGCCTCAGGCTGTGGGGTGTGGGGTGTCCACCAGGCTATTTGATGGTTATGTTCTGTGAACCCTAAAAGGGAGACTGCACCTCAACATGGCATAGCAGGGAGGGCAAGAGGTGTAAGGCCCTGGAGTGGCACCTCCCTAGGACCAGATCTGAGACCTTGGCTCCCTGGCATGACAATTCCTCCCATGCAAATGAGGCCTGAAGATTCCCAGAGCCCGCCCCCTCCCCCCAAAAAAAAGATTCCCAGAGCCCATGTGAAGCCAGATATGGTCAGAATTCTCTGGAACTCATGGGTCAGCTATACACAGTGAACAAAAGACCTTGACTGCCTCAAGGCAGACTGTGAGGCCCAAAGCCTTGTCCTTGGCTCTCCTCACACATGTACACATGCTCAGGCACACAAGTGCCCGCCCCCCCTTTGTTTAAGGGGCTGGAGAAGGGATGGCTCAGTGGTCAAGAGCATGTACTGCTCTTCCAGAGGGCCTGAGCTTGGTTTCTTTACATTAGATTTATTTTTTATTATATATACAGTATTCTGCCTGTGTGTACATGTACACAAAAGAGGGAATCAGATCACATTATAGATGGTTGTGAGCCACCATGAGGTTGCTGGGAATTGGATTCAGGACCTCTGGAAGAGCAGCTAGTGCTCTTAACCACTGAGCCATCTCTCCAGCTCCCTTGAGCTTGATTTCTATAACCCACATTGGGAGCACAAAACCACCTATAATTCCAGGTCCAGAGGATCTACACCCTCTTCTGACCTCCACAGAACTGTACCCACATGACAGACAGACAGAAACAGCCAGTCATGGTGGTGCTCCCGTTTAATCCAAGCACCCGAGAACCAGAGCAAGCGGATCTCTTGTGAATTTGAAGTCAGCCTGGTCTACCCTGTAAGTTCCAAAACAGCCAGGGTTTCCTAATGAGACCCTGTCTTTTTTTCTTTCTGGTTTTTGTTTTTGTTTTTGAGACAGGGTTTCTCTGTGTAGCCTTGGCTGTCCTAGACTCACTGTGTAGACCAGGCTGGCCTCGAACTCACAGTGATCTACCTGCCTCTGCCTCCCAAGTGCTGGCATTAAAGGCGGGCAATATCCTGTCTTAAAACTTAAAAACAAGGCTGGGCATGGTGGCACACGCCTTTAATCCCAGCACTCGGGAGGCAGAGGCAGGCGGATTGCTGTGAGTTCAAGGCCAGCCTGGTCTACAAAGGGAGTCCAGAACAGCCAAGACTATACAGAGAAACCCTGTCTCCAAAAAAAAAACAACAAACAAAAAAACAAAAAAACAAACAAAAAAACCCAAACCAAAAAAAAAACCTTAAAAACAAGATCTGGGAGCTGGAGAGATGACGCAGCGTTTAAAAGCATTTGTTGCTTGTGCAGAGGAGAAACTGGAGCTGGTTTCTGGCACCCAACGCTGGGGTTAAAAACCATCTATAAATCCAGTTGTAGAGGATCCGACCCACTCTCCCAACCTCTGAGGGCCCCTGGTACACCTGTAAAATATGAAAGATAATGGAGCCATGCCTTGGATGAGCAAAGGCTCTGCTGTCCCCTAGGTAAGAGTAGGGTTCTGGGCTTGTCTCAGAAAAATCCAATGTTACCCGCTGACTACCCAGAGGCAACTGAAGGCCTGTGTGTTTGGGGGAGGGTGGGATCCTCCAAATCTGAGCCTCTTCCCCTTTGGTACCTACATGGTTGATCCCATATCCCCTACACTGCAGATGGAAAGAAAGTTCCAGAAGCTCACTACAGATACAAATGTTTATTCTACATAAAAATCTCACAAAATGGGCAGCTGGTTGTACCAAGACCTTTGGTGAAGGGGTGGAGGGAAGTGGCCGTGAGAGAAGGCAGCACGGACGGTGGTCACAGTCACTGGGCAGGAGCAAAGCTGAGGAAAAGGGGGCACACAGACACGGCCCCAACTCCCGCTGCATGCACTTGCATGCACACTCCTTGCCTGTGGACGAGAAAGGGGTCCTGGGGCAGGGGGTACATTTTTTGACTCTGAGAAACCCCAAGATGGCAGGGGAGAGAAGTGGGGAGCTCCCTCCCCAGCTGGCTACTGAATACTGCATCCAGTACACCCGACACCATGTGGCACATCAATGGGAGACAGAGCAGGGTGAGACTGCAGGCCCAAAGTGACACCTGGCTTTTCAGAGCATAAGGAAAGCAGGGAACCACTGTCCCCAACATGCAACTCTGGCCACGACTTAACATGCCTGTTAGAGACTGGGCAGAGGCCTACAGCCTGTTCCATCCCTCCAGCCCAAAGCAAGGCTAGAGATGGCACCACCAAGCTTCTTGCAACGAATGGGTCACTAGACTCAGGCCCAGCCCAGGGACATGACTCCCAGGGCTATGGTAAGGGCAGCTGAGGCCAGAGACACTGTCAGGCTTTGCCCGAAGTGGGAGTACTGGGTGCTCCTAACACACCAGCAGCCATGGCACCCTGAGCCTCCTGGCAGTGGGCAGCTAAGAAAGACTCAGTGCTGAGCTATCCCTTGGGATACCCCTCCCCTAACCTGAAAAGCAGCACCATGTGACCAACTGGTCCCCACCCTCCAGATGCCTTGGCATGGCAGGGAGAGCTGGAGAAGCCAGAGGGCCGGGCAGGTGAGGGCAAGGTTGGGGTCCAGAAAGGAGCCTGAGTCCCAAGGGAAGGGTGGAGCCCAGGCCTGAAAGGCGGACCTGGCCAGGGCCCGAGTCTTGCCCACACTGACCTGTTCCCAGCCCCTCCGGCTAGTCCCAATCCTGCTCCCCTCTGCCTCCTGTACAGACACACACTGTCACAAGATCATGCACACGACAGGGCTTGGGGCAGGGTGGTGGGAACGGGAGCCTCATGGCAGAGAAGGAGCAGTGTGGGATGGGAGGGAAAGGGCTCCCAGCCAAAAGGCAGGAGTTAAGGGAGGGCAACCCAGCTAGGCGCAGCAGCCAGGGGCCTCCTCAAGGAGACCCATCCAGAATGGAGCGGTGGGCGGGATGGTTTCTATCCAAAGATGCCTCCGATGGTGGAGGCGATGACGATGCCCAGAATCACACAGCAAATGATGATCATGATCTTCTTCTGCAGGGAGACAAAGGGCAGGGCCTCAGAAGAGCAATCGGGGTACAGCAAGGGGAAAACTAGAATGAGGCCTCATGCTGGCACTGAATAGTATAGTGTGTGCCTAGAATCCCCCAGTGAGGGGCTGGAGTGTGGCTCAGTGGTAGAGCACCTGCCTAGAACCCCCCAAGGAGGGGCTGGGGTGTGGCTCAGAGGTAGAGCACCTGCCTAGAATCCCCCAGTGAGGGGCTGGGTGTGGCTCAGTGGTAGAGCACCTGCCTAGAACCCCCCAGGGAGGGGCTGGGGTGTGGTTCAGTGATAGAGCATCTGCCTAGAATCCCCCAGTGAGGGGCTGGGGTGTGGCTCAGTGGTAGAGCACCTGCCTAGAATCCCCCAGTGAGGGGCTGGGGTGTGGTTCAGTGATAGAGCATCTGCCTAGAATCCCCCAGTGAGGGGCTGGAGCGTGGCTCACCGATACAGCTTTTGTCTAGCACGTGCTGGATTCTGGGTTCCATTTGACATATGGGGAGGGGGAATGATGACCTAATTGTACTATTGATGGATAAGGGTAGGCTATGGTTGGAGTTTCTGAAAACGGGACAGAGGCAGGTGGGGGAGTTGTGTCCCACAGTCTGGGTGCTCTCCGGGGCACAGACATGGGCAGAACTGGCTACTAACCCTGCGCGCCTTGCTCTGGTACTTGACGGCCTTCTTGGTGTCAGACACAGCCCTCTCCACGTAGTCCACGGCGTGCTCCACGTTGTACTCGATCCTGTCAATCATCTCCCCCTGCAGGACCAGGGGTACCCAAGGTCCAGGCCTCCCTCCTCACAACCAGAAGGGAGCTCAAGGTAGGGATTCGGGAAAGCACCCTGAAATAAGAGAGACGGAAGAGAAGTGTGAGGAGGGCACGTAGCTCCTCACCTGTGCCACCAGGCCCGGCACCCGGCCTGGGCATCTTGAGCACAAGACGTGCCAGGAGCAGCTCCCACCTTTCCCAAACAGCAGCCATTCTGGGGTGGAACTGGCCATGCAGTCTCAGGCAAGGGTGAGGACCATGCAGAGGGCGGTCAGCTGTGGCCCTTGAAAGTGGGCAATGCCAGGCAAAGGGAGGGAGGGCAGGAATGGGTGAACTGCAGTCTGAGCCTGCCCTGGCCAAGGCTTACCAGGTGAGCATGGGCAAACCTCTACTCA
The DNA here is from genome assembly GCF_964271855.1 of Acomys minous. Taxonomy (NCBI): domain Eukaryota; kingdom Metazoa; phylum Chordata; class Mammalia; order Rodentia; family Muridae; genus Acomys; species Acomys minous. The sequence continues at coordinate 74,449,741 of NC_140498.1, forward strand.
GGCAGGCCGAGAGTGGTGGCTCACGCCTTTAGTCCCAGCAATTGGGAGGCAGAGGCAGGCGGATCATTATAAGAGTTCGAGGCCAGCCTGGTCTACAAAGCGAATCCAGGACAGCCAAGGCTACACAGAGAAACCCTGTCTCGATAATACAACAATAAAAACCCTCTACTCTTTCCTTAGGGTATAGTTTCACGAAGCGCATGTCCGCTGTCTTCAAACATCGCGACCCTCTGGCCACCCCACAGTCCTCTTTGGGTCCTATGTTCTTCATCTGACCATGACACTGCCCCACAAGACTTAGAGCAGTGCTGGGGTCTCAGTCTAAGTCTGATACCTTCTCCTCAACGCCTTCAGGCCAGGGCACAGGTGCGCAGACCTCCCACTGCTTAAGGTTGTGTGACACTTACTTAGCCTTAGCATCCCCAGTCTAGCCAAACATGGTTTGTGAGCCTAGCATTGAGGAGGCTGAGGCAAGAGGATCAGGAGTTCAAGGCTAGCCTGGGCTACACAACGAGACACTTTCTTACAAAAGTAAAGAAATAACAAAGCACACAACAACAACGCCCTCCCCCCAAAGACCACAACCAAACCAAACAGCGACAATAAAAACATTTCAACAAAGCCAAGTGTGGTGACACAGCTAAAATTCTAGCACTGAGGAGGCTGAGACAGGTCAGGAGTCCCAAGTCTAGCTTGGGCTAAACAGCAAGACTGTCTCACAAAGGCAAAAGAACAAAACTCAAGTCAGCAGCAAAATCCACAGCAACAAAGCCGGACATGGCGACTCGCCCCTGCAATCCCAGCACTCAGATGGCTAAGGGACGAAGATTGCCAGAGGTTTGAAGGCAGCCAAGGCCCTAGAGGAAGATGCTGTCTCAAAACAAAAGCAAAGAAAGGGCTGGAGATGGAGCTCGGCTGCTATCGTGGTTGCTCAAGAAACCCCGTAGCTGACCTCCAGCACCGTGTCAATTGAATATAGCGACACAAGCTACATTGGGAAGCAGAGGCCAGAGGAGGAGGAGTTCAAGGTGCAGGAGGTGAGAAGGCTCAGGGGAGAAAGCCAATTGCCCGCCGCCAAACCTGAGATCAACGCTTGGCTCCAATGATAGGAAGAGAACTGACTCCTGCAACAGCAAACGGACAGAGACACAGACAAAGGGACAGACAGACACACACACACACACTCACAAATATAAAAAAGGATTTTTGGTTTTGTTTTTTATTTATTTATTAATTTGATTTTTCGAGACAGGGTCTCTCTGTGTTAGCCTTGGCTGTCCTGGACTCGCTTTGTAGACCAGGCTGGCCACGAACTCACACTGATCCACCTGCCTCTGCCTCCCAAGTGCTGGGATTAAAGGCATGCGCCACCACACCTGGCCCTTGTTTTTTTTTTTTTTTAAATAAAAATGTTCAAGGTTAGACTGGAGAGATGGCTCAGTCATTCCAAGCACTTGTGGTTCTTGCAGAGGACACTGGTTCAATTCCCAGCACCGACATGGCAGATGACAACCACCTATATATAACTCCAGTCCCAGGAGATGAGACACCCTCTTCTGGCTTCCATAAGCCCCAGGCACAAAGTCCACAGACATGTATGCAGTCAAAACACATTAAAATAGTAAAAAAGTAAATAAATTAAAAATTTTTTAAAGTTCAAAGTTGGACTAAAGAGATGGCTCAGCGGTTAAGAGCTTTTTCTGTGCTGTCTGCTCTTTTACAGGTCCTGAGTTCAATTCCAAGTACCACATGGTGCCTCGTAACCATTTATAAAGGGATCTGATGCCCTCCTCTGGCAGGCAGGTGTACGTACAGACAGATTAGTCATACATTAATATATATATGCATAACACACACATACACACACACACACAAATTAAAACAAAACAAAAAGTTCAAGGTTATCTTAAGCTACATATCAAGTTCAAGGCTCGCATGGTATATGAGATCTTGTCTCCAAAACAAAATATACTCGATAAGAGCCAAGTAAAAAATAAAATAAAACAAAACAAAAAAGAAAGTAAGCCAGGTAGTGGTGACACACACCTTTAATCCCAGCACTTGGGAGGCAGAGGCAGGCGGATCATTATGAGTTTGAGGCCAGCCTGGTCTACAAAGCAAGTCCAGGACAGCCAAGCCTACACAGAGAAACCCTGTCTCAAAAAACAAAAACAAAGCCAGGCAGTGGTAGCACACGCCTTTAATCCCAGCACTCAGGAGGCAGAGGCTGGTGGATCACTGTGAGTTCGAGGCCAGCCTGGTTTACACAGTGAGTCCAGCCCAGCCACGGCTACACAGAGAAACCCTGTCTCGAAAAACCAAACAAACAAACAACAAAACCCAAGCAAATAAATGCACAGCCTCATTCATATTCAGCAAGAGCAGTTACTTCATCTGTCTCCACCTTTGGATTGGCCTTGGCCACTCCTTGTGTCCCACACACGTCCTTTCTCCCCAAGTGTAGCCTCTTGCTGAGCCCTTGGCACTGCTGGTCCCTGAGCTGGGTGCTGCTTCTCACTGCTCCTGGGAGCCACTCTAGCTGGCCCCTCTCCACCACACGTGTGTGTCTGTGAGGGGCAGAGGAAGGCTTGACTGAATATGTGTCATGACGTGACAACGGTCTTTAATGCCAGCATTCAGGAAGCAGAAGCAATCAGATCTTATGAGTGCAAGGCTAACTTGGTCTACATAGCCAGATGCTGTCTCAAAAAATAAAAATAAAAACAGAAACACAAAACTTGCAATGGAAGTCAGGTATTGGGGCTGAAATTCAGGCACCTCAGTTTGGATCCCCTGGCGCCCATGTAAAAAGTAAGGCTTAGTGGCAGGTGCTTGTAACCCCACTTCTGGGGAGCTGGAAACAAGAGGATTTGAGACTCCCTGGCCTCAAATGCCTGGTCTATCTGATTTGGTGACTTCCAGATTCAGAGAGTGGCCCTGCCTTAGAGAAATACAGACCATATACATGCATACAGCACACGCGCGCGCGCGCACACACACACACACACACACACACACACATACAATCTCAAGATTTTGGGGTTTTTTCTTTTTTGGATGCTTCTTTTTCAAGACAGGGCTTCTCTGTGTAGCCTTGGCTGTCCTGGGCTCACTTTGTAGACCAGGCTAGCCTCGAACTCACAGAGATCTGCCTGCCTCCGCCTCCCTGAAGTGCTGGGATTACAGGCATGCACCACCTGACCCGGCTCACAATCTCAAGTTCTAATTTTATGATTTTGTGTTACGTTGCCTGTGGCTCACAGGCTACAGGCTAAGCACGCCTACCTAGAACTCTCCCAGGACCAGTGGCGAATACTCCATTTGTTCTCTACAGACGTTGGGCTACCCTATCTCACCCGACTGCCATTCACTCTTATTGGCACTGCTCAACTGCCCTGTCCATTGCTATGTCTTCTGCTTCTAGCAAGGCAGCCAGCCCATGAGGGGTCGGGGAAGGGGACCCACCCTGACATAGTTCATGAAGCCAGGAGAGGGCTGGGGTGAGGGGCAGGGCCATGCAGGACCTGGGGGGACACCAAGCAGAGCCATGCAAACAGGATCCCCGGAGGCCCTGACAACAGTCTGTGGTTACCTTAAAAACACTCTGTCCCTCCCGGGCAGGGCAGCGTGTTGGATGGAAAGCGAAGGGGTTAGTGTGGCCCTGGATGCTGCTGGGGGGGGGGGGGAGGAGGAGGGGCCGGAGGACACAAGATGGGGATGAGGAAGAGGTCACTCACTCACCTGGCTCTCCACCAGCATAGCCATGTCCATGAACATATCGTGCAGCTCCCGGATGCTGTTCTCCAGCTTGATGATCTCACTGTGTCTGGTCTCGATCTCACTGAGGGCCTGCTTCGAGATGCTGGAGTCCATGATGATCTGGAGGAGAGAGCAGTGCGACCCCGACGCTGACAAGCGTGGCAGTTTGGACTGGGAGGGTGAGGGAGGATGTCATTTGTTTGTTTGTTTGTTTGTTTTTAAAATTTGTCTGGATATATATATATATATATATATATATATATATATATATATATATATATATATATATATATGCATGCACTTGAGTGCGGTGCCTGAGAAGGCCAGAAGAGGGTGTTGGAGCCACTGGAGCTGGAGTTACAGGTGGTTATGAGCTGTCGGGCATGGGCGTTGGGACCCAAACTCATGTTTTCCAGAAGAGCTGCAAGGACTCTTTTTTGTTATTGTTGTTGTTTTTGTTTTTCAAGACAGGGTTTCTCTGTGTAGCCTCTGCTGTCCTGGACTCGCTTTGTAGACCAGGCTGGCCTCGAACTCACAGCGATCCTGCCTGCCTCTGCCTCCCGAGTGCTGGGAATAAAGGGGTGCACCACCGCGCCCAGCCGAGCTGCCAAGGACTCTTAACCTCCTTATGTCCTTTTGACATAACCTAGAATCACCTGAGAAGAGAGGATTGTCTAAATCGGCTTAGCTAGAGACACGCCTAGGAAGGACTGCCTTAATTATCAATGGCAACTGATGTGAGAGAAGATCCAGCCCACAGTGGGTAGCACCATCCCCTACACAGAAGATCCTGGACCATGTTAAGAGAACGCTAGCTGGGCACTGAGCATGCAAATGTTCATTCTCTCTCTGCTCTTGACTCCGGCGTGACTAGCTGCTTCAAGCTCCCATGAACTAAAACATGACCCCTCTTCACTGAGTTGCTTTTTGCCGGGGCTTCTTGTCACAGAAACAGAAACGGAACTAGAACAGGGCCAAGGAGGAAGCAGCTGGGATGAGTAGAGGTTTCCCAGAGGCAGCAGCCACAGCCTTTCCAACCTCCTGTTTGGCTCCGCTGCTAATTAGTTTCTGTGTGACTCAATTCCTGCCTGAAATAAGGAGCTGACGACACTCCCCCACACAGTTAGTGCTCACCAAGTGACTGTTTTATTATGGCAGGCGTGGTGGCGCACACCTTTAATCCCAGAATTCAGAGGCATAAGCAGGCAAATCTCTGTAAATTCCAAACCAGCCAGGCCTCCACAAAGAGTTCCAGGATAGCCAGGGCTACACAGTAAGACGCTGTTGGAAAAAAAAAAAAAACAACTTTTTTTTTTTCAAGACAGGGTTTCTCCGTGCAGCTCTGGCTGTCCTAGAACTTGCTCTGTTGACCAGGCTGGCCTTGAACTCAACAGAGATCCACCTGCTTCTGCCTCCTGTGTGCTGGGATTAAAGGCGTGCGCCACCATACCTCACTGTTTTTTGTTTGTTTGTCTTATTATGTATACAGGGATCTGGCTGTATATACACATGCATGCCAGAAGAGGGCGTCAGATCACATTATAGATGGTTGTGAGCCACCATGTGGTTGCTGGGAAATTGAACTCAGAACCTCTGGAGGAGCAGTCAGTGCCCTTAACCTCGGAGCCATCTCTCCAGCCCCTACCTCACTGGTTTCTTATAAATGTTTTTACACCTGTTTTAATTTACTCGCATATGTGGGAGTTGATGCACACCACAGCCTGCTTGTAGTCAGAGGACAACTTGAGGGGGCCAGTTCTCTCCTTCCACTGTGCGGTTCATGGGGATCAAACCCAGGTCGCAAGGCTTTAGTTCGCAGCAGGCTCCTTTCCCCTCTCAGCCATCTTGTCGGCCCTGCCTCTGTGAGCTGGTCTTTCTCACCGAACTAGAAATGCACCTTTTTGGTTAGGCTGGCTGGCCAGCGAGCTCTCAACTCTGGCCTGGGACGACCCCCCTCATAGCTGGAGTTACAGAAACTCACGGTTTGTCTTCAGGCAGGACCTCATCCAGCCCAGCCTCCAGTATGCTGTGTAGCCAAGGATGACAGCCACCTCATCCCCCGCCCTCCCTCCACCTGCCTGGCTACACTGGTACCCTGGCTGGCCTTGAGCTGGAGGCGATACTCTTTCTTCAGCCCCCCATGTGCTGGGCTTACAGCTGTGAGACGCCATGCCTGGCTTGGATACCGGTCTTAGTTTTCCTTATTACATTGTGTGTGTGTGTGTGTGTGTGTGTGTGTGTGTGTGTGTATGTTTTTATACACATGTGGAGTGTGTGAGTGGAGTGTGTATGATATATATGTGTGTATATGTGTGTACATGTACACACGCGTATGTGTATGTATATGTGTGTGTACATGTGTATGTGCTTGTGGTGTGTGGTATGTATGGTGTGTATGTGTGTGCACGTGTATGTGTGTATGTGTATGTATGTGTGTACAGACAACGTGCAGTTCTGTGCTTCCACCACCTGAGTCCCAGGGATCCACCTCGGGTCATCAGGCCAGGCAGCAAACTCCTTTACCCGAGGAGCCATCTTAACCTGAACACGCATCTTGTTTTGCCCCTTTGCCACTGACATTTATATGACCCTCAATCTGGCTCCCTTCCCTCTCTTGAGACTCGGGCTTTCTCTAAAATCTGCTTCCTTTGGGTGCCGTATCCAACCACTACCCTGACCCTGGGTTTGGCACAGACACTGAGCCGTAGTGTAGCGGGATGTGGTTAATGGGTTCTGGTAACAGGGGTTGAGGTGAGGGGTTCACACTCACCCCAGAGGCGAAGATGGCAGGATTCCCGCTCTCCAGCATGTCTTCTAACTCCTCACTAGTCGTGGTCCGGCCAGCTGTGGGTGGGAGGGATCACACTAAGTCCTGCCCTCTCCTGGGAGCTCAGGCGCTCCAGCCGAAGCCCCGCCCTCAACCACACCTCTAGCCACAAGCCCCACCCCCACGCCCTTATGGATGGCCCCCCCATCCCTCCAGCCCAAACCAAACCACACCCCTAAGCCACAGTCCACATGCACCATCACTTCAGCTCAAACCACAAACCCAGGACCTAGCTGGTGGCTCCAACCCTGTAGCCCAAATGATGACATCTCTCTAGCCAAGAGCCCCGGCTACCACTCCTTCAGTCACAGGCCCCTCCCCTCCAGCCCGGACGCTGGCCCCAGCTCACTGATCTCCAGCTGCCTCTGGATGCGCCCTTTGCAGCGTTCTCGGTAGTCGGACTGCGTGGCGTTGTACTCAGACATGACCTCCACAAACTTTCGGGACAGCGTGGAGTGCTGGGAGTCGGGGGTAGGGAGACAGGGGCGCCATTAAGTATCAAACTCCACGGGGGACCCAGAGACTCAGGGGCCCCGCCCACCCTTGCTGTCCTGCGGCACCTGAGTCTTCCGGATCCTCAGGTCGGCTGATGACCGGTTCAGACCTTCCTCCTGCTCGATGCTCTGCTCGATGCCTGGGGTGGGTAGGATGGTAGGGGATCGCTGAGAAGTACCCTGCTTCTAGGCACCGGTCCCACCCCTAAGTGGAGGATTTGGCTCCCTTCCCCCACCCTCCAGGGTGAAGCCTCTGCCTATGACACTAGAGATGGGGGCCACATGGAAGGCAAACTGTAAATAATGGAAGTGGGTCCAAAAAAATGTCCTTCCCCCCAGCACTCGAGAGTCAAAGGCAGGCGGATCGCTGTGAGTTCGAGGCCATCCTGGTCTACAAAGTGAGTCCAGGACAGCCAAGGCTACACAGAGAAACCCTGTCTCAAAAAACAAAAACAAAACAAAGCCAGCAAACAAAAACAAAACAAAACAAATTTGGTCCTCCCAGCTGGGAGGTGTGTGCAGCTGTGTACATTCCTGTGTGAGCACACATACACCTGTGAGTACCCAAAGGCGTGGGGTGGGTGAGCACGCACGCCTGCAAGCATGCCTATGGGTGTGTGTGACACACTCAGAAGGACTTGCTGTGTTAGGTCTGTCCCAGGCCACTTTGTGATAATTGCTCAGCAAAGTAGAGAGGACCAAGCATCTGCCACTTGCAGGACATGTCCCTTAATCTTAAGGCCGTGGCCACAGGGACATGCATGCATGTGTGTGAACACAGGCAACATATGCATGAATCTAGGACACCAACCACCTCTTCGGGGGGGGGGCCTTCTTAACTTAAAAAAATATTCTTATTATTATATTTTTTAAATTATTCCTATATAATTCTCATATAGCCCAGGCTGTCCTCAAACTACGTAGCCTAGGCTATCCTGATCTTTATACTTCCACATTCTGAGATGACACCTAACCTACCGGGTTCTGGGAATTGAATTCGGGGCTTTGAGTAGGCTACATAAGCACTGTACACCAAATGAGCCATGTCCCCAGACACCAGAGTGACTTACTCTTTAACTTGGAGCGAACTTTGTTTGCTGTCTTCTTAATGTCGGACATGAGCTCCTCCAATTCCTCCTTGGTCTCTATGGGCGGGAAGGGGGGGGGCATGACATGTTCAGATCCAGCCTCTAGGGGGCGCAGCCTCTAGCACCAGGAATGGGAGGGGGGGCACTCTGGGCAAACCCCAGCACTATGGTCTCCTCTCTTCCCTTGGCTATGCTTTTGTCTACAGCTGCAATTCTAGGCCAGGGCCACCCCAGCTACAGTCTCACCCCCTCTCCTGCTGCCTTCCAAGAAGCTGCCCTCCTCTCACACTGCCTCCCCCATTCCCTTTAGATAACAGATGGGGCTAAATTTAAGGCTGGTCGGGCTGCAGTAGGCGCCCGCTGAGGGCTGCGCGTATGCGGCTCAGTTCACCTGGCGTTACCTGGTGCCTCAGTGCCGGGCAGAAGCATGGTGGGCCACTTTGTCTACCCAGTCGAAGCAACAGCTGACCTTGAACTTCTCATAAAGCTTAGCTGCCCTGAGTGACTGAGACAGGGGGAGAGGGGGACACCCTGGTTTTTCGGGAGGGGGTTAGTAACAGAATAATTTTGAAGAGGTAATAGTCCTCCCCCCAAAGGAGGCTTGTAGCCTTGGCGGTGACAGGCCACTGGGAGTCACGAGAGGTGAATATAAAGGGAAGGGAGGGCAGTGGCCCTCGTCCTAGCCGTAGCTATGACTTTAGGCTGGCCAAGGCCTCAGGGTGTTCGGCTGGCTGCTCTCCCAGGAAGCCACCAGTCAGGAAGCCACCAGCTTCTTCTCTTCAGGAAAGATGGGGATCAGGTTCTAAACTCCCACCCTTCCTACCATACACACTGGGGACAGGGCTTAGGGGGGTGACAGCAGTGGTGTATCAGGACAGGACAGTCCACCTACTGAGTAGAATGTGAGTAGGGGCAGAGCGGGGTGGGGGGGGTGGGGGGGCGCTCTTTGCAGAGCGGAGGAGGGAGCCTTCCCCCCACGAACAAAAGGAAACTTGGTCACCAGCTGCTCTCGCCCGCCTGCCCGTCTCAGCCTTTTTTGCTCAGACTTAAAATAGCCCAGCCGGATGGCAGCCCCCCCCCCAGGAGAGAGAGCGAGCCAGCATTGATCTAGGAAAGCCCACCCCCCCACACACACACTGCCAATTTCCATATTCCTTCTTAGCTCTGCCCTGCCCCACGGCCCTGATGGGCCTGATGGGATACCCTCTCCCCCTGATGTGTGGCTGCACCTCAGCCTGGCTCTACTGCTCAGTTCCTGGGTACCATACCCACTCTATAGGCCACACAGGGAGGATGCTGAGAAAGGATGCTGAGTGGTGTACCCACCCCACCTCCAGCAACTCAGGGGTCCCCTTGCCAGGCCCCCGTTTTCCTTCACATAGAGTCTCATATAGCCCAGGCTATCCTGAAACTTGCTTTGTAGCCAAAGATGACCTTGAACTCCTAATCTCCTCCTCGAGTGCTAGAATGGCTCCAGACATATGCCACCAACGTCCCGGACTCGCTTTGTAGACCAGGCTGGCCTTGAACTCACAGCAATCCACTTGCTTCTGCCTCTCAAGTGCTGGGATTAAAGGCATGAGCTACCACGCCCGGCACAATGCCCTTTTCTAACTTCCATGGGCACCAGGAGGAGCACACGTGGTGCACTTGCATACATGCTGGCAAAACACTTGTGCATATAAAATAAATCTGAAAAATAATAAAATAATAAAGAGAGGCCAGCTTGGTCTGCAAGAGCTCCCCACTCTGTTTTTTGAGACAGGGTTTTTCCCTGTTTAGCCCTGACTATCCTAGCTCTGTAGAACAGGCTGACTCAGAGATCCACCTGCTACTGCCTACCCAGGAGTGCTGGTTAAAGGCATGTACCACCACTGCCCAGCTGAGACACTAACTTAAAGAACGAACAAAATAAAAGGTAGGCAGGACAAGAGGACACCTGACAGCTTGCTCAGGCCCTATAAATGCACATATGGGCACACATACCTGAACACTCACTTCCATGACAGACAGATAGACAGAGACAGACAGACAGACAGACAGACAGACAGACAGACACACACACACACACACACACACACAATCTCAACATGAGTGTGAAGGCCAGGTCAACGGGCCCTGTCTAGGACCGAGTAAGATCTAAATACACACAGGCCACCTGTGTGAAGGGACCCAGGTGACTGACTTCCTGGAGCCATGAGAATGCAGGGCTCTGGGCCTCCATGCTGCACACAGGGTGCCAGCTCTCACAGGAAGCTCTCAGTCTGCTTGGTCAGAGAGCTACCTCAGAGATGTCTTCTGCTCCCCTGAGAGTGAGAAGGGTACGGCTGAGCTGGGCAGCCTCCAATTCATTAGGCAACTTACTCTTTCCCTCCATCTGTCCATCCATCCATCCACCCACCCACCCACCCACTCATCCATTCATGGGCGGGCCCTCCTTCCCAGCATCCCAGGAGAGAGCTGCCTGCCCTTCCAGTTTCCCCTTAGCTGGGGAAGGTGGGGCTGGCCCCGAACTCTCTGTGTAGCTGAGGATGACTTTGAACTTTTGATCCTCCAGCCACCACCTACTGGCACCACAGACATGTACTGCCATCCCTGGCCGTGGCAAATCTTCCCAGCAGCAGGTCAAGGTCTACCGGCGACAGTGAGCACTGACTTGCTTAACTCCAGGCCTCGGTCAGTGCAAGGACCCCTGTCTTCCACACATGCAGATCAAACAGCCCACTGCCAATCACACCCTGGTGTGGGGTAGCTGGGGCTCAGGAACCCCGCCTCGCAGCTAGCTACCCGCCAGTTCTCACTCACTCTCGTCCGGGTTGGGGGAGGCCAGGATGGCGCTGTGTTTCCGCTTCACCTCCTCCACGTTTTCGGCGATCTTGTCGATAAAACTCCGAATCTCTTCCACCTGGGGATCCAGGTCAGGGGGTACGAGGGGTGGGGGTGGAGGGAGGAGGTTAGAGGAAAACAGAGTAGGGAATCAAGAGGGAAGGTGGACAGCTCCCGGAGTCCCAAGCTTAGCCAAGCCCTCACTGGCTCAACACTGGCGCCCCCTGCTGGGGGTGGGGTGGGGAGCACAGCAGCGCCGCGTAGGTGCGTAAGAGTCCGCCCCAGCTCCCGGGGTGAGGAACGGTATGAGATGGGACACAGAACAGGCTGGTTGGCTCCCACCTGTTCGAAGAACTCATCCATGAAGCGGTCTCGGTCCACGGTGACAGTGACATCGTCGTCGTCATCGCTGTCCTTGGCCTGGACAGAGTTATAGACATGTGAGTGGGCACGTGTCGGTCCCCTGGGATCTCAAACCATGAATCCTCTTCACACACAGCCCCAGGAGAGGCTCCTTGGCCACTTGTCTCCCTCTTAGGGAGTCTCTTGGGCAGGGACAAGGACAGACAAGCGGCGCTCCAACAAGCTTCCAGTCACAGCACCACCTGGAGGATCCCAAAGTGCCCAGCACACTAGAGAGGATCTGCCAGTCAAGTGGGTGACCGAGTCATGTCCCGTTCCTGTAGCTATGAAACCTGGTTACCGTGCCAGTGGTCCATAAGCCTGAAGCTAACCAATAGGTTGCTGAGTTAACTGAGCCTTGAGCCTCTCTGGGGTCTCCAGATTCTGCCTGGCTCCCTACAAGCCAGGGAATCCTATGCTCCAGACCCAACGGTTCTTGCTTTCTTCTGTTTTTAGACACGGTCTCACTTTGTAGCCCAGACTACGGTTAAACTCCTGACCTCACCTCAGCCTCTCGGGTGCTGGCATTATGGGTGTGTGCCACCATGCCGGGTTCTCAATTAAAACGGAGCACGGCGTTTCCAAGACCTGTAGGTCCCAAAGTCCCAAAAGCTGCCATACAAAAACCACCAATCACCAGCTAGGGAGTAATTAGACTAGATTTCTATCTTCCGGCCATGGTCATTTTTTTTTCCTTTCCATTTATGTGTGCACGTATGTGCGCATGCGCACGCGCTTGTGTTGATGCACTAGTGTGTATGCATATTTGCACACGTGTGGGTGCACATGCCTGTTGTCCTCCGTTGCTCATCCACCTTGTTTACTGAGGCAGGGCCTCTCAATCAAACCCAGAGCTTGCTGATTTCATGTGGCTAGTCCTGCTAGCCAGCTTGCCCTAGGAACGCCCTGTCTCTTCCCTGCCAGGCTGGAATTGCAGGGGGGCTGCCACACTCACATGGTTTAGGTTCCAGGGATCTGGACTAAAGTTCTATTGCTTGGTGCCTGCCAGTCCCATGTCCTTCCCATAGCCAAGGTACACCAGTGTGACCCTAAGACAAGCACTGTCACCTAAGGGGTCAGGAGCTCAGGGCTTAGCCGTGACTCACTGCTCGGTACCTCATGGCAGAGGATCTGTCTTGGTCGAGGGGGAGCTGAGAAAACCTGACTCGGGGCCAAAGCTTGCCCCCCAAAGACTGATGCTCTTCTGTGACACGGGGATAGTGACAATTGACTGTAGGGGGCAAGAGGCTGAGCCGTATGAGACGCAGGCGTTTTCCTTGGGCCCCATCACCTAGTCAAAGCAGGACCCACAGAATGCGAGAGGAGGCGGCTAGAAGCTTGTCTGCAGGCAGCTCAGCCGGGCCTCCTCCCATGGAGAGATCGCACCTCCTCCCCCGGGCAGCTAAAATAAGCCCCCTGCTCTGCTCCTTCTCCTCAGAGTGCCTGTAGGCTCCACCAGGTGGCCATCCCTCCCCCAAGGCATACACACAAGGAGCCACAGGGGACTATTGTCACACGTAGGGGCCAGGGGCCTGTTCCTGGACCTGGAGTTGAGTCACACAGGGCGCTCCCTAGGGAAACCGAGGCATGGCACAGAGCCTGCAAGAGCTCTGTCCCCTATCACTAGGTAGCCGGGTTCTGAGCAGTAGAATTGGGGTTCATGGTAGTCAGCCTCCTGCAAACTCTGAGACCCAGAAAAGGATGGGGGGGGGGGGGAAGGACTAGGAAAGGTAGAAGGAGAATGGACCATTTCCTTCCCCCCTCCCTTATTTAAAATTTCTTAATTAAGCTGGGTGTGGTGGTACACACCTTTAAATCCCAGCACTAGGGAGGCAAGAGGCCAGCCTGGTCTAAGAGTTTCAAGCAGAGGCTGCACAGAGAAACCCTGTCTCAAAAAACCAAATATATATATATATATATATTTTTTTTTTAATTAAAAAAATACTGTGTGTGTACAGGCATGTGTGCGTACACCCCTGTACTTGTGATCAGAGGGCACATTGTAGGGGTTGCTTCTCTCCTTCCACCATGTGCGTCCTGGCAGCTGGACTCAGGTTACCCCATGTTTAGCAGCAAGCCCCTTTACCTGCTGAGCCACCTTGTCTGCTTCTTTATTTTTATTTTTTGGAACAGGGTCTCATATAGCCCAAGGTAGCCACCAATTCAATTTAGAGCTGAGGATGGCCTTGAACTCCTGATCCTTCTGCTTCCAGCTCCTGGGTGCTAGAATGACAGCCATATGTCATCAAAGCCAGTTTCCTGTCCCTTTGTCTGGGAATGTCCAAGGCTGGGCAGATTAGCCTGTGCCTGTATTCCCAGAAACACTGAAGCAAGAAGATAAGGAGTCATCCCCGGCTATTTGGGGAGTTCAAGGCTACATGAGGTGCTGTGTCCAAAACAAAAAATAAACAAACAAAAAATAAAAAACCCCAAAAAACAAAACAACAACAACAACAACCCTAAAATGGTGCAAGAGAGACACGGTACATCAATTATGAGCTCATATGACTCTTTTTGTTTGTTTGTTTTTTGTTTTTCAAGACAGGGTTTCTCTGTGTTATCCTAGCTGTCCTAGACTCACTTTGTAGACCAGGCTGGCCTCGAACTCACAGCGATCCGCCCGCCTCTGCCTCCTGAGTGCTGGGATTAAAGGCGTGTGCCACCACGCCCGGCCTTCATATGACTCTTATAGAGGATCAGAGTCTTGGTTTCTGGAACCCACAACAGGTAAGCTCACAACCATTGTAACCCCAGCTCCTGGGGATCTGGCGCCCTCTGCTGGACTTTGCAGGCACCTGCACTCAAGTGCACATACCCACTCAACGATACACATATATACTAAAAATTTAAGAATAACAACACATTTTTTTAAAAAAAAGTTCAGTTGTTAAGAGGGCCTAGAATGCATGAAGCCCTTGGTTCTATTCCCAACACCTCAGAACCCAAGTGCCAGCCTTGCTGAGCTTCCTGTTCCACCCTTGGGACCCCTGGGGCTGGGCTAGTAACTTCGCCGTCCCTCACAGAGGCACCTGACCTCTGACCTCGTCCCTGAGGGCAACGCTGGGAGGGAATCACGGGGGAGGGGGGTGGGGGGGGGCAGGGGGAGACTCCGAAGATGCCGTTTGTAAGCGAATCGGAAGGTGTGGGTCAGACCTCCAAGTTGTGGTGAAACTTGTCCTGGCTCTCGAGTACCCTGATGGGGGGAAGCCCACAAGATTCATCCTTCCCAAGTCGCTCTGCCTCTGTCTTAATTTCCTCTCAGGTTACTGTGATGAATTTTCTGAGGAAAAGCACCTCAGCGGGGAAAGGGCTTACTTTAGCTTACACTTCCAGGTTACAGCCTATTACTGCGGGAGAACTAACAGTAGCAAGAGCTGGAGAGAGCCAGTCACATCACGCCCAGTGAAGAGCAGGGAGAAGGGCTGGAGAGATGGCTCAGTGGCTAAAAGCACTGGATGCTCTTTGCCAAGGACCTGAGTCCGGTTCCCAGCACCCACATGGTGGCTCACAACCATCCAGCTTACAACCATCCGGCTTTATTCGGTTCAGGACCCAAGGGATGGTGCCACCCACAGTGGGCTCGCTTTTCCCACATGAACTTAACACAGCCCCTACACAGACATGTCCAGAGGGCCAAGCCAGTATAAACAATCTGAAGGACTGAGTCTTTCCCTGGGTTGTTTCAGGCTGACAATTAAAACTATCCACCAGCCAGGCAGTGGTGGCGCACGCCTTTAATCCCAGCACTCGGGGAGGCGGAGGCAGGCGGATCCCAGTGCGTTCGAGGCCAGCCTGGTCTACAAAGGGAGTCCAGGACAGCCAAGATAACATAGAGAAACCCTGTCTCGAAAAACTAAAAATAAAAGAAAATAAAGTTGGTCATCACCGCCTGCTTCCTTCAGGACTTCTCCCTGGTACCTCTGTTGCTTTCTCCTCCCCCAGTCCCAGAGTCTACACCACCACTAAGAGCATCCTTCTGCCTCTGCAATCCACTGTTTCCCCTGTACTTCCCATTCCCTGAAACCTCCCCTCCCCCAACCCTCAGATGCTCCCTCTATCAGGAACCCTCCCGCTCTATGAGTCTCTCACTCCTCCGGTTTCCCATACACCATTTATATACCCTGATTGGAGCCACATCCATACTTTCAGGAACCCACGCACCCAGGGACCCGAGGAGTCATTCTCCTTTGCCTCAGCTGACACGCTTCCAGGGACAGAGGCCTCCAGGGCTCCCTCTTCCAGACAGCGTTGCTCATCTCTGAGGAGCCCCACAGTTGGCAGTCTCTGTTCTTTTCCTGTGGTTTAGCTCTCTGCTATAAAGAACCCATTCATACCTTCTCCCTAGGGCGGCCCTATCAGAGATCTAACGGTCTCCCTGCTCTTTTCTTCTCTTCTCACCTGGAGTATGCACTCCTTTCTTTCTCCCGAGGCCCAAGGCTCGATCCGTTCTGCCTCTGTCCTCTGTAGTACAGTCACAAACTGACTGAATAGTGTCAAAAGGGCTCACCAAGCCGGACAGTGGTGGTGTACACTTTTAATCCCAGCACTCAGGGGAGGCGGAGAGAGGTGGCTCTCTGAGTTCAAGGCTAGCCTGGTCTACAGAGTGAGGTCTAGGACAGCCAAGGCTACACAGAGAAGCCCTGCCTCGCAAAACCAACACCAAAGGAACAAAGGAACAAATGCTGACCAAGATGGATGGTCTGACTCTATTAATAGAGCCAGAGAACAGATAATCAATGCATGGCTAGTAAAAACGGCTTAGCAGGTCAAAGAGCTTGCCTTGCAAGCCTGATGACCTGAGTCTGGTGACCTGGATTCAATTCCTGGGATCCACATTTAAAAATAAAAAGAAGCCAAGCATGGTGGCACACACCTTTAATCCCTAGCACTCGGGAGGCAGAGGCAAGTGGATTGCTGTGAGTTCGAGGCCAGCCTGGTCTACAGAGTGAGTCCAGGTCAGCCAGGGCTACACAGAGAAGCCCTGTCTCAAACAAAAACAAAAACAAAAAGAAAGCTGGATGCAGTGGCAATTGTTTGAGATCTCAGCAAGCTTACAGGTGGAAGGGAGGCGGAGCCAGAAGCCTAAACAAGCAGCCAAGCTGCAAAAATCACAGGAGAGACCCTGCCTCAAAAACAATGTGGGAACTGGTGAGATGGCTCAGCAGGGCAAGCGCTTGCTGCAAAGCCTGGTGACCTGAGTTGGATCCCTAGAACCCACAGACGGGTGGACAGACAGAACCAACTATGCAACATTATTCTCTGACCTCAACACAAGAGCTATGACAAGCATACACCTCCATGATACATCTCACACACACGGGGGGGGGGGGGGGAGAGAGGAGAGAGAGACAGACAGACAGACATGATGCATACAGAAGAGAGAGAACTGAAATGTTTTGTTGTTGTTGTTTTTGCTTTTGTCTTTTCTAGACAGCGTTTTGGCTGTCCTGGAACTCATTTTGTAGATCAGGCTGGCCTCGAACTCCTATCTTTCTGACTCAGTTTCCCTAGTACTAGGATTACAGATATGGCCCATAATGTTCCGCACCCACCCACCCATCCCAACACATTCCAAAACAAAACAAAATCAGGTAGCGAGGCTATGCTGGTTATCCTGGCATGCCTTCTTCCTGGGGTCCTGACCAGGATAGATGTGGCACACAGACATGACACATGAGCGGAGCGGTTACCCACCATGAATGAAGCCCTGGGGTTGATCGCCAGCACCGAATAAAGCAAAGGTGGCGGTGCACGTCTGTGACCTTAGCACTTGGAGTCGCAGAAACAGGAGGATCAAGAGTTCAAGATCAAGCTGGCCGTGGTGGTGCACGCCTTTAATCCCAGCGCTTGGGAGGCAGAGGCAGGCAGGATCGCTGTGAGTTCGAGGCCAGCCTGGTCTACAAAGCCAAGTCCAGGACAGCCAAGGCTACACAGAGAAACTCTGTCTCGAAAAACCAAAACAAGACAAAGGTCTGAGTTCAAGTCCCAGAAACCACATGGGGACTCACAACCATCTGTAATGAGATCTGGTGCCCTCTTCTGGTGTGCAGGTGCACATGCAGGCAAGAAAACTATATATATAAAATCAATAAATAAATCTTTAAAAAAGAAAAAAAAAAGAGTTCAAGATGATCATCCTCAGCTATGTAGCAAGGCTGAGGTCAGCCTGGGCTACACGAGACCTCGTCTCAGACAAACAGATGAGCCCCAGTGAGCACCCAGATGTTTGCTGGGTGATTAGAGACCCAGGCAGGCGGTAGTGAAAGCGACAGAGAAAGGGCAGGGTAAGGATGAGGTCTTGGTGAGCACCGGCGTGGAGGCAGCAGCTCGATCCGGGAAGGAAGAACAGATCAACGCCCAAACATCTATGAGCTGACACGCCCAGATACCAGCGCCCTCTCCTCAAACTCCCAGCTCGGAACCCTTCCGTGCCCAAGATCCCCCAAGCCAGAAACGTGGGAACATCTTCACCCTCTCCTTCCTTCCTTCCTTCCTTCTTTCCTTCCTGTCTTGTTCTTTGAGACAGGGTCTAGCTATGCAGCCCAGGCTAACCTTGAATGCACAGAAATTCTCTTGCCTCTACCTCTCAGATGCTGGGATTACACCTGCGCGGCCGCGTGACCCCCACGCCCACCCCCACGCGCTTCCTGTCTTTCACACACTCCAACAACTTGATTCTTCCTGGTGGGGTTTATTTTGTTGCTTATCCCTGGGTTTGGTTTTGTTGTAACCTTGATTCATATCCAGAACCCTTTAGGAAAGGGGTTAAAAATCCTTTTTCCAGTGGGCTGGAGAGATGGCTCAGCAGTTAAGAACTCAATATTGCTTTTTCAGATGATTAAGTTCAGTCCTCAGCACCCACATTGGGTAGCTCACAAGGGCCATCCAGCTCCAGGGGATCTGACATGGTCTTCTGCAAACATAGGGCACCTCTGCACACATGCATATACCCATATACAGACATATACATATACAAATAATTAAAATAAAATCCTCCAATGAGGGGCTGGGTGTGTGGCTCAGTGGTAGAGCACTTTCCTAGAATCCCCCAATGAGGGACTGAGGGTGTGGCTCAGTGGTAGAGCCCCTGCCTTGAATCCCTCAGTGAGGGGCTGGGGTGTGGCTCAGTGGTAGAGCCTCTGCCTAGAATCCCCCAGTGAGGGGCTGGGGTGTGGCTCAGTGGTAGAGCACCTGCCTAGAATACCCCAGTGAGGGGATGGGGTGTGGCTCAGTGGTAGAGCACCTGCCTAGAATACCCCAGTGAGGGGATGGGGTGTGGCTCAGTGGTAGAGCACCTGCCTAGAATCCCCCAGTGAGGGGCTGGGGGTGTGGCTCAGTGGTAGAGCACCTGCCTAGAATCCCCCAGTGAGGGGCTGGGGTGTGGCTCAGTGGTAGAGCACCTGCCTAGAATCCCCCAGTGAGGGGCTGGAGTGTGGCTCAGTGGTAGAGCACCTGCCTAGAATCCCCCAGTGAGGGGCTGGGGTGCGGCTCAGTGGTAGAGCACCTGCCTAGAATCCCCCAGTGAGGGGCTGGAGTGTGGCTCAGTGGTAGAGCACCTGCCTAGAATCCCCCAGTGAGGGGCTGGGGTGTGGCTCAGTGGTAGAGCACCTGCCTAGAATCCCCCAGTGAGGGGCTGGAGTGTGGCTCAGTGGTAGAGCACCTGCCTAGAATCCCCCAGTGAGGGGCTGGGGTGTGGCTTAGGGGTAGAGCACCTGCCTAGAATGAATGCATAATGTCCTGAGTTTAATCTTCAGCACTGCAAACAAACATGACAATCTCTACTGAGGTCACGGTAACTCTAATCCTAGCATGCAGGACGCTAAAGCAGGAAGATCAATACAAGTTTAAAGATAACCTGTGCCATACAGCAAAATATTCCCCCAAACAACAGCAAAGTCACCAATTAAAAATAAAAAATAAAAAATAAAGCCGGGCATGGTGATACATGCCTGTAATCCCAGCACTCTGGAGGCAGAGGCAGGCAGATCACTGAGTCCAAGGACAGCCTGGTCTACAAAGTGAGTCCAGGACAGCCAAGGGTACACAGAGAAACCCTGTCTCAAAAAAAAACCAAACCCACCCCCCCAAAAAAAGCTTCACAGATCCTCTTTGGGCAAGTGAAATGTCTCAGTGCCTTGCTATTAAACTCAATGACCTAAGTTCAACCCACATAGTGGATAAAAAAAAGAACTGACTTGGGCTGGAGAGATGGCTCAGAAGTTAAGAGCACTGTCTGCTCTTCCAGAGGTCCTGAGTTCCGTTCCTAGCAACCACATGGTGGCTCACAACCATCTGTAATGAGATCTGGCGCCCTCTGCTGGCTTGCAAGCGCACATGCAGGCATGCTTGAACATTGTTTACATAATAAATTGGCAACCACAGCTTGATCCCTGGGACCCACGTGGAGGTGGAAGGAGAGAAGGGACTCTCCAGAGTTGACCTCTGACCCTTTGACCCTTCCAGGGCTGGGAGCAAGTGCAAAGATACCGAGGAAGACCTCACCAGAGAAATTGTGGGCACAAAGCCGGAAACAGCCTCTGGCGGTGCTGAGGACAGTCCACGTGGTCTTCCTGGCCAGAGACTCCGGTATTCCAGGACACTTTTTCTCCAGGAAGCCAGTGTGATTGCTCCGGGAGGCACAGAGGCTGCGGGATGGCAGCAGTCCAGCCAGCGGGGTTGATTCATCTGTTGAGCCCAGCCAGCCCTGCTGTCTGCCTCCAGGACTGGCTTTTTTTTTTTCCTCCTCCTTCCTCTTTTTAGTGACTAATCAAAGTCAATATCACTAGCGCAGAGAGGCCCCGATCCAGACAGAGGTATACAGAGAGAAGCCAGGCTGGGTCTCCAGAAAAACAAGTGTCTAACTCCTGCCTAGCAGCCTGTCTCCACCCCTGGAGCTGGGTGATGCCTACAATTCCACTTCCTACTTCAGGTCCCCTGCTCGGGCTCAGTGGCCTCCACAGACTGCAGAAAGGGGCTGTGCACCCTTAAACAAACCCCTGGTCCTCTCTCAACCTTGTGTTTGTAGGTGTTTTGACTAGATCAGTGGTTCTCGACCTACGGATCGTGACCCCGGGGTGTCAAATGACCCTTTCACAGGGGTCACATATCAGATATTTACAGTATGGCTCAAAACGGCATAGAAATTACAGTTCTCAAGTAGCAACAAAAATAATTTTGTGGCTGGGGGGGGGTCGCTCCAACATGAGGGACTTCATTAAAGGGTCGCAGCATCAGCAAGGTTGAGAACCACTGGACTATTTGGTCCTGTAAGCCATTGCATCCGCATCCCGGATGTACATTTATGTGCCCAAGTCCAGAGTGTATTCCGGACTCACTCCCAGGGGGTGGAGAGTAGTAAGGAAAACACACACACTAGGCCGACTGTCACCTCCTCTGGGAGACAGGTAACATTAGCTCTATTTTATTCTCTGTTTTCCTTTTTTTTGGGGGGTGGGGACGGACAGGGTATCGTGTAGCCCAGGTTGGCTTTAACTGCTATGAGCCAAAGATGGCCTTGAACTCTTGATCTTCTTGGGTTTTTTTTTTTAATTTTTATTTAATTTTAATTTATGTGTGTTGGTGTGAGGGTATCAGATCTTGGAGTTACAAACAGTTGTGAGCTGCCATGTGGGTGCTGGGAATTGAACCCGGGTCCTTTAGAAGAGCAGTGCTCTTAACCACTGAGCCATCTCTCCAGCCCTCTTCTTGGGTTTTTTGTTTTGTTTTGAAACAGGGTTTCTCCGTGTAACAGCCCTAGCTGTCCTAGACTCCCTTTGTGGACCAGGCTGGCCTTGAACTCACAGAGATCCACCTGCCTCTGCCTCCCTGAGTGCTGGGATTAAAGGCATGCGCCACACTGCCTGGCTGAACTCTTGCTCTTTTGTCTCTACCTCCTGAGTACTGGGATGACCCAGCTAGCATCAGCTCCACCTTGCAAATGAGAGAAGACAAGTGAGACAAGTGGTAAAGTAAGGAACTAGTGGGAAAAGAAAGAGAGAACGCTGGGCATCCTTTTCCAGAAAGTTCTGCCTGTCCTAGATTTCATGGGAACACAGGTGCAAGGTGCCAGGTGCCAGGGCCTCTAACATCACCCCTCTACTTTTTTTTTTAGATATTAGAGTTGAACCCAGAGCCTCATACATGCTAGGCAAGCACTCTATCACTGAGTCATACCCTGAACCCCTCACTGGGGATTGCTTAGTAAGTGCTCTACCAGTGAGCCACACCCCAAGCCCCTCACTGGGGAATTCCAGGCAGGTGCTCTACCACTGAGCCACACCCCCAGCCCCTCACTGGGGGATTCTAGGCAGGTGCTCTACCACTGAGCCACACCCCAGCCCCTCACTGGGGGATTCTAGGCAGGTGCTCTACCACTGAGCCACACCCCAGCCCCTCACTGGGGGATTCTAGGCAGGTGCTCTACCACTGAGCCACACCCCCAGCCCCTCACTGGGGATTCTAGGCAGGTGCTCTACCACTGAGCCACACCCCAGCCCCTCTCTGGGGGATTCTAGGCAGGTGCTCTACCACTGAGCCACACCCCAGCCCCTCACTGGGGGATTCTAGGCAGGGGCTCTACCACTGAGCCACACCCCAGCCCCTCACTGGGGGATTCTAGGCAGGTGCTCTACCACTGAGCCACACCCCAGCCCCTCACTGGGGGATTCTAGGCAGGGGCTCTACCACTGAGCCACACCCCAGCCCCTCACTGGGGGATTCTAGGCAGGTGCTCTACCACTGAGCCACACCCCCAGCCCCTCACTGGGGATTCTAGGCAGGTGCTCTACCACTGAGCCACACCCCAGCCCCTCTCTGGGGGATTCTAGGCAGGGGCTCTACCACTGAGCCACACCCCAGCCCCTCACTGGGGGATTCTAGGCAGGGGCTCTACCACTGAGCCACACCCCAGCCCCTCACTGGGGGATTCTAGGCAGGTGCTCTACCACTGAGCCACACCCCAGCCCCTCACTGGGGAATTCTAGGCAGGGGCTCTACCACTGAGCCACACCCCAGCCCCTCACTGGGGGATTCTAGGCAGGTGCTCTACCACTGAGCCATGCCCCAGCTCTTGTTTTTTATTTTTTTAATTTTTTTAGATTTACTTTATGTGTGGGAGCGTTCCACTCACATGGTTATCTGTGCACCACACATGTGCCTGGTGCCTGAGGAGATAAGGGGAGAGTGTCACACATACACACACAAACACACCAAGAACCAGAGTTACGGTCAGTTGTGATCCGCCATGTGGGTGCTGGGAATAGAACCGGCCCTATCCAAGAACAGCAAGTGTTCTTCACCACGGAGCCATGGCTGCAGCTCTCCCTTTATATTTTTATTTGAGACAAGGTCTCATTAAGATGTTGAAGCTAGGCCATGCAGGGGTAGCACACGCCTTTAATCCTAGCACTTGGGAGGCAGAGGCAGGTGGATCGCTGTGAGTTCAAGGCCAGCCTGGACTACAAAGTGAATCCAGGACAGTCAAGGTTACACAGAGAAACCCTGTCTCGAAAAACGAAAGAAAAAAACAAAGATGTTAAGGCTGATGTTGACCTCACAGTGTAGTTCAGGGTGACTTTGAATTTGAGTTCCTCCCTGCCTCAGCCCCCTGAGCAACCAGGATGTCAGGCGTATACTGTGAGACACAGCAGGCCTGGCACTGGAATCTTTCATTTGAGGAAGATCTAAATTCTACTCTCATGTCATCTGGCCCCTCCTTTTGGCTCATGGTCTCTACCTTAGGCTGCCTCTGGTACACACTCTGATTTCTCATCCACTTTCAGGATGGCCTGTCCCTGACCGCCCCTCTCCACTTCCCTCTACTTCTTGTCTCAGGTCCCCTGTGCCATGCTGGTCCCACACAGACGCGACCAACGATCTGAGAATAGTCTGGGTTAGCCTGGAGAAGGCCAGTTCCAGAATTCCCCAGAAGAAAATGAAGATCCATGGCTGGGACTGTGGTTCAGTTGCTAGAGGCGTGTGATTCGCATGCAGGGAGCCCTTCGCCCCACCCCGATCACTGCGCAAACCGAGGCCCAAAATCCCAACACCAGGAAGGTGAAGGCAGGAACCTCAGAAACTCAAGGTCGTCCTCAGCTGCACCATGACTACAGGAGACCTTGAACAGAAAAACAAGGACACAAAACACAACCCCCGCAGAAAATCAGGGTGCAGGCCTGCTCGTACACGCCTGGAACACCAAGGTCCAGTGCGGGCTCACAGGGCCAGTGCGGGGAAAACTCTGTCTGAAACATAAAAGATTAAGGGCCAACAAGATCGCTCAGCAGGTAAGGGCACTTGCCGCTAAGCATGACATCTTGAGTTCCATCCCTGGGACCCACGTGATAGAAGGATCGAGTCTTGTCCTCTGACCTCCATGCACAGGCACCCATCCCACAATCAATCAATCGATCAATCAATCAATGTAAAAAGATATGATGATAATATAATAATAATAATAATAATAATAATAATAATAAGAAGAAGAAGAAGAAGAAGAAGAAGAAGAAGAAGAAGAAGAAGAAGAAGAAGAAGAAGAAGAAATAGTAGTAGTAAAAACCAGGTATGGCTTTTATTCAACACTTAGGAAGCTGATGCAGGAGGATTGATTATAGTTCGTGGCCACCCTTGGTTTCAGAAGGAATTCCAGGCTAGCCTGTGATACACAGTAACCCTATATCAGCAGTTGGGGGGGGGGGGGAGACAATCAGTATAAAGGTATGTGCATGCCTGCCACCTAGCTTTTGGGAGGCGGAGGCTGCAAGATCAGGAGTTCAAGGCCACCCTTGGCAACATTCCAAGTTTAAGATCAGCTCCTCTCTAAGAAAGGAAGGGAAGGAAGGAAATGAGCGAGACCTCGTGGTTACAGGAACGAGGCCTCTTCGTGGTGTCACATGTGGGGTAGGGGGGGAGTGGGTGGGTGGGTGTGGAATACCTTACCCCTCAGCTGTCTCCCCAGCTGTGTGATCCTGGACCAGTCTTGGCCTCCGAGAGGTTAAGCTCTGACCTCTGTGGATTTACCTACAAGGCTGAGGTGGAGGGGCCCTGTTGGCCCCTTCCGGGTTGGTCGGGTTGGTCTTGCCGTGCAATCTGCGGATCTGAGAGAGGTGGGGCTGAGGAAGGCAAGAGGCCTGCGCCTAGCCTACAGAGCAGCAAGCGAGGAAGGACGCCAGCTCCTTCCCCAAGTGTGACTTTTATAAATAAGCTCCCTTCTTCTCCTTCCTTCCAAATGTGGTGGTGGCGCTGGGTGGGGGAAAGAGAGGAGGAGGAGGCAGAGGAGGACGAAAAGGGAGGGAAGGCTAGAGCAGGCACACAGATGCCGTGTGTGTGTGTGTGTGTGTGTGTGTGTGTGTGTGTGTGTGTGTGTCTCCCCGGCAGCATTCGCACCAGCACCTCCATCCCTGGTGACTCTGTGCTTTTCAAACCCCGACTCTTTGGGTTTCGGGGCCTCCTGCAAATCCAGTCACAGTCAGAAGACTTAAGAGCCTCCCCTCAAACTCCGGGAGCTGAGCTCTGGGTTTTCCTGCTTTTCTTTCCGTATGTATCCCATGCTAGCTAGGTAGGGCTAAGAATGGCGGTGAACTGCGGATCCTTCTGCCTCGACCTCCCAAGTGCTGAGATGATTGACAGGTGTGCCCCACCTCGCCGGGTTCACCCTAGGCAAGCGCTCTACCATCTGCGCTACATTTCTAGTGCCAATTGTCCTTCTTTGCATCTCACAAACTGGAACCCCAGGACAGGAGAACAAGGGATCTGTAAGACAGCAGCAGCCCCCCCAAGACTATTTCACCCCAACCATGGTTGGAGCAGCTAGAGTCCACCCCGCCCTCCCCCGTCCCCCATGGACAAGGCCAGCTGGCTGAGAGGACCATCTCCAGGGGCTTTGATGCCTAGATGAGGTGGCAAGCAGGTAGAGTATGTCAGTCATGACATCCTTGCATGGGGCCCCCCAGGCTAGTGTTGAGGGCATAGCTCTAGGAGCAAGCTTTTTACCACCCAAGCTGTCTGACCCCGATGGACCATTCCTCCAACAAACAAGCGGGCCACTTTTGCTGTGCCTCAGTTTCACCTTCAGCAGAGCGGCTGAAGGCTGATAAGCCAAAGGCCGCCCTATGGAAAGGCCTACGTTCCTAAGTACTTGGTTCCCTCGCATACCCACAATGTACCAAGACGGGCACAGCCATGTGCACCGCCTTCCATCACCTGGCTATGCTATGTGGTTTGATTTGGCATCAGTCTGAAACAGTGGTGCACGCTGTCATCTCAGCACTCATGAAGCTGAGGCAGGAGGATTGCTTTGAGTTTAAAACTCAACTGGGCTACCTAGTTCCAAGCCACTTTGGGCTACAGAGAAAGATTTTTTTTTTTACATATTAGAAAAAAACCATAAAACCACAGGAAACTTGAGGGCGGTGACAAGGGGCTGGTTGGGGAAGTGTTTAAAGGCTATATATGACATGAGAGACTGTCTGTTTCCTTTGAAAGGGATGAGGCACTGGGCACCCAGCCAGGAATACAGGTCTGAAGGTGGAACAAGAGGAAGGCAAACGGAAGAGCTCAGATACGGCTGGTATTAAGAGAGGAGGATCCAGGCATAAATGGGGAAGATACACAGAAATCACAGCCATTAGATCAAAAGACCCAAAACAAAACTTTCAATGACAGGCTGTAAGTGGGGCACGAGAGGAGGGATCTAGGAAGCCACCCAGCTTGGAAGCTTGGGGGGGTGGGGCCTCCGGGTGGGTCTCTCCAGGAGATTGGTCAGCTGCGGGATCAGGTAAGGCAACCTGATAAAGCGCTCTTATTCAACCCTCCCACGGGCTAGCTTGATTTCTGTCCCTCTACGATCTGAGGCCAGAGGAAGGACACTCCCCTGTGTGTTAAGACTGGGCGACTTGGGGGCTCACACGATTGAGGGATCACGGGCTCTCTTGACTTAAGAGAGAACCTTTCTGGTGTCTTCTACTCACCTCCAAACCCCGCCCCTAGAGCCACACCCCAGAGGCCTCCGTCACACAGGTAGGAAAATAGATCCAGGTCGCAGTTAGACCTGCAAATCCGGGAAGGGTCTAGGCAACGGCAGCATGGCTTGCCTAGAAGCCCAAAAGGGGGACCAAGGGTAGATATGGTTGAGTCCTTTAATCCAGAGCAAGCCAGGGATCCCTAAAGCGACCGGGGTGGATCGGGAGCCACAGGTGATGGGAGCCACAGGTGATGGGGCGCCCCAAGAGACGGCTCCAGCAGAAACCACCCCCACCCGGCGGCCTCGTTTCCGCAGGGCGCCCAAGGATGGGGGGTTTGGGAGGGGAACTCTGGGCAGGGGGTGGGAGAGACGAGAGGCTCAGCCTCCAGGGGACAGTGCAAGGACGGCGACAAGCGGGCGGAGAACAGGTCACGATTTTGCATCCCGCCACCGAAAACCCGTAACAGCCCTCCAATCGCCCCCAAACAGGAGCGCCTCGAAAAGTTCCTCAAGACCCCAGGCTCCAGCCATCAGTCCCGGTGCTGAAAAGCTCGAGTCCGTGACCCGAAGTGGATCGGAGGGGTGGGACTCCCATGGGGGTTCGGAGGTCCCCCAGGCTTGCAAGGCTCCCCCGTCCCCTTGTGGGCGTCCCGGTGGCCTGCGGGAGGGAGCCCAGTAGAGAATTGCGGGGATGGAGTGAGCGGCGCGCCGGTATCGGACTCACCGTGCGGAGCTCCTGGGTTCGGTCCTTCATGCTCCCGGGAGTGGCAATAGGCGCCGGCTGCAGAAGAGTGAGCCCCGCATGCGCGGATGCCGCCCCGCGGCTGCGCAGCGCCAACCCGCGCCCCGCCCCAGTCCCTGGGACCCCCAAGCCCAACCCCAGATGGCCACGCCCATCATCCTTCCGCGCCGGGATAGATCCCGCCCAGGGCTCCGCCCACGCGGAGCTCAAAGGGGTACAAACCCTGCAGTCTGGACCCTGTACCTCCTCCACGTTTCCACTATTGATCTCTACCTCGACGTGGCTCCAACACACTCGCCCTCCCCTGCCACAGCCCCTACCTCTGCTCAGCCCACCCACTATCCCTAATCCAGATCCTGACCCTCAGAGCCCTTCCTATTCCCTGGATTTGCTGGAGTGGAATCCTCCCCACTTTGTTTTAAAGACGGCGCCTCACTGTGTAGCCTAGGCTAGCCTTGAACTCCTGCTCCTGCCTCAGCCTCAGAAGTTTACAGGCGTGAACCTTCATGCCAGGTTTGAAAATCCTTTCTTGAATCGATTGCCTCAGGATCTCCAGCATCCCCACCACTACACCTTCTTCCTCAGGTCAAAATCCCCCTTCATCCTGTCCTGAGATGGAAAGTTGCTTGCCACCAAGCCCAAAGACCTGAGTTCAGTGGGGCGGTGGTGGTGCACGCCTGTAATCTCATCACTCGGGAAGCCAAGGCTGGCAGATCTCTGAGTTCGAGGCCAGCCTGGTCTACAAAGGGAGTCCAGGACAGCCAAGGCTACACAGAGAAAGCCTGTC
Source organism: Acomys minous (assembly GCF_964271855.1). NCBI lineage: Eukaryota > Metazoa > Chordata > Mammalia > Rodentia > Muridae > Acomys > Acomys minous. The sequence goes on from NC_140498.1 coordinate 74,477,625, forward strand.
TCAAAAAAACCAAAAACCAACAAACAAAAACCTCTCCGTAGTGGTCAATCTTAAAACCTTCCCATTTCTCTAGACATCCTCCCATCTCCAGACTGCATGTTGCCTTCTTATTTCCCCTGCGTTTCTCAGCTCACCTGTTAGATTGAGAACGACTGACTTTCTCTTTACACACATTAAATAAATAAAAATGTTTAAGATCTTTTCTTTTTAAAAAGCATGCCTCCGCTGGGCGTGGTGGCACATGCCTTTAAATCCCAGCACTCGGGAGGCAGAGGCAGGCAGATCTCTGTAAATCTGAGGCCAGCATCACTCTACAAAAGTGAGTCCAGGACCAAGAAGAGACTTGATACCCTATGAGCATATACAGGGGGAGGAGGTCCCCCTCAGTCACAGTCATAGGGGAGGGGAGTAAGGGGAAAATGGGAGGGAGGGAGGAATGGGAGGATACAAGGGATGGGATAACAATTGAGATGTAATATGAATAAATTAATTTAATTTTTTTTTTAAGTGAGTCCAGGACAGCCAAGGCTAAACAGGGAAACCTTGTCTAAAAACAAAACAAAACAAAACAAAACAAAAAACAAAAAACAAAAAACATGCCTCCACCCCAGAGTTCAAATGCCAGGCCTGCTGTCTTATTCCCATGCCAAAGCCCAGCAGAAAGATCTTGCAGTACCTGTGGAGCAAGGTGAATGATGTGCCAGTTGGTAGACTCGTACCTTTTAGTTCCCTATTGGCATCTTGTTACAGAGAATACACACACACACACACACACACACACACACACACACACACCTCCTCATCTGCCAACATCCCCACCCCCACTTCTGTGGAAGTGGTCTCAGGCCTTCTTGACCCCAAGCCAAGCACACCTACGCCTCTTTGGGCATTACGGTTACTAAGGCAGGGTTCTGGATCCGGTCCAGCAGCCTGCTGCCCGGTGTGTCTGGCCCTGGCGCCTCTCCCAGTCTTTCAGTGCAGGCTAGATGGCTGGCTGGAAGGCAAGCTGGGACACTGGCTCGCTCTTCCCTTCATCCCTAGAAAATCTGACAGGAGATAAATGTGGCCTGGCGTGGGAGACAGCCACATCCTTTCCAGTTGTCTAGACATCAACGTTATGCTATGTTTTATTTTTAATATTTATTACATCATTTACTTGTGTGCACGATAATGCCACAACTGGCAGAGTTAGTTCTCTGCTTCCACAGTGTGGGTCGCAGGGATCAGATCCAGGTTATCAGATTTGGCACATGTGCCTTTACTCAGTGGACCATCATAGTGTAGGGGTTTTTTTTGTTTGTTTGTTTGTTCGGTTTGGTTTGGCTTTTGGTTTTTTGAGACAGGGTTTCTCTGTGTAGCCTTGGTTGTCCTGGACACTCACTCTGTAGACGTAGACCAGGCTGGCCTCGAACTCACAGTGATCCGCCTGCCTCTGCCTCCCCAGTCCTGGGATCAAAGGCGTGCGCCGCCACGCCGGCCGCCTGTGTGTTTAAATAAAGGGTCTCTTGTATCTCAGGTTGGCCTCCAACTTGCTATGTAGCTGAGGGTGGCCTTGAATTTCTGATCTTCCTGACTCTACAGTGCTAAAATTCCTTCCCCTACTCTAAGGACCCCCAAACAAAGTAAGGTATGATGCAATCAGAGCTCACCCTGAGACACCAGAATCTATTGGCCTTACTTACAGAGCATGGGTGAGGGGTCTCTCGCAGGTGGGTGGATGCTCTGCCTCGCCCTGTGGTCATTTGGATAAAAACGGCCCCCATAGGTCCATAGGCAGTGGTACTATTGGGAGGTGTGGCCTTGTAGGAGTAGGTGTGGCCTTGTAGGAGTAGGTGTGGCCTTGTTGGAGGAAGTGTGTCACTGTGGGGGCGGGCTTTGAGGTCTCCTATGCTCAGGCCCCGCCCAGTGTCGCACACAGTCACTTCTGCTGCCTGTGGATCAAGATGTAGAACTCTCAGCTCCTCCTCCAGCACCATGTCTGCCTGCACGCTGCCATGCTCCCCTCCATGATGATAATGGACTAAACCTCTGAAACTGTGAACCAGCCCCAGTTAAATGTTTTCCTTTCTAAGAGTTACCGTGGGCATGGTGCCTCTTCACAGCAATATACAGGCTAAGTAAGACAGAATTGTACACTACAGGTTGGGAGGGCTGTCTGGATGCTCAGGTGAGAGTCCCATGAACCAACCTGCTCCCTCCTTCTCTGAGGAAAGGTCAACACTCAACAAGCCCGTCTGGGATGATCTTCTGTGAGCAGACCCAGCCCAGCCCACGAAGATGGTGGCTGTTTGGCTCAGAAGACAGTCTTGCACTGTGATTACAGACATGGGCCACCATTTCTCTTTTATTCAGTGCTATGGATGGGACCTAGTGTTACATGTGTGTTGGGCAAGCACTCTACCAACTGAATTACATGCCCAGCCCTTTTTTTTTTTTTTTTTTTTTGCCTTTGTATTTTGAGATAGCACCCCACACTGCTCAGGCTAGACTGGAAAACACTATGGTTATGTAGTCCAGGCTAGCTTCAAATTTAAGATCCTCCTGCTTCAGGCTCCTGAGTGATGGGAGTACAGGTACCCTACAGTGTGCCACTAAACTTTGCACATCTCCAAGCTATGTACTCCACAGGGCCCATTTGACTGATGGAGGAAGCTGCCTAGCCCCTGAACTAGTGGGTTTCCTATGTTTAGGGAAATCCAGTGGAGTGGGTCACAGCCACGTCCTCAGAATTCAGTGTCTGGCTGTGGGGAGAGACCTCAGGAAGATGAGAAGCAGCTGCTTCCAGAAGCACGGCATCTTGGGTATCTTGCCAACATTACTCATGCAAACAGGCTAAATATTAGCATGAAAAAAATGAATGAAGAAATGAAAGTGTGTACTTTAAACTGATGGTTTTTGGTTTTTGGTTTTTGTTTTTTTTGGATTGGTGAATGCTTTATTGCAGAGCCATGACCCTAGCCCTTCACTGGAGGATTCTAGGCAGGTGCTTTACCACTGAGCCACACCCCAGCCCCTCACTTGGGCAGTCTAGGCAGGTGTTCTACCACTGAGCCACACCCCAGCCCCTCACTGGGGGATTCTAGGCAGGTGCTCTACCACTGGGCCACACCCCCAGCCCCTCACTGGGGGTTCTAGGCAGGTGCTCTACCACTGAGCCACACCCCAGCCCCTCACTGGGGGATTCTAGGCAGGTGCTCTACCACTGGGCCACACCCCCAGCCCCTTACTGGGGGTTCTAGGCAGGTGCTCTACCACTGAGCCACACCCCCAGCGCCTCACTGGGGGATTCTAAGCAGGTGCTCTATGACTGGGCCACACCCCCAGCCCCTCACTGGGGGTTCTAGGCAGGTGCTCTACCACTGAGCCACACCCCAGCCCCTCACTGGGGGATTCTAGGTAGGGGCTCTACCACTGAGCCACACCCCCAGCCCCTCACTGGGGGATTCTAGGCAGGGGCTCTACCACTGAGCCACACCCCCAGCCCCTCACTGGGGGATTCTAGGCAGGTGCTCTACCACTGAGCCACACCTTAGCCCCTCACTGGGGGATTCTAGGCAGGTGCTCTACCACTGAGCCACACCCCAGCCCCTCACTGGGGGATTCTAGGCAGGGGCTCTACCACTGGGCCACACCCCCTGAAGCATGCTAAGGAGCTCTACCATGGAATTCCACTGTATAACCCTCTTTATGTAATCAAAGCTGACCTAGAAGTCCCTATGTAGTCCAGTCAGACTGACCTTCAAACGATGTAATCACCCTGTCTCAGCCTCCTAAGGGATGGGGACTATGGCTTGAGAATTACAACTTAGCCCCCGCTTCCCCTTCCACCCCTCCCCGTGTGTATGTGTGTGTGTAGATTGGTTTCTCTAAAGGCTTCATATCAACCTCTGCCATTGTTCTCCCAGTGTTTATTTTTTGTTTTTGTTTTTTGTTTTGTGAGAGAGGATGTGGTGGTTTGAATCGATCTGGCCCCATAGACTCATGTGTTTGGATGCTTGGCCAATAGGGAGCGGCACTGTAGGAGGGGTGGCCTTGTTGGAGGAAGTGTGTCACTGTGGAGGCGGGCTTTGAGGTCTCGTAGATGCTCAAGCCATGCCCAGTGTGACACATAGTCCTCTCCTGCTGACTGTGGGTCCACACGGAGAACTCTCAGCCTCTCCAGCACCATGCCTGCCTGCACGCTGCCATGCTTCCCGCCATGTTGATAACAGTCTAAACCTCAGAACTGTAAGCCAGCCCCAATTAAATATTTTCCCTTATGACAGTTGCTATGGGCATGGTGTCTCTTCACAGCATAAACCCTGTCTAAGACACAGGGTTTCTCTATGTAGCCCTAGAACTATCTTTGTAGACCAGGCTGGCCTCAAACTCACCTAGATCCGCCTGCCTCTGCTTCCCCAGTGCTGGGATTAAAGGTTTTGGCCACCATTCAGGCTTTTGTTCTCTTTTGTTTTGTTCTGGTTTGGTTTTTGTTTTTTGTTTTATTTATTTTATTTATTTATTTATTTGGTTTTTTCAAGACAGGATTTCGCTGTGTTAGCCTTGGCTGTCCTGGACTCGCTTTGTAGACCAGGCTAGCCTTGAACCCACAGAAATCCACCTGCCTCTGCCTCCCGAGTGCTGGGATTAAAGATATGCACCACCACCACCTGGCCCTTGCTTTTGTTTTTTGAGACAGGGTTTCTCTGTGTAGTCCTGAACTTACTTTGTAGACCAGGCTAGCTTTGAACTTACAAAGATCTGCCTGTCTCTCCCTCCTTCCCGAGTGCTGGGATTAAAGGCATGTGCTACCACACCTGGCCACCCCTCTTTTTTAAAGCATTCTCTATTATATAGTTTCTACCTCTGTGCCAACTTGCTTTTGTCTTTTAAAAATATTTATTTATTTTTTAAATTTATTTATTTATTTATTTATTTGGAGAGATGGCTCAGTGGTTAAGAGCACTGGCTGCTCTTTCAGAGGACCTGAGTTCAATTCCCAGTACCCACATGGTGGCTCACAACCGTCTGTATTATGATCCAATGCCCTCTTCTGGTGTGCATATAGACAGCACATTCATATACATGATAAATAAATAAATGTCTTTTTAAAGATATTTATTTTATGAAGTGAGCGGTGGTGATGGCGGCACTCGCCTTTAATCCCAGCCCTTGGGAGGCAAATCTCTGAGTTCAAGACCAACCTGGTTTACAGAGCAAGGTCCAGGACAGGCAGGGCTACACGGGGAAATCCTGTTTCGCGGGGGGAAAAAATGTGTGTATGGTGTTTTGTCTGCAGGTATATATGGGCACCACATGCATGCCCATAAGAGAGCATCAGATCCCCTGGGACTGGAGTTATAGACAGATCTAAGCTGCCGTGTAGTTGCTGGGAGTTGAACCCTGATCTTCTGCAAGAGCAGCCAGTGCTCTTAGCTGCTGAGCCAACTCTCCAGCCACTTCCTTCCCCCCCCAACCCCCCCCCCCACTCCTCTCCCCCACCTGCTTTTAAGATAGAGTCTCTCACTGATCTGGAGCTAAGCAGGTATTACTGGCTGGCTAGGAATCCTCCTGTGGCCACCTCCCAAGCATCCTTCTCGAAAGCACCAGCCACCAAGCCTAGTTTTCTCTTGTGGGTTTTGTCAGTCAAACTCAGATCTTCATGCTTGTAAAGCAAGTGCTTCAGTGACTGAACCAACCTCCGGTTCCTTTTGATGTTTATTTTCTTTAAATCAGAGTCTCAGCCAGGAGGCGTGGTGGTATTTGCTTTTTATCCCAGCACTCCAGAGGCAGAGACAGAGGGATCACTGAGTTTGAGGTCAGCCTGGTCTACAGACAGATTGAGTTCCAGGACAGCCAGGGCTACACACAGGAACTGCCTTGCAAAAATAAAATAAAATAAATAAGTAGCTGGGCACGTTCGCAAATGCCTTTAATCCCAGTACTTGGGAGGCAGAGGCAGGTGGATCTCTGTGAGTTCGAGGCCAGCCTGGTCTACAAAGTGAGTCCAGGACAACCAAGGCTACACAGAGAAACCCTGTCTCAAAAAACCAACAACAACAAAAGTAAATATATAAATTTTGGTCTCATGTAGCCCAGGGACCTTCTGGTCCCCTGCTTCTACCCCCCCCCCCCAAATCCAGGATTGCACGTGTGTACCACTATACCCTCCTCCAACTTTTTTTTTTTTTTGAGCCAGAGTCTTACTATGTAGCCTTGGCTGGTCTGGAACTCGCTATGTAGAGCAGGACAGCCTCGAACTCATAGAGAACCCCTGCCTCCGCCTCCCAGTGCTGGGATTGCAGGCGTGTGATGCCATGCCCAGCCCTCCTCGCACTTTAAATTAGAGGTCTCTCCTGAGAAGGCAGATTTTAAGGAACTTTCAGGAGGGGAAGGTTAAGCCATTGGGGTGGAAGGGAACAGTATGTACAACAGCAATGGCTAGGGAGCATCTCTAGCATGTGTGTGGGAACAGTAGGGAGGCGAGAAGGCCTGGAGCATTGTGGGTGAGGAAGAGCCCAGAAGAGATGAAGCCAGGGTCCAGGGAGGGGCTGGCCTGGAGAGCTTTAAGTGATGACCCTTGACCTTAGCCTATCACTGGAGTGTGTGGGAGCAGAAGAGTCAAGCATGCTATCCACCAGAAGCTTTGTTTGTTTGTTGTTATTGTTTTTTGAGACAGGGTTTCTCTGTGTAGCCTTGGCTGTCCTGGACTCCCTTTGTAGAGCAGGCTGGCCTCGAACTCACAGAGATTCACCTGCCTCTGCCTCCCTGAGTGTTGGGATTAAAGGAGTACCCACCATGCCCACCTCCACCATAACTTTAACAGGATCGGTCCAGGCTAAAACAGATTGGCAGGGGTTGAGGGCAGGTGCAAGGACATACATACAATGTGTCCTGAAGCCTGGCGTGCTGGTCCACGCCTCGCCTGTAATCCCAGCACTCCAGGAGGCAGATCGCTGTGAGTTTGGGGCCAGCCTGGTCTACAAAGCAAGTCCAGGGCAGCCAAGGCTATACAGAGGAACCCTGTCTCATAAACAAACAGACAGACAAAGATGTGTCCTGAATGCAGGTGACAGACAACCGTGACCATAGTCACTATTGTGGGTATGTATTAAAATTGGGGCAAGCCGGGCGTGGTGGACAGAGCTCAGAGGACAACTTGTAGGAGTCAGTTCTCTCCTTCCACCACATGGGTCCTGGAGACTGAGCTCAGGGCATCAGGCTTAGCCACAAGCTCCTTTGCCTGCCGAGCCCTCTCTCCAGATGCTTGGCACTACTTTTCCAAAGATGAAAAAGAGCTATGACATCATAGTAGATAGTGAAAGATGCAGCCTGAGCTACATAGTTAAAGCCTATCTCAAAAACCTTTTGAAGTGGTCCAGGACCTGGACAGATGGCTCAGTGGTTAGCTGAGAGCTCTTGCAGAAGAGCTGGCTTCAGTCTCAGTGCAACACAGGGTTCCTCGCGAGCACCTGTAACTCAAGCTCCAGGGGATCCAGTATCTCTGGCTCTCATCAGCACCCACACTGATGCTCACAGACATACATGCACACAATTGAAATGAAATAAAGCCAAGCAGTGGTGGCACACACAGTTAACCCCAGGACTCAGCAGGCCAATCTCTGAGTTCGAGGCTAGCCTGGACAGACCTGCTGTTCTTTCAGAAGACCTGGGTTTGGTTCTCAGCTCTCTCAAGAGTAGCTCAAGGGATCCGACATTCTCCTCTGGCCTCCATGAGCATCAGGCAAAATACCCATATACTTAAAATTAAAAACAGCTGCGTAAAGCCAGGAGGTGGAGGCGCACAGCTTTAATCCCAGCACTCAGGAGGCAGGGGCAGGCAGATCTCAGAGTTCGAGGCCAGCCTGGTCTACAAAGTGAGTCCAGGACAGCCAAGGCAACACAGAGAAACCCTGTCTCCAAAAAACTAAAAAATAAATAAATAAATAAAATAAATAAATAAAGCTGCGTGCGGCTCACATTTGTAACCCCAACACTCGGGAGGCAAATGCAGGTGAATAGAAACAAGGTTATGGTCAGCTTTGTTTACATGGTGACTTCCAGGACAGCTAAGGCTAGTTAGAGTGACAATCTCACAGGGTCAGGAAGACAGGGAGAGAGAGGGGTGGGAGAGGGAGTAGGATTGGACAGGGTAAAGGATAGTTGGACTGAGGTTCGGACTCTTAAATCTGAGCTCCCAATCACAGCTTCATGGGAAAGCTAGCAGACAGGTGTGTCCTGGAATTCAGATGAAGGCCAGGCTAGAAGACATTTACCCCAGGCTGGCCTCTACCTCATTTCTTTTCCCTTCCCTTCCCTCCTTCCTTTCCTTCCCTCCCTCCCTCCCTCCCTCCCTCTTTTTGTGGTTTCTGAGGCAGGGTTTCTCTGTGTAGCCTTGATTGCCCTGGAACTTGCCTGGTAGACCATGATGGTCTCCAACTCAGAGATCCACCTGCCTCTGCCTCTTGAGTGCTGGGGTTAAAGACGTGCGCCACCATGCCCGGCATGGCCTCTACTTTGGTTACTTGCTTCATATGTAACCAAGGATGAACTGCCTTTTCCTTTGGCCTCCACCTCCCCAGTGCTGGGATTACAGCCTTGAACGGAGCCGCCACCTAACTGGGTCATGTCCCTTGGTTTTAGAAGTGTCGATAGAGTGGGTAGAATACATGTGCAGGATCAGATGAGGAGCAGATATTTCACAAAGAAACCTTGGGAACTGCCAAGCGCCCTGAGCAGGGCTGGTTCCATCTCTTACCTAGGGGAGAAGGAGCCGCTCATGCAATTTCTGCTGTTGGGAGATTCTGCCGCCTTTAGGTCAAGGGTGGTACTGCCTCGCTTTGTCCAGCTGGTGGCGCCGACACCCAGAGACAAGAGGGTAATGGAGCTGATTGGGCCTGGTGCCACCATGCCTTGAATCCCAGCAGAGGCAGGCGGGTCTCAGTAAATTCAAGGCCAGCCTGGTCTATAAAGAGAGTCCAGGAGAGCCAAGGCTACACAGGGAAACCCTGTCTCGAAAGAAAGAAAGAAAGAAAGAAAGAAAGAAAGAAAGAAAGAAAGAAAGAAAGAAAGAAAGAAAGAAAGAAAGGCAGGCATTAGAGAAGGAAGTCTCGCCCCCGCCGCCCCCCCCCCCCCCCGTGTGTGTGGGTCTCTGTGTCTGTGCTTTGTTTTGGCTTTTTTGTTTTTCGCGACAGAGTCTCTCTGGACTTGCTTTGTAGACCAGGCTGGCCTCGAACTCACAACGATCTGCCTGCCTCTGCCTCCTGAGTGCTGGGATGCCTGGCTTTTGTTTATTTGTTTTAAAGATTTATTTATTACTTATACAGAATTCTGCCCACATGTGTGCCTGCATACCAGAAGAGGGCACCAGATCACATTATAGATGGTTGTGAGCCACCATATGGTTGCTGGGAATTGAACTCAGGACCTCTGGAAGAGCAGCCAAGTGCTCTTAACCTCTGAGCCATCTCTCCAGCCCCCCAGTGTGTTGTTTAGCATTGGGGATAAAATACAGAGCCACACAATGCCCCCTACCACTGAACCACACCCATGGCCCCTCACTGGGGTAATTGTAGGCAGATGCTCTATTGCTGAGCTACACCCCCAAGGTATTGCATATGGTTTTTTTTGTTGTTGTTTTTTCTGTTTTTTGTTTGTTTCTGAGCTAGGATTTCTCTGTGTAGCCCTGGCTGTCCTAGCCTCACTTTGTAGACCAGAGTGTATAGCATTTTTTTAGTTTATTTGTGCATGGGTGCCTTTGGAGCCCAGAGGAGGGCATCGGATCCTCTGGAGCTGGAATCACAAGCAGTTGTGAGCCACATAACATGGGTGCTGAGAACTGAACCCTGTCCTTGGCAAATGGGCTCTTAGCCACCGAACTATCTCTGTGCTGGAAAAGAACGGTCTCGATATGGCACAAGGAAATACAAATGAAGAGAAAACAAACCAGAGATGCGACGATTCCCTTTCTTTTTAATGTGTATGGCTGTTTTGCCAGAGTACATCAGGTGCGACCCTGGTACCCACAGAACTCAGAAGGCAACACCAAAAAACTATCTCTTACTCTCTCCTTTCCTCGTTAAAGACATGAACCACCATAACACACACACACACACACACACACACACACACACACACACACACACACTAACTAGCCCTGTCTCAAAAACATATCCCAGTACGTGGGAGGCAAAGGCAGGAGGATCTGAGTTGGAGGCCAGCCTGGTCTACAGAAAGAGTTAAAGGACAGTCAGAGCTACACAGAGAAACCCTGTCTTGAAAAAAGAAAAGAAAACAAACTAACAAAACTAACAGAGCCTGGAGAGGGCAGTTGCTGCTCTCATGTGACACTCTAGTTTTATTCCTAGAACCCATATTAATTCCAGGGTCCAACACTCTCTTCTGGTCTTCACAGGGATCTGCACTTATGTGTGTACATATCCCCACACAGATACATAATTAAAAATGGAATAAAATCTAGGAACACACGCCTTTAATCCCAGCATTTGGGAGGTAGAGGCAGGTAGATTGCTGTGAGTTCAAGGCCAGCCTGGTCTACAAAAGCAAGTCCAGGACAGTCAAGGACACACAGAGAAACCCTGTCTCAAAAAACCAAAAAAAATCTAAGAACAAAGCCAACCAAATAAATAAAAGTTGATCTGGCGGCCAGGCAGTAATGGCATATGCTTTTAACCCCAGAACTCTGGAGGCAGAGAAAGGCGGGTCTCTGTGAGTTCAAGGCCAACCTGATCTACAAATCGAGTCCAGGACAGCCAGGGCTACATAGAGAAGCCCTCTTTTGAAAAAACAAAAACAAACAAACAAAAAAGTTGATCTGGCCTTGGTGGCTCACACATTTAATCCCAGCATCCTGAGGCCGGTGGATTTCTGTGAGTTCAAGGCCAGTCTGGTCTAAAAATAAATAAACAAAAGGTGAGGGGTGACCCAATGGAAAGATTAGGGCATACTAAGGAAGTGAGCAAATCAGTGAGATGTAAGGAGAGCCTGGCTTCTCTTTCTTTGTAACTTTTAACTTTATTATTATCATCGTGTACCTTATGCGTGTAGTCATGCCTGAGCCACAAGGTGTACATGTGGACATTCAAGGACAGTGCTGTTCCATTTTCTTGGCCTGTGAAAGTTTATTCAGACCCTTCATTTGCATTTGTCCCTCGCACAGTCACTTTCATAATCGCCCCGGAAGATCCCAGCGTCTTTAGGCTTGGCAGGAGGGTACTTACCTACGTAGCCACTTTGCTGGCCCTCTGTTTCTTTCTTTTTGAAGAGAGGAAATAAGAAAGGACAAAGGTAAGGCTTCTCTGAACACCACTGCAAAGTGTAAGCGAATGTGCAATCTATGAAGACAGCAACACAGATGTGAAGATGGATGCTTGCATGTACAAATGCACCCACCCATCAAAGGGCAATGAACCCATTTAATAGCGACCTCATCATGATCTCTAAGTACGGTTGTCCTTGGAGATGCTGGTTCAAGAATCTCTACCACTATGCTGAAGGGTGGGGTGGGGGGTGCATGGCTTTAATCCCAGGACTCCCAGGCAGAGGCAGACAGATCTCTGAGTTTGAGGCCAGCTTGGTCTACAGTGTGTTCCAGGACAGCCAGGGCTATACAGAGAGACCTTGTCTCAAAATTCCCCCTCCAAAGTAAAACAAAAACCAAAAATCCTAACCACAACCTAATCCAAGGATGCTGAGATGTTCAAGCCTATCACATAAAATGTTATTGTAGCTGGGCGTGGTAGCGCACACCTCTAACCCCAGCACTAGGGAGGCAGAGGCAGGGGATTTCTGTGTATCTGAGGCCAGCCTGGTTTACAGAGTGAGTTCTAGGACAGCCAAGGCTATTACACAGAGAAACCCTGTCTTGAAAAGCAAACAACAAAAATAAATAAATAAATAAATAAACCAAAAATGTTATTCTACGAGCAGGGGGTGTGGCTCAGTGGTAGAGCACCTGCCTAGAATCCCCCAGTGAGGGGCTGGGGGGTGGCTCAGTGGTAGAGCCCCTGCATAGAATCCCCCAGTGAGGGGCTGGGGTGTGGCTCAGTGGTAGATCACCTGCCTAGAATCCCCCAGTGAGGGGCTGGGGTGTAGCTCAGTGGTAGAGCACCTGCCTAGAATCCCCCAGTGAGGGGCTGGGGTGTGGCTCAGTGGTAGAGCACCTGCCTAGAATCCCCCAGTGAGAGGCTGGGGGTGTGGCTCAGTGGTAGAGCACCTGCCTAGAATCCCCCAGTGAGGGGCTGGGGTGTGGCTCAGTGGTAGAGCACCTGCCTAGAATCCCCCAGTGAGAGGCTGGGGGTGTGGCTCAGTGGTAGAGCACCTGCCTAGAATCCCCCAGTGAGGGGCTGGGGTGTGGCTCAGTGGCAGAGCCCCTGCCTAGAATCCCCCAGTGAGGGGCTGGGGTGTGGCTCAGTGGCAGAGCCCCTGCCTAGAATCCCCCAGTGAGGGGCTGGGGTGTGGCTCAGTGGCAGAGCCCCTGCCTAGAATCCCCCAGTGAGGGATTGGGGTATCTCAGTGGTAATACACCTGCCCAGAACTCCCCTGTTAGTTAATAGAACGTGGTTAGGCAGCAGAACACTTGCCTAGCATGTGCAGGTGCCTATGTTCACTCATTAGGGAACACTGAACAAAGAACTAAAACAAGAAAAAAGATTCTCAAAGTCTCAAAAGTATTGAGGGGAGGGGGCGTGGCACACACCTGTAATCCCAGCACTCAGGAGGCAGAGACAGGAGGATCACTGATTTTGTGGCCTCCAGGGCTACAGACAGAAACCCTGTCTTGGACAAAAGAAGTCTTAGGTGATTGACATTAATGTCATGCTTTGAATCCACACAGGACAGCAGCAGAAACCAGCCTCATTGTTGGGATGCTTCTGTTGGAAGTGCAAAAGGATGGTTCAATCAAGAGGAAATGGCGGAGTAAACCCAAATGAGAGAGTGGTTCAGATGTCAAGGTCATAAAAACAGCACAGGCTGCACATCATCTGGGTTGAGACTAGGGAACAAGCAGGTATGATACATGGTCCCACGCTAGATTTGAAAAAAAAAATTTACTTAATTTCATGTGATTGGTGTTCTGACCCCATGCATGTCTGTGTGAAGGCATTGGGTCTCCTAGAACTGGCGTTACAGACGATAGTTGTGAGCTGCCTTGTGGGTGCTGGGAATCAAACCCAGGTCCTCTGGAAGAGCAGCCAGTGCTCTCAACCCCCGAGACGTCTCTCCGGCACCTTATAATAGATTTCTACTTTAAAGGGATTGTCTTGCAGACACTACAGAGCGATGTGAAATTGGGATGAAAAAAACCTGAGCCTAGTGTGGTGGCACACACGCCTTTAATCCCAGAACCCAGGAGGCAGAGACAGGTCTCTCTCTCTCTCTCTAAGCTTGAGGCCAACCTGGTTTACACAGTGAGTTCCAGGACAGCCAAGGGCTACACAGAGAAACCGTGTCTCAAAACAAAGGCCCTTGACTTGGAAATGTAGTTCAGTTAGAGAGCTTGCCTGGCAGCGCATGTTTGGGATATAGTAGTAACAGTATAGAGTGGATGTTCAAGGTATTTATTGATAAGGAGCTGGGTGCTGGTGAGACATGTTTTTAATCTCAGAAAGCAGAGGAAAGTAGATCGCTGAGTTCAAGGCCAGCCTGGTCTATGAAGGATAGCCAGGGCTACACAGAGAAGCCCTGTTTGAAAAACCAAAAATAAACTCAACAACAACAAAACCATATTGGTAACACCGCCTTCGGATTTTTTTGTCCCTGCTTTGCTGTTGCAAGACATAGGTGGAGCGCCCCCTGGGGGCGAAGGGAGGCAAGACTTGGGGAAAAGGGCCGAGGCCTTCCAAGGTGTAAGAGGGAGGTGTGCTTGCTCCTTGCCCTAGTCTGTCCTTCAGTAGGTGGAGTCTGCTGGGGAGTGCCTTGCCTGGAAGGGCAAAGGGCTCTGCCTTCTGCTGGCCTCAACCAACTGAGTCTCCTGTCACCAGGCAGTCACTCTCTAGGACCATCGAAAGGTAAGCGTCCCCAGCTTACTCACTATTATTTCCTGGGGACTATGTGGGAACCTCTTTCTCTTTGGGAGTTCCAAACACTGTCCGCTCTGTTGAACCAGGCCATTCCTGAATAAGACCCAAAGTCCTATGGTCTACTTCCCAGCTAGCCAGGCTAAGTTTCTCGTGGGGCTTTACATGATGAGGGTGGAGCGCCCCCTGGAGGCATAGGGTGGAAAGACTGGAAGGAAACAGCATAAGGTAGGTAGTGGCCGGAGTTAAGGCCAAGGCAGAAGACTTGGGGGGGGGGGTGCCTTCTCATTCATACAAAGCCCAAATCACTGCCTTCTTACCCATCACCCTCCAACAGAACCCAGAATCCTGAGCGGCTGAAGCACTGGGGGACATCCGGCCAGAGCCCTCCCTGGAGCAAGTCCTGCAGGAGCGGGATGAAGCCATTGCTAAGTGAGAGAAACTGCAGGAGAGGGTCGGAGGGGGGGTGGGGAAAGACCCTTTCCTGCTAGAGGAGAGGAAGGGGACTCCAGACATCTCTGGAAGATAGGCACTAGAAAACACACACACACACACACACACACACACACACACACACAAACACCACCCCATCCCATCCCATCCCCGCCTGCTGCCTGCAGGAAACAAGCTGTGGAAGCTGAGCTGGACTCCTGTAGAGCCAGGCTGCGCACAGTGGAGGCTCAGCTGCTGGAGGTCCTGCAGGAGAAACTGAGGCTGAAGCAGGAGGTGGAGTCCTGGGAGGTAGGGTGGGGCCTGTGGCTCTCGGGAGGCTCGGAAGGCACCCCTCAGTCCCCTGGGATCGCCTTGAACCTGCTGTCTTCTCCTGGGCCCAGGAGGACATGCAGCAGATGGTTCGAGAGCGGGTGCAGAGTCAACTGCAGCGAGAGTCCAGGCCTGCTCCGGGCACACAAGGGAACCCAAGTGCTGGCAGGAGCCCCTGGTTCCAGCTCTCACAGAGCCAGAGGGGACGATGGTGGTGAAAACGGATCCCACAACTCTCAGGGGACTGTCTTTAATCATTAAAGTGTTGGACCCCCTCTGTGCCCCTTAGTCCTCTCTGTGCCCACCTGAGCTTTTCTGTGTGGAAGCAAAGGAACAAGTTGCGTGCTCTTTTAAAGACCCACTTCTTTTGTTTGTTTGTTTGTTTGTTTGTTGTTTTTTCTCTTTTTGGTTTTTCAAGACATGGTTTCTCTTGTAGTCCTGGCTGTCCTGGGACTCACTCTGTAAATCAGGCTGGCCTCGAACTCACAGAGATCCTCCTGCTTCTGCCTCCTGAGTGCTGGGGATTAAAGGCGTGCGCCACCATGCCCGGCTAAAGAGCTACTTCTTAAGCCAAGAAGCTGTTGACAGCATCCATGAAGTCTTGGGGTTTGTCGCTGTGGACCCAGTGGCCAGCATTAGACACGGTCTGGATCTGGGCTTGAGGAAAGAGCCGCCTAATCTCCGAGTGGTGGCTGGGTCTGGCCGCCATAGTAAAGCCGATCCAGATGGCAATAAGTGAGAGAGAGACAGAGAGAGAGAGAGAGAGAGAGAGAGAGAGAGAGAGAGAGAGAAGAGGGGAAGAGGGAACAGGTGAGAATTAGAGTTACATGAGCCTGTATGCCCAGTGGCCTTTCCAGGCTCCCAGATACCCCATGGCCACACCCAAGGACCCCCCCCCCCCATCCGCACAGGCTCCCACAGCTGGGAACCAGTAAAACATGCCCCTCCCTGTGGTCCCACACTGGCTTACTGTACATATTTAGAATTTCCACCACACAGAAAGAGAGTGGGCCCCGGGTAGGATCCAAGCTGCTGTGGGAAGGTCAAAATCTTGTCCAAGTGCTGCGCTAAAATATCCAGGTTCACTCTCCAGGAGAAGCGTCCATCTACCTCCACCAGGTTAGTGAGGAGGAACTGCCGAACACTCGGGTCCTGTTGCAGGGAGGAAGGGGGGATCCGGCAGCTGTGAAGGGCTCTCTGTGAGGCCCACTTACCATTTTTTCCTCTGACACGTCTTAGTCTACAACACCACGGGAAGGGGGGGTGCGCAAGAGGAGTGTGTTATCACCTTGACAACGGAGCTGAGCTGTCTATCCACCAGTTTTCGGGCCTGGGAATGGGGCACCTTCTCTGGGATATCAACGGCCTTCATGGCTGTTATGAAGTCTCCCAGGTAGGATCCAGGTGTGGTTCCTACTGGGCTTATGTCTACGACGACCAGTCGCTCCACAACATCTGGCTGTTGAGAATCAGAGCACAACAGGTCCCAAACAAACTCACTGTACCTCACTCACTCCAGAGTAATCTCTGGAACCTGACCGCCAGAGGTGGGGCTGGGTCTCACATTATTAGCTGGGCACTTAAGGTTCACAGTGCATCAAGAGGGGGTGGGGGGGGGAGTGCAGATCACCTTCTGCAGTGCCAAGAGCATGGCTGTCTTTCCTCCCATGCTATGGCCAACGAGGACGCAGGGCATCAGGCCCAGCTGTGGCAAGAGGCCCTGGAGGTCCTGACTCATGGCCTCATAGCTTGCGTCTGTACTGTGGGGGCTGCTGCCATGGTTCCGGGCATCAACTGTCAGCACCTGAGGAGTGGGGTGAAATAGGAGGAGTGGTGTTACCCTGATTCTGGAGAATAGAAAGCCTTGTAGGGGCTATGGGAGATTATGTGCGGGCCAAAGGTCAAATAAAAAAAAAATTTTTTTTTGAGACAGGGTGTCCATGTATATATAGTCCTGGGTGTTTTGGAACCCTCTTTGTAGGCCAGGCTGGTCTCGAACTCACAGCGATCCGCCTGCCTCTACCTCCCGAGTGCTGGGATTAAAGATGTGTGCCACCATGCCCAGCTCCCAGAGGTCAATCTTGAGTGTCTTCTTTAGTAGATACCCACTTACTCCTTGGTTTTATTATGTGCGCGCGCGCGTGTGTGTGTGTGTGTGTGCGCGTGTATGTATGTGTATGCAAGTATGTGCGTGGACACACATGCCATGGTGTACACATGGAGGTCAAATGGCAACCTGAGGTGCCAAGGAGAGAGGACATGCAGACCAAAAGAGGAGCCGAGTACCAAGAGAGCACATGGCCGAAATGGCTGGGTTATATAGGAAAGAGAAGCCGTGGGAAGGCAGCGAAGCCGCTGGGCTGTAAAGGTTTATGGTAAGGAGTGGGGGTGACAAGAGCGGAGAGGCGTGCCTGGTAGAGTAAGTCAAGAGACCAGCGTGTGTTTTGGTATGCTAACGGGCACCAGAATTTTGTCCTGGTTCCTTTAGGACCCGACGGAGGGAACGGTGGAGGTCGTTACCATAAATGAACTAACTGGAAGGCACCTTGCAGGGCCAGGCTTCCTCTTAGGTGTTTTCTGGGTTACTGTGCGCACCGCAACTTTTCATTTATCAACAAGAGTCCACTGCCCTCCTACTTCCCCTTTAGCCACCGCCCACCCATGCACCGCCCCACCCGGAAGCTCACCCTCCTGCCGGTCCTCTGAACCATCGCCTTGGCGATGGAGTTGAAGTTGGTTTTGCTGCCGAAGAGTCCATGCAAAAAGACGATGGCTGGGAGTGTTGTCTCTCCATCTAGAAGCGTATAGGACAGCGGCAGCGGCCTGGAAAGTGGGGTCCACCATGGAGGAAGGGGGGAGGGGAGGAGAGTGAAGGAGAGAAGGGGCGGGGCCAAAGGAGGGGCGGGGCCAGCCTGGCCGCGTGGGAAGAGGACCAGTGGTGTGCTACCCTCCCGGTGTCCTTGACTGACCTGGGATCGGCGTTTCCTTGGCCACTACTGAACGCGACAGATACCGCTGAGCACCTGGGAGAGGAGGCACCAAGTGTCCCACGGGGGACTCTCCACGCTCGGGCCCAGCGGAGCATGCCCAAACAGCCCACAAAATGTACTTCCTAGAGATGTCCTGCGCACGCTCCGCCTCCCAGAACCCTGTAGGTTTCTAACTAGGGCTCCGCCTACCTCTCTGCCCCCATCGAGTCGCCAATCCAGGTCACGTGGCCTAATGTAAACTAGGCGCTCAGTTCAGCCCACTCTTTGCACCGTTACCCAATGCAGACGCTTCTTGGGCGGAGCTGTCAGTGCTAGCTCCAACCCTGGCACATTACGTTTTTACCTGCAGCCACTTAGAGTCTGGTCTGTGGGACTAGCTGTCTTGGTTACGCGCTGGGCGTAGCCATACAACGCTGGCCCTGCCCCTTACACCATTACGCAATTCCTGCAGACACTGCGAACTGCTTAGAGCCTAGCTCCTGACCAGGACCAGGGCGGTGCCATATAGGACTGGCCCCGCCTCTTGGGCATTACACTATCTCTTTCAGACCTGTGAGCCCCTGTCACACCCGGGGCGTGGCACGCCCCTCACTCACTGCTTTGTTCTTTGCACCATCTATCGCCATAGCCACTGAAGGACAATTGGACATGGGCTTCTTGACCACGCTCTGGGCGGAGCCACCGGAGACTTAAGGATCGCCCCTTGCATCATTCCGTAATTTTCACTTTCAAGTCTCTACGAGCTCTGCTCCTTGGCCACGCCCTACTACGGGTGGTCTCTTGCGTGATTTCGCAATCCCTCAAGAGGTTGCAGCTCCGGAAGGTCACTCCCTTGGCCCCGCCCTGGGCGGAGCCACCTAAGATTCTGGCCCTACCCCTTGCGTCATTACGTAATCCTTTCTGATTCCGTGCACACCTCCCAGAGCACATTGGTAATGTCTTAGGCCAAACCCCAGTCTTCTAGAGTTCTCCCGATTTGACCGGAGGTCTTCGGGTCAAAGAGCATGGGGCGCGTCCCTGGCAAGCTGAAGGCATCCTTTCTTGGCTGGCGAGCAGACCCTACCTGGCCGGCTCTTCTGTCCTCAGGCACAGCCCTGGGTGGATGCCATGCTCTTGGTGCCGCCAGCAAGGGCAGGAGGCGCCAGGAGTGGCTCTTGTTCCAGAGCCTGCCAGCTCGGTGGCGCCATGCTTCCACAGCTGGGGGCCATGTCAGGCTTCCTAGAGCATGAATGCTTTGTTTCTCTTAAGTCCCCTCAAGAAACAGCTAGGAGGGAGCTGGAGAAATGGCCCAACAGTTAAGAGACCTGAGTGGTCTTCCAGAGGACCAGAGTTCAGTTCCCGTAACCCACATGGCAGATCTCAACTGTGTGTAACTTCAGGATCTGACACCCTCACATAGAAATACAGCAAAAACCAGCCGGGCGGTGGTGGCGCACGCCTTTAATCCCAGCACTCGGGAGGCAGAGGCAGGCAGATCGCTGTGAGTTCGAGGCCAGCCTGGTCTACAAAGTGAGTCCAGGATGGCCAAGGCTACACAGAGAAACCCTGTCTCGAAAAACCAAAAAAAAAAACCAAACAGCAAAAACCCAATGCACGTTAAAACTAAGAGGAAGAGGCAGGCCGGGCGTGGTGGCGCACGCCTTTAATCCCAGCACTCGGGAGGCAGAGGCAGGCGGATCGCTGTGAGTTCGAGGCCAGCCTGGTCTACAAAGTGAGTCCAGAACAGCCAAGGCTACAAAGAGACCCTGACTCGAAAAACCAAAAAAAAAAAAAAAAAAAAAAAAAGAGGAAGAGGCTTTCCAGGTCATCTTCACCGTGATGTAGGTCATTATGGAAAGACCCAGGATCAACCCCGGGCCAGGGGTTTGTGTGTAATTACAAAAGCCTTGAATAGATATGGCTCCAGGTGTGGTGGCACACACTTGTGATGCCAGGATATCGAGGCAGGCGGATCTCTGAATTCAAGGCCAGCCTGGTCTATACAGTGAGTTCCAGGACAGCCAGGACTACACAAAGAAACCTTGCCTTGAAAAAGAAAAGAAAAAAGAAAAAAAAAGGAAGAGAAAAAGAGCTCTAGAGAGAGAGCGCACAAGCCAAGATTAGCAACATGCCATTTACCAGCAGTGAAATCACTTCCTACAGGAAGTCTAGTGAGAGTCCATTTTTGGTTCCAGGCCCCTTCTGCTGCGGTGTACCCTTTCACAGTTCGGAGCTGTTTTGTTTGTTTGTTTTTGTTTTATTTTTTGAGACAGGGTCTCTCTGTGTAGCCTTGGCTGTCCTAGACTCAATTTATAGACCAGGCTGGCCTCGAACTCACAGCAATCCACCAGCCTCTGCCTACTGAGTGCTGGGATTAAAGGCCCTGGAGCTGTTTTTGTCATAGCAAGCACACCTGCTGGAGAGCCTTCAGGACTCCTTGCCACTATACCTGAGATTCGAGTAGCACTTAAAGGCCTCAGTCAAATCCATCCCAGAGTCCCCAGCCAAGCACCATATCTTTGATCTTTTGTTTTGTTTTGTTTTTTGACACAGGGTTTCTCCATGTAGCCTTGGCTGTCCTGGACTGGCTTTTTAGATAAGGCTGGCCTCGAACTCACAGAGATCTGTTTGCCTCTGCCTCCCAAGTGCTGCCCAGCATGCCTTTGGATCACCAAGTGGCTAGAGAGAGGGCCCAGCAGTTAAGAAGTATGACTGTTCTTCCAGAGGAACTGGCTTTCTTTCTTTCTTTCTTTTTTAAAAAGATTTATTTATTCATTATGTATACAATATTCTGCCTGCAGGCCAGATCTCATTATAGGTGGTTGTGAGCCACCGGCTGGTTGCTGGGAATTGAACTCATGACCTTTGGAAGAGCAGCCAGTGCTCTTAACCTCTCAGCCATCTCTCCAGCCCCTGGCTTCGTTTCTAGGCACCCACATAGCAGCTCACAACTGTCTGTAACTCCAGTTCCAGGGGATCCAGTGCTGTCTTCTGGACTCCATGGGCACTTCAGGCATGTGATGCATGGCCTGGTTTGCACAGTGAATTTCATGATAGCCAGGGCTACATAGACTCTGTCTCAAACAAAACAAAATAAGACAAACAAAGAATATATTTCCATGATGGATTGCTTGTTTCCTTAATTCATGACTCTCTGGGTTCAAATTTTCACCCCACACCCCCCTCTCCAACACACACACACACACATACACACACACACACACACACATACACACACACACACACACAAGTATTTAAGAGCACTGGAGAAATATTTGGCAAAACTCTCTCAGGAATCTGGTCAAGTGCCCACTAACCAGACATAGAGATACAATGAGACTAGGACATGTCTGAAACAGGCTGTGTACCAACTCCCAGAGTTCATCTCTCCGCAGGAGGGGACTCCACAGCTGTTCTGTTCTATTCTGAGTTAACAAAGGGTCCTTCCAGACTGTCATTGATCTGTTGGCCTCAGAGAGTTATTAGATTTTTTTTTTTTAATTGAGGCCGGATGTGGTGGTGCACGCCTTTAATCCCAGCACTTGGGAGGCATAGGTAGGAAGATCCCTGTGAATTCGAGGCCAGCCTGGTCTACAAAGTGAGTCTAGAAGAGCCAAGGCTATACAGAGAAGCCCTGTCTCGAAAAAAATAAATTTATTTATTTTTATTAATTTATTATGTATACAATATTCTGCCTGCATGCGTGCCTGCATGTGTGCCTGCATGCCAGAAGAGGGCACCCTATCTCATTATAGATGGTTGTGAGCCATCATGTGGTTTCCGGGAATTGAACTCAGGGCAGCCAGTGCACTTAACCTCTGAGCCTTCTTGCCAGCCCCAACTTATTAGATGTTTGACAGGGACATCTGAGCTCTATTTGATTCAGGGCGGGGAAAGACCTATCTGTTATTTTCTTTCTTTTTCCTAACTTTGCTTTTAGATTTATTTTTATTTTATATATATGGGTATTTAGCCTGCATATATGTCGGTGTACCACATGCGTGTCTGGTGCCCACAGAGGCCAGGTAAAGGTGTTGGATCCCCTGGAGCACAGATGGTTGTGAGTCACCATGTGTAGGTGCTGGGAATCAAACCCGGTTCCTCTGAAAGATCAACAAGAACTCTTAACCACTAAGCCATCTCTCCAGCACCCTCTTTGTTTGACTCTTTGTTTCTTTTGCTTTTTTGAGACAGAGTTTTTCTGTGTAGCCTTGGCTGTCCTGAACTCTGACCATGCTAGCCTTGAACTCACAGGGAGGCACCTGCCTCTGCCTCCCCAGTGCTGCCATCATGCCCTGCTAAATTCTTTTTTTTAAAACATGTATTTATTTATTTTTATTTATTGTACATCTACGTGTATCTTTCTGTGTGTTTCTCGTGTGTGTGTGTGTGTGTGTGTGTGTGTGTGTGTGTGTGTGTTTCTGTCTGTCTGTCTGGATGCAAAAGTGTCACAGCACACATGCAGAGGTCAGCAAACAACTTGAGGGAATCTCCTCTTCTTTCTCCGTGTAGGATCCAGGGGTTGAACTCATGTCATTATACCTCGCCGCAAGTGCCTTTATCCACTGAGCCCACTCACCAGCCCCCGGAGCCAAAGGGTTCATAGTTCTGTAGGGGAAAAGTAGTGTTGTTAAACAGTTTCTGACCAGTCAACTTTCTGTCTAGCCAGCTCACCCCAACCTGGCACACAACCTTTGAGCACAATGCCCAAGAGCAAGCCAAATAGCCCAGATCTGGTGTCAGGAGCCGCCTTGAGGACAGACATAATCCCGCTACCTCTTCCCCCCCCCCCCCCCCATCAGCCATGTGGTCACCTGGCTTGCTCAAGGCCGAACCTGGCAAGCAGAAAAACCAGCTGGAGTGAAGGTCCCAGGTGAACATTCCAGAGAGAGTAGTAGTGGGAGGGACAGAGAATCGGAGAATCCGGTAAAACTCTCTGGGCACGGTCTGGGGATGGCCTGTTGGGGGAGAGTCATCCCAGAGCTGTCCAACCTTTCCCAGCTTGTTGGCCAAGCCTGGGAATATCCGTTGGTTGGCTTCCAGCAACTCTAAGAATGCTTAGAGTACATTCTCCTCTTGTGCGTGTTGGACAAGGGCTGTGTACTCCTGGGCCATAGCTCCTAGCCCCCCCCCCCATATTATACTTTTTTTTTTTTTTGAGACAGGGTTTCTCTGTGTAGCCTTGCCTGTCCTGGACTCGCTTTGTAGACCAGGCTGTCCTCGAACTCACAGCGACCCACCTGCCTCTGCCTCCTGAGTGCTGGGATTAAAGGCATGTGCCACCACCGCCCCGTCCCCGCCCCCCCCCTTTTATAACATTTATCGTATGTCTTTACGTGTGTTGCCAACATGTGGAGTCAGAGGACAAATGGTGATCAGTTCTCTCCTTCCATGTAGGTCCCAAGGACTGAAGTCAAGTCATCACCACTGAGCCATCTTGCTCAGCCCATCCTTATTTTATCCCAAAGGAAAGAAAGAAAACGAAGTTACCCAGCTCGAGTCACTAACGTGGTTCAAGCTAGATTCCTTCCCAGTCTCCATCTTCCACCTAGTCTAGGGCCCTCATAATTTCGTCATTGCCCCTCGGGCTGCAAAACCAGGACCTAAGAGATATATGTATGTGGCTTGGCTGGAAAGCAGAGACACTGCACCCTGGCGGCGAACGGGCGGCGAACGGGTTAAAGCTGGAGGCCCGCAAGCGTCCTGTTAACCGCACCTGGCTCAGTATCGGTCACGTGGCCGCCAGGGTTTCACCTGCCCTGCTGGGCAGGGACAATCAGGCTGCTTGTTCCCTAAGCCTGTCGCCATGGTGACAGGAGTGTGCCTGGGGAGGTCACTAGGGGCAAATTCCTGCCTGCTGGCCCGGGTGTGGCAGGGATGTCAGCTGCATTGCAGCTTGTTTAGGGGTTCCCTGAGGGCCCCTGGAGGTTCCAGATTGGGCTCATCCTCCCAAGGGCCCTACCCCCACCCTCTGTATGTTTTCCCACCTCACCACCTGAGGTCCTGTTTCTCCATCAGCCTGGCGTCTCCCCAGCTTTTGAACGGAGAGGTTGAGAAATCTGTTGATGCTTTCTTGTACATTCTCTAGTTTAAACCACACAGGAGTTAGGAACGTTTTATGACCCACAACGTTTTTTTGCTTGTTTATTTATTTGGAATTTTGTTTTTGTTTTGTCGTGGACTCGATTTGTAGACCAGGCTGCTTTCGAACTCACAGAGATCCCCTTGCCTCTGCCTCCCGAGTGCTGGGCTTAAAGGCGTACGCCACCACGCCCACTAGTTTATTTTATTCAATGTCTATGGTGGTGGTTGGTTTGTTTTCTGTTTTTGCCTGCATGTGTGCCTGCATACCATATGCACGCCTAATGGCAGGGGAGGTCAGATGAAGGTGGCAGCTTCCCCGTGGACAGGAGTTATGGACAATTGTGAACCACCATGTGTGTGGTGGCAGGGGTCCTCTGCAAGAGCAAAAAATGCTCTTAACCACTGAGCCATCCCTTCAGCTCCTGAACACAATTATAATTAAATTGAATATTTATTTATGTTGAGGCAGGGCCTCGCATAGTTTAGGATGCTGAGAATTGAACCCAGGTTCAGAATGGAAGAGCAGTCAGTACTCTTAACGCCCTGAGCCATCTCTCTAGCCCTGTTTATTTATTTTTAAGTGTTTGTTTCTATTTATGTATATGTGCCTGTGTGAGTGTGGGCCACAACGTGCAAGTGTCCTCGGAGGCTAGAAAAGGGCATCAGATCCTCTGACGCTAGAGTTACAGATAGTAGCTGTAATCCCAGCACATGGGAGGCAGAAACTGGTGGGTCTCTATGAGTTAGAGTTCGAATCCAGCCTGGTCTACAAAGCGAGTTCAGGACAGCCAAGGCTCCAGAGAGAAACCCTGTTTTGAAAAACCAAACAAACGAGTGAACAAACAAAATAGCTCCAGTGCTAGGGAAGGGCAGCCAGCACTCTTAAACTGCTGAGCTGTCTCTCCACCTCCTTATTTATTTTGTGGTTCTGGGAAAGAAGGCTGGCTTTGAATAGGTAAGTACTCTACTCCTGAGGCAGGCTTTTTTTTTTAAGTGGGCTGTCACGATGTTTCTCTTCTTGTTGCTGTGGCCAGGGCAATTCATGGAAGGCAGGGTTTATTGCAGGTCACAGTTCTAGTGTTCAGTTGGTTTAGTAGGGACGTCACAACAGCAGGGGCGTGAGGCGGTTGGCCACAGTGTATCCACAGACAGGAAGCAGAGAAAGGTGAAACCTGGTGCTCAGCTCGCTTTCTCCTTTTAATTCTGTCCTGGATCTCAGTCCAAAGGTTCTCAAAGATTTAGCCGGACAGTAGTGGCACATGCCTTTAATCCTAGTACTTGGGGGCAGAGGCAGATGGATCACTGAGAGTTCGAGGCCAGCCTGGTCTACAAAGGGAATCCAGGACAGTCAAGGCTACACGGAGAAACTCTGTCTCAAAAAAAGAAAACAAAACAAACAAGCAAACAAACAAACAAACAAAAGACCAGAGATTTGTCTGCTAGATGATTGAGGATCCTGGCAGTTTAAAAATTAATGATAGGGTTGGAGAGATGGCTTAGAGGTTAAGAGCACTGGCTGCTCTTCCAAAGGTCCTGAGTTCAGTTCCCAGCAACCACATGGTGACTTATAACCATCCATAATAAGATCTAGTGCCCTCTTCTGGTATGCAGGTACATAATAAATAAATCTTTTTAATTAATTAATTTATTTATTTATTTTTGGTTTTTCGAGACAGGGTCTCTCTGTGTAGCCTTGACTGTCCTGGACTTGCTTTGTAGATCAGGCTGACCTTGATCTCACAGAGACCCGCCTGCCTCTGCCTCTCGAGTAAATCTTTTAAAAAAAAAATATTTATTTATTTATTTATTATGTATACAATGTTGTATCTGCATGTACAACTGCACACCAGAAGAGGGCACCAGATCTCATTATAGATGATTGTGAGCCACCGTGTGGTTGCTGGGAATTGAACTCAAGACCTTTGGAAGAACAGTCAGTGCTGTTAATCTTTGAGCCATCTCTCCAGCCCAATAAATCTTTTTTTTTTTTTTGGTTGTTGTTTTTTGTTTGTTTGTTTGTTTTGTTTTTCAAGACAGGGTTTCTCTGTGTAGCCTTGGCTGTCCTGGACTCACTTTGTAGACCAGGCTGGCCTCAAACTCATAGTGATCCGCCAGCCTCTGCCTCCCGAATGCTGAGATTAAAGCCGTGTGCCACCACGCCCATCTCCCCAATAAATAAATCTTAAAAAAGAAAAGAACATTAATTTTAGCCATCAGGCTCACAGCCCCTCTTACCCTTCCAAGTACGGAATCATGGGGGTAACCACACTAGGCACAAGCATGCTCACAAATCTAGCAGCCTGTTCCCCTTGAGAAATGCCTTCCTAAAGGTTATAATCCCATTTTAGCAGGGTGTGCTGGCACACACCTTTAATCCTAGCACTTGGGAGGCAGAGGCAGGCAGATCTCTGTGAGTTCGAGGCCAACTTGGTCTACAAAGTGAGCCCAGGGCAACCAAGGCTACACAGGGAGACTTTTGTCTCGGGGGAAAAAGGAACAGCAAAAACAAAAACAAAAAACCATCTTCTCTGCCTGCCCGAGCCTTTGTTTACTGAAGATCTGCTATATGCGGAGGTCTGGGACGTAAGAAGGAGCCCAGATCAGCTCAGATGGAACAGATGCTAATACATCTGCGCGCGCGCGCGCACGCACGCACGCACACACGCGCGCGCGTGCACACAAACATATTTAGGGCTGGAGAGATGGCTTAGCCCTTAAAGGCTAGGCTCACAAAAAAAAAATTTTTTTTTTAAACAGAACTTCAGAAACAAGAAAGCTGCTAGCACTCAGGAGGCAGAGCCAGGCAGATCGATGGGAATTTGAGGCCAGCCTGGTCTACAAAGTGAGTCCAGGACAGCCAAGGCTACACAGAGAAACCCTGTCTCGGAAAAAACAAAAACAAACTCCCAAAACAACAACAACAAAACTCCAAGAAATCTGGCCTGACCCTGGATCACCTAAGATACATCAAAAGAGACTGTTGAGTAAAAGCCCCGGAGGCTGAGGCGGTGTGGACTAGGTGAATGGGGCAGAGAATGTTCTAGAAGCCAGAACGCCATGTAACTATCTCTCTCAGGCAGAACATCCAACCCTTACTTGCTTTTGAGATGGGGTCCCCATATGCGCCTTAGGCAGGTACAGTGTGTTTGGATGGATGGTTTGAGGGCATGGAGCCCATCTCGAGAGGAAAGGCGTGGCACCAGGAACTGCTCATGCTGAAAACACAGGAAGCAAAGAGAAATGGGTGCTGCTTGCTTCCTCCACTGATTCAGTCCAGGATCCGAGCCCTTGGGATACTAACACCCATGTTCAGGGTGGATATGGCCAACTGGGTTCAGTCTCTCTGGGAACGTATTTACAGAGGTGTGTCATCGAGATGATTCTACCGGACAACCCCCAGCGCATCAGATTAATCAGTAACATTTCAGCCCTCGGCCGTTAATAGTTTATGCCTCCCTCCTCCCTCTATAAAACATGTTTAGCTCCCCTCTGACCTCAGACTCTTTTTGTTTAAGACATAATCCCCAGCGCTCCGGAAGCAAAGTCAGGCAGATCTCTGAGTTTGAGGCCAGCCTGGTCTACATACAGAACAAGTTCCAGGACAGCCAGAGCTACACAGAGAAACCCTGTCTCGAAAAACAAAAAACAAACAAACAAAAGACAGGCTCTCAAATAGCCAAGGTTGACGTTGAACTCAATATGCAGCCTAGGATGGTCTTAGACTCTGGATCCTCAACCTCTCTAATGCTGGGATTACAGGCATGTGATCTGGAACTTCCCCCCCCCCCCCAGACAGGGTTTCTCTGTGTAGCCTTGGCTCTCCTGGACTCGCTTTGTAGACCAGGCTGGCCTTGAACTCACAGCGATCCGCCTGCCTCTGCCTCTCAAGTGCTGGGATTAAAGGCGTGCGCCACCACTGCCGGGCTGAAACCCTGGCTCAAAAACCAACCAAACAAACAAACAAAAATTGTGACTCAGATTACATGTTTCTTTTCTAGAGGACCTAAGTTTGTCTCCAGCACAGCACCCATAACAAGTGTCTCACAGTGGCCTGTAACTCCAGCTCCAGGGGATCTGACACTCCCTGGATTCCTTACACACATACACACACACACACACACACACACACACACACACAGGATCTCACATAGCCTAAGCTGCCTTCGAACTTACTATGTAGCCAAGGATGACCTTAAACTCCTGATTCTTTTGTTCTGCCTCCTAAGTGCTGAGGTTATAGCTTGCAGCACCATGCCTAACAGCTATTTTTTTGTTGTGTTTGTTGTTTTGTTTTTAGTTTTTGTAGACAGTGTCTTGCTACACAACTCTGGCTAGCCTGAGACTCATTATATATAGTGATACATATACACATACATACATACATACATACATATATACGTGTGTATATGTATAGATAGGTAAATAGATGATAGATAAGATCGTGTGTGTGTGTGTGTGTGTGTGTGTGTGTGTGTGTGTGTAGAGAGAGAGAGATAGATGATATATCAGGCTAGCCTTGTACTTTCAGGGCTCCTCCTGCCTCTGTTTCCTATGTGCTGGGAGGGTTGGCATAAACCCCCATAATGTTCTTGAGTCTCCTCTACTTTGTTGGATTTGAGGTCCACTTGGGAGGTCTGAAGTTATACTGTTTGTAGCTGTCTCTGCAGGATGAAGCATCAAGGTTCGCCTCACAAAGAATTACAGAAAATGTCATTACACATCTAAGTCTGGTGACGGTCATTTGTAAATGCTGCAATGCCCTAAGCACATAGTGTCCCATTCACTGACTTCTCTTAAATCAACAAGCCACTGTTCCTTTGCTTGACAAATATTTACTAAGTGCCTGCTAAGGACAAGGATGACCTTCATTTTTATATCATTTAGGTTTTGCACGACTAGGGATGAATTTGGGGCTCAAGCATGCCAGGTAAACACTCTAGCTGCTGAGCCCCAATCCTGGTCCCTCATTGGGGAATTATAAACCAGCTTGCTATACCATTGAATGGTGACATCATCATCATCATCATCATCATTATTTTGGGTTTTATTTATTTATTTATTTATTTTTATATTTTGGTTTTTTGAGACAAGGTTTTTCTCTATGTTATCTTGGCTGTCCTGGACTCGCTTTGTAGACCAGGCTGGCCTCAAACTCACAGCAATCTGCCTGCCTCTGCCTCTCGAGTGCTTTTATTTTTATTTTATTTTTTTTAAAGATTAACTTATTTATTATGTACACAGTACTTTGTCTGCAGGTGCACCAGAAGAGGGTGCAGATCTCATTTTATTTTATTTATTTATTTATTTATTTTGGTTTTTTTTTTGAGACAGGGTTTCTCTGTGTAGCCTTGGCTGTCCTGGACTCGCTTTGTAGACCAGGCTGGCCTCGAACTCACAGCGATCCGCCTGCCTCTGCCTCCCGAGTGCTGGGATTAAAGGCGTGCGCCACCACGCCCGGCGCAGATCTCATTTTAGATGGTTGTGAGACACCATGTAGTTGCTGGGAATTGAACTCAGGACCTTTGGAAGAGCAGGCAGTGCTCTTAACCTCTGAGCCATCTCTCCAGCCCCTCGAGTGCTTTTAATCCCAGCACTCAAGAGGCAGAGGCAGGTAGATCTCTGAGTTGAAGCCAGCCTGGTCTACAGAGTGAGTTCCAGAACAGAGAAACCTTGTCTTGAAAACCCAAAATGGCCAGGTGTGGTGGTGCATGCCTTTAATCCTAGCATTCCGGAGGCAAAAGCAGGTGAGTTTGAGGCCAGCCTAGGCTACACAGAGAGACCTTGTCTCTGAAAAAAAAAATCTTATTTATGAGGACTTTTAAGATGGCTTAGTACAGGGACTGGGGAGATGGCTCAGTAGTTAAGAGCATTGGTTATGGCCAGGCATGGTGGCACACACCTTTAATCCCAGCACTTGGGAGGCAGAGGCAGGTGGATCTCTCTGAGTCTGAGGACAGCCTAGTCTACAAAGTGAGTCCAGGACAGCCATGGCTGCTACATAGAGAAACCTTGTCTTGAAAAAAACAAAAACAAAACAAGAGCACTGGCTGCTCTCCCAGAGGACTTGAGTTCAATTCCCAGCACCTAGCCTGGCAGCTAACAACCATCTGTATGTAACTCCAGTTCAAGGGGGTCTTTTGACCTTCTGATGGCACTAAGTACTCCTGTGGTGTACAGGCACATGTGTAGGCAAACTCATTATATATATAAAAATCAATATATCTAGATATCTGGATAGATAGATAGATAGATAGATAGATAGATAGATAGATAGATAGATAAAAGTGCTTGCTGCCAAGCCTGAGGACCTGAGTTTGATTCCAAGGACCCACATGGTGAAAGGAAAGAACTGTCTTTTTTTTTTTTTTTTGAGACAGGGTCTCTCTGTGTAGCCTTGGCTGTCCTGGACTCACTTTGTAGACCAGGCTGGCCTCGAACTCACAGCAATCCACCTGCCTCTGCCTCCCGAGTGCTGGGATTAAAGGTGTGCGCCACCACGCCCAGCGAGAGAACTGTCTTGCTAAATTGTCCTCTGACTGCTATGACCCTCTGGGTTTCAGGCAGTTACTACTTCCTCAATTCACCAGCATTTGTTCTAAAGACTTGGGAGCAGCTGGGAGTGGTGGCACATGCCTGTGATCCCAGCGCTCAGGGAGTCAGAGGAAGGTTCATCTTTGTGAGTTCGAGGCCAGCCTGGTCTACAAAGCGAGTCCAGGGCAGCCAAGGTTACACAGAGAAACTCTGTTTTGAAAAACAAACAAACAAACAAACAAAAAGCCTTAGAACACAATAGCTGTGGTGATCATGAAGAAATCATTAAAGAAATATGATTTGAGTTGCCTAGAATCCCTCAGTGAATGTTTAGGGACTTGGCTCAGTGGTAGAGCACCTGCCTAGAATCCCCCAGTGAGGGGCTGGGGTGTGGCTCAGTGGTAGAGCACCTGCCTAGAATCCCCCAGTGAGGGGCTGGGGTGTGGCTCAGTGGTAGAGCACCTGCCTAGAATCTCCCAGTGAGGGGCAGGGGTGTGGCTCAGTGGTAGAGCACCTGCCTAGAATCCCCCAGTGAGGGGCAGGGGTGTGGCTCAGTGGTAGAGCACCTGCTTAGAATCCCCCAGTGAGGGGCTGGGGTGTGGCTCAGTGGTAGAGCACCTGCCTAGAATCTCCCAGTGAGGGGCAGGGGTGTGGCTCAGTGGTAGAGCACCTGCCTAGAATCCCCCAGTGAGGGGCTGGGGTGTGGCTCAGTGGTAGAGCACCTGCTTAGAATCCCCCAGTGAGGGGCTGGGGTGTGGCTCAGTGGTAGAGCCCCTGCCTAGAATCCCCCAGTGAGGGGCTAGGGTGTGGCTCAGTGGTAGAGCACCTGCCTAGAATCCCCCAGTGAGGGGCTGGGGTGTGGCTCAGTGGTAGAACACCTATCTAGAATCCCATTGCACGTGCAAGGCCCTATTGTGGATCCTGGCACTGCAAAACAAGAAGGTGAAATGGTGAGGGGCTCATAATTGACAAATAATGGGTAAGTTATACTAGAAGGAATCATATCTGGTCTACTTTGTTGGATTTGTGGGGAAACTGAGGCTGGGGGTGGGTGGGAAGCACTTTCTCATCACTTCATGAAGCTAGCTCACAGCCTTCCAGCATCACATTTGCTGTGCTAAAAACCCCTTGATGAGGCTGGGGATGGGACTCAGCAGTTAACAGCCTGTACTGCTCTTGCAGGGGGTCTGAGTTCATTGCCGTAACCTCACTGGGCATCTCACAACTACTTGTAACTTTAGCCTCAAGGGATGTGACACCCTCGTATGGCCTTTGCTAGCATCTGTACACATTCCAACACACCTCCCCGATGTGGTGGCATACACTTTTAATCCCAGCACTTGGGAGGCAGAAGCAGGCAGATCCCTGTTCTGTTTCAAGCCAGCCTGGTCTACAAAGTGAGGCCCAGGACAGCCAAAGCTAAAATGAGAAACCCTATCTCGAGAAACAAAACAGAACAAAAACAAACAAACAAAAGGGCTTAACTGCTTAGCAGTTAAGAGCACTTGCTGCTCTTGCCAAGACCCGAGTCCTTTTAGCACCACTCACATGGTAGCTCACCACTACTTCCAGGAGACACAGTGTTCTTCTGGACTCTAAGAGCATTAGGCATGTGTGTGGTGCACATACATACATGCAGGCAAAATATGCATATAATTTTTTTGACAGGGTTTCTCTGTGTAGCCCTGGCTGTTCTGGAACTCAGTCTGTAGACCAGGCTGGCCTGGAGCTCACAGAGATCTGCCAAAGACAAAAGCAAACAAACAGCCGGGCATGGTGGCACACACCTTTAATCCCAGCACTTAGGAGGCAGAGGCAGGCAGATTGCTATGAGTTCGAGGCCAGCCTGGTCTACAGAAGTGAGGCCAGGACAGCCAGGACTGTTACACAGAGAAACCCTGTCTCAAAAAACAAGCAAATCAAAACAAAACAATAACAACAACAAAAACCCACCAAAAAAAGAAAGAAAAGAAAAGAAAAGAAAAAGCAAGCAAACAAATAACCTACAGCTGGGACAGTGGGACAACATTATCTGTTTTACAGATCTGAGCTAAAGGTCCACAGGTTCTGCAGAGGTCTCTCAGCCACCATCAGGAGCCCCATTTCTGGCTTGCTTCTTTACCAGCTTGGCAAAACCCAAGCATGTTGGCTTGGGTGACCTTTCCTGGATTGCTGGCAGGGCATGGAGAAAAAAAAAAGGCGGCTGTTTAAAGCTTACTGAAGACTTTGAGAGCCACAGTAAACACTGCAGTTGTGTCTGATGAAGCCTTTGCCTTTGGGTCCCTGCAGCAGGAAGAGCTCAAACTGGTGTGGCAAGATCAGGGTGGCCCCAGGCAACAATTTGACTGCAGGGCTTGGAACTGGGTATTCTAAAGAAACTCAGTGATTTTTCTCCCAAAGGCAGTCACCAGATTTGTATCTGTAAGCTCCTGGGTGGCTGGATGTACTAAAACATTCATGACAAAGATGCAAATTAATTAATCCCCACTAAACCCAGCATGGTACCTGGTAGTCTTTTGTTGTGTTTTCTTTGTTGGTTTTGAGACAGGGTCTCACTAAACAGCCTAGACAGGCCTGGAACTCACTCTGCAGAAGTAGGCTGGCCTTAAACTCACTAAGATTCACCTGCCTCTTCCTCTAGAGTCTTAGAATTAAAGGTGCTTCCCCCCCCCCTTTAATTTGAGAATGGTTGTCCCTTTGTAGAACTTGTGAAGATTCTTCTGCTGCCTCTGCCTACCAAGTAGGTTATTACAGATGTGTGTCGTTAGACTCTCTCTCTCTCTCTCTCTCTCTCTCTCTCTCTCTCTCTCTCTCTCTCCTGTTAGGAACTGAACCTAAGGTCTCAGTCTACTAACTACTTAGACCAGGCTGGCCTCCAGCTGAGAGATCAGCTTGCCTTTGCCTCCTGAGTGCTGGGGTTAAAGGCATGCACCACCACCATCTGACTCTTCTTTTCATCTTTCTTTCTTTCTTTCTTTCCCTCTTTCTTTTTTTTCCCCTGAGACAGGGTTTCTCTATGTAGCTTTGGCTGTCCTGGACTCGCTTTGTAGAGCAGGCTGGCCTCGAACTTACAGCGATCCACCTGCCTCTGCCTCCCGAGTGCTGGGATTAAAGACGTGTGTCACCACACCCTGCGTCACCTGCTTCTTCTTCTTCTTCTTCTTTTTTTTTTTTTTTGAGACAGAGCCTCATGTAGCCTAGGCTGCCCTCCAACTCACTGTGTAGTCCAGGTGGCTTTGAACTCAATGCTCATCCTGCTTCAGCCACCTCTGAGCTGAGATTACAGTCAGGGCACACACTTGGTCCCAAGACTCCTCTCTCCGAGGCTCTCCTCATCCGCCCCTTGCTCTTCCCTGGCCTTCCTCCCCTCCTGGATAGAAGACTAGTTTCCTAGGGGATGATGCTCACGGTTGGTCACCGGCACACTCCCTTCCTAGGACCTTATGAGGAATGAACTAAACACTAGGATACTTACTATTAATAGCAACCCCGTTTCCTCTTCCTTAGGTCACCCTGATGTCAGCACGCTGGCATTCCTTAGGGAGGAGGAGGAGGGGCTTTAGGCAATCTTTTGGCGCTGGGCACACCGGAACCTGCCTCTGATACCAGATGCTGAGGTAAGAATGAGCAGCAGGTTAGCCCCGGGCTATCTTGTCTCAAACCAAACCCAATATCAAGTTCGTTTGATCCAATGTTGCTGTGACTCTCTTTCCCTCCCAAGTCACCATAGCTCAGCAGCCTACTCCAGCCTCCCCAGGAGTCCCTTTTTTTAAAAAAAATCTTTTTATTTATTTATTTATTGTATATGAGTGCTTTATCTGCAGAAGAGGGCATCAGATCGCATTACAGATGGTCGTGAGCCACCACGTGGTTGCTGGGAATTGAACTCAGGACTTCTGGAGGAGCAGGCAGTGCTCTAAACCACTGAGCCATCTCTCCAGCCCCAGGAGTCCTTTCTTAAGGCACGTCACTTGCACTCGTTGTCGAGGTGCCCAGCCTCCCACTCACTTTCCCCTCCACCCCTGTCCCCAGCATTCAGCAGTCTTGCGAAGGCCACTCACAGGCACCTTGCTGTCCAAAGCCCAGTCTCTTCTCCAGCCCTCATCTTCTATCCAGGTCCTTTCCGTGGGCAAACACTGCTGTTCATCCCCAGTTCCTTAAACTCTTTTTTTTTTTTTCCCTTTTGGTTTCTAGGCTGAGCTCTTCATTCTCTGGTTTCGGCTGCCGTCTGTATGTTAATGACTCCTGGGTTTACAATGTCTCTGGTACATTCGTTCTTCTTCCTGTTTCCTGGATCGTCTTACCTGGACAGTCTTAGTCTGACCAACTCTTACAGTCCTCGGCGAACCTCCTCAGGCCCCACCAGGAACCTGAGCTGCTATTTGTACCTGTTCCATTACCAACAACCTAAGGCCGAAAGTTTAGGCTATTTTGTTTTATCTTATTTTGTCTTTCCCAGACAAGAGTTTCTCTGTGGAGTCTTGGCTGTCCTGGAACTCCCTCTTGTAGACCAGGCTATCCTCGAACTCAAAGATCTGCCTACCTCTGCCTGCGCTGGGGTTAAAGGTGTGCGCCACCACCTCCTGGCTCAAGTTGAAGCTGTCTTCTCCCCCTCATTCTAACGCCCTAGTGGCTCTGGAGTTTTAAGAATCTCTGGCTTCCTTAAAAAAAAAAAAGAGAGAGAGAATCTGGCCTTCCTGGGCCGGGCATGGTGGTACACACCTTTAATCCCAGCACTTGGGAGGCAGAGGCAGGTGAATCTTTGTGATTTCGAGGCCAACCTGGTCTACAGAGTGAGTTCCAGGACAGCCAGAGCTGCATAGAGAAATCCTGTCTTGGAAAAAAAAAAAAAAAAGAGTCTGGCTTCCTTAAATCACTCATCCATTCCTGGACATCACTGTCTCATCCTAGATGGGGTCCCTTTAGCATCTTTGACTGTTTTGACTGTGTTCCTCAAGTTTCTTTCACTTTTTTTTTTTTTTTTTTTTTGCATTTGCTTTGTTTGTTTGAGACAAAGTCTCCTTATGCAATCCGGGCTAGTCTGCTGCCTCAGAGTGCTGGGATTAAAGACATACTCCAACACACCCATTTTGGTTTTCTTTAGACAAGTCATGCACAAACCCAGGCTGGCTTTGAAATTGATATGTGATCCAGGCCTTGTAGTCAGCCTGGTCTTCATCCTGAGTGCCAGGATAGCCAGGCTCTCTATGTAGAGAGAATCTGTCTCAAACGAACAAAACCAAAACTAACAAACATACAAAAACAAAAACAAAAAAAAAAAGAAAAGAAAAGAAAAGAAAGAAAGAAAAGAAATTGATACTTGGTGGAGAGAACGCGTGATATTTCTGTGTGCTCTTTCCAAGCGCTCCCACCCTTTTAAAACATAAGAACCTGGGAACCTGTTTTCCCATCAAGGGTCCTGCGTCAGCTCCTTTTACTTTATTCCAAGAGCAAGTGCCTCGCTTCTCGGCTTGTGTAAAGCTAGTTCCCTTCCTCCCTTGAGGGCACCGGGAAGACGTTGGCGTACCTTTTTTCCCCTCACCTCTCCCCCTCCAGGTCAGAAGAGGTCCTTAATCGTTCCTTTTAGCCGTGCCCCCTCCCCTGCTGTGAAAGGGAACCCAAGCCGCTCAAGTGCTCTACCAGTGAACCACACCCCCGTCGCTCAGACGTCCTTTTGGTGAGAGAGAGGCATTTGATCCAAACAATAGGTCTTTTTGTTTGACGTCTCCAACTACGAAATCCCGGTATAGAATGTAGTTCTTTAACCTGAACAGCAGCCACCCCAAAAATGCCCAGAGCAAGTCTCTGAATCCAAGCTCCAAGAGCAAACCGAATAGGACATTTCCGGAAAAGAGTCCCTGTCGTCTTCCCCTTGCCTTCTCCAGCCACGTCCCTCGGAAGCCCTCTGGCTGGATTGCTAGATAAGCCTGACTATCTATTATAGGCTCTCTTGAGTTCCGTCCCGGAATACCTCCCAAGTGTTTCCCACCCAGTGAGCTCCAAACTCACCGTGTACCCAACACTTTCTCCTTACTGAACCTGTATGCTGTTTAAAGCTCACTGCCCACGGTGAGGGCTATCCTAGGAACACTCCCCAGCAGGTGCCCGATAGGGAATGTGGTAGCCTGTGGGGCGGTCAGGATAAGGAGGCTCCAGCAACTGCAAAAACGAAAAGTTTTTTTTTATTGAAAAACATGAAACGGCCCGTTTTATGGTTGCCTGTCTCTGCCCACTGTGAGCCTTCCGGCTGCGGGGCTGGCAAGTAGCTGCGATGGCCACCCAAGCCCTGTACTTGGGAAGGGCGAGGTTTCTTTGTCCAGACGGCTTGGACGGTTCCTAGGCCCGGTTAGTCAGGTGGCAGCCAGAGGTGGGGGGGGGGGGGGGACGGACGGGACGACACGCCAGGCTGTCTGTCCTCTTCCAGTCTAGCAAGCCGACTGCGAGGCGTCTGTAACCATCTGGAAGGTGGGGTGGTCTCCAACGCGAGGCAGCACGCTGGACTTGTGGGGTGCTTCGACTGCTGGTAGTGGTGATGGTGCGGTCTGAATGCAACCGGCCCCTCAGACGTAGTCCTTGCGGTCATAGACGGTGCCGGTAGCGGTGCCAGGCCCGGTGGATCGAGGCGCAGAATAAAGGATCTTGGTGGCAGCGTACTTCTCGCGCGGTGGGCAGGAGCAGCACAGCAAGGCGCCCCCTAGTAGCAGCAGCGCGGAGGCAGCCCAGCCCACGTACAGCCCAGCTCCCATCTCCCGCTTCTGGGCTTCGGGGACCAGCGGGTTATAGAAATCCCTGATGATGGTGTTAGCCGACCAGGACACTGGCACTAAGGTGAGCAGAGCCGCCAACAAGAAAAGCACTCCCGCCACGATGGTGATCTTGGCCTTGGCCGTCTCGTCTTGTACGCAGTTGGTACACTGGGCGCCCACGAGCGCCACGAGGAGCCCGAAGACGGCCAGCAGGATGGACACCACGAGGAGGGCTCGGGCGGCTTGCAGGTCCTGCGGCAGGGCCAGCAGCGAGTCGTACACCTTGCATTGCATCTGGCCGGTGCTCTGCACCACACAGTTCATCCACAGGCCCTCCCAGGTGATCTGCGCTGTGATGATGCTGCTGCCGATGAATGCAGAAACGCGCCACATGGGAAGGGCGCAGCACACGATGGTGCACAGGAAGCCCAGCCCGGCCAGCGACGTGCCGGTGATCTCCAGGCCCATGGACATGGTTGCTGGACTTGAACCGGCTCGGCCTGGCAGCTCCGGGAGTTGGGAGACGAGGGGTCGCTGCCGGTGGACCTGAGAACCAACTGCCCTGAGACGAGAGACGGACGACTGTCGCCGTGTCCGACAGGTGAATGGCAAAAGAAGCAACGCGCTAACGGCTCCTCTCCTGGGGCTCGCACGGAGGCTGCCCTTGCACCTGCCTGTGGCTTTGGAGGCTGGCTTCTGAGATTGGGTTGGCTCTAGAATGGGGGTGGGTTGGATTTAGCTTGATGCCCAGAGGAGGAGGGTGGAGCTCGCTTTCCCGGCCCAAGGGATAGTGACGTGTGTCCCGTCCAGTCCGGTCCGTCCTCCTCCACCCCCTTCACCCTGAGAGGACAGACCTACCCAGAATCCGAATGCTGGGGGTGGGGGCCGAGGGAGGGCGGGATCCTCTGAGATCCCTCCCTTCTCAACCTCCCCTAGCTCCTTAACGAATTCTCTGGAGACGTACAAAGTGGGAGGGGCGCTTCGGGGATTTGAAGTTCAAATCACCAATTGTAAACTGCTTGGCTCTCTTGCCCCCAACCTCCGTCCTCTCCAGCGCGGGTGGCGTAGGATGGGGGCGCGGCTAATTCCTCTGGACAGCCGGGACTGGGAGGACCCAGGTGTGGGCGAGGCCGAGGCTGTTTGTCACTGTAGGTGGAAGGAATTGTATCACCTGCTCTGGGTCCCTCCAGCTTTGAGGCAAACCCGATGCAGGCTGGTGGTGTTGTCTTTATTCAGATATACTGCCCATCTGAAAAGCCCACTCCCCACCCCAGGGACAGGTGTTGAGTTCAAATTCTTTTTATTTTATTTTATTTTTAAATTTTTTTCTTTTTCTTGTTCTTTTTCCTTTCTTTCTTTCTTTTTTTTTCTTTGGCTTGTTTGTTTTTGGTTTTTCGAGACAGGGTTTTTCTGTATACCCTTGGCTGTCCTGGACTCACTCTATAAACCAGGCTGGCCTCGAACTCACAGCAATCCACCTGCCTCTGCTGGGATTAAAGTCGTTCGCCACCACGCCCAGCCCGAGTTCAAATTCTTGTCTAGCCCCCTCATGTGACCTGGACTGGTGGCAAGCCTATGTGGCTTAACTCAATTGCTGTCCCCCCCTGCCTCCTCCCCCCGCCCGAAGCTGCCTTTCCCTTTGAAGTTCTTTGCATGGAACCGCGTTTTCTCTTCTTTCGGGAGGGGTGGTGGGAGACAGAGTGAGTAAAGTCAGAAAGAGATTTGATACAGATGAGAAAAGAAAAGAAAAAACTATCAAGCCAAGTGTGTTGGCTCATGCCTGAGGCTGAGGCAAGAAGGTGGCTGTGAATTCAAGGCCAGAGTGAGCTCTACAGTGAAACTGTGTCTCAAAATAAAACACAACACACATACAAAAGCCCTATGCAATGTGTCATGCCTGTAATCTCCTCCCCTGGAAAAGTGGAGAGAGGAAAGTGTTTGAGACCATCTTGGCTACATGGCTCAAACAAACAAACAAAAACTACAGTTTAAAAAAAAAATCCAGGCATGATGGCACACTCCTTTAATCCCATCACTCAGGAGGAAGAGGCAGTTCGAGGCCAGCCTGGTCTACAAAGCAAGTCTAGGACAGACAGCTAGCACTACAGAGAAACACTCTATCCCAGGGGCGAGGGGGGAGTAGAAAAAGCCCAAACCACCAATCCCTTTTGTTTCTGAACACTGCTTCCCCTGCCTCACAACTGTTAAGAGCTGTTGTCATCATGGGGACAGCATAAGCTCTGATGCCTCCCTTCACCTCTGCCCCCTCACCACAGCTAGGGTATAACTTTTTTGGGGGTTTTGTTCCTACATACTCACTCCAAGGACCTGTGATTGGGGTTCTTTTTTTTTGTGAGGCACTCCTGCAGCTGCCCAGATGGCTAGTGCCTGCCTCCCCACAAGCCTTTTGTAGTTTCAGGGGTTTGGGATACAGCTTAGTGGGTAGAGTGCTTGGCCAGCATACACAAAGCCTTGGGCTTTCCTTGGCACAGAATAAATCCTCAGAGACGGTATGTCTGTATATATTCACCACAGCAAGATCCTCCCCAGCATGGATGGTTTGGGACCCTGTCCCCAAACAGAAACAAAAGACAGCAACAAAGCCATCTTAGCTTTTTACCCACAATGCCCAGTCCTCTTTTATGTCTGTGTTTTCTTTTGTATTTGACACCATCCAAAGGGTACTTTCTTTCCTTTCTGTTTCCCTCTCTTCCTCCTTCTTTAAAAAAAAATTTATTTATTTAAATTTTAATTTCACGTGCCATGGTATTTTGCCTGCATGTATGTCTTCATGAGGGTTTCTGATCCCCTGGAACTGGAGTTACAGACAGTTTTGAGCTGCCATGTGGGTGCTGGGAATTGAACCTGGGTCCTCTGGTAGAGCAGCCAGTGCTCTCTTAAACACTGAGCCATCTCTCCAGCACCCTCTTCTTCCTTCTTTTCTCCCTGCCTTCTGTTTTTTTCCTTTTTCCCTCCCCCCTTTCCCCCCTCCCTCACAGGACTTCACTATGTAGCCTAGGGTGCCCTTAAACTCAAGATTGGTGAGCTTTGTGAGAGAGAGGCCACGCTTCGTTTCTCATTTATTTTCTGTTTCTTTGTCTCTGCTCCGGTCTGTTACCACCACTGGGACATTCAGAATGTTCCAAGACCGACAAGCATTTTTGTCAGTTTTATTGTATGGCGCTCCCACCACCTAGAACAGGGTTGGGCAGTCAGGGAAGTCATTGACTTAGCATTTTCTCTTGTTTTTGCAACCTGTCCTGGCGGGGCTCAGGAAGAGGATGTTGTTGCATTGTGAGGGCCCCGGGGGCTCTGCAATTAGCTAAGAACCTAAGACCCATCCAGCTAGATAAGCTTGGGGAGGATAAAAGTCCTTGTTGCCATCTGGGCAGTGCCTCTAATCCCAGCACTCAGGAGGCAGAGGCAAGTGGATCCCTGTGAGTTCAAGGCCAGCCTGGTCTACAAAACTAGTCCAGGACAGCCAAGGCTACACAGAGAAACCCTATCTCGGAAAAACAACAACAACAAAAGTCCTTGTTGCCAAACTTGATAGCCTGAGTTTGTCCAAAGATGAAAAAAGCCCATTTCCCAAAGTTGCTCTCTAATCTCCACATGCTTGCTGTGGCACGTGCATGCGCGCGCACGCGCGCACACACACACACACACACAAACACACACACACACACACACACTCTCTCTCTCTCTCTCTCTCTCTCTGTCTCTCTCTCACTCACATATACATACACACACAATACTCTCACATACATACACACAGGCTCATACATGTACACACACATACACACACACATACTGACACACACATACATATTTTCATATAACACATACATACACACACTCACACACACATACATACTCACACACACATACTCTCCCATACACGAACACTCACACACATACTGACACACTCACATCCACACATACTGTCATACACACTCATACATACACACACTCACACACATACACTCTCACACACACACTTTCATACACACTCACACACACATATACACATTCATACACTCACACACACACACTGAAAAACTAATTAAACAAAATAAAGGTGCAAACTTTTATTGAGTTGGGTCTAGGTTTTTTTTTTTTCCTGGTAACCCTCCACACACCTCTCAAATTACAAACATTCAGACTTCACCCTCTTACCCCAGAGCCCAGAAGATTCAAATAAACAGTCCCAGAGGCACATGGAAACCAGGGCTCTGTTTCTTCCAGGTGCAAAGGTCTTGGGCTGGTCCTGATGGGCAGGGCTGGGAGTGCCAGGCCAGAAGGCCCTACTGGTGCTGGGGCAGGCCAGTTCTGGAAGGAGTTTAAGCCCAGGTCCTCTTTAATGGATGGTTGGTGTGGTGGCATCTTGGATGGGGAGGGGGGGGTGCAGATGGCTGTCTATAAAGAATGAGCACCTGGGCAGAAGCCCAGCACTCAGGAGGCAGAGGCAAGCAGAGCTCTGTGAGTTCCGGGTCAGCCTGCTCAACAGCGTGAGTTCCAGGACAGCAAGGGCCACACAGAGAAACTGTCTCGAAAAGCCAAAAAACCAACCAACCACCATCGCCAACAACCAAAACTGAATACAATGGCTCCCACGTGTTGTCCCAAGCCCCAGGTGGCAGAGGCAGGAAGATCCTTGGGGTTGGGTGCCAGCCAAATAGATGAGTTCCAGATTTAGTGAGAATCCTGCCTCCAAAAATAAAATGGGGGAGCTGGGTACGGTGCCTCACGCCTATAATCCCAGAACTCTGGGAGGCAGAGGCAAGTGGATCTCTGTGAGTTCAAGGCCAGCCTGGTGTACAAAGTCCAGGGCAGCCAGTGCTACTCAGGGAAACCCTGTCTTGGACCCCCCCCACCCCCCCAAAAAAGATGGGGAAGTGGTTGAGGAAGACACCTGAAGTGCCTCTGGCTTCCATATAGTCCCAAACACACACATGTGTACACAGACTTACACCCATGGGCATACATGAACATACAACAAATATATCAGGGTGGGGTAAACCTGGAGTGGTGGGTTTTGCCTTTAATCACTGCAACTGGGTGGTAGAAACAGGAGATATTTGTGAGTTCGAGGCCAGCCAGTGCTACAGGGTGAGATGCTTTCTTTTTTCTTTTTTCTTTTTTTTGAGACAGGGTTTCTCTGTGTAGCCTTGGCTGTCCTAGACTCACTTTGTAGACCAGGCTGGCCTTGAACTCACAGCGATCCGCCTGCCTCTGCCTCCTGAGTGCTGGGATTAAAGGCGTGCGCCACCACGCCCGGCTCATGAGATGCTTTCTTAAACAAACTAAACCAATGTGAATTCTGTTTTTTATTCTTGTCTCCTGTCACGACCATCCATGCCTATTGTCAAGTTGCCTCTGATGTTACAGACTCTCTCCTTCTGGAATTGTAAGCCCAAATAAGCTCTTTCTCCCATTTAAAAAAAAAAAATTAAAGGCTGGGCAGTGGTGGTGCATGCCTTTAATACCAGCACTCGGGAGGCAGAGGCAGGTGGATCGCTGTGAGTTCAAGGCCAGCCTGGTCTACTAAGCGAGTCCAGGACAGCCAAGGCTACACAGAGAAACCCTGTCTCAAAAAACCGAAAGAAAAAAAAAAAAGATAAGATAAAAAAAAAATTAAGAAAGAAGAGGAAAATAAGCATGAAAGAGGATCAATCATCCCAGCAGTGTGTTGGAGGGCACACTGATTTAGAGACAGGGTAGGCCACCATGGCTGGCTGTACTGCAGTGTGACGCCATGAACTTTGATTCCTGTTTGTCTTAGAGGCTGAGGAAAACTTTCGATGACTTTTCCAACCTCAGTTTCTACCCTTGTAAAACAGGAGGGGGGGGGGCGCGGGGGACTATGTTCCCATGACTCACGGCTTAGGACTGTGGAGAGATGGGCAGCCACGTATCTTTCCTGTAAAAACAGAAACAGCCAGGGCAGGGCGCAAAAATCGCACAGAGAAATGATGTGCATTCTGACCCGTGCTAATCAACCCTGGAGACCTTGAGTGAGTCCTGCTCCTGCCTTGATGCCAGGCTTCCTCCGAGACTCTGGACAGGGTGTGGAGGGGGATGGGCAGGAAGAATTGGCTTGTTTTTGAGGTGGACCTGCTGGGCAGGGCTGATCAGAGGCAAGCAGGATAGTTTT
Source organism: Acomys minous (assembly GCF_964271855.1). Taxonomy (NCBI): domain Eukaryota; kingdom Metazoa; phylum Chordata; class Mammalia; order Rodentia; family Muridae; genus Acomys; species Acomys minous. Next base: position 74,520,889 of record NC_140498.1, read on the forward strand.
CGTGCCCAGGGGCCAAACTTCAGGGACTCCACAAATAAGACTTTGGCTCCTAGTAAACACCTCCAATCAGCCCTCAGCTCAGTATCTATCACCGGTCTTATAACTCAGTAAATGAAAGGCAAACAGCCCAGTTGAAAAACGGGCGAAGGAAATCGAGACCATGAGCTATTGCCTCATTCCAGATAGAAGGACTGTTATAAAAAAGGCAGGAGATACTGGGTCCATGGAGAAAGTGGAGAAGAGAGAAATCTGCGTGTGTTGTAGCAATGTGTGCTATTAATTACACTGGTCATGAGAAATAATTCAGAAGGATTGCTGGCAACATGGCTTGGCAGTTTACAGGGCTTGCCTCCAAGCCTGGAACAACCTGAGTTCAGTCTCCTGGACCCACAGAGTGGAAAGAGAGAATTGACTCACGAAAGTTGTTCTCTGACCTCCACATGCTTGCTGTGACACACACACACACACACACACACACACACACACACACACACACGAATAAATAAAGAAATGTAAAGAAAAAAATTTGGTTTTTTTTTTTTTTCGAGACAGAGGCAAGAAAGTTGCTTAGAGTTTAAGGCCGGCCTGACCTATAGAGTAAGACTTGTCTTAATAGACCAAACCAAACCAAGAAATTGGTAAGCAAAACCACTGGCAGGGAGACTTGTCTCAAATAATAAATAAATACATAAGTAAATGAATAAGATATATACTTTTTTTTGTTTTGTTGTTTTGTTTTTTCGAGACAGGGTTTCTCTGTGTAGCCTTGACTGTCCTGGACTCACTTTTTTGTTTTGTTGTGTTTGCCTTTTGTTTTTTTGTTTTTTCAACACAGAGTGTCTCTGTAGGCCAGGCTGGCCTCAAACTCACCGTGATCCGCTTGCCTCTGCCTCCTGAGTGCTGGGATTGAAGTCGTGAGCCACCACGCACAGCTTCCCTTTTCCTTTTTTATCTTTCCATCTTTCATCCTGCCTCAGGTACATGTACACAGGAAATAGAGTCAGTACACGGAAGAGGCATCTAAGCTCCATGCTCTTTGTGGCCGTACGTAACAGCTGAGCTACAGAGACTGCAAGCGAACAGATTGAAAGGACCAACCCCCATTTTGAAAAAGAAACTCCATTTGGTGTTAAACCTAGCCAAAGGCTGAACCCAGATTCCAGGAAAACCACAAACTAGTCTAAACAGAAAAATAGTCCCTAGCAACACACTCAGCTCACCTTGGGAAAGTCCAAATATACTCTCTGCTGGTCAAGCTGACCAGCAGGTGGTCTAGCACACAGCAACAACCAATTAGGAGAAGCCAGGCCATAGTTTCTAATACCCACATATCTGCTTCAACCAATCTTTTCTATAGGCCAACTTGTCCCTACACCTATTACCCAACCACGAAACACCAAGGCTTGTTACTCACTGCCTGCAGCTTTTCTGCCCAAATGTCATCCAACCATATACTGTAAAACCCATTTCTTTGTCGAAAACCTATTAAAACAAAAAAAAAAAAACAAAAAAACAAAAAAACACCCTCTCAATCGAGACTCAGGGCCACTTCCCTGCATCTGCTGTTCAATAAAGACTTTCTTGTTGGCCTGGCAGTGGTGGCACACACCTTTAATCCTAGCACTCGGGAGGCAGAGGCAGGTGGATCTTTGTGAGTTCGAGGACAGCCTGGTCTACAGAGAGTCCAGGACACCCAAGGCTGCTACACAGAGAGACCCTGTCTCAAAAAAACAAAACAAAACAAAACAAAAAAAAAACAAAAAAAAAAAAACAAAAAAAACACAAAAAACAAAACAAAACAAAATAAGACTTCCTTGACATTGCATTTGGACTGTTGAGTGGTCTGTTTGGGGAGGGGAGTTCTTTCAAAATTTGTCGATAACAAGATAAAGCTTCTCTGGGCATGGAGATGATCACAGCCCTGGGAGGCAATAGTAGAAGCAGGAAGAAGACCAGGAGATCAAGGCCAGGCTAGCCTTGGCTACACAGTGAGTCCCAAGCCAAAAAGAGGAAAAGGGAAAAAATACCATGGAGTATCAGTCAGATAAAATCTTGTCAATTTCAACAACTCTGATGGCCCGGGAGGACAGCAGTTCTGTGGAATAAGGAAAATGAGCGATCACACTCACATCTGGAATCCGAAAAATGCTGGTGCCATAAAAGTTAGACTAGTAGCTACGTTGGGTGGTGGTGGCGCACACCTTTGATCCCAGCACTCTGGTAGCAGAGGCAAGCGGATCTCTGTGAGTTCGAGGCCAACCTGGTCTACAGAGTGAGTTCCAGGACAGCCAAGGGCTGCACAGAGAAACCATGTCTTGGAAAAGGAAAACAAAAGCAAACAAAAGGACAGTCCATATCAAAGGTGGAGGGGAGGATGGGGAGACATGGGTTAACAGGACCAGAGTGGCTGGGATGTGGTCAGGAGTGATGAGGGTGGCGGTAGGATGCTTGCCTAGCACACATGAAGCCCAGAGCTCTATCTCTAGTAACGCATAAACTGGCTATGGTGGGGCCTGTTATCCCAGCACTCAGAAGATGGAGCAGGAGACTCAAACTCAAGGTCAGTCATCCTTGACTATATCGGTAGTTTAAGGCCAGCTTAAGCTACATAAAACCTCGTCTCAAACAATAAAGAAACAGGGAAATAGACGTGGAGGTACAAGCCTCCTAAACACTCAGACAATGAGCTGGGTGGTGGTGGCACTTGGGAGGCAGAGGCAGGTGGACCTCTGTGAGTGCGAGGCCAGCCTGGTCTACAAAGCGAGTCCAGGACAGCCAAGGCTACACAGAGAAACCCTGTCTTGGAAAAACAACCAAGCTGGGCGTGGTGGCGCACGCCTTTAATCCCAGCACTCGGGAGGCAGAGGTACGTAGATAGCTGTGAGTTTGAGGCCAGCCTGGTCTACAAAGTGAGTTCAGGACAGCCAAGGCTACACTCCCCCCTGAGAGAGAGACAGAGACAGAGACAGAGACAGAGACAGAGACAGAGACAGAGACAGAGACAGAGAGAAGAGAGAGACAGAGAAAGAGACACACGGAGAGGCAGAGAGACAGAGAGACAGAGAGCAGGATAGGGACAGGGAGACAGAGAGACAGAGAGAGAGAGACAGAGAGAGAGAGACAGAGAGAGAGAGAGAGAGAGAGAGAGAGAAACAGGAAAAACTCAAAGTGGTACCACCATGCACCAACGACAAGGATGGTTAAAAATGTAATACCTTTACAGTAACAAGTGCTGGCAAGGTGATGGAGAGTTTGTCCAACTCCCTTCTGGAGCCCATGCCTCTAAAAGATAGCATCTCATGTAGTCAAGCCTGGCCTTTACTTCTCAACTTCATTAACAGCTAAGGATGATTGCGAACTTCTCATTCTCCCTTCTCCAACTCCAGAGTGCCAGAAGAATGAATGTGTACCATCACACCCAGTTTTATGCAGTCCTGGGAACTGAACCCAGGGTTTTGTGCACACGAGGTCAGCACTCTCCCAGCTGAGCTATACCTCCAAGGCTGTTTTGTTTTTATAAGTCAGGATTTCAATCTGTAGGCCAAGATGCTTTGAAACTTAGTCTTTACTGTAGAACCATGGTCCCAGCCCCTTACACCCTGCCCCAACTGGGGGATTCTAGGCAGGTGCTCTACCACTGAGCCACACCCCAGCCCCTCACTGGGGGATTCTAGGCAGGTGCTCTACCACTGAGCCACACCCCAGCCCCTCACTGGGGGATTCTAGGCAGGTGCTCTACTACTGAGCTACTTCACCAGCCCCTCAGTGGAGGATTCCTGTCTTCAAGAGATGATTTTCAACTGAATTGTGGATTTGTTTTTTCATTTTATGACCTGGAACTCTGGATATTACTTTAGCCTTCTGTCTTATTTTATTGTGACATCATGCTAACATGAGGAGGGCAGGGTACTTCCTTATCACTGACTTGCAGAAGCAGAAGTCCAGGTCCCTATTCAGCCTGTAGTGATGTGATAGGGGAAGAAAATAGCTTCTCATGACTGCTGGGTAGAGGGTGGGAGTGCCAGCTCCCTTGGCAGGTTTCTATTGATAGTTGGGTAAGTGTGACCTCCTGGGATATTGACCCAGTGGTTAGTAGGGCAGGGGTGTCTTATCAATACCTTCTTAGTAGAGAAGACTTGCCGTTCATGCTTGGCATAAGTAGGAGGGCAGGGGTCAGCACACCATCTTGTTGGATGTGCTGAGATGCTATGTTCCACCTTGTGAAAGTAGAAAGTCAATCTACATCCCTGCCTGTCCTTTGGTGGAGCTGGTGTGTGTTTGCCCATGATTTTCCTAAGGTGTTTCAATTGTTTTTATCACTGCTGTAACAAAAGCAACTCAAGGGAGGAAGGTTTTATTTTGGCTCACAGTTTGAGGGCACACAGTCCATCATGGTGAGGAAGACATGGAGGCAGGAGCATGAGGCATCTGGTCACATGGCATCCACAGCCAGGAAGCAGAGAGAATAATGCTGGAGTGCATTTCTTCTTCTTCTCCTCTTCCTCCTCCTCTCCCTCCTCCTTCTCCTCTTCCTCTTCCTCCTTCTCCTCTTCCTCTTCCTCCTTCTTCCCCCTCCTTCTCCTCTTCTTCTTTTAACTTTGCAAGATTTATGTCAAGCTCTTAGCTGGTGGGATGGTACTGGCCACATTCAGGGTAGGTCTTCCCTTCTCAGCAAAACCTCCTGGAAACATCTTTGCAAACACATCCATCCACAGGATCATTTCCTAGTTGATTTGAATACCACTCACGATGGCAGTGAGAATTAGCTATGGCAGTTAGAATCAATTCCTGTCTGGGTCACCATTTCTTTCCTGATGCCCAGACTAAAAACAGGCTCTGTTTGGGGTGTGTTTTATGCACATCATTTGTATGCAATTCCTCTTGGAGTCCAGAGAGTAGTTCCCCAGAACTGGAGTTATGAGTAATATGCATCACCTGATATGGGTTCTGGGAACTGAATCTCAGTTATCTGCAAGAGCAGTAAGTGCTAACCACGGAATCATCCGGCCCGTCCTGATATTGTTCTTTTGAAAGAGGCTCTCACTGCCTACCCCGGGCTGGCCATGACCTCTCAATCCTCCTGCTTCTTTCTCTTAAGCAATGCGGTTACAGATGTGCCCCACCTCACGCGGTTTGTGCTGTAACTGAATCCCATCTCTTTCCTACTCTGAGACATTATCACAATGGTCTGTTACCAAACTGGATGGCAATGAATGGACTCTACCTTGCCATCCTTTTTTAAAATGACTTATTTGTTTTATTTGCATTGGTGTTATGCCTGCATGTATGTCAGTGAGAGGGTGTCAGATCTCCTGGAGCTGGAGTTAAGACAGTCGTGAGCTGCCACATGGGTGCCAGGAATTGAATTCAGGGCCTCTGGAAGAGCAGCCAGTATTCTTAACCGCTGAGCCATCTCTCCAGCCCCGTAACTGTGATTTGACGTGTCATTGAGTTTATTTTGCAGCACTGAGAGTAGGGCTAGGGAATCATGCATGCCAGGCAAATGCTCTACCACTGAGCCACACCCCAGCCCCTCACTGGGGGATTCTAGACAGCTGCTCTACCACTGAACCACACCCCAGCCCCTCACTGGGGGATTCTAGGCAAGTGCTCTACCACTGAGCCACATCCCAGCCCTTCACTGGGGGATTCTAGGCAGGTGCTCTACCACTGAGCCACACCTCCAGCCCCTCACTGGGGGATTCTAGGCAGGTGCTCTACCACTGAGCCACACCCCAGCCCCTCACTGGGGAGCTTCAAGGCAGGGGCTTTACTGCTGGGCTACAGGCCAGGCCTGAAGAATTTTTCTTTAATGATCTTCTCTTTGGTCACTGTGGCTCCAAGCCCCTAGAACAAGTGCTGGTGAAGCAATTCCTTGACACCCGGAGAACTGCTTGCGAGCTTCAGCAGCAAGACTTCCTTTCAGACCTTAGCTCCGAGCCAGCTGGTAGAGCAGAGCTGCTGGCCTGACCTGGAGCGTGCCAGTGATAAGGTAGGACCTTACCGACACTTGAGTAACCACGATAGAGCCGTATCTTAAATCAACTTCTCATCACAGGTCTTGAAACCTGCTTTGTTTAACTTCATGCTATTTGGATGAAGATATGATAAGGGCCCCCGGGTTTAAATAAACTTAGAAATCAACAGGGTGTGCTGTTCTGCACTCTGCTGGGAATGCGGCTTACAGACTGCAGCTCAGCTGGCCCTGCAGAGGCCAGGGGACCTCTCAAGACCTTCCCAATCGCTGCCTCCTCCTTCCTGCCCACTTGCCCACCCCAGCCTCCACCCAAATATCCAAACAGGCTTCCTCTCTGACTCCCCCTCTTCCTTTTTTTCTTTCCCTTTTTCCTCCCCTGCCTCTTTTTCCTCTCCATCTTCCTCTCCTTTTTCCTTCTTCTCCTCCTCCCTTCTTCCCTCTCTCCCTCTTTGTTTTTCCCTTTTCCTCTCTCTCTCTCTCTCTCTCTCTCTGTTTTTCTGTGTTTTTTTTTTTTGAGACAGGGTCTCTCTGTGTAGACCAGGCTGGCCTTGAACTCACAGTGATCCTCCTGCCTCTGCCTCCCGAGTGCTGGGACTAAAGGCGTGCGCCACCACGCCCGGCTCTCTCTCTGTTCTTCAAGACAGGGTTTCTCTGGGTAGCCTTGGCTATCCTGGACTCGCTTTGTAGACCAGGCTGGCCTCGAACTCACAGTAATCCACCTGCTTCTTCTGCCTCCCAAGTGCTGGGATTAAAGGCGTGCGCCACCACTACCCGGCCCTCTCTTCTTATTTTTGTCTCCTCCCCTCCCTTTATTTTGAGACAAGGTCTCATATATGCCATGTTGGCCTCAGACTCACTATGCTGCCAAGAATAACCCGGAACTCCTAATCCTCCTGTATTCTCCCGCCCCCATCCCACCCCTGCGAGGGCTAGGATGACAGATGTGCACCACCATGCTCAGTTTGTATGGTTCTGAATATGAAACCAAGAGCTTCCTGCATACGAGGCAAGCAGTCTACCAACTGAGCTGCGTTCCAAGCCCCCCACCTTTGTTTTTGTTTTATTTTGTTTTTTTGAGACAGGGTTTCTCTGTGTAGCCTTGGCTGTCCTGGACGCGCTTTGTAGACTAGGCTGTCCTCGAACTCTCAGTGATCCACTTGTCTCTGCCTCCCAAGTGTTGGGATTAAAGGTGTGTGCTACCATGTCAGGCTCTAAGCCACCTTTTAATACATACATACATACATACATACATACATACATACATACATACATACAAACAAAAAAAAGACAAGGCAGGGCTTGGTGGCACACACCTTCAATCCAGCAAGCTAGCTCTTGGAAAACAGAGTAAGGTGGATCTCTGTGAGTTCTAGGCTAGCCTGGGCTACATAGTAAAGGGAAAGAAAAGAAAAACAAACACACACAAATTCTAGAGTTCTTCAGAGAGGACCCAACCAGTCTCCAAGCAAACCAAATCAAATGTGGACCATCCTCCTGCGGATTGTTCACTTCTTGTCTGTCTCCTCAGCTCACTCTGCCATCTACAAATCCACCCAAGCCTGGCTGGCTGCGGAGATACATTTGGCAACACTGCTACTGACGTACCAGGTCTCCTATAGCACAAGTGTGTTGGGTGGGGCCAGCAAGGTGGTTCCCTGGGTAAAGGTGATTGAAGTTAAGCCAGATGACCTGAGTTTGAGTCCCTGAACTCTCATGGCCGAGGCAGAAAAGCTACTCCTGCAAGCTGTCCTTGGATTTACCTCCTGTGGCACATGTGGGACACACACACACACACACACACACACACACAGAGAGAGAGAGAGAGAGAGAGAGAGAGAGAGAGAGACATATGCATGAACACACACACACACACAGGAATACACACACATGCACCCATGCATGTACACACACACACATGCATGAACACACACACACAGGAATACACACACATGCACCCATGCATGTACACACACACACATGCATGAACACACACACACAGAGACACACACACATGCATGAACACACACACACAGGAACACACACACACACACACACTATGTTTTGTTTTGTTAAGCATCTCACTGGGGGATTCCAGGCAGGTGTTCTCCCATTTAACTGCAAACCAAGCCCCTTTTAACCTTTTTCTTTGTAGACCAGGCTGGCCTAGAACTCTCAGACATCTACCTGGCTCCGCCTCCTAAATGCTACAATTAAAGACATGCACCACCTTGCCTCACGCTAGTTTATTTTATTATTTGATCTGGTTTGTAAAGGTCACCTTCAATTCAGGCTGACCTCAAGCCCAAAGCAACTTTCCTGCCTCATTTTGCCACAGTCCCGAGGGCTGGAATTGTAGACCTGAGCCACCATATCTGGGTCAGGTTTTGCTAATTTTATTATCTTGATTTATTTATTTGTGTGAGGGAGTGTGTATGCACGCATTTGTCACATGTACACCATGGTGTGTGTAGGTCAGAGGTCAGGGGTTGGAGGACAACTTTTAGGAGTTAATTCTTTCATTATGTTAGTTGCAGGCGTGAAATGTATGTACTCAGGTTTAGTGCCAAACGTGCCTCTGAGCCACCATGAGAGCGTCTGGCTCTCCATTGATTTACTTACTTATTTTGAGATAAACTTTCTCTGTGAAGCCTACATTTTTTTTTTAAATTTTTTATTTCTCAAGACAGGGTTTCTCTGTGTAGCCTTGGCTATCCTAGACTCACTACATAGCCCAAGCTGGCCTCAAACTCAGGATCCTCCTGCCTCAGCGCCGTGACTGCTGTGGGGACAGGCTTGTGTCACCATACTCAGCTAGAGAATTTTGTTATTGGTGCCTAGACTGAAAGTAGAAGGAAGCTGAACGTCAATCACTTGCCTTGGAGAACTGAACTTCTGGTTTATGTGGTCTGCCTCGGGAAGGATGCTACTGAATAAGATAGATGAAATATGTCTTTAATCCCAGCGCACGGGAGGCAGAGGCAGGTGGATCACTGTGAATTCGAGGCCAGCCTGGTCAACAAAGTGAGTCCAGGACAGCCAGGGCTACACAGAGACACCCTGTCTCAGAAAAAAAAAAATTACAAGAAATGAAAGCCAAGACAGACAGACAGATGGATGGACAGACTGACAGAGAAACAGCCATGCTTAGTTACTTATACCTGTAACTTCAGCAATGTTGAACCTGAGGCAGGAGGATCACAAGTTTGAAGCCAGCCTGGTTTACAATGTGAGTTCCAGGACTCCCGGAGAGGTACAGAAAAACCCTGTCTCAAACACAAAACAAAACAAAAACAAGATTTAAAAAAAAAAAAAAAGTAAGCCAAATGTGGTGATATAAACCTGTAATCCCCACACTAGGGAAGGTGAGGCAGGAGAATTGCTAAGAGCTCAAGGCTAGGTTGAGTTACCAGAGACCCTGTCTCAAAAGCAAGAAACAGAAATACTGGAAAGCAAAAGCAGTTCTCTTATCTCCCTTGTCTGGAAATTCGCCATAAACCCCTCCTTGTAGGCCCCTGTGCCATTCACCACTTGAAAGAAGGAATGCTCAGAGGCCAAGAGGAATGTGAGCGGACAGGCCTTGCCTGCTGCCTCCTGTCCCGTCCGCAAGCCTCAGAATGTACTCTTTGTCTAGTTATAGCCTTGCATGGCGGTTCAGTCGCACCTGTAAAATGATGCCTTTATTGAGACCCAAGGGTGGGGCTGGACGTGTGGCTCCCTTGTGTCAGGTGCTCATGTAGCAGGCATGAGGCCCTGGGTTTGTTTCCAGCCATCTATAACCCCAGTTTCAGGTGACCTAACAGGCATGCACTTGGTGCACAAACATGCAAGGCAGGCAAAAACATTCACACACATAAAATAAAATTTAAAAATCTGAATGAAGCCCAGGTGTGGAGGCACACGCCTTTGTTCCCAATACTCAGGAGGCAGAACAAGGTGGATCTCTGTGAGTTCCAGGCCAGGGCCTGGTCTACAAAATGAGTCCAGGACAGCCAAGGCTACACAGAGAAACCCTGTCTCAAAAAGCAAACAAACAAACATCTAAATAAAGTTCAAGGTTTGGGGTCAGCCTGGACTATGTGAGGCCCCGTATCAAAACAAACAAAAACAAAAACCAAAATAGAACTAGGTTCAGTGTGTGGTTTTTTGTTGTTGTTTGTTTGTTGGTTAGGTTTTTTTTTTTTTTCCTTTTTTTTTGAGACAGGGTTTCTCTGTGTAGCCTTGGCTGTCCTGGCCTCGCTTAGTAGACCAGGCTGGCCTGGAACTCACAGTGATCTGCCTGCCTCTGCCTCCCAAGTGCTGGGATTAAAGGAGTTCACCACCGTGTTCTGCTCAGAGGATAGCTTTGGGGATTCAGTTCTCTCCCTCTACACTTGTGTCTGGGCATTGGGCTGACACTGACACAGCCTGACAAGGCTTTATCTCTCCGACCCTTTCTCATTTGTCTATTTTGCTTTTTGCTGTACTGAATCTAGGTCCCTTGCATGCTAGACAAGAGCTCTACCACTAAGCTGTATTTCCAGCCCTTCAGATTTTTTTTCTTTTCCTTTTTCTTTTTTTTTAACTTTGGAGACAGCACCTCAGTCTCCCAGACAGGCCTCGAACCTTTTATCTTCCTGCCTCATCTTTCCTCGGAGCTGGTGATTACACATGTGAGCCACCACACCTGGCCCTGTGTAATATCTTTATCAAAAGCTACTAACCACTGTTATTGTCTTTCTGAGAAGGATGGCCGGCTTCAGGAGACCGAGATGAATAAACCAATAGAGAGTACAAAGACAGCCTTAATTTACAGCTGGCGGGCCAGACACTCAAAGAAAATGACCTGTGGTAGCATGAAGCAAGCTTGTAATCCCAGCGCTCAGGAGATGGGGTCAGACATCAGGGTATCAAGGTCCTCCTCTGCTATATAATGAGTTCGAGGCCAGCCTGGGCAGCACTCAGACCCTGTCTCAAACGAGCTATGTAGCTGAGGATGACTTGGAACTTCTTTTTGTTGTTATTTTTTGAGACGGGGGTTTCCCGGTGGTGCCCTGGGTTTCCTGGAACTCACTCTGTACACCAGGCTGGGCTCGAACTCTGGGATCCACTTGGCTCTGCCTCTCTGAGTGCTGGGATTTAAAGGTGTGCGCCACCCCCACCCCCCCAGCACCGATTTTAATTTTTGAGTGCTGGGATTACAGGAATGCGCTACCTCAGCCAGTAGTGTTGGGAATCAAATCCAGGGCTTCCTGCATGCAGGCAAACTCTCTACTTACACATCCATAGCTCTTTTTACTATTACCTTTGGTTTGTTTGTTTCCAGAACCGAGTCTGTCTACATAGCCCTGGCTGTCCTTGAACACTATATAAACCACAACGGTTTAGACTCACAAAGATGTGCCTCTGCCACTGGAGTGCTGGCGTTATTATTATACCTTATTATTACCTTTTTTTTTTTTTTAAAAGGTTTACATATTTATTTTTTATGTAAACAGTGTTCTGCCTGCAAGGCAGAAGAGGGTACCAGATCTTGTTATAGATGCCTGTGAGCCACCATGTGGTTGCTGGGAATTGAACTCAGGACCTTTGGAAGAGCAGCCAGTGCTCTTAACCTCTGAGCCATCTCTCCAACACCCTTATTATTAATTTTTATCATTACTTTTTTTTTTTTTTTGGAGACGGGGTTTCTCTGTGTAGCCCTGGCTGTCCTGGACTTGCTTTGTAGACCAGGCTAGCCTTGAACTCACAGAGATCCACCTGCCTCTGCCTCCTTAAGTGCTGGGATTACAGGTTTGCGTCACTGAGCCCGGTTTATTGACATTAAAAAAAATTTTTTTGAGCTGGGCGTTATGGCGCACACCTTTAATCCCAGCACTTGAGAGGCAGAGGCAGGTGGATCACTGTGAGTTCGAGGCCAGCCTGGTCTACAAAGCGAGTCCAGGCCAGCCTGGTCTACAAAGTGAGTCTAGGACAGCCAAGGCTATACAGAGAAAAAACTCTGTCTCGAAAAACCAAAAAAAAAAAAAAAAAGTTGGACACAGTGCTGGGATACAGTTCAGAGGTAGAGCTCTTGCCTAACTGTGGCAAAGCTCTGGGTTCAATCCCCTTCCTCTTGGGGTTTTTGGTGAAGGCCTGCTTGGCTCTAGATCAGGGAAGAGGTAGTTTAAGCTCCCCCCACCCCCCTCCCCGCCGCCCCAGGGCTCTCTGGCTTCTGGTTCTAACTTCGCGGCCCCCTAAGGGCCATTTGAGAAGTAAAACTGGTTGGGGCAGACAGGTGCAAGTGGGCCTCGTGTGGGATCTGGTCTTTTTAGGTTTCCTGGTGTCTGTCCTCTGCAGCAGGGTCAAAAGCGCCCAGACCTCCTACACACAGAACTGCCTACTGCGCACTGCCGGCCTTCCGCGTGCGCCTACTGCATACTCAGTCTAAGGACAGATGGGTTTTGGTTTGGTCTTGCGTGACTGCGGGTTGTATTCTCATCCAGAGAGTCCGTAGTTCTTTGTGCGCGACCTGTCCCTCCCATTGGGGGCTGGGGGGTGGGGTGGGGTGACATTGGGAAGGTGTGAGGAGAGGGTGGTAGGCTAGGGTGGAACTGTTTTCTCTCGGTCTGACCTGGTTGGCTGCTCGCCGCTCTAGGGTAATTCCCAGGCTCCTGGGTGTCACAGAGCAGGTGGGGGGAAGGGGTGAGTCACACCTGCCTACCCCTCCCCCTTGGGGGAGAAACTTCTCTCTTCCCCAGGGCTAGGTTTCACCAAGTCATAAACAGGCCCCGCCCATGCTCACTTTCTTCCGTTTTCTGCCAGATCCAAAGGAACCCAGCCTGGGGCTACCTGGTCACCTGGCCAAGGGCACTTCCTGGTCTCAGACCAGACTCTGAAGTCCTTGGCTTACTGGAACCCTCTTTCTCACCCCCATAGGTCCCCTCTGCCCCTACTGAAAGCCGAGTCCCCTTTCCTGTCGGGACTTTCATTCTCCCTGGGGACTTATGGGAAGGTGTCTGGGTATGTAGGAGGGGGGGGGGCGGTGGGCTTGGTGAAAGGACTTCGTGCCAGGCCAGGGTTTCCTTTCTTTTCTTTCTTTTTTTTTTTTTTACAATTACATTTATTTCGTTTAGTTTATGTGAGTGTTTTGCCTGTGTATATGTTTTGTATGTATATATGTGCACCACGTGCTGGCGGAGGTCAGAAGAGGGCACTGGGGGGCGGGGGCGCCCCGGAACTGGAGTCACTTATGGTTTTGGGGGCTGGCCATCTTTCTGGGTGTTTCTGAGAGTTAGCAGGCCCGGTTTGAGTACAGCGGCTCCTCCCTAGGTAAGTATGTGGGCGGGGCCATCCATTCCATAGTATCCGTGTGGGTGGAGTTTCCCAGTATATCAGTGAACCATGTGGGCGGGGTTTTTTGACCTTATTGCAGGCGGGCCTATCAAATCCATCAGGAGGAAGTTGGCTGGACCATGTAGTGACTAGACGAGTCACAGGTGAGAGTGTGAGCCCTGTGGTGGTGAATCTATACTTGAAGGCTCTTCATGGGTCTCCGACTTTTAAGAGGTGGAGGCTGCTGGGAAGACGTGTCGTTTTACAATCATCCTAGTGGCTGGAACAGCTCCTCCCTCTTTCTTCTCCTTCACTCAGAGGCACACCTCTTCTCTGACGTGCCACATCAGGACCAGCCTGGGAGGACTCTCCCAAGCTATCTCCTCAGAGGGGCAGTATTCTACCAAACCAAGCAGAAGTTCTGTGGTCCAGCTTGGGCTACACAGTGGGGGCAGTGAGTGGAGGGTGAGGAGCAGTGAGATGGCTCAGCGGGTGAAGGTGCTTGCTGCCAAGCCGGAGTTCGGTACCCCAGAGTCCACAAGGTTGAGGAAGAAAATTGCAGTGGGTTGTTTTCCTGACCTCATATGTTCCATAACATGCACATACCAAATACACACGCACGCACACGCACACTTTTTTTTTTTTTGAGACAGGGTTTCTCTGGATAGCCCTGGCTGCCCAGGACTCGCTTTGTAGACCAGGCTGGCCCTGAACTCACAGCGATCCTCCTGCCTCTGCCTCCCAAGTGCTGGGATTAAAGGTGTGTGCCACCATGCCCGGCTCAGCTCACACAAACACACACACACACTTTTTAAACAGGCAAGTTGGCAAAACTGCTCACCTTCACCATGGGGTACTCTTGAACCTGGGGCCACAGCTCCCATCTGGGATGGACGGGTCCCTTGCCATTCAGTCTTCTGGGAACTCGCATTCCTGTCCCAGAATGGCATTCTCGACTATATCACAAGCTCGGCCACACTTGCTACTCCCTCCGCAGGCACCTAAGGTGCCCTGGACCTAGCCTAGTCACCCTGCCAAGCCAGAGCCGACCCTGGGAAGGACAGCCTCGGTGTATTTCACAACTGCCACTTTTCTTTTCTTTTCTTTTCTTTTTTTTTTTTTGCAAACGTAAAAAGAATCTCACCTCTAGCTCTTCCTATACGCAGGCAGTTTGGAGGTGCCTTAGCCACCTGTTCCAACTGCCTCTCCTCCCGCGTTGTGCGAGATTTTCAAAATCTCTAGCAACCTTTGTGCGACACTTTTTAAAAATTAATTTATTCAGATTACAACTCAAATGTTATCCCATCACTTGTTTTCCCCCATTCCTCCCTCCCTCCCACTTTCACCTTATTCCCCTCCCCTAGGTCTATGACCGAAGGGGACCTCCTCCCCCACTATATGGTCATAGGCATTCAAGTCTCATCTTGGTAGCCTGCTTATTCTTTCTTTGAGTGCCCACCAAGGGAAGCACCAGAGTTCATGTCAGAGTCAGTCCCCGCCCTCCACCCAACTGTGGAGAATGTCCTGTCCATTGCCTAGACCTGAGTAGGTCTGATGTTTACTACTTGTAATGTCCTTGGTTAGTGCTAGAGGGCCTGGGCCCTGATCCCCTTAAGATGTGCGACACTTTTGCAGCTGTTGTTTCCACTAACAAACAGGAGAGGGCGACTCCAGCAAGCCCTAACGCAAGGCCTAGGGCTAATCTGGCCTTGGAGAGAGATTCATTCCTGCAGGAGACACAGCTGAGGCTAATGTGTGTTAGCAATGCTGCCTGGGATAGGAGCTATTCACTCTCTGACTGGAGTTGTTTTGTTTCTGTTTTAAGGTTTTATTTTTGCCTAGAGTAGTGGTGCACACCTTTGAGCCCAGCATTCCAGAGGCAGAAGAAAGCCAGTCTCTATGAGTTCCAGTTTAGCTTGGTCTATGTAGCGAGTTCCAGCTCAGCTAGGCCTATATAATGAGGGATCCTGCCTCAAAAATTCTCATTTATGTGCCAGGCATGGTGGCACATGCCTTTAATTCCAGCTCTTGGGAGGCAGAGGCAGGAGTATCTCTGTGAGTTCAAGGCCAGCCTGGTCTTCAAAGAGAATTCCAGGACAGCCAAGACTATTACACAAAGAAACCCTGTCTCATAAAACCAAAAATAAATAAATAAATGTAAATTTAAAATTCTAATTTACTTATTTATTTATTGGTATTGGGGCCTCATGAATGCTAGGTAGGCATTCTAAGGCTAAGACATATCACTGTCCCCCTCCCCCTTTTTTGAGACAAAGTTTCTCTGTGTAGCCCTGGCTGTCCCTGAACTCACTTTGTAGTCCTGGCTGGCCTTGAACAGAGATCCGCCTGCCTCTACCTCCCGAGTGCTGGGATTAAAGGCATGTGCCACCACCGCCCTGCCTCCATCCCTATTTTTGTTTGTTTTTTTGGTTGGTTTGGTTTGGTTTTTTTCGAGACAGGGTTTCTCTGTGTAGCCTTGACTGTCCTGGACTCGCTTTGTAGACCAGGCTGGCCTCGAACTCACAGCGATCTGCCTGCCTCTGCCTCCCGAGTGCTGGGATTAAAGGCATGCGCCACCACGCCCGGCTCTCCATCCCTATTTTTAAAAGATATAACCCAAATTTAAATTTAGTTTTATTGTATTTTCCATTCTATGGGTATGAATGTTTTGCTTGCAGTTATGTCTTGCACCAGACGTTGTGTGCCTAGGGCCCTTGGAGGACAGAAGAAGGCAACAGATCCCCTGGAACTGGAGTTACAGACAGTTGTGAGCCTCCATGTGGGTGCTGACACTTGGACCCAAGTTTTCTGAAAGAGCATCCAGTGCTCTTAAGCACTAAGCCTTCTCTGCAGCCCCTTTATCTATCTATCTATCTATCTATCTATCTATCTATCTATCTATCTATCTATCTACTTACCTATGAGACAGGGTTTCTCTGTGTAACCCTGGCTGTCCTGTACTTGCTTTTTACACCAGGCTGGCCTCGAACTCAGAGATTCTCCTGCCTCTGCCTCCCGTGCGCTGGGATTAAAGGCGTGTGCCACCAAGCCCCCTACTCAGTTTTTAACCTGTGCTATGTTTGTGTGTCGGAGTGTGGGTTTGTGTATGGGAATGCAGTACCTTCAGAGACCAGCCTGGGATTCCCTACAGCTCAAGTTGCAAGTGGTTGTGAGCTGTCTCATCTGAGTGCTGGAAAGAGCCTCAGGTCCCCTGCAAGAGCAGCGTGCGCTCATAGCTGCCGAGCCGCGTCTTCAGCTCCCTGAAGCCTTTCTTTGGGGTCTTGCATTTCTACTTTATTGTAAATTACATAACCTGGTGCTGGAGAGATGGTTCAAGAGGTTAATAGCACTAGGTGCTCTTCCAGAGGTCATGAGTTCAATTCCCAGCAACCACATGGTGGCTCACAACCATCTGTAGTGAGATCTGGTGCCCTCTAGTGTGCACGTAGCCAGAACACTGTGTACATAATAGATACATCTTTTCCTGGTTGGTGCATGTCTTTAATCCCAGCCCTTGGGAGGCAGAGGCAGGTGGATCCCTGTGAGTTCAAGGCCAGCCTGGTTTACAAAGTGAGTCCAGGACAGCCAAGGCTACACAGAGAAATCCTGTTTCAAAAAAAAACCAAAATAAGAGCCAGGCGTGGTGGCGCACGCCTTTGATCCCAGCACTCGGGAGGCAGATGCAGGCGGATTGATGTGAGTTCGAGGCCAGCCTGGTCTACAAAGCAAGTCCAGGACAGCCAAGGCTACACAGAGAAACCCTGTCTCAAAAATAAAAAACAACCCCCCCAAAAAAAATATATATATAAAGAACACTGCAAACATTGGAATTCGGTATGTTAGCAGGACGTATGATAGGAGAACAAAATCAAACCTAGGGCTTACAAACATCCAGCTGAAAGCCACCAGGGAGGTCACACTGAGTCAGCCAACTGAAGTTCCTGATAAGATAGAGGCTCTGGTGGAGCAGAACATTTCCCTGGGTGGATGGGATGGGGTGGGGAGGGAGAGACACTTCCAAGTAAAAAGAAATTAGCAGTCCATAGAGGTGATGTCATCAAACCAGGAGCTCACAGCTTCCAGCAGAAACTGAAGCGAGGGACTGAGGCAGACAGCAGGAATTCCCCATTGGGCTTTCACCCTGGGGTGACTTCCCTTCTCTGAATTTGAGCGCATGCGCTCTCTCTCTCTCTCTCTCTCTCTCTCTCTCTCTCTCTCTCTCTCCTTCTCTCACTGTAGGTGCTTTTATACTGCTCACTAGTAACACTGTTGTTTACTTTCTTTTTTTTTGTTTTGTTTTTTGTTTTTTGAGACAGGATCTCTCTGTGTAGCCTTGGCTATCCTGGACTCACTTTGTAGACCATGCTGGCCTCCAACTCACAGTGATCCGCCTGCCTCTGCCTCCTGAGTGCTGGGATGAAAGGCGTGCGCCACCACGCCCGGCCCTGTTGCTTACTTTCTAGCCATTGTTAAAGATAAAGAGCTTTTAGTTTTGGGGCTTTTGGTTGTTGTTGTTGTTGTTATATTTTTTTGAAAGATTTATTTATTTATTTATTATTTGTACAGTAAGTATTCTGCCCATATGTGTGCCTGCAGGCCTGAAGAGGGCACCAGATCTCATTATAGATGGTTGTGAGCCACCATGTGGTTGCTGGGAATTGAATTTAGGACCTCTGGAAGAGCAGCCAGTGCTCTTAACCTCTGAGCCATCTCTCCAGCCCTACTTTGGGGCTGTTTTGCTATCTCCAGCCTGCAGGCTGTTGGAGGGCACTTGACAAGAACCTGTTTGAGTCTAAAGTGAGGGGCTGGCTGGGTGGTGGGAGCACACCCCTTTAATCCAAGCACTTGGGAGGCAGACAGATTGATCTCTGAGTTCCAGACCAGCTTGGTCTACAGAGTGAGTTTCAGGATAGCCAGTGCTACACAGAGAAACCCTGTCTTTTTTTTTTTTTTTTTAACGTGCGTTGGTGTGAGGGTGTCAGATATTGGAGTTACAGACAGTTGTAAGCTGCGATGTGGGTGCTGGGAATTGAACCCTGGTCTTTTGGAAGAGCGGGCAGTGCTCTTAACCATTGAGCCATCTCTCTAGCCCAAGAAACCCTGGCTTAACCACTCTACCCAAAAGGTGATGGGCTGACCTTTTAGATTTGTTGTTGCTGTTTGAGACAAAATCTCACTGTTTCCTGGCTGGCCTAGAACTTGCTATGTAGACCAGGCAGGCCTTGAACTCATATAGATCTACTTGCCCGGCTTCGGAGTGTTGGGTTTAAGGATGTAAGCACTGGGGGCTGGAGAGATGGCTCAGAGCTTAAGGGTACTGATTGCTCCTCCAGAGGTCCTGAGTCCAATTCCCAGCAACCACATGGTGGCTCATAACCATCTATAATGCGATCTGATGCCCTCTTCTGGCCTGCGGGTGTACGCGCAGGCACTGTATGCATAATTTAAAAACAAAACAAAACAGGATGTAAGCACTGCGCTTCTAAGTGCGCTCAAATATCACATGACAACCTTCCAGTAGAAAGTACTTACAATGCTGGGGTATATATTTTCTTCCTGTACTAAAGGCTCTGAGTTTAATCCCTAGCATTGAAGAATAAACAAAAAACCAAATGAGCTAGAGCATGGTGGCCAGCCCAGCAATCCTCCCAGCATTTGAGAGGCAGAGTAGCAACACAAAAGATGAGGGGGAATTGTTTTGTTTTTTTTTTTTGTTTTTTTTAATTAGGAAGGGAACAAGCAAAAGGCTGTGGTCGCCTGAGAATGTAGCGCATTAGAAAAGCTCCTACTATGTTTTGGTGCCTTTCTCCTTCCCCTTTTCAATAGTAAGGAGAGAAGGGTTTTGCAAGAGCTAAGCAGGTGCTCTACCACTGAGCCACACACCCCAGCCCCTCACTGGGGGATTCTAGGCAGGTGTTCTACCACTGAGCCACACCCCAGCCCCTCACTGGGGGATTCCAACCATTGAGGCACACCTCCAACTCCTTGTTGTTGGGGTATTGTTGCTGTTGTTGCTGTTGCTAGGGTTTTTGACTGTGTAACTCTAGCTGGTCTTAAAAACACAGAGATCTGCCTGCCTCTGCCTCCCAGTTGCTGGGATGAAAGGCATGTGCCACCATACCTGGCACTGGGTTTTTGTGTTTGTTTGATTTGAGTCAAACTCTCACACTAGCCTGGACCAACATCCCAGTCATTCTTCCTGTTGCTACCTCTCTGACAGGGTTAATTCTGTTCCCAGGACTTCAGGAAGCCCTTTTTTAACCCCTTCAGCCATTGCCAAGGCCTGGTTGCCATAGAACTCTCCAGAGTGTTCTGAATGTGGCAGTGCACAAGCCTTTAATCCCGGCACTTGGGAGGCAGAGGCAGGCATATCCCTGTGAGCTCCAGGCCAGCCTAGTCTACAAAGTGAGTCCAGGACAGCCAGAGCTACACAGAGAAACCCTGTCACAAAAAAAGCAAAATAAATAAATAAATAAATGAAAAGAAAACGAAACAAAACAAAAGAGTCGGGCAAGCATGGCCCTGAACAGGAGCCACAGGGCATCAATGAAAACGTATCATCAATATAAAGCCACTCCCTCATTCACTTATTAGTCAGCTGTCTGCCCTGGCCAACTTGTAAGTTCTAGGAGGGCGGAGGCCTGTGTTTAGTTCCTGTAAATAGTGCTCCATAATTGGATCTGATAATGTACACATGGAATTCTACCTACTTTGTAGACTGAGGCACAAGGGCCAACAAATCTAAGCTACCCGGAACAACACAGTGCTTTCAAAGCCAACCTGGGCAACTTAGACCTGTCCCAAGATGTAGAGCAGGACAAGGAATATAGCTCAGTGGTAGAGCACCTGCCTAGAATCCCCCAGTGATGGGCTGGGGTGTGGCTCAGTGGTAGAGCACCTGCCTAGAATCCCCCAGTGAGGGGCTGGGGTGTGGCTCAGTGGTAGAGCACCTGCCTAGAATCCCCCAGTGAGGGGCTGGGGTGTGGCTCAGTGGTAGAGCACCTGCCTAGAATCCCCCAGTGAGGGGCTGGGGTGTGGCTCAGTGGTAGAGCACCTGCCTAGAATCCCCCAGTGAGGGGCTGGGGTGTGGCTCAGCGGTGGAGCCCCTGCCTAGGCATATAGAAAGCCCTGGATCTAGGCACTGCAGAAAGGAAGGCAGGCAAGAAGGGAAGGAAGGAAAAAAGACAGAAAGAAACAAACAAGGGTATGTGCTGTACACCCCGGTGTGCGGAGAATGATAAAGTGGGATCCAGAGAAGCAGGGATACTGAGGCAGCTAGCCACCTCCCTGGGTCGCAACTTGGAAGAAGCAAGGGCGTGTGCTAACAGAGGGAGCATGAGGGGAAAGGCAGGCAGGAGGGACTGAGTCCTGGGAGAAGCAGTTAGGAAACCTTCCAGCGCCTCAGCCCTGTTGGTTAAGCCGTGCTATAAAAGGAACGTTGACTAATTAAAGAGTTCAAAACTAACCACACGCTTGCCTGCCCCACCTCCTGCCCCCAGGGCACGCGGCGGATCACAGTGGGTTGTGCCCTTTCTCAGTCCTGGTTTGAGCCAGACCTAGGAGCCCGCAGGAAACCGGAACAGCTGGCTTCCTGGCTGCTGGGCAGTGTGAGGTTCATGTGGCACAAGGACCCAGATGGGCTGGGGAGATGGCTCAGCTGAGAACGTACTTGTCGCACAAATGTGAGGACCCGAGCTGGGATCCCCAGAACCCCAGACTTGACGTCTCCGGCTTATAATCCTGTGCTGGGAGGCAGGACAGGCAGATCCACGGGTTCCCTAAGCAGCCACCCTCGCTGAATCAGAGAGTCCCAGGTGGAAGGGAGAGACCCTGCCTCAAAAACCAAGGCGGGCTGGTAAAATGTCTCCTTCAGTAAGAAGCCTTCCTTCTCAAGTGTGAGGACCCACGTTCCGATCCAGCATCCATGTGAAAACAAAAAAGAGGCCAGCAAGATGTCTCAGCAAGTAAAGAAACTTGCCTGTAAGCCTCAAGGCCTGAGTTTAGGGGGCCAATTGAGGAAGACAGCTGAGAATCACACATGTGAGCGTACACACACACACACACACACACACACACACACACACACGCCCCCATGAGTACATACATGTACACTGGCACACATGAGTACATACTTATACACTGGCATGCACATATGAGTACATACATGTACACTGGAACACCTGAGCACATGCATGTATGCTAACACACACGAACACATACATGTGTATGGGCACATAAGCACATACATGTATACTGACACACACATGAATACATGCATGTACACTAACACACACACACAATTTGCCCATATAAACACACAAAGCTAAAGGGCCGAAAGCTGGCAGCTGGACTTCCTGGATTAAGGAAGAATCTGGGTGGACAGAGAGAGAGAGAGAGAGTGTTATCAGTGCTGAGGGCAATGCGTGAGTTGAAGTACAGAGCACTAGGGGGCCAGGCTGGGCCTCTGCACCTGTGAGCAGGGAGGAGTAATGTGACTTCTGAGTCACTCGGGCCAGGGGCCATAGAGAGTTTTATGATCCCTGGGTTCTGTCCTTGTCACAGCTGACTCACTGGCTGTCTACCAGGGAGTCTCGTGGTCCGCCTGCTAGTTTCTCTCAGCCTGCCGGTGTGTCACAGAGACACACAGCTTCTCTCTGTGTAAGCTCACGTCATCAGCTGTATGACCTGGGCAGGGTGCCAGTCCTATCACCCTCCATGTTGCAGGAGGAAGCAGTGTGGAGGACCCCAAACATGCCCTCCCCACCCACTGGAGACAGGCCCACCTTGATTCAGGAGGCCCGGGCTGGTCGTGGCTCGGAGGGACACAGACTCTCCCTCTCACTGGCAAATGCCTACCTCCTTTTGTTTTGACGGCCTAGTATCTTCCCACAGCTCTTTACTTTTTTTTTTTTTTCCCAGACAAGGTCTCTGTGTGTTAGCCTTAGCTGTCCTGGACTCACTTTGTAGACCAAGGCTGTCCTCGAACTCACAGCGATCCACCTGTAAATAGTGCTCCATAATTGAATCTGATAACGCCCACATGGAATTCTACTTACTTTGTAGACTGAGGCACAGGGCCAACAAATCTAAGCTACCTGGGACAACACAGTGCTTTCAAAGCCAACCTGGGCAACTTAGACCTGTCCCAAGATGTAGAGCAGGACAAGGAATGTAGCTCAGTGGTAGAGCACCTGCCTAGAATCCCCCAGTGAGGGGCTGGGGTGTGGCTCAGTGGTAGAGCACCTGCCTAGAATCCCCCAGTGAGGGGCTGGGGTGTGGCTCAGTGGTAGAGCACCTGCCTAGAATCCCCCAGTGAGGGGCTGGGGTGTGGTTCAGTGGTAGAGCTCCTGCCTAGAATCCCCCAGTGAGGGGCTGGGGTGTGGCTCAGTGGTAGAGCACCTGCCTAGAATCCCCCAGTGAGGGGCTGGGGTGTGGCTCAGTGGTAGAGCACCTGCCTAGAATCCCCCAGTGATGGGCTGGGGTGTGGCTCAGTGGTAGAGCACCTGCCTAGAATCCCCCAGTGAGGGGCTGGGGTGTGGCTCAGTGGTAGAGCACCTGTTTAGAATCCCCCAGTGAGGAGCTGGGGTGTGGCTCAGTGGTAGAGCACCTGCCTAGAATCCCCCAGTGAGGGGCTGGGGTGTGGCTCAGTGGTAGAGCACCTGCCTAGAATCCCCCAGTGAGGGGCTGAGGGTGTGACTCAGTGATAGAGCACCTGCCTAGAATCCCCCAGTGAGGGGCTGGGGTGTGGCTCAGTGGTAGAGCACCTGCCTAGAATCCCCCAGTGAGGGGCTAAACACAGGCCTCCGTCCTCCTGGAACTTACACGTTGGCCAGGGCAGACAGCTGACTAATAAGTGAATGAGGGAGTGGCTTTACATTGATGATACGTTTTCATTGATGCCCTGTGGCTCCTGTTCAGGGCCATGCTTGCCCGACTCTTTTGTTTTGTTTTGTTTTATTTATTTATTTATTTTGCTTTTTTTGTGACAGGGTTTCTCTGTGTAGCTCTGGCTGTCCTGGACTCACTTTGTAGACCTGGCTGGCCTGGAGCTCACAGGGATACACCTGCCTCTGACTCCCAAGTGCAGGGGATTAAAGGCGTGAGCCACCACCGCCCACCTCCCATAGCTCTTCAATTAACCTGATCACAGACGGTCAAGGCATGCATCTGTTCAAAAGGCACCCACGCTGGACCTGGTAATGGGGGCCCTGCCAACCCAGCTACTGGGAGTTGAGGCAGGAGAACCGAAAGTTCAAGGCTCATCTAGGGTAAAGGGTGAATTTAAGGCCAGCCTGGGTAGTTCAGGGGGAACTCTTGTCTCAAAATATAAACGGGGCTGGGGGGTTGCTCAGTGGTAAGCAAATGTACTGCTCTTTAAGAGGGCCTGAGTTTAATCTTTTTTAATGTGTGTGTGTGTGTGTGTGCACGCTCATGTGCTGCATTTGCACACACAAAGTTACAGGGAGTTGTGAGCTGTGTGTTGTGTGTGCTCTTAACTGTTGAACCATCTTTCCATTCCAGAAAGAAATCTTAAAAAAAAAGAAAAAGAGCCGGGCCGTGGTGGCACACACCGTTAATCCCAGCACTCGGGCGGCAGAGGCAGGCGGATCGCTATGAGTTCAAGGCCAGCCTGGTCTACAAAGTTAGTCCAGGACAGGCAAGGCTACACAGAGAAACCTTGTCTGGAAAAACCAAAAAAAAAAAAAAAAAAAAAAAAAGGCCAGAAAGAAAAGGCTGGCACTGTGCTCCCTGGTATAGCTTCCTAGAAACCTTTAGCAGGTGGGAGACAAACGGGGAACAGAAAGCCAGAGAGCATCCCCAGCAGGCTGAGTGTGTGGCTTGGTCTGGTCCTTACTGAAGAAGCAGCCAGAGGTATCATATCGGCTCCTGGAACCTTGGTTGGTTTTTAGTTTGTTTGCATTCTGACCTGGTGGTTGAATGGGGCGAGACAAGGCCACCTCCTATTTTAGGAAGGCTACCAGCCCAGTGCCCAACCTTTTTACCCACGGGTTCTTAGGAAGGCTTGCTGATGCTGAGGTTTCTTACCCTGGGGAGGCTGCCAGGCTAGGCAAACAGAGCTAGCCCATCAGATTAGAGGCTTTTCTCCCGTCCTGTGGCTGTGTGGGGCCGAAAGGCTGTCTCTCAGAGCCAAAGCAGATGTACAGCCTTCAGAGCCCAGGCCCATGAAAGGAAGTCCCGGAAGGAGAGATGTGGATGAGAGGGGGAGACCTGACCTGGTGGGCATGCAAATACAGTGCCAAGTTAGGGAAGGAGACAAGAGTCTTGCAGTTGCTTACCCATGCCCTAGCTCCCCGTGGAGGGATGGAGGGATTCTGGGCTGGTGCTCTACCACTGAGCCACACCCCCAGCGCCTAATATGGCAGATTAGAAGCTAAAATCACCCGCTAATTAGAGGGAAAGTAACTCAACAGCTGTCCTTTGAGTGACTAAGTCTCCTCTGTAGCATCCAGCCTAGGCCCCCTGGGACTCCAGCCAGGAGGCAGCAAAGTGTCTTTTCTACTCGTTGAAAACATGGCCACCTCCATCCCAGCCCATGTAAGTAGGGCTGAACACTTGCCTGGCAAGACTCCTGGTTAGTCTTGCCAGGCAGGGCAGCCAGACCTGTCATTACCTGACCTCAAGCCTTAGGAGGTGGATGGCCCACCCATTCAGGCTGCCAGGACAGGAGAGGGCTGGGGATCCCCAGCTGGGTAAGTACTCTATCATTAGGTACAGCTGAAGCCTTGGTTCTGTGTGTGTGTGTGTGTGTGTGTGTGTGTGTGTATGTGTATGCTTGAGTAAGTACGTGCATGCAAATGTAGAGAGGTTAGAAGTCAACCTCCAATTGGCCTCATTCCTCAGAAGCCAGTGACTTTTTTTTTCTTTTTCCCAAGACAGGGTTTCTCTGTGTAGACCAGGCTGTCCTGGAACTCGCTCTGTAGACCAGGCTGGCCTGGAACTCACAGAGATGTGCCTGCCCAGGCTGTCCTGGAACTCGCTCTGTAGACCAGGCTGGCCTGGAACTCACAGAGATCCGCCCGCCTTGGCCTCCTCAAGTGCTGGGATTGAAGGCGTGTGCCATCAATCATGGTGTGACTTGCTTTTTGAGACAGGGTTTGTCGATTGGGATTTGGGGCTTGTAGACGAAGGTAAGCAGGGGGCTAATGATCTGTGTGTCTCCACCTCCCCAGCTCTGGGATTAGAGCATGCTTGACTTTTTTTTGGTTGTTGTTGATTTGAATACAGTTTTAGCCAGGTGTGGTAGTACTTTTTTTTTTTTTTAAGATTTATTTATTTATTTTGTATACAGAGTTCTGTCTGCATGTACACCTGCACGCCAGAAGAGGGCACGAGATCTCACTATAGATGGTTGTGAGCCACCATGTGGTTTTTTTGGACCTTTGGAAAAGCAGCCAGTGCTCTTAACCTCTGAGCCATCTCTCCAGCCTGCATGCTTGACTTTTTTTTTTTTTGAGACAGGATTTCTCTGTGTAGCCTTGGCTGTCCTGGACTCACTTTGTAGACCAGGCTGGCCTTGAACTCACAGAGATCCGCCTGCCTCTGCCTCTCAAGTGCTGGGATTAAAGGCATGCGCCACCATGCCCGGCTCATGCTTCACTTTTTTTTTTTGGTTTCTCTGTGTAGCCTTGGCCATCCTGGACTCACTTTGTAGACCAGGCTGGCTTCGAACTCACAGCGGTCTGCCTGCCTCTGCCTCCCGAGTGCTGGGATTAAAGGCGTGTGCTACCACGCCTGGCTACGCTTCACTTTTTAATGTAAGTTCTCCTTTTAACTTCTGTTACAGGCTCAGCAGAAATAAAGATGTTCTAAAGAGACACCTGTAAGGCCGGCGTGGTGGCGCACACCTTTAATCCCAGCATTCGGGAGGCAGAGGCAGGCGGATCGCACTGTGAGTTTGAGACCAGCCTAGTCTACAAAGTGAGTCCAGGAAACCAAGGCTACATAGAGAAACCCTGTCTCGAAAAACCAAAAATTTTCAAAAATTTAAAAAAAGAAAGAAAGAAAAACGAAGAGAAACCCGTGTCTCTTAATCTGGCCATCAGCCTACTGAAGTGATGGACCCCAAAGAAATGGGAATTTCATGGTGGTGTCGGGGAGAACACAAAGAGGTCCCAGCCAAAGGAGGAAGCTGCCTTCCCGGAAGACACTTCACACCGCTCTTACAGCTTGTCTGACCGTCTTACAGGATGAGAGTGAAGCCCAGACAATGATGGGGCCACTGTGGGTGGGACCACACCCTGGCCATGACTGCTCAGCCGCGTCTGTCTATCCTGGCCATCTGTTTAAACTTAACTTTATTTTAGGACCCGAAAGACAGCTCTGTGGGAGGAGGGTTCCCCTGGATCTCTGTCCCTCCTTCCAATGTAGTTGCATCGAATCGCACCTCTTTCCCCCACCTCCTCTACTTCACACTATTAATTTGACTCTTTGAATTGGCTAATTGAAGACCAATGGCTGAACCTGGCTTCCAGCACAGGCCACACAAATTAATCCTTCTTATTCAGAGACATGGCTTCACGGGCTTGGGATTCACTCTGTAGCCCTAGCTGGCCTGGAACTGGAGATGATCCTGCCTCAGCCTCTTACTTTTGAGGTCCAGGACCTTGGCTTTCTAGCAGCTTGGCAAGCCCCAAACGAGCCAGCCTGATAGTCAGAAGAATTTAAGGTAGTTGTTCTCATCCGGGCGAAGTGATGAGCGCCTTTAATCCCAGCACTCGGGAGGCAGAGATAGGCAGAACACTGAGTTCGAGGCCAGCCTGGTCTATAAAGAGAGTCCAAGGCAGCCAAGGCTATGCAGAGAAACCCTGTCTGGGGGTGGCGGGGGGTGGGGGGGTGGAGTAGGGGAGAAACAGACCAAAAAAGATAACTGTTTTCAACCTTCCTAAGGCTGTGACCCTTTATACAGTCCCTCGTGTTGTGTTGACCCCCCCATAAAACTAGTTGCATTGCTACTTCACAACTGTAATTCTGCTTTCCCCCTTCCCCCGAGACAGGGTTTCTCTGTGTACCCTTGGCTGTCCTTGACTCACTTTGTAGACCAGGCTGGCCTCGAACTCACAGAGATCCGCCTACCTCTGCCTCCTGAGTGCTGGGATTAAAGGCCTGCACCAACAAGCCAGGCTAATTCTGCTATTCTTATGAACCGTAATGTAAACATTTGATAAGCAGGATATCTGATATCCAAACCCCGTGAAAGGGTTGTCCACCTCTCAGAGGGGTTGTGACCCCTAGGCTGAGAACCACTGCTGCCCAGGTCTGGCTTTGACTCATGGAGACAGACAAGAATTGTCTATGAGGAAATTGGAGGAGAGTTAATTTCTGTTACCCAACATCCTTTCACCGGGGAAGACACCATGTTCTGAAACCAGGCCCACAGTGTAGAAAGTGGCCAGTCTATACTGGCCTGTGTGTGGAAGGAGTGACCTGTTTCCTGTAACTGTCCACCTGACCCTCCTTAGAGATCATTCCACGCAGATGACTCTGAGGTGAGCCTGCAAGGTTTACACCTACAGAGGAAATGCATTTCAGGTTTTATTTATTTATTATTTATATAATATTCTGCCCACATGTAGGCCTGCAGGCCAGAAGAGGGCACCAGATTCATTATAGATAGTTGTGAGCCACCATGGGGTTGCTGGGAATTGAACTCAGGACCTTTGGAAGAACAGACAGTGCTCTTAACCTCTGAGCCATCTCTCCAGCCTGCATTTTAGGCTTAATATAACCTTTAATGGACTAGTTAATTAAGGAGGAGGAGGAGGAGGAGGAGGAAGAGGAGGAAGAGGAGGAGGAGGAGGAGAAGAAGAAGAAGAAGAAGAGGAAGAAAAGTGGTTACACCACTGAAGAAAATTTCTCTAAGCCCATGATGGAGGGTTTGAAGGCCTGATCTTGTGCTGGTTAGTTCAAGAGTGTAACAGCCACTGGGAGGTGGCGGCACACGCCTTTAATCCCAGCAGCACTTGGGAGGCAGAGGCAGGCAGATCGCTGTGAGTTCGAGGCCAGCCCGGTCTACAAAGTGAGTCCAGAACAGCTAAGGCTACACAGGGAAACCCTGTCTCAAAATAAAATAAAATAAAAAAATTAAAGTAACTGGGGGTTGTTGGAGAGATGGTTTAGTGGTTAAGAGCATTTGCTGCTCTTTGCAGAGAACCCCCAGTTCAGATTACAGCACCCACAACACCCACATGTACTCAACTAGCACGGAGCACTCGCTACCATTTGTAGCTCCAGTTCCAGGGAACCTGATAGCTTCTTACAGTCTCCACGGGCATCAGGCATGTATGCGCACAGACAGACAGACAGACAGACAAAACATTCGCACACATAAATAAAACTTTATTTCTTTCTTTTGTTTTTTGAGACAGAGTTTCTCTGTGTAGCCTTGGCTGGCTGCCCTGGACTCTCTTTGTAGACCAGATTGGCCTCTAACTCACAGAGATCCACCTGCCTCTGCCTCCTGAGTGCTGGGATTAAAGGCGTGCACCACCATGCCTGGCTGTGCTGCCCCACCCCCATCCTATCCCCCGCTCCAAGAGAGGGTGTTATGGGGATCTGTTGAGATCCAACGTAACTCAAACATCCGATCAGTGCAGATGACAAACGTTTATTGTAATCAAGCCACTACTGACTGATCAGGGCCGCAGAACAGACTCAGGAGCTGAACTGCAACCCCGAGTCAGAATATCACAGAATATTTAAGTTTACAAATGACAAATGTCTGTGCCAAGTTATCGTTACATTTTCCACCGATCAGGATAGGAGTTGGTTCCTGGGCCTGGGAACATGAACTTAGTTTGACCCTGACAGCAAGATGGAGAAGTTGTCCCTGAGATGGCTGTCTTCTTACAACACAAGCTGTTAAACCAGGTGTGGTGGCGCATGCCTTTAATCCCAGCCCTCGGGAGGCAGAGGCAGTCAAATCACTGTGAGTTCAAGGCCAGCCTGGTCTACAATGTGAGTCCAGGCCAGACAAGGCTACACAGAGAAACCCTGTCTTGATTTTGCTTTGTTTTTTTGAAACTCTGTCTTGAAAAATAAAAAACAAACAAACAAACAAAAAAACCAACAGAAGCTGTTCAGCTATTGGGAAGTCCCCAGCTCCCCTAAGGTCTGGGACTTTAAACTTAGTTTTCCCCCATGATTAAATGGAGTCTAAAAACAAATGACCGTACTTAGAACACGTTTTGTTTTCTTTGTTTGTTTGTTTTTGTTTTTTTGAGACAGGATCTCTCTGTGTTAGCCTTGGCTGTCCTGTGCTCAATTTGTAGACCAGGCTGGCTTTGAACTCACAGTGATCCACCTGCCTCTGCCTCCCGAGTGCAGAGATCGAAGGCGTGCGCCACCACACCTGGCAAGAACACGTTTCTTTTGCTTGCTCCCAATAAGGGTTTCCTGTGTAGCCCTGGTTGTCCTGGAACTCACTTTGGCCTTCAGCTCAGAGATCCGCCTGCCCCTGCCTCCCAAGTGCAGGAAGTAAAGAGAAGTGTGTGCCACTATTACTCATCATAAATACGTCTTTTCTTTTTTTCTTTTTTCCAAGACAGGGTTTCTCTGTGTAGCTTTGGCTGTCCTGGACTCTCAGTTTGCAGACCAAGCTGGCCTCAAACTCACAGCAATCTGCCTGCCTCTGCCTCCTAAATGCTGGGATTAAAGGCGTGCACCACCACGCCCGGCTTCTTTCTTTTTGAAAGATTTATTATGTATACAGTTTTTTGCCTGCTTGTACACCTGTGCACCAGACCTCATTATAGATGGTCATGAGCCACCATGGGGTTGCTGGGAATTGAACTCAGGGCCTTTGGAAGAGAAGACAGTGCTCTGAACCTCTGAGCCATCTTTCCAGGCCCCTGCGTTCCATTCTTAACCAGCACTCACATAAAACGTCAAACAAAGCCAAGCATGGTGGTGCACACCTTTAATCCCAGCACTCAGGAGGTGGATTGCTGTGAGTTCAAGGCCAGCCTGGTCTACATAGTGAGTCCAGGAGAGTTAAGGATAAACAGAGAAAACCTGTCTCAAAAAACAAACAAAGTCAGACAAGCTGAGGTTGTAGACAGGAGGATCCTTGATGCTAGCTTGGCTTAATTGATCCGCTCTAGGTTCAATGAAAGACCTTGTCTAAAAAATAAAAATAAAAAGTGGAGACACCCGACATCAACTTCTACCTTCTATTTGTATGCACACATGTGCCATGCATATACATGAACATACATTCACACAAGCACATACATATGCCACATTCATAAACACATATACACCTATATCTAACTCTATTCCTATATAACTGAAGCCAGGCCGGTGGCACATACCTGTAACTCCAGTACTTGGGAGGTAGAGGCAGGAGGATCAAGAATTCAAGGTCACTCCCTGATAGGGTAAATTAGAGTCTAACCTGAGCTACAAGAGACTCTGTTTCTCTGGGTGGTGGTGGCGCACGCCTTTAATCCCAGCACTCACTCGGGAGGCAGAGGTAGGTGGATCGTTGTGAGTTCTAGGCCAGCCTGGTCTACAAAGTGAGTCCAGGACAGTCAAGGCTACACAGAGACACCCTGTCCCAAAAAACAAAAACAAAAACAAAACAAAACAAGAGACTCTATCTCAAACAAACAAACAAACAAAACAAAGAGGGGAAAAAAAAGGCTTTTCTTTGTGTCCCCCCCGCCCCATACCCCAACCTCCACCTGGACCCACAAGGTGACTGAAGGCAGAGAAAAGCCTGGCATCTCCACCTCCATTTTGGTTGGGTCTCCTAGGTTTTGGGTCAGCTGCTACCATGTTTGTAGGCATGTCAGTGATTCAAGGAACGCCTTTCAGCAGTCCAATGATACCGCCCAAGCTGCCTAATCAACCTCCAAGGCAGAAGGCCCAGAGATAAGAGCAGCAGGCCCTCCTGCCGCAGGCTTTTACAGCATTCGGCTCCAGGTTCCCCCAGAGCACCTGGCGGTGTCCAGTCATTGTCCCAAACCTGCAGTCATTTTGGACTTCAAAAACCACAGAACCTGTCTGGGCAGGTCCCCTCCCCTAGTGAAGGCAAGTGTATACCGGTCGGTGAAAGACCCCACTTCTAAATGTTGTTTAGTCAAGGCTTGCTATTTTGTAAATGATTCTATTTTGTAAGGCTTGTACAATGGTTAAGGGAGGTCACCTGAAAGGCTCAGTCAGACTGGAAAAATACCACCATGTCACAAGGCTCGCAGACGTCACAAGGTTCATGGTCACCCACCATTTCACAAGGTCTGCACAAGCGGTTCTGGCCAAGTTATTGAAAAAACAGGATGTATGGTCAGTGAATAGGCTAGCCTAAACATTTCCTGATTCCAAAGCCCTAACCAGAGCTAAATCTAGCCGCATTAAGTTAGCCAATCAAGACCCTGTAACTATGCTTCTCGCTTCTGTAACCCCCGCTTCCTGCTTCTCACCCTATAAAAGGGTCTCCTCCCCTTCACTCGGCGCGCCAGTCATCCGATAGACTGTGTCGCCCGGGTACCCGTGTAATCAATAAAGCCTCTTGCGTTTGCAACCGGACTTTTGGTTTCGCTGGTTCTTGGGGAGGGTCTCCCTGACGAAGGACACTCCGTGAGGAGGGTCTTTCATCGGGACTAGACCCTGGAGCAGAGTGATTTTATCTACTCCTAAGCAGCTGGTGGGCCTTGCATTGATGGCTTGGTGGATAAAGGTGCTTGCGGCCCAGCCTGAGGCCTCAAGTTCAGTCTGATCCCTGAGATCCACATGGTGGAAGGAGAGAACTTACTGGAACAAGTTGTACTGTGGTGGGGTGGCACAGGCCTTTAAAATTCTAGCTCTCAGGAGGCAGAGGCAGGCGGATC
Organism: Acomys minous; assembly: GCF_964271855.1. Taxonomy (NCBI): domain Eukaryota; kingdom Metazoa; phylum Chordata; class Mammalia; order Rodentia; family Muridae; genus Acomys; species Acomys minous. Next base: position 74,553,004 of record NC_140498.1, read on the forward strand.
TCTGTGAGTTCGAAACCAGCCTGGTCTACAGAGCAAGTCCAGACCCACTAAGGCTACATAGAGAAACCCTGTCTCAAAAAACAAAACAAAACCAGTGTACTGTGACTGCTTCTCTCTCCTCCCCCTCTCCTCTCTCTCTCTCTCTCTCTCTCTCTCTCTCTCTCTCACACACACACACACACACACACACACTCACTCCTCCCACACTAAACAGATACATAAACACAAGAGAATCTAGAAGCTTGGCCCCTCAGGCAAGAAGGGTTTCTCAGGACTGTCTTGTAGATAGTAGTTCTCAATCTTTGGGTATCGGTCCTTTTGGGGGGAGGGGTCACAGATCCTATATCCTGCACAAAATATGGAGTAGTGGCCGGGCATGGTGGCACACGCCTTTAATCCCAGCACTCGGGAGGCAGAGGCAGGCAGATCACTGTGAGTTCGAGGCCAGGCTGGTCTACAAAGCAATTCCAGGATAGCCAAGGCTATACAGAGAAACCTTGTCTCAAAAAACCAACCAACCAACCAAACAGCTCTTTTTTCTGCTTTTCACCCTTACCCACCTGGTTACATGGCACGTCGGGCGTGTGGCTGTGAGACCAGCCTGAGACGACGTTAACACTGTCTCTCTCCATCCTCCTCCCCCTCCTCCTCCTCCTCCTCCTTCTCTTCGTTTTAGGTTTTCCAGGCTCACATCTATATTTTGGTAGCTTCTGATGGTGCAACAGGATGGTGAGATAGCTTGGTGCTTCATTCTATGCTCTGTGGTGGGTTTTTTTTTTGGGGGGGGGTGGCATTTCGAGACAGAGTTTCTCTGTGTACCCTTGGCTGTCCTGGGCTCGCTTTGTAAACCAGGCTGGCCTCGAACTCACAGCGATCCGCCTGCCTCTGCCACCCAAGGGCTGGGGTTAAAGGCGTGCGCCACCACACCCGGCTTCCGTGGTGGCTTTATTGGCGGGCTGGAGGAGGGTGTCGCCCCTGAGAAAAGCCAGCTTGGGTGATATGTGTCCACCAGCACAGACATTACAGTGTCTGATGTGGAAAAAGGTCTGAGTAACACAGCTGACAGGAATGAGGGCATTCTAAAGAGACGCCGTGTCCTACCCTTTGCCCATCACTCTATTGAGACAAATGCCGCCGGGCGCTGGTGGCGCACGCCTTTAATCATAGCACTGGGGAGGCAGAGGCAGGCGGATCGCTGTGAGTTCGAGGCCAGCCTGGTCTACAAAGTGACTCCAGGACAGCCAAGGCTACATAGAGAAACCCTGTCTCAGAGAGAAAAAAAAATTGGGAATTCCTCATAAGTTTCACATAGGGGGAAGAGAAAGGCTGAAGCCCGGTGCTAGCCAGAGCAGGAGTTTGGCTTCCTCGGAAAGAGGCTTCACACCGTTCTGACACCTTGCAGGAGACACGTGGATTTGAGATGATGCTGGGTCAGTGACGGGTGGGACCATGCCTTGACTAGGACTGCTTGGCTCTGCTTACCTCTTGCCCCATATTCCCAAGGGGGAATTTTCTGGGGTGTGTGTGTGTGGGGGTCAAGGGTCACTGGATCTCTTTGTTTCTCTTCACATGTGGCTACATCAATGACATCTCCTTTCTCTGTGACCCACTGTTGTCCCTTTCCTTGGTGTTTTGGGGCTGTGCTTAGCTAGTTAGGGCTGCCAGTGCCCAGGCTGGTATCCAGAGGGTCGGTCTTGGGCTGAGGAGATGGCTTAGTGGGTAAAGGTGCTTGTTGCACAAACAAGAGGAGCTGAATTGAGTTTGGGGTACCTGTAATTCCAGGACTGGGGAAGTGGAGACCGGAGGATTCTGACCAACTGGTGAGTTTAAGGATCAGCAAGAATTTCACTCACACACACACCACACATCACACATCACACCATAACACACACACACACACACACACCCCTCACATACCACATGCACATATACGCCACAATACACACCCCACACATACCTATTTGCATCCCACGGGGCACAAACCAATTGTAGACACGTGCTGGAAGCTTGCAGCAAGTGCCTCTACCATCTGCACACGCCAGGGCCAGGCACGGGGCTTGAGGTGAATTTCCTTGTTTTCTCTACTTTACTGCTCAGAGAGCTAGGGAGGCCACAGAGAGCTTTCCTGGGCTAGCAGGTATTTTGCTTTATAGCTGGGGGGAGGGTCGGGGGCAGCCATGCGAGGAAACGCAGATACACTTGCCTCTCCTATCCACCAAATGTCCTCCAGTCTCTCCCAGCCACCCACGTCCGGATCTAGATGTTCTCCCATGATGCGGCTTTTGTTTGTCTTACCCAGCTGGCTCCATAGCCTCACCTTCCCCAGGCTCACCACCTCTGCCTCTGGGACCCATGAACACCTGTTCTTCTCTGTGCCGCAGCCCTTCCTATTTCCTGTGTGCTTGCCTGAACTTCTTAGTCATTTAGGACACAGGTGGAAAGTTTTAGGGCTTTTGTGCTTCCCATTTTCCACCCCCTGCTTCTCCCAGTGCGGTTTGGTGAGAGCCGGAAGTGGGGAGGGCAGGATGGAAGCGGTTAGGGGTTGTAGCCATCTGGCCATCTGCTTCCTATAAGACAAACCTGGGTAGGGACCACAGCGAAGGCAAACCTAGCTAAGGCTGCCCATACAAGGCAAGCGCTTGCTTCTCTGGCGCCTCAGTTTACTCATTAGTGCCAGAGCCCCTGAAGGCGTGTAGAGTGATTGCGAGTCCCGCATGAGGTCATCATTGATGGCCAGGAAAGCACTTCTGGTTAGGACAGATGCTTATCTCTGTTATTACTGTGCCCGCAGCCTTCCAGAGAATCTTCAGAGCCTTGTATGGAAAAACCGGAGGAGGAGTGGTCCAGGCAGAAACTGTCCCTGTTTGTGTTGTTGAGGTGTTCCCGCCTGGGGTAGGTGCGGGAAGGCGGCTAGAAAACTGAAGATGCCCTGTGCACGCCGAATTCACACACCCTAACACACCTACTATGTGCTCCGTGCAGGCACACTGACCTTGCTTTGGTTTTTGGTTTTTGGAGACAGGGTTTCTCTGTGTAGCCTTGGCTGTCCTGGGCTAGCTTTGTGAACCAGGCTGGCCTCGAACTCGCAGTGATCTGCCTGCCTCTGCCTCCTGACTGCTGGGATTACAGGTGTGCACTGCCTCACCCATCTTTTTCTTTTCCTTCCTCTTCTCTCTTCTCATTTTCTTCTCTCTCTTCCCCTCCCTTCTCTTTTTCTCCCTTCTTCTTGCTTCTGCCTCTGCTTCCCCAGTGCTAGGATTAAAGCCATGCGCCATCCTGCGTAGCCTTTTTGTTGTTTGAACAGCATCTTGAACTTCTGATCTTAGCCGGGCGTGGTGGCGCACGCCTTTAATCCCAGCACTCGGGAGGCAGAGGCAGGTGGATCGATGTGAGTTCGAGGCCAGCCTGGTCTACAAAGCGAGTCCAGGATGGCCAGCGCTACACAGAGAAACCCTGTCTCGAAAAACCAAAAAAAAAAACAAACAAACAAAAAAAAAAAAAAAAAAAGAACTTCTGATCTTGCTTCCACCTTTGGAGTTCTGGGGTTACAGATGGGCACCACGTGTCTACCATATATGGTGCTATGGATGGAACTCGGAGCTCAAGCTTTATATAAGCGGGATTCCTCCAACTGAGGTATATTCCCCCCCACCCCCCACCCTTCCTGATACAGAGTCTTCATGTAAGCCCAAGCTGGCATCAGACTTGTAGCTACTGAAAGGGTTCTGTGTCTAAAGAGTATCTCTCTGATAAGGAGCCAAGCCGTGATGACAGGCTTTATAGGTGACGTGGACACAGAGGCAAAGTGCAGAGACCGTGGAACCGTGTCTGTTGCCCACTGGTGGTGGCGTTATGCCCAACAGCTGGTCTCATCTTGCTTCAGCCCACCCAGTGCTGGAATTACCCTCATGCCCAGATAACTTTATTTTTTGGAACCGAGTTTAGCCAGATAGTCCAGGCTGGTCTTGAATTTCTGATAGTCCTGCCTCTTCCACCCCACCCCGCCCCTTCTCAAGGGATGAGATTACAGTTGTTGACACACCTAGCTTGAGCACTTAATTTGAGTAAAACAATTCTCCAGGCTCCGTGAGCCCCTAGCCCAGAAAGAGGCATGGAAGTGTGTGTGTCTCTTAAGGCCTTAACCTCCCTCTTGTGGCACAAATGGGACCAATGCTCTATTGATACTTCTAACCCTGGGCTCACGAGGTGGTCCAGAGTCAATCTCCAACAAACTCCGAGTGCTGAGCCCTCATAGACCACGTGACACAATGGAAGCTCACCCTCCCTAAACTCAAGGATTATGCACCAGTTGTATACGGTAGGGCACACACCTATAGTCCCAGCTCCCAGGAGGATAAGGAAGAGGCAAGGAGAACCTGAGGACAGCTTTCAAACTCATGTTGAGACTCAGAGAGGTGGCTCAGTGGTTAAGGACACTGGCTGCTCTTCCAGAGGACCCAGGTTCAGTTCCCAGCATCCACGTGATGGCTCACAACCTTCTGTTCCAGTAGGATCCAACACCCTTTCTGGTGTTCGAACTCACAGAGATCCACCTGCCTCCGCCTCCCAAGTGCTGGGATTAAAGGCGTGTACCACCACAGCTCAGCTCTAAAAAATTTTAAATATATATGTAATGAAAAAATAATAAAACACACACACACACACACACACACACACACACACACACACATTAGCCCAGGGTAGATAGAGAGAGGCCGATGATAGAGGGAGCATTATGGTTGTAGGAAGCTACATCTATAGCCCTCTTCTTCCTCCTCCTCCTCCTCCTCCTCCTTCTCTTCTTTTTGAGACAGGGTTTTCTTTGTGTAGTCCTGGACTTGCTATGTAGATCAGGCTCACAACGATCTACCTGCCTCTGCCTCCTGAGTGCTAGGATTAAAGGCGTGCGCCACCACTTCCCGGCTTAATGGCCCTTCTTTTAGGCCCACTCTGTCCCTACTGTGAACCCTGCCTTTCTCCTTTCCTACGTTTCCCAGAAGCCTTTGCGATCCACGCAATCCGCCCTCAGATGGACTTGTTTATCCTTGTCCAATGTATCAGGTGGGGTGGGGAGTGTCTGCGACCACCTTTTCTCTCTGTACTCCCCAACCGACCCCCACCCCAGGCCAGTCTCTGGTCAAACTAGACTCCTTGTCTTGCAAAACATCTCTTTGACCGCCCCCTCCTAGCAGTCACCTCCCTGGTCCTCTTTGACCCAGTCCCTCACTGCCTTGCACAATTCCCCTCTGAGGGTAATGTGTTTCTCCGTACTGGTGCCTCTGACAGAATCTCAAAAATACATCGGTCATAGAAACCCCTTAAATTGTGCCAGGAAACACACCTCCTCCACGGAACTCCCTGTCTGCAACACTGCTGGAAGTCCCCTTTCTCTTTGAAGTCTCCAGGGACTTTATGGGATGGCTTTATGGGAATTGGGAATGGCTCCTGTGTCTGCAAAGTGTAAACACCAATTTACAGGGTAAATCCTATCTCTGGGGCCTGGCTGAGTTCTTAATTCTTCTTCACCTACTTCACCTTCGGCCTCAGGAAAGAAGAGAGGACAGGATTCTGTCACCCCTCCCCCAATGTAAAATTACATTTATTTAGGCACTGCATCTGTGCATCAGAGGACATATGTATGTGTGTCTCCTAGCGCGTAAGCCCCAGGGATCAAACCCAGGTCTTTGGGGGCTTGGTAGCAAGCCGCTTTACCCACTGGACTCTCCTACCAGCCCTTCTCTGTCTCTGGTTCTGGCCCAAAAGTGCCTCACCTCTAATCCCCCCAGGCACTCTACGGCTGGGTGGGGAAATCACGTGAGAGAAAATGTGGACAGCAGGTGATCTGGCCCTAACCGGCACCGCCCCAGGCCCTCACTTCCCCACACCAACTTCCTCTGGCCAATGATAGGAAAGTTGCTGTTGAGGCAAAGTACAGATGCTGGCATATTAATGACAATAATAACCATGATGGCAGTGATAAAAATGACAGGGTAAAAGCAAGACTCATTAAGGCAGGGTCTCTCTTGGACATCCTGAGGCATTAGCCTTAGGTTTCCCCTGTGAAGGCTCTCTTGTTTCACTGGAGCCCCAGAATGAGTCTTGGGGACCCTCCTCACCTTAGGCTCTGAACCCTGGCTGGGCTTGGCTGCCTCTCCCTCCTAGTGTCCCCACCTGGTGAGCATCCAGGTGTTCTGGGCTGGTGACTCAGTGTCTGTCTCCCGGCTGACCTCAGCATGTGCGGGGGGGGGGGGGTGGGGGGGGCGGGAAGGGGGTAAAGAGATGGTAGTTTCCTGTGATACTGGGCGGGTGACTCAGGGGCCCAGGACTGGGGCCTTAGAACGCCTTTGTTGGCCCAGGCTCAGGAATCCAGAGAAACTGGTCAGGAGGGAGGCCTTGGGGACTGAAACCCCTCCCTCTCCCTTCGCCCCTCCTCCAAGGTGCTTTAACTGCAGCACCTGTGGCCTCCCGTACTGGCTGCAGGTGCGCGCAGGAAGGAGCTGTGGTGTTTGTGCTCTGGAGCTGGTATACCCGACCCAGCAGCACCTCCGGCTGCCTTCGTGTCCGTGAGGCTGAAACAGAAAAGGCTTTCTCAGCCCTTCCGACTCCTGCATCCAAACAAAAAGTGGTCTCCAGCCTTGACCCCTGCAGAGGCTTGAACGATGGCGTCCATGGGACTACAGATGCTGGGAATCGCCTTGGCGGTCCTGGGCTGGCTGGGAACCATCCTGAGTTGTTCGCTCCCCATGTGGCGGGTGACCGCCTTCATCGGCAGTAACATCGTCACGGCCCAAAACAACTGGGAGGGCCTGTGGATGACCTGCGTGGTGCAGAGCACCGGGCAGATGCAGTGCAAGATGTACGACTCCCTGCTGGCCCTACCTCAGGACCTGCAGGCCGCCCGAGCCCTCATAGTCATCAGCACGATCGTGGCCGCGTTTGGGATGCTGCTCTCAATAGTAGGAGGCAAGTGCACCAACTGCGTGGAGGACGAGACCGCTAAGGCCAAGATCATGATCACAGCCGGCGCCGTGTTCATCGTGGCAGGCTTGCTGCTTCTGGTGCCTGTGTCTTGGACCGCACACAACGTGATCCGCGACTTCTACAACCCTTTGGTGGCGGCCGGGCAGAAACGGGAGATGGGAGCCTCGCTTTACATCGGCTGGGCAGGCTCTGGGCTCCTGTTCCTGGGAGGAGGCCTCCTGTGCTGCAGTTGCCCACCGCGCGGAAGCGACAAACCATACTCAGCCAAGTACTCCGCCGCCCGCTCTGCCCCCGCCAGCAACTACGTGTAAGGTGGGCCACTCTTGCTCTGTCCCCACTCACACTGCCTTTGTTACTTTCCTTGGGTTGAGCTCACGACAGCCTGTGGCCTTCCCTCACTTCCCGCCAGGACCTGCCCTCCTATGGGCCACTGACTGCTGGGAACGGGCAAACCCGGATTGTGCTGTTATTGGCCGGTAGCTCTTGAAGTAGTGAGGACTACCTGCCCCCACTTGGACACATCTCAAGGCTCCTTACTCCGGCAAGGATGGATGTAAAAGAATATTTCCTTGCTGCCTACATCCAAGTTGCTCACGGAGACCGGGCTGAAGGCAGAAGCGGCTGGGTACCGCTGTGGACCGGGGAGTTGGGTCCTGCTGGCCAGGATAGCTCAGCTGTGACTTTGGGCTCAAGAGTGGATGTCCTGCACCTGCTAGCAACGCCACTGTCCCTTTCTATTCTCCTCACGCTCTCTGCCCACATCTACTCTTGCCATTATGCCTCACGTTTCCGAGCGCACCCAGGTCCTCCTACGTGGAGCCTTCGTGTGACCATGCCTTGTGACTGAAGGGGCCATTGTGAGGCGGATGGGTCCTGCCTCGGAACCCCAGTGACTGACAAATGACTGGGGCCTCATCCACCCACCTCCCCTCGTCATGGAGTTCTGTGGAGTGGATGGACAGGTTTGAGGGAAGGGTGGAGGTGGATTAAACTGGTTTGGGGAGTGCTGGGGTTGGAGACCTAGACGCAGCCCAGGCTGTCCCCACCCTTTTCCGGTACTGTCTTGCTAATGCCCCGTTCTCTGTGCACCCACTCCCTCCTCAGAAGGACCCAAAATTCCCTACCCATGTCAATTTCAAGGACGCTGGCCAGTCTGCCAAAGCTATTGGGGGGGGGGGAGATGGCGCTGCATTCAGGCAGTCTCCTGATCTCTACCGTCTCTGTGGTTTCTTGTTTTGTAATTTAAGGTCTATTCACAGCTGTAATAATTATTATTTTCTACAATAAATGGCACCTGCGTTCAGGAGAGGTCTGGTCTGTTTTCTCTCTGGATGGGACAGGGTTGGAAGGGTGGACAAGGCTCACAAGGGGCCTTGACAGTGTGCTAAGATGAGGTGATTTCAAGGGTTGGAGATGGCGCACAGAGGGTGGAGAGCATGGCTGACGCGCTACACGCCAGAGATTCCGTACTCAGACCAAATAGACCAAGTGCAGAGGCAAGATCAGAACTTGCAGGCCATCCCCCCCCACTACGAAGGAGGTTCAAGGCTAGCCTGGTCTACATGAACCCCCGTCTCAAAGAGTGATTTCAGGGTGGGTGGTGGTGGCACACTCCTTTAATCCCAGCACAAGGTGAGGCAGAGGCAGGCGCATCGCTGTGAGTTCAAGGTCAGCCTGGTCTACAAAGTGAGTCCAGGACAGCCAAGGCGACACAGAAACCCTGTCTCAAAAAACAAAACACAAAAAGAAATTACAGAGAACGGTAAAAAAAATCAGAACTATTTCTAACCTGGGGCGCTGTAGTGTTTGAACCCTTTATTTGCTTTTTTCTTCTTTGAGACAGGGTCACAGTATAAAGCCCAGACTATTATCAAACTCAAAGCAATCCTCCTGCGTCAGCCTCTTCAGTGCACTACCATGATGGCAAGCCCTTCATTTGTTAAGAGGGGAAGCCCTGTAGTTAGGGGCCAGAGTATGACCAGAACTGGTTGGGGGCGGGGGGCGGGGGGGGGAGTAGGAAGCTGGGGATTCCAGAAAGGACAACAGATGGGATTGAGGCTATGTCACCTGCCGGTTGTCTTCCTCTCCCATTTGTCTCCCTTTCTCTGAGCAGCCAGGCTGGCCTGCTTATCTTCCACAGGCTGCCCCTACAGGTGCCACCTTCCCTACATTTGGAATGTCCTTTCCCCACTCTTGCTGGTCTTGCAGGTCTGGCCTGTAGACTCCTCCCTCGAGAGTCCTCCCACAGCCCTGGAATGCCCAAGGTATTGAGAGTCCTTAAACCTACAGCTGCACTGCCACAGGGCAGCCTGGGACACGCCCTGACTTTCCCATTCCACTCCTTTGGGTTTTTTTTATTGTTTTGATAACAAGATCTGAATGTAGCCCAGGCTAGCCTCCAGCTACATAGCTGAGGATGACTTGAATTCCTGATCCTTCTGCTCCACTTCCTCAGTGTTGGGATTAGTTATGTGGTGATGAGGATAAAGGGTTTGTGCTTGAGCGCCTTTGCTACTAGGCCTGGATCCCCACTTTGTTTGAAAGAGGCTCTCATGAACCCTGGCTGAACTCAAAAGTTGACCCAAAGCAAAGGATGGTTTTGAACTCCTCAGCCTCCCGCCTCTGGTGCTAGGATTCCAGGCATGGACCACCACCACCACACCCGGCTTTATTCAGTCCCGGGATGGAACGCAGGGCTTCATGTATGCTAAGCAAGCTTTCTAGCTCTGAGCCCCAACACACACAGCCCCTTCGTGGAAAAGGAAACTGAATCCCTGTTCACGGCGGGGAAGCGTGGCTCAGAGCCACGTCTGAGATCAGAAAGACAACTTTGTGGAGTTGGTTCTCTCCTTCCATCTTTATGTGGGTGGTTTGGGGTGGAACTCTCCTCACCAGGCTTGCGCAGCATATGCCTTTACTGGGGGAGCTGTTTTGTTGGCGTACTTGTCATTTCCTGACTCCATAGGTATAACCAAGTTTTCCTAATGAAAGTATCAAGATTGTTTTAAAGCCAGGTGTGTGTGGGCTGGTGACAGAGTCCCAGCACTCAGGAGGTAGAGGTGACAGGATCATGAGTTCAAGACCATCCTCATAGCCAGCTTGAGGCCAGCCTGGGCTACCTGAGACTACGTAACACACTTGGGTTGTTCTGTTTTCCTTCCATAGTTAATTATGTGCTTGGGATCAGATCCAGGGTCTCCCATGTTAGGCAAAGGCTCTGCTACTGAGCAGCCCCAGCCTCCTCCTCATTAAATATTGAAAACCCAGGTGGCTGAGGGGCAGGCAGATTTCTGAGTTCGAGGACAGCCCGGTTTACATAGTGAGTTCCAGGACAGCCAAGGCTACATTGTGAGACCCTATATAAAACAAAAGTAAAAACAAAAAAAGCCAACAAAACATAAACCAACAACCCCTGCCCCTTTCCCCAAGGTGTAGGGATGTACCTTCCTGGGTCTAGAGGGCTAGCCTAGCATACCAGCAATCCTGGGCTCAAGCCCCAGCAACTGCTTAAAATTAAGTGGTGCAGGCACACAGGCCTGTAAAGTAATCCCAGATGCTCCAGAGAGCCTGCCTGAGGATCAAGGCTGTCAGGGCTTGCTAGGCCTCAGCCAGTTAAAGACCCACCAAGCCTACTTTGGCCCTGTGTCAGAGCAACAAAAGAGATGTATCAGCCAGGCATAGTGGCGCAGGCCTTTAATCCCAGCACCTAGGAGGCAGAGGCAGGTGGATCGCTGTGAGTTCAAGGCTAGCCTGGTCTACAAAGCGAGTCCAGGACAGCCAAGGCTACACAGAGAAACCCTGTCTAGGAAAAAAAAAATGTATCAGAATAACAAAAGAGACATTACAGGGGGCTGGAGAGATGGCTCAGCAGTTAAGAACCCTGACTGCTTTTCTAAAGGTCCTGAGTTCAATTCCCAGCAACCACATGGTGGCTCACAACCATCTATAATGTGATCTGATGCCCTCTTCTGGCCGGCAGGTGTACATGCAGGCAGGGCACTGTACATAGTAATGAATAAATAAATCTTGAGAGAGAGAGAGATTTTCCTTTCTTATTGGACCTTGGTGACAGGTGCCTTCATTTATCGAAGGAGCAGAGGAGTCTAGCCTTATTGGAAAAGACTGATACCTAGCTAGCTCATTGACTTACTTTATTCAAACCTGTACAAGGTTAGTTGGGGTTGTGAAAGGCTCCAACTACCAAAGTCATCTTGCTCTTGCTGCCCCTGAAAGCAGACGACACACACAAATCTTAGTCCTTTTTGGCCATGGCTAGGCACAGTCAGAAGTAAGAACTCAGGCAGGTGGATCGCTGTGAGTTCGAGGCCAGCCTTGTCTACAAAGTGAGTCCAGGACAGTCAAGGCTACACAGAGAAACCCTGTCTCGGAGGGGGGAAAAAAAGTAAGAACTCCAGTTTGCCAGGAGTGTCTTAGGACAAAGGCCTGTGCAGCTGGCTGCAAGCTCAGCTCTCACGTAGCTGCAGGCTCTCCAGAGAGACATTTCTTCCAAGGTTCAAACAGTCTCAAAACAATCTCTCAGCCTCAACTGATTGACGCAAACATAGCGAAACCTTCCCTGGACCAGTTCACTCAAAGCCAGACACAAAGGCCTTACTATATGTTTCACTAAACTGCCTCGGGCTTGTGAGATGGCCCCACAGGTGACAAATGGTGATTGCTGCCAAGATTGATGACCTAAATGGCATTCCAGCGCCCATATAGTCAGTCCCACAAGTTACCCTCTGACCTCTGTGAGCATACACAGCAGGGCACATGAACACGTACATATGTACGTACACACACACAGTAAAGAAATATATAAATGTAAAACAAGATGAAAAAAAATTAGACTTCTTTTCTTTTTGGTTTTTTGAGACAGGGCTTCTCTGTCTAGCCTTGACTGTCCTGGACTCACTTTGTAGACCAGGCTGGCCTCGAACTCACAGCGATCCGCCTCCCTCTGCCCCCCCACCCCCCAGTGACAGGATCAAAGGCATGCATGCCGCCCAGCTCTAGACTTTTCTCCTAAGGTCTATTTATTTTCACTCCCCTGTGTGGGCCACGGCTTGTAGGCAGCTGCCCTACTGTTGAAGCACACCTTTAATCCCTTATTGGGGGATTCTAGCAAGCACTCTGCGTCTCCAGGCATTTAACAAATTTTATTTATTTTTATTTTGTGTGCATTGGTGTTTTGTCAGATTCCCCGGAAATAGAGTTGCCGACAGTTATGAGCTACCATGCGGGTGCTGGGAATTGAACTGAGTCATCTGAAAGAATTATCTTCTAGGCTGCGGTGTGGTGGTGCACGTCTTTAATTCCAGCCCCCGGGAAGCAAAGGCTGGCAGATATCTGTGAGTTCGAGGCCAGCCTCGTCTACAAATTGAGTGCACTATCAGCCAAGGCTACACAGAGAAGCCCTGTCTGGAAAAAAAAAAAGTCATCAAATGGTCCACGCTGGCCTGGATTTCACTTGGAAGCTGAGGCAGGCCTTGGACTGACCCTCTATCCTTCTGCCTCAGCCTCTCAGGTGGTGGTGGTGGGGGGCATAGGCCTGAGCAACTAGGCCAACCCAGGTGTAGCTCTTTGTTCCAGATAGAGCTAAGCTACTGCCGCCAGCTTCCCATGTGACTCAGGAAAGCCTACTCTTTCCACGTTCCCCCCTTGGCTTAACCACAGATAACATCTCAGAGTGGGGGTGGGGGTGGGAGTAGTTGCAGGGGGGGACATGGGTGCTGGATGGCTGACAGTTGTTTATTTTGCTTCATTCTATCTGGGTTTGGATGCGGCCTTTGCTTAGTTCAAACTGGTTGAAGCCACTGAGTTCTTTGCTTGGAGCTGTACAAGCAGCCAGTGAATGTCATTTTGACATCCTGGGGCCCAGGCTACAATCTCAGATCAGGCTAAATCACAGTTTTCTGAATATTCTTCTCCTGTCTCTTTCTCCCACAAATCAGCTCACCCCATTACTTTTGTCTTTAAATAATTCTTTTAAACATTTATTTCTTTTTTTTTTTGGTTTTTTGAGACAGGGTTTCTCTGTATAGCCTTGGCTGTCCTGAACTCACTTTGTAGACCAGGCTGGCCTCGAACTCACAGCGATCCACCTGCCTCTGCCTCCCGAGTGCTGGGATTAAAGGTGTGTGCCACCAGTGCCCAGCTGGGTTGGGTTTTTTTTTTGTTGTTGTTGTTGTTTTTTTAACACACTTTTCAAATTATTTAGTTTTTGGTCTGTAGACCAGGCTGGCCTCGAACTCACAGAGATCTGCCTGCTTCTGTCTCCCCAGTGCTGGGATTAAAGACATATGTCACTAATGCCCAATAGTTATTTGTAAGCGCGCGCGCGCGTGTGTGTGTGTGTGTGTGTGTGTGTGTGTGTGTGTGTGTGAGTATGTGTGTGTATATTGTACATGTGTGTGAGTGCAGTGCATGCTCTGGAGGCCAGAGGTGGCAGATCCCCTGGGGCTGGAGTTACAGGCAGTTGTGGGCCACCCCAAATGGGTGCTGGGAACTCTGGTCCTCTGGGAGATCAGCAAGCACTCTTAATCACCGGAACATTTCTCCAGCCCCAAAACTATTATAATTACTGTATATATGTATGTGTGTATGTATGTATACATATGTATGTGGGTCCCAGTGCCATAGGATATGTGTGGAGGTCATAGGACAACACTGTGGAATCAGTACTCTCTTAACAGCTTTATGTGGGATTTGGGGATCAAAAGGCCACAGATTTGCAGGGTAAGGGGCCTTCACCTACTGACCATCAGCTCTGCCATTTTTAAAAAATGTTAACTACATTTATGTACTTATTTATTATATGCTAGTACATATGAGAGTGTATATACTCCATAACATTTGAATGGAGGTCAGAGGTCAACCTTGGGGTATTGGTATTCTCTCTCCTTTCATGGTGCGGGTCCTGAGGATTGAAGTCAGGTCATCAGGCTTCAAAGGAAGTGCTTGTATGTGCTGCCCCATCTTGTCAGCCCTGAGTTTCGTTTCTTTGAGACAGGATCTCATGTAGCCTAGGCTGGTTTAGAAGTCCCTATGGGCTGGGTGTGGTGGCGCACACCTTTAATCCCAGCACTTGGGAGATAGAGGCAGGTGGATCACTGTGAGTTCGAGACCAGCCTGGTCTACAGAGTGAGTCCAGGACAGCCAAGGCTACACAGAGAGACCCTGTCTCAAAAAACAAACAAAAACAAAAACGAATGAACAAACAAAAAAACCTCTATGTAGTGGAGACTGGCCTTGAACTTTTTTTTTTTTTTCGAGACAGGGTTTCTCTGTGTAGTCTTGGCTGTCCTAGACTCGCTTTGTAGTCCAGGCTGGCCTCGAACTCACAGCGATCTGCCTGCCTCTGCCTCCCGGGTGCTGGGATTAAAGGCGTGCGCCACCACGCCTGGCTGGCCTTGAACTTCTGATCCTCTAGTCTCTACTCCTGAGTGCTGGGATTCCAGGTCTGCACTACCATATGTAACTTGAGTTGGGGTTTTGAAACAAGCATCTTTTTTGTTGTTGTTGTTTTCTTTGTTTTGTTTTTCGAGACAGGGTCTCTCTGTGTAGCCTTGGCTGTCCTGGACTCACTTTGTAGACCGGGCTGGCCTCAAACTCACAGCGATCCGCCCGCCTCTGCCTCCTGAGTGCTGGGATTAAAGGCATGTGCCACCACGCCCGGCTCACATCTCTCTCTTTTTTAAATTTAGTTAATTTATTCAGATTACATCTCAATTGTTAAAAATAAGCATCTCTTAAATTTTATTTCACCTATCCACTTAAGACGTTATCGTTTTGTTTTCATTTTAAAAAGCATTTTATTCTTTTACATGTTTGAATGTCTTGCCTGCACATATACGCATATGCATCATGTGCATGCTGCTGCCTGTCAAAAGGTCATGAAGGAAAGCGTTTAGGACCCAATAGGACTAGAGCTTCAGACACTTGTGGAGCTGTGGACATGGGAGTGCTGGTATTGAAATCCAGGTCCTCAGCAACAGCCACCCCCACACCCCTTTTTTTTTCCTTTGAAACAAGGTTTCTTTCTCTGTGTAGCTCTGGCTGTCCTGGAACTGGCTCTGTAGACCAGGCTGAGCCGGGTGGCTACCCCACCCCCCCACTCTCCTCTGTCTGCCTTATTGCTCTGAGACAGGATCTCTCACGGAGTTGAGAGCTGCCTGTTTGTTCAGCCAGCTGGCCTGAGGAATCTACCCATCTTCCTACCCCAAAGGTGGTCTTACGCACAGGCACTCCCGGAACTCATAGTTTTCATGTGGACGCTGAGGACGGGCCAAGAAACTAGAGGGGTCTTTTCAGGCTCTCTGGGGCTTACCTGGCAGGGCATTCGTAAGGAGCAGGCTTGGGAATGGGGCCTATTTTACAGGCAGAGCAGTGAAGGCCAGGAAGACAGACAGACAAGCTGACACCGTACATAGAGGATCAGTGGTCAGTTGGGGGCTGGGCACTGAGCCTGCCTCCCTCACCCTGAACTGCCTCCCGCTTTCGGTATAGGTAGATGACGCCGGAGATGAAGCCATCGTGGGCACAGGCGCCTAGCCCTGTCTCCTTTCTGAGGTTGCTAGCTCCCAGTGGTCACAGGCTGGGCCACCAGGCGTTCCCACGCTCCAGCCTGCTCCAGGGAGTCAAAGGTCGCTTCCAGCGCCTCTTGTATGGAAGGTTGACGGGTTGGTCCTGGTAGTCAGGCATACAAGTCCACCTGGGGAGAGTTGGGGGAGGGGAAGCTGAGTGGGATGAATTCAGGGAAGTCCCTGCTCAAGACTTCGGTTCTAGGCCAGCTCCCCACATCCAGGCTTAACTGCCTCCCCCCACTGCTGCCCTGGAAATTCCTTCATTTTCCTCAACCTGATGGGTTTCCCACAGTCCCATTTAAAAGAAAAAAAATTTTTTTTCAGGGCTGCAGATGGAAACATGGCCTCAAATATGCTTAAAAAAAAAAATAGCCGGACGTGGTGGCGCACGCCTTTAATCCCAGCACTCGGGAGGCGGAGGAAGGCGGATCGCTGTGAGTTCGAGGCCAGCCTGGCCTACAAAAGTGATCCAGGACAGCCAAGGCTACACAGAGAAACCCTGTCTCGAAAAACAAAAACAAAAACAAAAAACAAAACAAACAAACAAAAAAGACACTACAGCCGAGCAATGCCCCCAGCCCCTCACTGAGGATTCTAGGCAGGGTGCTCTCCCACTGAGCCCTACCCCAGCCCCTCACTGGGGGATTCTAGGCAGGGGCTCTACCACTGAGCCACACCCCAGCCCCTCACTGGGGATTCTAGGCAGGAGCTCTACCACTGAGCCACACCCCAGCCCCTCACTGGGGGATTCTAGGCAGGTGCTCTACCACTGAGCCACACCCCACGCCCTCACTGAGGGAATCTAGGCAGGAGCTCTACCACTGAGCCACACCCCAGCCCCTCACTGGGGGATTCTAGGCAGGTGCTCTACCACTGAGCCACACCCCAGCCCCTCACTGGGGGATTCTAGGCAGGAGCTCTACCACTGAGCCACACCCCAGCCCCTCACTGGGGGATTCTAGGCAGGTGCTCTACCACTGAGTCACACTCCAGCCCCTCACTGGAGGATTCTCGGCAGGAGCTCTACCACTGAGCCACATCCCCAGCCCCTCACTGGGGGATTCTAGGCAGGTGCTCTACCACTGAGTCACACCCCAGCCCCTCACTGGAGGATTCTCGGCAGGAGCTCTACCACTGAGCCACACCCCCAGCCCCTCACTGGAGGATTCTAGGCAGGTGCTCTACCACTGAGCCACACCCCAGCCCCTCACTGGAGGATTCTCAGCCGGAGCTCTACCACTGAGCCACAGCCCAGCCTCTCACTGGGGGATTCTAGGCAGGTGCTCTACCACTGAGCCACACTCCAGCCCCTCACTGGGGGATTCTAGGCAGGTGCTCTACCACTGAGCCACACCCCAGCCCCTCCCTGGGGGATTGTATTTAGGCAGGTGCTCTTCCATTGAGCAAAGACCCCTAACTGTTACAGGGGTTCCTTGGTGAGCACTCTGCTCCTGAGCTATATGCCCTGTTCTTTTCATTTTTGCTTTTGAGACCGGATCTTGCTAAGCTGACCAGGCTGTCTTAGAAATTACTGTGTAGCCCAGGCAGGCCTTGGTTTTGAGATTCTGCTGTGTCACTTACTTTCTCAGTAAATGTCACGTCTGTATTACCAGGTCAGGTTTCTATGCAACCCCTTAAAGCCCAAGTGTCCTTTACTCTGGGAATTCTTTACCTCCTTGCAGGGCAGGGAACTCCATGCTAGCTGCTAACTCAGCCCCATCTCTGGAAGCAGAGGCAGGCCAGATCTCTGTGAGTTTGAGGCTAGCCTGGTCTACCAAGTGGCTACACAGAGAAACCTTATCTCAAAAGAAAGAAAGAAAGAAAGAAAGAAAGAAAGAAAGAAAGAAAGAAAGAAGGAAAGAGAGAAGTCTGTGCTTTGGTCCTTGGGCAAAACCCTTCTTTTTCTTTTTCTTTTTCTTTTTTTTTTTTTTGATGCCTAAGTTTCTTTCAGGCATGGGGGGGGGGGGGCGGGGAATGCTAATTCTGTTTCAGGGGAAGGATGTATTATGCAAACGAATGTACAAAATTCCTGGCAGAGCCAAGCATGGTGGCTCATGCCTAACATCTCAGCATTTAGCAGGCTCAGGAAGAGCAAAACAAATTAAAAAAAAATTTGTTTATAGGTGTTTTGCCTACGTGCGTGTCTGTGAACCACATGTGTACAGTGCCCATGGAGGCCAGGCAAGGGTGTTGGGTCTCCTGGAACTGGAGTCATAGAAGGTTGTGAGCCGCTGTGTGGGTGCTGGGAATCAAACCCAGGTCCTCTTAACCAGTGAGCCATCTCCCTAGTCCTAAGGAAACTCTCAGTGTGAATCTAGGCTACACAGTGATTTCCAGGCCAGCCTGGGCTGTGTAACCACCCTGCTGGCAATCAAGATATACTGAAAAGACACCTGTGGGCCCCGTCCCCGCCACTGTCCCCCCTCCTGCCCTCCTGCTACATCCCCCCTCCCCCTGCTTTGGCTGTCAGACTATGGAATCAATGTTTTCCCCCAAATTCGAATTCCCCCAGTCATCTTAAGCTGAAAGAAGGAGAAGGCTTTTGGTACCATCCAGAAGGTTCCCTGTCTCTCTGAAGAGACTTCACATAGTTCTGACACTTGTCGGTCCACCTTGCAGGAGACGCTGCGGCCCAGATAATGATGGGTCAGTGATAAAGCATTACCAGGTGTTGACCAGACTGCTTACCTATGCAAACTCACTCCTGCCCCCTCTTTAAACCTAAAATCCATGTCATGACTAAGAATAGGGGCTTGGAGTATGCTTCTCTTGTAGTCCTGGCTGGCCTTGAACTCAGAGATCCCCCTGCCTCTGCCTCCCAAGTGCTGGGATTAAAGGCATGCACCACCACACCTGGCCCGTGTGTGTGTGTGTGTGTGTGTGTGTGTGTGTGTGTGTGTGTGTGTGTGTGTTCCTCTTTGGTTTTTTTGTTTTGTTTGTTTGTTTTTCGAGACAGGGTTTCTCTGTGTAGCTTTGGCTGTCCTGGACTCACTTTGTAGACCAGGCTGGCCTGGAACTCACAGCGATCCGCCTGCCTCTGCCTCCTGAGTGCTGGGATTAAAGGGGTGTGCCACCACGCCCGGCTCTTTGTTCCTCTTTGTAAAGAGGCCACACTGAATAAAACTTTCACTGTGTTTTACTAAAACTTGTTTTTTTGTTTTACTTTCTGGGACAGGGTTTCTCTGTGTAGCCTTGGCTGTCCTTGACTCACTCTGTAGACCAGGCTGGCCTTGAACTCACAGTGATCCACCTGCCTCTGCCTCCCGAGTGCTGGGATTAAAGGTGTGTGCCACCAGTGCCCAGCTGGGTTGGGTTTTTTTTTTTTGTTGTTGTTGTTTTAACACACTTTTCAAATTATTTAGTTTTTGGTCTGTAGACCAGGCTGGCCTCGAACTCACAGAGATCTGCCTGCTTCTGTCTCCCTGGTGCTGGGATTAAAGACATATGTCACTAATGCCCAATAGTTATTTGTAAACGCGCGCGCGTGTGTGTGTGTATGTGTGTGTGTGTGTATGTGTGTGTGAGTATGTGTGTGTATATTGTACATGTGTGTGAGTGCAGTGCATGCTCTGGAGGCCAGAGGTGGCAGATCCCCTGGGGCTGGAGTTACAGGCAGTTGTGGGCCACCCCAAATGGGTGCTGGGAACTCTGGTCCTCTGGGAGATCAGCAAGCACTCTTAATCACCGGAACATTTCTCCAGCCCCAAAACTACTATAATTACTGTATGTATGTATGTGTGTATGTATGTATACATATGTATGTGGGTCCCAGTGCCATAGGATATGTGTGGAGGTCATAGGACAACACTGTGGAATCAGTACTCTCTTAACAGCTTTATGTGGGATTTGGGGATCAAAGTTAGGCCACAGATTTGCAGGGTAAGAGGCCTTCACCTACTGACCATCAGCTCTGCCATTTTTAAAAAATGTTAACTACATTTATGTACTTATTTATTATATGCTAGTACATATGAGAGTGTATATACTCCATAACATTTGAATGGAGGTCAGAGGTCAACCTTGGGGTATTGGTATTCTCCCTCCTTTCATGGTGCGGGTCCTGAGGATTGAAGTCAGGTCATCAGGCTTCAAAGGAAGTGCTTGTATGTGCTGCCCCATCTTGTCAGCCCTGAGTTTCGTTTCTTTGAGACAGGATCTCATGTAGCCTAGGCTGGTTTAGAAGTCCCTATGGGCTGGGTGTGGTGGCGCACACCTTTAATCCCAGCACTTGGGAGGTAGAGGCAGGTGGATCACTGTGAGTTCGAGACCAGCCTGGTCTACAGAGTGAGTCCAGGACAGCCAAGGCTACACAGAGAGACCCTGTCTCAAAAAACAAACAAAAACAAAAACGAATGAACAAACAAAAAAACCTCTATGTAGTGGAGACTGGCCTTGAACTTTTTTTTTTTTTTTCGAGACAGGGTTTCTCTGTGTAGTCTTGGCTGTCCTAGACTCGCTTTGTAGTCCAGGCTGGCCTCGAACTCACAGCGATCTGCCTGCCTCTGCCTCCCGGGTGCTGGGATTAAAGGCGTGCGCCACCACGCCTGGCTGGCCTTGAACTTCTGATCCTCTAGTCTCTACTCCTGAGTGCTGGGATTCCAGGTCTGCACTACCATATGTAACTTGAGTTGGGGTTTTGAAACAAGCATCTTTTTTGTTGTTGTTGTTTTCTTTGTTTTGTTTTTCGAGACAGGGTCTCTCTGTGTAGCCTTGGCTGTCCTGGACTCACTTTGTAGACCGGGCTGGCCTCAAACTCACAGCGATCCGCCCGCCTCTGCCTCCTGAGTGCTGGGATTAAAGGCATGTGCCACCACGCCCGGCTCACATCTCTCTCTTTTTTAAATTTAGTTAATTTATTCAGATTACATCTCAATTGTTAAAAATAAGCATCTCTTAAATTTTATTTCACCTATCCACTTAAGACGTTATCGTTTTGTTTTCATTTTAAAAAGCATTTTATTCTTTTACATGTTTGAATGTCTTGCCTGCACATATACGCATATGCATCATGTGCATGCTGCTGCCTGTCAAGGTCATGAAGGAAAGCGTTAGACCCAATAGGACTAGAGCTTCAGACACTTGTGAGCTGTGACATGGATGCTGGGTATTGAATCCAGGTCCTCAGCAACAGCCACCCCCACACCCCTTTTTTTTTTCCTTTGAAACAAGGTTTCTTTCTCTGTGTAGCTCTGGCTGTCCTGGAACTGGCTCTGTAGACCAGGCTGAGCCGGGTGGCTACCCCACCCCCCCACTCTCCTCTGTCTGCCTTATTGCTCTGAGACAGGATCTCTCACGGAGTTGAGAGCTGCCTGTTTTGGTTCAGCCAGCTGGCCTGAGGAATCTACCCATCTTCCTACCCCAAAGGTGGTCTTACGCACAGGCACTCCCGGAACTCATAGTTTTCATGTGGACGCTGAGGACGGGCCAAGAAACTAGAGGGGTCTTTTCAGGCTCTCTGGGGCTTACCTGGCAGGGCATTCGTAAGGAGCAGGCTTGGGAATGGGGCCTATTTTACAGGCAGAGCAGTGAAGGCCAGGAAGACAGACAGACTAAGCTGACACCGTACATAGAGGATCAGTGGTCAGTTGGGGGCTGGGCACTGAGCCTGCCTCCCTCACCCTGAACTGCCTCCCGCTTTCGGTATAGGTAGATGACGCCGGAGATGAAGCCATCGTGGGCACAGGCGCCTAGCCCTGTCTCCCTTTCTGAGGTTGCTAGCTCCCAGTGGTCCACAGGCTGGGCCACCAGGCGTTCCCACGCTCCAGCCTGCTCCAGGGAGTCAAAGGTCGCTTCCAGCGCCTCCTTGTATGGAAGGTTGGACGGGTTGGTCCTGGTAGTCAGGCATACAAGTCCACCTGGGGAGAGTTGGGGGAGGGGAAGCTGAGTGGGATGAATTCAGGGAAGTCCCTGCTCAAGACTTCGGTTCTAGGCCAGCTCCCCACATCCAGGCTTAACTGCCTCCCCCCACTGCTGCCCTGGAAATTCCCTTCATTTTCCTCAACCTGATGGGTTTCCCACAGTCCCCATTTAAAAGAAAAAAAATTTTTTTTCAGGGCTGCAGATGGAAACATGGCCTCAAATATGCTTAAAAAAAAAAATAGCCGGACGTGGTGGCGCACGCCTTTAATCCCAGCACTCGGGAGGCGGAGGAAGGCGGATCGCTGTGAGTTCGAGGCCAGCCTGGCCTACAAAAGTGAGTCCAGGACAGCCAAGGCTACACAGAGAAACCCTGTCTCGAAAAACAAAAACAAAAACAAAAAACAAACAAACAAACAAAAAGACACTACAGCCGAGCAATGCCCCCAGCCCCTCACTGAGGGATTCTAGGCAGGTGCTCTCCCACTGAGCCATACCCCAGCCCCTCACTGGGGGATTCTAGGCAGGGGCTCTACCACTGAGCCACACCCCAGCCCCTCACTGGGGGATTCTAGGCAGGAGCTCTACCACTGAGCCACACCCCAGCCCCTCACTGGGGGATTCTAGGCAGGTGCTCTACCACTGAGCCACACCCCACGCCCTCACTGAGGGAATCTAGGCAGGAGCTCTACCACTGAGCCACACCCCAGCCCCTCACTGGGGGATTCTAGGCAGGTGCTCTACCACTGAGCCACACCCCAGCCCCTCACTGGGGGATTCTAGGCAGGAGCTCTACCACTGAGCCACACCCCAGCCCCTCACTGGGGGATTCTAGGCAGGTGCTCTACCACTGAGTCACACTCCAGCCCCTCACTGGAGGATTCTCGGCAGGAGCTCTACCACTGAGCCACATCCCCAGCCCCTCACTGGGGGATTCTAGGCAGGTGCTCTACCACTGAGTCACACCCCAGCCCCTCACTGGAGGATTCTCGGCAGGAGCTCTACCACTGAGCCACACCCCCAGCCCCTCACTGGAGGATTCTAGGCAGGTGCTCTACCACTGAGCCACACCCCAGCCCCTCACTGGAGGATTCTCAGCCGGAGCTCTACCACTGAGCCACAGCCCAGCCTCTCACTGGGGGATTCTAGGCAGGTGCTCTACCACTGAGCCACACTCCAGCCCCTCACTGGGGGATTCTAGGCAGGTGCTCTACCACTGAGCCACACCCCAGCCCCTCCCTGGGGGATTGTATTTAGGCAGGTGCTCTTCCATTGAGCAAAGACCCCTAACTGTTACAGGGGTTCCTTGGTGAGCACTCTGCTCCTGAGCTATATGCCCTGTTCTTTTCATTTTTGCTTTTGAGACCGGATCTTGCTAAGCTGACCAGGCTGTCTTAGAAATTACTGTGTAGCCCAGGCAGGCCTTGGTTTTGAGATTCTGCTGTGTCACTTACTTTCTCAGTAAATGTCACGTCTGTATTACCAGGTCAGGTTTCTATGCAACCCCTTAAAGCCCAAGTGTCCTTTACTCTGGGAATTCTTTACCTCCTTGCAGGGCAGGGAACTCCATGCTAGCTGCTAACTCAGCCCCATCTCTGGAAGCAGAGGCAGGCCAGATCTCTGTGAGTTTGAGGCTAGCCTGGTCTACCAAGTGGCTACACAGAGAAACCTTATCTCAAAAGAAAGAAAGAAAGAAAGAAAGAAAGAAAGAAAGAAAGAAAGAAAGAAGGAAAGAGAGAAGTCTGTGCTTTGGTCCTTGGGCAAAACCCTTCTTTTTCTTTTTCTTTTTCTTTTTTTTTTTTTTGATGCCTAAGTTTCTTTCAGGCATGGGGGGGGGGGCGGGGAATGCTAATTCTGTTTCAGGGGAAGGATGTATTATGCAAACGAATGTACAAAATTCCTGGCAGAGCCAAGCATGGTGGCTCATGCCTAACATCTCAGCATTTAGCAGGCTCAGGAAGAGCAAAACAAATTAAAAAAAAATTTGTTTATAGGTGTTTTGCCTACGTGCGTGTCTGTGAACCACATGTGTACAGTGCCCATGGAGGCCAGGCAAGGGTGTTGGGTCTCCTGGAACTGGAGTCATAGAAGGTTGTGAGCCGCTGTGTGGGTGCTGGGAATCAAACCCAGGTCCTCTTAACCAGTGAGCCATCTCCCTAGTCCTAAGGAAACTCTCAGTGTGAATCTAGGCTACACAGTGATTTCCAGGCCAGCCTGGGCTGTGTAACCACCCTGCTGGCAATCAAGATATACTGAAAAGACACCTGTGGGCCCCGTCCCCGCCACTGTCCCCCCTCCTGCCCTCCTGCTACATCCCCCCTCCCCCTGCTTTGGCTGTCAGACTATGGAATCAATGTTTTCCCCCAAATTCGAATTCCCCCAGTCATCTTAAGCTGAAAGAAGGAGAAGGCTTTTGGTACCATCCAGAAGGTTCCCTGTCTCTCTGAAGAGACTTCACATAGTTCTGACACTTGTCGGTCCACCTTGCAGGAGACGCTGCGGCCCAGATAATGATGGGTCAGTGATAAAGCATTACCAGGTGTTGACCAGACTGCTTACCTATGCAAACTCACTCCTGCCCCCTCTTTAAACCTAAAATCCATGTCATGACTAAGAATAGGGGCTTGGAGTATGCTTCTCTTGTAGTCCTGGCTGGCCTTGAACTCAGAGATCCCCCTGCCTCTGCCTCCCAAGTGCTGGGATTAAAGGCATGCACCACCACACCTGGCCCGTGTGTGTGTGTGTGTGTGTGTGTGTGTGTGTGTGTGTGTGTGTGTGTGTGTTCCTCTTTGGTTTTTTTGTTTTGTTTGTTTGTTTTTCGAGACAGGGTTTCTCTGTGTAGCTTTGGCTGTCCTGGACTCACTTTGTAGACCAGGCTGGCCTGGAACTCACAGCGATCCGCCTGCCTCTGCCTCCTGAGTGCTGGGATTAAAGGGGTGTGCCACCACGCCCGGCTCTTTGTTCCTCTTTGTAAAGAGGCCACACTGAATAAAACTTTCACTGTGTTTTACTAAAACTTGTTTTTTTGTTTTACTTTCTGGGACAGGGTTTCTCTGTGTAGCCTTGGCTGTCCTTGACTCACTCTGTAGACCAGGCTGGCCTTGAACTCACAGTGATCCACCTGCCTCTGCCTCCCGAGTGCTGGGATTAAAGGTGTGTGCCACCAGTGCCCAGCTGGGTTGGGTTTTTTTTTTTTGTTGTTGTTGTTTTAACACACTTTTCAAATTATTTAGTTTTTGGTCTGTAGACCAGGCTGGCCTCGAACTCACAGAGATCTGCCTGCTTCTGTCTCCCTGGTGCTGGGATTAAAGACATATGTCACTAATGCCCAATAGTTATTTGTAAACGCGCGCGCGCGTGTGTGTGTGTATGTGTGTGTGTGTGTATGTGTGTGTGAGTATGTGTGTGTATATTGTACATGTGTGTGAGTGCAGTGCATGCTCTGGAGGCCAGAGGTGGCAGATCCCCTGGGGCTGGAGTTACAGGCAGTTGTGGGCCACCCCAAATGGGTGCTGGGAACTCTGGTCCTCTGGGAGATCAGCAAGCACTCTTAATCACCGGAACATTTCTCCAGCCCCAAAACTACTATAATTACTGTATGTATGTATGTGTGTATGTATGTATACATATGTATGTGGGTCCCAGTGCCATAGGATATGTGTGGAGGTCATAGGACAACACTGTGGAATCAGTACTCTCTTAACAGCTTTATGTGGGATTTGGGGATCAAAGTTAGGCCACAGATTTGCAGGGTAAGAGGCCTTCACCTACTGACCATCAGCTCTGCCATTTTTAAAAAATGTTAACTACATTTATGTACTTATTTATTATATGCTAGTACATATGAGAGTGTATATACTCCATAACATTTGAATGGAGGTCAGAGGTCAACCTTGGGGTATTGGTATTCTCCCTCCTTTCATGGTGCGGGTCCTGAGGATTGAAGTCAGGTCATCAGGCTTCAAAGGAAGTGCTTGTATGTGCTGCCCCATCTTGTCAGCCCTGAGTTTCGTTTCTTTGAGACAGGATCTCATGTAGCCTAGGCTGGTTTAGAAGTCCCTATGGGCTGGGTGTGGTGGCGCACACCTTTAATCCCAGCACTTGGGAGGTAGAGGCAGGTGGATCACTGTGAGTTCGAGACCAGCCTGGTCTACAGAGTGAGTCCAGGACAGCCAAGGCTACACAGAGAGACCCTGTCTCAAAAAACAAACAAAAACAAAAACGAATGAACAAACAAAAAAACCTCTATGTAGTGGAGACTGGCCTTGAACTTTTTTTTTTTTTTTCGAGACAGGGTTTCTCTGTGTAGTCTTGGCTGTCCTAGACTCGCTTTGTAGTCCAGGCTGGCCTCGAACTCACAGCGATCTGCCTGCCTCTGCCTCCCGGGTGCTGGGATTAAAGGCGTGCGCCACCACGCCTGGCTGGCCTTGAACTTCTGATCCTCTAGTCTCTACTCCTGAGTGCTGGGATTCCAGGTCTGCACTACCATATGTAACTTGAGTTGGGGTTTTGAAACAAGCATCTTTTTTGTTGTTGTTGTTTTCTTTGTTTTGTTTTTCGAGACAGGGTCTCTCTGTGTAGCCTTGGCTGTCCTGGACTCACTTTGTAGACCGGGCTGGCCTCAAACTCACAGCGATCCGCCCGCCTCTGCCTCCTGAGTGCTGGGATTAAAGGCATGTGCCACCACGCCCGGCTCACATCTCTCTCTTTTTTAAATTTAGTTAATTTATTCAGATTACATCTCAATTGTTAAAAATAAGCATCTCTTAAATTTTATTTCACCTATTCACTTAAGACGTTATCGTTTTGTTTTCATTTTAAAAAGCATTTTATTCTTTTACATGTTTGAATGTCTTGCCTGCACATATACGCATATGCATCATGTGCATGCTGCTGCCTGTCAAGGTCATGAAGGAAAGCGTTAGACCCAATAGGACTAGAGCTTCAGACACTTGTGAGCTGTGACATGGATGCTGGGTATTGAATCCAGGTCCTCAGCAACAGCCACCCCCACACCCCTTTTTTTTTTCCTTTGAAACAAGGTTTCTTTCTCTGTGTAGCTCTGGCTGTCCTGGAACTGGCTCTGTAGACCAGGCTGAGCCGGGTGGCTACCGCACCCCCCCACTCTCCTCTGTCTGCCTTATTGCTCTGAGACAGGATCTCTCACGGAGTTGAGAGCTGCCTGTTTTGGTTCAGCCAGCTGGCCTGAGGAATCTACCCATCTTCCTACCCCAGAGGTGGTCTTACGCACAGGCACTCCCGGAACTCATAGTTTTCATGTGGACGCTGAGGACGGGCCAAGAAACTAGAGGGGTTTTTTTCAGGCTCTCTGGGGCTTACCTGGCAGGGCATTCGTAAGGAGCAGGCTTGGGAATGGGGCCTATTTTACAGGCAGAGCAGTGAAGGCCAGGAAGACAGACTAAGCTGACACCGTACATAGAGGCTCAGTGGTCAGTTGGGGGCTGGGCACTGAGCCTGCCTCCCTCACCCTGAACTGCCTCCCGCTTTCGGTAAAGGTAGATGATGCCGGAGATGAAGCCATCGTGGCCACAGGCGCCTAGCCCTGTCTCCCTTTCTGAGGTTGCTAGCTCCCAGTGGTCCACAGGCTGGGCCACCAGGCGTTCCCACGCTCCAGCCTGCTCCAGGGAGTCAAAGGTCGCTTCCAGCGCCTCCTTGTATGGAAGGTTGGACGGGTTGGTCCTGGTAGTCAGGCATACAAGTCCACCTGGGGAGAGTTGGGGGAGGGGAAGCTGAGTGGGATGAATTCAGGGAAGTCCCTGCTCAAGACTTCGGTTCTAGGCCAGCTCCCCACATCCAGGCTTAACTGCCTCCCCCCACTGCTGCCCTGGAAATTCCCTTCATTTTCCTCAATCTGATGGTTTCCCACAGTCCCCATTTAAAAGAAAAAAAATTTTTTTTCAGGGCTGCAGATGGAAACATGGCCTCAAATATGCTTAAAAAAAAAAAGCCGGACGTGGTGGCGCACGCCTTTAATCCCAGCACTCGGGAGGCGGAGGCAGGCGGATCGCTGTGAGTTCGAGGCCAGCCTGGCCTACAAAAGTGAGTCCAGGACAGCCAAGGCTACACAGAGAAACCCTGTCTCGAAAAACCAAAAAAAAAAAAAAAAAAAAAAAGACACTATAGCCGAGCAATGCCCCCAGCCCCTCACTGAGGGATTCTAGGCAGGGGCTCTACCACTGAGCCACACCCCCAGCCCCTCACTGGAGGATTCTAGGCAGGTGCTCTACCACTGAGCCACACCCCAGCCCCTCCCTGGGGGATTGTATTTAGGCAGGTGCTCTTCCATTGAGCAAAGACCCCTAACTGTTACAGGGGTTCTTTGGTGAGCACTCTGCTCCTGAGCTATATGCCCTGTTCTTTTCATTTTTGCTTTTCAGACCGGATCTTGCTAAGCTGACCAGGCTGTCTTAGAAATTACTGTGTAGCCCAGGCAGGCCTTGGTTTTGAGATTCTGCTGTGTCACTTACTTTCTCAGTAAATGTCACGTCTGTATTACCAGGTCAGGTTTCTATGCAACCCCTTAAAGCCCAAGTGTCCTTCACTCTGGGAATTCTTTACCTCCTTGCAGGGCAGGGAATTCCATGCTAGCTGCTAACTCAGCCCCATCTCTGGAAGCAGAGGCAGGCCAGATCTCTGTGAGTTTGAGGCTAGCCTGGTCTACCAAGTGGCTACACAGAGAAACCTTATCTCAAAAGAAAGAAAGAAAGAAAGAAAGAAAGAAAGAAAGAAGGAAAGAGAGAAGTCTGTGCTTTGGTCCTTGGGCAAAACCCTTCTTTTTCTTTTTCTTTTTGATGCCTAAGTTTCTTTCAGGCATGGGGGGCGGGGAATGCTAATTCTGTTTCAGGGGAAGGATGTATTATGCAAACGAATGTACAAAATTCCTGGCAGAGCCAAGCATGGTGGCTCATGCCTAACATCTCAGCATTTAGCAGGCTCAGGAAGAGCAAAACAAATTTAAAAAAAATTTGTTTATAGGTGTTTTGCCTACGTGCGTGTCTGTGAACCACATGTGTACAGTGCCCATGGAGGCCAGGCAAGGGTGTTGGGTCTCCTGGAACTGGAGTCATAGAAGGTTGTGAGCCGCTGTGTGGGTGCTGGGAATCAAACCCAGGTCCTCTTAACCAGTGAGCCATCTCCCTAGTCCTAAGGAAACTCTTAGTGTGAATCTGGGCTACACAGTGATTTCCAGGCCAGCCTGGGCTGTGTAGCATGACCTTGTAACCACCCTGCTGGCAATCAAGATATACTAAAAAGACACCTGTGGGCCCCGTCCCCACCACTGTCCCCCCTCCTGCCCTCCCGCTACATACCCCCTCCCCCTGCTTTGGCTATCAGACTATGGAATCAATGTTTTCCCCCAAATTCGAACTCCTCCAGTCATCTTAAGCAGGAAGAAGGAGAAGGCTTTTGGTACCATACAGAAGGTTCCCTGTCTCTCTGAAGAGACTTCACATAGTTCTGACACTTGTCGGTCCACCTTGCAGGAGACGCTGCGGCCCAGATAATGATGGGTCAGTGATAAAGCATTACCAGGTGTTGACCAGACTGCTTACCTATGCAAACTCACTCCTGCCCCCTCTTTAAACCTAAAATCCATGTCATGACTAAGAATAGGGGCTTGGAGTATGCTTCTCTTGTAGTCCTGGCTGGCCTTGAACTCAGAGATCCCCTTGCCTCTGCCTCCCAAGTGCTGGGATTAAAGGCGTGCACCACCACACCTGGCCCGTGTGTGTGTGTGTGTGTGTGTGTGTGTGTGTGTGTGTGTGTGTGTATCTTGACATCTTTGTTCCTCTTTTTTGTTTTTTGTTTTTCGAGACAGGGTTTCTCTGTGTAGCCTTGGCTGTCTTGGACTCACTATTTAGACCAGGCTGGCCTTGAATTCACAGCGATCCACCTGCCTTTGCCTCCTGAGTGCTGGGATTAAAGGCGTGTGCCACCACGCCTGGCTCTTTGTTCCTCTTTGTAAAGAGGCCACACTAAATAAAACTTTCACTGCATTTTACTATAACTTGCTTCTTTGTTTTACTTTCTGAGACAGGGTTTCTCTGTGTAGCCTTGGCTGTCCTTGACTCACTCTGTAGACCAGGCTGGCCTTGAACTCACAGTGATCCACCTGCCTTTGCCTCCGGAGTGCTGGAGTTAAAGGAATGTGCCACCATGCCCCCCAGCAATTTGTTCTCTCTCTCTCTCTCTCTCTCTCTTTTTTTCATTTTCAGTAACTTGTTTTTAATTGGTTTATTGGAGATGGTGGGTAGCTGGGGGCTCATTTTGTTAGGGCTGTCAGGACCCAAGCTCTGACCCTGACTTTCTTTGGGAAAAAAAAAAAAGGCAGGGTGTGGCGGCGCATGCCTTTAATTCCAGCACTCGGGAGGCAAAGGCAGGAGGACTGCTGTGAGTTTGAGGCCAGCCTGGTCTACAAAGCAAGTCTAGGATTAAAAAAAAAGCTGGCCGTGATGTATGTGAGTATTTTCCTGCCTGTATGTTTGTGTACCACGTGCATGCCTGGTGCAGTTGGGCACACGAAAGGGGTATTAGATTTCCTAGAACTCGAGTTACATACAGTTGTAAGATGCCATGTGGGTTCTGGGAATTGAACCCAGGACCCCATCAAGAGCAAGTTAGTTTAACCCTGAGCCATCTTTCCACGCCAACACAGAACTAGCACTCAGGAGGCCGAGGCCGAGGCAGAGGTAGGTGGATCTCTTTTCATTTAAGGCCAACCAGGGCTCCATAGTCAGACCTTATCTAAAAAGTATGGCTTGGGGGGTGCGCGGGGAGGGGGGGGCAGGGGAGGGGAAGGGGCGGAGGATGGACTTTGTCCAAGCAGCTGCAGGGTACCCAGTATGGCTGGTTTCTGGCAGACAGGGTAAGGACGGTGGGCGGTTCAGGGTGGCACAGGACAGCTTGTTTTGTTCAGGTTCATGCAAGGGGCATTTCTGAGCCCAACCCATGCCTTGACTGATGACCCTATTGATGTCCTAGCTTCCGTTGGCCTCTCTAAGACAGAATCCTGCCCTGACATGCTCAGGTTTTGCTCCAGGAGTGCCAGCCACTTCAGAGAGGAAGTTTTTTTAATCTCCCAACTTCCTCATTCTGTCCTCAGGTCAGGCCAGGCAGACCCTCTTCTAGATCTTTCTATTCTTCTCCTGAGATGTGACTTCTTGTTTGTGAGTGCCCTGCCCCCAACCCTTGAAAATGCAACTTTAAAAAAAAAATGCAACTTTATTCTGATAGTGCTGAGCCCTCACTGCCTTCTCTGGAATCCCCCAGAGAAGGGGGGATGTGGCTCAGTGGTAGAGCCCCTGCCTAGAATCCCCCAGTGAGGGGCTGGGGTGTAGCTCAGTGGTAGAGCCCCTGCCTAGAATCCCCCAGTGAGGGGCTGGGGTGTGGCTCAGTGGTAGAGCCCCTGCCTAGAATCCCCCAGTGAGGGGCTGGGGTGTGGCTCAGTGGCAGAGCACCTGCCTAGAACCCCCAGTGAGGGGCTAGGGCGTGGCTCAGTGGTTGAGCCCCATTTAGAATCAGCAGTGCTGGGAGCATGGTTCAGCAGTAGAGCTTCTTCCTGAATTGCCCAGTTACTGATTTTGGGGTGCATAGCCTGCCTGAGGTGCTGAATTCCATCTTCAGCACCACAGGAAAAAGAGAGACCCACCCTGCTCCATTGATCCAAGTTGTTTCCATAGTCATGTTGAATGAACAGACTTGGACCTACACCACAAAAGGAAGACTATCAAAAAGATACAAGTAACAAGCCAGGCATTGTGGCCCACACCTGTAATCCCAGCACTCCGGAGGCAGAGGCAGGTGGATCTCTGTGAGTTCGAGGTCAGCCTGGTCTACAAAGTGAGTCCAGGACAGACAAGGCAACACAGACAAACCATCTGGGAAAATATCATCAACAACAAAAAGATTCAAGCAGCAAGGGCACTCCCTAAACCAGTAAGAAGATTGGAAACAGAGTAGATCTGACCACTGTTGTGTGCCAGGGCGGAAGCAAAGGCCTCTGGGACATGACTGTACCCGACTCTCACTGTGGTCTAACGGGGAAAGGATCATAGGGACAATGCCATTTAGTTAAGGGAATAAAGACCGGAAGGGTGGAGCTGTCCCTAGTAGCACTTGAAGTGGCAGATGGTGAACTGGACAGCTGGGCTGGGGTGTGTACCCCTACGCAATGCCCTGCTGTGCCTGCCTCAGCCTGAGTGATTCCTGGGTCTGTGTGTCATGGACAGAGGGGGAAAGGGTGTCTGAGGGGAGGGGTTGTCTGGGTTGTGACTCACCAGGCTTGGTGACTCTTAAGAGCTCAGGAATGGCACTGCAGGGCACCTGTCCCTCACTGAGGGCACCCACGATGATCACAGCGTCAAAGGTCCCTGCGTGTGGAGCGGGGTGGAGACGGGCGATAGTTACTATCGATTGTCAACTGGACAGGATCCAGGAGACAAATCTCTGGGCCGGGAGGGGAGTTTCTAGGCTGAGTTAATGTAGGGGTGAAGACCTACCCTAACTGTGGGGGGCTGCGCCATCCGGTCCCTAGGCTGGGGTCCTGGACTGAAGGAAAAGGAGAAGACATCAGTGTTGCCCGACTTTAGCCACCTTATGCTACTGATGCCATGATTTCCTCTGCAGGAGGGATTGGACCTTCAAATTGTGACTCGAAATAAGCCCTTCTTCCCTTAAGTCACTTTAAATGAATTTTTTTGTTTGTTTGTTTTTCGAGACAGGGTTTCTCTGTGTAGCCTTGGCCATCCTGGACTCACTTTGTAGACCAGGCTGGCCTTGAACTCACAGTGATCTGGAGGCCTGCCTCCGCCTCCCGAGTGCTACAATTAAAGGTGTGCACCACCACGCCTGGCTATGATTTTTATTTTTAATTAATTAATTTAATTGATTTTTGTTTTATGTGTATGGGTGTTTTGTCTGCATGTATGTTTGGGGATCACCTGCATGCAGTACCCAATGAGGTCAGAAGGGGGCACCAGACAATTTCCCTAGAACTGGGGTTAAGAGAAGGTGTGAGCCCCTATGTTGGTACTGGGAATCGAACCGAGGTCCTCAGCAAACTCATCAAGTGTTCTTTTTTGTTTTTGTTTTTTTCGAGATAGGGTTTCTCTGTGTAGACACTTGGCTGTTCTGGACTCACTTTGTAGACCAGGCTGGGCTTGACCTCACAGTGATCCACCTGCCTCTGCCTCTCGAGTGCTGGGATTAAAGGCCTGCGCCACTATAGCCAGATTCTCACTCTACACTGAATTGTGCGTGTTATGTGTATGGATGTGTGCATGTCCATAATGCAATGCCCTTGGAATCCAGAAGAGGGCGCTGGATCCCTTGAAGATGGAGTCACAGGCCATTGTGAGCTACCTGCTGGGGGATGCTGGGAAGAGAGCTGTGTTCTCTGCAAACGCAGTATGGGATTTTAACTCCTGAGCCACCTCCCCATAGAGTTAACTTTAAAAAGTTTTTTTCATTATTTTAAATTAAGTGTATGAAACTGGGCGTGGTGGCGCACACCTTGAATTCCAGCACTTGGGAGGCAGAGGCAGGTGGATTGCTGTGAGTTTGAGGCCAGCCTGGTCTACAAAGTGAGTCCAGGATAGTTAAGGCTACACAGAGAAACCCTGTCTCGAAAACCAAAACCAAAACCAAACCAAAACAACAACAACAAAAAACAGAAAAGAAAAGAAAAAAAATTAAGTTCCTGTGTATGGGTGCAGGTGCTCATGGGCGCCAGGGGCTTCACATCTCCCTAGGATTGGAGTTGCAGGAAGTTGTGAATGAATCAGGTGCTAAGATCCAAGCTCAGATCCTCAGCAAGAGCAGTATAACCAGAGGCAGGTGGATCGCTGTGAGTTCCAGGGCAGCCTGGTCTATAAAGTGATTCCAGGACAGCCAAGGCTACACAGAGAAACCCTGTCTGGAAAAACCAAAACCCAAACCAAACCAAACCAAAAACGTAGTTTGGTCCTTTTCACCCCCTTTGCCTTCTCTCTTGCTCCTCTACCTTCTGCCAAACTCCCTCTTTACTTTTTTGTTGTTGTTGTTTGGGACAGGGTTTCTCTGTTTAGTCCTGGCTGCCCTGGCTCTGTAGACCAGGCTGGCCCCGAGCTCAGAGAGGTCAGCCTGTTTCTGGAGTGCTAGGACTAAAAGTGTGCACCCCCACACCCCAGCGCCTCTTGCTACTTTCATGTCTTGTTTTGTTTGTGACCCACTGAGTCTCACTGGGGGTGACCTGCATGAATTTGGTGTAGGTGGGGTGCTGGGGCGGGGGCAACTTCTCAGTGGCAGCACCACTGAAGAGAAATGACTCTCCCTGCCCCAATAACTGCCAGTAGCTTCCTAGGGATGGATGGGACCTCCTGATTAAATTGTTTTTGTCTGCTTTTTTTTTTTTTTTTTTTTTTTTTGTCACCAGCAATAAGAAAAGTAGCCAGGGCTGGAGAGATGGCTCAGAGGCTATGAGCACTGGCTGCTCTTCCAAAGGTCCTGAGTTCAATTCCCAGCAACCACATGGTGCTTCACAAGCATCTCTATAATGTGATCTGGTGCCCTCTTCTGGCCTACAGGTGTACATGCAGGCAGAGCACTGAATACATAATAAATAAATCAATCCTAAAAAAAGAAAGAAAGAAAAGAAAAGAAAAGAAAAGTAACTAAGCCTGGCATAGTGGTACACACCTATAACCCTAGCACTCTCTGTGAGTTGAAGGCCAAGCCTGGCCTACAAAAGTGAGTCCAGGACAACCAAGGCTACACAGAGAAATCCTGTCATGGAAAACCAAAAATAGGCTAGGCATGGTGGCGCACGCCTTTAATCCCAGCACTCGGGAGGCAGAGGCAGACGGATCGCTATGAGTTCGAGGCCAGCCTGGTCTACAATGCGAATCCAGGACAGCCAAGGATACACAGAGAAACTCTGTCTAGAAAAACCAAGAAAAGAAAAAAGAAAGAAAGAAAGAAAAAAAGATAGAAAGAAAGAAAGGAAGGAAGGAAGGAAGAAAAGTAACTAATAGAAGATGTCATAAGCCCATGCCTTTAGTCCCAGCATCCTGGAGGCAGAGACAGGTGGATCTCTTTCTTTGCTCAGGGCCAGTCTGATCTACAGAGCAAGTTCTAGAATAGCCACGGCTACACAGAGAAACCCTGGCTTGGAAAACAAACAAACAAACAAAAACAAAAAAAGAGATGTTATATATGCACTGGGTATAGTAGGACCCTAGGACCTCTGGGACCTGTAGGTCCCCAGCCTTGTGCAGAGAGGAGAGGACTTCAGATTGGAGGAGAGGGTACAGTGAGCGGACACACACAGGGCTCCGGAGTGAAGATGGCAGCTGGACAGCAGGGGTGCTATTCTTAGGAACGAGGGTGAGGATGGAGAGGAAGAGGAAGTACCTTCGGGTCTTGGCAGCGGCTCCTGGCCCAGGGTGCAGAGGCTGAGGTGCTGGTACAGGCCACGTGCCTGGGCCTGCTTCAGCATTTCTGGGCTTCCATCTACCCCCTGCACCTGGAGGAAGCCCCGAGCCTGTAGCTGGGAGAGAAGGTAGCATCAGTCCTGGCTCATCCTCTGCCACTGCTCAGCTGGGTCCTGTTTTGTACCTTGGGACCCATGAGCCGGAGATGGAGGGTGAGTTGTTGCTCAAGGAGGGGCAGGGAATTTGAGCAGTGGGGAGCTGGGAGTGTGGTGTAGGCCTTTCATCCTGGCTACTCTGGAGGCTGAGGCAGAAGAATCTATAGGTCAAAGCTTGCCTAGATAGAAGGAGTTTAAGGCCAGCTTTGAGACTGCTTTTCTATTTTTCTTTTTTTTGGTTTTTCGAGACAGGGTTTCTCTGTGTGGCCTTGGCTTTCCTGATTCGTTTTGTAGACCAGGCTTGCCTCAAACTCACAGTGATCCACCTGCCTCTGCCTCCCGAGTGCTGGGATTAAAGGTGTGCGCCACTACCATCCAGCTGAGACTATTTTTCTGAAAAGCAATAAAAGGGCTGAGGGTGTGGCTCATTGGTAAAGGACTTGACAACAATCCCCCAGAAAGGGACTGAGGGGGTGGCTAGATGGTAGAGCACCTGCCTAGAGTCCCCCTGTGAGGGGCTGGGGTGTGGCTCACTGGTAGAGCACCTGCCTAGAATCCCCTAGTGAGGGGCTGGGGTGTGGCTCAGTGGTAGAGCACCTGCCTAGAATCCCCTAGTGAGGGGCTGGGGTGTGGCTCAGTGGTAGAGCACCTGCCTAGAATCCCCTAGTGAGGGGCTGGGGTGTGGCTCAGTGGTAGAGCACCTGCCTAGAATCCCCCAGTGAGGGGCTGGGGTGTGGCTCAGTGGTAGAGCACCTGCCTAGAATCCCCCTGTGAGGGGCTGGGGTGTGGCTCAGTGGTAGAGCACCTGCCTAGAATCCCCCAGTGAGGGGCTGGGGTGTGGCTCAGTGGTGGAGCACCTGCCTAGAATCCCCCAGTGAGGGGCTGGGGTGTGGCTCACTGGTAGAGCACCTGCCTAGAATTCCCCAGTGAAGGGCTGGGGTGTGGCTCAGTGGTAGAGCACCTGCCTAGAATCCCCTAGTGAGGGGCTGGGGTGTGGCTCAGTGGTAGAGCACCTGCCTAGAATCCCCCAGTGAGGGGCTGGGGTGTGGCTCACTGGTAGAGCCCCTGCTTAGAATCCCCCAGTGAGGGGCTGGGCTGTGGTTCAGTGGTAGAGCACCTGCCTAGAATCCCCCAGTGAGGGGCTGGGGTGTGGATGATAGAGTGCCTGCCTAGAATTCATTAACTAGGGGCTGAGGGCTGAATTAGCTGTAGTGTCCTGGGTGCTGAAGGAAAGCAGGGCATCATATTAAGAGGTCTTACCTCCACAGCTACCAGGCCAGTGCCACAGGCTACATCCAGGATCAGGGTTTCAGGAGGTGGGCCCAGAAGGGCTCGACTGAGACAGTCCACAGCAAGGCGCGGGGCTCGGTACTTCAAAGCAGCCACATCCTGGGGAGAGAGCACTTTGCCTAACATAGAGTTTGGAGGACTCACTTTGTTGGGTGCCCCAGAATGTGCTAGTTTGAACTGGTGTGTTAGGGTTTGGATGCTTCTGGGACCCCAGTAACAGAAGACTCAGGCTTGAGGTGTCTTGTTTGTTTGTTTGTTTGTTTGTAGACAGAGTCTCTCTGTGTAGCCTTGGCTGTCCTGGACTCGCTTTGTAGACCAGGCTGGCCTCGAACTCACAGCGATTCGCCTGCCTCTGCCTTCCGAGTGCTGGGATTAAAGGCATGCGCCATCATGCCCGACTCTTGAGGAGTCTTTTACTGTCAAGGGGCCCCACACTAGTGGGGCTCAAGCTGGAAGGAACTGGCTCCTACTGGCTGTGGCAGCTCTTAGCTATTCCATGTCGCATGGCGTCTCATTGGCGCCTCCTACAGGCAGTCCTCCTGTCGGTGTTGAAGTTTCTTTTTTTCCTTTTTAAAAATATTTATTATTATGTGTATAGTGTTCTGGTGCACATACACCTACATGTCAGAAGAGGGCATCAGATCACATTAGAAATGGTTGTGAGCCACCATGTGGTTGCTGGGAATGGAACTCAGGTCTTCTGGAAGAGCAGTCAGTGCCCTTAACCTCTGAGCCATCTCTGCAGGCCCTGGGTTCAGTATTAAGGTGGGTCATTCTTGGCTCAAATAGGTGGCCGTCCAATCCAGAGTTAGAGCGGGTGCTTACAGGCTATTCGGGGGGGAGGGGGACAGGCCGCTAAGGAGCACCTCTGCAAAGTTCTTTACCAGGTCTCTTTTCAGCTCTCAGCTCCCCTGGGACACACGTACACTATATTCTTGCTTTGCACACATAAAAACACCATCTGGGCCACAGTAATCGAGGAGCTACGTGCTTTCACCTGGTCGTACTCCGGAGCCCAGTCGTCATAGAAGCGGAGCTTGCAGGCCAGGTCGGTGATACCGTGAGAGGCCCCGATCCGGGCCAGTACTTGAGGCAGCCTCTCAGCCTCCTCCCGAGTCATCCTCCTGTGGGGACAGGGATCAACCTGTGACGAGATCCGCCGCAGTCTCCCATCCTTTTTTACCCAGCGGAGGAGCTTATCAATGCTCTAACTGTCCCAAGTCACAATCAAGACCCTGCGTGGGAGACGGCGGGAGCTGACTTCTACACTATGGGGCTGTTCGTAGGAGGAGGGGTTGTTGGTAGAGGGGGTGCTCCCGCGCAGGGAGGAAGGTCTGCACCAGCCCGGGCGTGGATGGGGGGTGGGGCTGTGCGCCGCAAGGGTCTCCTAAGAGGTGAAAGCTCAAACTCACCCTGCAGATCCCCCTTTCCGGGGCAGTTCTGTTGTGGAACTGAAGGAGGAAAGGCATGGAGAGGCTGGTCCCGCGACGATTGGGTTTCCATGAGAGAAAACAGCCAATCAAAGAAAAAGGATGTAAATCCGCCCCCCCCCTCCTACCACGAGCCAATGATAGTAAGGTTCTTGTCCTTCCCGTCCTCCCTTCCCTCCCCCCCCTTGTCTGCGAAAATCTCAAACTCTCCTAAACGGATTTTATTTTTGTTTTGCTTTGTTTTTACAAGCAAATAAAAAAGTGTTATGCCGGGCGTGGTGGCGCACTCCTGTAATCCCAGCACTCGGAGACAGAGGCAGCCTGGTCTACAGAGTTTTGTTTTGTTTTTATTTTTGTTTTTTGTTTTTGAGACAAGGTCTGTTGTGTAGCCCTGTATGACTTTGGAACTCCTTACATAGTCCAGGCGGACCTGGAGCTCACTGAGATCCTCCTGCCCCTACGTCCCAGGTACTGGGATAAAATCCCTGAGTCACTGCTCCAGGGTACAGTATTTGAAAAAAAAAAAGAAAAAAAAAAAAAAAAAGGAAGCAAAACAAACAAAATTCAAATTATTTATTTATTTTTAGGATCGTGTGTAGCGGGCAGAGAACCAGCTTTTGGAGTCTGATCTCTTCTATCTTGTGAGTTCCAGGCATGGGAGTGAGATTCTCAGGCTTGGCAGCAAGTGCCTTTGTCTGCGAAGTGATTTCACTGGTCCCGACTTTTAATCTTTTATGGCTTTGTTAGGGCCTGAGAATCCAAAACAACCCAAGCAGGCATTAGAGTTCGTGCAAAGCAAGATCTTTGTTTGAATTAGGCAGCAGAAGCTGACTGGTCAGGAACAACAGCACAGACCCGTGAGCTGACTGTGGCTTGGAATGGTCATCTTAGTATTTAAGCAGATGACAAAAAGTGATTGTACTCAGGCCACTACTGATCAATCAGGGCCGCAGAGCAGACTCTGGAGCTGAACTGCAAGTCCCATGGTGCCCCTCGGCCCCTCCGTAATATTTCAGTTTTAAGCTTGAAAACCACAAATATCTGTGCCAAGTTATAGTCACAATTTTCCATCAATCAAATTCATTTGTCAATCAAATTCATTTGTCCTTT
This sequence comes from Acomys minous, assembly GCF_964271855.1. Taxonomy (NCBI): domain Eukaryota; kingdom Metazoa; phylum Chordata; class Mammalia; order Rodentia; family Muridae; genus Acomys; species Acomys minous. The sequence goes on from NC_140498.1 coordinate 74,591,841, forward strand.
CAAGGTTAGGAACAATCATTATGTTTTGGAGGATCAAAGAAGAATAAGGAGGACAGGGCTTGTCTTTAATCCCAGCACTTGGGAGGCAGATCGCTGTGAGTTCGAGGCCAGCCTGGTGTACAAAGCGAGTCCAGGACAGCCAAGGCTACACAGAGAAACTCTGTCTGGAAAAACCCACCCAACCACCCACCCAACCAAACAAACAAAAAAACCTCAAACAAAACAAAAAACCCCAAAAGAATAAAGAGGAAGTTGGTTAGCCATCTAGAAAGCCCTAATCTCCCCCAGAGCCTGGGAACTTGAACTTAATATTTCCTTACGACCAAAATGGAGTCTGAAAACAAAATGGCAGTACTTATGATAAGTCTCATTTATTTGATCCCAATAGTTTCATGTAGCTCAAGATGGCCTAAAGCTTTCTCTGTAGCCGAGGATGTCCCTGAAGTTCTCATCTTCCTGCCTCTACCTCCCAAGTGTTGAGATCACGGTTGTGCACACACCGGGCCTGAGTTATGTGGCTCTGGGCCTTGAGCTTCGGACTTGACTTATGCTAGAGAAACACTCTATCAACGGAGTTATATGCCCAGTCCTTGGAAGTATTTTGTTTTTAACTAATTCTAAATTATTCTCTCTCTCTCTCTCTCTCTCTCTCTCTCTCTCTCTCTCTCTCTCTCTCTCTCCACACACACACACACACACACACACACACACACACACCCCTGGTTTTTCAAGACAGGGTTTCTCTGTGTAGCCCTCACTATCCTGAAACTCTCTTTATAGACCAGGCTGGCCTTGAACTCACAGAGATCTACCTGCCTCCTGAGGGCTGGAATTAAAGATATGTGCCACCATGCCCGGCTAATCCTCCTTTTTATTTTATTTTTATTTATTTTTTCCTTTTGGTTTTTCTGAGACAGGGTCTCTCTGTGTAGCCTTGGCTGTCCTAGACTTGCCTTGTAGACCAAGCTGGCCTTGAAATCCTCCTTTTTAAAAGATAAGGTCTCTCAGTGTAGCCCTGGCTATCCTGTAACTAACTCACTCTGTGGACCAGGCTGACCTTGAACTCACAGAGATCAGGCTGTCTCTGCCTTCCAAGTGCTGGGATCAAAGGTGTGTGCCACCTGTGCCAGATTCAAATCCTTTGTCTTTAGCCACCGTAAAGTGGTGTGCTGGGATTACAGGTGTACAGGTTCTCTCAGGCCTGAGCTCAGAAAAGAAACCAAGCTGGGGACACACTGAAAGTCCAGAGTGTATGACAGAGGTGGCAGCTGGCTGTGCCGAGTTGGAAGAGGAATGAAGATGGGGATCAGGATCCAGGTGAGGACCCCCAGTGCTTCATGGGACATTAGTAAGGGGAGCTTTGTGGGACTGGGCTGTAGAGTGCTTGCCTAGCACACACGAAACCCTGGGGACCATCCCCAGCATCACATCAGGAGGATCAGAAATTCAACCTTAGCTTGGCTATGGTGGCAGTAGCGTACACCTTTGATCCCAGCACTTGGAGGCGGAGGCAGGCAGATCTCTATGAGTTCGAGGCCAGCCTGGTCTACAGAGGGAGTCCCAGAACATCCAGAGCTACACAGAGAAACCTTGTCTCCAAAAACCAAAACCAACCAACCATCCAACCAATCAATTAAAAATCCAACATTATCTTGATCTATATAACAAGTTTGAGGCTAACGTGTATTACCTGAAGCCAGGCAAGGGAAATGGGAGTAAAGGCAGGAGGGAGGACACACACACACACATACACACACACACACACACACACACACACATTTTAGAGCAATCCAGAGGTAGATCTGTCTTATGGTACTGAAGAGGGTCATGCACCACTCAGTGGATAAAGGCGCTTGCTGCCCAGCCTTACAGCCTGAGCTCTATCGGTGACATCCGAAGGTGAATGGAAAGATCTGATCCTGGCAGGTTCTCCTTGGGCCTCCACACCACCCATTCCCATGTTCCCCCCCCCCTCGTGTGTGTATGTGTGTGTGTGTGTGTGTGTGTGATCTGTCTCTGTCTCTGTGTGTGTGTGTTTGTCTCTGTCTGTCTGTCTCTGTGTGTGTGTGTCTCTGTATCTCTGTGTATTTGTCTCTGTCTGTCTGTCTCTCTGTGTCTCTATTTCTGTTTCTGTCTCTCTCTCTCTCACATACAATGAATATAGGTTAAAAAAAATGCTGTAAAAATGAGACTTGAGACTCAAGCAAGGATTTGAAGTTACAGATGGCTCCTGCCGTGTAGGTGCCACCATGTGGACAGAAATTGATGTCCACCGAGCCAACCTGGACGTCTGTCCTTCTTGGAGAGACCTCCAAAACTCCAATGACAGTGGGGTCCCTGAACACGTGTGTGAGGCAGGGCCCTCCACAGCCTCCTGCCATATTCTAGACTAAGATACAGGCTTACTTTGTGGGAGGCGGCTGAGATCTGAGGAACAGTCTAACGAGAACATCACATCTGCTGTACAGCTAGAACCATCATCATCATCATCATTATTATTTTTTTAGGACCATCATTATTGTCTGTTGGTAGTGTTGAGGGTAGAGCCCGTGGGTTCATCCATTGCTAGACAACTCTATTTTCTGAAAGGCACACTGACCGCCCCCCCTCCCCCACTCACTGTTTTTTTTTTTTTTTTTTGGTGGTGCTTTTGGTAATGGATGTGAAACTACAAGAGTGTGTATGTGAGGAAATGAAAATTCCCAGAAATAAGCCATACCCACATTGAACGAAAACTCCACAAGGCTGATGGACAAGTTAGAAACTCTGTGTTTTTGGATAGTTGGAATGCCACAGGCTTAGCCTCCTAAATAGCCATTTATTGCCCATCTTGACCTGTGACCTAACATCCTTGTGACTGTCACATGAAACCTCTAGGAATGTATCAACAGGCCCCTCCCTTCTGCCAACCCAAAGCAAGAAGCCTGGAGCAGAGATCCCTCCCTTGGCTTTAACTTGTCTGCCTGGTGTACCCACTAATGTATTTTTGGGTTTTGTTTTGCTTTTTGTTTTTTTGTTTTTGTTTTTGAGACCAGGTTTCTCTGTGTAGCCTTGGTTGTTTTGGACTCACTTTGTAGACCAGGCTGGCCTTGAACTCACAACGGTTGGTTCACGGTGTGCAATGGGGTGGCAATCTGATAAATTAGGAGTCTGCCCCTGATAAAACCTTGAACAAAGACTGTTGGTAGAATGCTTTCCTGGCATGCACAAAGCCTTAGGTTCCATCCCCAGCATTGCGCCAACCTGTGTGGCAATGCTTGCCTGTAATCCCGGCACTTGAGGCACAGTTTAAGATTATGTTCAGGCACGGAGTGTGTTCTAGGCCAGCCCAGGCTATATATGTCTCACTGGGCTGGGCGTGGTGGCACACGCCTGTAATCTCAGCACTCGGGAGGCAGAGGCAGATGGATCTCTGTGAGTCTGAGGCCAGCCTGATCTATAGAGTGAGTCCAAGACAGCCAAGATGACACAGAGAAACCTTGTCTTGTAAAACTAAAATAAATAAATAAGTCTTGCCAGACATGGTGGCACACACCTTTAATCCCAGCACTTGGGAGGCAGAGGCAGGTGAATCTCTGTGAATCTGAGGCCAACCTGATCTACAGAGTGAGGTCCAGCACAGCCAAGGCGACACAGAGAAACAGAGATATTCCAACCCCAAGTTTTTATCCCAAATGTGAGCATCTGCAGACCTGGAGTGCTCCTTCCTGGCCACTCCGAGTTCTCTGCCTGCCGTCCTCCTCCACAGGTCCCTCTCTCTTTCTCTCTTTCTTTCCTGGTACAGTGTCTTATGTATCCCAGGGTGGCCTTCCTCTCTCTATGTATCTGAGGATGACTTTAAACTCCTGCTCCCTCGGCCTCTCCTTCTGAATGCTGACAGTACGGGGGTTTCACCACCACAGCCGGCTGTGCCGCACTGGGGCTAAGGGCAGAGCTTTAGATTCATGCTAGGGGAGTCCTCTACCCACTGAGCCACATCCTGGACCCCAAGAGGGAGTTTCTTGATACCAGAGAGTGACTCATGCCCGTGGACATTAGGATGTTTTTGTTGGCTTGGGTTCAGAAATACTGAGAAAAGTTGGCGAGCTGGTGGCCGGCAAGAGAAATGAAACTCCTGCCTCTGCCCTGTCCCCTGAAGGAAGTTGTGTGTTGTGTGTGGTCCCCCCCCCCCCCCCCCCGTGGCTTTTCAAGACAAGATTTTTCTGTGTAACTCTAGCTGTCCTGGAACTTGCTCTGTAGACCAGGCTGGCCTCGAACTCACAGAGATCCACCGGAAGAAAGTTCTGTTGGTGAATTAGTCGCCTCGTACATTCACTTTCCAGAGAACCTCTTTAGTGGCCGCAGCAGCCCAGGCTTCCTGTTGCTCAGCACAAGCCGTACCATGGCTTTCCAGTGGCAGCCAGTGGTGGGCACCTTTCTGGTCATGAAGGGCTTGCTGTGCGCCCTACTGAGCTGTCTTCTGCCCACCTGGCAGGTGACAGAACTTTCCGGCGGTCACATCATCAGAGCATCGACTATCTGGAAAGGCCGGTGGAGGTCCTGTGTGGCACAAGATAGTCACGAGACTCAGTGCAAGGCGTATGACTCACTGCTGGGCCTGCCGGAGTCATGGCAGGTGTCTCGGGTCCTCATGATCACGTGTCTCGTCGCAGCCGGACTGGGCTTGCTTCTGTGCGTGTTTGGGAGCAAGTGCCTGAAGTGTGTGGAGAAAGAGAGCACCAGAGTCAAGCTCAGGATGGGGGCGGGGGCATTGTGCCTGCTGGCTGGCCTGTTAGTGATGGTATGTGTGTGCTGGGTAACCCACGACATCATGCAAGAATTCTCCAACCGGCTGATACCCTCCATGCAGAAGGGGAAGATGGGTACCACGCTCTACATTGGCTGGGCTAGCTCCGGATTGCTGCTTCTAGGAGGACCCCTGCTCTTCTGCAGCTACCCACTCCTCACGGACCCTTGTCAGTCCGCCAGATACTATGCTGCCAGCTCCAGCATCATCTATAATAGAGGCTCTCAACCTTCCTGATGCTGTGTCCCTTAACTACGGTTCCTCGTGTTGTGGTGACTTCCCCCCTCCCCCACTATAAAATCATTATTGTTGCTACTTCCCAACTGTCAGTTTTCTACTGTTATGAGGCATATAATGTAAATATTTTTTCTTTTCTTTTCTTTTTTTTTTTTGGTTTTTCAAGTAATGTAAATATTTTCAGAGGTAGGGGTTGTCAAAGGGGTCACAGGTTGAGAACCACAGACGTGCTACAATCCATAAGCTAGGTACCGACTGTCCCTCTGGGGCCTGTTTGTTCTTGGCTTGATCTCTGTGCATCCTGTGATGCTCGAGATGGTCCTGGCAGGGTCGCTGACTATTGGAATTGAGTGAGCAAGGACTGAGCCTGCCTGGTGTCTGGCAGCCCTAGGCCTTTTTTTTTTTTTTCCTCTCCTGACTCATTTCCACACGTTCCTAAGGCTTTCAATTGTTGGTGAAAGTTACAGAGGGCGATGGTCTTGGAAAACCATCTATTAATTGATCACCTGGGACCCGGAACCTCAACCCAGAAGGGGAACTCCGGACTGCTTTGGCAGCCTTTGGATTGTCTACGACCCTGGGGAACGGGAAAGTCTTGATGAGCTTCAATGCACCGTTTTTTCACATCAGGCTGCCCTCTAAATAAATGCAGCTTGCAAAATGGCTTGCTGGCTGATAAGCTCGGCTGGGCTGGGAAATTTCCATTACTCTCCTTGTCACAGGAAGCTGTGAGCTTCGACTGTGGTGTGGAGACGGGAGAGGTGGCTGTGGAAGGGCAGGTCGCGGTGCTCCTGTGTGGATGGGTGGCTCCCGCGAACCCAGGTGCCTCGGTCACTTTTCTCTGGGCTGTGACAGAGGGTTTAGTCTGGCTCTTCGTTCCTGGGTATGGGATGTAATGGTGGGGAGGGCACGGCGGCAGGAGCGTGAGGCGGCTGGTCACACTGCAGCACCCGCAGTCAGGAAGCAGAGCGAGACAACGCTGGTGCTCGGGTCTCTCCTCCTTTTTCTCGAGTCTGGAACCCAACCCAGGAGATGATGCCAAACACATTCAGGGTGGGACTTCCCACTTCAGTTAAATTACTATAAGAGTTCTCTCACAGACCCAGGCAGGGGTGGATCGCTGTGAGTTCAAGGCCAGCCTGGTCTATAAAGCGAGTCCAGGACAGCCAAGGCTACACAGAGAAGCCCTGTCTCCAAAAACAAAAACATGGCTGGAGAGATGGCTTAGGGGTTAAGAGCACTGGCTGCTCTCCCAAATGTCCTGAGTTCAATTCCCAGCAACCACATGGTGGCTCATAACCATCTGTAATAAGATCTGGTGCCCTCTGTACATGCAGACAGAACACTGTATACATAATAAATAAACAAATCTTAAAACAAAAACAACAACAAAAAAAAACCCCAACCAAACAAATAGCCTCCCTCACAGGCATGCCCAGAGTTTTGTTTCCATGGTGATTGTGAATTCTATCAGGTTGACAAGGGTGACATCACCCTAGGTATAGCAGGGTAGGTGACCTGGCTGTCCCTGAGCACACCCACCATCAGTACTTTGTGGCAGGTCCCTGTGTATGAGGTGGAGATGGAAGATAGTCCTTTTTTATGTTGTGGCCTCAGATCTTCCTTGAATCCAGTACCCAGTGATGGACCCGAGTTGAAAGGAGGCAGGCCATACCACATGTCTCTGTAGGATGCTGATCCCGTGGAGGAGAGGAGGTGTGTCCAGTCCTGGGCTAACATCAGACCCTGACCCAGTGAGAGCTATCATGGGGATGGAGACTGGCTAGGAAAGGGGGAGGGACCTTGGAGTGTCTGTCACGGGGAAAGGGAGGGCTCACCCAGGCTGGGAAGATTTAAAACCAAAGAGCAAGCATCTTGGTAGAGGAGAGCTCTTCCCCCTTGGGAAGACCCCAGGGAAGTTGGACCTGTGTCTCACCAGACCTGACTGTGGGTTTCAGATGTTTGCCTGATTGCTATGCCATGGGTGCCATGAGCACAGCAGCTCACACACTTTAGGTATAATCACTGGCTTATGGAGCTCTCCATCTGATACCAGCGATCTCATTCCCCCCCAACCCCCCCCCCCAGAGTTTCTCTGTGTGTAGCCTTGGCTATCCTGGAACTCTTTTTGTAGACCAGGATGGCCTTGAACTCACAGGGGCCTGCCTGTGTTCCATGCCATGACCTTGGAGTGTTTGGAGAAGGACCTCCTGGCCCAAGCTGAGGTGGTGGGAGTTGCTTTGGCCAAGCCTTGCCAGCACCTCTGGGCTGTCAGTCAACCCCAGTGGTTACTGAGATGTCCCCCAGACAGTAGACGGAGTGGCTGCTGTCTACATGAAATGTGGCGAGGATGCTGGGGAACTGGACGTTGCCACTTTTGTTTTTCGGCCTCTCGGAAAGGAAGTTATACTTGTGTGACCTCAGGCTGGCCTCAGATGTGAGATCTTCCTGCTTCAGACTCTGCCAGATGATGGGCAGGTGTCAGTCACCACGCCCGGCTCCAAGGATCCCTTTTGATAGTGTGTGTGCGTACATGTTTATGTACGTGTAAGTGTATGTGTGGGGGGGTGTTTATCTGTGTACATGAATGTAAAGGATCGAGGTCAGCCAAGAATGTCTATCCTCAGGCACCATCCACAGGCTTTTTTGTTTCTGTTTTTGTTTTTTGTTTGTTTTGGTTTGGTTTTGGTTTTTAGAGACTGGATTTCTCTGTGTGTAGCCTTGGCTGTCCCGGAACTCTTTTTGTAGACCAGGCTGGTCTCAAACTCACAGCAATCTGCCTGCCTCTGTCTCCCAAGTGCTGGGATTAAAGGTGTGCGCCACCACCACCTGGCTGAACACACCAGTTTGTATAGACTGCCTGGGATCCTACTGTCCCTGTCACCCAGTGCTGGGATTACAAGCATGCACAACCATATCCTTAAAAACAAACAAACAAACAAACAACCCAAAAAACCTGGTTTCCAGGAATTGAACTAGGGTCCTAATGCTTATATGCTAAGTATTATTCTTACTGAGCCGTCCCCTTAGTCCTTAGTCTTAGTCTCATCAGAGAGATCAGGCTGGACCGGTGGAGCAGTCTGAGCAGAACTGTGGCCTTTGAGGTGGCTGCCAGTGACAGTCCACACCAAGTGGGGACAGAAGGATGGGGGGCGGGCGCTCAGAATCCATGATGAGAACCCCAGGAAGTTCACAGCAGACCAGGACCCTGCCGACAGGCCTGCCCTAGGCAATCAGTGGTTTGTTTATCCCGGACGGAGCTCAGACTGTCTTGTGACTTGTCTCTGCAGCTGTCACCTTTGGACTGAACCGATCCCTCTTGCCGGCTCCGTAAACCTCCAGGCCTACAAGAGGCTTCCAGTGAGGCCACGCCAGCGGGGAACGGTTGCTGGCGTTGGAAGAGGAGGCTCTTTGGTGAAGCATCTGCAAGCTGTGCAGGGGTGTGTCCTCCATGCCCATGCTGGTGTTGGCTCTTGGTGGTGACAGTGCCAAATTTTCCAATACACCATATCTCCCGAGGTCACCTCGCATAGATCTCATTTATTCTAGCCTCGAGTCATTCCTCAAAGGCATTTCCACGTTTATGTGTCCATCTCTGTACTGAGGGGAAGAATCCTCCCACAGTTCTACCCTTGTAGATGTTCCTGTAAGGGATCCTTTTGCCAATAGGTGTGTGTGTGTATGTGTGTGTGTGTGTGTGTGTGTGTGTGTGTGTGTGTGAAGTAGGATGAGTAGAAACCAGAGCACAGGAGCCAGTGCTGGGATGCAGAGGCAGGTAGATCTCTCTGAGTTCAAGGCCAGCCTGGTCTAAAAAGCAAGTCCAGGACACCCATAATTGTTACACAGAGAAACCCTGTCTTGAAAAATCAAAACCAAACCAACCAAACAACAAAAACCAGAGCATATGGATGGTAGGGTGTCTTTTTCCCGCCTTCCTTACTTGGGGATTCTAGGCAGGTGCTCTACCACTGAGCCACACTGCCAGGCCCTCACTGGGGGATTCTAGGCAGGTGCTCTACCACTGAGCCACACCCCAGCCCCTCACTGGGGGATCCTAGACAGGTGCTCTATCACTGAGCCACACCCCAGCCCCTCACTGGGGATTCTCGGCAGGGGCTCTATCACTGAGCACACCCCAGCCCCTCACTGGGGATTCTCGGCAGGGGCTCTACCACTGAGCACACCCCAGCCCCTCACTGGGGGATCCTAGGCAGGGGCTGTGCTGCTGACCTATGCACTCAGCTCTTGGTCAGTTTGTAGTTTTAGTTTCCCACGTGTTTCATAGTCAGCTTTGCATTGTCATTTCCTGTGTGCATCTCTGAGGTCCTGTCAGGCTCTGGGCTCTGCATGAGTTTCTGTTTATCTTATAAAATCACTTGTGCATGGTGAACTCCTGACTCTTTTGTTTTGCTCAGGAAGGAGAGATAGTATCTCACTGTGGCTTTGGTTCACATTACTCCTCTTTTGGTTTCTGTTGTTGTTAACGATCTTTGCTCCCATGCTCCATTGGTTCCTTTGATTTGGAAAAAAAGTCTTAAAGCTCTTTATATGTATGTGTGTGTGTGTGTGTGTGTGTGTGTGTGTGTGTGTGTGTGTGTATATATATATATATATATATATATATATATATATAGAGAGAGAGAGAGAGAGAGAGAGAGAGAGAGAGTGTTTGTTTGTTTTTCAAGACAGAGTCTCTCTGTGTAGCCCTGGCTGTCCTGGGGCTCACTGTGTAGACCAGGCTGGCTTTGAATTTGTAGATCTACCTGCCTCTGCTTCCCAAGTGCTAGGATTAAAAGTGTGCTGGCTTTGGGTTCATTCTTTTATTTCTATTCTTTTCTTTCATTATTTTCTGAAGTATACAAAAATGATTGATATGCCACCATGTATGTTTGTATGGGAACTTGTATTTTTTTTCTTGCTAAAAATGGCTTTATCCAAGTCACATAAATTAAAAAAGAAAATCATGGGTGTATTGCTTGCAAGAAGGCCGTTTTCAACGCCCAGTTCTGCACATATGAGAGGGTTAAATAAAGAGAAGAGGGTTACATAAAGGCTCCTTATCTCTGGGTGGTTCCTCTTCTTGTAACCCAGGTATTGGCGGGAACTGCATAAGGAGTGCTCTCAGATTCCCAGACAAGCCTGCTACCAGGAAACCCCACCTCGCAGGTGGTAGGGCAAAAAATCCAGAAACTTTCTCAAGCCCTGCTTGCCCCGCGGTGTCTTCTGCCCCCGCGTGGCCATATCTCGGTATTGCACCCGATCCGAGCCCTTGCAGGTCTTGCTCTGAGGATGAGATCTAGTTTCTCCAGGGAGGATCCGGAATGGCTCCCCCTGGCGTGGTGCAAGGCAGCATCCGCTGATTTCTCCATGCTCCCAGGTGCTCATCCCTGATCCTCTGTATGGGGAAATTCCAAGCACCAGCACGATGGGGACAGCGAGGGAGGCCTGGGGCTGAGGACAGAGGGCTCCCAGGTGAGGAAGCTAAATTGGGGCTCCTCCTGCGGCAAATCTGCTCTCCTCCGGCCCATCCTGGAAGGTAAGGCCATACAGATTTCACCTCCTCCTCCATCCTTCATTCCCTTCTTCTTTCCCTACCTCCCTAGCACCCATGCCTGACAGGTAAATTAAGCTGATACTCAAATTTGCTCTGAGCTGTTTCACCGGAGTAGACAGGGGATTGATCCTAGGATCAGCCGTCTGGCCTATGATCCTGTCTGTGTAGCCAGATTTGAGCTGAGGTCCGAGAGCAGCAGGGCAGGGAATCTAGGGAAACGGGTAGTGTCTCATGTAGCAACCGGGTCCCCATGGCAACTGGACCTCCCACTCCATGGCATCTGTGAGGTCACCCTGCCTCTCCTGGTTGGGAATGGATGGAGGACAGACATGGAGGCCGCTTCCCGGGGCAGATCTGGCCTCCTCAGAATTCTGCTGCAGGTTGGGAGGCTCTCTGCGCTGGTAAGCATGGCGGGGCTAGGGGGCCTGTTGAGGTTCCCTGTTCCCAGCCACCCGGGGAAACCCAGAGCACTCCTGGAAACCCCACCCCCAAACTATTGTGGCGTGGCTGTCTATCAGCCATTTTTCTTCCTTCCCCTCCCTATCTCTTTTCTTCTTTTTCTTTCCCATTCCTTCTTTTTATTTATTTATATGTTTTTTTTTTTTTTGAGACAAGGTCTTATTATGTAGCCCTGGCTACCCTGGTACTTTCTTTGTAGACCAAGCTGGCCTTGAACTCCTCGAGATCTGCCTATTGAGACTAAAGGTGTGTACCCATTATACACCCAGACCTTTCTTTCCTTTTTTTTTGTTTGCTTGTTTGTTTGTTTTGTTTTTCGAGACAAAGTTTCTCTGTGTCATAGCTCTGGCTGTCCTGGAACTCGCTGGGTAGACTAGGCTGGCCTCAAACTCACAGAGATCCACCTGCCTCTGCCTCCTGAGTGCTGGGATTAAAGGCGTGCGCCACCACTGCCTGGCTTCTTTCTTTCCTTTAAAAAGATTATACTTAGTGTGTGTGTGTGTGTGTGTGTGTGTGTGTAGTCAGGTCTTTTCTTTTACCATGTGGGTCCTGGGAATCGAACTCACGTCCTCAGGCTTGGCAGCAAGTGTCTTTACCTACTGAGCCATCTCATTGCCTTACTTTCCATTTCCTCTGTTTCCCTTCTCCCTTCCCTTCCTTCTTTCTTTCTAGTGTGCATGTGTGTGGGTATGATGTGTGCAAATGCACATGCTTGTGTGTGTGCACATTGAAGCCGGAGGCAGGCCATGGGCATCCTTCCTAACACTCTCTACCTTATTTATTTATTTATTTATTTATTTTTTTGATCCTCTGAATTTGGAGCTGACAATTTTGTTTGTTTGTTTTGTCTGGCAGTTTAGCATCTCCAGTGCTGGGGTTGCAGGCATGCGCTGGAACATGCATACACTGGCTTAATATGTGGGTACTGAGACCAGTGGGTTCTCTAATCCTCAATTTTAGGCAGAAAGCGCTCCCTCTCCCCCTTCCCTCTCTTCCCCCCCCCCCCCCCCTGGTTTTTTGAGACAGAGTTTTTCTCTGTAACAACTCTGGCTGTCCTGGAACTCCCTCTGTAGACCAGGCTGGTCTCGAACTCTCCGAGATCCATCTGCCTCTGTCTCCCAAGTGCAAGTGCTGGGATTAAAGGCACGCCACCACCCAGCTTCAGCACTCTCAACCGCTAGGCCATTTCTCCGGTCCTCCTTTTGTCTTCCTCCCCTCCCCCACTGTCTCACCACGCGGTTCAGGCTTTCCTCAAACTCACCATGCAGCCCAGGTTAGCCTCAAAACTCACTGTATACCCCTAGCTGGCCTTGAGCAGGCATAGTGGCAAAGGCCTTTAATCGCAGTACTCAGGAATCAAAGGCAGGGGGACCTCTTGTGCGTTCAAAGCCAGCCGGTCTACACAGCGATCTCTGAGACAGTCAGGATTACATTGAGAGACACTGTCTCAAAACCAAAATCAAGTGAATAAACAAGAGAGAGACGCCGGGCATGGTGGCCGACGCCTTTAATCGGGAGGCAGAGGCAGGCGGATCTCTGAGTTCAAGGCGAGGCCAGGACAGCCAAGGCCACACAGAGAAACCTTGTCTCCAAAAACCGACCGACCAACCAACCAACCAACCAACCAACCAACAACAACAACAAAACAAAAACAAAAAAAAAAAAAAAACAAGAGAGAGACTACTCTTGCGCATTCACAAGTGACCTGAGACTCCGCCCACAATGACCTGGCAGCCCCTCCCGCTAAAGCACTGGTCGGGTTCCACCCTAGGTTCGTGGCACCCGTAACACTGGTGTCCCCATCCTCCTTACAGCTGATCCAGAACCGCACGCACCTGTACCGTTTCCTGCTCCTGAAGATGGCCATCTTTCAGCACTGGGTGTTGGGGCTGGCCAAGGAGGCCCGGGGCTCCGGAAGTGACGCGGCCCATCTGCTTCCGGGAGTCGTCATAACCTGCCCTCTGGGCTTGGCCCTTCGAGCTGGACTGGCAGTTCTATGGGTCCCCATATGGCTGCTGCTCTGGGGACCCAGGCTGGCATACGAAGTCGGGTTGCGCTGTACCCGCACCGTGAGACTGGCCCTGGGGCACCTGGGTGCCTGTGAACCTCTGGCCGTGTCTGCGGCCACTTTCAGGGACCTGTTTCTATCCTGCCTGCATAGCCTGATGCTGGTGGCCCTGCTGATGCTGCTGTTAACCTGGAGGCTGGTGCAGAAAGCCCATCACTTGGGTCTGAGCTGGTTACCCAGCCAGGTGGGTTGACAGGGATGCAGGCTGAGGATGCTGATGAACCTGTGTGTGTGGCCACAGCTGGTCAGTACTGGTTATGAGCAGGTCCTGGGGGCTACTTACCTCTTCTTCCTCCTCCTCTTCCTCCTCCTCCTCCTTTTAAATTATACTTGGCTAGGCATGGTGGCACATGCTTTTAATCCCAGCACTCTGGAGGCAGAGAGGCAGGCAGATCTCAGCGAGTTCGAGGCCAGCTTGGTCTACAAAGCAAGTCCAGACCAACCAAGGCTACGTAGAGAAACCCTGACTTGAAAAACAAAAATCAAACCAAAAAAATTATTCTTAATTTTAGATTGTGTGTGTGTGTGTGTGTGTGTATACGTGCGTGCATGTGTATGTGCACAGGTGTCCTTAGAAGCCAGAAGAAGGCATCAGATCTCCTGGAGCTGGAGTCACCAGCTGTGGGTAATAGAGACTGAACTGGAGTCTTCTGCAAAAGTATCACTTGCTTTTAATCACCAGTCTGTCTCTCCAGGTCCACAGAGTGTTATTTTTAACTTTTTTTTCTCCAGACAGGGTCTTTCTATGAAGCCTTGGCTGTGCTGGAGCTCGCTCTGTAGACCAGGCTGACCTCCAATTCTTAGAGATCTGCCTGCCTCGGCCTCCTGGGTGCTGGGATTAAAGGCACGTGCTCCCACCACCTGCCTTGTGGAGTGTTACTAAAAATATATTATTTATTTATGTGTGAGCATGTATGTATGTAGGCATGCTTGTGCCTGCATATAAGTGGGTGTCAGAGAACAGCAGGATTTGTTTCTTTTCTTCTATCATGAGGGTCCTGAGGCACTCCTGAGGCCGGGAGTGGTGGCACATGCCTTTAATTCCAGCACTGGGGAGGCAGGCAGATCACTGTGAGTTCGAGGCCAGCTTGGTCTACAAGGGGAGTCCAGGACAGGCACGGCTACACAGAGAAATCCTGTCTCAAAAAAAGCTCCCCCCCCCCAAGAAAAAAGAGAGGGTACTGGAGTGCAAAATCTGCTTGCTTGAGCCATCCCCTTCAGCCCTTACCAAGGCTCTTGCCTTCCCACACCCTCCTGCAGAATTCGGTATTGCTGGAAGCCTTGGCACTACTGAGACGCCTCTACTTGTGGGCGGAGCACACGACCACACTCACTTCCTGGAACCTGGCCTATCTTGTCACTTGGACTACCTGCCTTGCTTCCCACCTGCTTCAGGCTGCCTTTGAACACACAGCCCAACTGGCACAAGCCCAGGAGGCCAAGTCCCAGGAGACCTCGGGGCCCTTGCCTCAGTTCTTAATTCCGGAACCTTCCATCACTGAGGCTGAGCCCCTCCCATCCCAGCCTGGAACCCCCGGAGAATAAATGTGATCCCCCATCTGCCTTTCAGACTCAACCGTCTTTCTACCTAGCTGGCCTGGAAAGGCCATTCTGAGTCATATGTGTGCATGTGTGTATCTGTGTGTACCTGTGGTTAGCGGGACACAGGGATGAAATCCCAGGCTGAGGCGCCTCTGGGAAGGAAATCACATTCCTCGAGTGCCTCAGTTATCAACTTCCCACAGACACTTGACACTTTATACTTTTTGGTTTGCCTCCTAGCAACCCTAGCATCTGGCTTGACCATCATTTTACACACACACACACACACACACACACACACACACACACACACACAATACTAAGCCTCAGGAACTGGACATTTCCAAGGTCATGGAACGGGTCAGAACCAGCTCAGGTCTGCAGATGGCTGTTTCCCAGGCCTCCCAACTCTTGACTCTTAGTTCTTAGCTCCCCAGGGACTTAAAGGGAACTGGGCAGTTAGAGACTCTGGCCTCTGGGTGGTGCCAGGACCTCACAGTTTAGAGACGTAGGATTAAAAAAAAAATTTAGAGACACTTGAGACTGGTGGAAGTAGCTTATCCATTCACCCACACATGGTTATGGCCCTACACACCCACCAGTGCATTTGCACACCTGCCAATCCATCCAGAGGACCCTCCCTCCCTCCTTCCCTCCCTCTTTCCCCCTCTCCCTCCCCCCTCTTTCCCTCTATCCATCTATCCCTCCGTCCACTCAAAATCCATCCATCTATCCATCCACCCAAATGTTCACCCGCCCACCTGCCTGCCCACCCATCCATCTATCCATCCATCCACATGTTCACCCGCCCACCTGCCTGCCCACCCGTCCAGCTATCCATCCATCCACATGTTCACCCGCCCACCTGCCTGCCCACCCGTCCTGCCTGCCCACCCGTCCATCTATCCATCCATCCACATGTTCACCCGCCCACCTGCCTGCCCACCCGTCCAGCTATCCATCCATCCACATGTTCACCCGCCCACCTGCCTGCCCACCCGTCCATCTATCCATCCACCCAAATGTTCACCCGCCCACCTGCCTGCCCACCCGTCCATCTATCCCAGAACGCATCTACCCACCTTCCTCTCTTCATTCACAGATTCCTTACTCTACTTTTCCCTCTTTCCAAAAATGTCACGCCGCAGACTGTCAATCTCCCCCAGGCAAGAGAGGACTTACCCAGTCCTCAGCCTCTCACTGGGGAAGGTGGGGTCCTTTAGACATGAGTTAGCACAGGCTCCTGCCCTGGCCTTGGGTGAGTGATTCTTAGGAGAAAAGAGGTGGGATTGGTTTCTTGAAAATCAACCATCACCTCTTACCCTTTTCCTTAGCTCAAGACCTGTCATCGTGTGTGTGTGTGTGTGTGTGTGTGTGTGTGTGTGTGTGTGTGTGTGTGTGTAGGTTCAGAGAACCTTGGTTCCCCCCACCTCACCCCATTCCTCATTTTCAGGGTAGCTAGTGCCTCCCTTAAGATTGCAAATGGTAGCCGGGCATAGTGGCGCACGCCTTTAATCCCAGCACTTGGGAGGCAGAGGCTGGTGGATCGCTGTGAGTTCGAGGCCAGCCTGGACTACAAAGTGAGTCCAGGACAGTCAAAACTACACAGAGAAACCCTGTCTCAAAAAACCAAAAAAAAAAAAAAAAAAAAAAAAAAAAAAAAAAAAAAACCCAAAAAAAAAAAAAAAAAAAAGACTGCAAATGGTCTAGGTTAGATGTGTCTTCCAGGTCCTTCCTCCGAATACAGGAAGCAACTTACTTGCCTTTGAGAGACATCAGAGTGAGTTCCCTTTGTTCAAGGTTGCACAGTTCCTGGAGTGTGTGGTGTGACCTGCAAGCTCCTGATGAAAGGGCAGCCTCTTAGAGGTTCCACAGTACCCACAACTTGCTGGGGAACAAGGGTGCCAGCTCCAGGAAGGTGCTAGAGCTGCTAGGGCCAGGACCGCAGGCCATCTCAACTGGAACAGAGGGGGCGGGGAGTGGAGAGGGGTTCAAAGCCCAAGAAGGGAGGCGGCAAAAGTCCGAGCAAGAGGGACACAATGCTGAGCAGGGTGGGGCTGGAGACTGGGATGGAACAGGCCCTGGCATTGAGCGGAGGTGACCTCATGTGTCTGTCTGTCTGTCTGTCTGTCTCTCTCCCTCTCTCTCTCTGGTAAGAGGTTGATGTTGGGTGTCTCCTTCTATTACTTTCCAACTCGCTCTTTTCGCATCTGAAGCTCGCTGACTTTGCTAGACCGGCTGGCCATCTACATCTCCAGAGCTTTTTAAATTTTTTGTTTATTATTGTTGTTGTTTGTTTGTTGAGACTATATAGCCCCTGGATGGTCTGGAACCACAGGACAGAGAGATCTGCTTCCCTCAGCCTCCATAGTGCTGGGATTAAAGGCTTGTACCATCACTCCTGGCTCCTTTTACTTGTCACTTTGAGATGAAGTTTCACGAATTGGTCCATGCTAGCCCTGACGTTGTGGTCCTTTCTCATTCTCCCAAATAGGTGGGATAACGGGCCTGTCCCACCAGGCCAGGCTCTGGGAAGCCCTTCAGATGATCAGTCTGGGGAGCTGGTTGGGGCCTGGGGGCGTGGCCCTTCTTGGACTAGGCCATAGTCCAAGTTTCTAGGATCCTTATGTGTCTGTTCTTGACTTCCTTTGTGGCCTTGGATGAGGCTCTTGCCCTCTCTCAGCCTCAGTTTCCCCGTGTACACAACTTGATGAAGGACGGCCCACCAGCCCTTGCCCCTGAGTGCCCTAGCTGAAAGCTAAGCCGAGCTGCAGACCAATTAGGCCTCTTGTGTACACAGCCCTGGCCACTGGACCTTTACACAAGCTGCATGGAATCTGACCCCTGGCATCTCTGGCCCTCCCCCCCCCCCATCCCCGGATGTTGCTGTATTTGCTTTCCAGCCTTGGAGATAAATCCTCCAGCCTTTTAAAGACCCCGGTGGCCTGAGGCCAGGGCTTGGGAGACAAGATTAGACTTATGCTTCCTATTTCTGCATCCTCCCCTCTCGCCCATTGATATATTGTCATCCAAGCTGAACAACCAACTGTCTCGTGTGCAGGATTCTCAGGGCTGGGCTGGCTGACTGCTGGCGGTCCCTCGTAGACGGAGGGCTGGGAAGGCTCACTGGGTCCTCTGACCTGATAGTTCATCCACTCTCCCAGCCATTTGTATGCAGTTCTTGCCTCGACTGTACATGGCTTTGGGAGAGCTGGAGTGTATGGCCTGGCGGAAGGCTAGGGGGAAGAGGGTGCCGGCCACAGCGGAGACATCAGCCATGCAGGATGCAGACTATCCAGGGTCTCTGCTTTGGGGTTACCCATTCTTCTGGCCATAACCCTTCCCTCAAGCTCTATAGGGTGGGTCTAAGAAGCGCATCAGTTCCCTGGGGGTGAACTTTGGTTTGTTGTTGGGACCTTGGGAAGGGGGTGGGGATAGATGCTCACACGTCCCCCAGGGAAGAGACATTAGCCTTCTGCCTCATTTACGACAGACTTGTGCTCCCCGCTTTGTACACCAGGCTAGCTGGCCGAGAGATTCCCATATCCTTACCTTCTATCTCACTCCAGGAGCACTGGGGCTGGGGGGATTTGAACTGGGGTCCTCATCCTTTTTGTGGCAAGCACTTTACTCATTGAGCTGTATCTTCAGCCCCTCAGCTGGCCTCATAACCACGCACAGAGCAGAGGCCCTGGAGCGAGAACACCTTGGATTGGAGTCTTAGCTCCAGAGTCAAAAGCCTAGACGGTCTTAGCTCCGTGAAGTGACTGGGCAAGTTAACTCCCCAAGCCTCAGTTTCCCCATTTTTGATTGGTGACAGCACCCCAGCCCTCACAGGGTCCTTGTTTAGTCTAGGCCTGTGCTCCAGCTGGCCCTGGTGCCCTTGGCTATCTCTTTTAGACTCTTTGGCTTCCCAGGGGCCACAGAGTGATGGGGATTCTGAGGTCCTATGGCTGAGGGTCACCAACTCATCTTTCTCAGGCCTGCGAGTGTGGCAGGGTCTCTGGCTGTCTGGAAGAAAGCAAGTGGGGAGAAGCAGCGAAGGGGGAGGGGAGGCCTTGGGCAAAGCGGGGGGGGGGGTCGGGGGGAGCAGGCTGGAGGGCTGGCCGTCGGCTCCACGCAATCTGTCTGCTATGCAGCCTCGGCCCGGCCTGTATTTATTTATGCTGCGCGTATATTTATACCAACCCCTTTCTCATTATTACGACAGGAAACGGCTAGAATTGTTACATACCTGGCGGGCCTAGGGGTCCCGCTCGGCCAAGACACACAGGGCCCTTGGCTGTCTCGCCCGTGATTGCAAGCGGGGGGGCCCCCCCATCCCTAGACTCTGGCCCTTCACTGACCCTCCTGCTAGCACAGGTTCCCAACTTGTTCTTCTCTCTGGGGCTACAGCCTGGGTGAGGAGGCTGATGTTCAAATTTCTCCCTGTGTCCCTGGTCCTCAACCCGTCTGACCCCCAAATAAGGCGAAGGTTTCAGGAGTTACATGGGGAGCGCAATTGCAGATGAACGTGTCAGGCAGAACAATAGAAGATTTGGAAGTGGGTAAGTGGTCAATGCCCCCCAAATTGGGGGATGGACTCCTGGTTGTCCTGGTGTGAGCATGGGGCTGAGGTCCCTGGAGATTAGCATCTCACCCAGCCCACCCAAGCCTGGGTAACTTTCCACCTAAGACTGCCCCCCCATCTTCGTGCCCATGAGAGCACCATCTCACTCCGTTGTTAGGAGCTGGGGAGGGGGGGGGAGCGCTCAGCTGTAGACTACGTTTCCCTTCTGGGGCCTTCATACTCCACTTCAGTCTCCCTCAAATCCCAGCTCTGGGCTTGGCCCCAGGTGGGGCTTGCCAGAGCCGAGAGCGCAGCCCCCTCCCCGGAGCTCTGGCCTGACACAACTTATTAGGACTTCACGCCTCAGCCTAGAGGCTCCGTGGTGAGACTCCCTGCCCAAGCCCTGTGATGGCGACCCTGTTGTCCCCAGCAGGTTATAAAGAGCCCCCTATGACCCCATAGTCACCCCTACAGCTTTCTTCCTGGCAAGATTTAGAGGCTGTTGTCTATCCACAGGCCTCAGTTGCCTTGTGGTTGGATAGGGTTGACCTTTGACCTCTGCTACCATGCCTTCCTGGCTCAGAGTCAGGAGAGGATGGGGTTTTCCTCTTGACTTGTGACTTTTGCTTTTCAGTTTCTGCCCCTGGTAGGAAATTGGGGGGTGGGAGGTTTTACTTGGACAATGCTTTTTTTTTGTTTTGTTTGTTTTTGTTTTTTGAGACAGGGTTTCTCTGTGTAGCCTTGGCTGTCCTGGACTCACTTTTTGTAGACCAGGCTGGCCTCAAACTCACAGCAATCCACCTGCCTCTGCCTCCCGAGTGCTGGGATTACAGACATGCACCACCGTGCCTGGCCCTACTTGGCCAATTCTTAAAACTTAAAAAGAAAAATTATATTGAGGAGCTGGAGAGATGGCTCAATGGTTAAGAGCACTGGCTGCTTTTCTAGAGGATCCAGGTTCAAATCCCAGCACCCACATGGTGGCACATAATTGTCTGTAACTCAAGTCCCAGGGGCTTGGATGCCCTCTTCTGGTCTTCACGGGTAGCAGCTACACATGTGGTGCACAAACACACAAACATGCAGAACACGCATAAACAATAACAACAACAACAGCAACATATAGTAAAATAACTTAAATATTAAAAAAATTAAACAAATTCATTGACTACATTTGTGTGTGTGTGTGGGCGCCCACAAGCATGCACATGTGTGTATGACTGCACACATGTGGAGGTCAGAGGGCACTGACGGCTTTCAGGAGTCGGTTCTACCTTCCACCACACGGGTTCCATGGTTCTCAACTCGGGTCCTCAGGCTTGGTAGCAGGCACTTTAGCCAGTGATCCATCTTCCCAGGCCTGGGGCAGTTCTTGATATGGAGGGGTGCCTCTAGGTTGTTGGGGGAGGGAAGCTGCAGGGTCTCAGGCAGGTCCAGGTCCTGGGGCTCCTGGTTATCTCTGCAGTTTGACCCCGGGGTTCCTTTTAGAAGGTTCCCTATCTTGGAAACCTTCTGAAGTTCTGTTTTGGAGACATTCCTGCCTCTCTCTGCTCCCATTACATTCCATTAGTTTACTTAGCATCTGTGCGCATGTGTGCATGTGTGTGTGTGTGTGTGTAGCCCAGCTGGTCTTGAACTTACTCTGAGGCTGAAGACAACCTGGGACGACTTCTTCTTCTTCTTCTTCTTCTTCTTCTTCTTCTTCTTCTTCTTCTTCTTCTTCTTCTTCTTCTTCTTCTTCTTCTTCTTCAATTTTCTTCTAAAGATTTATTTATTTATTTATTATATATACAATGTTGTGCCTGCCTGTACAACTGTAGGCTGGAAGAGGGCACCAGATGTCATTAAAGATGGTTGTGGGCCACCATGGGGTTGCTGGGAATTGAACTCGGGACCTTTGGAAGAGCAGACAGTGCTCTTAACCGCTGAACCATCTCTCCAGCTCAACCTTGGACTTCTAACTCTCCTCCTTCCCCGTCTCAAATGCTGGGATTACAGGCATGAGCCACCAGGACTAGCCACACAGTGCTAGGGATCCAACCTCACGCTTCATGCATGCAGGGCAAGCACTCTCCCAACCCAGGTGCATCTCCAGTCTCAGTCACCTGTGCTCTGAGGGACCTCACACCCTTCAACTCCGCTGCGACCCATTTCTGATGGCTCCCTGGCTTCTACAGCCCTGGCCGGGTCAGGCTTGGTTCTTATTCCCACCACAGGGCTCTGCCTGCATCTGCAGTTTAGCATTTATGAACCTTGAAGCTTCCTTGAACCAGGGACCAAGAGTGCTGGGATTAGGAGTGCTGGACGGGACCCCCAGTCTAAATAAATAGAGAAATCCAAGCCCAGCCGTCGGGTTCCCTGGCGCAGCAGCTGGATCCTGCAGCCGCTCTTGTCCACAGAGTGCACATCTGGGGCGATGTACTCCCCCATCCCCCAAGCCCAGGCTCACATCTGGAGAGCAAAGCCGGTTTGCTGGCTAAACACAGGGCATCTGGACATGAAGCACTGTTTCTGGGTTAACACAGCCCATCTGGGCCCCTCGCTGCTGCTCCGCCCCGTCTCCACAGCGGAATGCTGGCTGCACATCTGGAGGGCTGGAGGCCGTGTCCAGCTGGGTCAGGAGCTGTGTCTGCCACCATTACCGCTGTCTGCCTGGGGCCCTTTCCCTGAGCTAGGGGTCCTGTGTTCAGAGAGTTTCCCCAGACCGTTCTAAATGGGACCGTTCTCCGGGCTTCACCCGAAGGGCTTACCTTGGCAACAGAGTCATCTCAACATACTCTGCGCACATGTCCCTTGTCCCGGATTGGTGACAGCTGCCACTCTACACCAGCCCACCCGAGAGAGGTTGTTGGCATCACTTAAAAGAGCCTCTGGGACCACTGGATTGCCTCTCTGCGTGCCTTCTCTTGGAGTTCCAACAGCTGGAAGGCAGGGGTCATCCATGGGAGCAGGTGGTCTCTGGTCTCCCTAGAACCCCGAGACTCAGATGAGGATAGCCTGGGGAAAGACAACTAGAGGGAACTGGGCTAGCCTGTGGAAAAGACATGACCTCAGAGGTAAGGGACCTGCTGAGCAGTGACTAATGTCATCATAACTGGATTGTTTTTATTTGTTTGTTTTTTTTTTCTCAAAACAGGGTTTCTATGTGTAGTCCTGGCTGTCCTGGACTCACTTTTTAGACCAGGCTGGCCTCGAACTCACAGAGATCCCCTTGCCTCTGCCTCCTGAGTGCCCGGATTAGAGGCGTGCGCCACCATGCCGGGCCTGCTTTTGGTTTTGTTTTAATGAGACAGGCTCTCATGTAGTCCAGGCTGGCCTCAAATTCTCTACCTAACTGAGGATGATCCCTGGTCCTCCTGGACACTCGGCAAATAGGTCCCCAGCCCCTTAACCTGCTCACTGCTCATGCTCAGTTCAGTCACTGATAACTACTTTTAAAAATTACATTTATTTATTGTATGTGTGTGTGTGTGTGTGACACGCTACACGTGCGGCGGTCAGAGGACAACTTGTAGGAGTCCGTTCTCTCTGTCTACCACATGGGTCCTGGGGGTGAAACTCAGGTCACCAGGCTTAGCAGGAGGCGTCTTCACTTGCTGAGCCATCTTGCTCGGGCGCTAACCCTTTGGGCTTCAGGATAGACATGTAGCATGAGCGAAAGCCCTTGGGACTCCAAAGTTACCTGGCTCTGGTCCCCAAGGGAAGGGTCCAAGCCTCCTAGTCAGGCCGATGGCAGATGTTATGTCTTGAATTAGCATCTATTAAATCCATAGTAATGACTTCCGTTGTGACATTTTCATATGTGTGTGTCATGATCATAGTCACCCCCAGCACCCTCTCTTGTCCCCTTTCTTATTCCTATTGGCCCCCTTCTGACTCCCAACTAGTCCCCCTTTTACTGTCACATCTCTCTGTGTGTGTGTGTGTGTGTGTGTGTGTGTGTGTGTGTGTGTGTGTGTCCCAGTGAGTTTATAATTAGAGTTTGTTACAGGAGCATGGTTATTTAACAGAGCAGAGGCAACTTAGCAGTGGCTACACCACTGAAGAAAACCTCTCTTGCTCCCCTCAGCGACCGACCACTCACGGCGTATAGATCTTTGGAGAGCGATGAGACCTTGGGAGTCCCTCTCACACCTATGATAGAGGGTTTGAAAGCCTGATCTTGCGCTGGTTAGTTCAAGAGTGTAACAGCTACCTGGGCGGTGGTGGCGCACGCGTTTAATCCCAGCACTCGGGAGGCAGAGGCAGGTGGATCTCTGTGAGTTCGAGGCCAGCCTGGGCTACAAAGAGAGTCCAGGACAGCCAGGGCTACACAGAGAAACCCTGTCTCGGAAAAAGCAAAAACAAAAACAAAACAAACAAACAAAAAAGAGGGTAACAGCCACGATGTGCCTGGAAGATAGCATTTCAGAGCTCTATATGCCAGCTTCCAGGTTTCTACCCTCTCCGGAGTCTGCTGATACCATTGCTGATACCCAGCAGCCAACAGGCAAAGGTTACTCTTGCAAACCCAGGATGTTAGACAACATTTAAAGGTCAAGCTTCAGCCGGGCGGTGGTGGCGGATCACTGTGAGTTCGAGACCAGCCTGGTCTACAAACTGAGTCCAGGACAGCGAAGGCTACACAGAGAAACCCTGTCTCGGAAAACAAACAAACAAACAAACAAACAACAAACAAAAAAGAAAAGGAAAGAAAAAAAGGTCGAGCTTCAGAGCTTTCATTCTGAGAATCTTGTGGTGTGGTGTGGTAAGGTATGGTGTATGTGTGTGTGTGTGCACGTGTGTGTGTGTGTGTGTGTGTGTGTGTGTGTGCGTGCATGCAACCATGGGGGTGGGGAACAGATGCTGGCTGTGCAGGATGCATGAGTGGGTAGACGTGAGGAAGATTGCAAGGGCAAAGAGTGAGACTGAGGCTATGGAGAACAGCCCCCTCCCTGCCCAACCCCCTCCATCCCATCCCCTCCAGGGTCCAGAGCCTGCCTGCTTTGAGTGGCTTCTCCTCTGGTGCCAGCTTACAACCTCCTCAGCCTGGGATGTGTTCTCCAAGCCTGATGATAACTGCATCCTGTGGTCCAGGCTTATCGCAGCATCACTGGCCCACATAGAAAGGAATTCTTTACAGCTGCAGCCTCTAGCCTAGGGGCCTGGAGCAGCAAGCAGCTGAAAAAGCCCTTTTCCTTGCCCCTCCCTGGCCACGGAAAATGTGAGTTAACCAACATATGAGTTGGAGACACTTTGAATAATAACGAACACAGGCAAGATTTTTTTTTTTAAAGCTCATCTATTTTTCGTATGTATGTGGGTATGGTATGCATGTGGTATTTGTTGTTGTTGTTGTTGTTGCTGTTGTTTGTTTTTTAATTATCCCCTGGGAGCTGGAGAGATGGCTCATCAGTTAAGAGCATTGGTTGCTTTTCCAAGAGGCCCTGGGTTTGGTTCCTACCACCCACAAGACTGCTGACAGTCGTGTGTGGTGGCAAACACCTTTAATCCCAGCACTTGGGGAGGCAGAGGCATGTGGATCTCTGTGAGTTTGAGGCCAGCCTGGTCTACAGTGTGAGCCCAGGAATGCCATGGCTTCACAGAGAAACCCTGTCTTGAAAAAACAAACAAACAAAAATCCCAACAGCAACAACAACAAAAAAGGACGGCAGAGGACATCTATAACTTCAGTTCCAGGGAGATCTGACGCCCTCTTCTGGCCTCCATGGGTACTGCAGCACATGGTACACAGGCATACAAGCAGTAAAACATCCGTATGCCTAAACACATCTTGAACAAAACAGAGCATCCCACTTGAACTCAGATATTGGTTATTTGACTAAAGTCTAACGAATTTGCCCTGGAGACCCTCTGTTCTTGCCTCCAGAGTGCTAGTATCCTACCTGCCAAGTGCTGAGATTACAGACATGAGCCACCCCACAGCCAGGACATAGACTCCATGACTTGTCACAGCCCACATACTGTACCCCCTGCCCCTCCCCCAACACCTTTGGCAGGAGAATACCTCATCACCTCCATTTTATGGTTGAGGCAATTAAGGCTCAGCAGAAGTGATCATTTGTCCACGTGGCTGACAAGTGTCCCAGGCAGGGTAGAAACACAGGTCAGTTTGAGCCCACTCAGAAAGCTCCTACTTAGCACCTCTATCAAGAGGGCTGGGAGGAGGCACCCCTCCCCCCATAGGCCTGTAGTGGAAAGTAATCTGAGCTCGGCCTGGTGACAAACGAAGGCAGAAAGGCTCAAAAATCTGAGGACGGTTTGGGACGTGTAACTTTTCTTTTTTGAGACAAGAGTCTGGTGTAACCCAGACTAACCTTGAACTCTCTGTGTAGTCAAGGATGAATTTGAACTCCTGATCCTCCTGCGTCTGTCTCCCAAGCACCGGGATTACAGGCAGGCACTGCCACGTCTGGTTTATGGGATGTTGGGGATGGAACCCGGGACTTCATGCCACGCTAGGCAAGCACCTTACCGACTGAGCCGCAGCCACAGTCCACAACTGTGTCAAACGAACAACAACAGGACCAATGAAAAGTTGGAGCCCAGCTTTATGGTTCCCCCCCACCCCCCCTCCCCCATTTCCTAGCTGGGCTGGCTGGCTTATGCTCCTCCCAGCCTGGCCTGTGAGGGTAGGTCAGGGGGCTGCAGAAGCAAAATCAGGCAGGCGGCTGGAAGAACAATAGGAATAAAAAGAACGGAAACCTTTTAGGAAGCCAGCGTGGGGGGAGGAGGCCAGGCTACATGGTGTCCCAGACGGGCTGGGTCCTGGGGTCCCCTAGAGCAGGGGGCACAGTGAGGACAAAGAGTGCCCAAGCTGTGCTCTGCTGTGTTGCAAGTTTGAGTGAGGCCTGTGAGGACTGCTTGGGATCCTGTCTCGGCAGCAGTGTCAACAATAAATCACGAGGACGGAGGGAGTTCAGGCGAGCAGGCTCTACTCATCTGCAGAGTCCTCTTGCCTGTCTCTTGCCAAAGTCCCTGTGCACGTCTCACATTGGTTACGGGATCCTGGCTCTGGCTGTTTCTAGTCTCTGGGACTGGGTAGCTCTGCATCTCCATACATTGGTTAATGCCATGGAAGGATGGGTCCTGCCTCAGTTTCCCAGGCCCTCAGTGTCGCCTAGCATGCAGAGCCCTGCTCCCCCCGCCTTACCCCCCCCCCCCCCGTTCCATTCCCAGCTCTTCATAAACCAGTCATGGGAGCACACATCTGTCGCCCCAGCCCCTGGGAGGTGAAGGCAGGAAGGTCATGAGTTCGAGGTCATCCTTGGCTACGAAAGTATGGTCAAAGCCAGCCTGGGCTATGAAACCCTATCTCAAGAAAAACAAAGAAAGCTAGAGAGAACGGGGTCTCCCTGGTTCTCCTCTTCTTGAGACCCAGTTAATTCTCCCAGACAAACCAGGCCAGTCCAAAAAGAGGCCACCAAAACAGGGAAGATTGCGAAACCCACATCCAGGGAAAGAGGCCACCAGAAGTATCTTTCCAGGACAGGGGGCCATGACACACAGCCAGGCCTTTGGGTCATAACTTGCCTGGGCCCGAACTATTTTTGTACTGTCTGGGGGTGGGGATGGGGGTGCGGGTGAGGGTGGGGGCTAATGAAACTCTTTCTTTGTTTGACCCAAACACTTTCCCCCTTAAGCTGGGCCTTCCATGTGGTTCAAATTCATTGTCACTTAATTCAGCACTCAAGGCTCCACGCCACGCCCCCTCCCCCCCACCCCCCCCAACCCTGAGGAAAAGATGAAAACATACAGTTGCTGGCAGGCGAGGTGGGCGTGAGGGGCTGTGACAAGCAGGCTGGCTGCCTTGACCTCATCTGCCCTCTGGCTGGCTGTCCCTCCATTTCCCTGGCTCCTTCCCTGTGTCCCCAAAGGCAAGAAGACACAGGCATGGGTCCAAGTCCTGGCAGAGCTGAGAAGGGACCCTGGGGTCACCAGCTTTTTCCTTTCTACCTCGGGACTCCTGGAAACGGGAAATGGACATGCCCAGGTTTGTGTACAGGAATGTCTGGGGTCGTCACATGTGGTGGTGTCTCATGTCACACATGGACCTGTTTGTATCTCAGAGTCAAAGACGGTCCTCCTCTCCCCTCCCCTCCCCTCCCCTCCCCTCCCCTCCCCTCCCCTCCCCTCCCCTCCCCTCCCTTCTCCCCTCCCCTCCCCTCCTCTCCCCTCCCCTCCCCTCCCCTCCCCTCCCCTCTCCCCTCCCCTCTCCCCTCCCCTCCCCTCCCCTCCCCTCCCCTCTCCCCTCCCCTCCCTCCAGAGCTGCTGGAATTGTCCTTACAGATGGTTGTGAGCTGCACGGTGTGGGTGCTGGGAACCAAACCTGGGTTTCCTTCAAGAGCAATGAGCACTCTCTCCACCCAGCTCCTCTCTTTATTTGTTGGGTGTTTGAGCGCGCATGCGTGCATGCATACGTGCGTCCACCTATTCCTTTGACCCGGAATCAAATGAACCTGGACTAGGTTAATGGGCATCGAGTCCCAGAGAACCTCATTGTCTTCCCCATACAACCCTGGGATTACAGCCATGCATTTTGACTGCACCCAGCTTTTTACATGGGTGCTTGGGATTTGAACTCGGGTCCTGAGGCTTGGACAGCAAATGACCTTACTTGCTGAACCATTTCCCCAGCCCTGACACATGGAAAATTTTAATCAGCCATGGGGCCGGGGAGCTGAGGACGTGGCTCAGTTGGTAGAGCGCTTGCCTAGAGTGCATGAAACCCTGAGTTCCGCGTCCCCAAACACCATGTAAAATGGATAATAGTGGAGTATCAGAAGGCTAAGGGTATCCTTGGCTATGTTGAGTATTTCAGGCCAGCCTGGGCTATATTATTAAGACTCTGCCTCAAAAAGCTACAGAACGGAGGGCAGCGGCTGTGCCTATGTATGTGTGTGTGAGGGGGGGGGGGCACTGGACAGAACACACAGAGACAGAGACCTATGGCTTTCTAAGCTGCAGACTCATCTCTGGAGAGTCACCCCACTCTCAGCCTACCCCACCCTCATGCGCATTCATCTCTGGGGTGCCTAGCCAATAGAAGCTTGGCATTTCTCAGGAGGAGGAATCAGCTGGGGACAGCCACCAGCCCTCCAATCCCATACACTCATGTCTGTCTCCGTCCCCCTCTGCCTCCCCCTTCCACTGTAGGTCTTTCCAGGACAGGGTGGGGCTGGTCCACCCAGGATCTCCAGTGCCCAGCTGGGTCCAAGGGTGCAGAATGCTTGTTGAATGAATTAATGCATTTTTCAAGTCAAGTCAAAGGGCTATTTTTATGGCTCGTACGCCAGATTAACCCAGGGCCATGATTTTCTAGATAAATGTTGGCTGTCCAGCCGCTGCACATTTTCTATGGAGACCTACATCTTTCCCTCATCCCGCTCTGCCTGTCTGTCCCTCTGCCTCCATCTCTGCCTACCTCATCTCAGTCTCCGCCTCCCCCTTTCTGTGGCCGTCTATCTCTCCCTACCTAGCCCAAGGTGGCCTTATATGTACTCTTGTAGCCCAAGCTGGCCTGGAACTCGTGACCCTCTGGCCTCGGTTTCCCTAGCACTGGATGAGGAGGACCCTTCCCCCTCCGCCCATTCTGCCATTTGCTCTGGTGACACCCCCCCCCCCCCTCGCTGGGCTGTCCCATCCAGCAGACAGAGGCAGCCACAGGGTGGGGCTCCCGGAGGTGGCTTTCCTGGGCAGGGTCACAGTTCCTGGAGTTGCTGGGCTGTTTGGGCACAAACATTTCCCTGTATTGTCCCATTTCGCAAGACAGCCAAGAGACCAGAGGGTGGAGGGAGCTGTGGCTAGATTTTTTTCTGCCCTCCACCTCTAAAAACGACAAAAGCTTCCTCGCTGCCGGCTGTGGGTCCTAGGGGCTGCAGAAAAACTGGGAAGATGGAGTTGGGAAGGGCAGCTGGGCATAGCTGGGCATAGCTGGGCATCACATGTAGACTGAGTTGGTCTAAGACTTCAAGTGCAGTGAGACAGGGGCTCTCCAAGAGGCTGACAGAGGGGTGTCCATACTGAATCTTTGCATCTGCTTAAGTCCTCCGTCTCTCTGCCTCAGACCTTTCAACAAGAAGTTCCTCTGACTTTTCTTTCTCACCCCAGAACTCTGGAAAGCCCCTCTTATGTTTTGTGTTCCCAGACAGCGGTTCATGGTCTGTGCTTTTGGGGGAGAAAACACCACATAAAACTACTGTTGTATCAGATATATACCTTTGTGTGAAGGACTTCTCAGAGTCTCAATCCTCATAGAGCGTTTAACCTTCCGAGAAAGAATCCTTGACATTTGAGTCATTTTCCTTTCATGGGATTTAAAAATGTTCCCTCTCTTCAGGACAGGCAGGGCACGCTCTGGATAGCGTAGGTCGAGAGGGGGTCTTGGGGATTGCCAGATGTGAAATAGTAATTTGTCTAGCAACAGCGACAGCCTTGAACTAAGGTGATGCTTTTTGGTTTTGTCATTGTTATTGGTTTCCTTTTTTTTTTTTTCTTACTGCTTCTGTTTTAGACTTGGTTCTGTTGTGTAGCCCACACTTGAGAGCTTCTTGCTTCAGTCTCCCCAGCACTGATTACAGGCATGTGTCATATGTGTCATCACATGATTTTCTCCTCCTCCTCCTCTTCTTCCTTCTCCTCCCTCTTCTTCTCCTCCATCTCCTTCTCTTCCCTCTCCTCCTCCTCTTCCTCCTCCTTCACTTCCTTATTGCTGTTGTTGAATAGAAAATTACACTTCCATCATTGGATGGAGTCAGGCATACAAGGCTCCCTGGCATTGAGCTAGTGTGGCCATCCAGCTAGGTAATGCATCTTCTTTCCTGATCCTGAAGGGAGGTAAGTGAGCCGGTTGATAGGACACGGAGATGGCACAGGCCGTATCCATCTCTCCAACTTCTTCTGGAAACACAAGTCACAATTAGGCCACTTGTAGCCAAGGTTGGAAGAGGCCCAGGACATCTGGGAAAGCAGAGGCCATTTCTGTCATCAGCTAGTTTGAAGTTCCCAGCCTCAGGTGGCATCTGATTGCAAGGAGAGACTTTGGGATGAGTTCATGGAGCTCAGAACATACACAGGTTGGGGCTGGTGGTGCAGGCTTCTTGTTCTAGCTGTGAGGAAAGCTGAGGCATATGTATGAAAAGTTTAAGGCCAGCTGGGTTATGGACAGAGTTCAAAGCCAGATTGGACAACTTGAGATCTTTTGTCTTAAGATAAAGAGTTGGAAAAGTAGCTGGGGCTATAGATCAGTGGTAGAGCACCTGCCTAGAATCCCCCAGTGAGGAGCTGGGGTGTGGCTCAGTGGTAGATCACCTGCCTAGAATCCCCCAGTGAGGGGCTGGGGTGTGGCTCAGTGGTAGAGCACCTGCCTAGAATCCCCCAGTGAGAGGCAACTTTCCGCATCTTACTATGTCTGCTGTCCTTGAACCCCATTCTCAGTGTAGAGACTCTGAGGCCCAATTTAAGGCCTCATTAAGGGAAGTTTCCAGTGAAAGGCATTTTTGTTTGCTTGTTTTTATCTTGGAGACATGGTTTACAAAATGTAGCTTAGGCTGGCCTTGAACTGTTTGGCCTCCTTGCTAGTGTCACAGCAATGTTCTACCATGCCAAGCTTCCACAGAGGACTTGTAAATAATTTAAGTTTGGTGCTCAGCGGACTGGCATCCAAGCTGGTGTCCCAGTTTGATGGATGGAGATTCAGCTTTTCACTCAAATCCTTCTTGTCTGTTCTTCCTTGGCAAGGGTCTTCCCTGTGTGCTAGGGAGCCGCCCACCTCGTGCAGAACTCCAGGCTCTTCCTTTTTAGTCCTTCCTTACACTTCAGCACCAAGTAGGCATGGCGGAATCATTCTGCTGGAGCCTATTAGTGTCAGGACTCTGTGTGTGTGTGTGTGTGTGTGTGTGTGTGTGTGTGTGTGTGTGTGTATGTGTGTGTAGAGTTGGTATGTATGTATGTGTGTTTGTCAAGGGTGAGTGGTATGTGTGTGATGTGTGTGTATATGAGACTGTGAGTCGTGGTAGGGGTAGGTG
The DNA here is from genome assembly GCF_964271855.1 of Acomys minous. Taxonomy (NCBI): domain Eukaryota; kingdom Metazoa; phylum Chordata; class Mammalia; order Rodentia; family Muridae; genus Acomys; species Acomys minous. The sequence goes on from NC_140498.1 coordinate 74,623,062, forward strand.
TGTGTGTGTGTGTATGTGTGTGTGTGTCTGTGTGTAGAGTTGGTATGTATGTATGTGTGTGTGTATGTCATGGATGAGCGGTGTGTGTGATGTGTGTGCATATGAGACTGTGAGTATTGGTAGGGGTAGGTGTGTGTGTGTGTGTGTGTGTGTGTGTGTGTGTGTGTGTGCATACAGAGATCAGAGGAAAGACCAGGGGACAATCTTGGGTGTTATTTCTTAGACAATATCCACTCTTTTTTCTTTTTTGAGGCAGGGTCTCTCATTAGCTTGGAGATCATCAAGTAAGTTAGTTAAGCTGGCCTGCAAAGCCCTCAGGGATCCACCTGGCTATATCTCCCAGTGTCAAGATTATAAATTCACAGCTTCAAACAACAACAACAACAACAACACCTGGGTGTGGTGGCAAAGGCTTTTAATCCCAGCACTTAGGAGGCAGAGACAGGTCGATCTCTGAGTTCGAGGTCAGCCTGGTCTACAGAGCAAGAAGTTCCAGGACAGTCAGGGATACATAGAGAAACCCTGTCTCAAAAAACATAATCAAAACAAAACAAACAAACAAACAAAGAAAAACCACCAACAAAAAGTAAAATGGGTGTTAGGAATCAAACTCAGGCCCTTTTGCTACCATTCCAAGCACATTGCAGACCGAGGGAGCCCTCTTCAGCTCCAGGCCCCATTGAAATGCACCCTCTTGCTTGTTCAGTTGTTCAGCGATGTGACATTTCTCTCAGTGCTGGCTGGGTTGACCACACTGTATTTAGGTCAGTAATCCCTAACCTTGACCTTGAGTGTACCAGATTCCCTTGAAGGCTTAAGTAAACAGGTTCTGATCCAGTTGGTGTGCAAAGGGGCTTCAGGACCACCCCTCCCCCAAACACACACACACATTAGATGACAAAGCATTCAGCCCCGAGGTCATACAAGCAGCATCACACAGACCAAGTGGCTTGTAGTTATCTATTTATATAACAACAAATAAAGAAAAAGAGGCTGGAGGCCACGAATTTGAGAGAGGGCAAAGGTGAATAAAGGAGGGTTTGGACAGGTGCAAATAATTGTCTTTTTTGGGGGGGGGTGTTCGAGACAGGGTTTCTCTGTGTAGCCTTGGCTGTCCTGGACTCATTTTGTAGACCAGGCTGGCCTCGAATTCACAGCGATCCACCTGCCTCTGCCTCCCGAGTGCTGGGATTACAGGTGTGCGCCACCTAGCCTGGTGCAAATAATTGTCTTAATCACTGTTTTATTGCTGTGAGGAGACAGAAAGACCAAGGCAACTCATTGAAAATGAAAAAGCATTTAACTGGGGTTTGCTTACAGTTTTAGAGGCTTAGCCCGTGAGCTGGCAGGCAGGGCTCAAGAGCAATGGAGCTTTCCGTCCTGAGACACTTGGCACAGACAGAGAGAGATGGTGACTGTGTCTGGTGTGCGCTTTTGAAATTTTAAGGCCTCCTAGGCGTGGTGGTGCATGCCTGTAATCCCAGCACTTGGGGAGGCAGAGGCAGGTGGATCTCTGTGAGTTTGAGGCCAGCCTGGTCTACAAAGTGAGTTTAGGACAGCCAGGGCTACACAGAGAAACCCTGTCTTTAAAAAAAAACAACAACAACACAAAAAAACAAACAAACAAAATAGCTTAAGGCCCCACCCCAGTAACACATTTCCTCCAAAAAGTCACACCTGTTTGAAGAAGTTCACACCTCTAATCCCTTCTCAAAGAGTTCCACTTCCTGATGACTAAGCATTGAAATATATGAACCTATGGGGGCCATTCTCAGTCAAACCACCACAGTAATATAATAATATTTAATTTCAAAATATAAAAATATTATTTAAAAAGATAATATCCTAAACATAATGCAATTTCTAAATTAAAAAAAAAAAGAAGAAGAATTTCCCCTTCCCTTTCCTCTTTTAGATCATGAAATTTCCGTTCTCCTGGTTCAACCTCCCAGGTGCTTGCCTCGTAGACCTGCAGCATCCACCTATCCCGGCACTCTGTATGTGTGTGTGTGTGTGCATGCACGCATGTGTGCGTGCCTCCCTATCACCCGTGTGTGGGATGCATTTGCCTGTGCACACGTGTATGGAGTCCAGAGGCTGACACTGGAATGACTTCCTCAGCTGGCATTTCCACGTTAACAATAAAAGATTTATTATGACGACTTTACATTATATGTGTGTATGTCTGTGTGGGGTAGGTGCATGAGTGCAGCACCCTAAGAGGCCAGAAGTGTGGGACCCCCTCATGAGTCATTCAACTTTTTTATTTTTTATTTTTTTGAAACAGGGTTTCTCTGTGTAGCCTTGACTATCCTGGACTGACTTTGTAGCCCAGGCTGGCCTCGAACTCACAGTGATCTGCCTGCCTCTGCCTCCCAAGTGCTGGGATTAAAGGCGTGCGCCACCACCACCCAGCTGAGCCATTCAACTTTAATGCTGGGAACAAACCTGCATCCTCTGCCAGAGTAATATGTGCTCCTAACCACCGAGTCACCTTACCTGTCCTCCAGCTTACATTTTTGAGGCAGAGTCTCTTAGCGATCCCGGAGTTCATTATTTTTGGCTAGTCTGTCTGGCCAGAAATTTCCAGGGATCCACACGTCTCTGGGTCCTAGCACAGGGATCACCGACACCCCGTGTCACGGTCAACGTCTCCTGTGGGTGCTGGGAACACAAACTCAGGTTGTCATCCTTTGACAGCCAACGCAACCCACTGAGCCATCTCTTCGGTGTCCAGGCTTTCTGTTTTGGAGACACAGTCTTGCTATATAGATCAGGCTGGTCTCCAGCTTATGCCTCCTTAGTGCTGGGATTTCAGATATGAACCACCATGCCTAGCCAGCATCGATGCGCCTTTTTTTTTTTTTAAAGCAAGCATCTAGCTGGGCAGCGGTGGCGCACGCCTTTAATCTCAGCACTTGGGAGGCAGAGGCAGGCAGATCTCTGTGAGTTTGAGGCCAGCCTGGTCTACATAGCGAGTCCAGGACAGCCAAAGCTAAACAAAAAGACCCTGTCTCGAAAAAAAAAAAAAAGCAACTGTCTAGGTGACATTGGTGTCGTGGGTCCTGGGGGACCACACTTTAAGAGTAACAGGTATTTAGATATGCTCAACTAATAGCATCCACACTGAATCCCAAGCTTTGAATCTCAGGAGAAGCCGGAGCGCGGTAAGGCTTGAAAGGATTTGGAACGTCAAGTTGAGAGGGGCCATGTTGCAAGAGGCAGGCCCCGGTTCACAGAGCTAGTTGGGAGGCAAGGAGGTCAAGTGTTGTCTTTTTCCTGACCCAGGCTTGGGGAGGGGGTGGGCCAGACATAAAGGTTTGGGACAGATGGGAGGCAGGCAAGCCTGGAGGGCTCTGAGCCATGCTGGGATTGGGGCAGAGCCCAGTGCACCTGACCCTGGGGCTGGGAACAATGGCTAGGCCGGTACAGCCTGGCTGGCTGCCTTAGAACACATCCGTTTGGTCTTCCCAAGTTCTCTCTGGCTCCCTCTCTGCAGCACCCATCCGCAGCCACTGGCCCCTGGACAACTGTGTTCCTTCAGGCTGGTTTCTTCTCAGTGGCTGTGAGTACACACCCTCACAGTGAGACAGGATGCAGGGACCAGCGACTGGGGTCAAGAACGGAAGAGCTCCATGAGGCCCCGTGGGGCCCCGGATTTCCTAGCAGAGACTAGAGAGCACTTGGGAAGACTCAGAGTTCCCTGATCCCTTGTTTCTTGTGTTATGGCGGCCTCTCCTCCACATGAATGGCTACACCCGCCAGACACCTGCGAAGTGTGGCTCCTGTTCTCACGGAGGTTTTGCCCCAGTGTTAGGTCTTCCCCGGTCCAATCTTGGGTCGGCCCTCCCTCCGCGCGCAGTGAGTCTGTTCCCTTCGCGGATATAGAGGATGTAAGGCGTCATTGTCTCACTAGGATATCTCTGCCTGGCCCATGGCCCACCATCCAAAACAGAAACAGGAAGGTTGCCATGATCCCAGACCCCCCACAGACCTGTTTTCTCTTTGGTAGGTGAACAGTGTCTTGCTATGGAGCCCAGACTGGCCTCAAAAACGCGTGATTTTCCTGCTTGGATTTCCCAGGTGCTGGGATTATTAGGTATGCAGGACCAAGCCCAGCTTCCTACCGCCCAAGCCGAGAGGGGAGTGAGACTGGCCTGGGTGACACAGTTTGTAAGTGGCCTGACTCTTCTCCCTAGGACCATTCTGAGGAACTGCTACTGACCTGGCAACAAAGTGATCAGAACTCATGTCCACTGTCTCAAAACGTCTGTTCTCTCTCTTTCTCATTCTCTCTCTCAGATAAGGTCTTACGTAGTTCAAGTGAACCTCAAATTTGAGATGTAGTTAATGAATGCTTTTTAAAAAATATTTTTTATTAATTTATTCATATTACATCTCAATTGTTAGCCCATCCCTTGTATCCTCCCATTCCTCCCTCCTTCCCATTTTCCCCTTACTCCCCTCCTCTAAGACTGTGACTGAGGGGGATTTCCTCCCCCTGTATATGCTCATAGGGTATCAAGTCTCTTCTTGGTAGCCTGCTATCCTTCCTCTGAGTGCCACCAGGGCTCCCCATCCAGGGGATGTGATCACATATGGGGCACCAGAGTTCGTGTGAAAGTCAGACCCCACTCTCCACTCAACTGTGAAGAGCATCCTGTCCATTGGCTAGATCTGGGTAGGGGTTCGAAGTTTACTGCATGTATTGGCTAATGAATGTTTAAAACAGTGTTTTCTTTTCATATAAAGTTAACCGGTACGTTCTATTTAAAGTGTTTTATTTAGTTTTATGAGATATCTAAGTGCTCCTGTACCATTGGAGATCAGAATTGGGCATCGGATTCCTGGAACTGGAGTTAAGATGGTGTGAGCCACAATGTAGATGCTGGTCCTTGACCTGGGTCCTCTGCAAGCAATGCGTGCTATAAATCACAGAGCCGCATTTCTTAATTGGGTTATTTGGTTTGGTGGTGTTTAATTTCTTGAGTTCTTTATATATTTTGGATATTAGACCTTTGTCAGATGTAGGGTTGGTGAAGATCTTTCCCCAGTCTGTAGGCTGTCACTTTGTTCTGTTGACTGTGTCTCCTGCCTTACAGAAGCTTCTCAGCCTCATGAGGTCCTATTTGTTAATTGTTGACCTTAAGGCCTGGGCTGCTGGTGTTCTGTTCAGGAAATTGTCTCCTGTACCAATGTGTTCCAGGCTCTTCCCTACTTTTTCCTCTAACTGATTTAATGTCTCTGGTTTTGTGTTGAGGTCTTTAATCCACTTGGACTTGAGTTTTGTGCATGGTGAAAAATATGGGTCTAATTGCAGTTTTCTACATGTAGACATCCAGTTAGATGTTAAACACCACCAAACCAAATAACCCAATTAAGAAATGGGGCTCAGAACTAAATAGAGAATTCTCAACAGAGGAATATCGAATGGCTGAGAAACACTTAAAGAAATGCTCAACGTCATTAGTCATCAGAGAAATGCAAATCAAAATGACTCTGAGATTCCATCTTACACCCATCAGAATCGCTAAGATCAAAAATTCAAGTGACACCACATGCTGGCGAGGATGTGGAGAAAGAGGAACACTCCTTCATTGCTGGTGGGAATGCAAACTGGTACAACCACTTTGGAAATCTATTTGGTGCTTTCTCAGAAAAATGGGAATAGGGCTTCCTCAAGACCCAGTTCTATTCCACTCCTTGGAATATACCCAGAAAATGCTCCACCACACAGCAGGGACATATGCTTAACCATGTTCATAGTGGCCTTATTTTTTTTTAAATATTTATTTATTATTTACACAGTATTCTGTTCACATGTATGCCTGCCCACCACAAGAAGGCACCAGATCTTATTACAGGTGGTTGTAAGCCACCATGTGGTTGCTGGGAATTGAACTCGGGACCTTCGGAAGAGCAGACGGTGCTCTTAACCTCTAAGCCATCTCTCCAGCCCCATAGTGGCCTTATTTATAATAGCCAGAACATGGAAACAGCCTAAGTGTCCCTCAGTAGAAGAATGGATAAAGAAACTGCAGTACATTTATACTATGGAATACTAATCAGCTATTAAAAACAAGGAATTCCTGAAATTTGTAGACAAATGGATTGAACAAGAAACGATCATGAGTGAGTTAACCCAGAAGCAGAAAGACTCAAATGGTGTATACTCAGTTGTATCTGGACACTAGCCCAAAGGGCATGTCCCATGAAAGTCTTCACTTAACAGGAAAGTGAGACAGAGGACAGGACATCCTATTGGGACTTTAGGTGAGAGAAGCGTGGGAAAATGAGGAAATAGAAGGATCCAGAGGGTCCTAGAAACCTACAAGAAGAACATTAAGAAGGGCAGATCTGGGCCCAGGGATCCTGCTCAAACTATAGCCCTAGCCAAGGACAATACGTGCAGTAAACTTCGAATCCCTACCCAGATCTAGCCAATGGACAGGACATTCTCCACAGTTGAGTGGAGAGTGGGGACTGACTTTCACATGAACTCTGGTGCCCCATATTTGACCACGTCCCCTTGGTGGGAAGGCCTGGTGGCACTCAGAGGAAGGATAGCAGGTTACCAAGAAGAGACTTGATACCCTATGAGCATATACAGGGGAAGGAGGTCCCCCTCAGTCACAGTCATAGGGGAGGGGAGTAGGGGGAAAGCTGGAGAGAGGGAAGAATGGGAGGATACAGGGATGGGATAACAATTGAGATGTAATATGCATAAATTAATAAAATATTAAAAAATATACATTGGGTATCAAGTCTAATAAGAATACTATATTACAAACTCAGGTGAACATTATTTTAAAGGTATTTGAAAAGTCTTTCTTGAATGTGAATATTTCCCTTAAAAAATAAGTCACAGAGCCATCCCTTCAGCCCATCACTTATTTACTTGTTTGTTTATTTACTTGTTTGTTTGCTTATTTATTTTTGAGACAGCATCTCATTATCTCACTATTCAGTCCTGGCTAGCTTATAACTCATGTAGTCCAGGATGGTTTCAAACTCAGAGATGTGCCTGCCTCTCACTCCCCAGGGCTGAGATTAAAAGGTGTGTACCACCACATGTACCCTATAAAAATTTTAAATTATTATTATTATTTGATTGATTAAAATGGAAGGAGCTAATGGCTGAGATGGGTTTATTGGGAGCAGTGGGGGAGGGGAAGGGAGAGAGAGAGAGAGAGAGAGAGAGAGAGAGAGAGAGAGAGAGAGAGAGAAGAGAAGAGAAGAGAAGAAAACAGAGGAGGGAGAGAGGTAGGGGGAAGGGAAGGAGAGAAAGCAAGAAGGGGAAAAAGGGCCCACAGGAATCAAAATGTTTGGATTATACAGTGAAGAGTCTTTGGGAGAAGGGGAGCCCCACCCTTAGGTAGAGGGCAGGGCATGCCAGCCACGCCCTGAAGCAGGGCCCTGAGGGACCAAACATCATCATCATTATCATCATCAACAACAATATCAACATCATCATCATCATCCTCATCATGACTATTTTGAGACAGAGTCTTACTATATAGCTCTGGCTGTCCTAGAACTCACTATGTAGATCAGGCTGGCCTTGAACTCACAGTGATTCACCTGCCTCTGCCTCTGCCTCCTGAGTGCTGGGATTAAAGACATGCACCCCTATGCCTGGATTAAATTTATTTTTATTTGTTATCATTCTTTCTCTCTCTCTCCCTCCCTCCCTCCCTTCCTCCCTCCCCGCCCCCATCACATGTATAGTGGATGTCAGAGGACAACTTGTGAGAATCAGTTCGCTTCTACCATGTGGGTCCCAGGGACCAACCTGAGGCCACAGTCTTTCTGGTGAACTCCTTCACTCACCAAGGCACCTTCCTGCTGGATTACAGTTGTGGGTCATCGTACACAGCTTCCAGGTCTTTCTTGGTCTCTGTGAGCTGGGTCAAGGCTCTGTCTCAGAGTTGAGTTCAGCCCGGGCTGGGGTGAGGATAAGAGTTTAGTCTGACATTGGGATTAAAGTCATAGTGTGGGGTTCTGGGCTCAACCTACATTTTGAGGGAGGAGTAGAATTGGCCTTCAGTCTAGAGTTGGGATCTAGGATCGTTTCAGGGCAAGAGCTAGGCTCAGGCTAAGGTTAAGATTCAGCAATAGTTTGGGGCCAGATTTAGAGGTCTGGAGCTGGTATCAGGGCTTAGATTAGACTGGGGTTCAGTGTGGAGCCATGGCGTGAGTTCAGTTTTGGAAAGGCAATGGGTTTTAGGGTAAGTTGGAGTCAGCCCAGGATGGATGTTAGCCTTTTGTCTGTGGTCAGTCTCAGGCTAAGTCGTGGTCAAGTGCAAGCTAAGTCTTGGTTAAGGGTAGGCAGTTTATGTTATAGTGGACTCAGGCTGGAGTCAAGGTCAGAATCCGGCTGGGTCAAGGTCAGATCCAGGCTGGAGTCAAGGTCAGATGCACCCTGAGGTCAGTGCCTATGGGTGGTGCTCAGGCTGGCATTGTGGGTGAGCTAAGCCTGATGCGGGTGTTGGGCTCACTGGGGTACAGGCTTAAGACTCAGGCTGTGTCCAAACAGGCACTCAATGTGAGGAGTTGATGGAGCGGGTACGTGCCTAAGGGGGTCCCTGTGGTCTCCCACACATCTGTGCCTGGTCCTCCCCCCACAGCCCGCTGTTCCCTGACTTCTGAAGCTTAAGGGGCAAGAGGCAAGATGAAGGCTGCAACTGGGTTTGGTGTCTAGAGACGTGGACTGCGCTTCCTCTTGGTACCTCTCCAGGCTTCCGTTTGCCCATCTGAAGATCTTGGGGCTTGGGCATGGTCTGTGCCCTAGAAGCCTGGAATAGTCACTTGATCAGCTTGAAGACTAGGAGGTTGGGGACGCGGCTCAGTTGGCACAGCGTCTGCCGTGCCTGTCATTCCATCCCTGGCACTGTATAAAATGATCATGGTGACACACGCCTGTAACCTAATACACTCTTGGACTTGGAGTCAAGAGAATCATCAATTCAAGTTTATTGTCAGCTTCACAGGAAGTTCCAGGCCAGCCTAGGCCACCCGAGACCCTGTCTCAAAAACAAAGCAAATGAACAAAAGACTGAATGAAGGTTAGAGACTAGAGGGCAGCTGGGGACCCAACAGGAGCCAGCGACTTGGAGCGAGGTGACTGAAGGCAGGTAGGGAGGAGGGCAGAAAGGATAGACCTCCCTGAAAGTTGTGACGTGAAAGGCTTAGCCACAGAGACATCTACTGTCCCTTAGCTGCTGAAGATGCCTGTCTTCATAGCCAGGGAGCACACCGAGTCGCTGAGTATGGATGTAATATTGGGGGGTGGGGGGGTCACATCTTTGTGTAAGACTTGAGATGCTCCCAGTCTCTGTCCAGACACTTGAGCTATGCTCAGGGTCCCTGAACCATCCCAAACAGGAGCATCCCGGGTCAGAGGAGCAGATGGCACTTAGCTCTGATTCCCTGCCCACCCTCATAGCTCAGCTCCCTACTCCGGCCCCCCGCCTCCCTTCAAAGCCACAGACACAGAAGACAAACCCATATTGACGTCAGGAGAAGCGCCCACAGGGCCTCGGTCTCTCCCAGAAACGTGGCTCTGGTGCCCACGCGTTCGGATGTCTGTGGTTTTTTAAAAGGTGAAAATAGCCCAGAGACTTGATTCTGTTTCTATCAAAACCTGGCTAGGGGATGGGGACCGTAGCTCAGTTGGTAAAGCGCTTGCCTTACATGCACGAGGACCAGGGTTCAATCCCTAAGCTAGTTGGTAGATGCAATGCCAGGCATGGAGGTGTATGTTTCCAAGCTCGGTGTCAGGAAAGCAGAGACAGGGGGATTCCTGAGCCTTACGGGCGGCCTACCTCAAAACCAGGCGGGCAGGGCTTGAAGGACAGCATCCAAAGTTGTCTTCTGGCCTCCAGATGTAACTGTGTACACCTGACACACAAAACCTGGCTGGGTAGACTCGGGTCTCTGGGGTCTCCTGTCCCCTCCCCCACTTGCACACTCTGTGTTCCCCCTTTGCTGCTCTGGGAGTTCCCGGGCCCTGATCTGGCTCTTCTGACCTCTCTTGGCTCTTGCCCAAGGCTTCTGGGTCACTCCTTAGCCAGATCCTCACCCGGCTTTCCTCCAGGCCCATGCCACAGTACACAGCCTGATACATAACAAATGCTCAATAAATACCCGTGGGTGAGAATGGTCGGAGTTTTCCTCCTAGATTTTCTGTCTCAGTGCATGTGTTACTCCCATTTCCTGTGGCCATTTGAACCAGTAACTTCTTTGCATGTGTGTAGGTGTTTAAGTGTATGTTTGGGTCCACATGTGCACACGGAGGCCACAGATAACTTTGGCTGTTGCTCCTCAGAAGATGTATGCCACCTTGCTTTGGGAGACAGGGCCTCTCAATGAACCTGGAGCTTAATGACTCTTCCAGGATGTCTGGCTAGGGAACTCTGGGGAATCCTTGTGTCCCGGTGTCTCCAGGGCTTGAATTAAAAGCTCAAACCACCAAGCTTGGCTTTTTCATGTGGGCTCTTGGTGGGGGGGGGGGATTACAAGGCAAGCATTTTCCTCTCTGAGCCATCTCCACCTACACTCAGTCACTGGTTTTTGTGACTTTTTTTTTTTTTTTTTTTTTTTTTTTGTCACTAGATGAGGAGGCTGAGAGGAGCTCAGGGAGCCAGATGACGCTGCTTCTGGATGCTGCTGACTGTCAGTGATGAACTCGGTCAACATGACCTGGTCCAGCCACAGTGTGGATGGACTCTTCGTCCATGCAGAGGGCTACAGTCATCAGGTTTCGACCAGGGTCAGCACACGGTCAGCAGGCTTGCTTTGCTGCTGTTGCTTCTTCTCCTTCTTCTTCTTCTTCTTCTTCTTCTTCTTCTTCTTCTCCTTCTTCTTCTTCTTCTTCTTCTTCTTCTTCTTCTTCTTCTTCTTCTTCTTCTTCTTCTTCTTCTTCTTCTTCTCCTTCTTCACCACCACTTTTTAATGTTTGAGCTTTATTTATTTATTTATGTTTATGGGTATTTTGTCTGCATGTATGTCTGCACACCAGAAGAGGACACATGGATCCAATAGGACTATAGTTAGGTGATTGTGAGCCACTGTGTGGATACTGGGAATTGAACTCAGGACCTCTGCAAGAACAGCTGGTGTTCTGAATAGCTTGAGCCATCTCTCCAGCACCTTGCTTTGTTTGATGCTGCCTTGGAGGACCAGCAACCTCTTTTTGCCCTCAAGGGAACTATAGGTGTCCAGGATGGATGGGGAGAGAAAGGTTGAGCCATCTTTTTTGTCTGGAGCCTACATCTGTCTGTCTGTCTGTCTGTCTGTCTGTCTGTCTATCTATCTATCTATCTATCTATCTATCTATCTATCTAGGTCTCATGCATCCCAGGCTGGCCTCAAATTTGCTGTGTTGCTGGGGATGACTTTGAACTCTTGACTCTCCTGCTTCTCCTTCGTCTTCTTCCAGAGTGCTGGGGTCATTGGCACGTGCCAGAACACCCTGTCTGTATGGTGTTGGGATTGAACTTGGGCACTTCCGCATTCTAGGCAAGTACTCCACATTCTAGCCTTTCATCCCGAGCCCTCTAAAGCCGTGTTAGGACATAGGGCTTCACCACCCCCCTGTCTGGACTCTGTGGCTCTGACTGGGACTTCCTGTCATTACGGGCTGTGATCTGACACAGACCGTGCTCCAAGCTATCACCACCGTCCGCGCACACCCGTGGTCCCTTCTCCCACGCTCCCTCTTCCCTGGTCCATCCACCGCTCCTTCAACCTCTGCCAGCACAATTGTGTCTCTGGTTTCCTCCCAGCCCCCTCTGCAGATGTCACAGCCCTACTGAGCGGGCAGCAATGTGCCTGCTGCACCAGGATGACCCCAAGCTTCCCATGTCACCGAGGATGACCTGGGATTTATTGTCCTGCCTCTGCCTCCCATGTGCTGAAAGTATAGACATGCACCTCTATGCCCCATTCATACAGTCATGAGGGTGGAGCCTGGGGCTTCATGCACACTGGGCAAGCACTATTAACAGCCACATCTCCAGGCTCACTTTGCAGTTGAAATCCTGGCTCAGACCCCCAGGTGGTGTGGTGACAGATGGCCACAAGCCACCTACTTGGCTTGTAGTTTTCCTTTTGTTGAGCTGATGCCGTCTTTCCCAAGAGTCACTGGAATGGCTTTCAGAGAGGACTTGCTTCTTGGGAATAACACTTCCTCCAGGAAGCAACCGGGATTTTGCCCCATGCCTAGCCCTATGGGCTGTCCTGCACTCGCTTTGTAGACCGGGCTGGCCTCGAACTCACAGCGATCCACCTGCCTCTGCCTCCTGAGTGCTGGGATTAAAGGCGTGTGCCACCACCGCCCGGCTGGGTGTGAATCTTGCACCAGAGCACAGTAACTATTTGGTCTCAAGCAAATCCTTTAATGGGCCTCAGTTACCTACCAAGTTGGAGAAACAGGCCAGATCTGGACTTGCCCTTGGGGGTTGTTCAATGTAATCTTGGCTGGTGCCAACCAGGTGGATGCTCTGAAACAACTGCCCACAGCACCACCCACAGCGCCAGGCTTGGGCCAGTGGCCGCGTGCGGTGTCCTGCCTAAGGAACGTGGCAGGTGTCTGGACGCCACGTCCCCAGGCGACTTGTGTGGGCAGAGTTCCCAGCAGTTCATGCTCTGTTCCCAGCCGGTCTCACTGTCAGCTGGGACAGCCCCTGAGACAAGAGGGAGGTCATAACACCTCCCAGTACTGATGGTGTGTGTGTGTATGTGTATGTGTGTGTGTGTGTGTGTGTGTGTGTGTGTGTGTGTGTGTGTGTGTGTGTAGACCGATTGGCACCATCCCAGCCTGGCCAGCCTCCCACCCCATGTTTTGTTCGAAGAGTTTGGAATGTCCTGGGACACAGAGCTCTGCTCCCTGGGGGAGACACTGGTGCCATCGCCTTGATCTCATTGCTGGACAGGTTTTCTCCTTCATTCCAGCTTGGGACTCGGCAGGCTCCCAGCTCCTAGCCCCTGCCAGGCCCAGCTCGTCTGCGTCTGTCCTGGCTCTGGCAGCCGCAAGCCTGCAGCTGGGAGTGGAGGGCTTCCCAGGGGAGGCTCCTCCAGTTGGGCTGCTGCGTGGGCCCTGGGCAAGCCTTTTCAAACTGGATCACCCCATTACCAGCTGCCCTTCATCAACAGGCTCCTTTGAATATAACCCCCCCAACTCATTCCTCCCCCCGCCCCCCAGGCCCTGTGCTGGGGGTCTGAGGTCTGCGGGAAACCATGTTCTCAGGACCTTGGAGACTTGGGACAGGCTAGACGTTGCCAGCTGCCCTGATTTCTGCTCTATTTAGTGGGACAGGCTGCATAGGGTGGGGCCTCTGCTCAGCGTGTGGCAGAACTGGTGTCCAAGACATAGAATGATCTTTGCACGTGTATCCCTTGTGTCCTTTCCCACCCCCACCTACTCAGCTTAAAATATCTCCTGACCAATATATATATATATATATCCTGACTTTGGGGGTGACCTGTGGGGCTCACTAATTACATCACAGTGTTGGGAGGGACAGCTTATGAAAACCTCAGAACAGCTGGGCTCACCTGGTCAATTTGTGTGTGTGTGTGTGTGTGTGTGTGTGTGTGTGTGTGTGTGTGTCTATGATTGTGTCTGTGTTTGTCTCATTTAACACAGGCTTGCCTTTGAACTTTCTATGCAGCCAAGGATGACCTTGAACTCTTGTCTCTAGAGCCCCAGTGCTAGTATCACAGGTGGGTGCCACCATACCTACTTGGTTTTCTTTTTCTTTTTCTTTCTTTTTTTTTTCTTTTGAGACAGGGTTTCTCTGTGTAGCCTTGACTGTCCAGAACTCACTTTGTAGACCAGGCTGGCCTCGAACTCACAGCGAGCTGCCTGCCTCTGCCTCTCGAGTGCTGGGATTAAAGGCGTGCGCCACCACTGTCTGGCTCTACTTGGTTTTCAATTTTTCTTCTTGCCATTGTGTTTGAGAAAGGGCCTCAGGTAGCTCAGGCTAGCTCCCAACTCTCTATGTCATCCAGGTTGATCTTGAAGTCCTGATCCCCCTGCCTCCACTTTGTCAAGCACCATCATACCCTGGGCTCATCTGGTTAATTTAAACCTTTGGCATCCTCCATCATGGCCTGGGGCAAGACTGTACCCCAACTTGGGGGTCTACATGGCTGGAGAAAGGGGAGACACAGCTAACATTGTGGTCAGAAATATGAAAGACGTGTTTTGTAGATGTTGGCCCAACACAAGTGTGGGTTCTGGAAGATCTCTGTCCCTACCTGGCCAGCTCTTTATAAAGTCTGTCGTCATGCATGGACGATGCACAGTGTCCGTGTCATATCCCACCTGGCTGGAACGCCGCAGCTGGGCTATCATTAACTGTAGTACAATGAGGATACCTCCTTGGGTGGTAGTGGACATGGGCGGGGCCACAGCTCAAGATGGACCCCTGTGGTCCATCCTCTTGGGAAATTCCAGCCTAGATGTAGGTCAGGTTCCGCCCCAGGCTTGGGCAGACTCTCCTCTTTCCACTTGGTTAATGAGAAGCCTAAATAAGTCAGTCTTTCTGGACGCTTCCTATTCCCCCACCCCCAACCAGTACCCCTGGCAGTCTGGCTGGGGCTCTTAATATTCCCCTGTGTTTATGGCCCCCTGGCCCTGAGACAGACTCCTTTCTGTAGCCATTGAAATTAAATTTGTGAATCATGAAGGAAGGGAGGGAGGGGGTGGGCAGCTCGTTAGAGACCAAGATGATGACATCTCTCTCTTCCCCTGTGGTGGGTCCCACTGGCTAGTTCTAGAAAACCTTCTGTGTCCAGCCCAGCCTGAAGCTGCTTGCCCGGGCTTGAGTCCTGCCTCATATGTTTGCTATGTCGTCCCTCCCCCAGGAGGAGGCTGGCCACAGCCTGGATGATTCAGATCTCCTGACACCTTACATCGATGTCAGTGGGAACCAAAGCCTTGGGCTCCATGACCTTCTGCCCCTTGGGCCCCATGCCTGTACCCTGCACAGGCCTTGGCCCCGGCTCACGCCTCCCTGTCTACTTCCCATGGAAGAGGGCTAGCCTGGAGAGTGAGCCAAGGCTGACAACCTCTCCCTCATGTTGTCCCCTCACAGGGAGCTGCTCTGGTTGGCGCCAAGCACCAGTTCTAAAATTAATATGAGGGAATTCAGGGAATTCGAGATTGAGTTCCCAGACAGCCGTGGCTGCCTCAGGGACAAGGGTCCCGACTTTCTCCCATCCTCTCTCAATTTTATCCCTCCAATTTCCCCCTTCTACCTTGGTACTTACTGGACAAACTATACATAGCAGGGGCTCTCTCTCCACTACAGTAGTTTTCAAGTCTCTCTTAAAAATATTTTACTTTATGCGTGTGCATGTATGTGCACACATGCATACACATGTGTGTGGATGCCTGCAGAAGGCAGATCCGGTGACGTTAGGATGACAGGTGGTTGTTGAGTCATCTGATGCTGATGCTGGGAGCTAACCTCGGGTCCTGTGCAAAAGCAGCAAGTGCTTTTAACCGTTGCACGATCTCTCCAGCCTCCATCCCTTAAGTCTCTTACGTGCAACATCTCTTGAGTCGTTTCAAAAAGCATTTGCAGGGCTGAAGAGATGGCTCGGTCAGTAAAATATTGCTGAAAAAACATGAGGATCTAAATCTGGACTCGCAGCGCGCGCGCGCGCACACACACACACCTGGGTGTGTAAGATCAGTGTGGGGAGGTAGAAAGACAAATGGATCTCTGGAGCTCGCTGGCCCCAGCTAGACTAGCCGGTCATTGAGCTCCAGGTTCAAGGAGAGACCTTGTCTCAAAAAAAAAAAAAAGTGGAAAGTGATTGAAGAATACACCCAACACCAACCTTCAGAGTCCACACATGTGCCTATGTGCATGTACATGCCCACGCTAACACACAGGGACACATACAAATACGTAATAAAGTACAATTTGTGTGTCACTGGGCTCGGCAAGCATCTTAGTGACTGAGCCATATCAGGCTTTACCCAGATTAAGCACTTTAAAGGACTCTGAGACAGAAAATGAAAAGATGAAGGCTGTAGGGATGGTTCAGTGGTTAGGGCACAGGCTGCTTCTGCAGAGGGGACTGGAGCTGGGTTTGTAGCAAGCATGTCCAGCTGTTCACAACCACCCATAACTCCAGCTCCAGGGGATGTTTTTTTTTTTCTCTTTGGACCTCTTCAAGCTCACATACCTCCCTACCCAGACAGACATATACATACACACAGACAGATACATACCCACAGCATAAAAATAAAACAAACTAAAAGACAGCCTGCAGGATGAAAGAAATACCTGCAAACTATTGTTCTCCTCCCCCGGCTCCACTGCTCACCCCCCCCCCCCCCCCGCATCTCTCTCTGTCTCTGCCCCTTCTCTCTTTTCCTGAGACCGGGTTTTGTCACATAGCCCATGCTGGCTGCCCATAACCCATGCTGGCTTGCAACTCACTGTATTACCCCAGGCTTGACCTCGAACTTGCGGCAAACTGCCTCTGCCTCTTGAGTCCTATTATTGCAGGCGTGTGCAATGGCAGGCGAGGACTTGACCTTGAGCACGCTACTGACTGAGGCTCATTCTTTCACATGTGAAAGCCCAACGGTCCTAACCTACTTGCGAACAAACAAACAAACAACTATTCCTTTCCACACTGAGTCGTTTGGGCACCCTTGTGCAAAGTCAGTTGACTGCGATTGTAATCCTACTTTCCCCATTTCATTCCACTGGTTTTGTGTCTATCCTTATACCTGCTAACGTGCTGTCTTGCCTAACATGGTTTTGTCATGACTGCACTCACATGCACATACACACGTGTACACATTGGAAAAATAAAAATCAAGAGGCAGGAGGATCACTGTGAGTTCGAGGCCAGCCTGGTCTACAAAGTGAGTCCAGGACAGCCAAGGCTACACAGAGAAACCTTGTCTCAAAAAACCAAAACAAAAAAATAAAAATCAAAAAATAAAATCAATTTTTAGAGCATTTTAAAAAAGGATTTATTTATTATGCATACAGTGTTCTGGCTGCGTGTACACCTGCAGGCCAGAAGAAAGTATCAGATCACATTATAGATGGTTGTGAGCCACCATGTGGTTGCTGGGAATTGAACTCAGGACCTCTGGAGGATCAGTCAGTGCCCTTAACCTCTGAGCCATCTCTCTGGCCCCATAAAATCAATCTTTCAAAGATAATCTTTTTAGGTTTGGGTTTTTTTTTTCTCCTTCTTCTTCCATCTCTAAAGCCAACACACATGGATTTGCTGGTTGCACTGAAGTTATCTTCATCAGCATTGCCACTGGCCTGGGGCACACTTGCCGTCATGACTGTGTGCGGTCTTCCTCTCCATGGGACACCTTCCTACTTACTTAGATGTTATGTGTTTTTTTTTTTTTCAGTGACATTTACTTTTTGGCATATAAGTTTATTCACTTTTCCGCTAGGTAGTTTGTTCTTTTTGATGCTAATGCAAGTAAGCTTTTCTTAATTCTTTCCCCTCCCTCTTCTTCTTCTTCTTGGGACCTGAGTAATTTAAAACAGGATTTGAGGTTTGACATCTTCAGCCACTAAAGGAATGCAAATCAAAGCCACGTTGACGCTGGAGGTGGTGGCACAAGGCTGTGATCTCAGCCCTTGGGAGGTGGAGGCAGGAGGATTGAGAGTTCCAGATCTTTCTCGGCTAATAGTGAGTGAGCTCCAGGCCAGCCTGGGCTTCATGAGAGCTTGCCTCAAAACAAAGACAAGGCACGAAAGCAGAAGAGAAACTATTTGGGCAGAGGAAGTGGGAGTCTGAGAAGGTAACGGACTACAAATATAACGAGGAATAGAATATGAGCATATATGAAAATTGCCACAGTGAATTCCTTTTTATACAATTAATATATACTACTGTTGTTTTGAGATAGGACTTCATGTAGTTCGGGCTGTCTCATCTCATCTATGAGAAAACTTAAAACTTCTTGGCCTTTTGTGCACATGTGTGCTGCACGTAAGTGTGTAGGGGGATGCACTCCTTTGTACATACATGTATGGTGACCATAGGTTGACATAGGGTGTATTCCTCTGTCACATCCCATCTTTTTCTTGTGTCCATGTGCATCTGGAGAGAGAGAGAGAGAGAGAGAGAGAGAGAGAGAGAGAGAGAGAGAGAGAGAGAAGAGAGAAGAGAGAAGAGAGAAGAGAGAAGAGAGAAGAGAGAAGAGAGAAGAGAGAAGAGAGAAGAGAGAAGAGAGAAGAGAGAAGAGAGAAGAGAGAGAGGGCGGGAGAGATGGCTCAGAGGTTCAGAGCACTGTCTGCTCTTCCAGAGGTCCTGAGTTCAATTCCCAGCAACCACATGGTGGCTCACACCATCTATGATGTGATATGATGCCCTCTTATGGCCTGCAGGTGTACATGCAATCTTAAAAAAGAAAGGGGGAGGGGAGAGAAAGAGAGAGAGAGAGAGAGAGAGAGAGAGAGAGGAGAGGGGCAAGTGTGTGTGTGTGTGTGTGTGTGTGTGTGTGTGTGTGTGTGTGTGTATGTTGGGGAGTATTGTCTGTGCACACAGAGTCCAGAGGAGACCGTCTAGTCTACTTATTCCCCTTATTCCCTATGACAGGTCTCACCGAACCCGGAGCTAGGTTGGTCACCAGCAAGCCTCAGAAATCTTCCTGTCTTCCCTGCTACCACAACTAGGGCTGTGTGTGTGTGTGTGTGTGTGTGTGTGTGTGTGTGTGTGTGTGCGCGCACCTCTGGCTCAGGTCCTCCTTTCTCATCACAGTGAGCACTCCTACCCACTTGAACCAGCTCCCCACACCCCTACATCTTCGAGACAGCGTCTCACTGAACCTGGAGCTTGCCCAGCAAACACGGAAGACGGGTCAGGCTCCATCTCCCAGTGCTGAGATTTCAGACGCACACACCACCATGCCCTGAGCTTGGGTGTGCACACCTTCATAGCAAGCGCATTACCACCTGGCCTATCTGCCCAGCCCCTGACTTTTGTTAACACCTTCCTCCTTTTCCTTGGCACCTCCTCCTCCTCCTCCTTTGATATTTCAAGACAAGGCTGCTTGAGAGCTGTCCTGGACCTTGCTCTGTAGACCAGGCTGGCCTCAAACTCAAGAAATCCACCTGCTGCCTCCCAAGGGATTACAGGCGTGTGCCAACCCCTTCTCAACTTCCCACCCCCGACCCCCAGAAAGACCATCTTATTAAAGACTTCAGCTGTCAGTTCCACGCAGAGGAGCTTTTTACATCAACGTGTTCCAAAACTACCTGTAAAGTCAGGTTCAAGGGAGACTCTCGGCCATTGCTCTGGACCAGCCCAGCCTCTTTTGTTTCCGCCTCCCCCCATAACACCTCCATCCTGCCCCCGAAGGATCACAGCTGCCTCCCTCCCACTGTTTATCTCGCTCTTCCCACACAAGCTACCTCCTGTATCCCTCTGGACCCACCCCCTCCTTCACCCACTGACCCCTCGTTTAAGCTTTACCTTCATCTCATTACAGGCTGCCAAAGTGATGTGTGTCCTCTTTGCTACCTGGGGGATGTAGCTCAGTAGGTAGAGTGCTTGCCTAGCATGCACAGAGCCAACGGTTCAAATCCCAGCACCGAAACCAGTAATACTTTATTGCATGGTTGTAATCCCAGAACTCAGGAGGTGGAGACAGGAGGATCAGAAGCTCACCTTTATCCTTGGCTACACAGTTAGTTCAAGACCAGGAGACCCCCTATCAAAACATGTGAGTAAGCCAGGCATGGTGGCGCACGCCTTTAATCCCAACACTCGGGAGGCAGAAGCAGGCAGGTCGCTGTGAGTTCGAGGCTAACCTGGTCTACAAAGAGAGTCCAGGACAGCCAAGGCTACACAGAGAGACCCTGTCTCATAAAACAAAACAAGACAACAACAACAACAACAACAAAACAACATGTGAGTAGCTCTGGGGAGATGGTTTAGTTGGTAAAGTGAGGACCCAGGTTTGGATTCCCAGAACCCCACATAAAAAGAAACTGGGTGAGGTGATGCATGCCAGTAATCCCAGTGCTGCAGACTGGGGCAGTGAGGGGGTCAACAGGAGGGTTCCCGGAAACTAGCCTGGCCTCCGTGTTGAAGTCCCAGGCCAACGAGAGACCTCATCTCAAAAGAAGGTGGGGAGACTCCAGAGGACAGGTTGCCCTCAGACCGTCACCGCCACTGCAAACCAAATGAAATCAAACCAAACCAGAAATTTGCCAAATGACTGAGTGGAGGTGATGGGCGGAGAAGCTGGGGGAATCCGCGAGAGGCTTTGGGGAGGTGATGGGTGGAGAAGCTCACGAGAGGCTTTGGGAAGCACAGATCGTGTTTAAGTGCTGTGCTGATCTGAACTGTCACCAGTGGAACTCTGCGGAGGGGCTGTAGATGGCCTTTGTGGCCCTGGATCCTGGGACAACTCTGGAGTCTTGAGACAGGCTGTATATGTCTCCAGTGCCCCCAAGTCCCTGGATTTCAGGATCTGAGCTTGGAGCTTAGAGCTCTGGGCTCCAGCAACCGCGCTGTCTCCACCTCCCCTGTACCTCCCGCCAGCACTTAATCACTTCCATCTGGGGCTGTCAAGGATCTAAAAATTTCCAAGTTCCTCCCCACCCTGTCCTTCCCGGCTGTCTCTTCAGCTCTGGCCCGCCGTACCCTGGATGGCACCCTGTGGGACACACCAGCATCTCCTTTAGGTGTGGATTGCACAGAGGGGCTTCTTTGAGGGGCCAAGCAGGAAGGACCTCAAAACCCCTCACCCTGACCCCAGGGGAGGGCTTGTCTACACTGAAGAACATAAAAGTTAAAAGCCTTTCATCAAAGGAGTTGTTGAGAAAATGGATCTGGGCCAACAAGAGGGCTCAGTAGGTAAAGGCAATTGCAGCCAAGCCTGGCGACCTGAGTTCAATTCCTGGGACCGACACAATGGAAACAGGGAACTACCTCTGCAAGTTCACTTCTGACCTCCACATATGCATTGTGGTTCTCTCTCTCTCTCTCTCTCTCTCTCTCTCTCTCTCTCTCTCTCTCTCTCTCTCTCCCCCTCCCTCCCTCCCTCCCTCCCTCCCCCCTCTCTCTCTCTCTGTGTTTCTCTCTGTCTTTCTCTTACACACAGATAAATAAAATAGAGATGATGGATGTGTCTTACAGATGGGGAAACTGAGGCTAGAGCAGTAGCAGGGCTGTGGGGCTCAAACCTAACATTTTGATGGGCAGCCCTTCTTTCTCTTCCCCCAATGACAAGGGATACAGGGAGAACCAAGAAGTGGGGTCTCCCCATGCCCCTGGACGCCCTGGAGACTGGTCTACTTTGTGGAGAAGTGTTTGTACCTAACCAGTGTTTCCAGGGGACACTCATTCCTCAGGGGTGAGGGGTGAGGGGTTCAGGGACCTGGGGAGGGAGTCATCCAACTTTGAACCTCTCTGGAGACCTGCTGTGCCTCTGTTTACGAGATTTGAAGTCTGCGAGCCAGCTTTACCCTTGGACTTGGGTGGGGCCTGAGGAGGGCTGCTGGAACCCACCGGCCCTTCCTTCTACAGTGCCTCCTTCATGGATAGAGCGTGTATGTGTGTGGGTGTGGTGGGTGGAGCAGAGTCTAGTCTAGAAGTTTCCATAGCCTGAAAGACAGAGCAATTCCCAATTCCCAATTCCCAAATGCCCCTCTTCCTTATTAATGCTGGGATTCTGTCCTTGACAGCTCCTCACCCAGCTACAAGCCTCCATCTATACCTTTCCCCTTAGCAGGACTCCTCAGACCATGCCATTCACACCCAGAGGTGTGTCTTGCCCTGTCTCTGCCACAGCTGCCACCCAGAAACCCACAAACACCTCCATGTACCCCACTGCTACATTTCTCCCGGTCTCTTCATTACAACCCAGTGAGCAGGCCATGCTACCTTCTGCTGGAAGGCTTCTTGGGATGAGAGAGAGAAAGAGAGAGAGGCAGGGAGGAAGAGGAGAAACAGAGAGACACACACCCAGAGTGTAAACATTCTAAAGAGAGAGCTCATACCAAGGTTGACCACTGCCTCCTGGGTCCAGTTCACACCGGAGCTCACTATGGATCCAGTTTATACCAGGGCTGACCGCTGTCCCAGGGGCAGGTCAGCTCACACCCAGGACTGACCATTGCCCATGGTGCCAGTTCACACCACCCAGAGTCGACCAACTGCCCCACAGGATCAGCTCACACTTAGGCCGATCATTGTCCCATGAGGTCAGTTTACACTCCGACTGACCACTGTTCCTACAGGGCCAGCTCACACCAGGGTTGACTACCGCCCATGGGGCCAGCTCACACAGGCATAACCACTGTACCATCGGGCCACTTCGCATGAGGATTGACCACCCACTGTCCCAAGGGGCCAGCTCACACCAGTTCACACTACTCCACACTGACAGTTCATACTCAGAGTGCTCAACAAGCGCCCCGCTACTCTGAACACAGCTTCAGAGGGGGAACTCCCCCATGTCCCTGGCTCATGGCGGGAGAGCCTGAACAAGGCCTAGTGTTCGCACCTACTTGTCTTGAGGTTCGAGAGGTCCTCAGTGGGGCCCAGGCTTGGATCACTCTGTCCTGGAGATCACTGAGGCCCGAGTAGAGAAAGGCAGGATAGAACGCCTACTGAGTAGGTGGGAGACTGCAGGGTAGAGCTTGGGGCACTAGAACCAGGGCATGAGACCAGGATGCGGGTGGTGGTGGTGGTGGTGGTGGTAAGGAAGGGTCTGACTGCCCCTTTGAAAAGGTCAATATTGGGCTCTTCCTAGGCCACTTCCTCTCTTTGTCCCCCTCCTTCTGAGTCCCCTCCTTGTGAAGCCTCATCTCCTCTAAGAATCCCACACAGCAGAACGCCATGTATTTCAGTGGCCAGCTGTCACCCTGCTGGTCCAGGTCTTGGTGCGGTGGCCTTTTCCCAGGGAATGTTCCAGAGCCAGGCCTTTTTTTTTTTCCCTCCGGGGAGCCCTCTTAGCCAGATCCCCCCTCCCGTGGCATGCTGGGAATGCAGTCCTGTGCACGCAAGCCCTTGAGCTTGCCCGGTGGACTTTTAAGGAGCGAACAGGGAGAGAGTTGCGTCCCTGGGCTCGGGCCTGGGCTGGCTGGATCTGGCCAAGGCATGGTTGAGGACTTGGCTGGGCGCCCCCATGGGGACAGGTCTCAGAGCTCCCAGCAGGGTTGAGTCTGGCCAGAGAGCGTGCTGGATAGGCTCAGTGTGGGCTTTGTCAGTCTCCTGGTGTCTTATTCAATAAAGGGTTCCTGGGGTTGAGTACCCCAGCTTTTCCCTAGCAGGGGCACTGGCCAGGAACTTGGGGGCCCTAAGTACTTCTTAGAGTGGCCTGAAGGTTGCAAACACCCATGTGCTCAGGTTTCATTGCCAGCTCTTTGCAGCCTTAGCCCAAGCCGTTCTCCACTCTACCTGGATCTGAACGTTTTTCCCATTTCATGACTAGAAGTTGAAGTATAGAGGGAGTAAATACTGAACCCAATGCCTTAGAGTCAGGAGGAGGAAAGATACAATTTTACAATCAGCCTCTTGCTCTTGTGGTAGTGTACGCTGGAGACTGAGGCAGGAGGATTGCCTTGAGTTAGAAGCCAGCCTGAGATATATAGTGACACCTTGTTCTTGGCTCTAAATAAGGCTACTCTTTTGCCAGGTTTGATGGCACAGGAATATTATCCCAGCTACTGAAGAGGCTGAGGGCAAGAGGCTTGCAAGTTTAAGGCTAAGCCTGGACACCTTAGTGGTACACTGTCTCAAGGTAAAAAGTAAAAAGAGAGCTGGGGGTGTGGCTCAGTGGTAGAGCACCTGCCTAGAATCCCCCAGTGAGGGGTTGGGGTGTGGCTCAGTGGTAGAGCACTTGCCTAGAATCCCCCAGTGAGGGGTTGGGGTGTGGCTCAGTGGTAGAGCACCTGCCTAGAATCCCCCAGTGAGGGGTTGGGGTGTGGCTCAGTGGTAGAGCACCTGCCTAGAATCCCCCAGTGAGGGTCTGGAATGTGGCTCAGTGGTAGAGCCCCTGCCTAGAATCCCCCAGTGAGGGGTGGTTGGGGAAGTGGCTTAAAAATAGACCGCTTGCCTAGAATTTGCTAAGTCCTGGGTTCAATCTCTGGTACTACAAAATACACAGATCTGCCCTTCCATGTCTCAGTCTCAAAGCACAGAGAACAAGGCAGGGGTAGCTCAGGCTAGCCCTCAACTCGGTGTTCTCCTGCCTCAGCCTCCCGAGTCCTGGGATGACAGGAATGTACTTCTCACCCAGCAGCAAACGGAGAACTCTTCTTTAAAAGAATTTTTATTTTAACTTTACTTATTCAAAGATTTATTTGTATTATTTTAAGTTATGTAGGTGACCATGCTTCTGTGAGTATGTGCGGGTACCCAAGGAGGGCAGGAGTGTTGGATCTCTGGACCTAGAGTTACAGGTCACAGTGAATTACCGACCCACATGCCTGGAGCTGAACTTG
This sequence comes from Acomys minous, assembly GCF_964271855.1. NCBI lineage: Eukaryota > Metazoa > Chordata > Mammalia > Rodentia > Muridae > Acomys > Acomys minous. The sequence continues at coordinate 74,647,523 of NC_140498.1, forward strand.
GGTCCTCTGTTAGAGCAGCGACTGTGTTAACCACCGGGTCATCCCTCCAGCCAGCTGTTTATTTATTTATTTTGGTTTTTTGAGACAGGGTTTCTCTGTGTAGCCCTGGCTGTCCTGGAACTCACTTTGTAGACCAGACTGGCCTCGAACTCACAGATCCACCTGCCTCTGTCTCCTGAGTGCTGGGATTAAAGGTGTGCGCCACCATGTCCAGCACCAGCTCTTTATTCTCTCTGTCTCTGTCTCTGTCTGTTTCTGTCCCTGTCCCTCTCTCTCTCTCTCTCTCTCTCTCTCTCTCTCTCCCCTATTCTCCAGATTCAGAGGCTGTCAGACCTCAGAGCTGGAGTTACAGGTGGCTGTGAGTCACCTCGTGAGGGTGGGTACCAGAAACTCAACTTGAGCCCTCTGGAAGAGCAGCAAGTGCTCTTAACCATGAATCCATCTTTCCACCCCCAAAGCAGGGACCTCCTAACATCTGTTCCTGGCCCCATAAACTTCTCTGGGGACTTCATGAGCACACAGTGGGTGGGGACCCACCTCCCTGTTCCTCTCTCATTTTTTTGTCTGCCCACTCTTCTGTCCCATTTCTTCTTTTTCTCCTCTTCCTCCTCCTCCTCCTCCTCCTCCTCTTCTTCTTCTTCTTCTTCTTCTTTCCTCTCTCTCTGTCTCTCTCTCTCTCTCTCTCTCTCTCTCTCTCTCTCTCTCTCTCTCACACACACACACACACACACACACACAGAGACACAGAGAGAGACAGAGACGGAGAGACAGACAGACAGACAGATTATGGTCTGAATGGGGGGGGGCACAGGTCTAGCTCAAGATGACAGGCTGGGGAACCTAGCCATAGTGGAGTAGTTGTGCATGAGTGTGCACTAGTAGTGGGTACAGCTGTAGCTTGGGATTCCTGATTTTTTTTTTTTTGAGACAACGGCTTATGTAGCCCAGGCTGACTTCGAACTCCCTATATAGCCAAGGCCAACCCTGATTTTCTGCTCCTCCTGACTCCACTCCCCAAAGACTGGATTACAGGTGTGTGCTACCATACCTGGTTCACAGCGTGCTGGGGATGGAACTGAGGGCTTTGTGCATGCTAGGTAAGCATTTTTTACCAACCGAGTCACACTGCAAGCCCATGATTTGGCTTTTGTTTAGTTTTGCTTTGTTTTGAAGACATTCATGTCAATCCTCCTATCTCAGCCTCGGAGTGCTATGTAGACCAGGCTGGCCTCAAACTCACAGAGATCGGGTCTGGTCCTGCTCCCCGAGTGCTGGGAATAAAGGTATGGACTATCATGCCAGGCATGAGGCATGTGATTTAAGGAGACATGGCTGACTCTGAAATGATGGTCTGAGGGAGGGGACACAGCCTCCTCCTGGAACCTCCAGTTTAAGCAAAAACCTCAATTCCCTCGCTGGTCTGAGGATGAAAAAACAAGGTCCCAGTGATGATGTAGGGACCTGGGACTGAAGGTTGCTGAGGCTCCCCACTTCTTGCCTTCTTCTGGCTTAGAGATCTGAGCCAAAGCTGGTGTCAGCAGCAGACATGGAATGAATTGCCCCCCTCACCCCCCCACCCCAGGGTAGAGAGGCAGCATGGTTGTATAATAAAAGGGGCTCACGGAAGACAAATAGATGCTGTGGGGGTTCGGGTGACAGAATCATTTGTCTCCGTGTCCTGGCTCCTTTTCCATGCCTGGATGTGAAGCAGGTAGTTAGCTTCATCCCTTACAGCCACGCCCCAGCCTGTGCTGTCTGGGTCCCAGACGTGGCCTCAGTTTATGGGGCCATGTTCCGTCCCCGGCCAACTTGGCGGCCACTTCAGACACTGCTCTCGTGCCTGACCACCCCCTGCCTTGAAGAGAGCTGAACACAGTCTGCAGTCTCCCACCCAGCCCGCCCCCACCCTGCTAATCGTGGGCGCACCGTGAGGCCAAGAATGTCTCTCACATACTCTGGCCGGCTGGGCTGGCCATTAAAAAAAGGGGCATGAATCACGGGGGGGCCCCGCCTGCCAAATGTTCACTTGGGATGTGTTCGAGGCTGGCTGTGCCCAGAGTGCATGGGGTGGAGTGGGGCAGGGGGAGGGTGGGGAGGGAGGGAGGGATGGAGGGAGGGAGAGAGAACAAGCTGGCAGCTGGGATGGATGCAGAGCAATTTGGAGAGGGGGAGACCGTCTGCTGCACTCTTCCCTGGCGGGAACATGGAGAGCATGTTATGGAGTTTGAAGGGCCTGGAATGATCTTCTGTTGGCTCTCCTGGGTCCCGTGAGCGTGAAATGCAAGACTCATGGAATGCTACATGCACGCCCACCTATGTAGCTTATGGAAGTGAAGCATCTGGCTTTACAGGTGGGGAAGTGTGAAGCTCCAAGAGGGTAGAGGGACCAGCCTGGGATCACACAGCCAGCACAAGACAGGAGCAGGCCTGGAACGAGAGAGAGAGAGAGAGAGAGAGAGAGAGAGAGAGAGAGAGAGAGAGAGAGAGAGAGAGAAGAGAAAGAAAGAGAGAGAGAAGAGAGAGAGAAGAGAGAGAGAGAGAGAGAGAGAGAGAGAGAGAGAGAGAGAGAGAGAGAGAGAGAGAGAGAGAGGCTCTATCTCAAGTGACTAAGGTGGAAAGTGACAGCTGAGGATGTCCCCTACTCTCTATGTACACACATGTGCACATTCCACACATAGTCTCTCACACATACAAACTCCTCCTCCAATTTGTTTGTCTTTGTCTTTTTTCTTTTTTCGAGACAGGGTTTCTCTGTGTAGCCTTGACTGTCCTGGACTTGCTTCATAGACCAGGCTGGCCTCGAACTCACAGCGATCTGCATGGCTCAGCCTCCCGAGTGCTGGGATTAAAGGTGTGCGCCACCGTGCTTGGCCCAACGCCTTCCCTTTTCTGATGGTGGCGATGCAGAGCTGCAGCCTCAGTCTTAAGACTGATTTGTCCTCCTGTGATTCCTCTAGACTAGGGCCCCAAGAGACGGGCTGAGTCCATTCGTCCTTCAGACCCTCCCACGGCCCCCCTGGAGCGGAACAAGTTCTCGACACGAATTTACTGGGTGATGAGATGGGATGATTCGCTTAGTTGGTGAAGTACTTGCTTTGCAAGCACAAGGGTCAGAGGTCAGTTCCTCAGAGCCAAGTCACACACTTATTATCCCAGTGCTGGGGAGACAGAAGCAGAAAGATCTTTGGGGTTCACTGGCCAGCCAGCCTAGCCTACTTAGTGAGCTCCAGACCAGTGAGAGACCATCCATCACCCAAACTAAACCAAACCAAACCAAACCAAACCAAACCAAACCAAAACGGGTAGCTTTCTGGAGGCAGAAGCAAGTGGATCTCTGTGAGTTCAAGGTCAGCCTGGTCTGTACAGTGAGTTCGAGGACATTCACGGCTACATAGTGAGACCGTGTTTCAAACACATCAGAACAGAACAACAAAAATGAGAGTGGGCGGGGACCAAGGAACAGCAGCTGAGGTAGTTCGTCACCCCTGCCCAGGTGTCTTGACCTTCTCTCTGAAGACCCCTCTGAGCAGTTCTGAAATCAGAGCATTGTCTGCCACTCTCTTGGCATTTTGTTTTATTTTGAGACAGGGTCTCACTGTAGAGCCCAGGCTGGCTTGTCTCAAACTCACAGAGGTCTGCCTGCCTCTGCCTCCCAAATGCCATGTGTGTGCTACACCACCCTGCAGTGTTTGAGTTCATGGGGAGAAAAAAAAAAAGGATGCTTTGAAGCCTGGCAGCCAAGGGCAGAAAGAGCGGGGTCAGCTGATCTGTCAATGCCTGTGATTGGCATTCAGCTTCATGCTAGGGGCATCAGGGTCTTTGAGGCCCCTCCCCCCCAAGGAAGTGGGTATGAAATCCATTCCCCCCCTCCCCACTCTTTGCCAGGCCCGCCCTGGAAACCCAAGCTGAGAAACAAGGCCATGAGGGAGGAAGCCATGAGGGAGACAGATTTTTGTGCAGCGGCCTTCAATCTGTTTGCAATAAAGGGGAAATGGAAAAAATGTTAATTTAATTTGGATGGTACCCTGGGGAGGATGCTCGTGGCTATGAACTCTCTCTCTCTCTCTCTCTCTCTCTCTCTCTCTCTCTCTCTCTCTCTCTCTCTCTCTCTCTCTCTCTCTCTGCCACCCTGTCTGGACTTGTTCTACAGGCTCTAGTTGGGGAGGGAGTGCAGGGCCAAGCATGAGATGCCAGAATGTTCCCCTCCCCTCTGCTCTCAGGTCCAGGTTCTCCCTCTGTCAGGCAGCTTGCTCATTGCTTCTCGGACCTCATGCCTTTTAGTCATGCACAAGACACTCATTAGGCAAGGTGGGAGACCAACTGGCTTCATTGACTTTGTCTCCAGGAGGCCAGCCTGGAGCTCTGGAGGTGACTCCCTAGCTGGGGAGAAGGCACAGCCATGAAAACATTTGCCTTGTAAATATGAGGACCCCAGGGTTGAGCCTCGGAATTCAGGTGAAACAGTGTTGGGTCCGATACCATCTGCTTGGCATCCCAGCACCAAGGAGGCAGAAAAAGGTGGAGCCTGGGGTCTGCTGGCTAGCATGTCTACCCTAAGCAGCATGCTCTGGGCCAGTGAGAGAACCTGTCTCATCAAAGGAGCTTGGGGGTACGAAGGAGTGGAGAAATGGCTTAGTCCAAGCTGGGATGACCTGAGTTTGGTCCCTAGGACCCACTGTCCCCTGACTTCCATATATACACCACAGCACCTGCCTTCCTCAACTCCCCTATGAAATCAACAAATGTAATGAAAAGTTTTAAAAAGGTGGAAGGCGCCCTGGGAACAACACCTGAGGCTGGCCTCTGACATCCATCCATACACATGTACATATGTGTACCTGTCATACATGCATACCTGTCCACACATGATTTCCCCAAGCTGCGACAGCCTAGTCCCTGTTGTCTGAGAGACCTTAAATTTGGCACTGCCCCAAACTTCTACAATCCTTGTTAGCTCCAGAGCCTGGATGCTGTTGCTAGGCCAGGTTGAAGGTTGTAATCTGCCCCCCCCCTGCCCCCTGCTCCCCCCCCCCCCGCCACCTCTGTGCCCTGAGTATTATTATGGTTTGGGTGTCAAGTGGCCCCTGGGAGGCTTGTGTGTTGAAGGCTTGGTTCCCAGCTGCTGGTGCTATTGGAAGGTAACTGGACTGTGAGGGAGCTAGCTTTTCCCAAGCATCAACTCACAAATGGGTTCATGCTCACTGAGCTTGTTCAGAGGAAACGGGTCCTGGGAGGTAGCACCCTGGGGAGGAAATGGTTTATTCTGCTTACCTTTCCACATTATAGTCCATCACTGAAGGAAGTCAGGACAGGAACTCAAACAAGGCAGGAACCTAGAGGCAGGAGCTGACCCAGAGACCACGGAGGAGTGCTGCCTACTGGCTTGCTACCCATGGCGTGCTCAGCCTGCTTTCTTACAGAACCCAGGACCACCTGCCTCCGGGTGAGCACCACCCACAATAGGCCAGGCCCTCCCCTAACAATCATCAGGCTTGCCCACGGTCCAATCTCATGAAGGCATCTTCTTAACTGAGTCTTGATCTTCCCAGTGACCATAGCTTGTATCAAGTTGATATAAAACTAGCCAACACACGAGGGCTGGACCCCATGAAACCATGAGCCAATTCACCCCTGCCCTCACTAAAGTTGTTTCTGTCAGGTATGTTGTCATGGTGATGAGAACCTGACAAACACAGCGAGACTGGGGAGGTGGAGACCCCTTGGGAGGGAATTTATACCCTGGGCTCCTTTGGAAAAAGTACTGTAGTGCTTACCTGAGATTGGACTTGTGTGGGGCTGGTTCTGGTTATCTCTCTGTTGCTGTGGCAAAACACCCTGAGTGAAAGCAGCCTGCGCTAGGGAAAAAGGCTTATTTAGTTTACACTTGTAGGTTACAGTCATTTGGTTCAGGGAAGTCAAGGCAGGAACTCAGGCAGTTGGTCCCTTCCCATCAACTGTCAAGAGCAGGGAGAAATGAACATCACTCAAGCAGCTAGCTTTCTCTACTCTTATACAGTTCAGGGCCAGACATAGGGAATGGTGTCTCCCACAGTGGACTCGGCCTATTAACAGCCAGACACCCTTACAGGCATAGAGTCTTTGCATGGGTGCGGGGATGAGGGCAGGATAAACAGAGGCTCCGACACCAACTGTCACCACTCAGAGTCCACAGCTCAGTGACTGCTGCACGTGTCTTTGCTTGTCTTCTCTGGAGAGGTGACGAGTCGTGGAGAGAGCAGAGTGGGACTGTGGTCCCTCAGTCAGGGGGATACGTTGGGGTTGTTGTACAATCCATATGTGTGCAGGTGCCCACAGAGGCCAGAAGAGGGCGTCGGGTCCCCTGGAGTTAGAGCCACTGGCAGATGTGACGCTCCCAATGTGGTGCTGGGAACTTTGTTAGCCTGGGTCCTTTGGGAAAGCATCCAGCGCTCTGGACCGTAGAGCCATTTCTCCAGCAGCACCTTGTCGCCTTGGCTCAGTGTCTTCTGCTAAACCATGGCGTCCTCTGCCACTACTTGCAGCCTTTGTCTGGTTCCGAAGGGCTCACAGGTCACACTGGGCTCTACCCTTTGCCATATCTTCCTGTGCACTTCTTGACAGCCAGGGCCACTTGGCCTACCTGTCAAGGCCACTGCCTACTCTTACTCTTGGGGGACAGCACTGGGCTGATGGTCTCCAGATGTACCCTTCTTAGGCTTGGGCTGAATGACAGTTTGGGGGAAAGACAGACTTTTCGGGGAGGGTGCTAGAGATGGAACCCAGGTCCTTGTGTATGCTTACTCTACTGCTGAGCTGCTCCTCTTGCCCCTTACTGGGGCATTTAGGCAGATATTCTACCTCTGAGGCTCCTCGCTGGGGAATCCTAAAACTATATTCAGTCCTCCCTCAGTATTCATTGGTTTCGGGATAAGAAGCCGAAAAACCATAGTACTCAAATCTCTTATATTAAATTGCAACATTTCCACAAAATTCATGCATCCTTCTATCTACTTCCCCTGAGGCATTTTGATTTATACGTATGTTTTACATCCCTAGAAAAAGAAGACCAGAGTTTCCCTACCTGTGGGTTTTTGTCCTGTTTCTTCATGGTCCATGATGCCAGCTGAGGCTGTGGGTACAGTGACACTAAACCGATAGGATGGGGTCAGATTATTCTGCCAGTTTTCTAGGGTTTTGAGTTGCACGTCAGATCCAGGCTGATATCTCCATGCTCGTTCAACCCATCTGTGAGGGTCACAGTGACTTTCCCAGTTCTGTGACCGCCCATGTAGCCATCATCTCAGTTAGAGACCAAACAACGACTTTGGAGCATGACGTGGCAAGGGCCTGACTCCCTTCCCCATTGACTGTGACCTTCATACACACTGTGGGGACTGAAGGGACCCTAACCAGCTTGAGAATGGCAAACATGGCTCCGGCAACCCCTACCCTTCTCCCCCGTCCCTCTGTGTTGCTAAAAACCACTAGATTACGTTCCTAAAGCTAGCCACCAAGGTCTTTCCCTTTATTTGGCCACTTCCTCCTTCCAAGACTGACTACCACAGTCCAGCTATCAAAGTATTTAAGTCCAGCAATCAAAGACCCCTTCAGCTCACCTGACGAACATGCCCAGTTGAAATTAAACACCTCATCCTAACACAGGGTTGCCCTTGTTGCTTTATAAACTGCCACTTTGTTATGGGTTGCATCTGTTTCCTCTTTGTCTGTCTCCTCTCTGTCCAGAGGCAACCTTTTGTCCCCCTCTGGGCCAAATACCGTCCTCCCTCTCTCTTGTTCCCCTCCCCTTCTCCCTCACCCTCTATCTCTCCTGTCTTTGCCTCCTCTTCCCCTGCTCTCTATCCCTCTGGGGCAAATAAATCTCCTTTGCATTGAGAACTTGCTCACTCTTCCTTTTAGCAATGAAGCAGGAGAATCCTTCTCTGTACTTTGAATCATTTAAACACAATACACAGCTAACTCTGCAGTGCAAACCCTAACCTCCCACACCTTCAGGATGCTCCCTATGAGTCAATATTTACAACACTGGACATGTGGATATTATAGTTTGGTGACTTGATCAGAGAAAAGGTTTGCTCTATCCCAAAGGGTTGTATCTGGTTTTTTTTTTTCTTTTTTTGCAGTGGGAGAGGGGTGGAGGGTGGAGGGAATGGTAGGTCTAGAATTTACTATGTAGACTAGGCTGGCCTGTCACCATCTTCCAAGTGCTAGGATTAAAGTTGTGAGTCACTATACCCAGCTCAAATGTTTTCTTTTCTTTTCTGTCGGCGCCGCACCGTCCAGCGGAAATAAGACACCAACAACCAGACTTCTTCTCGAGATCTTTACTCAGGATTAAGCTCAGTGGGAATGGCCCCGAAGAAAGGAAAGGCCAAGCTTACGTACAACTCAAGGGCCAATCAGCTCATGCCAGGTGTCACCTCCTCATAGGTCCGCGTCAGAGCAGGACTGCTCGTCATCAGATCACCAGTTACCCTTGCACAGCCTTTTGTCATATGAGGACTTGTTTATCTTAGAAAGCGCTCGCCGTCGGGATGGTGGAAGGTGAAAGCCTGCGCCATGTTAAGGCACGGCACATTGCAGCTCTCCACACTTTTCCCCAAATGTTTTCTTTCGGTTTGTTTTATTATGTCTGTTTGTGGATTTGTATGTGCTGCGTGTGTCTGTGTGTGCGTGTGCATGGTTGTCATGGCATGTGGAGGTCAGAGGATGGCTTGTAGGAGTCAATTTTCACACTCTACTATGTGGGTTCCAGGGATTGAACTCAGATCATCAGGCTTGGCAGCAAGCGACTGGACTCACCAAGGCTTCTTACCAGCTCAGCTTTTTGCTGGCTTTTGATGAATTTAGCTATCTATTTGTCCGGTGAATCTTATGAATCTTTTCATAGACTATGTTCCTTGTGAATCAAAGAACTCTCTGGTCAGGGGCTCAAACGAACGATACCATCCCCCTCCCCCCCAGCCTCAAAAGCCAGTTAGAACTCTCCTGGTCCTTATAGCACGGCTACTTGGGTGTGTTTCTTCAGTGTCTAGCCAGCTCACCTACAGTCTCCCCTCAGCCTACACTTCCCACTTGTGTGGTACTCACAGAATTAGCAGATACAGAAGGCTAGGCTTGGAGCTTTCTGAAGCCTTTCCCCAAGCTGAGCACATGTCTTACACTCTTGTTTGCCAGCATGCACAACTGCACTTCTGAATTCTCCTCCCTCTTCCTTCTTGCTTTCTTCCTTTTGAGGCTTTTGGATTCTGCCCGCCACCTGTTGAATCCACCATTTTTTTGCATTGTGAGATGGTGGTGTATATGTCAATTAACCTTATCCCACAGATAACCCTAGAACTGAAACATCTGATTCAGCTGGAGGAAGAAGGAACAGGTGAGCAAACTTCTAAACCCCTCTCTCAGAGGTTGACCAGATAGCTCAAAAAATGTTGTATGACACTATTCCTGGGAGACACAAATAAATGTCTATTTGCCCCATATAGGGAGTATTGGAAGACCAAAATAAGGTACCACCAAAATCCAATTTGGTTAACCAATGAGTTTATTGAGATTACTTACAGGGGGCATGGGTGGGGATGAGTTCCAGGAGGAGAGATAATTCAAAGGCAGCTACCTCACCAAAAGTCATCCCCAGCATGCGTAATGATTCTGAAAGCAAAGACCTTGGAGCCCTCTTTGCAGTTTGCAGGCAGCTCAACACATGGAGAGTCTACTTTCCCCAACAGTCTATTTGACTGCTACAACCTTGCAGGGCGAGGCCCTGTGTGAATCTGCTCAGTTTCAGGGATCTCCTGAGGCTTCAGTTGTTTACTTCCTGAGTCTCAAAGAGCCATCCTCCTGGAGGCAATGTTTCAATTTAGAGAAAATTGCTGTGAAAGAAAAGACATTACTATAGGGTTTTTAAAACAAAGTCCATATCAGCTTCATGGCACCAGGAAGCCACCTCAGGAATGTCCCTACTGCTGCTGCCATGCTGAGAAAAGGCAGTTAAAAATGCTTACTTTCTGTGACCAAAACTCAGGGCAGGTGTAGGGGTGTGTGTGTGTGTGTGTGTGTGTGTGTGTGTGTGTGTGTGTTTGCATTGTGGAGGCCATACATATTTTGCAGGTGTTGTTCCTTAGGAGCATTTACTTTATTATTGTTGTTGTTGATACAGGGTTTCTCTGTGTAACCCTGGCTGTCCTAGAACTCACTTTATAGAGCAGGCTGGCCTCGAACTCAAAGATCCATCTGCCTCTGCCTCCTGAGTGCTGCTTCCCATCACTGCCCAGATCACTTAATTTTTTAATAGATTTTTAAAAGATTAATTTTATTTTCAATTACGTATATGTGTGTATGTCTGTGTGGGCAAGTGCACATATAAATGCACATGCTTGTGGAGGCCAGAAGAAGGCATTGTATTGCCTGGAGCTAGATTTGTAGGAGATTGTGAGCCACCTGATGTGGGTGCTGGGAAACAAATTTGGGTCCCCTGAGAAAGTAGCAAGAGCTCTTAAGTGCTGAGCTAGCTCTCTAACTGCACCCCCTCCACTTTTGAAGACTTAAAACCTTTTGATATGCAAATTTTGTGTGACTATGTGTGGGTATGTGCATGTCAGCGCAGGTACCTGTGGAGGCCACAAGAGGGCATCAGATTCCTTGGGTCTGGAGTTCCAAGGGGTGGTGAGTTGCCAGATATGGGTGCTAAGAACTGAACTCAGGTCCTCTGGAAGAGCAGTGAGTGCTTGTAACCACGGAGCTATTTCTTGCGCCCTCCATTTTGTTTTTTAGAGACAGGTTCTCTCAACGGACCTGGAACTTACCAAATAGCTTTGACTGGTTGGTAAGTGAGCCCCAGGGAGCCTCCTGTCTCAACCTCCCTAGCACTGAGATTGCAAGCACATGTGACCATGGTTGGTTTCGTAATTCATGTGGGTTCTGAGAGCTAGACTTCAGGTCCTCATGATTGCAAGGCTATCCTGCCACCTATGACTTCTCCCCGCCCCCTTAAGCAGTGTTCTTTCTTTATATCATTCACATTGGATACCAGGCTTCCCAAAGCATTGACCAAGACAGTGTCTGTGAATTTATGCTCACTCCGTTGGAGGGACTAACGTTTTGTTTTGTTTTGCTTTATTCTTTGAGGCAGTATCATACATATAGCCCAGGCTGGCCTCAACCTCACCATCCTCTTGCTGTAGTTTCCTCAGTGCTGGGATGATAGGATCATGTCGGCCCACTTGTCACAGCCTGCTTGTCACAGGATTTTTAAATGAATTTAATACATCTTTCCAGTCAGGCAACCTTGGCTCAGCCTAATGGTTTGGGATTTATCCACGTTGCTCCATGTAGCTGAAACTCATTCCTCTTTGATTACGGAGGCAATTCCACTGCACGAACGTACTGTGGTGTGTTTATCTGTTCATCGGTTGACAGACATTTGGGTTGTTTCTCGTCTGGGGCTATTACTGCTGGAGCTGTTCTGAGCATTCCCGCACGTATCGTTTGGTGGATGAACGGACCTTTCCCCCTTTGATATATGTTCAAAACAGGATTCTCTATGTCTTGTGGCAGGTGCCCATCTCTCTATACCCAATGGCCTGGGTTCCTCAAGGCTGAACTCTTGGCCCATGGGACATCGGTGAGACGCATGTATTTTGGCGTGATGGCTCAGCTTCACTGGGTAATCCTCTTTCTGTGCAGGCATGAAAACATGACTTACATCAAAAACAAAAACAAAAACAAAAACATGGGCCTGGTGGCACCTGATTGTAATTGCAGTTTAACCAACTTTGCAAAAGACCCTGCTTTCAAAATCATAGTGGGGCATACCTGATGAATGACACCTGAGGTTGGTCCTGACACACACACACACACACACACACACACACACACACACGGGGGTGAGGGGGGGGAACATAAGTTTGTACATCTTCCCTGGTTCCTGATGCCATAGGTCCTATAGTGATCAGAGTACCCTTTACATACTAATTATGTAAGTAGTTCCCTGACCATGGATGGCTTCTGGGTGGGGGCTGGTGACTGGAAAGACCAAGGCATTAGAGATGCATAGCCATCTCCTTTAGATAGAAACATTCCTCCTAGAGAAAGGCCCATAAAATCTGGGAGTAAAGGCAACTCGAATGTTCCAGAATGTTCCTGAAACTTAAGAGATTTACAAGGCTGCCTGCACCTTGTGTGGGGGAGCCTCAGGGACACAGCTTTCATAAGTCATCACCCATTCTGGAGTGGGGGTGGGGTCGGTGCTGCAGCTGACTTTGAGTCAGCCATGTTCCTGTAAGTAACCCCTCAGCCTTAGCCCTGTAAGCAACCCCAGTAAGTTCACGTGGTTCGTTAACCTCTACCTGGGTGGAAACCTGTCTTTTGGTCTGGCTTAAGTGCCCTACCTAGGAGCACATCTCTCTGGAGGAAAAAGTATACAACTTTGCAGGGGGCAGGGGAGGAGGTTGAGCTTGAGGGCCAATGGTTGAGGACATCATTATAATTGAACTGCCGTAAAAACCCCTAAGCAATGGTACTCTGGGCACTGGCTTGGTGAACAAACTGAGGTGGTGATGGGAAGGTGAACACGTGAGGAAACAGGAGGCATTCCTACACCACCCACCTGGCGCCTCATAACTATTCCATTTGGTGCTTCTTGAATTGCATTCTTGTATCGTTTCAGGTTTGTTTGTTTTGTTTTCTGAGATAGAGTCTCCTTATGTAGCCCAGGCTGGCCTTGACTCTGTATGTAGCACTGTGTAACCCAGGCAAGTCCTTGAACTCATGATCCTCCTGCCTCAGTTTCCCAGGGGCTGGAGTGACAGGACACTACATTTGATCTTCCTTTGACTCTTCGGAAGCCCTGCTTCAGGACCTTCCCCCTGAGACCTCCCTTGGTGTTTCTCCCATTATTTCAATTGTCCACTTTGGCCCTCCAACCAACTCCAAGGCCAATGAAGAGGGCAGCCATTTTGCTCCCTCAGCCCCACCTACTCTTTAATCTGGGTATCTCCACTTGGGTGGCCCCAGGCACCCCACAATCCACATTCATGCAACCGTCCTCTCTCTTGTTACCCAGATGCCTGCCCTCCTCTGTGTCTGTGCCTGTGCCAGAGACTTCTCTAGCCATATAGGCCCGGGTTCCTTTGCCTCCACTCCCACCATCACCCTAGCAGGATGGAGAACGCAGGGACAGCCAGGCTCCTCCTCTGATGTCTTGAAGACCATTACTGTCTTTCTAGATCATGGCGATGTAGACCCAGTTCAGCTTTCCAGATCTTTTCTCAGTGCAGTTTTGCTGGCCTCCTTGCTGGCTGATGGGCATCTATCCTCACCTAAGCTAGTCAACTTGGCCCATAGCTCCAGACAAGAGTCTCTAGAGCCGGCCTTGGCTGTGTCTCTTTGGCGAGGCTACATTGGAGGCCTTGGCCCCAAGCAGCGGCCGAGCCCAGTCTCTACTTGTCATTCCTTAGCGCCGTCCGTGCGTGGTGGACACGCTCTGTGGCTGGGATTCTGCAGACAGGTTTTTCGAGTTAGAGATTTGGAAATGGCCCCGGTAGTGCTGGTTGGAGTTCAGAGTCCTCAAGATGCAGGAGAGACCTTGTGTGAGTGAGATCATCTTTGTTGGGAAGAGTGGCTGGGCTTGTGGCTTGGCAACACCAGCCCCATGTTTGGCAGCTCAGGTGACACTTGCAGTGGGAACCATGTCAACCCTTTAGCTAAAGACTGCTGGGATTTGGGGCCCTCCTCGTGATGATCATGGATGAGGGCCTCTGTGGGGGGACCCCAAGAGATTCACACTAGTAAGGGGGCTCATGTTTCTTGGAAGGAGAGAGGGAAGAAAACAAGGGAACAAGAAAGGCAGGCCGTGTGTGTGTGTGTGTGTGTGTGTGTGTGTGTGTGTGTGTGTGTTAAGGGGAAGGAGGGATGGTGTTGATCATTGGAATTGAGGATGCCAAACTCTTGTGTAGAAATGTGTCCGCAAGTCTCTGGAAGAAAGGCAGTAATAATAATAAAACCCCAGAGGGGCTGTATCTTCTCACACTTAAGAAACAAGTTCTGGAGCCAGAGTCCAGTGACAAGAGCTGGCTGCCTGTGTGACATTAGCCAAGTGGCTTGGCCCCTTTTCATGCCTCTGTCTCCTCACAGAGAGGAAGTGATTGGCACGCTAAACAGGTATCTGTGATCACTAAACAGGTTAGTGCAACAGGAGCATTCAGGCAGTCTCGGGCATGTGGTAGACGTTCAATAAACATGGTGTCACTTTTATTCTTCTATTGTCTGCTGGTCTTCCCTCTATGGCATTGCGACTCTAGTCCTATGATGGTCTTGTGTATAGCATGGGGAGTGCTTCCCCTTCCTTCAGATGTAGCTGAAATATTGTCCTCTCCAGAGTGGAGATGGAACTCAAGGCCTCATGCATTCCTGGCAGGTACTCTACCACTGAGCCACACCCCAGCCCCTCACTGGGGGAATTCTAGGCAGGTGCTCTACCACTGAGCCACACCCCAGCCCCTCACTGGGGGATTCTAGGCAGGTGCTCTACCACTGACTGAACCACACGCCAAGCAGTCTTCTTTCTTTTCAGATAGGGTTTCCTCTCTAAATTACTTAGACTTAATCTCATTCAGTAGCCCAGACCCTCCTTGAGCTTTCTATCCTCCAGCCTCAGTCTCCTACATTGTTAGGATGACACGGCCAGAACGCCCCACTGGGTCCATTCCTTTCGTTGCAAATGTTCACTTCTTTGTATTCAAACGTGTTTACCTGCCAGGCTTCCTCATCTACGTGTGAGTGTCCTTGTTCCCTACAAAACCCATGTTCCCAGGCCTCATTCCAAATAGCCCTTTATGGTGGTGATGTAAGGGGTGATGTAAGGGGCCTCAGTTTGGTAGGTCCCCAGGACCAAATAAACTGGGTATAGTGGAGCAATCCTGTAACCCCAGCACTCAGAGGGCGAAGACGGGAGGATCAGGAGTTAAGATGTCCTCACCCAGGTAGCAAGTTCAACGCAAAACAAACAAACAAACAAACAAAAAACCCAAAGCAAGCAAACAAACAGACAGAGAACCCAGACAACTGGTATCAGGTGTGCTGTAAACAGGCAGGGACGCTATCCATAGCCCAGGCCATGGGGAGGAGGTGTATGTGCTGGTTGGCAAGGCAGGCTTCCTGGAGGAGGTGGCGGGGCAAGACCGGCTGGCTCCAGCTGCCTCCAAAGATGTTAATTGCTACAGCCTTGGCAGCTGGTGCCCCACGAGCTGCTCTGGACCGTTCTGTAGCCCTCTTGGAGCCGGAGTGGACACTTGGCAGAATATAAATCCCTTTTCTTAGTCCAGGGAAGGCTCCCAGATATGAGACAGGGCCATGCAGATGACACACGGAACCTCTTAGGGTAGATTTCACGCCTCTGCCCTAATGCAGACCGGCTCTGCTTTGGCGGCGGGAAAGTCAGACGTCTCGCTCTGGTCTCCTGAAACCAACTGGAAACAAATCTCCTTCCCCTGCCCAACCCCACAGTCTGTGTGGCCTCAGCACAAATCCTAATCCAAGGCACAATCGAACAGCTGGCAGCCCTAAGGGCTCAGGACCTAGTGCCCTGTAGGGGGGTCACAGTGTGTCATTTACCCCTTAGGTGAGGTGGGATGGCGGGGAGGGGGTGGGGTAGGGGAGGAGGCAGTACTGATGATCTCTCTCCAAGCTGTACTCCCTGCTCATCCTCTGCTTTAATGAGGGAGGCAACAGAAAAGCCAGGCATGTGGCTCGCTTGTTAGTGTGATTGTTCGGCAACACTGAAGGCCCAGGTTGGATCCCCAGAACCACGTACACAGGGCAGGGCATTGCTGCACCGGCAATCCCAGCACTTGGGAGGTGGAATCTGCAGGATCAGAAGTTCAAGTTCATCCTGGGCTACACAGTGAGTTTAAAGGTAGAGTCTAGGAGACCCGTGATGGTGAACCACCTTCAAGCTGCCCATGCCTGCGAAGTCCTTACCCTTAATTTGGTGTGGTGCTACTTTATAACTGTAATTTTGCTACTGTTATGAATCATAACGTGAATATCTTAATGCAGATAGTCTTAGGTGACCCCTGTAGAAGGGTCATTCAACCCCCAAAAGGTTTGCAACCAACAGGTTGGGAAACACTGCCTTATCTCAAAAGTAAAAGAAAACATTAAATAAAAAAGGAACCGAGGATGTAGCTTAGGAGTAGAGTGCTCATTATCTTCCTCTCAGTGAGGGACTCAGAGGCATGGCTCAGTGGTAGAGCACCTGCCTAGAATCCCCCAGTGAGGGGCTGGGGTGTGGCTCAGTGGTAGAGCACCTGCCTAGAATCCCCCAGTGAGGGGCTGGGGGACATGACTCAGTGGTAGAGCTCTAGCCCCGTTGCACAGTATTCTGAGTCCCATCCCCAGTACCAAGAAAACTCTTAAAGTACTTTTAAAAAGCAAAATGGTTACAGTCACGCCATATCCACCTCCCAAACATTCACAGGTCTCCGTGGGATTCATGCATCTGACAATACTTGGTGAACTATAAAAAGCACGGAGGTCCTGTCTCTGTTGTTTCTTGTTTGATGTAGATTTCGTTTGTAGAATTAAGCTTCGTCTTGCATGGGTGGAGGCCGGAGAGGAGATACTTGCAGATGGGCACCCGGTAAGCATGCCCCATGCTCCTGATCTGGGGGAGTCCCCTGTGTGTCTCAGTGGGCACAGATTGCGGAGTGCTGTTCTGCTCCTAGGGGCCCAGATGGCAGGAGCCCTGGAGGTGGCATGGCAGAGGCGACCCTGCAGAATGATTTCCGGCCCTGCTCCCAGTCTAAAGACATCCAGATGGCCCCTCGAAGAAGTTACCCAGGAAGACGACTGCCAGACATGAGGGCTCAGAAAGCAGGCCCGAGGAGACACAGCCAGAGGACACGGGAGGACACACGTGATCCCCCAAATGGGAAAGCAACAGGAACGGAACATTGTAATATCCAAAGCCCAGCTAGCTACCGTCAAAACATAAACACACGCGGGTAAACAGCACAACAAAGGGCCGGTGAGAGGACCGAGGGCCAGAAAACTCTGAATAATTGAATTATGAATATTCAGTTCTGAGACCTAAAAGGAAAGGCAGCCTGGTACAGTGGAGCGACGGAGAGAGGAAGGGGGCCCCCCAAGGGATGGGGGCTCAGGGGATGATGTCTTCTTGTGGGACATGGCCAGGCTGGGGATGAGTGTGGGCCACCTCTGTTCCTGTGTCATCTGGAGGCTAGTATCAGAGTAGGCACCAAACCTTAAGAGAGAGGAAGAAACAGGCAAATGTTGCAGAGATTTAAACACAAAGAAAAATATTATCTGAGGTGTTTCTTAAAGTAGACAAGAAGGGAGAAAAGAAAGTAGACAAGAAAATGTGAGATGGTAGACAGGCAGACTCTATGGGTGCCATAACCGGCTCTGGGTGAATGACAAATCTGTACTCTGATGCTATTACAAAATACTTAAGGCTCGATACTTTATAGAAGAACGGCACTTTATGCTCACCATTTATCAGGCAGTCTCATTCATTCAGGGGTCCTGTTGGCTGTGTCAGTCATGGAGTATGACTTGAGGGGCTGGGCAAAGTCTGCGTGGGAAAGAAAGATGCATGGTAAATAAAGAGCTGGCACACGCCAGAAAGAGGTAATCTTGTTTTACAACAATTTTCTTGCCAGACACAACCAGGGTCCTGTGAGACCCACATTAATCCCTTCTGCGGGCCCACTCCCAATGACATAATACTTCCCACCAATTCATACCTCTTTGTATTTATTATCGCCATCGTTTTTTTTTTTTTTGAGACGGAGTCTCATGTATTCCAGGCTGCTCTCATGATGTAACCAAAGATGACCTGGGACTTCTGATCCTCCTGCCTCTACATCCCAGATCCTGGGATGACAGGTTTGCCCCACTATGCCTGGTTTATGCAGTGTTGTGGACCCAGGGCTTAGTGAACACCAACTGAGCCACATTCCCAGTCCATGCTCCACCTCTTACGTGTCCTGTCATCAATACCGCTCTGAGTTCCTAGTCTCCGACACACGAGCCCTAGTGATACGGCTGAAGTGGACCCTCATGTTTGGGAATTAGGAGGCAGGGTGGGTATGGAGCAAGGAAGAGAAGGCTTAGTACTGAAGAAAATGATCTCAACTTGGGGATTATGGGGTTTCAAGCGAGCCAACCAGCTGGATATGCCTGATGAAGCTGAGTTGAAAGTTGGAGTTCACGCTGGGCGCGTCGGCTGCTGCGCGCCTCTTCCTGGGGGAGACGTGAGCAAATGTCTGCTCACGGACAAGACTGTTCTAGTTTCATCTCTGTTGCTATGACAAACATCGTGACCAAAAGCAACTTTGGGAAGGAAAGGGTCTACTTGGCTTACACCTCTAGCCCACAGTCCATCATTGAGAGAAGACAGGGCAGGGACTCAAATAGGACCCTGAAGACGGGCCAGCCTGTTCTTCCACACAGCCTGACCTCCAACTGGGGAGCTTAGTTCACAGCTAAAGAAGCACAGAAGGAGCCATAGAGGATGCTGCTTGCTGGCTCACGTGTAGGCTTTTGCTTAGCCAGTTTCATTATACAGCCTAGGGTCACCTGCCCAGGGAATGGAGCTGCCCACAGTGGGCTGGGTCCCCTGACTTCAATTAATAATCAAGACATGCTCATAGGCCAACGTCATAAGCCAATTCTTCATTTGAGGATCTCCTCCTAAATGGTTCTACGTTGCATCAAAGTTCCAGTCAGAGTCAACCAGGATAGAGACTGAAGAAACCACCCTACCGAAGTCCGCCGTGGAGATCAGTGTATTGACTGGGCCTCCTAACAGGAGGATCGGTGAGGAGTTACTCATAGACGCATGGGTGACTCCAAGGCAGCTTACATCACTGAGAGCCTACCCCAGCACGAGCTGGAAACCTGGACCTCACTGCGCAACTCGCAGGCAAGCCCACTGAAGAGTCTTCTCCCCCTAGCAACCGGTTACTGCTTACACAACATTATGAGGCACTGGACAGGGATCAAGGACACACAGGGCAGGAACCGGGAGAGAATCCAGCAAAAGCCCCATCCCAGGAGGAATGTACATCACATCTCCTGTGTGGAGGCAGGTGAGTTGACGGGCTTTCCTGGACTGTGAACGTGGCTCATCATGAAGGGTGTGCTAAGCTACTTGAGACTTTCAGTGTTCTGGGTTATGTGGAACGAGATTGAAGAAAGAGAGACATGGCAGGATGAATTTAGGCTTCTCGAGCCTGCGGGAGCATCAGCCTCTGAAGGACTAAACACTGATAGCTTCCTAGAGGCCTTTTTTTTTTTTAAATTACACAAAAAGGCACCAGTAAGCTGGGCAAGGTGGCACACGCCTGTAATCCCAGCACTCGGGAGGCAGAGGCAGGTGAATCTCTGTGAGTTCAAGGCCAGACTAGTCTATAAAGCGAGTCCAGGACAGCCAAGGCGACACAGAGAAATGAAGGAGAGATAAACCTGTTCTTTAGGATCCCAAGTGCGGGATTGGAATGGCCTCATGAGAGAACAGGTGAGGTTAATCCACTAGAAGAGCAACATCTCGTCCAGGAGCTTAATTGTTGCCAGCTGAAAAGATCCCGTGAACGGACTCTTGGAGGAGATACATAAATGATCCCAGAACTGGAGACGGGGCTTTTTTGGAGACTTAGGATAGTTTTGGCTGTTCATTGCTGCTCTTTGAGACGCTCCTAGAGAGAACCGCTTGAGGGAAGGCTTCAGGGCTCCGGCTCCTGCTGAGGTTCTGGGTTCTGGTTACCCCAGGTTCTAGCAGAAGAAATCCTGCAGATTGTGCCAGGAGAATCGTTCCTCAGAACTGATATCCTTATGGTTTTGTTATTGTGTCCATTAATCCTCATTTCCTGTCGTTTTGGTTAGTTGGGTTATAAGTGACATATGCTCGGTCACTAAGTTGTTAATAAAATATATTGGTTAAGAAAATTGAGCCTACAGAGAAACCCTGCCTCAAAAAAATAAATTAAAAACAAAACAAAACAAACAAAAAGGCACCATTAGCACGTCAATTTCCGGATACCAAACATTTCTCATCTTTACTAGGGGTTGTCTTGAAGACTTCCTGGTTTGCCAGGTCTGTCTCAGGACTAAATTATGCAAAGGCTCTGAGGACCCTTCAAAAGAACAACCCCATAAAAATCTCAGATAATAATCATTGACAAAAGGCTACATTAATGCTTAGGTGCCATCACTCCATATTCATGCCACATTTAATGACTCTGCTAAAATTCTGCTACATGAGACCCTGGGTTCAAATCCCTAGCACAAAGGAAGACGGTAGTGATGATTAACTTCAGCTATCAACTTGATACAAGGTAGAATCATCTGACAGCTTCTCTGCATTGGGTTGACCTGAGGACGTGTCTGTGGGAAATGATCTTAAGTCAATTGACGTGGAACAAACCGGCCCACTGTGGGTGGCACTACTCCCTAGGCAGGGGATCCGTAACTAAGAGTGGAGAAAATGAGCTGAGAACAATCAAGCACGCATCCATGTCTCTCTGCTTTTGACTTTGTGTGCAATGTGACCAGCCACTGTGATTCTGTGCCATGGTAGACTGTGACCTGGAATTGTAAGCTGAAGCAAATTGCATTCTTTAAGTTGTTTTGGTCAAGGTTTTTTTTTTTTTTTTAAAATCACAGCAACATACACGAAACTGGAAGAATTAGTTACTTGTCCCATTATTGTGTCCTAATACTTGACTTAAGAAAGATTAATTTTGGTGCATAGTTTCAGAGAGTTCGGGGCCATCCTAGCCAGGAAGGTGTGGAGGTGGCAGTGGTTCCATCTTTCCATTGTAACCGGACCATGCAGCGGCTGCCCCTCTCCTCTTGGTACTTTAGTCAGCTATGGAAATTACATCCCCCAAACCCTGCTCCCAGTGATCTACTTCCTTCAGCTAGGCTCCACATCCTCAGGGTCCTCAGCTTTGCCCCCCCCCACACACACACCCTGTGCCGCCTTCCCCCCCCCAACCACCACAGACAGTGCCATCTGCTGGGGAGCAATTACTCAAACAAAGGAGCCCAGCTTAGGGAGAGATAACAGACCAAAACCATGACAAATATAAAATAGAATGATAGATAGCTCTAGGGATTTAGATGGTCGAAGTAGTCAGTTTTCTTGTGGGTGTGAAAAAAATATGTCTGACCAAAAGTCTCATGGGATTGTACTGCTTATTTTTTTTTTTTTAACTGTCAATGGGACACAACCAAGAATCACCAGGTAAGAGGCTCAATAAGGGATGACCTACATTGGGTTGGCTTGTGTGGGCATGTCTGTGTACATACCTTGAGTGTACTAATTGAGGTGAGAGGACCTGCCCACTGTGGGCGGCACCATTCCCTAGGCAGGGGGTCTGCCTTATGTAGGAAAGCTAGCCAAGCCCAAACTAACCTGAGAAGCAGCTAACAGCATCCTCCTCTGTGGCTCCTGCTGTACCTCTTTGGTGGTGAGTTCATTCCTTGTTCCGATGCTCTGTGGAATACCAAACGGGCCCGTCTTCGAGGTTCCTGCATTGAGATCCTACCTTGACTTCCTTCAGTGACTTACTGTGACTTGGCATTGTGAGCTAAAATAAGCCTTCTCCTCCCCCACCAGGGACTGCTCCAATGAGGGGTAGGAAAAGCAACATTCCCGAGGCTGGAGAGAGATGGCTCAGAAGTTAAGGTCTCTTACAGTGTTTACTCAAGACCTGTTCCCAGCACCCGTAGCAGGCAGCTCACAATTGCTTATAACTCTAGCTCTAGGGCAATTGACACCTCCCTCTGGCTTCTGCCAGCACCCATGCCAGTGGGTCTCAATATGTGGGTTACAGCCTCTTTAGGAGGGGCTCAGAGGACCCTTTCACAGGGGTTACTTAAGGTCACTGGAAAACACAGAGATTTACATTACAATTCATAACAGTAGCAACATTACAGTTATGAAGTAGCAATGGAAATAATTTTATGGTGGTGAGGGGAGGTCAGCACAACATGAGGAGCTGTATTCAAGGGTCGCAGCATCTGGAAGGTTGAGAACCACTCATCTGTACTCACGTATACACACACACACACACACACATACACACACACACACACACACACGCATTGAAAATAAAAATTAAAATTTTTGTTTTTAACATTTTTTTGGCTTTTTAGAGGCTGTTGAAGTCACATGGGTTGTCATGAGGACAGAACATAGGAGACACTTTTGCCTCCGCAGTGGTGCCCTGGTCTTGGTCTGGCTTGAGTGGGTTGCCTGTGCGGACAGCACAGGGTAGAGAGGAGAGGACTGAAGGTGCCATCCAGGGGGACATCGCCAGTCCAGGATCCTGGTTTGGAGTGACTTTCAGGTCCTCCTCTGGTCTGACCTAGAATTCTCCCCGGCTGGCTCAGTGAGTGATGATTACAAATGACCGCAGCTTGTTCAATAGTGACTTAAGTAAATTGGGAATTTATTGGCTCAACGGCTGGGAAGTTGAAGGGCGTGGCTGTGTCCCGAGACAGAAATCGTGTCACTGGGTTTCTTTTTCTCCAGCTTTCATCTCTGCTGCCCGTTTCCCCAGTGTGTGTAGACGCCTCTGGTGGGGAAGCTTTCTCCATGAATTAACGCTCCACGCAGAACAAGGAATATCCTCCCTGGATGCAACGTATCAGATATGTGCTGGTGCTAGGACCCCAGGGCAGGGAGCATGCTCCGTGAGCGTTCCCACTGAGAGATAACCCCAGCTCCTCACTGAGGGATTCCAGGCAGGTGATCTATATTCACAGCCCTTGCCTTTATTTTCTTTACATTCAAACAATTGTGTCTGTAGGTGTGCATGTGTATGTATGCATGTGTCCATGTGTGTTCCTGCATGCATGCATGCGTGTGTGTGCATGTGTGTGTATGCATGTGTGTGTGTGCATGTGTGTGTGTGTGCATTCATGCATATGTGAGTGTGTATGCATATCTCAATTACATATGGAGGTCAGAGGACAGCTCGCAGGGGTCAGTTCTCTCCTACAATGTGGCCCCTGAGAACCAAACTTGGGTCATCAGGCTTGGCAGCAAGTACCTTTAACTTCTGAGCCATTTCCCCAACCTCTGCCAGAGGTTACAGGCATCTACTGCTCTGCCTGGCTTGAGCTGGACACTTTAAGTGGACAGGAGTATGAGTAAGGCCTTTGATTGATTGATTGATTGATTTTCTATTTTACTGAGGGGGATTATTCTCTCCTTTTGCCACATGAGGCCCAGGGGTCTCAGGGATCAAACTTAGGTCTTCAGGCTTTGGTGACAAGCCCCGTTACCCACTGAACCATCTCACCAGCCCAACAAAGCCTTTAAAAAGAGTACTTTTGAGTACAGGCCAAAGAACAGTGGTGCTTGGCACTTCCTCTGAACTGAAACCCTGGAGAGGCAGGGGTGACAATGGTTCAGTGGTTCAGATAGCTTCTGGGTGTCAACAGGCTCTCGATGTTCTCTGTGCTTTGTCCTGTTGTCATCGGGACATCTTTAACAATGCAAATGTGTTCCCAGGACCACAAGTGTTTCTTGAGATAAAAAATGGTCCTCACCTTTGACCGTACACATCTGCCCATCTTCCCTGCTTTCTGGCTCCATTGATCTTTGTCTTGTTTTTAAAAGATGTGACCTCAGGACCTTTGCACATCCTGATCCCTTTAGCTCAAACCCATTTCTCTGTTTTGGTCCCAGAATGCTAATATTCCTCACTTCCCCACCTGCACAGGACATTTCCTGGTACGTAGTTGTACACTCTCATATCTCAGGAACGTGAGCTTTCTGGAACTGCATGTGTTCACCCTAACTGTAGAACACTCAAATAAAAAGGGTGTCGAATGAATGAAGGAATGTTCTGTCTGCCCAGAAAAGCTGAAGCCAGCTGAGGAAGCCTCCAAGACTCCCATGTAAATAGTTAGGTGTGAGCTGATGAGTCCGCAGGTGGGTCCTGTCCACCTGAGTTGTAGCTGAGTCATCGCCGAGGACGGGGCCTGGTATGCCATGGCTGTGGTGCCTGGTGGGTGTGGAACCTCCTAGCCACAGGCCGGGGTTGCAAAGATTGTGTCCCTCTGCAGCTAGACAGACTGGGAATGGGAGACTCTAAGGCTAAAGAGATGTTTCAGACTGGAAAATCGTATCACGAGCTTGCTACTGGCCCTGGGACAAGGCAGGGCTGAGTTCTGAGAAGCCGATGGGCCAAGCACGGCCAAAGCAGGCGGAGAAAGCCATTCTTGGAAAGTGGAGACCCCCAGAGGAAGAGTGCTGTGGGTCTCTGTGCCACAGGCCAGCCTGATATGACTCTGGCATTCAGCTCCAGTGATGAAAAGACCGAGGCTGGGGGTTCTGGCCACTTCACTGTGTGGACAGGTTGTGAAGTCCGGAGGAGGGGTAACCTATCTTCCACATGCAGAGGGAAGCCAAAATGCCTGCCCAGGTGTCCTGGCTTGTGGCCTGGCCTCTTGTTTGCTTTCTGCCAGGTCTCTGTTGCTTCTTCCAGATGGGAAAATCCACGTAGCAGCCATTCTTGGCTCTGGATGGGATGGCAGAGTGGTGGGCGTGTCCTGGCACAACTGTGTGTGCTAAGTGTTTTCCCAATCCATCATGGCTGTCGTTATCATCATCAAGATCATGATCATGATCATGATCATCATCAGCAGCAGCATCACCTCCACCACCACCACCATCACCACCACTATCACCACCATCACCACCACCACCATCACCACCACCACCACCATCACCAACATCACCACCACTACCACCATCACCAACATCACCACCACCATCACCACCATCACCACCACCACCACCATCACCACCACCACCACCATCACCACCACCACCATCATCACCATCACCACCACCATCACTACCATCACCACCATCACCACTACCATCACCACCACCACCATCACCACCACCACCACCATCACCACCACCACCACCACCATCACCAACATCACCACCACCATCACCACCACCACCATCACCACCACCACCACCATCACCAACATCACCACCACCATCACCACTACCATCACTACCACACTATCATCACCACTACTACCATCACCACCATCACTACCACCACCACCATCACTACCATCATCACCACCATCACTACCACCATCACCACCATCACTACCACCACCACCATCACCACCATCACCACCATCACCATCACCACCATCACCACCATCACTACCACCACCACCACCACAGGGTCTCCTGCAGCCCAGGCTGTCATCCAAAGCATTACCTAGCACAGGATGACCTTACATTCCTGATCCTCCTGCCTCCACTTCCCCAGTGTTAGAATTATAGGCAGGTACCACCATCCCCAGATTACACATGCTGGGGATTGAACCCAGGGCTCCGTACATGTCTGGCAAGTGCTCCACCAGCCAAGCCACATCCCTTGCTGAAGACTCCAGACTGACTCACTACATAGTCCTTGATAACCTCAAACTTTCACCCCCTGATCCTGCCCCAGTCTCTCAAGGGTTGGGATTGCAGGCACACGCTTTCTTACCCCTGTATCTTTTCCTTCTTTGTACCTTTGGGTGGGATAGATTTTTTTTTTCAAGACAGGGTCTGTCTGTGTAGCCTTGGCTGTCCTGGACTAGCTTTGTAGACCAGGCTGACCCTTGAACTCACAGCGATCTGCCTGCCTCTGCCTCCCGAGTGCTGGCGTTAAAGGAATGCGCCACCACGCCCAGCTGGGTGGGATAGATTTAAGAGCAGTTCTGTCCTCCGATCCCTGTGAATTGGCTTTGTCACTTTAATTCGGGAGGGGGGAATTATTTTAAAAATAATTTTGAACTTTCCATGACACCCATTGCAAAAAATACTCCAAAGGAACTGTTTTGTGAAGTTCTGTTTGACTGTTTTGAGATAGGGTCTCACTCTGTCGCTCAGGTTTGTCTGGAACTTATCGCAATCCTCCTGCCTCTGCCTTCTGATTGCTGGGACTGAAGGTATGTACCTCCACAGCAGCTCTCTGTCATTTTTCTTTTAATCTAGATTTTCTGAGCATGGTGGTACATGCCTTCAGGACTAGGGAGACAGAAGCAGGTAGATCTTTATGAGTTTGAGGCCAGCTAGGGCTACATACACACTTACTTTCTCTAAACACACACACACACACACACACACACACACACACACACACACACACACACACACACACACACACAATCTCTCTCTCACACGCACACACACTCTTTTATTAGTTCACGATGATATGTTCAATTTCTTTTTTTTTTTTCTTTTTAAAGATTTATTTATTTGTTACATATATAGTGTTTGCTTGCATACCAGAAGAGGGCACCAGATCTCTTTATAGTTGTGAGCCACCCTGTGGTTGCTGGGAACTGAACTCAGGACCTCTGGAAGAGCAGCCAGCGCTCTTAACCTCTGAGCCATCTCGCCAGCCCTGCTATGTTCGGTTTCAACCCAGGAACACACATCTAGATTCAAAGAGGGACACAGGGCCGCATGCTTATCTAAACGTGGAGGAGATGGAGCGAAGGGAGACCATAGGCAGAGAGCGGCCACTGTGGTCTCAACTGAAGCGAGCTGCTTCTTTCTTAATCAAGTGCTCTCTAGGTTATTCGTTGAGGCTTTAACTTAGCCTCTCAAAACAATCAAATAGAACTTCACAAAACAGTTCCTTTGGATTATGATTTGCCGGCCTGGCTTGGCCATGGCTTTCTTCGGTGGAGGGACATGCTTTGGTGGAGGGACCATCCTCCCTCCATGGTCTCTGGTGATGTCTGTGTATTTTATTTTATTTCTCAGGGGCCAACTACTTTCCCAAGGGGACTGCATCATTTGATTCTCATCAGCCTGTGGGCTCATCGTGGTGTATGATCTGGGCTGCTTTGCACCATAGACTCCTCTCATGTGGCCTGAGGATGTCTCAGTGGTGCTCCCCTCCCTCGCCCCCCCCCCGCCACACCTTCCACTCCAGCCTTTTACACTACTTTTAAATCTATTGCTCTTAATTTTACTTTTATTACTATTGGGAATAGGTGAGTCACGGTGTGTGTGTATGGGGGCGGTGGGTAAGAGGACAACTTAGTAGAGTTGGTTTTCTCCTTTTATTTTATTTTTTAAAACATTTTTTGTTTGTTTGTTCTTGAATCGTGAGCTCACTATGTGGCCCAGACTGGACTTGAACTCAAGATCCTGTGCTTCAGCCTCCAGAGAGCTGGCATTGTAGGTGTGTATTACCATGCCTGTCAATCATTTTTTAAACATTTTAATATATGTATACACATCTAATCATGACTAATATTTTTGTCCTGGACAACCAATTATCTTTTTAAAAAACACTCTACATCCTTTGTTCTTTGGTGAGAATGGAATTAAAGAATCAAACACTCTACTGTCCAGCCATGCCTAGCCCCTCTTTGGGGGACTCTAGGCAGGTGCTCTACCACTGAGCCACACCCCAACCCCTCACTGGGGGATTCTAGGCAGGTGCTCTACTACTGAGCCACACCCCAACCCCTCACTGGGGGATTCTAGGCAGGTGCTCTACCACTGAGCCACACCCCAACCCCTCACTGGGGGATTCTAGGCAGGTGCTCTACCACTGAGCCACACCCCAGCCCCTCACTGTGGGATTCTAGGCAGGGACTCTACCACTGAGGCACACCCCCAGCCCCTCACTGGGGGATTCTAGGCAGGTGCTCTACCACTGAGCCACACCCCAGCCCCTCACTGGGGGATTCTAGGCAGGTGCTCTATCACTGAGCCACACCCCCAGCCCCTCACTGGGGGATTCTAGGCAGGTGCTCTACCACTGAGCCACACCCCAGCCCCTCACTGGGGGATTCAAGGCAGGTGCTCTACCACTGAGCCATATCTACTCTTCATTTAATTAATACTTTTTTGTCTCAAAGGACATCCATGGTCAGGGTGGCTCTCTAGAGCTTGATGGCCAGCTAGCTTAGCCATTCTAGAAAGCTCCAGGCCAGAGAGAGACCCTGACTCAAAAAAAACCACAAGGTTTATGGCATCTAGATAACAGTATATAAGGTTATCTTCTGGTCTCTGTATGTGCACACCTGCTCCTGCACATGTATGAACACACATGCACATACACGTCTACACACAAAAACAGCAGGGCTTCAGGCCAGGGAGTTGAGATCCCTCTCTCCCTCCCTCTCTCCCTCTCTCCCTCCTCTTATTTTCTCTCTCTCCTTTCCTGTAATCTTGCCCTTTCTGCCTTCTTTCATGGAATAACACAACAAGAAAGCTCTCACCAGATGTGGGGCAGACGCCGGCATGATGGCCTCAGATCTTTAATCTCCTCAAACTCAGAGCCAAACACATTTCTATTCATTATAAATTACTCAGTCTGTGGCGTTCTGTTATAGTAACAGCAAATGGCCTAAGACAGGATTGTTGTTGTTGTTGTTGTTGGCTTTTGTGAACAACACCGTTATGATTATTCATCTATTCATATATATTTTTTCTTGGGCACCTCATTGTGGCGTTGCCGTGTCCGAGGGCAGTTAGTGAGGCACTGAGCTGCCATAGTGTGTTGCAGCTCTCATGCCCCCACAAACTCCATGGGAAGGCTCCGGTCTTTCCCTGTCTTATGTAACGCTTGTTACTGTGTGTTGTTCCAAGCAGAGTCGGAGGCATATCCGTGTGGTTTCGGTTTGTGAGTCTCTGATGATCGATGGCACATTACCATGTCTTCTGTGTGCCCGGGGAACCAGGTGTCTGTCATCTGTCTGTCTCACTTGCAGGATCTACATTTGCAGCTTTTACCGCTTAAAGCCAGGTTTGGTTGCTGTTTTATTCTTGTGGATTTCTGCATCCTGGACTCTTGGCAGATACAGGGTTGTCAAGTATTGCCTTCCACTCTGCAGGGTGTTTCCTTACCTTCTTGATTTTGTATTTGAAGTCCAGAGGCTTCTTCCCTCTCCCCCTCCCCCCACCCCCTGCTCCTATATCAGGGACTTCATATGCTCCAAGTTCTCATCCTCCTGCCTCAGCACCTGGTCAGCTGGGACAGTAGGCACGTGCCACCGTGCCTGGCTTCCTCCCTTCGCAGCCATCCATTTCACTTAAGGCTCTGCCTCCTCGCCATCCCACAAGCTCTCAACTGCCATGTTTTGTCTTCATTCATCTCACAGCATTTCTAATTTGTCTCGTGATGTCTTCTTCCAAGAGTGGTCATTTAGGATTGCGCTGTTCCCTTTCCACATGCTTGTAAATTCTGCGAATATCCTCTGTTATTAATTTCTAATTTCATGCCATTTCAGAAAACATATTTGGTACGATTTCATTCTTTTCAAACTTACTGGGCCTCATTTTATGGCCTACCATATAATTTACACTGGGGAATGCGCCGTGCACATTTGGGAGGAATGTTCTACCCTGCTGTTGACGGGCAGAATGTTCTAGAAATATTTGTGAGGACCAGTTTGGTATGTGTCCCATTTCCCCATTGATCGCATGTCTCGTTGCTATTGTTGCTGTTATTTGATTTTCTTTGCACATTTAGTTTGTGTGTGTGAGGCGAATGCATGCCATGTGTGGCATGCAGAGAGCAACCATCGGGAGTTAGCGTTCTCTCTCCTTCCACCATGTGGGTCCCAGGGATCAAATTCAGTTCATGAGCCTTGGTGACAAGCTTCTTTATGCACTGACCTATCTTGCCAGCCAGCCAGCCCCCACCCCACTTGTGCTTTTAAATCCATTTTTTTTTTTTTACCAATGTGTGCTTTGTTTTGCTGAAAAAAATTTTAATAGAATTTCACTCTAACCCAATCTGACCTCATACTCCCAGCAATCGTCCCACCTCAGCTCCCCCAGGTACTGGGCTTGCTATAAGGTAAAGAAAGAAAACACACCTCCAGGGTTCACGAAGCACTTAAGCTCTGCCTTGTTTGTCTGCTAAGTCGGGGTCTCAGACGGTAGCCCAGGATATGCTTGAACTGGCAACAATCCTCCTGCCTCAGCCTCCCCAGTGTTAGGCTACAGGCCTGGGCCCGTATGCTGGCTTTCTCCCTTACATTGATACCCAGTGTTAGAAAACTATTAGTTTTGGATTCATTCTTCAATAATTTCACGCATGCGTGTAATGTGGTTTGATAAGGTCCTGCTACCCTTCCTCACCTTCTCACTCTTTTTTCTTCCAACAGCGCCCCTCTTTCCTTCTTTCTTTCCTTCTTTCTTTCTTTCTTTCCTTTCTTTCTTTCTTTCTTTCTTTCTTTCCTTCTTTCTAGATTATATAAGGTTTATTAAATGAGCATGGGGAGAGAAGGAAAGGGAGTAGGGGTACCTTAGAGGGAGGGAGGGAGGGAGGAAGAGAGAGAGAGAGAGAGAGAGAGGAAGAGGAAGAGCCCCTCTTTATTTCTTAATGACCCACTGAGTTTAATTCTGGTTCCTTTCATCTGCACTGGCAACTTTCCGAGGTCTACACCACTGAAGAAAAATGCCCGCGCCTCCAGCAGCCGCCCACTGCCAGTCACTGCTGGGCCAGAGTGTGGCTTCTCCCTGCACACAGCCTCCTGCGCTCTGTGTGTTTATTCAGGTCACTGCAACTTCTTATTGTTCTTCTCTCATTTAGCTTTACTGTTTGTCTGATTCTCCATTGGGAGACTTTTCTTTTTCCTTTTCTTTTCTTTTCTTTTCTTTTCTTTTCTTTTCTTTTCTTCTCCTTCTCCTTCTCCTTCTCCTTCTCCTTCTCCTTCTCCTTCTCCTTCTCCTTCTTCTTCTTCTTCTTCTTCTGAGACAGGGTTTCTCTGTGTAGCCTTGGCTGTCCTGGTCACACTTTGTAGACCAGGCTGGCCTTGAACTCACAGCGATCTGCCTGCCTCTGCCTCCCGAATGCTGGGTCACAGAGGTTTTTTGTTTTGTTTTGTTCTTTTGTTTGTTTTTAATCACATTTACTTATTTATTTGTGTGCGCATGTAACATGGCGTGTGCGCAGAGGTCAGAGGGCATCTTGCGGGAATCTGGTTCTCTCCTTCTACCACGTGGGTCCCAGCGACAATTCCCAAGTTGTCAGGGGACTCAGGGAGAGGCTTGGGGACAAGCTCCCTTTCCCACTGTGTCATCTCTCTGGCCTATGAGGTTTTCATATCTGGGAGGGGGGAGAGTGGGGGGCTCCTGAGAGTTTCTTTGTTTCTCTTGCTGAGCATTTCATTGACCAATCATTTGTGCTGAGTTCTTCTTAGGATTTCAGTCTCTTTACCAAAAGGCTCTCTCTCTCTCTCTCTCTCTCTCTCTCTCTCTCTCTCTCTCTCTCTCTCTCTCACATACACACACACACACACACACACACACACACCTTTTTTGAGTCAGGGCCTTACTACTGGCTGGCCTGGAACTCACTGTGTAGACCAGGCTGGCCCTAAACTCACAGAGATCTGCCTGCTTCTGGAGTGCTGGGATTAAGGTGTGCACTGTCTGGCTCTTTCATCTTTTGAGACAGTTTCATTGTATGGTTTAGAATGGTCTTGAATTTTACTATATAGCCTGGCTGGGCTTAAAGTTGTGTCACAGCAGTGAGAAACTACTACACTACCTCAAGCTCCATAGTAAGGGCTGGCCTGGCCACATGAGACCTGGTCTGAAAACAAAACAACAAAAATCAGTTTTCATTTCCTAAAGTACTGCTGACCGATGGGAATATAAGTTACTATGAGCCAGATATTACACTTTATTCAGAGTGTATATACATATAAATATATAAATATATATATATATATGCATGCATGCATACATACATACATACATATATGTGCATATGTTTTTAAATTATAAGGGCCTGTGAGATGGTTTAGTTGATAAAGGTGCTTTCCACCAGCACTGGTAACTTGAGTTTGATACACAGGACCCGCAGGTTAGAAAGAGAGAGCTGACTCTTGCAAGTTGTCCTCTGACTTCACACATGTGTGGCACATGCCCAGACATACATTCAGACATACATACATACATACATACACATACACAGATAAGTAAATCAATTTTAAAAACTTAAATAAAATATATTTTAAAAAACTTAAATAGGGTTTGGAGAGATGGCTCAGCGATTAAGAGCACTGCCTGCTCTTCCGGAGGTCCTGAGTTCAATTCCCACCAACCACGTGGTGATTCACAACCACCTATAATGAAATCTGAGGCCCTCCTTGGGCCTGCAGGTGTACATGCAGGCAGAGCACTGTATACATAATAAATAAATAAATAAATCTTTTTTTTAAAAAAAAACTTAAATAAACTAAAAATGAAAGGTGTGCTGAGCTGGCAGATGGCTCAGTGGGTGAGAATACTCGCTGCTGAAGCTTGAAGTCCTGAGTTCAAATCCCTTTCAGTCGCATAAAAAGTCTGGTACAATCTTGTGTAACCCCAGTGTTTCTGGGGCAGCGACAGAAGGCTCCCCGGGGCTTGCTGGCCTCCTGTCTGGTTCGAGGTTTAATGAGAGACCCTGCCTCAAAGGAATAGAGCAGCGAGTGATGGAACAGGACATACGATACCTTTCTCAAGACGCACTTGTGCACATACAGCACACACGTGTGTACACACACATATGGAAAAAGAAGGTGTGGCAGCATGGAGGGAAGACATAAGGAAAACTGTTCGCTTGATGCTCAGCTCATTTATCCTAAAAGCTTTAAGCAACTGGAATAAGTCAGGAGCACGATGTGAGATTTGTTTAAATTTGTTTTGTCTTGTGGGAACGGGGAGTCTTCTGAGAGAGGGTCTTATATGCAACCTAGGTTAACCTGAAAAAGAATCTTACTGCCTCAGCCTCTAGGATGTGTGCCATCATGTTCCATGTCGAGTTAAACCTCATAACAGCTAAACACAGTTGAAGTATTTCTGATACCAGGGTAATTTTTGAATAGAGACAAATTCTAACCACGAACTGGATGCCAAACATTGAAGTTCAGGAGCACACATATTTAAAAAAAAAAAAAAACACAGGCCGAGTGTGTGGGAAGCAGAGGCAGGTGGATCGCTGTGAATTGGAGGCCATCCTGGTCTACAAAGTGAGTCCAGGACAGGCAAAGCTAACTCAGGGAGACCCTGTCTTGAAAAAACAAACAAACAAAAAAAACCAAAATAAAACAACAACAACAACAACAGCAACAAAAATCCACATCCTTCTAATTTTGTACTTATTCTTTTCCATTTCTGATTTGACAGGGTCTCACCATGTAGCTCTCTGGCTGTCCTGGAACTTGAGATTATATAGACCAGGCTGGCCTTGAACTCACAGAGTTAGGCGTCCTGAACACTGGGATAAAAAGTTATGCTATCATGCCCAGCTCATTTCCAACTCCTTATGCTGAATACACACTAGAACAATATTTTGGATATAATAGGTTAGATATTCTAAGTCAATTTCACTCTAATTATTTTTTAGGATATTGGATGGAGATTGAACATAGGACCCCAAAGCGTGCTGAGCGGGCACCGTGTCATTCAGCGCTAACTTCGGCCCTTCTTTTTACATCTTAATGTGCACATCGAATGTTTGTTTTCACTTATTGCTTTTTTTCTGTTTATTATTAGTGTGAGTGTGTGTGTGTGTGTCTGTGTGTGTGTGTGTGTGTGTGTGTGTATGCCATGGCATACTTGTGGTGGTCAGAGGACAAGTTTGGGGAGTTGGTTCTCTCTTTCCATTGTGGGTTCCAGGTATGGACTCAGACCCCCAAGTTTGCTTTTTACCTACTAAGTCTCTTTATTGTCCCTAAAAGTTTACAATGATACAATTGAGTCAGACAAAATGGCTTATGCCTGCAAGCGCAATACTTCAGGGGCTGAGGCAGAAGGATAGCCATGAGTTAGAATCTATCTTGAGACTCTATAATGATGGTGGGCCATCCTGGAATCTGTGTGTGTGTGTGTGTGTGTGTGTGTGTGTGTGTGTGTGTGTGTGTGTGTTTGCACATGTGCATGCATTCACACATGTGAGTGCCATGCCACACATGTGGAGGCCAGAGGAAAACTCCCTTTACTATGTGAGTTCCAGGGTCTGAACTCAGATCGCCAGCCTTGGTAGCAAGCACCTTTATCCACTGAGCCAACTCTTCCACCCTAATTTATAGTTTAAAAACTTGTATTATTATTACTATAACTACAGTTGTAAAATTTATGAGCATACAACTTTAAGTGTCTAATTAGTACTTTTGTGGTGCTGGGATTGGGATGTGAGGCCATGTGCGTGAGAGACAAGAGCTCTACCATTGAGCCACGCCCCCTCATGCTCCTCACTGGGGGATTCTAGGCAGGAGCTCTCCCATTGACCCACATTCGTGGCTGTAGTCAATTAATCCTTTTGTCACATTTTGTCTCAAATTACTTTCATAGTTTAAAAAAAAACCCAGCTTGTTGTCTAAAAATTTTAGCCATGGATTATATGAATAAACGAACACATGTGGGGCTTGGTTGGAGATTTAACTAAGTAGCAGAGAGCTTGCCTAGCAAGCACAAGGCCCTGGGTTCAGTTCTCAGCTCTGAAAAACACAGACGCATGTATTCGTCTTTGATATCTGTCAAAAAATGCCTAGATTAATTTGGAAAAAAATAGTTTATGCCACAAGAGGAAGAGAACCATGGGTCTAGTGATTGCCTGTCCTTAGCTAGTGCATCTGGACAGGCTGTAGAGCATTACAAAGAATTCTTGAGCTCTTTACTGCCTCTCAGGATTTTCTCGCATTTAGGAAGGAATTGCTAGATATCCAATGATCAAAGGCACAAGACGTCCTGGGATTTAGGTTTCTCACCGACACCACATAACAGATGAAAATATTAAACTTAGCACCCCAAGGAAAAGAAAAGTTTATTTAGATCTTAGATATACTGGCTTAACATTTAATATTGAAATTGAATATTTTTCTTAATACAACAAACATTGTTTTGCACATTTTTCCCGAGATGAATCAGTCTGTGCAAGGTTTTAATCATGCCCAGGCGAGTTCTGTAAGGCGGTTACAGAGCTTAAAAGAAAAAAAGCTGAAGAATCCTTTGTTGATGTTGACAAATCTAAGATTGGCTCTTGATTGATGCGACGTTACTTTAAATTCAATATCGGTGAGTCGGCACAAGAATGAACAACGTCATTTCACTTGGACAGCAGTAATTGAGACTGATGATTCCTAGACCAAATCAACTATTCTATAAAAAAATGTGCTGGTGGGCCAGTGAGATGGTTCTGCTGCTCAGTAAAGGCACTCGCCGCCAAGCTTGAGGATCTGAGTTCGAGCCCCTGGTCTGGCATGGTGGAAGAAGAGATCCAACTCTTGAAAGTTGCCCTTTGACCCCTACACAAGTACACCCACCCACCCAAATAAATATATTATGCTGAAAAATTAATTAATTGATGTTTGATACTTTGAGTCTTGTGTTTTATTGACAAGTTTGTGGTGACTCAATTGGAGGTGTTTCCCCCCCTTGAGTAAAACATTATTTTATATTTTCCTCATAGTCTTCCAACACAAGTCCCGTAACTAAAATTAATTTTTTTCTTGACCTCAAAATTATTTTCTTTAAAAAAAAAAGGTTATGAGGCTGGACATATGTATTGGCATTAGCTGCTCTTGCAAAGGACCCAGGTTCAGTTTCTAGCACCAATACGATGGTTCATGGTCAACTGACCCCTTCTTTTGATGCTGCGGGCACCAGGCAGACACATGACGCACAGACATACAATGTAAGCAAAACACTCATAGGTGTAGTAGATCACACCTGTCAACCTAGCACTTGGGAGTGGGATGCAGGTAGATTTCTGTAAATTAGAAGCCAGAGTGTGATGTTGTCTCAACAAAACAAAACAAATTTCATGTTAGAAATTAAAGGTAGGGTGGAGAGTTGGCTCAGTGGTTAAATTCTTCAAGATGTCCTGAGTTAAATTCCTAGCATCAACATGGTGTCTCACAATCATCTATAAAGGAATCTGATGCCCTCTTCTGTCTGCTGCTCTCTTCTGTCACACAGGCATGCATGCAAATAGAGCACTCATAAACATAAAATACATAAATAAATATTTATCTGGTGATGGTGGCGCATGCCTTTAATCTCCACACTCAGGAGGCAGAGGCAGATGGACCTCTGTGAGTTCAAGGCCAGCCTGGTCTGCTGAGTGAGTTCCAGGACAGCCAAGGCTACACAGAGAAACCCTCTCTCAAAACACAAGAAAGAAAGAAAGAAAGAAAGAAAGAAAGAAAGAAAGAAAGAAAGAAAGAAAGGAAGGAAGAAAGAGAGGGGCAGTTAAAGGTTGTGTATGGGATGCATACCTTTAATATCAACACTTGGGAGGCAGATGCTGTCCAATCTCTGTGAGTTTGATGCCTGCTTAGTCCACAAAACAAATTTCAGGGCAGGAATGACTATAGAGTGAGACTCTGTCTCAAAACAAAAGAAACAAGCAACTATCTGAACTGAAATATGTTTCAGCTGGCAAAAACCAAGCCCCTGCACGAGGTGGTTCGTCTTCTAGTGGATAAACATCACCTGTTCTCTCACCAGTCTGTTCCCCATCCCACACTTGGGATCAAAACAAAAACATGGGCACATCCACTACATATCCCCCTTTCTATTAAAAAATAAACTATGTACAATAAAAATAATTATGAGGATTATCCAGTAAAAGTTACACTTACAAGGACCAGTTCATTTGTATTTGACAATCTTGGAGAAATTATTCCACTGTCTATGCTACCCTCCTGAGTCTTATCCTAGTGCCCAAGTTTTCCTAGATCGCTTTACTACAATTTACATTTATCAACCTCCAAACACGTTTTTAGTTCTTAAACTAACACTTATATACTATGGCTATCAGGGACTTAAGAAGGAAATATTATCTAATATGAAGGAAGTACAGGCAAGCAACTTCTAAAAGTATAGACAGGACAGAGAGAGTTGACTGTCTGGACAGTCACAGGTTTTTCTCCATCATCGGGGCATCCAGTCTTTAGCCTGCCAGCCCAGAATATCTGACAGTCTGTTCGGTGAAGCAGAAAATCTGAAGGACTGGCCCACCTAGTCTGCAAAGCCAGACAGCCCATTTCTCAGTGTCATGCTTGGTCACAGTTTGGACAGTCAGTCTTCTATCAGCAGTAGAGATAAGAACAGTTCCTTGGTCAGGTGGCCATTTCCACTACACTTATTTCCTTGATGCCCACCATCTTCATTGAAGTAGATTGGAGGTGCTGCCAGGCAGATGTGTCTCTGTCACAAAAGCCCTTTGTTATTAAATGAAATAATCTGTAGATCTCTGATGTGTTTGAAGGCCATCTATCTATTTACTATAGTGCATAATCATCTCTCTCTCTCTCTCTCTCTCTCTCTCTCTCTCTCTCTCTCTCTGTCTCTGTCTCTCTGTCTCTCTCTCTGTCTCTCTCTCTCTTTCTCTCTCGACTTATCTATCTCAATGTATCTAAATAGACAAGCATTGCTTGTTTTTAACTATGCACTATCTAATTAACCTTGAAAGCATATACAAGAAACTAAATAAAGCTTCTTCTGTAATTAACTAAACTAGTATCTAACAAGACTACAGATAAGATTTATAGGCGACTAACTACTAACTTGTACCTCCAACCATCCTGAACTGTTTGTAATAGTTAGCTCTCATAAGACTGGAACTTTACATAACATTTTTAAATGAGTTGCATATGTACAGTATATTACATTGGCTGAACAAAATCTACCAATCTACAATATGTGCAATACATAAAGCGAAAGCTGAACAAAATAATCTTACATTTTTATCTATCTACAATACCAATGTAAAATATTTGAGGCTAATAAATTCAGTAATCTACCTTTTATCCTATAGTTTTCTATCTTCCCCCTTTATCATTCCCCTCTTCCCTCCTTTGCCCTAACACTAGATAAGATAGAAAGATAAGAGAGAAAGAAGGATAGAGGGGAAAAAGAAAGAAATCCCTAAACGTAACCTTTCCTAACTTATAACCAACACCCCCTAGACAATAAGAAACATTGGTAACGCACCAAAAACACTCACCCTACCTATTGGGAATGGGGGTGTCTTGTTCTCAAAATTACTTTTTGCTGTCTGGGGGTAAAAACATCTTTTGGCCCTTAGAAAAATAAGGTATTGGCCAAGTGCTGGAAAAGCTAGCTATATCTGTTTCTGTCCAGTCTTTTTGGGATCGATCCTTTGGGCCAGCCCTTTTAAAGTTGATACACATGCAAATTCTTGAGGAAACAGTAGCTGAGGCAGTCTTCCAGGTTGAATCACCTGGGCTACCTGTTTTGTCTTCATTATTATCTTTTTTTTTTCTCTGAAAATAAGCAAAATTTAAAAGTATTAGTATAGGTACATTTCTACATATATATGGAATATGCAAGGTGTACAAATTATTTAAAGATAAACATCCGCCCTATTTTTGAGCAGGTGTAAGGCATTAACTTTATATGTCTGTTTGAGCTGTAATATCCATGCTGTATGAAAGAATGTCATGTCAGACCAGGTAACTCTTGAGATTCCCTTGCTGTATGGAAACATTCGTGTTCCAGGTACTAGGAGGGCTTCCCTGTTTTCCCTTCTGGTCCCACATACTTAATCCACTGTATACTTTGTCTTATTTGAGATGATTTACAAATTCCTATAAATTGTGTATTAACCTTCAGAAGTGGCCAATCTGGCTCCTAATACTTTGAAAAAGGATTGTGACATCTGCTCTTGTATCCACCAAACCTTCTATTTCAACACCATTCATTTGTACCATTAATTTAGGTCTCTGATAATTAACCATTATTTGCCAGAACACACATCTTCCAGTATTCCCAAATGCACCTGTGCCTTCTACTGGAGCAGCTTTGCCCTTGATGTAAGGAAACAGTAACAGCTGAGCAATTCTATCCCCTACATTAATTTGCATCTCCTTCTTTACATAAGCCATGATTTTAATTTCTTCCTTACAATCCCCATCTATAATACCAGGATGCACAATAAAGCCTTGAGAAGTTAATCCACTTCTTTCCAAGATTATTCCTACTGTGCTGAAGGTAAAAGACCATAAACACCAGTGGTTATTTTTATAACATCCAACCTGTGGGGACAGTGGAAGAGATTTATCTGAGGCCAGATCCAAAGCTGCGCTGCCTTCAGTAGCATGCATTAAAGCGTTGATACTTCGTTCTCATTTTCCTGCAAGG
Organism: Acomys minous; assembly: GCF_964271855.1. Classification (NCBI taxonomy): domain Eukaryota; kingdom Metazoa; phylum Chordata; class Mammalia; order Rodentia; family Muridae; genus Acomys; species Acomys minous. The sequence continues at coordinate 74,686,704 of NC_140498.1, forward strand.
TTGAAAGATGGCTCGTATTGTTTGCTGTGGGGCCTCGAGCTAACAGGCCCCTCCTTTCATTTCCAGATGTCAAGAGATTACCTCATTCATCTCTCTTGGATTGACAATCCCTCGACCAATGGTTTTCCCTTCCCACAGTGGCTACAATACCCTGGAAGTCTTGGCACATTATCACCATCATGGCCAGAAGCTCCTTGTACTCTTCTATGAGTACCATTTACTCCAAAGTTAGTGCACCTGTTATTTTGAGGTCTGGAACTTTAAACTTTACAGTTCCTTTGTAAATGGTCCAATTTACCACAATTAAAGCACTGGGTGTTTTGATCTCTGAGACCGCTAGCTCTAGCTTGTCCTATGATATTGGTCTGATGCTCCTGAGAGCCAATATTGACTATCTCTTTTACCCATTCATCTAATGGGGCTCCTCATGCTTTTAATGGTCTAATTGCTCTCTGACATTCAGTATTTGCATTCTCATACGCCATAATCAGTGTCAGTGCCTCTCTGGTCTCAGGATCTGGCATGGCTCTACCTACAACTGAACCCGATCTCTGTAAGAATTCTGTGAAGACCTCTCCAGGGCCTTGAAATACCATAGTAAACGAAGTGGTTGTTTTACCAGGCTCCTCAGCCATGTCCCAAGCTCTTAAGGCTGCAACACGACATTGTTCAATTACTACGTCTTCGGATCGGGTTTGTTGTCTTAAGTCAGCATAACGCCCTCCACCAACCAACTGATCTTTAACAACATTTATCCCCCTTGCTATATTTTGTTGTTCTATCCTCGTGGCTTCGTTTCTCCACCACGATAACCACTGTAACTGTTGAGCAGCTTCTCACACAGCTGACACCAATCCCTTCCAATCTTGGCGAATAAGTCTATGCTGGGTAGCCCCATTAATTAACATTTGTTTAACAAATAGCCTCTTTAAAATGCTTTAAATCTAGCGTATCTACTGGATGTCATGCAGCTCATCATGAGCCTCACCACCATCATTAGCAGGGAGATGTTGCACAAAGACCGGAAAAGCTGATGGTGCCTGTGTAGCCCAGAGAATTCCTCTATCTGAGCACTTGTCTCCAAAGCTCTTTTGGTCTGTCTGCTTTCCGGTTCCTCTAGAATCTTTACACCCTCTCTGGCTTCTCATTTTTCTCCACCCCCTTCCGTAAGCTGGGGCCCTGGACACCTGGTGCATGGAGCAGGGCGGGGCGGCAATTGTGGCAAACAGTGGCTCTCGGTTACCAGGTGTCTTCCCTTTACCAACGGCCGTTTTTGCTTTCCAAATGCTTCAACCTCTACCCACAGATTCTCCAATTGTACACCAACTCTGCAGACCTTTTCCAGAGCAATAGAATTTACTGATCCTTCCGGCTTCCATATCTTATCCATCTTTTTTCCAATCTTTTTAAAAAAATGTAATACAATGGCCTGGAGAGATGGCTCAGTGGTTAAGAGCACTGGCTGTTCATCCAGAGGTCCTGAGTTCGATTCCCAGCAGCAGCCACATGGTGGCTCATGACTATCTATAGCAAGATCTATAACAAGAACACTGTATAGATAATAAAATAAGTAAATCTTTAAAAAAAATGTAATACAGTAAAAAGACAAAGAGAAAAAACAAAAAAAAAAAATCCCTCTGGGTATAAAGCAGGAAAGAACTTTGCAACAGCAGCTGTGATTTTGCTGACACCCTGAAACAGCACCTTTATATCGTCAAAACCCGCGTCTTCCTCCACAGCATTAGAAGTTAAGTTACCCATTGTGCCCAAAGCACACTGGGCGCCACCTGTAGACGTCAACCTTTTCCAAACCTACTTTTTTTGGGGTTCTTTAATGCTTATACCTCCCTTCCAACCCTCCAACCCTAGATAGGAGAGAAAAGAGGTTAATGGGACCAGGAGAAGTAGACCTTTTCGGACTCAGTTGCTGGGAGCGATTCCCCTGGTGTAGTCAGCAGGATTTTAGCAGACCAGTAATTCCACCAAAGTTGCTGCTGGAACCTGGAACAGCAGCTGGAACCCGGAGACCTGAAGCGTTCTCTGGAGCAGTTCTCCCTAAGAGCATCTCGAAGCGGAGTGATGAACAGCCAAACAATACCAAGACCCAAAAAACCCCCCTCTTGTGTGTGTGTATATGTGTATGTATATGTATATGTATATATATATATATACATATATATATATATATATATATATCCTCTCAGAGTCTATACTAGGATGTGTTTCAGCTGGCAAAAACCAAGCCCCCACATGAGGTGGTTCATCGTCTAGCAGATAAACATTGCCTGTTCTCTCACAATTCTGTTCCGTATCCCACACTTGGGATCAAAACAAAATATTGGGTACATGCACTACACTAAGGAGTTGTGAGCTGCTGGACTTGGGCCCTGGGAGCCAAATTCAGGTTCTCTATGAAAACAGTAAGTGCTCTTAACCCCTGAGTACCAAAATTGCTTAGAATATTTTTTTTAAAAACTTATAATTTCAGCTGACTAAAATTTTAATTTCTATTTTGACTATAGAGAAGACAATTAACTCAATTTATTATATATTTTCTAAAATGCTTTAATGCCTTTTAATACTGCCTGGCTTATTTTTGAAATATATTAAACCCAGAGTTTCTTTCCTGTTTTGTTATGTTCTGCTTGCAGCCATGCTGGTTACATCGTGGAATTTGAAACATACCTCCTTTTTAGTCTGCGACACCAGATCCTGTATCTCCACTTGGGCCTATGAACATAGACTTCCCCTTTGTTATTGTTTTGGTTTTTTAAAAAAATGTTATTTAGTTTTATTTTATGTGTACAGGTGTTTTGCCTTCATATATATCAGTGTGCTACATGCATAGTGCCCTCAGAGGCCAGAAGAGAGCATCAAATCCCCTATAAGTAGAGTTACAGAGGGTTGTGAGCTGCCATGCAGGCTCTGGGAATTGAACCCGGGTCCTCTGGAAGAGCAGTCAGTGCTCTTAACTGCTGAGCCATCTCTCTAGCCCAAGAATTCTATTGTTCAAAAATGCAAAATTTAGGATAGTGATATAGCTCTGTTGGTAGAGCGCCTAACTAGCATACATACAGTTTTAGGTTCCATCCCCAGCACCTTGTACACCAAGTATGGTGGTGCACGCCGTCATCCCAGCACTTAGGAGACAAGAGTTAGGAGGCAAGAGTTCAAGATCACCCTCAGCTACACAGTGAGGTTGAGGCCAGTCTGAGCTACAGGTTACCCCTTCTCAAAATAAAGAAAGAATGTGAGGCCATAGAGGATGGCTCAGAGGTTAAGAGCACCAGCTACCCCACCAGAGGACCTGGGTTCAATTCCCAACACCCAACTCACAATGGCAGCTCACAATTGTCTGTACCTCCATTTCCAGGGGATACAACACCCTCAACCAGACATGCATGCAGGCAAACAGCAACGCACATAAAACACAACAAATAAATTATCTTTAACAGTAGAAAGCCAGGTGGTGGCGGCACTCATCTTTAATCTCAGAACTTGAGAGGAAGAGACAGGAGGATCTCTGTGAGTTCAAAGCCTACAGAGTGAAATCCAGGACAGTCAAGGCTACACAGGGAAACCCTGTCTTGCAAAGCCAAAAGGAAAGAAAAGAAGAGATAGAAAAAGAGAGGGGGGAGAGAGGGGAGAGAGGGGGAGGGAAGGAAGGAAAGAAGGAAGGAAGGAAGAATAGAGGAAGAAAGAAAGAAACACATGCTTTGTAGCTGTGGCCATGTTTGATGGACTTTTCATGGTTGTGTTGAGTTCTTTTAAGTGTCACTGCCACTTTTCTGGACCACTTGTTCCACTGAGAAGCAACACTGAAATTCCCGACCGGAACACTGAATTCTTTTCTGTTTCTCACCATTTTGGCTTCATGAATTTGAGATTCTGCTTTGAATTGTATTCCTACATAAAACTATCCTGTAAGGTCATCAAGACGACTCAGGGGGTAACAGCACTTGTTGCATAAGATGGATGACCTGAGGTCAATCCCTACACTCTACGTAAAGGCAGAAAAAGAGAACGAATTCCATGAAATGGTCCTCTGACCTCCATACATGGACCATGACATACAGTCGTCCTTCACAAGTGTTATAACCACTCACCCCACTGGTGATAAATAAAATAAAAGTGCTATGTTGAGGTTTTTATTTCATATTAATTAATTAATTAATCAATCTCCAAATACTTTTACTCTTTATATGTGTGAGTGTTTGCATGCATGCATGCATGTATGTGTGTATACTACAGGAGTGGCTTGTGCCTGTGGAAGCCAGAAAAGGCTTTGGATCCCCTAGAACTGAAGTTACAGGTGATTGTAAGCCAACATTTGGGTGCTAGGAGTCAGATCCGGGTCCTCTGTAAGAACATTCAGTGCTCTTAATCACTGAGCCATCTCTCTATCCCTAACACACACACATACACACACACACACACACACACACACACACACACACACACTATATCTATCTAGTTATCTGTCTATATATAGTACACACACTATAATATATATTATGCAAGCTACCTATCTATATCTCTCTATATATAGTGTGTGTATATATATATATATATATATTTGTGTGTGTGTGTGTGTGTGTGTATGTTGTGTATTTGCTACAGTGTGAAAGTGGAGGTCAGAGGACAACTTACAGGAATCAGTTCTTTTTTTTCCGTCATGTGGGTCTGGGGGATTGAACCCCAGTCATCAGGCTTGGTGGCAAGCATTTTTACCAACTGAGCCAATTTGCTGGTCTCTCTATGTTGGCTTTTTATCATCACATAGCATTCTTCTTTATCCAAATTACATTTTCTTTTCTTTCTTTCTTTCTTTCTTCCTTCCTTCCTTCTTTCCTTCCTTCCTTCCTTTCTTTTGGTTTTTTTGAGCAAGGTTTCTCTATGTTATCTTGGCTGTCCTGGACTTGCTTTGTAGACCAGGCTGACCTCAAACTCACAGAGATCTGTCTGCTTCTGCCTCCCGAGTGCTAGGATTAAAGGCATGCACCACCACGCCCGAAAGGTCTTTCTCTGATACATGTTTTCCCCCCCTGATATTAGCACAACTACATCACCTTACTTTTAATGTTGACACAATATATCTTTTTTTTTTTAATTTCTGACTTATTTGAGTTATTTAACCTGTGTAGTCCTGCCCTTAAAAGAAATTTTTTCTTGGTAGTCTTTGCTGTTTAAGTTGGTGTGATTATACTATTTACATTTACTGTGATTGACAAACTAGGCTCGAGTTTATTGTTTTGTGCAGTGTTTTCTGTTTGCTTTATGTTTTTTCTTTTTCCTTTCTTTTCATTCTTTAAGATTTTTAAAATTATATGTGTGTGTGTGTCTGCATGTGCATGCGCGCACATGAGACACACATACCATGGTGCATGTGTAAAGGTCAGAGGACAACTTTCGAGAGTTGTATCTCTTTTTTAATATTTTATTTAATTTTAATTTATGTGCATTGGTGTGAGTGTGTCAGATCTTGGAGTTACAGAGAGTTGTGAGCTGCCATGTAGGTGCTGGGAATTGAACCCGGGTCCTTTGGAAGAGCAGGCAGTGCTCTTAACCACTGAGCCATATCTCCAGCCCCAAAGAGTGGGATCTCTTGATGCATCATGTGGGTCCTAAGGATTGAGATCAGATCGTCAGGTTTGGCAGCAAGAGATGTTGAGCTATTTCATTGGGCCCCTCTTTATTTTGAGTAAATTTAAATGTATCTTTGTATAGTAGAATCATTAATGGTTTCTCTAAGAATCTTTAGCTTTAGCTATTTATGCACACATGTGTATTAAAAGATATGTATGTGTTTACTGGAAAACCAATCAATAAAGGAATTATGGTTATTACAGTCATTACATATTTATTATATATGTGTTCACATTTACAACAGGTACATATGTATATAAACTATACACTCAGTATATGCATATATACATTATTACATGATACATATACTGAAAATTTCACATTCAACTTAGAATTGCTATTTTATCAGTTCTTGTGAGAGGAAGGAAACTCATTGCTATGTAAGCCCTCCTCGCTCCCAAATTCACTCATTCATTGTTTCTTTTCTGTTTGTTTGTTTGTTTGTGATCAAGTTTATTCTATGCTATGCTTCTAACATGTAGTTTACCTAACACACTAAAAACTGCCTTAGAATCTAAAGCAGTTCTAAAATAAAGCTTAATTTGCAAATCATTAGATGGTATTAATTTTTTGCTTTCAATAGTCATGCCTATTTAGATTAGATTAGTGTGTGTGTGTGTGTGTGTGTGTGTGTGTATGTGTATGTGTGTGTGCTCGCACACACATGTTGGAGGAGTGAATGTGTGATACATACCTGTGTGGAGGTCAAAGGACAACTTTTTGCAAGGAAGTTTTCTCCTTCCACCTTGTTTTTGAGGCGTAGTCTCTCCTGTTACTTCGTAAGCAAGCTTGTAAGTGCTTCTCTTGACTTTGTCTCCCATCCTGCCGTAGGAATGCTGGGGCTGGTACTGTAGATGCAGCCACTGCTTTTCTACGTGGTTTCCAGAGATGGAACAAGGGTCATCAAAGTTGCCTGAAAAATGCTTTTATCCACTGGCCAATCTCTCCCGCCTAATTATGACCTGTCAGAGCCAACTCCTACAGGTTATCCTCTGATCTCTATCTATGTATGAGGGTGTGCCCACAGGCACATAACACACAATAAATAAATGTAATAAAATTTTTATTTGTTTGTTTGTTTGTTGACGGTGTAGCTCTGGCTAGCCTGGAACTCACTATGTAGACCAGGCTGGCCTCTGCCTCCCAAATGTTGTGTGACACCACTCCTAGGGAGATGTAAGCAATTTCTACTCAGTCCAGTTAGGAAACCAACAACAGATCAGTGTAAGGGTACCACCAAAGTCTAACTTGGTGAAATAATGAGTTTTGGGGAGGTTATTTACAGAAAAGTGAGTGAGTTGTCGCTTAAAGAAACAAATAGGACTCAAAGGCAACTGTACCACCAAAGCCCATCCCAGCATGCATGACAGCTCACAAAAGCTGGAAACGTGGAGCACACTGCACAGCGTGCAGGCCACCCAGCGGGCTGGAGATTGTCCTTTTCAGGCAACTCTGCTAGCCTGAGGCTCTTCTAGGCGTCTCGACTTGCATGACAGTGTCTCTCAACTGTACTTATGGCTTATATACATGAATGGGGAAAAGGGAGCCTAGAGAATCTAGTCAGTTTCAGGGACTTCCTGAAGCTATTTCCGTTGTCTTTTTTTTTTTTTAATTTATTTATTACATATACAGCATTCTGTCTGCATGTACTCCTGTCTCCCAAAAGAGGACACCAGATCTCATTATAGATGGCTGTGAGCCACCATGTGGCTGCTGGGAATTGAACTCAGGACCTTTGGAAGAACAGACCATGCTCTTAACCTCTGAGCCATCTCTCCAGCCCCTATTTCCGTTGTCTTAAGGAGCTTTCCTATAGGCTGTAAGGCTTCACTTCCCCCTTCGACACACCCTGTTGTGCCTTATGAGCGTCCCTCCAAAACTGAAGGTTTTAATCTTGGAAGTAAGCATTCCGTAACGCCCAGTGCGGAGATGAAAGGCATGTGCCACCACACCCCAAACAGCAAGCTCTTCCTTTAAAGATTTAGATCTTCTGGAATGGCTGAGATTGATTTTGTGGCCCAGAATATAGTTTTGTTTCCATGGTGAATTTTCCATGTACACAGTAACTCTTCTGCCGTGACTAGGTGTGTGGCTCCGTAGATGCCCTCCAGACCAGTTGACGGTACTGTTCAAGTGCTCTGTTCATTACTGATGATGGCCTGTCTCCATCCTACCAACGCTGAGGTTTCCAGTGACAGTTGTTGACACAGCTGTTCCTGTTAAGAATTTTTTCCCCCCATCTGTTTTCAATCTCTCTTCTTAGGGACATAAACATTTAGGATTGTTTGAGCCTTTTGACGAACTGACCCCCCTCGTTATTACAACCCAAACTTTCTTATCCCTCACACCATTCTTTATCCTGAAATGTAATTAAATAATTATTAATTTAACCACTCTGACTTTGCTTTGACCAGTGTTAGTGTGATGTGCTCTATTCTTTTACTTTTAAAAATATTTAATTACATTTTTGTGTTGTATGTGTGCGCACAGACGCCTTGGCACATGCACTGAGATCAGAGTTCATATTTCAAGACTTTGTGCTTTCCTTCTACTATGTGGGTCTTGGGGATCAAACTCATGTCATCAGCCTTTTTGGTAAGTGTTTTTACTTGCTGAGCCATCTCATCACCCTTATCCTTTACTTTTAACTTATTTGTGTCTTCACATAGACATTGGTTTCTTGTAGGCAGCGTATCTGGGGTTCATTCTTTTTTCTTTCTTTCTTTCTTTCTTTTTTGAGACAGGGTCTCTCTGTGTAGCTTTGACTGTCTTGGACTTGCTTTGTAGACCAGGCTGGCCTTGAACTCACGGAGATCCACTTGCCCCTGCCTCTCGAGTGCTGGGATTAAAGACGTGCTCCACTATGCCTGGCTCTGCCTTCTGTGAAGATATTTCTAGGAGCACTTTAGAACTTCTTCTGTAAGGGTTAAAGGAAAAATGCTTTATAGTTTATGGGTCATATCTGATCTTTTCTGATTTCTTTTTCTTTTTTAGTCACTTACACATGTGCATGCCATTATTCACTGAATGGCCACCCGAGAATATGCTACAGGCCTTGTTTGGTCTCTAGACTGTAATTTTCTAATGGCTTATAAAAACTACTTACCGCTTATGTAATTATTGATATATTGGGATTTAAATGTTCCATCTGGATATTTTTACTCCTTGATATCTTGTTTTTGTTTTTTAATTTTTTTTGCCTTCTTTTCAGTTAATTAAAATGTTCGTGGTCCACTTTATCTCATTCATTAGTTTATTAGTGTTTTTGTATCAATATCCTCCTTGTAGATATATTTCCATCCTGGAGGCCACTCATCAAGACTCATGAAGTAAACAACTCACAAGTCTCAAAAGGTTTCCGAGGCTTACAAGATTCATAGGATTACCTCCCTCTCTCCCTCCTCGCTGTTATATAAACAGTACAGGTTGCCATGGAGTGGGAAAGGAGACTGTGACCTGTCCAGCCGCCTTCCAGCCCTGCACAGAATTTCAGCTTTCATATGTGGTCACCCATTCTGCATGCACCTTCAGCGACTCTGTCGTTGAGTCAATTCCTGCCTTGTGAGTAACCCCCAAAAAAACTCACTGGTTTGCCATGTTAGATTTCAATGGTATTGTTACTTTGGTTCCTTACCTAAGGTAAGGAGAGACTTGTTCGTGTCTCCTTCAGAAAAGTCACCCAACAGTTAGGTGCATTCTTAGGCTTTTGTTTATGTTTGGTGATTCTTTTTTTTTTTTCTTTTTTAATGAAGATATTCTTTAAAAAAAAGATTTATTTATTTTATGTATTGCATATGAGTGCTTTATCAGCAGAAGAGGGCACCAGATCTCATTACAGATGGTTGTGAGTCACCACGTGGTTGCTGGGAATTGAACTCAGGACCTCTAGAAGAGCAGGCGGTGCTCTTAACCGCTGAGCCATCTCTCCAGCCCTGTGTTTGGTGATTCTTTTAGAGCTGATAGCTCACGTCTGTAACACTCATCTATTTTCAAGTAACACTCTATTTTCATATATTGTGTGTAATGTAATGTGCTACATTTCTCTCCATCCAGCCTTTGATCTTTTCTTGTCAAATGTCTTGTTTCTACAGGTTACAAAGGCCCAGCAAATTAGCATTATTTCTATATTAATTGATTATTTGTCTTTTATAAAGATTTTTTAAATGACAAAAAAAAATAACTTAGGTCACTGGGACTGGAAACCAAGTAGCTTGGTCAACCAAGTGCTACACATGTGTGAGGACATGAGTTCGATCCCAAGAACCCACAAAAAAAACTGGGTGTGATGCCAAGTGTCTATAATTCCAGCAGCCAGGCAGAGACAGAAACCCCCTAAAAGTGTCTGAAGCTAATTGAGTTTCTACGTTTTAACTTTGTTGTGGATTTTTCAGTTTTAGTTTTGTTTTGGTGTGTGTGTGTGTGTGTGTGTGTGTGTGTGTATGCATGAGTGTGTGTTGAATCAGAGCATAGAAATGTATTTGATAATAAAAGTGCCAAATCCAGTGTGAAGCTCCACACCTTCAAAGAGAAGTTCTTCTGGACGCTTCAGTTTTAGGTGAGGTTTTTGTTGTTTTTTACTTACTTACTTACTTTTTAAAAAAATATTTTATTTAATTTTAATTTATGTGCATTGGTGTGAGGGTGTCAGATCTTGGAGTTACAGACAGATGTGAGCTGACATGTGGTTGCTGGGAATTGAACCCAGATCCTTTGGAAGAGCAGGCAGTGCTCTTAACCACTGAGCCATCTCTCCAGCCCCTACTTACTTTCTTTTTAGCACTTGCTCCACAAGTCTGACGACTCAAGTTCCATCCCTGTGACCCAAGCAAAAGGTGGAAGGAAAGAACTGACTCCAAGCCTACCCTCTATCCTCCACATGTGGGCCATGATGTGTGCCCCTAGTAATAGACAGACAGACAGACAGACAGACAGACAAATAAGTTATTCAAAACAAGAGAAGTACGCATGTAGATATAGAAGACCTTCCTTTGTGTATGTGTGCCTGCAGGTATGTGTGTAGTCCAGACCTCACCTTCGAGTGCTGTTCCTCAGGCCCTGTCCACCTTGGCCATCCTGAGATATATGCCTCCCACTGGCATCTGGAGCTTGCTGGTTTGTCTAGTGTGGCTGTTCAGCAAGTCCCAGGGACAATTTGTAGGAGCTGGTTCTCTCCTTCCACCATGTGGGTCCTGGGGGATCGAACTCAGGTCTTTAGACTTGGTAACAAGTGCCTTTACCAACTGAGCCATCATGCCCAAAACCCACTCTTCCTTTTCATATATTTAACTTATTTATAAAATGTATTAAAACTTTATTAATTTAAAATGGTTTTATTTAAAATATAAAAGTATAAAAATAATTTAATAAGTTTATTAAAATTATAAAATAAAGTTATTTTATAATTTTCCTGACATCATCGATTAGTTCTAATGGGGTTTGTGTGTGTGTGTGTGTGTGTAAGCTTTAAGATTTTCTATATATGAGGTCATATTGTGTGTTAATCGAGTTATATTTCATCTTTTCCAATCTGGATACCTCTATTTATTTATTCAGCCTAATTGCCCTAGATAGAATATCTAATACAATATGGAATGTAAGTGGTAAGACACAGACATCCTGTCTTGTCTTGGTCTTTGGGAAAGATTTTTTCCATCTCTCATTATTACATGTGAAGTTAACTGTGGCTTTTGGTTGTTGGTTTTTAAATAAATCTACCATATAATCCAGTTAGCCCACTTCTGGTTTATATATCCAAAGGAAATAAAATCAGTATACCCAAAGCCATCTCTGCCTGCCCGTGTTTATCATGGCACTGTTCACAACAGAAAAGAGCTTAGATATGAAATCAATCCAGGTGCCCATCCATGGATGAATGGATAAAGAAAATAATGATATATATTCACAACAGACTATTTATTATTCAGCCATGGAGAAGAATGAGCCAGGCCTGTTGATGCAGGAGTCTGAGCCTTGTCACTTGAGAGGTTGAGGCTAGAGGATTTCAAGTTTAAGATCTTTCTGGGCCACAGAGTGAGTTCAGAGCCAGCGTGAGTAACCTAGTAAGACCAGTCGCAAAATAAAGACTAGAAAGAGGCCCGAGTCTGAGCCTCAGTGGTCTAACACTTGCCTAGAACCCTCCAGTAAGGGTCTGTGGGCGTGGCTGGGAGCCTGCTCAGAGTCCCTCCTTCTCCTAATGGTTGCCTCGTCCAGCCTTGATAGGAGGGTTTGTGCCTAGTTTTATTTTGACACGTTATGCCATGTTTAGTTGTTATCACTGGGAGGCCTGCTCTTTTCTGAAGGGAAAAGGAGGAGGAGTGGATGTGGGGGAGATGGGAGATGGGGTGGGGGTGTGGCTCAGGGGAGCAGAGGGAGGGGGAGCTGGGGTTGAAACGTAATGTATGAGAGAGAAGAACAAATACTTAAAAAACAATGTCTTGGGGATGGAGAGATGGCTCAGAGGTTAAGAGCACTGTCTGTTCTTCCAAAGGTCCTGAGTTCAATTCCCAGCAACCACATGGTGGTTCATATCCATCTATAATGCCATCTGGGCCCTCTTCTGGTGTGAGTACTGTATAAGTAAGAAATAAATCTTAAAAAAAAAACACAATATCTCAGTGATGGGGATTGGGGTTCCTGAGTGTAGACTCCCAAGGCTTCAACATCTCCCACCAAGCCCTATTGTTGCTGTTTTAGGAACTAAGGCTCTACTATAGGAACTTTTAGGGGGACACATTCTAGCCATTGCATCAAAACCCTAATCTCCAACACTTATGTCCTCTGTGTGTGTGTGTGTGTGTGTGTGTGTGTGTGTGTGTGTGTGTGTATGTGCGCGGGCGCACACGCGCATGCATGTATGCACATGTGTGTGTGTGGTCCTGCTTGTAATGGGGGAGGGTGTTTCAAGTGAATGCAAACATGCACGGAAGTGTTGAGGTTAAAGTTCAGCCTCAGGTGTTGTTCCCCAGGACTTTTTCACCTTGTTTTTGGAGGGAGGGAGAGTCTCTCACTGGATTAGAATTTGCTATGTAGGCGAGCTTGGCCAGCCAGTTGGCCTAAAACCCGGGTTGGCGCTAGGAATCCACCTATCCCCACCTCCCAAGCGCTGGGGTTATAAGTGTGTGCCATCACCCTTGGCTTTTTGACTTGGATTTGAGGGCTGGAAGCTAGGCTCACACGCTTGCAAGGCAAGCACGTTACTGACTGAGCCATTCCCTCAACCCACATCCTCCTCCTTATACAATACAAAATATATTAGTTTTTATTCCCAGTGTCCCATAAGTCTTAACGTGTTCCAGTATCAACTAGAAAGTTCAAAGCCCGAAGTCTCATCTGAATCAGATATGGATGGGGTTCAAGGCGTGATTCACCCCCAGATTAATGGCTTTCCAGTCGCCGGCCCATGAAATCAAAACAAGCTATTTTCTTCCAAAAACACAGTGGTGGGATTAGGATGGTTCAACTCTGAAAGGGAGACACGGGTAAGGGTAAAGAAGCTGACTGTGGTTGTGAGCACCTGGCATCTCAGCACTCAGGAGGCAGATACGGGAGAACGGAGAGTTCAAGGTTATCCTCAGCTATGCAGCAAGTTCAAGGCCAGCCTGGCCTACGTGAGACCCTCTCTTGAAAAGTTAAAAATAAAAACCCAGAGTCACAAGCAGCGTATCAAGATGCACTTGAAATTCCAACGCTCCTAAGGCCAAAGCAAGAGGATTTGGGAATTCAAGTCAAAACAAAACAACAATAACAACAACAACAAATAACAAAGGAAGAACTGGGAAGATGTCTCATTCAGTAAAGTGTTTCTTAGGCAAGAATGAGGACCTGAGCCTGACCCCAGAGCCCATATAAAAACTTGTTGCAGTGGCACATGTCTGTCACTCCAGTGCTGGGGACAGCTGGATTCCCCAGTGCTCCTCAGCCCACCCACCTAGCTATATTAATGAGCTCTGTGTTCGGCCATAGACTGTATCAAAAGAAAGATGTAGCCAGGCATGGTGGCGCACGCCTTTAATCCCAGCACCCAGGAGGCAGAGGCAGTCGGATCGCTGTGAGTTCGAGGCCAGCCTGGTCTACAAAGCGAGTCCAGGACAGCCAAGGCTAATACGGAGGGACCCTGTCTTGAAAAACCAAAAAAAAAAAAAAAAAAAAAAAAAGTAAGATATCATGGGCCAGAACAATGGCTCAGCAGGTAAAGATGCTTGCCGAGTAAATATGACAGCCTAAATTCTAGGATCCCACGGTGGAACGCTAGAACCAACTTCCAAAAGTTGTCCTCAGATCTCCATATGTGTGCCGCGGCATCATGCCTGCATACACACACACACACACACACACACACACACACACACATACACCAGCAACAATGATAATAAGGTGGCCAGTGATTGAGGAAGACACCTGCCACTCACCTGTGATGACATACCCAGTTACTTTTGTAGCATTCACACACACACACACACACACACACACACACACACACATCCCACATGTACACCCACCCACAAAGACTCCAGTGTGGAGATTTGGTTTATAAAAGATCCAGGAGGCCCTGCCTTCGTTCCGTGGGCCTCAGCCTGTACACCACTTCTCTGAGTTGGTGTCTCATACTGGCAGCTCTCATAAGTATCCGTAGCATGCTGATGGCTCTATAGCTTTCCGCTGCGCCACACTAATGGCCCTGCCCTTTTCCGTTGTGTGGCAGCTCCAACCCTGTGTTTCTCTTAAGTGCTGCCCTAGTAGGGGCCTTCTGTCATGGCTGCTGTAAGGCTGGGTTGGTATCTCATATTGTGGAAGGTTAAACTCGGGTCTGAATGCTAGCAAGGCAAGCATGCTACCATCCAAGATTCTGGCAAGAACCTTCTTGAAGCTTCCATACATGGTAGAACAACAAGAGGATAAAAGCAGGAGAGATCTCAGGAGCAAACATATTGTTAGTATAACCATCCCTGTAAGAATAAACCAGGTTCTGAAAGAACTGCAGCACCCTCGTCACTTTGGCCCCATCTCCCGACACCACTGGCCCGGAACTAAGGTTGAACTGCACAGATTTGTTGGGCGGGGGGCTATACTGGAACACCAATACAAATGAAAGCTAGAAAAAAAAATGCACTGATGATCATTTGGTCTGCACCTCATAACTTTTGATATGTGGCTTTACTTTTTTAAATTTCTATTTTGCTTAACATGTTTTCTTTGTGTAGTAGGTCTTAGTTACTTTCTATTGCTGTGACTAGACACCATGGCCAGGCCAATTTATGAAAGAAAGCATTTAATTTGAGGCTCACAGTTCCAGAGGATTGGAGTCTGTGACCGCTGTGGTGGGGAGGATGGCAGCAGCAGGCAGGTAGGCAGGCAGGCAGGCAGGCATGGTGCTGGAGCAGTGGCTGAGAGCTTATGTTTTGAAACACAAACACGAGGCAGATAGAACAAACTAGGAATGGAGTGGGCTTTTGAAACCTCAAGACCCATCCTCAGGGACACGCCTCCTCCAACAAGGCCACACCTCCCAATCCTCCCCAAACAATTCTACCAACTGAAGACAAAGCATTCAGATATATGAGCCTATGAGGGTACGGTCATTTAAACCACTGGAGTACGTGTGCGAGTGTGTGCATGCATGTGTTCATGTGTGTGTGCGCGTGTATGCGCATGTACGTGTGTGTCAGCACATGTGTGCACATTTTGCACGTGGGTGAGCATGTGTGGAGATGAATGTGTATGTTCTTTCTTTCAATAGATTTGCTCACTCATTAGGCTAGCTGGCTGGCTAGCAAGCTCCAGGGACCCACCTGCCTTTACTTCTCTGGCTCTGGGATCACAAACATGCACCACCATGCCTTTTTAAATGGTGGGTTCTGATGATCAAATTCAGATCCCCATGTTTGCAAGACTAGTACTTAGTATTAAGTACTTAGTCTTACAGCTAGTACTTAGTATCAGCTAAATCTCTCCAGACCCTGATTCAAGACATTTCCTGAGTCTCCTTTTTTTTTTCTTCCTCTCTTCACTGAGGAGTTGTTTACAAGCATGTTTTTTTTTTTCTAACATTTAGTGAGATTTTTTCTGGAGTGTACAGCTTATCCCTTATTTTCCTTCTCTCACAATTTCTCTTTGAGACAGGGTAAACCTGACAGGCCTGGGGTTCTCTGTAGACTAGGCTGGCTCAGACTCACAGAGCTGCTGCTTCCTGAGTGCTGAGATCAAAGGTGTGCCTAGCAAACGCATATTTATATGTATGTGTCTCTATTTGTGTGGATGGATGGATGGATGGTGTGTGTGTGTGTGTGTGTGTGTGTGTGTGTGTGTGTGTGTGTACATGCACGCACACACCCCTGGAGTCCAAAACAAGGTGTGTATCTTCTAGAACTGAAATGACAGGCAATTATGAGCTACCTAACATGGCTATTGGGAGCCTTGGGTCCTCTCTCACGGAGCCATCTCATCAGCCCCTAGTTCTCTCACATGTTTTAAAGAGTTCGTTTTACATCTGGTGATGTGTTTGTTGTGTTGCACATTCGAGTGTGAGCATCGAGTCCAGAAGTCAGAGAACAGCTTCTGGGGCTTCTCTTCCACCAGAAGGGTCCTGGGGGTCAGAGTCAGCTGCTCAGGCTTGGCCAGCGAGCCCCTTTTCCCACTGAGCTTTCCCACCGCCTCTAAGGATCCTATTTTGACACTGCCCGTGAGTCTCCTGCCTCCACCTTCCACCTCACTGCAGTAATGATGGAATTACAGATTTTGTTTGTCTGTTTTATTACATGGGTTTTGGGAGTCGAACTCAGGGCCTCAGTTTCCATTCCTGGCCCAGCTATTTTAATTGGACAAAATGTCTAGGTTGACAGCTCTTACCCCGCCCCAGCCCCGCCCCCAGTTGTCACGTGGGTCCTAGGAACCAATCCCAGGTCCTCTGGAAGAGCAGTCAGTGCATTAACCCCGGAGCCATCACCTCCCTAGCCCTGCAGCAAGTACTCTTAACTGCGGAGCTTTCTTTCCAGGTCTTTTACATTATTGTTTGCTGGTTCAGCTATCCTGGCTGGATAGCGAGTCCCGGGGAACATGCTTAGTGTACAGGGTACTTAAATGGCAGACCCGAGTCTTCTTCAAAAGATCATCCACTTAGTTAGCCTTCCCTGGCCTCCCACCCATGCATGCTAGGTTCTTCGTAATCCCAGCACTCAGAAAGCAGAGGCAGGAGGAGCTCTGTGTTCGAGGGCAGCCTGGTCTACAGAGCCAGTTCCAGGACAGCTAGGCAAACAAGCAACAAGGTGACCTGAGCACCAGTGCTCACCTCTGCTTCCTGACCGTGGACATGACGTGGCCAGCCGTCCACATTCCTGCTGCCAGGCCCTCCCCGCTATGATGGATCATGCTTTCAGACCGTGAACCATAGCAAGCACGCCCCCTCTTAAGTTGCTTCTGGTCAGTTATTTAGTCTTGGTTTAAAGAAAGAGGCGGGTGGGGTGGGGGAGAGAATGGAAACTTGGGGAGTAAGAAAGGGCTGGAGGAGAATGCTCCAGAACCAGCCAGGGGGAGATTACGCGGCTCTCTAAAACTATTAGGTTACCCAATTTAGCGCGCGGATTGTATTGCGTGTGACTTGTATCTCAATAAAGCTGTTCTTTCAATAAAAGCTGTGAGTGTGAACTTACGCAAGGGGCTTGGGGTTGGCTGTGGGAAGGGATTCCGCTGTCTAATGGAAGGTGGGATGGGACTCAACAGTCCTGTTACTCATCCGCCTTATGTGTCAGTGCGGCCAGCCCTGCCGACAAAAGAGGGGAGGGGCTCAGGCCAGCTCTCTGGACCCAGCGTCCCAGCATACCTTGCATGCTCCATCCTTCTGACTAACTATATATATAACATGGTTTCTATGGGTAACATCAGTTGAGCCACATTTTTTTTTTATGCTGTCCCATCCTGCCCTGCCTGGTGACTATGAGTGGTCCTCCCCCAGGGATTGTGTTGCATCCAAGTAGGCGGCCTGGGAGGACCCAGATTGCGTGGAGAGACAAGATGTTTGGTTCTCCGGAAGAGAGGGGTGGGAAATTGAACCTGACACCTGGCAAGGTCCACGGGCTAGGCAACAAGCTGGGGAGGCTGGCCTGCGCTCCACACCATGGTTGTGTAGGCCAGCGCCTCCCCTGGGGTCTTGGCAAAAGCCAGAGCAGACCAGCCCTTGTTGGTGTGTGTGTGTGTGTGTGTGTGTGTGTGTGTGTGTGTGTGTCATGGGTGGCAGATTGCCCATGGGCAATGAAAAGCCTCAGAGATTGGCCGTGGCGGGTCTGACAGTATTTCGTGTGCTCGTGTTCACAGTAAGAGGGAGATTCTTAAGCTCTTGCCAGCGACTCTGTGACTCCCAGTGACAGCCTCAGAACGCATACTTGGACCCCTTCTGAAGCATCCTTGCTGCCATTGCTTCTATTTGCTTGCTCGCTGCAAGCCAAGCACTGAGGCACCTCGGGCTATGATGTCGCCATCAAATCCAACAGCCCCACACCCAGGCGCAGCGTATGCTGGGTACCCACATGTCTCTCTGGTCTCTTAGTTTTGTTTTTTTTTTACACCTTAGCCAGGCCCTATCTCCTGTCCATGATAACCTCTGTGGCTCTGGGATGTTCTGCATCCACACAGGAGGGTTTCTGCTAACCCATGTGGCTGTGGTCACAGGCCTGCTTCCTTCCTGCAGCCAGAGAGGGTCTGTCTCCAGGTTCCACTCCTGACTCTCCCGGCAACTGAACACCAACTGTGGTCCTTCTGGGTTGACAATCCCTGTCACACGGAGCATGTCTGGTGCCTCCCTCAGATTATCTAATGCACAAGGTCCCCGTCTCACCCAGTGTTGGACCTGCAACAAGAGCCCATCAGAGGCACTGGCCGGGGAGAGGGGCTTCTAGGAAAAACACGAAGAAGTCCACACACACCATGTCTGGGTGAGCGTCGATGTTAAGGAAAGAGGCCTGGGTCAAGGATTGCTCTAAGAGATTCTCTTCTCGGGGTGACTGCTCTCCCCATCAGCGTCAGCTCCAGGCCCCTGTCCTCAGCAGGAGCAATGACACTGCCACCAAGATGCCCACCAATGTTGATGTCATCATCATCCCCATCATTTATTCCACTCAGGTCTCTCTCATCACCTTCACAGCCACCCTCGCCTCCACCTTCACACTCTCCCTCACCTCCTTCTTCACACTCGCCCTCACCTCCATCTTCACACTCACTTCCATCTTCACACTCACCACCATCTTCACACTCACCTCCTTCTTCACACTCACCCTCACCTCCATCTTCACACTCACCTCCTTCTTCACACTCACCCTCACCTCCATCTTCACACCACTCTCACGCCCGTCTTCAGGCCCATCTCCACCATCAGATCTACCTCCACCCTGACTCTCCTCCTCACCGTCACCCACCCTCACTCCTCCTATCTACTCATGCCCGCAATCGACATTTCCAGTGCTACATCTAGTTCCAGGCTCCCGACATTACTAAACTCCAGATCCGGGTGCCTGTGGCTCACATCTGCTCATGAGCTGGAACCCTTGCCTTGAGTAGCACTGTCGGTCAAATGGTGCAGATCTGTGCTGATGGCCTCCACAACCAAGCAACTGATGCCAGAGAACCCATGGTTGCGCAACTCACTATCAGGGACAACTCTTGGGACAGTGGTGGGGTCATGCTCGCTGAACTCCAGGAGCTTAGTTCTCCACACGTCTGATCTCAAAGAAACCTGGTGACCCGGGGAAGAATCATTAGTGGAGTCAGCCTCTGGTTGTATTGTTTCGTTCTAGCTCTTTCTCGCTTTTTAAAAAGTAAGAGCGACGATCCTTCCCTCCACTGAAACAGAGTGGGAAGTGTGTCCCCAGACTGTGGGCCGAGAGAGGCCGGCACAGCAGAGCTTTAGTCTCAGACCTCCTAGTGCGGTTCAGACATCCTTTTTTCTCAGCAAAGAGACCGCGAGGAAGCTGCTCACTGTCTCAGCTAACCCTCTCTCCCCTCATCTATAAACAGAGGATCAGCGCTGAAATCTACCTCTCGAGACTGCTATGGGAATTAGCTGAGCCCGGGTCCTGTCCCGGGTTGAATTCTCACTGGTGAGCCAGCCATGAGGAGGAGGGGAATGCAGAGATGTAGCTCTCCTTCCCGGTGAGGGTCAATGGAGACCATCGCACAAGATCAGCAGGTGGAAGGGATTGGTAAAGCCACATCGTGAGCCCCTTGGGTACATTTTGAGCTCCCATCAACTCAGAAATGTGAGGGACAGGCTAGTCAATAATCAGTCCTTAACTTGTCATCCATGGCCTGGGACAGAGGAGGAGGAAGGCTGGGCATGGGCTGGGAGGAAATTGGCCATCCTGCTCTTGGCAATTAGAACTCAACAGAAAGTGTTTGGTGGGTCTAGGGCAAGAACCCGGGAAGGCACTGACTGAGCAGTCAGGGAGCCAGGAGTATTGGAGAACCAGAGATGAGAAAGAAGGACAGTCCAGGTAAGGACAGATGATACCCAAGAGGGCACACAGAAGCACAAAGACAGAGAACAGTCTCTTAGCATGATGAGCAAGAGAAAGGCACCTCCCGGACCTAAAGGCCAAGTGTTGAGAGGGTCCTTGAGGATTCCAAGGTCATCTTGCATCTCGGAGAGCTGGTCCAATCGGAGTGAGAGAGGGCCAGGACAGAACAAGAGTGGTACCGGGACTCCCTCCTGACACCCATGGCTGGGGCTGTCTTTCTCACCTGGAACTGAAGATGTTCATGAGCACAGTGGACAAGGACCGGCTTTGACGCGAGGGCTTCTCTGGAAGAGCAGTGTGTATTCTTAACTAGCGGGCCATCTCTCCAGCCGGGGGTTCCGGGGATCAAACACGGGTCCTTATGTTTACACGGCAAGCGCTTCACCAGCTGAGCTGTCTCCCCAGGGCTTCCCTCCTTTCTCAAAAGCTTCTTGTTCTGAGGGTCCATATGTCCAGGGGCCCTTCCACAAGCCTTTCACTAGAGGAAGTCTTTGGGAACCAATAGAGTGACAGTGTTGGGCTTTCTGGCTATGACCCCCATGCCACGGGTTACCCTTCACTCACCCGTGTGCCCAAAGCTGCCCTTCAGGGTTAGAGAGATGGCTCAGTGGTTAAGAGCATTTGCTGCTCTTCCAAAGGACTTGCCTTTGGTTCCCAGCATCCACACTGCCAGTGACTCCAGCTCCAGGGAACCTGTTGCCCTCTTTTGGCCTCTGCAGGTACCTGTACTCACATGAGCATAATTAGCATACCACACACATATACATAAGTAAAAGAAACACGCACAAGCATATTTAAAGCTGCCCTTCTTCTTGTCTTCGTGACACTGAAGGAAACTGAGACATGGAGCAATTAAGTAACTTGCCTGAGCCACACAGCAAGACAGCTAAGGATAGGGCTGGAGAGACGGCTCAGAGGCTAAGAGCACTGGCTGCTCTTCCAGAGGTCCTGAGTTCACCTCCCAGTCACCACATAGTGGCTCACAACCATCTATAATGTGATCTAACACCCTCCTTTGGGCGCGCAGATGTCCATGCAGGCAGAATCCTGTATCAATAAGGAATAAACAAATCTTTAAAATAAAAGACAGCTAGGGATAGTCATAAACCCATATGATGGGAGACAATACATCTGTGCCAGGGCCCACGGGGAAGATGATGAGCCGGCTGGTGCCCTGGGAAGGAGGAGACAGAAAAGAAGAGGAGCAGCTGGTGCTGCAGCCAGCCACCAGCGGGCCAGGGCTCCCTGCCACCCACAGTCTAGCCAACTGCTGCCAGGGCCTGCTGCCGGCTGCACTGCGGGCAGCCAGCACGCCTAGGTTCCTGGGGCTGTATACTCTCTCCCCATAGACCTGGCATAGCTCCCCATATCATGGGCCTGGATGCTCAAAAGAGCAATCCAGAGTTTGTAAGGAGCCACTTCCAGCCATGGGGCCTGAGTTGTTTTCTTCATGGATCGTCAAGAGCCCCAACTGAACAAGGGGTACCGGGCCTCCATGAGAATGACATACATGTGGCTGACTTGGCTTGAGATTCGGGCATCCATGTGGCTCAGACATGGCCTTGCTCTCTTTTCAACTTCCCATTGCCCTTCTGGGGCAGAAGTGGGGAGTCCGGTGAGGTCCAGTATGGGAGAAGGGAATCCGGACCTGAGAAGCAAGGATATTTTGGGAAGGCATTTCTAAGCAGGGAGAGAAGTGGGGGTCCACAGAGTAAGCCATCCCTCAGGACACCCTTCTTCTCTATCCCCCCAAAATGTTACTCCCCACAAAGGGGTCCCGCCTCACTCAGCAGGTGAGCCTCGCCCTGCTGCCAGATGCTAGGTTCCTCTTTACCCAGAGCGTGCCAGATCCACCATGCCACTAAATTCAAACTGCAATTCCCAAGTCAATTTGTTCATAGTCTCTTTTTTTTCTCTCTCTCTCCTCTCCTCGCCTCTCTTTCCTCTCCCCTCTTCTTCCTCTTGCTCTGCCCTCTCTTCACCTCCTCTCTCCGTCCCCTCCCTGATGCCTTGCATATGAGAACCCCAGCTTGAAACTTAGCACCCACCTAAAAAGCCAGATGTGGTAGCACACATGAGTAATCCCAGCCCCGGGGAGGCAGAGACAGGAGGAACCCTAGGGATCTCTGGCCAGCTCGGCTAACTTATTTAGTGAAGTTCATGACAGGGAAAGACCTTACACGGAAATAAAAACAACAATGGTGCCTAGGGTTGTCTTCTGGCCTACACACACACACACACACACACACACACACACACACACACACACAGAGTGTGCTTCTGTGATCACACACACACACACACACACACACACACACACACACACACACACACAGTGTGCTTCTGTGATCACACAAACACTTCATATACGGACACCCACACAAAAATCTCACCCCCAAAGCCTACAGGATCTGCAGTGGCTAATGGGATCTTGGAGACAGGAAGAGGCATGGGTAATTGGTGTCAGTCAGGGACAGTCTGGTTGCTTTCCTCTGCGGAGGCCTCATCTGGAACAGCTGGGTCCTGGAGTGACATGGATTTAAGTTTTGTCTCTACCATTTCCTAGCTGCATGGGTAAGCTGGTGACCCCTGTGTTAGTCTCTCTTATTGTAACCAGATGCCTGAAAGAAGTAACTTAAGGGCTCTGGCAAGGTGGCTCAGAGGTTAAGAGCACTGGCTGTTCTTCTAAAGGTCCTGAGTTCAATTCCCAGCAACCACATGGTGGCTCACAACCATCTATAATGAGGTCTGGTGCTCTCTTCTGGCAGGCAAGAACACATGCAGGCAGAATACTGTACAAATAATAAATAAACAAATGCTTTAAAAAAAAAAAGAAGTAACTTAAAGAAGGAAGGATTCATTTGGACTTAGAGGGTCAAAAGTCTCAGTCTACGGTTGCCTGTCACCATTGCTTTAAGGTTCAGTGGCTAGACTGAACATTATGGCAAGAGGGCATGGTGGATGGAAGCTGCTCACCTCTTGGTGACCTGGAAGCCAACAGAGGAAGAGGAGGGAGCCTGGGAAAATATATGGCCCCTGAAGACACACTCCCAGTGATCTACTTCCTCATTTAGATCCCAGTTCCAGAAGTTCCAAGCCACATGGTATCTCCCAACCATCTGTAACTCTGGTTGCAGGGCATGCAATGCCCTCATCTGGTGTCTGTGAACAACACACACACACACACACATACACACACACACACACACACACACACACACACACACACACACACACGGTGCACATATATACCTGCAACCAAAACATTTAAAATAAATAAATATGAAAAAGAAACTAAAAGATTGAATTGTGCTCACAGCCGCTGTCACTCTCTGATGCCAGTGCCACCGAGATCCAACCGATAGAGGAAGTAGGAGGTGCCCATACCATGGCTGGTGCGGAGCCCGCTGCCCACAGATACACTGGTGGCTAGGCACCCAGGAAACGTATGGCTACAAAATGTGCACTCACAAGAGTGCACCCTCTGTGTGTGTGTGTGTGTGTGTGTGTGTGTGTGTGATGAAGGTGCGTGAAGAAACTTCATCATGGTAGGCTGGTACTATGGCAACGTGAAACCAAACAGTATCAGAAGCCCCCTGAAATTTTGATTCGCAAACTCCCCTTGCAGTGTCTGTTTTGAGATATTGCTCAGGACTTCAAAACAGACCTGCGCTTCTAGAGTGTAGCTCTTGGTGTTTGGCAGGGGATGAACAAGGTTGGCCTTTGGGAAGATACCAATCTGTGTGCCATCCGTGCCAGACGTGTAACAGTTGAGCCAAAAGATGCCCAGCTGGCATGCTGCATTCAATGAGATGAGGATTAAGAGTTCACTATGAGGGGAAACATTTCATTCTAAAAAAAAAAAATCCCCTCTTCTTCCTGTTATCAGTAGTTCTAAATGTTAAATATTTTCCTCATGGGGTCAAAAGGTACCTAAGCATATGATTGTGAGTGGAAAAATAGGGGACAGCAATCAGGTTTCGGCAGCTTTTGCATTTTCATTTGCATGTGAATTTTTAGCATAAATGCAAGATATAAAGCATTAATGCAAGTCAAAATATTTCAGTGAACACATTTCAACAGTTCAATTTCATACCAATTATGAATAAACCTGTTAAAAATTTCTGGACAATGTTAGCATTTGAATTTTTAAAAAATAAGTATTTTTTTGGCTTTCCCCCCCCTGAGACATGGATTCTCTGTGTAGCCTTAAGTCTCCTTGAGTTGCTTTGTAGACCAGGCTGGCCTGCAACTCACAGAGATCCTCCTGCCTCTGCCTCCCTGAGTGCTGGGATTACAGGTGTGTTCCACCGTGCCTGGCTAAGTAAAAAAAAATTTTATTGATAGCAACTAAATGGTGTTTGTAGCATTTGGACCACATGGCAGATTCTGCCATTCGCCATTCACTTTTCTGGATTGTCCTATATGCAAGCACATGCTTTTAATGCTATCTGTTTTCTGTGTTTCCAAAAGTCTGCTATTAAAATACATTAAAATATACAAAAAATGAAAAATGAAGATTGAGCCTACAGACTTGGGACCAAGGCCTTAACACAGAAGCCTTCCAGAGGCCACTTTGTTTCTATGAGTTATATATATAAAACAAATTGCTTGACAAAAGCAATTTAAGGAAGAGGGTGTTAATTTGGCTCACAGTTTGAGGAGATACAGTCTATCATGGTGGGGAGGGCATGGCAGCAGGAGCAAGAGGCTGGTCACATGGCAGTCACAGTCAGGAAGCAGAGAGAGAGATGGATGCTAGGGCTCAGTTCAGTTTCTCTTTATTTAGTCCAGAACTCCAGCCCATGGGATGACATTGCCCACACTCAGGATGGGTCTCCCCTTCTTGATTAATCCAACCTAGAAACTCTATCACAGACTAGCCCAGAAGTTCCTTTTCACAGTGATTCTAAATGCCATCAAGTCGACAATCAAAATCAGCCATCGCAGCATCCAAATATCCAGGCCCTCTCGGGGTCTCTGTCCCCCTATCTACAAAGCTAGACGTTAGGACCCATAGCTGGTCAGACACACTGACAATGACTCCATTGCCTTTCTCCTTTAGGGAGTTTCTATTTCATCATGAGACACTTGAGGGTCCATCCTCAAAGAATTGGGGGGTCAGGATTTGGCCTAGCCTGAAGAAAACACCCTGACATATCCCTGTGGGGGAAGTAGTGGGAACTGGGTGGTCTCCAGGATCTCTGCTGTGAAAGAAAATGAAAGGATTCCTCCTGCTAACACGCCATCATAGGCTCCTCCCTCAGCACCCCTCAGGTCGCAGGGCTGCAAAGCTGTGGCAGGGATATGCTTATCCTTAAGTGGGGCATTGTTGTTGGCACTGGTTTCCTTAGAGTGAAAGCTCATTTGCCCCAGTGCTGGTTGATGGTGCCTGGGGGTGAGACCCACACTCCAAGATACTCCGGGGTGGGTACTGATGAATTGGGGATTCAGCCCAAGCGATCCTAGGGAGTACCAGAGGCCATGGATGTTGGACCCTCACCTGAGTTCCCAACAGCTCCTCCTAGCCATGTATATGCAGTTCTGCCAATTGCCTGTGATCTTGATGTCTAGGGAGGTGCTAGAGTGTAGGCCTGGGGGGAGATTAATTGAAGAGAGCGCCATCTGTGTGGGTAAAGGGAAGCCATCACCCACTCTGGGTGAAGACCATCCATTGCAGCTGCTTTAAGGTCACCCATGACACTCCACCCACACTCTGTCTCAAGTCCTCCTCCTTTGAGGAAACTGACTGACACATCCCATCCTTAAGCCCTTTTGCAGGAATGGCTGTTTTTCCACACCCCTTCTTGGTTACTTAATCTGTTGTTTCTATTCATTTCCACCAGAATGGTTGTGTTCCTTGCCCAGAACAGGGAAGAGAGTGCAAGAACATTCTAGAAAGAAGTGTCATAAGTTCTTTTGATGGAGGGCATGGCCCTACAAGGTGTTTTGGGGGAGGGGGGAGGTTGGGGAGGTGGGGGATTGAAGAGTGGAATAGAAAAAAAAAACAGTTAACGAATAAGAAACCAAATGCACCTGCCACTAGTTCTCTATCCTAACGACTTTGGGGGAAGAGTCTGGAGAAGTGGAGTAAGCTAATTCATAGGGCAGGATGGAGCAGGTGAGGTGGCAGTGGCTGGACCGTGAAGAAGTAGTGGACTGTGGGGGAGCAGATAGCACCTTCTGTGGTGGGTGTTGGGGAGAAGAACTAATCACAAGGTATTGGAATCTGAAATGTCCCCCAACATGTTTTGAAGACTTGTTCCCCAACAGGTGGAGCTATTTTGGGAGGCCACAGTGGCGGGCGAGGGGTGGACCATTAAAGGTCGTAACCTCATCTAGTTTCAGCTGATCTCAACCCTTTACTCCCTCCCACTCCACTCCCCACCCACCATCCTCCTACCTCCTCCCACCACCCCCGACCTCTACCGTGTGAATAGCCCTTGCTCTACACGGCAGCTACCACGAGTCTTGCCCTATCATTCCTGCTTAGATGGACTGAAGTCCTTGAAACCGAGAGCCAAAATAAACCCTCTTACCCTTAAATTTTTACTCATCTATGCTCTGGGATTACAACATCATGTCTCGTGCCTAACTTTTTTCTCTTAACGCATCTCTAGAGATTGAATTTAGGTGCCCTCTGTTTATAAATGGAGCGCTTTAACAACTGAGCCACTGCCGCAGCCACCCAGCCCCTAAGCTCTGTCTGTATGTTGATTGTAGCAATCAATGTACAAGTAACACACTGGATGGAGGCGGGGTTCACAGGTAAGTAACAAGAGAGAGACTGTGGGGACGTGCGTCAGCATAAGTAGCGAAAGAGGAGGACAGCTCTGCGGAGTTGGTTCTCTCCTTGGGCTCTGGGGACCAAACTCTGGTCACTTGGCTTGTGTCGGGGTACAGTGCTTTTCCCGCTGAGCAACTCCCCTCGTCCTGAAGCCCTGGAGGCAGAATTTGAGAGTGGGGGTGGTAGAGATGGAGCTCCATGCTTGTTGCCTAGCAATGGGGGCCGTGATGAGGAGTCAGGGGACGGAGGAAGCCAATGAGGAAGACCTTCTCCTGCCCAGAGCCCACCTTCCCAGCTCAGCTCTCCAGAGCTGAACCTCCTATCTGCCTAAGCAGCCCTTCGGCTCAAAACAGCTATCTGGAAATTTCCAGGTAGAAATTCTTTTCAAAGGCCCCGTTGTTGTTTTTCTGGGCCACCACCTCCAGTCACCCCCAGCAGCTCTGTGGGCTCCAAGATTTAAGTCCCCCGGAACGCTGGGCCCTCCTCTCAGCAGGGGCAATGACCAAGAAGGAAAGAGACGGGCCTCCTGGTGACCCCCGTTCACCTCTTCCTACTCCCCACCGATCCCCAGACACATTTGCGATTTATCTTTCTCTGTTGTTTATTGTGCTGAGTCCAAGCCTCCTGGCCAACTCCCGAGCTGCGTGGGCCAGCCATGGCCCGAGACGTCTGTCCCAGCCAAGCCCGGAGCAGCCCCCCACCCGCCCGCCCGACGTCCCCTCAGCTGCCCCCGAGCCAAGCAAGCCCTGAGCTCTGGCCTGGCCGGACGTCTTTCTTTATGGAGCCCCAGGGCCTGTCTCCTCTATTGTCTGCTCGTGTTTACAGGCTTGTTCGTGTTTGCCTCATGATTTTATTCTGGGTGACGCCCCAGTTTGGAAGGGGCCTGCATGCCATCCTGCTGAGGCTCCTCATCCATCATCTCCCCATCTCCGCAGCCTCACAGCGAGAGGGAGGGCCTGTCACCCCCAGAGGAGCTGATGAGGGGGTGCTTTCACTTGCAACAAAGAGGTGTGTGTGTGTACACAAGACCGGGTGTGCACTCAAGCCTGTGTATTTGTGCCTATTGGGTTTGAAGGAGGCTCACCCCTCCACCTATACCCTGGGGCCCACTGACAACTCCCCAGGCTGGAGTGCTAAAGACATAGACACCATGGGCCAGGCCTGGCTTCGCCCCCTACACAGAAATATGGCTTCAGCCAACTTCTTCACTTCTCACGATTTCAATTTCCCCTTCAGTTAAAAAGGAGGCTATGAGCCCAGGCCCTAGTGGTTCAAGTCTTTCATCTCTGCCACTTGGGAGGAGGCTGAGGCAGGAGGATCATAAATCTAAGACCAGCCTGGGTGACTTAGCAAAACCCTATCTTAAAAATTAAACACAAGAACAACAATACTTTTTATATGGAGCCCAACAAGATGGCTCAGTGGATAAAGGGGCTGCCTGTAAGTGCGACCTCCACACATGCTCCATGGCACAATTATGTACTCCCCACACACAATGTTAATAAATCAATAAATGTTTACAAAATGGTTGGCAATGTACTGAGTGGTAGAGCACCTGCCTAGAATCCCCCAGTGAGGGGCTGGGGTGTGGCTCAGTGGTAGAGCCCCTGCCTAGAATCCCCCAGTGAGGGGCTGGGGTGTGGCTCAGTGGTAGAGCACCTGCCTGGAATTCTCC
The DNA here is from genome assembly GCF_964271855.1 of Acomys minous. Lineage (NCBI taxonomy): Eukaryota > Metazoa > Chordata > Mammalia > Rodentia > Muridae > Acomys > Acomys minous. The sequence continues at coordinate 74,715,313 of NC_140498.1, forward strand.
AGTGAGGAGTTAGAGTCTGGCTTGGTACCTTTTCAGGATGCTTGTGCTGCTGTGCCCTGGGCGGATATGTTTGTTTGATGGGGCGGGGGAAGAGCAAGCCAGTAGCCAGGAAGAGGGAGCATGGCTGTCAGAACAGAAGGACCTCTGCCCTAGAGGCAGGGGCCAGGGTGTGCAGGACAGTGGCTCGCAGCAGGCTCATCTTTATGGCGTGTTGACAGGCTGACAAAGCACAGGCCACTTCCCAAGCGTATTACTGTCTCTGAAGATAGAAGTCCTGGAGGATGACCATGGTGACCAGATGACCACCTACTGGGCTATACTCCGAGACACCCTGCAAACTCCTCTAGTTGATCCACTAGAACTCCAGCACCCAGAAAGGATGGAGTTCCCAGGAGAGCCCCGGTCCTCCAAAGAGCTGCCAATACTGTGTGGTCCTGCCTGGTGGCCCCAGGCGTCCCTGCTCGCACTGTGTCTAGGAGTCTGGTAACTGAGGACCAACCTAGGACCTTCTGGCATTGCCTGAGCAACTGAGAGGGGATGGTTGGTTGATGTTGAGAAGAAGAATCGTCACTAAGAACTTGGAGTCCCCAGGGAGACCGCCATCATCCGGGTCTCTAGACTCTCACTAATCCATTTTCATCAGCCTCAGGTTTGATGATGTAGACATCTACAAAAAGCACTTGTCTGAATGGGAGGTGGCCCCATGGGTAAAAGTGCTTGCTGTGCAAGCATGAAGACTCAGTTCAAATCTCTAGCACATATGTAAAAACCTAGGCATGGTTATGTACACGGGGAACCCCAGAATTAGAGGGTGGAAACAGACAGCTTGCTGGCTAGTCATCTTAGCTGAACTAGCAAGCTTTTAGGGAAGGAGGGAGGAGAGAGAGAGAGAGAGAGAGAGAGAGAGAGAGAGAGAGAGAGAGAGAGAGAGAGAGATGAGGTGGGTTTGCCCTTTTTATCCTGGGCAGCTGGCCCACCTAACGGCGGGCAGGTAATGACGTCATAGGTTGCTAGACACACTGGGGGCAGTATGCTAACCCAGACCTCTTGCATGGTTTCTTCTCCAAGGTCCTGCCTAGATGTCACCCCTTAGTGTAGGACTATTATCAGAGAATAGAAAGGGAAATAAACACTTCCTCCCTGAGTTGCTTTTGGCTGTGGTGTTCACCACAGCAACAGAAAGGAAACTGGAACATGTACTAACGTAACTCATCTTCCTATGGATGACTTATTTCCAGCATTCTAGAACATTGCCCTGTGTCTATCCTCAGTCCATCAACACACACACACACACACACACACACACACACACACACACACTTTATTTATTTATTTATTTTTATTTTAGTTGCATTGATGTTTGTCCATATGTTTGTCTATATGAAATATGTCTTTGTGAGGCTGTCAGATTTCCTGGAACTGGAGTTACAGACAATTGTGAGCAGCCATGTAGGTGCTGGGAATTGAACCTGGGTCCTCCAGAAGAACAGCCAGTGCTGAAGCCCTGAGCCATCTCTCCAGCCCCCATCAACAATTCCTTTTTTTTTTAATTAATTGATTCAGATTACAACTCAACTGTTATCCCATCACTTGAACCCTCCTGTTCTTCCCTCCCTCCCACTTTCACTCTATCCCCCTCCCTAGGTCAACAACTTCTAATGTGACTAATCGACACAGATTAAATTCAAAACTAACAGGGTCCTTTGATTACCAGATGTTTTCAGTTTTTATGAAGTCCAATTAATATTGCTAGCTTCCTTGTCGGGTGCTTTTTAACGTTCATTCACTCAGTCATTTATTCATTGTGTGTGCATGTGCTCACACCTGTGCATATTAAAGTGCATGTATGGAGAGGTCACATGAGAGCTTTGGGATGTCAGCTCTCTCCACCCTGTGGGTCCTAGGGATGTTGAACTCAGGTCGTCAGGCTTGGCAGCAAGCGCCTTTATCTGACATCTCACTGTCCCTAAATGTAATTTTTATTTAAGGAAGGAAGGAAGGAAGGAAGGAAGGAAGGAGCTGTCAAACTGTTTTCAAAAGTGGTTACACTAGTTTACATACCTACTCAACATAAATGAGTACTTATACTTTTTTTTTTGAGACAGGGTTTCTCTGTGTAGCCTTGGCTGTCCTGGACTCACTTTGTAGACCAGGCTGGCCTTGAACTCACAGTGATCCGCCTGCCTCTGCCTCTCGAGTGCTGGGATTAAAGGCGTGCGCCACCACGCCTGGCCAAGAATTTAAACTTTTTCTTTGTTTTGTTAAGTCAAGTTGTTTGCCATCTCACAATTGAGTTTTAAATGTTCTCTCTATATTCTAGATACAAGCTCTTTGTGGGATATGTGTTTTACAGAAAATTCCAGACTTTGGCTTGCCTTTGTCTAAGACACTTAAATAGTATCTTAGAAGAAGTAAATTTTTCTATTGGGATGGTATCCAATTTATTGATACTTTACATTTTATATTTGTGCTTTTAAACTAATAGCCACGTTGCCATTCTGATTTTTAAGATTGATTTAGTGTTTAGCTATGTGTCTACCTAGGAACCTATGTGAAATTATGTGCTTGCAATGCAGTGGTTCTCAACCTGTGGGCCGTGGCCCCTCTGGGTGATACATATAAGATATTTATATTACAATTCAAAATAGTAGCAAATTTACAGTTATGAAATAGCAACCAAACAATCTTAAGGTTAGGGGGGTCACCACAACATGAGGAGCTGCATTAAAGGGTTGCAGCAGTAGGAAGGTTGAGAACCACTAATGTTGATCCCTTCCGAGATCAGAGGAACATGCTGGATCTCCTGAAATTGGAGTCCCAGATGGTTGTGAGGCACCAACTGGGTGCTGGGAACTTTTGGAAGGACGGTGGCCTCTCTTAGCCTCTGAGCACCTCCCCAAGCCCCATTTTGCACTTTCTTTTAGAACTGTACCAATATAGCAGAAACAGTTCAAGGATTTCTTCGGTGCTTTCTTCTAGAAACGTCACGGTCTGTAGCTTTGGGCAGTAGGTCTGTGAATCCGTTTCCCGCTGGTTAGAGGTAAGGTTTGAGGCGAGGTGACTGTCTTCTAGCTCATTCCTCTCTGTCAATGATTAATTTTGCTAATATTCAAATCTTACGGTGTCACAGCTCTGCTTGCACTGTCATCCATGAGGGAAAACTTAAGCTTACCTGTTCCAGCCAGGTCCACGGCTCTAATCACGTCACTTCTAGCCCTTGTCTCCCCGTTCACGGACATCACCATAATCCTGCAAATGGGACTCAACTCTCCATAGCGTTCGGCTTCCTTCTCATTCTTCCTCTTGCCTGGAAGCCCCATGGTCTGGTGCTGGATCGTTTCGATTGTCAGTTTGACACAGCCCAGAATCACCTGGGAGAGGGGCTTGATGAGAAATTTTCTATACCAAGTTGGCCTGTGGTCATGCCTCTAGGGGATTGTCTTGATTGATGCTCAGTGTAGGAATGTATGGTGGTTTAACTAGGCTTGGTCCTCATGGACTCATGTGTTCCATTGCTTGGCTCACAGGGAGTGGCACTATTAGGAGGTGTGGCCTTGATGGAGGAAGCGGGTCACTGTCAGGGTGGGCTTTGAGGTTTCCTGTTCTCGGACTCTGTCCGGCGTGGAGTCAGAGCCTCTTCCTGGCTGCCTTCGGAAGACAGTCCCCTCCTGCTGCCTACAGATCAAGACGTAGAGTTCTCTGCTCCTTCTCAGACTCTCACCATGTGCTTCCTGCCATGGCAGTAATGGACTGGACCTCTGAAAACTGTAAGCCAGCCCCAATTAGATGTTTGCCTTTAGAAGGATTGCCTGGGTCATGTTGTCCCTTCGCACCAATGAAACCCTAACTAAGACGGAAGTTGGCCATACTATTAGGAACATGGAAGACAGAAATTGGTACCAGGGACTGAGGGCCTGCTGTGATAGGCCTGACCACGTTTTTGTTTGGAGGAACGTGGATTTGGGGGGGGGGGGTCTTTGGATTTGGAAAGCAGTGGGATGCCTGAAGTGGGGCTTAACGGGTCATTCTAGTAGGAACGTGGAATTCAATGGTGCTGAGGGTGATTAGAACCCCGGGGGCCTGGCTCAAGAGGTTTGGGAGGAGAAGAATTTTAGTATGTGGCTTAGAGACTATTCTTGTGATATTTTGCTAAAGACTGTGTAGCTTCTTTTTACCCTTGTCTGAAAAGTCTGCCTAAGGTTAAAGCCAAGATATTTAGATTAATTGTACTGACACAGGAAAACTCAAAACAGCCTAGCGTGGACTCTGTCCTGTGGTTCACTCTTACGAAGAATGTAGGGGAAGTTTTGGTTTTTAAAAAAAACTCAGTTATGTTATGTAAGCAGGCTTTTGTTTTAATCCCAAGTGTGGGATATGGAGATGTTTTTAGTTGTTCCACAGCTGATAACAGCCTCATGAGGCTCAGACAGGGATGTGCTCTTTGACAGCTGGAGTTAGTTTATTTCTGAGGACTCTGAGACGATAGAAATAACCAGGGCCCAAAGAGAAGAGGGATGCTTCAAGGATGCTTCAAGGGATGCTCTGAGAGAGACAGAGTCTTCAAGAAGATGGTCAAAGATGGAAGAAAGCTGCTGCTGGATAGCCTGATGACTGAGATTGATATTGCCCCCAAAGAACCTGATGGCTCTAACCAGCTGGAACTGAGACTAAAGAGGTCTATGTCCTTTGTCCCTTATAGCCTTCCTAGGGCTGGGGGGAGGGGAGAGGGGAAGTATAGGCATTAAGGAACCCCAAATAAAATAATTTAAGAATGAATGCCTACAGAAGAGCTTTTTGATCAGACATATTAAATTGAGAAAAGAAAAATACAAAATGTGTGGTTCAGAGATTAAAGGGGCACCAGACAAATCCTGTGTTCAAGGATGTTAAATGGAATTAAGGGAGTAGTGACCTCGGGGCGAGATTACACCCAGCTCAGCTTATTGCTTATCTGTTTGCAGTTGAGTAAGGGATAGTTATATCATGTTTGGTGTTATATCATGTTAGGTGTTATTGTGACCTGGTTATTGTTTTCATGTGGACATGACCGTGTGTCAAATTGACAAGGGATGGATTTTGATGGCTGTTCTCCTCTGTCAACTTGACTGTATCTGGAATGAACTACAGTCCAGAAGTGGTGGGCACACCTGGGATCCAGATCTTGAGGCACAGCGGCCATGCTTATAAAGATCTTGTGAAAAGGAATTAAAGAAAAGCGTAGGCTCAGGCAGGGTAGTACATGTCTTTAATACCAGGAGACAAAGGCAAGCAGATCTCTGAGCTCAAGGCCAGCCTGGCCCAGAGCAATTCCAAGGATAGAAAAGTTTAGGTCCAGGCATGGTGGTACCCTCCTTTAATTCCAGCATTCAGGAGACAGAGGCATGCAGATCACAGAGTTCGAGGCCAGTCTACAGAGCATGTTCCAGGACAGCCAAGTTTAAACAGTGGAGGAAATCATCAAAAACAGAAAACTGAGGAAGATGAAATCGAACAAGGGGATTATGTTTCAGCCACAGCAAACATCAGAGCTTGGTGGCTTCGGCCGTGTGGCTCTGGCTTTAGAGTCAAGAATAGAAGGGGTTAATGGGACAATTGGTGCTGTTTATCCAGAGCTAAGAAATTAGCAATGGTATAGAAGAGGCCAGCGCTGGCCACTGAGGCAGAATCTTCTGGAAAGTGTTTTCTGAGGGCATAAAGAAGCTTCGTTCCAGAGACAGACATAGTGCTGGCAGTCAGACCTGGGCATGTGTAAGAGTCACCCAGGTGGTGCTGGGTTTGAAGGCCTGAAGGGGTCATGGAGAGCAGCTGAGGCTTGGCACTGTGAGAGGCCAGGAGAGGCCGTTGGTGAAGGAAGAGAGCCTGGGAGAGGCTACTGGTGAAAGTGCAGCCTAGTTGCAGCAGAAGACCCCGGCATATTGGAGATGCCAGTATTATGAGATGGCCACCAAGAACAGCAACAGCAGCAGCTGCAGAGCGGAGGCGGCCAGAGCCTCCAGAGCTACAGAGGGCAGAGCTGGAGAAGTGACCCAAGCCCTTTGGAGGAGCCCAGGAGACCATGTGTGGATCCCAGACATTGGAACAGGAAGCTACAAAGCTGAAGTTGCCTTGGAGACCCCAAGGTGTTAGAGATGCCAGAACTGTGGGATACCTGCCGAGGAGGGCTGCTCACAGGGAGTGGAACCAGCCCAAGAGAAGGAATTGTGTTACACTCAACCAAGCTGAAAGGAGTTGGACATCAGACATGGAGAGTTTGGAGTTTGCCCAGATCATTTTTTTTGGTCTTGTTTTGGTCCAGTAATTCCTCACTGTGACATTTTGGAATGGTAATGTATATCCTATGATGTTGCAAGTATGTGATCTTTTTTTTTTTTTTTTTTTTGATTTTACAGGAGGATTACAGTTAAGAGATTGCATGAATCTCAGAAGAGACTTTTAAACATTTTTGAGATAGTGATAGGCTATTGGGACTTCTGAGGTTGGACTAAATGCATTTTGCAATATGTTATGTCTACAAGCCTATGGGGGCCAAGGAGTGGAATGTAGTGGCTTGAATAGGTTTGGCCCCCATAGGCTCATATATTTGAATGCTTGGCCCACGGAGAACGGCATCATTAAGAGGTGGAATTTCACTCACTTTCTGTCTGGTTTCAGATCAAGATGTATCACTCTCAGCTCCTTCTCCAGCACCGTGTCCGCCTCCGTGCCGCCATACTATCCCTCCATGAGGACAATGAACTAAACCTCTGAACTGTAAGCCAGCCCCAATTAAATGTTTGCCTCTATAAGAGTTGCCATGGACATAGTGTCTCCTCACAGAAATAAAAGCCTAACTAAGACAGGGTGCTCATCCCATGTCACCATTCCATAACGGGGCAGGGGGTGGGGTGGTTCCCAGACAGCGTGGAAGTCGGGAAATTCAACTAAGAAGCGAGCAAGCAAACAAGCATGCATGCACTCGTTCCTCTCTGCTCTTGACTGGGGGTGCAGTATGGCTAGTTTTAAACTCCTGCCTTGACTTCTCGACTCTGATAGACTGTGATCTGGAACCGTCAGGGCATTTTATCACAGCAATAGAAATGAAACAAGAATAGCCCTCATCCCCCCCCCCCCCCCGGCTCCCCATCACCACCACCCTCTGGGTTTCTTGCATGCTATATGGGCTGCTTCTTCCATCACTGTAACCAAATACCTGAGGAGCAGCAGCCTAGGGGATGGATTACTTCCCTATCATGCACAAAGCCCTGGGTTCCGTCCCCAGCATCCCACCAACCAGGCATGGTAGCATGCACCTGTAATCCTAGCCTTCAGGATGCAAAGGCAGGATGATCAAAGTCATCTTTAAGCTCTGTAGCAAGTGTTGGGCTATCCCGAGCTACACAGAGAGACCTTGTCTCAAACAAAACAACAACAAGCAAAGCCAAAGAAGAGACTTGGGGAAAGGAAGAAGGTTTTAATTTTAACCTCCAAGTTTCATAGGGACAGAGCCCTCTGCCATCACTTTGATCATATCTCAGGGTACCAGGAAGCAGGGCCAGGATATAAAATTTAAATCCCACTGCCCTGGTAGGACACTTCCACTAGCTAGGCTCCACCTCTTAAATAGTCCACAGCCTCCCAGTACAGTGCCACCTGCTGGTGAGCTAGAGTTCAAACGCACAAGCCTGTGAGGGATATTTTATAAACAAACAGTAACACGGGCCTTTAGGAATAAGTTAGGAGTACCCCCACTCACCTCCTGGGACAGTTGCCTAGGACCAGATGACAGCTTGGACTCCCAAGTCATTCAAACACTGATGGATGTTATTGTTGTTTCGAGACAGGGTCTCATGTAGCCTAGGCTGGCCTCCAACTGACTAACCGAGGAGAGCCTTGAACTCCTGATTCTCCTGCATCTGCCTCCCAAATCCTGGGATTACAAGATGGAGTTGCCATGCCCATTTTATGCAGTGCTGTGTGCGTGCCGGGCAAGCACCTTACCAGCTGAGCTACGTGCCCAGCCCTCAGCTAGCTACACCTTTATCTAGGTCTCGGTGGCTATAGCTCAGAGGACATCCAGGGCCACCTGTGACACAAATGAGACGACAGGCATTGCACCTCGTTTCTGCTCCCCCTTGGGAGTCTCTCATAGAAAGAAGAAGCTTGGGGGGGTGCAGGGAGAAGGAACGTAGAGTGTGAGATCTGGATCAAGCAGAACCTCAAAGTTGAAGCTCAGGGTGCTGGGTTCAGGACCTGTTTGGGGTGTACAGAGACAACCCCAGACCAAGATCCATGCCCTTGAAGGCCCCCTGTAAGCAACCGCTGGGGCCCCCTCTGGCAGCTGCGAGGATCTTGTTTGCAAGATCCTCTAGCTCAGGCCAGGCGAGGGGTGAGACTGAGGTCACCCAAAACCTCTAGCCTCTCTCTCCATGGCCGCCTACCGAGGGAAGGACCCAGGAGGCCAAGTCAACAAGCCGAAATCGTAAAATCTTGAAGGCGTTGAGCGTTTGGACGGAAGAGCCAACACAGAGAGTGGAGCCTTTCCCAGGAAGAGTTTGTGGAAGGAGAGGAAGAGATTTATGGGTGTCTGGGTAAAGCAGAGCTGCGGGGCAGGGTGGGGCCAGGGTCTGGTGGAGGCACGGTTCTTTCTCGTGCACAGGAAAGATGATAGGTGGAAATTTATTGCCTGACCCGGCAGGACTGATTTAGGATGTGCGAAATACTGTTTCTTTACTTCAGAGTCCTTCCTAACAATGTTATTTTGAGAAACATGAGTGGTTATTGGTGCTTTTATAGATTTTTCCTCTAGACTTTGAACGCCCAGTTCTCTTTCCTAGGAGGATAAGCAGACAGGGAAGCTGGACACTGCGTGTGCACAGCATGTGCTCACCCTCAGCCTTCCTTAACCACGGACTTCCAGGTGTAACGAGGACCGCCCAGACCTCTAGTGACCCCTCAACATGTGTCTCCAGTGAGGTTCACCAAGGTGACAGGCACATGTCTAATGGTTCCCAGACTCACAGCTTTCAAAATGAAAACACAGGGGCTGTAGAGATGGCTCAGAGGCTAAGGGCATTGACTCTTCCTCCAGAAGTCCTGCAGGTGTACATAATAATAAATAAATAAATCTTTAAAAAAAAGAAAGAAAATACACCTGGCTGGCAGATGTACACACAAATATATAAACATCCATGCATGCACAGGCAAGCTTTTTCTGATTGCCAAAGTTTTACTACGAGGAGTTTGGTTTTCTAGAACCTTCTATCCCTTCAACTTGGGTTCCTCTGTTCCATGTATGTAAGTACACATGTGTGTACACAGTTGTTAAGGGCAGAAGTCAGCCTCAGCTGTCATTCCTTAGAACCTGTCCATCTTGAGTTTTGCTGTTGTTTTTTTTAGATTTATTTATTATATATTCTGTATTCTACCTGCATGTGTGCCAGCAAGCCAGAAGAGGGCATCAGATCTCATTGTAGATGGTTGTGAGCCACCATATGGTTGCTGGGAATTGAACTCAGGACCTTTGGAAGAGCAGCCAGTGCTCTTAACCTCTGAGCCATCTCTCCAGCCCCTCATTTTGTTTTATGAGACAAGAGTCTCACTATACAGCCTTTCTAGCTTAGAACTCACCTTGTAGACCAAACTGGCCTCAAACTCACAGAGATCTGTCACAGCTGGGTTTGGTAGTGCCATTTGTAGTCCCAGAACTCTGGAGGGAGAGACAGGAGGGTAAGGAGTTGAAGGTCTGCCTCAGTTATACAGTGTGTTGAAGGCAAGCATGGTTTAACCTGAGATATATGCCTTTTTAAAAAATACAGAAAAAGGAGGGGATGGGGACTTTGGGGCTACAGCTCACTTGGTAAAAATATTTCCCAGGGAAGCCTGAGTTTGATTCCCAGAACCCACATAAAAAGCCAGGCAAGATGGCACACACTTTAATCTCGGTAGTGAGGAGGGGGAGGTGGGTGGACCCCTGGGGCTCCTTTGCCTAGCTAGCATACATTAATTGGCAAGTTCCAGGCCAGCTAGTGACTTTCTCAAAACAAAACAAAACAAAACAAAAAATATAAAAAAAAAATTTTTAAACCAAGATGAAAGCTGGAGGTGGCAGGACATGCCTGCAATTCCAGTCCTCAAGAGCCTGAGGCAGGAAGTACGCGGCAAGTTCAAAGCCAGCCTGTGCTACGTAGCAAAGGTCAAGTCTCCAAATGTGAAAGTTGGAGTGGGGAGATGGCTCCCTTGGTAAAGCATCTGGTTCTAACTATGAGAACACGAGTTTCACTTGACACCTAGAGCCAACGTAAAAGATAAAGCTAGAAGGCTGGGTGGGACGGCTCCGGGGATAGAGGCACTTGCTGCTCAAGCCTGACAGGCTACGGTTTGCCGAAGTGTGACCTCTTGGAGCCCATGGAGGGAGGAGAGAGAACTGAGTTCCAAAAATTATCTACATGTACATGGTGGTACACCCAAGTCTACATACATACACACACACACACAAATACATACATCCATACAAAATAATTTAAATTAACTAGACAATACAGAAATTCAGGGTACAGCCTTATAATGCCAGCTAGGGGGCGGGTAGATGGGGGGGTGTAGATGGGGTGGGAGTGGGGTCCCTGGGGCCCACTGGCTAGTCAGGCTAGCTAAATCATGTGATCCCTAGACAATGAGAAATTCTGTCTTTAAAAAAAATGGAAAGTGGAAGGCAATTGAAGTAAACACAGGCGTTGACCTTGAGCCTCCACACAGTGTACATTCATGTACATCTACAACCGCGTGCACGTACGTATGTGCACCTGTACACACACGTATGTGCACCTGCACACACACACACAAGCGCACATGCACACAGAACCAGTCCTGAAATTAAAGCCTTGCCAAATGCTCAGGCTCCGAGCGAGAGGCTTGCTCACCTCCACAGGCCCAAAGCCAGAGGATAGGACTCAGAAACTGGGACTCAGGACACAGAAGGTACCTACACCTGTGTCTCCTGAGGAACATGGGTGGTTGAGTCTTGTGGGCTAACAAACCCCACCCCAAGGCCCCTCTACCAGGGAGCCATCTGTCCCAAGGGAGGGCTGCTAGTTCCCATAGCTACTTCCTCAAGAGCCACCAGGCAGGGTCTGGGTTTGGGTTGACAATGAACACAGCCTCGAGCACCCGACAGACGTGGGAGGCGCCCCCCCCCGCACCCCTCTCCCCCCCCCCAAACAGGCCAGAGCCGCTTGGATCAGAGCTGCCTATGAGGTGACCCTTGACTCCCTGCCAGAAAGCCACTTAGCAGCCGCCGCCGCCGGCGCACCGGAGACACCCAATCTGTCAGCACGGGCGGCGTGAGGGCCAGCGTCCAGTCCACGGCTCAGAGTCAGCCCAGACAGGCTTAAGGCCCTGGCTCACGTGTAGAGCAGACTGAGGTCACCATCCTGAGGGAGTAACTTTGTCATGACGCTGAGCTCGGGGGTCCTCTCGGTTAGCTTTAACCACCGTCCACTTCCATCCCTGTGTGGGGCAGGCCGAACAGAAGAGGGTCTTTAGAAGCTTTGCCCTCGCACTTCTTAGGCTCACTTTCCTAATGTGTGTGGGGCTTTTTTCTTTTTCCTTTTTCATGTCTGTGCGGGTGTCTTTACCTGGGACTTGGTCTTCTTCAAGCAGTGGAGAGGAGAGGCGTGACTTTTTCATAGACCTTGGGTGGTCCAGCCATGGCAGTATACAACTGTGATGCCAGCACCAGAAGGTAGAGACAGGAAGATCAGGAGTTCAAGGCCAACCTCAGCTACATCGGGATTTCAAGACCAGTCTAGGGGGTTACATGACTAAAAACAAACCCACTGCCTCGGGGAATGAGGCCTGCAAGCAAGCCGGAGCAGCAGAGTTCAAGTTCCAGGACTCGTGATAGGAGGCAATTGATTTCAAAAAGTTGTTCTCTGACCTCAACAAGCGTGCTGTGGTACATGTGGCTGAAAGTGGCTTTTGCATAAGTCCAACAAGCTGATTTCAATCTCTGCAACCCAGAACCCATGATGGAAAGAGAAAACATACACCTATACTACCCAGCACCACATACTTATATTTAATAATAAATATAATTTTTAAAAAAACAGAAGCTGTCGCCTGGCAAGAAGGCTCAGTGGGTGAAAGTTTTTGGGTTTTGTGTGTGTGTGTGTGTGTGTGTGTGTGTGTGTGTGTGTGTGCGTGTGCGCATGCATGTATAGGTCGGGCAATCTGAGTTTGATTTCTGGAACCCTGGATGAAAAGAGATCTGACCCCCAAAAGTTGTCCTCTGACCTTCACATGTATACCATGGCATGTACACACACACACACACACACACACACACACACACACACACACACGTACTACTATTAAACACAATTAAATTTAAAAGGGGGCAGTGTAGAGCACCTGCAATCTAATCTAACAGTTTCAACCAAACAATTCAGGGGGAGAACATCTGGGACCAGGGAGGAGAGGGATCAGCAGAGAAAGGATGATTGACAGGTGTCTGGGTATGAGAAGGAGCACATGTTTCAGTTTCCTGGGATGTTACAAAACTGCAGCATCTGAGACTCACCATGGAAACGCAGGGCAGGAGAGGGACAGCCCCATCTGAGCTGCTCAGGGCCTGGGGATGAGTAAGACTTGCTCCCGAGGGCAGCTGAGGCCAGTGCGCCAGGCAAGCAATCCAGAGGTGCCCACCATCCAACCATGGAAGTGCTCAGGGTGACATCCCCGGATGATGTGAAGCCATTTAGTTCTATGGCTGGGAGGACACAGGCTTCGAGTGGCTTGGGGAATCCTGGCGCCCTCGAAGCAGGAAACCAACCCCATGCTTTGGACACACTCGCTCTTTGTCTGAGTCTCAGCAGGGGAAGGTACCAGGTTCGAATCCAGCTTGGTCGCTGTCCAGGCTAGATCCATGGTGCCAGCCTTCCACCCAGCCTTGGAAAGCCATTCCTTTCCCCAGTTCCAGCATTGGCATGAGAGGAGTGAGGGTCAGGGTGGCTTAGGACATGCCAATGCCTTCAGGGGCTGGCACTGGTGTGAGGAGAGAAACCTTGGAAATCAACAGCTTTCCCCAACACTGGTGCCCTGCAGGAACGGATGGGCCGTGTGGATTCAACTGTAGGGCTCCCCAGAGGAGCAAGGCATACCCATCAGATCCCCTGGGTAGATTTCAAGTAATCCTGACTTAGAATATAGATCTGGTTGAGGGGGACAAAGAGGAGGATTGGATATAGACTGGAGATGAAAACTCTGAGACTGGAGAATAGCTCAGCTGGCCAAGTGCTTACTGTACAGACAGGAGGACCCGAGTTCAGAGCTGACTACAGAGCTGGGGAGATGACTCAGTGGGCAAAGGTGTTTGTTGTCCAATTTAATTACCCAAGTTCTATGCCCGGGGCCCGCTGGGTGGAAGGAGTCAACTGAGTCCCATGGGTTGTCCCCTTACTTCCACACATATGCCACGACATACAAACGAAAAAACAAAGAAACTGGCCAGTGGTGGCACACGCCTGCAATCCCAGCACTCGGGAGGCAGAGGCAGACAGATCTCTGTAAGTTCAAGGCCAGCCTGGTCTACAGATCAAGCCCAGGACAGCCAAGGCTACACAGAGAAACCCCGTCTCAAAAAGAGACATTTTTTTAAAAATGTAAAAAAGTAGGCTGGAGAGATGGCTCAGTGGTTAAGAGCACAGGCAGCTCTTCCAGAGGACCCGGGTTCAACTCCCAGCACCCACATGGCTGCTTACAGATGTCTGTAACTCTACTTCCAGAAGATCTGACACTCTCGCACGACATGTATGCAAGCAAAACACCAATGTATATAAAATAGATAAATACTTTTTTTTTTAAAAAAATTGTAAAAGCTGCTTATAATATCTGGGGCTGGCCAAGCAGTCTAGCCAATCACTGAGTTCCAGGTTCAGTGAGAGACCCTGCCTTAAAAAATACGACGGCGATGACGCTGAAGAAGTAATTTGCCATCAGTCTCTGACCTCTGCAAGCACATATGCATCCTCCCTCACACTTGAGCGCGTGGCACACACATGCGCGTGCCCACACACACACACACACACACACACACACACACACACACACACCACTCATTTGTCCATATACACATACTTGAACACACACAGAGAAAGAGAGAGAGAGAGAGAGAGAGAGAGAGAGAGAGAGAGAGAGAGAGAGAGAGTGTGTGTACATTTACGTCCTAAGCCTGGGGATCAGGCAAGGCTTGGCTGGATTAAGCTAGCTCCCTTGGTGCCTGGCACAGGCTGAGGCTGGGGAAAGGCCTGTCCTTTTCCAAGGCCTCCTGGTGGAGCAGGGCGGGGCGGGCTCAGGCTCCGGGGGCCGGGCGCGGCCACTCATATCTTCCCCCTTACTTCATCCTCTCCGCTCCCACTGATGCCTCTTTTATCACACTGGGACTCGAGCCCCTTGTGGAAGTCGGGGCCAAGGGAGACTCCGTGGCCTGCCGCCCCAGCCTCACCCATCCTCCCTTCTTTACCTGGGTCACTGGGCTAGCACAAGCCTGGGGACTGCCATCAGTGCACCAGCCAGCCAGGGACGGGCTGGCTGAAGAACCCCCACGTGGAGTCCACAAGCCAGGTCTGGACTGGACTTTGCCTCCCCAACACGTGTTCGGCGCCAGGAAATAAAAGTCACTCGCTTGGGTTCTGGGCTGAAGCGTTGTAGGGCAAAGTTGGTAGAGTGTTTCCCTGACATACACGGAGCCTTAAATTTGATCCCCAACTCCACATAAACTCGGTCTGAAGGCTTATGCCTGTAATCCTAGTGCTGAGGAGGTGGGAGCAGGAAGCTCAGGGGTTCAAGGTCATCCTCTGATGCACAGTGAATTTGAGGCCAGCCTGGGCTACGTGAAAGCATGTTTCAAAAAAAAAATTTTTTTTAAATTCCAAATGAACTAGTTTCTTGTGCTTGATAAGAATAGTGTCATCGCATGAGCATTTGTTGCCACCACACCGACTCCTCTGGCTCCCTTTTGTACCAAATGCTAAACGCCACCTTGAATTGCCATGATCCTGTTTTCCAAGAAGGACAGAGTGGTGACACCTTGCATCTTAGGTGGCTGAGTTTGCAGTTCTTCCAGGATGAGGGGTAAAGGGTGTCCATGTCCCCAAGTGAGCATGAGATGGACTCCATGCTGCTTGGAGTCTCCCTGAACCAGCTCAGACGCCGTCCTGGAAAGCGAGGGTGGGCGGCATGTAAGCGTTGCTCCAGGAGAGGCTGGAAGATGGCTTCGCTGGTAGAGTGTTTACTCCAAAAGTGTCTCGAGCTGGGTTCAGATCCCTGGCACCCATTTTAAAAGCCAGGAGTATCAGCATTCTCCTGGTGCCCCACCATTAGGGTGACGGCAAATGGACAGATCTCTGAGGCTCTCTGGTTAGTCAGTCTAGCAAAATCAGCGAGCTCCAGCGCAGAGAGAGACCTTGTCCCCAAAACTACGGTGGAGAGGGAGAGAGGAAGACGCCTGATGTCAGCCTCTGACATTCACATGCACATGTGCACATGCATGTACACACCCAGCCTACACACATGTACAACCACACACACATGCACACCACACATACACCACACACACAGATACACACCACATACATATCACACACACACCATACCCATACTTACACACCACACACACATCATACACACAGATACACCACACACACATACATATACCATATACATACACATACCACACACACACACACACAACACATACCACATGCACAACACACACATACACAGAACTTTTCAAAGAGAATGAAGTCTGCTCATTCAGAGAATGCCTAGTTTAAGACCAACCTGTAGTATATTGTAAGAACCTGTCGCAAAAAGAAACAGAAGCAAGCAAATGAGGGAGTGAGACAGAGAGAGAGAGAGAGAGAGAGAGAGAGAGAGAGACCCATGTGAAAGCCAGGCAGGGTGCACATCTATTGATGCTAGCACCGGGTGGTCGGGGCAGAAACAGGCAGATCCCAGGTGAACTCTGTTCAGTGAGAGAGTGCCTCAAAGGATAAAGTGGAGAGGGATTCTAGAACACTGGAACACGCCCAATTCTAACTTCTGGCATCTGTGTGAACACACGTCTGTACACACATCTTCGTGAACAAATGAACCCATACAGAGAGGGGAGGGGAGAGAATTGTGCAGAGGGACCTGCGGGTATAGGACGAGATACAAAGGCGAGCTGGAGAGCTAGGCTGAGTTCTCAACAGACATGCGGATATCCAGCTGAGCCCTGGCAACAGGACCCTTTTCTGCATTAGGAACAAGAGATTGGGACATTTTGATTCTCCCGCCTTGGCCTTTGGGAAGGCTCTGAACCATTGTCTCAAGGTGACAATAAACGGCACTCGGGAGCCAGTAGGATGGCTCAGGGGCAGAGGGACCTGCTGCCAAGCCTGAGGACCTGCTTGATTTGCAAGACCCACATGGTGGAACCAACCCTGCAGGTTGACCTACACACATACGTGTGAAACACACACACACACACACACACACACACACACACGCATATGCACACACGCATACGTGCACACACACAAACACTATAGCAAGTAGCGCACACACAGACACACACACACCTAAATTAAAGGTAATTAAAAATTTTAACATAATAAATGATACTCAAGTAATTTCAGGGCTTAGAAGCCCCTCAGGGGCAGGTGGGGGCACTTGGCCTGGCGGGGCTCCGTCAGTTACCAGCTAACCAGGCTGGGCACATTATAACTTGAAGTTAACACGTCCAACAGTAGTGTTATTTCCTCCACAGGCCTGTTCCTCCCTGTGTCTTCCCCATCTCAGGAAACGGCACCATTGCCCGCCCAGTGTTTTGGGCCAGAGAATTGGGAGGCAGCTTTGGAGTCTCCTGTCCCTCACCACCCACGGCCCAGCCTTTGCCAAGACCTGTCAATTCTGCCTCCAAAGGAAACACCAAACCAATCCTCTCCTGTCTAGCTGCCATCCATGTGTCCAGGCCACTGCCCGCCCTTCCACGGGACCAGGGCACCGTGCCTTCCCTGTAGCCCTGCCTCCCCTCCAAAAGGCACCCACTAATTAGGTCACTCAGCAGGGTGTAGTGATGCTCCTCGGAAATCTCAGCGCTGTTGAGTTCAAGATCAGCCTAGGCTACACATTGAAATCCCATCTCAAGAAAATAATACACTCAGAAGGCAAGTAAGATGGCTCAATGGGTAAAGGCCACTGCTGCCGACCCTGGCTCATCCCCAGGACCCCATGGTAGACAAAGAGAACTGAGGCTGCAACGTGTCCCCTGGCAAGTGGCTCAGTTGATGAAGTTCCTGCCACACAAGTGTGAGGACCTAAGTTCAATCCCTAGAACCCACGTAAAGAGGGTAGACGTGGTGGCACATGTGTGTAATCCCAACATGAGGGAGACTGGGACACGAGGAACCTCAGGACTCACTGGGCATCCCGCCTAGGCAGACTGGTAAACTTCTGGGCCCAGTGAGAGATGAGAGACACTGTCTCAAAAAACAAGATTGGCAGCTCCAGAAGAAAAATACCTAAAGTTGTCCTCTGGGCTCCACGTGTGCTCACACTCATGCACACGTGTGCGCATGTGTGTGCGCGCGCACACACACACACACACACACACACACACACACACACACACACACACACTTATACACTTTTTAAATTTAAACTAGGAGATGAAAAGATGACTCAGAGTTAAGAATATATACTACTTTTATAGAGGACCCATTTAGTTTCCAGCATCTGTCTTGGAACGCTCATAACCATGTGTAATTCTAACTTCAGGGGATCTGGTGCCCTCTTCTGGCCTCTTCATGCACCTGCACTCATGTGCACAAACACATATAGACGCGTAATTTTTTTTGTTTGTTTTTCGAGACAGGGTTTCTCTATGTAGCCTTGGCTGTCCTGGACTCACTTTGTAGACCAGGCTGGCCTTAAACTCACAGAAATCCTCCTGCTTCTGCCTCCTGAGTGCTGGGATTAAAGGTGTACACCACCACACCCAGAGAACTCTTTTTTTTTTTCAAGACAGGGTTTTTCTCTATATAGCCTTGGCTATCCTGGACTCACTTTGTAGGCCAGGCTGACCTTAAACTCACAGAGATCCACCTGCCTCTGCCTCCCAAGTACCGGAATCAAAGGAGTACACCACCACCGCCCTCACATATTTTTTTTAATTGCTGGGTATATTAGAGCATCAATCCTAGCATTTAGGAGGCAGATGCAGGTAAATTTTTGTAAGTTCAAGGCCATCCTAGTCTACATAGGGTGTAGACTATGTAGACTCACAAATAAATAGATAGCCACCAAAAAATTCAATTTAATTACTTATGAGGTACCATTCCAGTTTCAAAGACCTTAGTCTTTATATTTTTAAATATAAAACAATGGCTGGGTATGGCAGTATACATTTTTAATCCTAGCCCTTGGGAGGCAGAGGCTGGATAATCTCTGTGAGTTCAAGTCCAGCCTGGTCTACATAGTAAGTATCAGGACAGCCAGGGCTATGTAGAGAGAAACCATCTCAAAAAGAAAAAAGAAGATAAAGTATGAACAATGCTTAATGATAAAATACCACAAGAGGAAGCTACTCAAACCTTAGGGTCAAGAACAACACAAAAGATGGATTTCTCAGCAATATTGAGGGCTGTACTGTAGCCCAAGGAAAGCTCTGGTCAGGAATCTGGAGATTTCAGGTTCTCAGGAGGAAGCTCAAGGCGAGAAGCTGACATCATTAGTACAGCGGCTGAGCAACATGACCTCCTAAGCATGTAAAGTCAGAGATCCAACAATGTGGAGGCCAATGGTGATGGATAGGTGCACAGCAAGCTTCAAGGAACGTAAGCAGCTAAGGAGGACCCCAAGGGTTGAGCTGAGAGGGGCTAAGCAGGCCTAAAGATGACCATCTAGAACCAGGCATGGTGGCACAGGCCTTTAATCCCAGCACTCGGGAGGCAGAGGTGGGGTGGGGGGTGTCGCTGTGAGTTTGAGGCCAGCCTGCTCTACAAAGAGAGTCCAGGACAGCCATGGCCACACAGAGAAACCATCTCAAAAAAAAAAAAGAAAAGAAAAGAAAAGAAAAAGAAAAAGAAAGCAAAACATAAAAACAAAAACAAAAGAATGATGACCATGTATCCACGGGAGAAAGCATGGTTTTCATTATGGCTAAAACAGAGTAAGAGACAGGATCAGGTGTCAGCTGAGATTTCTTTTCAGTACTAGGAGTTGAACCTATTGCCTTCTAGCTGCTCATTGGGGAATTTTAAGCAGGAGCTCTACTGCTGAGCCACACCTCCAGCCCCTCACTGGGGGATTTTAGGCAAGTGCTCTACCACTGAGACACACCCCAGCCCCTCACTGGGGGATTCTAGGCAGGTGCTCTACCACTGAGACACACCCCAGCCCCTCACTGGGGGATTCTAGGCAGGTGCTCTACCACTGAGCCACACCCCAGCTCCTCACTGGGGGATTCTAGGCAGATGCTCTACCACTGAACCACACCCTCAGCCCCTCACTGGGGGATTCTAGGCAGGAGCTCTACCACTGAGACACACCCCAGCCCCTCACTGGGGGATTCTAGGCAGGTGCTCTACCACTGAGCCACACCCCAGCCCCTCACTGGGGGATTCTAGGCAGGTGCTCTACCACTGAGCCACACCCCAGCCCCTCACTGGGGGATTCTAGGCAGGAGCTCTACCACTGAGACACACCCCAGCCCCTCACTGGGGGATTCTAGGCAGGTGCTCTACCACTGAGCCATACCCTCAGCCCCTCACTGGGGGATTCTAGGCAGGTGCTCTACCACTGAGCCACACCCCAGCCCCCTCACTGGGGGATTCTAGGTAAGAAATCTACCACCACTGAGCCACACCCCAGTGTTTTTCTCACTTTTTGAGACTGTACCTCACTAAGTTGTCCGGGCTTATCTTATACTCACTTTATGTAGCCCAGGCTGTCCTTAAAGTTGTAATCCGCCCGTCTCAGTCTTCCAGGTAGCTGGGATCACAGGTTTGGACCAACACTCTTAGCCTGCTCTGACCTGAGGTTTCACCCTGCAGGCAAGAGATCCATGGAGTTACACCAGGCAGAATAAAGATAGGGCTGCCATTCTAAGAAGGATTGAGTGATTAGTGACCGCGGTGAGATGGCCAGTAGAGAGGGCTGGGAATGTCTGGGCAGATACTGTGAAGGATCGCTGTCACCCTTGGCTAAGAGGTGATAGATGGCCCCAAAGTCAGATGTTCACTCCCAGGGCCTCTGCTGGCAAGGCCGACCCTGCTGGATGCAGCCTTGGGAGCGGGCAGGGTGGAGGGCAGCCTCCCCCGCTCCTAGGCCTGGGAATGTCCGGCTGGCCGAGAGCCCTCCGGAGGCTGGTGAAAGGTCCACTTACCATGACGGATGGGGGCCCCCGCCAGGCCACGCCAATTAGGCAAGATGGAGTGCCAGGAGCAAGTTATAAATATCCCAGCCCATGGCTGGCCCAAGGAGGAAAATGGTGGTATTGACCAGACAGGAGAAAGTGTTCGTTTGAGATGGACTGACTCTGAGGGGGTTTTGAAAACACGTTCTTTCCTCCATCAGGACTTTGAGCTGGGCGGTAACAATGTTGGTGCCTGAGGGTTTGGCTGCAAGTTCAAGTCTGGAGAGGACGTGAAGCCCAGTCTCTGGAAGGTCACTGCATTCAAAGCCTGGAGTTGGGGG
This sequence comes from Acomys minous, assembly GCF_964271855.1. Taxonomy (NCBI): domain Eukaryota; kingdom Metazoa; phylum Chordata; class Mammalia; order Rodentia; family Muridae; genus Acomys; species Acomys minous. The sequence goes on from NC_140498.1 coordinate 74,736,025, forward strand.
TGGGGAGGGCGATGCTATGCTCCAGTTGAAGATTAAGCCTGGCTATGGGGGCACCAGGAGGGGGAGAGAACACACAACCAGTCATCAACAAGTAGACTGGGCCAAGCAAGAGGGCTCAGCAGGTAAGGGGGGGAGGCTTGCCAGCAATTTAATTCCACACAAGGTGGGAAGAGAGAAATGGCCTCCACATGCACAGGAGCCCTCCCCTCTATCGATCCCCTAAAGCTAAGTAAACTACAAGACAACTCTGCTTCAAGACCAGAGAAAGATACACAGCTCCGTGGTAAAGTGCCTGACTACTATGTACAGGGTCCAGGGTTCTGTTCCCAGCTCTGCAAAGTAAACCAAGACAGGCAGAGCTAGGGAGGTGGCTCAGTTGGTAAAGAGTTCGTCGTGCAAGCATGGGGAACTGAGTTCAAAGCCCAGGACTTGTGTAAAGATGCTGACTCCTGGAATGCACATCTGTAAGTTTGGCTCTGGGAAGCTAGAGACAAGAAGAGCCCTGGGGCTCACTAGCATCTAGCCAAGTTACTGATACCCAGATTCCGGGAGGGACCCTGTCTCAAAAGATAAAGTAGAAAACCATTGAAGAAGACACCTTCAGCTTCCACGCACACCTGCACACACATAGGTGCATGCAGAAGAACACGTAGCAAGACGTGCAGAGCAAGACTGACGAACAGAAAAAAAAATAGTAGCATAGGAGTCTGTCTTTCTATCAGATGCTTTGACAGAAAAGACTGCACAGCAGCTCTGACGTCCTGGATCCTGGCCTCAGAATAATGTAAAATGAGGTGTGACAGTGGGTACCTGTAATCCCAGTGCTTTGAGAAGATCAGGGATTCAAATCTGTCCTGTTTTTTATAGGAAGTTCTAGGCCAACTTGGACAACATGAGACCCTACCTAAAAAATAAAAAATAAAAATAAAAATAAATAAACAAAAACCCAAGCTCACAGCCACATTGACTTACAGATAAATTTAACTTCTATCTCATAGCCTCTTGTACTTCAAACAAAGGTTTCTGGATGGAGACAGAGAAGCAAGGGCTGATGGGAAAGGCAGATGTCATGGCAATCCTTCCCCCTCTGGGCATGGGGGGTCTCAGAGCTATGTAGGACCCTTTAAGGATGCTTTGAGAGAGAGCCTTCATTATATAGCACCCAGATGACTTACCTAGAAGGGTTCTCATGGCAGCTGACACAGAGAGACTGCAGCCCTGGGTGAGCAAGAACCCTGGGACAGAAACCAGTGTGGTACCGTACCATACCCTGCTTCAGTGCTGCTCAGCTGTGCCAGGAGTCTCTGGTGAGAAATGAGGCTAGTCCATCAAAAGATATCAAAGGGGGCTGGAGATGCAACAGAAGGCTCAACCAAGTTCCAAACAGATCCCTGTTCTTGGAGAAGAATCCTGGGTGGGGGGATCAACTCTGGAAGACAGACAGGACCAGAGCTGAGCCATCACAGGCATGGCTTTTGTAAGCATTCAAGGTCTACCTGGGAGGTTGTGACCTGGGTCACGCAAGTGCATTGGGATCTCTTTCTCACCCCTCAGTGACTATTGACATTCTGGTCGGTCATTACGGCTTCATTGCATAGCGGGTCATTGTCTTACATGTCCACAGCAATGATCTTGCAATCTAATAACCTGCCCAGATTGGCTGTGTGTGTGTGTGTGTGTGTGTGTGTGTGTGTGTGTGTGTGTGTGCGCGCGCGCGAGCACACACACGCATGTGCACACACACTTATGCATGCCTCTGTGTGTGCATGCCTCCATATGTGTGTGCACGTACATATGTGCATGCCTCAGAGTGTTTGTATGCATGCCTTCATGTGCTTGTGCATGCCTGTGTGTGTGTGCGCGCACGCGCGCGCGCTCTCTCACGTACACATGCCTCTGTGTGTACATGCATGCCTCTGTGTGTATGTACATGCCTCCATATGTGTGTGTGCACACACATGTGTGCACGCCTCAGCCTCAGAGTGTGTTTGCATCCATGCCTTCATGTGTGTGTGCATGCCTCCGTGTGTGTGTCTGTATGTGTGTGTGTGTGTATGTGTGTGTGTACAAGTCACAAAACAAATTACAGGACTCTATTTTTTCCTTTCACCACATGGGTCCACGTGGGTCTCGGGGCTTAGCGGCAGGAGCCTTTACCTACAGAGCCATGTCATTGGCTCATGTTCATCTTATTCTGCGTGATTTGTTCTTGGGAAACTATAAAGAAAGAAAAGAATCTTTGGACACACTTTTTCAGAGGGTGAAGAAGAATTCCATTGATTTCCTACAAGCTGATCTAGAGTTTCACCGCTTATTTATACATGCTTAAACTTTTATACTTTGCCTGGAGATCGTTTCACACGAGGTATAAAGTGTTGGCTAATTGCCTCTCAGCACAAATTGTCCGCCTCTTGTCCACTGTTAGAGAAAGCCCATTGCTTCCTGAACTGCATTTGTACTTGGTTCTTCTACATAATTACAGCTGTTGTAATTGCTCTGCTATTACAGGGGTACACAGCCCTTCCTCCGGTATCTCACTATTAAATTATTATTCACTTAAGCCATGTTTTATTGAAGGCTTTATAGCATGGTCATTAAGACGCCAGGCTTTGATGTCTGACTGGCAGAGGCTTGTGTAACCACTTTGCCACTTAATAAATGTGTGAGTGTGGGCAAGTTACCCCACAGTTCATCATCTATAAAATGGAATGCTTGAAGGCCTATAAATAATACTTCTCTCACACATTCAGAATAAATTGAGAACTTGACATAAAAATCTGTCAAACAAGCCAAGCACGGTGGCGCACGCCTTTAATCCCAGCACTCAGGGAGGCAGAAGCAGGTGGATCTCTGTGAGTCCAAGGCCAGCCTGGTCTACAAAATTAGTCAGGACAGCCAAGGCTACACTGAGAAACTCTGTCTTGAAAAACAAAAACAACAACAACAACCCTCCATCAAAGAGAAAATAAACCCCCCCAGATTAAAGACTTTGGCTGTGCAGTACAACCACCTCTATGCCATCCTAGATTAGAGACACTAGCCTGCACAATAAAACAAGATGGGGGGGGGGTGTTGTTCCTTGAATGTCTCCCTAAAGCATACATGTTAAAGAGTTGGTCCCCAGAGCAGTGCCAGTGGGAGGTGGCAGGGCTTTGTGGGTACTCATTAAGTCACTGGAAATATGCCTTCTAAGGCTGTAGGAGCCTGGCCCAGTTTTTGTTTTTGTTTTGTTTTGATTCCTGATCATGAGATGGGTGGTGATACCCCCAGCCCCACTATGCTCCCACTGTGATAGCTTACCTCCCCACAGGCCCAGAATAGATCATGGATAGAAACCAGCAAAACCCTAAGACAAAATAACCCTTTTATTTTAGTTACTGTTAGTTTGTTTTGATTTATTTTGTTAGTGGGAAGCCCTTGTACCATGGCACTCCTGTGGAGGTCAAAGGACAACCTGCAGGAGTTGGTTCACTCTTTCCACCATGTTGGGTCTCAGGGATCCAACCCAGGTCAAGTGGATTCCCAGCCAGCACCTTGGGCCACCAAACCATCACAATGGGCTGCCGTTTCTAGGTTAATTGTCTCACACGTCTAATGATAGGCATGGAAAACCAAGTAACACAGAAGATATGATGTCAGGCAGGAGAAGAAACAAAGGCTTCCTGGGGCACAGACACGAGGATGCACACATATAAAGTTTTTCTTTTAAGTTACAATGGTGCAAAGTAGAACACACAGGGACTTCGGAGAAAGAGTGAGAACAAAGACTTTTGCCTGAGACCCTTCCAATGTGGAGATGAGCCGAGGGCAATAATGAGGAAACCTCCAGCACCCCATGCCACCTTTTAAGGCTGTGGTAGGCATGAGTTGTTGATATCTGTGAAGTGCTCAGCATGGTGCCTGACACACAGTATGCATGTAGCAAATACTATTTGATTTTTTGGTTTTAATATGTTGCCGGGTGGCGGTGGCACACACCTGTAATCCCAGCACTCGGGAGGCAGAGGCAGGTGGATCTCTGTGAGTTCGAGGCCAACCTGGTCTACAAAGTGAGTCCAGGACAGCCAAGGCTACACAGAGAAACTCTGTCTCATCGCCACCCCAAGAGCACTGGGATTACAGATGTGTGTCATCATGCCTATGAATGCTGCTCCTGTTGGCAATATTCACAGGGTCTTGCTCTATATCCCCTTGTCCTGAAACTCTCAGAAGACTTCCTGATGGCAGTCTCCAGCCTGTGGAAAGTTATTCAGGAATGTGACATGCTAATATTTGTGAGGAGATAGAAAACAGCTCAGCAATGAAGAACACTTACTGCTCTATCAACAGGGCAGAGTTCTGATGCCAGCATACACATAAGGCAGCTCACGGATGCCCATCCGTAACCTCAACTCCAGTGTGCTCCCACCATAATATCTTCCAACTTCCAGGAGTACCTGCACTCAAACATGCATGTACTAGTACACACATACGTCTTTTCTTTAAAAAAAAAAAAAAAAAAAAGATTTGAGACTGGATATGGTGGCATACATCTTTCATCCTGAGCACTAGAGAGACAGAGGCAAGCAGAGCTCTGTGAGTTTGAGGCTAGCCTAGTCTACATAGAGTTCCAGGCCAGGCAGGGCTACATAGTGAGATGCTGTCTCTTCAGACAAAGCAAAACAAAAAGATTTGCATTGCTAAAGATTACTAAAAGACTAGGCAAAATCAAAGGGTGTGAGTGGGTGAAGGTGGGTAGGCCAGTCAGGGAACCACCTATGATGGCTCAGGTTCATCTTTGAACTCAGCTGTACTTAGAATCGCCTAGGAGACACATTTGTAGGCCACTTGCCCACCTTGAATGTGAACTGGGACCTGAAATGAGTAAAAAGGATAAAGTGGGTCTAGAGCAAAGGCCTGATGATGAAGGCACTCGCCATACAAGTGTGAGGACCAGAGTTTGGAACCTCAGAGATCTGCCTATATGCCACGTGAGCATGGTCATCTGTAATTCCGGCCTCAGAAGGTGGAGCCAGAGGATCTCTGAGGCAAGATGGCTAGCAAGACTAGCTATATCAGCAAGCTCTGGGTTTGATGGAGGATTTCCCCCCCGCAATGAATAAGGTGATGATTCTCATCATCAACACTAGGCCTTCACATACATGTGCACATATGCACACGCTACACACAGAACAAAAGTTGGAAAAAAGAAATTTAAAAGGAGAAGGTAAGTTGAGCACCAGCATTCATCTCTCTCTGCTTCCTGATTGTAGATGCAATGTGACCAACTGCCTCATGTTCCTGCTACCGTCATTTCCCCCTCCATGGTGTACTGTGTCCCCTCAAACTGTGAGCCAGGATGAGAGAGGTCATGGCAATAAGAATCTGTGTCGGTTGCTTTTCGTCACTATAACAGGAACCTGAACAAACCAACTTGATGAAAGAAAGATTTATATTGGCTCATGGTCTCAGAGAGTTGTCTCCATCTCAGCCTGTTCTGTTTCTAGAAACTTGTAGCAAGACAGAATGAATGTCATGGCAGTGGGAGCACATGTGTGAAGAGGCTGCTTGCTTCATGGCGGCCAGGAATCAGAGACAGAAAAGACACTGGGAGTAAAACACTCTTCAGACAACCATTTCTCCCAGTCAGTTTCCACCTTCTTCCTCCCACCTCCCAAAGCCCATCAATCAGTGGGTTATGAATCCGTCAGTGGGTTAATCCACTGATGCCATCAGAGCCCTCATGATCCAGCTGATTCCCAAAAGCCCAGGATGGTCATGCACATCTGTAATTCCATCCCTGGGGTGGAGGCAGAAGAGTCAGGATCTGAAGGTCTTTCTTGGCTACCTAGCAAGGTTGAGGCTAGCCTAGGCTACCTGAGATCCCCATGAAAACCAGAGCCCCACCTATGAGCAATGTGTTGAGGGCCAAACCTTTCATTCATGAGCCTTTGGAGCATATGTAATCAGAGTCAAACACCATAGAATGGAAAAGTGAGAAGAGAAGGTGATTAGGAGTGGTGACCAGAGTGTGTGCGGGCTAGTTTTGGCTGTCATCTTGAATCACCTGGGAAAGGAGCCTTACTTAGGAATTGTCTAGACAAGGTTGGCCTGTTGGCATGTCTTTAGGGGGGTATCTTGACTGATAATTGATATGGGAAGACTCAGCGTAAATGTGGTCAGCACCTTCTAGTAGAAGCCCAGATACAAGGTCATGCAAGAAGGTTTTGCTGTTCTACTCTTGGCTTTCAGCCTTGCTGGTGGACTTATCTACTCTGTTGCTGCCACTGCCGACTCCTTCCCTTATATTAGAACCAGCTTCTTTTGGCTTCAGCCATAGATTGAAGAGCAGTGGCTCTCTAGGAATCCTCCAAGCCTTTGGTACTAGATTGGGTCTGCTGAGACATCCAGTCTCGTAGACTGAGCAACACCAGGTTCTGGGCCTCTGTGGTGTGACGCAGCCATGGTTAGAGGATTTCAACCATATCGTGTAAGCCAGTTTAATAAACCCCCTTCTAATATGTATTCAGTCCATGGTTCTGATCTTCTAAAGGGCCCTGAGAAATACAGATGGCAAAGGGTAAAAACAGAAGCAGATAAATGGCCAGCTATAAAGTATGTTCACAGGGTGAGACTTCCTGGCACAGTGACAAGTAGAACTTGGAACAGGGTGGAAGGGGGAAGAATTGGGAATACTCCTTGAGTTTGAGCACACACATAAAATTGGAAAAAGGAATTATAAATGAGAAAGCGAGCTGAGCACCAGCATCCATCTCTCTCTGCTTCCTGACTATGAATACAATGTGACCAGCCCCACCTCATGCTCCTACCACTGCGTCCCCCACCATGATAGACTGTGCACCTTCAAACTGTAAGCCATGATAACCCCTTCCTCACTCAAGTTGCTTCCTGTCACTCTCCAGCTGGTACAATTTGCTGAAGTGGGGGAACGTGCTGGAGGTGTGTGAACGAGGAGAAGGAAAACCATGCTTTGGCCTTTCTGAGGCTGAAGTCTCTGTGACACTGCCAGCTGGGGGGATATTGTCAGTCTGGGAGGACCAGAGCAAACGATCTTGGGAGTCAGGTGGGCCACAGTCCTTGATGTTATTAATATGCTGAGTTCACTTTAAGATTGAGGGGAGGAGTGTGTGAATTGGTGTGTAAGTAAGTGTTCGTGTGCCTGTGCATGCGCATGTGGTGTGAAGAGGTTGACATCAGGTGTCCTCTTCAGGTCTTTCTTTCTTTCTTTCTTTCTTTCGTAGCTCTCATTGAACCTGGAGCTTACCAATTTAGCTGGACTGACTGGTCAGAAAGCACAGGGACCATTCTGTCTCCACCTCCTTAATACTTGCATAATAAGAACATGGAAATCTTAATTAAGTCCCTCATACACCTACCTGATGCTCACACCCACAGTAAGGGGCTGGGGATGTGGCTCAGTGGTAGAGCACCTGCCTAGAATCCCCCAGTGAGGGGTTGGGGATGTGGCTCAGTGGTAGAGCACCTGCCTAGAATCCCCCAGTGAGGGGCTGGGGTGTGGCTCAGTGGTAGAGCACCTGCCTAGAATCCCCCAGTGAGGGGTTGGGGATGTGGCTCAGTGGTAGAGCACCTGCCTAGAATCCCCCAGTGAGGGGCTGGAGTGTGGCTCAGTGGTAGAGCACCTGCCTAGAATCCCCCAGTGAGGGGCTGGGGTGTGGCTCAGTGGTAGAGCACCTGCCTAGAATCCCCCAGTGAGGGGTTGGGGTGTGGCTCAGTGGTAGAGCACCTGCCTAGAATCCCCAGGTAAGTAAGGACTGGAGGTAGAGCTTAGCATGTGAAAAGCCCTGGGTTCCATTTCCTGCACCAGAAATAACTTAACCAGGCATCAGAGAAATCTTGGTCCAGAGTGAGGGACAGGTTGTTGATAACAAATCCCTAACCCCCTGATTCCAACTTGGAGCCACCAAAGGTCAAAGGTAAATTCTCCTAGGCTAGTCTCCTTCCAGGTATCTGACCTAGTCCAGGTCCCATCCAAGAACCCTCCACCCCAAGAGGAAATGCCAGTCCAGACCTCGATATTCCTTTAGGCCTGAAAGAGCTCCCCCCCCCTTCCAGTCCAGGCCCACCCTCCCCAGCCATTTGGGCCACGAGCCGAGTCCCACTCCACCCAGGCCAGGGCGAGAATTCCGGCCACACGTCCCTGTGATGTGGTCACGTTGGAAAAATGTTAATCAAATACTCTCCTCCATGTTTCCTTTCTTTCCCAGGCTGGATTCCTAGAAGACAGGAATTTATGGTGTGAGAGTTCCAGCCCCCGCAAACCCACAGCCAAGGTCAACAGCACGAGGCGGGCAGGGCTGCCAAGCGCGGAGGGGAGCCGGGACTTGAGGAGCTGGGCGCACAAAAGACCGGAGTGCATGCATTAACAAGGTCCCTTCTGACCTGCTGGTTCCCACACTGGAGGGGCTCAGACAAGTGGCTGCCAACCTGGTCTGAGTGAGCCCCTTGTTGGGGGAACAAGACCTCTCTTGGAGACAGAACTTGGGAAGCTGAAGGGGAAATGGCAGGAGGTGCTTCTGGCCTTTAGGGGATCTAGAAGTAACCCTGGGTCTAAGCCACAAGCTCAGCAGTACCCCCCCCCCCGCCAGAACTCAGATGACAGGTAAAAAACGCTACCGGTGGGCACCCAAAGTCAGAGCCTGCTTCACCTCAGCTCCCCCGGAATTTCTGAAGTGTAATCTTTTTGGTGTTGTTTGATTGCTCTAAGTCTTTCTGGGTGTTAGCGTTGGAACCCTGGGACTCACGCATGCTAAGCAAATTCACTACTATTGAACTTTGTCCCGAGCCCTTCACTGGGGAATTCTAGGTGGGTGCACTACCACTGAGCCACACCCCAGCCCCTCACTGGGGGATTCTAGGCAGGGGCTCTACCACTGAGCCACACCCCAGCCCCTCACTGGGGGATTCTAGGCAGGTGCTCTACCACTGAACCACACCCCAGCCCCTCACTGGGGGATTCTGGGCAGGTGCTCTACCACTGAGCCACACCCCAGCTCCTCACTGGGGGATTCTAGGCAGGTGCTCTACCACTGAGCCACACCCCCAGCCCCTCACTGGGGGATACTAGGCAGGTGTTCTACCACTGAGCCACACCCCATCCCCTCACTGGGGGATTCTAGGCAGACACTGTACCTCTAAGCTACATCTCCAGTCATTATTGACCTCTTCTGAACTACCCAGACTGTCCTTGAACTCACTCTGTAGGTAAGCCAGGCTTTGAACTCTCCTTGCCCCAGTCTCCCAAGTAACCAGGATACCAGGCCATAAGTCTGATGTCTAGACAAACCACACGTATTGCTATGAGGGGCCAGGACACCTTCTCACACACCCTAGATCTTTTGGCAGCCGAAAACAGACTGTTTCCAGCTTCCTCCTGACTAGGGGATCAAGGAGGGGTGGATAGGGTTGAAACCATGTGGATTCAAACTCAGATGAACCTGAGGAGGGAGTCCCCAGTGTAGCAGGAACCCTGACAGGTTCGACAGTGTCAAGAAAACAGTGGGAGCTTCACCTGAGTGGGAAGGTAAGAGGAGACAGACAGGCAAGGAAAGGGACGGCGACAGTCACATGAAGCCACTGAAGGGCTGTACGTTCCTGGGATGTGGGGCACAGAGGCACGGCTCTAGGGTCATGGAAAGAGAGTGGACAAAGAAAATGTCCTAAGATAGGAGTCCTCTGGCGGGCAGCCGGAGTTCACCAGGCGGACACGCAAGGGGAGAGGGACAGAGATGGGGGGTGGGGTGGGTAGGGGTGGGTTACATTCCAGCAGAGCCTACTGTATGTGCAAAGGCCCAGATTATTTATACCTTGGTAAGACTTTTCATATAAATAAATTCTCAAGTTCAAAAAAAAAAAAAAAAAAGACCTTTGGCAAACCACATGTCTGGCTCTCTTGCTTGGAAAACGAGACACTGTTGTGTCCAGGAGTCCAGGGCCAGCAGAGACCGTGACCTGACACGTCTCAGGTCTCCCATCCAGCTTCTCAGAAAACCCTACACCATGTACCCGAGAAGGAGTGCTTTAGTTTGCTCCGGCCCCGACATTCTTGCCGGCCTCCCCTCACAGTGCTCTCCCCCAAAACAAACCTGTCCAGCCCCCAAGCCAAGTGACTTGTCCTCTGCCCTGTTCTAGGACACTGAGGAGGAGACAAGAGACCAGGGTCCGTCCAGTGCTTCTGTTCCCGGGGTTCCTGGAATAAGACAGAAGCACACCCCAACTTCTGTGCTATTTTATATTTGGGTTGACTATTGGTTTTGAGAGCAGCCTCACTCCGTAGCCCAGGGTGGCCTTGAACCCACAATCCTCCAGCCTCCGTTTCCCGAGTGCTGAGGTCTACGGGTGTGAGTCACCCATACCCAGCCTTGTTGTGTTTATTTCTGTTGTTGCTGATGATGAATACGTCTGTGTCTGTGGGAGTGTAGGCGACACCTGTGCAGGTATCTACAGCGGCCAGAAGAAAGCATTCGCTCCCCTGGAGTTGGAGTTATGAGCAGTTTCGAGTTACTGCGTGATTAACGGGAGGGTGGCATATACCGAACGGACTGACAATTGAGACAGCTACTGAGTGACTAACAAGACCGTAGCCAGTGTGGCTATGCTAAAGGACATTGATCTAATAGATGAGATGAGTAAGTGACTCATGGCGGGGGTTGGGGGCGGGGGGCGGATAGTATACACAGGATGGATACACCAGTCAACAATGACCTGATGACGACTGAGCCGGCTGAGTGACTAACGGGAGGATAGTGTACACAGTACAGATTCAGGGGACAGAGGTATGAGTCGCACCCTGAGAAAGATGGAGCTGAGGAGCAGCGGGCGTTTCATCACACTGCTGAGAACAACATACAATTGAAAGCATGAATTGTCTGCTTCTGGAATTTTCCATCTTATATATTTTCAGGCTGCGGTTAACCACGATTAACCGAAGAACGAAACCAGATAAGGGGGAAGGAAGAGCCGCGTTGACATTCAGTCGATTTGGTTGCCATTCCTCTCCTGCTTCGGGGAGCAACTTTTCTGAGCCCTTTGATGTGTGTGTTCTTGTAAAATATGGGTCACCGGTGACAACCAGTGGTGATGAGGTTTCCTTTGCGGGAGCCAGGTAGAGCCAGGTAGGTAGACCATGTCTTAAGCGCGCTGAAACATCTGGAATGTACACTTTTAAATGATTTGTGGGTTGGTTGATGCTACAGCAACTCCAATTCAATTGTTTTGGAATCTGTATCGCTGCTTGTGGCGGGGAACTGTGCTCAGGCAGACAACTGCCTGGCAGCACCCAACAGCATCACGCCAGCTACGCATGAGTGCACGAGGTCCTCCCACCACTGTGCAGGCAAAGACAGAAGGATCAGCAAGTCAGATCATCCTCAATGCCTAGTGACTAAAGGGAAGGTAATGTGAGATGGGGCTAACCTGGGCTACACAAGCCCATGACAAAACAAAAAACAAAGCCCCGGAGGATCTCTATCCCCAGAAAAAGAACATTTGAAATGTTTTTTTTTACCCCAAATGCATGACATTTTTGCATCATCATATGGGCAGGGGGCGGGGGGGGGGGGCAGATAGAAAGAGCAAAACAGGGATGGCAGGATAGTGCAGTGGGTAGAGACACATGCTGCCAAGCCTGACAACCTGAGTTTGATCCCTGCGAGCCACATAGTAAAAAACTAGAGACCCAATTCCCGCACCCTGACATCTGATATCCTCATTGCATGCATGCATGTGCGTGCATGCATGTGCGTGCATGCATGCACGCACACACACACACACACACACACACACACACACACACACACACACACTGCAATTACAACTGCAAATGGACTGACAGCAAAGACCTTGAAGTTGCCACAGTAAATCAGTGGATAGTGTCTTTAGAGCACAGGGCCGGGGAAGGACTTCAGAAATAAGACTGAGCCACAGACCATGCCTGGGGTGCAAGTGGCCAGCCTCTAGCCTTATCCACAGGGAGTGGTTTTCCTCCCGGACATAGCCAGGTCCTGCCCGCTCGGTGAGTCATGGGCCTTCTGGACTGGCAGCACGGCTCGCCCTTCCTGTCTGTACCCAGTGGGGAACAACCTGCCTAGGGGACCTTATCTACCCGCTCACTCACAGCCAACAGACATGAGGTCAAGGCTGGGGCTGTGAGGCTGGTAGGAGAGCAGAAACAGGGGGAGGGTCAGGGAGAGGTCAGGGATTGCCAACGTAGCCCCATTTCCCTGAAGTTGTCACCTGCTTGAGAGCATCTGGTTTGGGACAGTGGGAACAGGCCGGAGGGACAGGTCCCAAGACTCCCCGGGGGGCCTCTTTTCATACTCTCTGGGAATGCACTGTGGCAGTGCATGCAAAAAAGCAGGTGCTAGGGGGCAAACAGACGCCTCCACACAGGGACAGAGGCGCCTTTAAGCCAATGGTTCTCAACCTGCCGGTCGAGACCCCCCCACACACACGGGGTCATATATCAGATATCCTGCATGTCAAATATTGACATTATTATTCATAACAGTAGCAAAATTACAGCTATGAAGTAGCAACAAAAATAATTTTATGGCTGGGGTCACCACAGCATGAGGAACTGTATTAACGGGCTGGGGCATTAGGAAGGCTGAGGACCACTGCCTTAGACCAAGGCCCTGTTGGAAGGGCTTTGAGAAAGCAGAGATGAGCCGGGGCTGATAGAGACGTGTGCGTGTGCACGGAGACGCCAGGGTGCATCTGGAGCTGGTAGTGTGCATGAAAACGCAGATGCAGCTGGAGATGGCGGTCCTGCTGGCGACAGGGTGTGGAAGGACACACAGGTGAGAAGGGAGCCACGGGCATCAGCGAAGGCACAGGTGCAGACGGAGCCTCCGTTGCAGATGAAGGCACGGGTGCAGAAGGACGCACAGGTGGGTGCGGAAACACAGTGTGGATGGCGAGCCCTGTGTGCATGGACACGCAGGTGGGCCTGGAGGTGTCAGGTGTGCAGCCTCCAAATCCTAGGAGACCTGAGGACACCTGCCACCTTGTCCAAGAAAAGGCTCCACCTGTGGCCCAGTCAACAAATATGTGCCCTCCGTGAGTCTGTACCCAGGTCAGGAACACAGATGTGGGGCGCACACCACTGTCCAGGTGTCCCTCCTCTCCTCCTTCTGTCATCTGGATCCCCTCTCCCTGCCCCTTCCCCAGGCATCCTGAGGCCTGTGCCTGGTTCCACGCTCCTCTCTTAGGACACCAGAGGTCACCGCTGGTTGCCAATCTGAACACATTAACCTCTATGATCTTTCTCTGGCTCCCACACACTCTGCAGAAAAAAGGTTAAAGTCCCCCCCCCCCCACCTAGCAGAACCTGGTCCACTGCCCTGCCACCTCCGTTTTCTTTCACCCCTCCTCTCTCACTCCTCAGTCCTACACTTTTCTCCCACCGACAATTTCTGGATTGTTGTAATTGTGATGTGTTCCTGTCCCTCTTTTTAACTAGCAGTCCACGCGCTCCCCACTCCAGAAAGCAGGGTCCTTAGTATCTCAGTCATCCTGTGGTGCCCCTCACCCTCTGTCCTAGACCATGAGCCCCTTGGTGGACTTCCTTTCTTTATTCTCCCCGTCTTTCCTTCAGCGAGAGAATCCACCTAGTTCATCTTCATGTCTGGGTCTCACCACTGTAAATGTCTGATGAATGAATATTCGGGTGAGTGAATGCATCCGTTTCATAGAGGGAACACACAAGACATTCCCCCACTCCCGCCAAAGGGCTCTCTGGCTGTGGCTCAGGTTATTTGTGGAGCACAGATCTGGCCTCCCCAGAAGAGCCTCTAAGAGGTGTTAGCTGCGCTAGGGCAGCCTCAGTCCAGACCTCGGGCCCCTATCTACCTCTGGAGCCAGGTGAGGCAGGGTGTGGAGGGCACGCAGAAAAGTGTCAGGGTGTGGTGCTTGATTTACGACGCAAGTAACGATAGAGCCACTTGGCAAGGTGGGCACGCATGACAGACCCTCAAAGATAAGAGGCCAGAGGTATGTCAAGGATGTAAACACCAGGCACGGGGCACCCGGCTCCCCCGTACCAGCCGGAGACACAGGCAGCCATATTGGATGGAAAGAGGCCCTGAGGTTTCCCAAGGCCAGGCCCAGCTCTCTCTCCCTGCTCTGCCTCAGGCTGGACCCCTAGGGCTGCACCCTAACCACCATGTCTCCTACCGGGTTACCACGTCCTCATGTGAACCCTGCCCAGCTCTGCTCAGCTCTGCAAGCAAACTGCAGGCCCTGGAATCTGAGGGCCCACTTCCCTCTTTTAAACCTGACCTCACCCTGCTCATGGCTTGCTCCCTGGTCCCCTCAAGATAACATCGGAGCCTTGAGTGTGGGTTCCATCTTCCTTCTCAAGCCCGCCGGTCCTTCATCCTTCACAGTTCATCTCAGTCCTGTCCTCCCGGCTTGTGCCTTATGCTTCCGACCATCCCTGCACTTTTGCATCTACATGTCCTTGCCTCTGATCGCCTTCTCGGCTGGCAAACTCCTATTCAACTTTCAAAACCCTAGCCAAAGCTGGAGACGCGGCTAAGTGGTTCACACTGCTTGCTGCTTTTCCACAGGACTCGAGGTCAGTTTCTGGCACCCTTGTCAGGTGCCTTACAACCACCTGTAACTCCAGCCCCATGAGATTTGACACCCTTAGTCTGGACTCTATGCACGTGTGCGTGCATGTACACACACATGCATAAGTCAAAGTAAGATACGGTGTTTTAAACTAAAGGCGGGGGTGGGAGAGATGGTTTGGCCGTTGATGGCATTTACTGTTCTTGCTGAGGACCAAGGTTGACAGCTCACAACCCCCTGTAGCTCTAGCCCCAGGGGATCTGATTCCCTCTTCTAAAGTTCACTGGCTCCTGCAAGCACATAAACTCAAGGGCTTGGGAGCTAGGTTCAGGTACAGCCCACCCATATATATCCTCAGAGCCGAGAGTGTCCCCCCTCATCACAACTCTGAAGGCACCCTCCATGGCATGGAGGCATTTCTGAGGAATGGAAGAATTGATAACTCCCCAAGCACCGGGTAGTTGAAGCATACTCCCTGTCCACCCTGGAGACCTCTGGGAAACTCCACTATACCAGAGTTATGCCTGGGCCAGGGTTCCCACTGGAGAAGGGAGAAATATCAACAGCCTCTGCCTAAGATGTTTGGGTCATGAGTTCAAGGCCAGCCTAAGCCTTGTCTCAAAACAGAAAGTGAAGGGGCTGGGGAAGACTGCTCAGTTGGTAAACTGGTTGCCCAGGATACGTGAGGACCTGAGCTCAGATCCTTGGCACTCATGTAAAAAAAAAAAAGTGGGCACTTCTGTCTTCTCAGTGCCCCCTTTAAACCCCTTGGAATTAGAAAGATCTGGAGCCAGCCCATACATAGAGGGTCAGGCTGAGACTCGGATGGGGACTGGCTTGAGGCATCTACTTCTCCGTCTCCCAGAATCACAGACTCACCTATAGTACTTGAGCATCAGGGTTTGGGGCTGCATGGGTGAGCGGTGACAGAGGGGGCCCCCCATCCCCTGCAAACATCCCCCCTCTTTGATCCCTGCCCCTCTCCCAAGCTTCCCAACTACTTTCCCAGGCAGGTGGCACTGTTTAGGCGGGGCCCCCGCTGGACGAAGGACACAGCTGGCAAGGGTGGCCCGGCAGCCACCCAAGTATGTGGCCTGCAATGTAGATGGCTGTTCCCGCGGCGTTCCCAGAGCACACACCAAGGAAAACATGGAACGCTTCTTGAATGACATAGCCTGATTCTGAAGTGGTGCATTCCTGCGGAGGCCAGTGGAGCGTGGATGGGAGCTGGCAGTAGGACCCTGGGCTCTGCCGCGCCTGCGCAGTCCTGACTTCTGAAGTCCGCTGACTCCGCCGTGGGAGCTTGCATGGCTGTGCCGTGCAGATCCACAGCGTCCAAGCTGTACACATGACCAACAGCCTGGTGCCCCGTCCCTAGAGGGACAGCTGCCACCACCTCGCACCCATGTAACCGTCCTCATAGGTGGGCACTAGTGAGCAAACTTCCTTCACACTCATGCAGCCTTCCCAAACTCGAGAGACTTTGCAAGTATGTTCCTCCTGGGAACCAGCTACAATGTCCCATCTAATATTGAGAGTGTCTGTCTGTCATTCTCTCTAGACACCGGGTAACTTGAGGGCATCAGTTAGCACGTGTTGTGTGGCTTTGACGGGTGTGTCTCAACCTCTGATTTCAGTTTCTCCCTGCCCTTTTTTGCAGGGCCACCTGTGTGGCAGGCAAGTCCTTATGCAGCAGGTGACCCACGCGCAGAGGCCAGAAGTCAACATCAAGTGTCTTCCTCAAACACTCTTATCTTTTTTTAATTACATGTACCCATTTATCTGTGTGTGTACGTGTAGGGGGAGGGTATGGGTGCCACGGCGCCCATACGAAGATGAGAAGACAGCTTGATGCAACCAAGTCTCTCCTCCGCCCACATGGGTCCTAGCAGATTCAGGCTCAGGCCATCAGTCTTAGTGGCTAGTGTCTTTACCCACTGGGCCATCTTGCCAATCCCTCTACCTTTGGAGACTGGGTCCTTCACTTACCCAATGGCTAGACTAGCTGGCCAGAGGGTTCTGTCCCCCTGTCCCCACCCTAGCTACCCAGGGTTGCACACGCACCCGACTACACCTGGCTGGGTTGTGTGGCCTGGAAATGTAAACTCAGGTCCTCATACCTGTATGGCTGGACCATCTTCCCAGCCACAAATCCAGCCCTTTCATAACTCTTCTTGGTTTTTTGGGGGTTTTGGTGGGGTTTTTTCCCCCGGGACAGGGTTTCTCTATGTAGCCTTGACTGTTCTGGACTTGCTTTGTAAACCAGGCTGGCCTCAAACTCACAGCAATCCGCCTGCCTCTCCCTCCCAAGTGCTGAGATTAAAGGCGTGCGCCACCACCGCCTGGCCTCATAACCCTTCTATAAGCAGCCAGTCCCTGAATTTTTAAGCCTTCTGTCTTAGCCTCCCAAGTAGCCAAAGTGACCACCTATGTCACCAGTCCTGGCTTCCACCCATCTTCACTTTGGACCTGTTGAACAGAGCCTAAGGATATCCATGGGTCTTAACATGTCTGGGCAGGAGCTGGAGAGATGACTCAGTGGTTAAGAGCACTGACTGCTCTTCCAGAGGTCCTGAGTTCAATTCCCAGCAACCACATGGTGGCTCACAACCATCTACAATGAGATCTGGTGCCCTCTTCTGGGGCACAGGTACACATGTGGGCAGAATACTGTATAAATAATAAATTAATAAATCTTTTTTAAAAACATGTCTGGACAGAGGACATGTGTTTGGGGAAGCAGGGACATGGTGGGGGCATGGAGGAGCCCTTGTCTCCTGAAAATGCCTTGTTTGCCACTTGTTATTTGTGACTGGCAGGCCTGGCATTCACCTGGCCTCAGAGTGGTACCCAAACTGCTATGTGCAGCTAGAGGCTGAGATTATCCAGGTGGAAGGAGCTAACCCAAAACTCAGGCCTGGAGACTGAGGCTGCATGGGAGCCCAGAACAATTGCAGCTCAGGTGTTTTGGTCTGGGGATTTTTGAGGCTGAGTCTCGTGTAGGTCAGGCTAGCCTGAAACTCAAAATATACCTGAGGGTGGTCTCGAACTCCCGATCCTTTTGCCTTTACCTCTCAAGCACTGGGATAACAGGTATACACTCAGGTTTTCTCCAAACAGTTTCTGAGGCCCAGCTTGGAAGAGAGATATTTGGGGAGGTGGCAGATTCAAACCTCTATGGGCCTTGCTAATCTCAAGCCCCTTTACCCATGAGATGTTTGTGGGAGCTTTTTTCTCTTTTGTTGTTGTTATTGTTGTTGTTGTTGTTTTTCGAGACAGGGTCTCTCTGTGTATCCTTGACTGTCCTGGACTCGCTTTGCACACCAGGCTGGTCTTGAACTCACAGCGATCCACCTGCCTCTGCCTCCCAAGTGCTGGGATTAAAGGCGTGTGCCACCACCACCCGGCCGAGATGTTTGTGTTCTTATGAATGTCTTGCAGACCCAACCTTCATGCTTGGCCTTCTAACTCAAGGAGTGTAAGATACTAAATCTATTCCCCGTGACACATGAAATAGCACCCAGAGTTCAGACATGAGACAGTGAGGAATCCAGAGTAAAGCAGGCAGGTCCTCTGTTCAGGGTCAACCACAGTCCAGAAGAGAGGCTGGGCCATTCCTTGGCTCTCTTGACCTGCCGGGCCTCTTGCCTGCCCTCCTGTCCAGCCTTCCTCACTTGGCCCGTGGTGAGGCCTGGAACCAGTTATATCCGGCCCAGGCGTCTAAACAGGCTCGAGTCCCTGGAGCTTGTTGGACCCAAGGGGAGCCCAAAATAACATCTGAGTCAATGTCCCTATAGACACCCCCACTCCCCAGGGCCCAAGGGAGGAGCCTAGAGATGGCCCAGAAACCCAGACTGATGACCAAGCTGAGTCAGGCAGTCATTGGCTAAATGGGGCCTCAACCAGTGGCCAATGGGATGGGAGGAATAGCGGGATGATCAAAGTGAGGAGACAAAGTCTGTGGAGAGATAGAGAGAAGGGTGCAGCAGGACTCAGGGGTCTGTGGCCAGTGTAGACACATCTAAAGACCCTGCGAGAGCAGGAGGTTTGGGGTTGACCACACAATAAGCAAGGAACTTGAATGCAAAGAAAACCCATAGGCCCACCTCACAGAAAGAGACGTGGTGAGGCCGTGATTGGTCAGGCTGGCAGATGGCTCAGAGCATAAAGGTACTTGCCACCAAGCCTAAAAATGTGAGTTTGATCTCCTGCGACCCACATGATGGAAGGATAAAACCGACTATTGATAAGTTATCCTCTGACCTCGACATATGAGACATGACACATGTGTGCACACACGTACGCGCGCACACACTGCAAATAAAGGTGGGGCCTCTGGGCCAATACAGAAAGGACCTTCAGCACAGCCCAGAGTGAGAAAGAGACTTCCTCAGAGAGCCAGATCTTGAAGGAGGACTTACATCTGGTCATGGAAGAAATAAAGGAAAGTCCCGCGACAAGGCATGGGGACGGGATACAGTAGAGCTCCAAGAATCAGCGCTGAATCAATCTGGGGACCCTCTTCCCCTTGGCAGTTAGGTGCCGATAACCCAAATATCCCTGTCACCTGAATAACTCTCCAATACTGTATTCCAAGAACCACATATGCCCACTGGCACCCCAATGTACTTAGCTGACTCCCGAGGACTTAGTAGAAGGGACTGTCTATTGTCTATCCTGAACCATCCACACCTCCTCGCTCCTCCCTCCAGGGAAGGCCAAGCTTGGGGCGACTTGAGTCCCAAGCTGAGTCTGCCAAGATTGGAGACACACTCTAGGCCCATGACATTGAATATCCATCCCCGGGGGTGGGCTGAGTTGGGGGTGTTATGTTCTGAGACCGGGAGAGGGGGGGCTAGCTTAGGCAAGGTCAGAAGCTCCATAGCCCCAGCTCTTCTCCAACGCTGGCCCAGGCCTTGTCATGTCCCTACATTCCTCATGTATAAAGTCAGTGGCACCCCAGCTGGAGCAGGAGGCAGTTACCTGAGTCCCCACCGGCTTGCAGACCTAATCCCCCCAGCTTTCCTGAGAAGGGCTCTGCTGTTCTTGGCAGTGGGCCCCTGCTGAGCCTGGCACAACCTGGGCTCCATGCCCACCTGTGAGTGAGGGCTTGGCAGTGGCCCAGCCCGGGCAGAGGACTCCATGAAGGGCTAGAACGAGGGGGGGGGGCAGAGGGAGGAACCCTAGCTTGGGCTGTGGTCAGTGGCCCTGCATCATGAAGTTGGACTGACTCTGAAGCCCCGCCCCCAAGACCCCTTTTCCAATGGAAACCGCAAACATCCCTGTCAGCTTACCTGGCAAAGAACCCAGACAGACCCCGGCACTCCCCCACTTTCTGAAACCAATCAGGGCTCCCCAAGAGAGAAGGAGCCTGAAGAATTAGAGGAAAGCCTTGGCCCACCCTCCCCTAACAGGCCTCCATTGATTCGCCAACTTGTTCTCGGCTTTGAGCCCAGTGAGAAAAGCGTCCTTCGTTTAGGCCTCTTCCCACTGTTCAAGTTTCTCGGACAGGCCCAGAGCCAGCAAAGCTGAGGGGAAGCTGCAGGGAGAGCGGAGGCTAACAGCCGCTGAGTAGCTACCCTGCGGCAGACACACGCAACATGCTTTAGCTCGATGACTCCGATGCTGCATCCTCTCCATCACATGAGGAAACTGAGGCTCGGAGAGACTCGCCTGTGAGAGATGATATAGCCGGAAGTGAAGGGGCGAGGCCTGAGATTTGGGCGAGAGAGGGAGAGAGAGTGATGGATGCCCCTCGGTTGGTAGAGAACTTGGCTAACAGGCAGGATGCCCCGTGTTCAATCCCCGGCACCACACACACTGGACGTGGTAGTTGCATGCCTCTAATCCTGACACGGGAGGTTTAGGCGGAAGGATCGGGAAGGTCATCCTTGGCTACACAGCAACTTTGAAGCTAACCTAGGCTCCATGAAACCTTGCCCAAAAAGGGGGTGGGGGGAGGGCAGAGTTGGGAACAGGCAGAGACATGAAGGTGGGGTCCTAGAAGAATGAGTGACACAGGCCATCTCAGGAGAAGCAAGAAAGCACAGCAGGACAGACCTGGGGACACGTTGCTGACTGCTACCCAAATGGACCCTGAACACTTTTCATAGGCTGGCCTCAAACCTGCAAGCCTCCTGCCTCAGAGTAAGTGCTGGGATTACAGCCGTGTGCCATCACGCCCAGCCAGATAATACAGAACTCAGGATAAGTCAAGTTAGGCCTTAACCACCACCGTATTCTCAGTGTCCAGTGCCGGGGGGGGGGGGGGGTAGGGGGGGTGATTACACCCCAGACTATATAGCAAGATGCTATCTTGGAAGACAGAGAGAGACAGAGAATAAGAACTAACTCCAAGTCCAAAAAGAGACCCTGCCTCAACAAGACAAGGCAGCGAGTCATAGGAGAGGCCAACTGATACCCTCCTCTGGTTCTACATGCATGAGAGTGCACACACACGCATGCGCACATGTGTATACACACATGCACATGTTCACCACATCTGTATACTACACACACACACACACACAAACATTCTCTCAAACACATATACATATCGTGCACATCCACACAAATACATACACACAATGCAGCATAGTTGAGTAACTATCTTTCCGTTCCTAAACAGATTACACAAATTTCATTTCTGAATATTAGTAAGACATTTCCGTTCTGTTCAGGATGAATCTTTGTGAAGGACTGGGAGAAAAATCAAGGTCATTCAAGATACAGCTCCTCTCCCTTTTGCTCCCACATAGACACTATCTGATTGTCACCTGCAGAGCTGGACCCCACCTCAGAATTTTAATTGACACTGCCTAACAAGCTACGGCCTGCCAAGCAAGGCAGGTGACGAAAGCTCTAAACCCTCTGACCCTTAAACATGTGTGTGACCCCGGGGGACACACTTGCTGTTCCAACTCCTCAGGAGCTGAGGCACGAGCACCAAGAGTTTAAATTAAGTTCTGGCAGGGCGGTGGTGGCACACTCCTTTAATCCCAGCACTCAGGAGGCAGGGGCAGATGGATCCCTGAGTTCAAGACCAGCTTGATAAACAGAGCGAGTTCCAGGACAGCCAGGGCTACAGAGAGAAACTCTGTCTCAAACCATCCCCCCCCCAAAAAAAATATTTAAGTTCTGGATAGACTATAGAGTGAATTCAAGACCAGCCTACCAATTAGCAAGAACCTGTCTCAAAATGGAAAGTAAAGAGATCTGAGGCTTTGCTTTCCTAGGTGGTCTCTCACTCTCTCCTTCCTTCCCCACTTTCTTTCTCACACACAAAGGAGGAGGAGGAGGAGGAAGAGAAGAAGAAGAAGAAGAAGAAGAAGAAGACAAAGAAGAAGAAGAAGACAAAGAAGAAGAAGAAGAAGAAGAAGAAGAAGAAGAAGAAGAAGAAGAAGAAGAAGAAGAAGAAGAAATACACAAATAAACAAACTTTAAACAGCCAGCTAGAGACCTAGCTCAGTGGTAGAGATAGCTCTTGCTTGGAGTGCCCCAGTGAAGGCCTGAGGGTATGGCTGGGAGGCAGAGCATTCGCCTAGCACTCGTGAGGCTCTGGGTTCAATCCCCAAAACTGGAAAGAAAAAAAAAAGAGGGGTGGGGGTTTGTGGAAGCAGCTTTCTCTAATGACTGAAGAGAAGCAACTGGACTATGTCAGGCTTTAGGGTGACTTAGAATGAATAGGTAGGGAGGCTACTGGGACATTCCCAGTTACAGACTGGGGACCCTCGGAGTAGCACGAGCAGGTGGATCTGTCCAACACCCTGTGGAAAAAGAAGCCAGCACAGAGAAGGAATTGAATACCCAACCTTGCTTCCTGAATCCTGGCAGGCATGAGAGCTGGCTCTCAGGCTGCAAACCACGGGCTTTTTATTAATCCCAGGGCCTGGAGGAAGGGCTGTGGCTGTGGGGAATAGCTTTGCAGCTAGTGAGTGACCCAGGAGGGAAGAGTATTTTCCAAACACTAAGGCCACCAAGCTCAGAGGGGCTCAGGCAGGCATCCGAAGGCCTGAGTCTGCTGACATTTTTAACGTTCTGTTGGCGCACACCGTTGCCCTAAATGTGAAAGGTTAAGCTAGCTGGCTCCTGGAATAAAACGGAGAAATGTCAACGTAATCTTTGGGTAGGCAAAGGGTTGGTTTGTTTTGGTTTGTTTTTGTGACAGGGTCTCATAGAACCCGGGCTGGCATTAAACTCGCTATGTAGCCAAGGACTTTGAACTAATCCTCCTGCCTCCACCTCGAAGTACTGACATTATTGGTACGCACAACCGTAGTTTATATGGTGCTAGAGATGGAAGCCAGGGACCTGTACGCGTTGGGCAGGCACGCTACCGAGGGGGCTACATCCTTAGCCTTTCTCCCCTCTCTATGTACCTCAAGCTGTGACGCTCCTGCTTCCATCCCCCAAGTGGGAATCGCAGGTGTGTACTGCCAGGCCTAACCCAAAGCTCTTTAAAGCAAAGCAAAAATTGCTAGCATTAGAGAGGAGAAAAACAATTCATTGGTATCTTTAAACGTAAAGGATATGGGGTCGGGACAATGTCTTAGTCCATAAAGTACTCAGCACAAGGACCTGAGTTCAGTCCCCAGAACTCTCATTTTAAAAAAAAATGCTTTTAAGCTGGACATGGTAACAGAACTTGCAGTCTGAGCACTGGTGATGTAGTAAAAAAAAAAAAAGAAAAAAAAAGAAAACCTGACCCCCAGGATTCACCGGGAAGCCAGCTTAGCCTATTTATCAAGTTCCAGGATGAAAGACTCTGTCTCTAAATACAAGGTGAAGACACCTGAGGAACGACAAACAGATTGTCCACTGGCTCCAAGTGCACCTGCACTCGTGTGCAAATAAGCACTGCACACACACACACACACACACACACACACACACACACACACACACACACACAAATATATACTGAGCATTGTAGTACAAGTCTGTAGTCCCAATGCTTTGGAAGCTGAAGCAGGAGGACACCCTTTGCTACCTAACAGGGCCCTGCCTCAAAAAGCAAACCGTGATTTAGTCTCAGCACTCAGGAGGCAGAGGAAGGCAGAGCTCTGTGAGTTCGAGGCCAGCCTGGTCTACAGAGCAAGTTCCAGACTGCCAAGGCTGCACAGTGAAACCATGTCTCAAAAAACAAACAAACAGAAACAAAAAACCAAACAAACAAACAAGCAAACTTCAGAGGCAAGTATAGTAGCTCACATCTGTAAACACAGCACTGGAGGATGAGGCAAAACTGCTGAAAGCTCAAGGTCAGTTTATGAAATTCAGGCCTTCCTAAACTGTAGTGTAACTTCATCGTCAAAAATATTAAGCCGGGCGTGGTGGCGCATGCCTTTAATCCCAGCACTCAGGAGTCAGAGGCAGGTGGATCACTGTAAGTTCAAGGCCAGCCTGGTCTACAAAGTGAGTCTAGGACAGCTGAGGCTAACACAGAGAAACCCTGTCTCAAAAAAACAACAACAAAAATTTTTAAAAATAAAATAAAAGACTGTTTAATACACACAACATTAAAAAAAAAACCCAAAAGCTGAGAGAGAGAGAGAAAGAATAGATCCCTAGGAGGAAGAGATGCAGATGAAGAACCATGTAGAGGTAGACAGAAGGAGAAAGGGGAAGAAACACCAGGAGACAGACTGTGATGCAGGGAGAAAATGATGGAGAGTAGGGTACCAATCCAAATACCTACGCATCATCTACCTGTTCATGCATGCATTCACTTATCCATCCATCCATTTCTTCACCCACCCACACTCATGCATCCATTCATCTACACACCCACTCACTCATCCATCTGTCTACCCATCCACTACTCACTCACCCATTTATCCCTTCATCCATTTACTCATCCATCCATCTATCCACTGATCCATCTTCTCACAAATCCACCCATCCACCTCGCATACACACACACACACACACACACACACACACGCGCGCGCGCAAGAGAGGGAGAGAGAGAGAGAGAATGTGTGTGTGTGTGTGTGTGTGTGTGTGTGTGTGTGTGTATACATACTCACTCATCCATCTACTCACCCTTGTATCCACATAACCATCCATCCATCTATCCATCCATTCATCCACACACCCAGCGACCCATAGCTACACTCATCCACCCATCAACTCATCCATTGTTTTATTCCCTTCCCCCTTCCCTGCAGATGTGTATTCTGGCCCTGGGCTACACAGTGAGTAGTAAAGACACAGAAGGACCCAGAAAGAACCAGTCCAAGGAACATCTGGGTAGGGGACACAAACTTCCAATGACCAGATGGAGGCAGGACAGGCTTTAGGCAGCTCCATCTTCTGAGGGAGTTTGCATATCGCCCCCTTTCCCTACACCTCCTTTAGGTTCTAGAGATGGATAGGAGTCAAGATGGAGCAGTGGCCTAGGCAGGGGATACCTGCTGCCAAGGCTGGCCGGACTCCCGTGCTATAGCCTCCTTCGTGTACGTACACATGCATGCCTCCTCCCGTCCTCCCACTCCTCCTCCTTCCTCCCTCCTTCTCCTCCTCACCCCTCTATTCATTCCCTCCCTCCTCTTCCTCCTCCTCCTCCTCCTCCTCCTCCTCCTCCTCCTTCCCAGCCCTTCAAACCCTAACTAGGGCAAAGATGCTGGTCTTGGCCTTAGGTTCAGCTTCAAGTCCCCACCATTTTGCTATTTCCTAGCTATGAGGTTTGGGGCAAATCATTTAAGTTCTCCAAGCCTCAAGTGTGTACAGTTGAAAAACGGGGATGAGGGTGCTTTGAAATATAGATTTTCTTTTTGTTTGCATAGACCAAGGTCAACAGAGAGGGGACACTGAGGAAGGCATTGCCACTGTGCTACTTGGGGCAGAGCTTGGTGGCACACATATGCAATCCCAATTCTTGGGAGCTGGAGGCAGAAGATCAGGAGCGAAAGGTCATCTTTGGCTACATAGAAAATTCAAGGCGTGCTTGGGCTACATGACACCCTGTTTAGACCCACATGCATACGTTAAATGTCTGGGGGTGCGACTGGTGGGTTGAGTGCATTCCCAACAAGAACAAGACCCTGGGTTTGCTCTCCGGCCGCACACAAACCAGCCATGGTGGTGGCCACCTATGATACCAGCAGTCGAGATGTGAAGGCTGGAGAATCAGGGGTTCAAGGTCATCCCCAGCTACATAACAGCTTCAAGACCAGCCTCAGCTACAGAAGGTCTTATATCAAAAAAAAGGGGGGTTCTGGGGGGGGGGGACCAGAGAGATGGCTAAGCAGCTGAAAAGCACTGGCTGCTCTTTCAGAGGACCCGGGTTTGGTTCCCAGCACAACCATCCTAATTCTGGTTCCAGAGGGATCCAGTGTTACCTCCTGCTCTTGAGGGTACCGAACATACATATGGTCCACATACATACGTGCAGGCAAACATTCATACACGTAAAATAAATCTACAATATGTTTTTTAAAATATGTTTTACAATTTGAAAACCGGCTGGTGAAACGGCTTTGCAGGGAAAGGCACTTGCCCTGCAAGCCTGGAAACCTGAGTTCGATTCCCCAGGACCCACATGAAGGTAGGAGTGAATCAACTCCAGAAAGCTGCCCTCTGACCGCTACACACATGCTATGACATGCACGCCCACCTATGTGCATGTGTGGAACACACACATCCAAGTAATAATAATAGTGATAAATGTATACGTTAGAAGGGCCACTTTGTAATCAAATACAGTGGCCCATCTGTGCGATTAAGTGCATCTTAGAGGACTGATCCAAGAGCACAGTGAGTGTGAAGCCAGCCTGGGGAACAGAAGAGACCCCTATGTAAAAGATGAAAAGAGAAAATAAAAGCAGAATCACATGTGGTTGATAGAAGGGCATGACAACACCTCCATCATCTATTTGGAGATTAAACCAGTTGCCATGGTGACTGACAGGTAACAGCAGAGTCTGCGACCGGAAGCCATAGCTCCAGCACCCTCCCTGAGGAAGTCAGGAAGCCAGGAAGCCATAGGCACTATCTGGTACCTGTTTTCTTTTCATTTACTTACTTATTTGTTTGTTTGTTGACACTGTCTCTCTATTATGTAGCCCTGGCTGTTCTGGAACTCACTCTGTAGACCAGGCTGGTCTAGAACTCAGAGACATCAACCTGCCTCTGCCTCTCAAGTGCTGGGATTAAAGGCGTGTACCACCACACGCAACCTGATAGTTATTTTTTTATATCAGGAAATTCTCCATATACATGGCTCTCAGAGACGAGTGCTTGAAGGCTGATTGGGGGAAAATAGACCATGGGAAGAAATGGTTAGGACAGTGGTATGGCCACCTGCATCCCCAGATAGTAAGCATCTAATATTACTAATATATCTAATAATAATATGTAGGCCAGACCGTGGTGACACACACCTTTAGTCCCATTACTCGGGAGGCAGAGGCAAGTGGATTTCTGAGTTCAAGGCCATCCTGGTCTTAGAGTGAGTTCCATGACAGCCAGGGCCACACAGAGAAATAAATACACATGACCAGAAAAGGTTTTCCCAAAAGGTTACGCAGGTGCCACGTGTCTTTTTTTTTTTAAACTCAGACATTTTGAGTATTTCTCATGTTGTACGTCACATGAGAGCCACGCCTCCAGCTGTGCAGGTATGTGGAGAAGAAGTGTGGCTCCCAGGACATGGCAGAAGAGGTTGTCACGCCAGGAAAAGAATCAGAGCCCCACTTAGCCAGGCGTGGTGGCACATGCCTTTAATCCCAGCACTTGGGAGGCAGAGGCAGGTGGATTGCTGTGCTCAAGGCCAGCCTGGTATACAAGTTCAAGACACCAAGGCTACACAGAGAAACCCTGTCTTGAAAAACCAAAAAACAAAACAAAACAAAAAAAGAATCAGAGCCCCACCGTCTTGATCCAGAATGCTCTCTCGATGTACCTGGATCTGAAAAGGAAGAGGAGGCCCCTTCTTAGGTCCCTAAAAGCTCTCAGCTATGAGTTAAATTATGTCTCCCTAAAATTTATTTGTTGATATCCTCATCCTGAGGCACTGGGACATGACTGTATTTGAAGATAGGATTTCTAAAAAGTTGAGTGAGACTCGAGTGTGGACGAAGAGCTCCTATAACACAGTGTGTGTGTGTGTGTGTGTGTGTGTGTGTGTGTGTGTGTGTGTTGTTTGTTTGTTATCTGTTTTAAGACAGAATCTCTCTATGTAGCCCTGGCTGTTCTGGAACTCACTACATAGACTAGGCTGGCTCAAATCAGCACAGAGATCTGCCTGTCTCTGCTGGGCTTAAAGGCCTGAACCACCACATCCAAAGGCTTATTAATAGTCTCTCATGTTTAGCTTTTGTAGTGCTGGGGGTAGAACCAGGGTCTTGTAGATCCTAGGCTAATGCTCTACCATTGAGCCATACCCCAGCTCCTCATTGAGGGATTCTAGGCAGGTACTCTACCACTGAGCCACACCCCAGCCCCTCACTGGGGGATTCTAGGCAGGTGCTCTACCACTGAGCCACACCCCAGCCCCTCACTGGGGGATTCTAGGCAGGAGCTCTACCACTGAGCCACACCCCAGCCCCTCACTGGGGGATTCTAGGCAGGAGCTCTACCACTGAGCCACACCCCAGCCCCTCACTGGGGGATTCTAGGCAGGTGCTCTACCACTGAGCCACACCCCAGCCCCTCATTGGGGGATTCTACACAGGTGCTCTACCACTGAGCCACACCCCCAGCCCCTCACTGGGGGATTCTAGGCAGGATTTCTACTGCTGAAGCATATCTCCAGCCCTAGGTCCCTTTCAAACGTCAGGTTACCACCCATCAGTGCATTGTGACATCCATTTAACAACTCACACACAGCAGCTGCAGATCACACAGAACAGAGTCAGATAAGAATACACATAGCCCCAACACAATGACGGATTGATGTGATCTTTCGGCTTCAGGGCTGGGGATGTGGCTCAGTGACGGAGCACTTAGGTAGCTTGTATGAGGAGCTGGATTCCTGCTGTAGCACTTCAATAAAAGAATCATGATTAAAGCTGGGAATAAGGTGCCAGGCGGTGGTGGTGCACGCCTTTAATCCCAGCACTTGGGAGGCAGAGGCACGTGGATCGCTGTAAGTTCGAGGCCAATCTGGTCTACAAAGCCAAGGCTACAGAGAGAAACCCTGTCTTGAAAAACCAAAAAAGAAAAAGGAAAGAGAATCTGGGCTTAAGGTGGGCAAGGTGGCTCAGTGGTCAACCACACTTGCTGCTCTTCCAGAGGGGGCCTGAGTTTGGTTCCTAGCACCCATGTTGGGCAGCTCACAACCACCTGTAACTACAGCTCCAGGGCCTATGACACCCCCACTGTGGCTCCCAGGTACACTGCTCACATGTGACACCCATGTGAGCACACACATTAAATTATGGGGCCGGAGAGATGGCTCTGCAGCTAAGAATCCAGACCGCTCTTTCAGAGGACCTAAGTTTGACTCTCAACACCTATGTCCAGCAACTCACAATTTCGTGTAACTGTAGCTCCAGAAAATCCAAATCCTTGCTTATACATACATATTCACACATATATACAAAACTTTAAAATTTAAATTAAAGTTGGGTGTGGTCATGAACACCCATAAAACCTACACTTGCAAGCTTAACGTGGGAGGATCATGATTCTGGGGCCAAACTTAGATATATAGAAAGTTCCAGGTCAGCCAGGCATGATGGCACATGCCTGTAATCCCAGCACTCAGGAGGCAGAGAGGTAGGCGAATCCCTGTGAGTTCGAGGCCAGCCTGGTCTACAAAGTGAGTCCAGCACAGCCAAGGCTACACAGAGAGACCCTGTCTAGAAAAACCAAAATGGAAAGAAAGAAAGTTCCAGATCACAAGATTGGGGAGATTACTGCTGTGCAAGCATAAAGACCTGAGTTCAGATGCCCAGCAACAAAATAAAAGCCAAGCATTGTGGCATGAATTTGCAATCCCGGCACTAGGAGACAGAGACAGGTGGGTCCCTGTGCTCACAGCTGGGTTCCTGGGCTCACAGGTGGGTCCCAGCCTTTCTCACCAGTTGGTGAGCTCCAGGCTCAAACAGTAGGGTGAAGAGCATCAGGGGAAAACCCTGACCTCCATGTGTGTGAGCACAAATGTGCCCTCAATGCAGACATGCATTCACATATACACTATGAACACACATAGACAGACACACACATATCCACACACAGATACATACATATGCAATAAAATATGGCGATAGTAATTTTTTAAAAAAGAGTTCCAGGTTCCTAACAGCCACCACAAGACATCGGGACTATTTCTTTTTCCTCAACAACAGTGTGAAAGGCCATATGTCTTTGCTGGAAAGTGTACATCAAATTCTGATCTTTCCCAGGCCAGTGGTATTGGGTACGAAGTTCTCTCACACTGAAGGTGGTGACAGCCATCTCCATGATCAGGCCAGGGAACAGGATATAGTGGGCTATGTCACTAAGCTAGACCATTCTATAGGTCACTTACATCAGACACGCTTTCCACTTTTGGGATTTTCTATTTATAATGGGGCTATCAGGGTGGAACCCCAAGAAATCCAGGAGGATCTGCATACAGTAGCGCAATGCACACAGTGCTATAACCCACAGAACGCTGTGCAGCGCACGCGGTTCAGGGCTGAGCCTTGCACCTGGTGCTTGAGTTCATCTGCTCACTTGTGTCCACGACACTGAAATGAGCTGTTTTCTATTTGTGTGCACCTATGTGCATGTGTTGGGTATTCCTGTGTGGAGGGGTGCACATGGGAGTGCATACATGGGTGTGTATGCATGTGTATGCTTGTGCATGTGGGGCTGGGGTGTGGCTCAGTGATGGAACACCTGTGCTTACAATCCTCCAATGGGGGATCCGGCATGACTCAGAGGTAGAGCCCAGAGCCCAGAGCACTGGTCTAGTAGGCACAAATCCCCGGGTTCCTTACACACACACACACACAAACACACACACACACACACACACACACACACACACACACGAGAGAGAGAGAGAGAGAGAGAGAGAGAGAGAGAGAGAGAGATTTAGAAAGGAGAGAGGGGAAGGGAGGAAGGGAGGGAGGGAGGGAGGGAGAGAGAGAGAGACTAGAGCACTGAACGCCCTTCATTAAATCCCTGGGCACAATCTGAGCGGAACAGAAAGGACCCTGTCCCGGAGTCCTCACAGCTTGAGGCAGAGAAGGTAGTCGAGATCTGCTCCTGGGACGCTCCTGCAGCTGCATGGGTGGCCTGAAGGGCAAAGGCCCCTGCTAGGTCAAGGCTGCCTACAGCCTGCCTGCTTTTGAATAAAGCAAATTCCGGTTAGGTACCAGGACTGGCAACATTCGGCTCTGCGGTTCTCTCTTCCCAGGTTGTTTGTTGATTGCGTCTCTACCTGGACGAATTCTAACGCTTGGTTCCCAGGGCTCAGAGTTCTTGGGGTCCTCTCTGCCTGCTTCCCCTTCGAGGACAGATCCTGGCCAAAGATCTTGCCCAGGAATGCGGAACCAGAACCAAAGAGCTTGGCTAAACCGGAGCTCAGTGGGAACCCCTGGACAGCCTCCTCGGCCACCTACCCTGCATCCTGGCAGCAGCCGGTACTACCCCCCTGGGACCCGCCTGGCGCCACGGGGATCAGACCAGCTGAGGGTTCCGGGCATGGGTGGAGGGTGCTACCCTGGGTGGGGAGCAGCTAAACGTGATGTGGGGATGGAGACCAGTAAAATGCCGGAGGAAGTGAGCCCCACACCCTGCCGGGCTGTGTTCCCATCCCAAGCACTTGGAAAGGCTCCTGGGCACGCAGCAGGCTGGGGAGACTGCAAGAGATAAGCACCCTGGGCAAAGGAAAAGGGCATGGGTTGGCAGGTGGCAGCTCGCATGTGAACTTCAACCCTACTAGTTCCTGGTACCCTAGTGGATCCTCCTAAATACCTAGGGGAGCTAGGTTTCTGGTGCCCAGGTCCTGCACAGAGTAAATGCACCCCCCTACCCACACCCACACCCACCAGACTTTGCAGAATGCCTTCATAGTAGTTGGAAAGAGTGGGGCACCTAAACAGGGCCTCAATATATAGCTCAAACGGGACTCGAACTCATGACCCCCGCCCCCCAATCTCCCATCTCCCAGGAGCTGGGGGGGAAAGGCATGCACCTTCGTTCCTGCTGCCACAGTGCCTTTGACTGACCCAGAGCTCCCTGAGTCTGTTTCCTTACTTGCATAGCAGAAGACTTGCCCTTTACACCAGCGTGAGTGTGTCCATCCTGAGTCTCCCCTCCCCCAACCCCCGCTTGCTCCCCTGCGGGGGGTGGGGGGTTGTTCACTCTTGGCTCATTTTCAAGCAGCATCCTAGGTGGGAAGCCAAAAGTCTGTGACGATGTCTTTCTTCTGAATTAAGAACAAGTATCAGGGCTGGGCACCGTGGCATATGCTGTAATCCCAGCACTCAGAGGCAAGCAGATCTCTGAGAGTTCGAGGCCAGCCTGGACTACAAAGTGAGTCCAGGACAGCCAGGCCTACACAGAGAAGCCCCCAACTGGGGGGAAAAAAGGAAGACAAAAAACAAGTAGCAGGGGCTGAGAGGTGACTCAGTGGCTAAAGGCAAAGGACCCAGGTTCAGGTCTTAGCACTCAGCACCCACAGGCTAAGGCAGAGGGATCAGAAATGTGGGGCTAGCCTGGGCTACATAGCAAGGCTCCCTTTTTGAAATAAAGAAAATGGCATGGTTGAGCGTGGTGGTTCACACCTGCACTTCCAGCACCTCATAGGCTGGGGCAGCCTCAGCTATACTGAGGGGGGAGACAGTGGAAGGATCCAGAGTGTGAAGTCCTTGCCGCACAAGCCTGAGGACTTGAGTTCAGATCACAAGCGCCCACACAAAAAAGCCAGACAAGATAGCGTGTGCTTTTCCTCTCAGCGCCAGGGAAGCAGAAGCAAGAGGATCCAGGCTCAGGGATTACAAAGACATTTCATGCTGATGTCTGGCTTGCACATGCATACCCATACATGTGCGCGCACACTTGTAGGTACATATGCACACATACAAACACAACACACACAGGCACACACATATGCACGCACACACACACACACACACACACACACACACACACACACTCACACACACACACAGCCAAAAAGGCCATTAAGACCCAACAGCACAGGGCCGGAGAGATGGCTCAGAGGTTAAAAGCACTGGCTGCTCTTCCAGAGGTCCTGAGTTCGATTCCCAGCAACTACATTCTGGCAAGTAAGGACACATGCAGGCAAGAACATTGTGCATTGCATAATAAATAAATCTTTGTTTAAAAAAAAAAAAAAAGACCCAACGGCACATGTCCTGAGCTAAATGCATCCAGAGATGGTTCAGACTTGAGCTGCCCAACTTGAGCAAGGCTCCTGTATAGTTTTAGTCTGTACAGAAGCCCGCAGGCTCCAAACGCCTGTGGGAGAGGTCAGAAGACTGGGGCATGGTTCAGTTGGTCGAGAGCTTGCTTAGCACACACAACACCCTGAGTTGCGTCCCCTGAACAGGGTGTGGTGGTGCACACCTGCAAACCCAACACTCAGGAGGTGGTGGAGGGAGAGGCAGATGTTCAAGGTCATCTGTCACTACATAGCAAGTTCGATACTAGCCTGGGCTACATGAGACCCTGTCTCAAAATAAATAGGTATGGGGTGGGAGTGGGGGCAACTGACGAAGCAGAAGGCTGCTGTTTCCAGGGGATGCCTAGATTTGGGACTCAGTAACTGTAATGGAATTTGTTGTCACCCTCCCTCCACATGACAGGGGCTTAGGGTTAAAGTTAAATAGATCTAAGGATATGGGAACTGAGCTTTGTCTGTTGGTGTGTAGACAGGCCTCCTAACCCCTCTGTTTATAAACCAGGATAATAATATCCCTGATCAAAACTAGAGATGTGTTCTGTGTAAACTGTTAAGTGTCAAGCACATGAAAGACGTGTCCTGGACTCCTCCATCCTGGGTCTCTTGGGGATGGGGTGCACAGAGCCCAGCTTGTTATGTTCTGCTCCCCCCCCCAGATCCCCCCCAGACAGCAGCAGACAGCTCGTGAGGCGATATGAAAACAGCCAGTCCAGGACACCCACCCCTTGGGCTCACACCGGCCAACAAGCCAGACTGACAAATGATTCAGACACAAACAGCTGGGTCTGGGAGAAAGTGCTGGGCTGCTGGGTTAGAAACAGGCTGTTGGGGGAACCAGGGCATCCCAGGGCAGCAGAGGAGGGAAGGGATTTCTTTCTATACCTGCCCTTGAGCAGGTTGTCATAATCTGCTCCTGTTTGCAAGTGTCATAGACTGTACCCACAGGTATGACTCTCCGTGTTTGATTGCTGCTGTTTTTCCTTTGTTTTCTGTGACACCAGGGATGGGACCCAGGGCCTAGCATATAGTGAGCAAGTGCTCTACTGATAAACCATATACCCAGACCCTCAAGGAAGGACTTTTGGCAAGCATTTTGTAGCTGAGCACCCTACTGAGGATTCTAGGCAGGTGCTCTACCCTGAGCCACACCCAGCCCCTCACTGGGGGATTCTAGGCAGGTGCTCTACCACTGAGCCACACCCCAGCCCCTCACTGGGGGATTCTAGGCAGGTGCTCTACCACTGAGCCACACCTCCAGCCCCTCACTGGGGGATTCTAGGCAGGTGCTCTACCACTGAGCCACACCTCCAGCCCCTCACTGGGGGATTCTAGGCAGGTGCTCTACCACTGAGCCACACCTCCAGCCCCTCACTGGGGGATTCTAGGCAGATGCTCTACCACTGAGCCACACCCCCACCCCCTCACTGGGGGATTCTAGGCAGGTACTCTACCACTGAGCCACACCCCAGCCCCTCACTGGAGGATTCTAGGCAGGTGCTCTACCACTGAGCCACACCCCAGCCCCTCACTGGGGGATTCTAGGCAGGTGCTCTACCACTGAGCCACACCCCAGCCCCTCACTGGGGGATTCTAGGCAGGTGCTCTACCACTGAGCCACACCCCAGCCCCTCACTGGGGGATTCTAGGCAGGTGCTCTACCACTGAGCCACACCCCAGCCCCTCACTGGGGGATTCTAGGCAGGTGTTCTACCACTGAGCCACACCCCAGCCCCTCACTGGGGGATTCTAGGCAAGTGTTCTGCTAGTGAGCTACACTCCCAGGCATCTATTATTATAATTTTATTTTAAGTCAGGGTCTCACTGTGTAGCTCAGGCTGACCTGGAGCTCACAGTCCTCCATGCTGGGAGCATAGCCGCCTCAGCTGGCCCCCAAGACCCATTTTGCCTTAAATCCTCACACAGTAGGATCTGCATTCATATCTTTGCAGGTTACTTCTCCACCCAACACAGTTAGGCTGCCCCCATCCTCACTCATTCAATCTTAGTCTAAACCTTCACTTTCTTCTGCCAGAGCCACTGTCTACCTAAGGTTATCAAGCCATTAAAAATAGCTAGTCAGGGCTGGAGAGATGGCTCAGTGGTTAAGAGCGCTGCCTGCTCTTCCAGAGGTCCTAAGTTCAAGTCTCAGCAACCACATGGTGGCTCACAACCATCTATGGTGTGATCTGATGCCCTCTTCTGGCTTACAGTTGTACATGCAGACAGAACACTGTATACATAATAATAAATAAATATTTTTTAAAGTAGTCAAAAAGAAGATAAACTTTAATGTAAAAACACAGCAGCTTCAAGAGTTAGTACAAAAAGAAAAGAATGCAGAATAGCTTATGATTTCATATGAATTACCAGCAAAATGGTTAATGTTTCAAGTATGTTGTTTTAATATAGTGCGTTATTAAAATTAATGTTTGTTTATTTTTATTAAATTCATTTAGTGTGTATGTTTGCACGTGTGCAAGCATGTGAAGGTCAAAGAACAACGTCTGGGAGCAAATCCCACCTTCTACCTTGTCAGTTCTGGGTATTGAACTCAGATCCTCAGGTTTAGCTGCAAGCCCCTTTACCCACTGAGCCTTATTGAGCTACTGGGAGGTTTAAAATCAGAGGGAAGAGCTAGACTTAGTGGTACATACCTATAATCCCTATATTCAAGAGGCTAGGAGAAGAAAGTTTTAGATTCAAGGCCAGCCCAGGCCACACAGTCTAAATGACTGTCAGGGAGTTGACAGTACAGCTCAGTTGGTGGTGTTTGCATAAAGCTCTGGATCCCATCCCAAGCATCACAAGATATTTAAAAATAAATATCCACTAGCAAGTAAAATAAAATCAAAGGAAAATAAGGTGTCTGTGTGTAACAGGAAGCTGGGGAAAGTATGTTCTGTCCTTGGGTCGCAGTCCCAACTACTATTTATCTCCTTTCCGAACCTCTGTTCCAAATGTTTAAAAATCCATGCTCTCCTACTAATGCGTCCCGTGAACTCCGTTTCCTCTAGGCTTGGCTAGAGGTGGGCTCTTGCTCACACTAAAGGGTGAATGACTGCCAGCAGGTCTTCCGTTTCCCAAAGACAAAACAATACGAGGGTGCTTACTGAATTCAACCCTGCCCCAAAAGTGCATCTGTCCCTCTCACTAGACCAGGGTCCCACAGAGCAACGTGATCTTGAGAGAGCACTCTAGGGACAAGAAAGAAAACCCAAGGCATGCCCCCTGGATTCGTAAGGTCTGTCTACACCCGCAATCTCTACCTGAATTTCTTGGAAGTCTCACTGGTGCTCTTAGTTCAAATCTCTGAAGCTGGTGGGTCCTTCCATCTGCCAGACATGATTATGCGCAAGGGAACATACTCTGTGGATCTTCAAAAAGGTTCTTGGAATGAGTGGAAGAAGACATGCCAGGACCTGGGCTGTCAGCAACAAACGCCCAGTACCCCAACCTCAGTAGCAACCTGGGAACTGGGGGGGGCGGGGGGGGAGGGAGGGCGTCCAGGCCAGTCAGAAAAGGAAGCCTAGAAAACAGGCTGAGCTGGTCATACAGGGACTGGGAGGCTCTACTCAGAGGCCTGACTACTGAGCTGGGCATGGTGGTTCATACCTGTCATCCCAGCCACTCAGGAGGCAGAGGTGGGAGAATCACAGGTTTCCAGGTCAGCCTGTGCTACACAGGGAGGAAGTTCAGAGCTATCCTGTGCCACTTAGGAAGGCCCTGTCATGAAATAAAAGATAAAGAAGGCTAAGGATGGGGGTCAGTAATGAAGGGTCAGCCTAGAATCAGCTGGTAAGTCAGAGGCTGGGATGTGGCTCAGTGGTAGAGCCCCTGCCTAGAATCCCCCAGTGAGGGGCTGGGGGCACGGCTCAGTGGTAGAGCACCTGCCTAGAATCCCCCAGTGAGGGGCTGGGGTGTGGCTCAGTGGTAGAGCCCCTGCCTAGAATCCCCCAGTGAGGGGCTGGGGTGTGGCTCAGTGGTAGAGCACCTGCCTAGAATGCCCCAGTGAGGGGCTGGGGTGTGGCTCAGTGGTAGAGCACCTGCCTAGAATCCCCCAGTGAGGGGCTGGGGTGTGGCTCAGTGGTAGAGCACCTGCCTAGAATCCCCCAGTGAGGGGCTGGGGTGTGGCTCAGTGGTAGAGCCCCTGCCTAGAATCCCCCAGTGAGGGGCTGGGGGTGTGGCTCAGTGGTAGAGCACCTGCCAAGAATGCCTCCAGTGAGGGGCTGGGGGCATGACTTAGTGAGAGAGTGTCTGCAAAGCCCCACATGTTACCCAGTGCTGCAGAAGAAAGAAACAAAGGGCTCAACAGGCTGAAAGTTATCTAAAAGGCTACGGAGAGTCTCTGTACACATCACTGGTGTTCTTAGAAACACAGAGACACTGTATGTTCTATGCCCTGGGAACAGAACACCAGAGGAGCAGGAGCCCATCATAGATTTTACCCAAATGACTCTCCTGGGTGCCCCTCAGCCTACGGCAAGCTGCACATCCAGCAGGCATGAGAGTTTGTCAGTGATCTTGGTCAAGGGCACCCAGCCATGCCAGGAGAGCAGTTTTGTAAATGAGCTCATTTCGTCTGTCTGTTATCCACGGAGGTGGCACCGAGTAGTTGAAGACTGCTGGGTTTCTGGAATGTTCGAGCAACTGGCTAATGAATGAATGAATGTCAGCCCGTGGCTAGCGTGCCTAGCTTTTGTCTTATCAGTGCGCGTGTTGTGTTGACTTGCATGGATGAGCTGTGTGGGGGAGACCTGGGGCCGTGGAGCCTTTGGCAGCACGTGCAGGGCAAGCTACCTCACTGAGTTCAAGAGATGGAAAGCTGGGGCAGCAGCCTGGCCATGCAGCCTGAAGCCTATCCTAGCAAGCCCTCCCTCTATACCTCTCCTGGATCCCCACAGTAAACCTCTCCTGCTGGCTCCAGCCTCTTTCCCAGTCCTGGAATTAATAAAACTCCGAGCAGACTGTGGTTTGCAAGTCGGCGAGCCAGTTCCTGCCCGCGTCACTACTCCGAGGGGAGTGGGGCCCAGCTCCCCCCAACCAGCACCCCTGCTCTCCTCCATCCAGGACTCGGAGCCTCATGGAAGAGACCCTATCCCCCAGTCAGGGCTGGGTTGGAGACTTAAGGCTCTTGTAATCTTCTGCACCCCCAGGACATCCCCCAAATAAATAGACTGCTGTGCAGTTTCTAGGTGGTTTGTGTTCTCTCTCTCTCTCTCTCTCTCTCTCTCTCTCTCTCTCTCTCTCTCTCTCCTTCCCTCCCTCCCTCCTCCTCTGTCTTGTATTTTCGTTTCTAGTGTTTTGGGTTGGCTTTTTATTTTTAGGTTTGTTTTTTTTTTAAGGGGTCTCATGTAGCCCAAGATGGCCTCAAATGCACTATAAAACAAGGATGGCTTTGGACTGCTGATCTCCCTGCCTCTACTGCCCAAGTGCTGAGATTCCACCACCACACCCCACTGTTTCGCTTTTTAAGATCAGGTATCTCTATGTAGCCCAGGCTATCCTTGAGCTTGCTCTATGGCACAGGTTGTTCTATCCCCAGCCTGTTGAGATGGCTCCGGGGTAAAAGCAGCTTCCTGACAAGCCTCATGATCTGAGTTCAAGACCTAGGACCCACTTGGCAGAAGCAGTGAGCCAATTCCTGCAAGCTGTCCTCTGATTCCCAACACACATGCCATGGCATATGCACACATACACACACACACACACACACACACACACACACACACACACGGCAGCTAAGCACTTTATCCTCCTGACCCGGCCTCCCGTGTGCCATGCCACGCTTTGAGATGAATCTCCTATCATGTCACTCCTTTCCAAAATGCTGGTGGCATCATGGCTGGTGGACAGTGAGAAAAGGGAGGGGGAATTGCCTAAGACCTCAGACTGGCACAGTAGAGACTCGGTCAAGCCAGATGGCTACACCACAAACAGGGCAGAGCTTGCAGAACCAGCTTCAGCCACGGCACCGTGGGTACCAAAGGGATACAGAACACTTCTAGACCCACAGCAGAGACACGTGGCCAGGCTCCCTTTGCCCTTCCCACTCATCTTCCTGGTTAAGGAGAATTCGCTTCAGCTAACAGATGAGGCAAGCAAACTCTATGGCATTGTCCTCCTGGACAGTGGTGGGACTAGCTGGGTTCAGAGGCGCACACCTGCCACCCCAGGACTCAGGAGGCGGAATCCGATGGGTGTGGCGTTCAGGAGCAGCCTGAGCTATATAAGGAGACTATGACCACCTTGGAAGGAAGGAAGGAAGACAGGGAAGGGAAGGAGAGAGGGAAGAAGAAAGAAGAGAGAGGAAGTGAAAGGGAGAGGGAAGGAAGAAGGGAGGGAGGGAAGGAGAGAAAGAGAAACGATCTAGGAAGGGAGAGAGGAAGGAAAAAGGTAGAAGGAAATGTGGAGGAAGAAATAGGAGGAAGAAGAGAGGAAATGGAAGAGGGAGGAGGAGAGAGAAGGAAGGAGAATAAGGGGGAAAGGAAAAAAACAGAGACCCCCCCAAATTAGCCCAGGTCCACCTAAGCCACCTGCCTTTGCTCTCTCCCCTCATGGCCATCGCTGTCAACCCTGCAGACTCCTCAATGCCCTCTACTAGACAAGAACTTTAATTTACCACCTCTGAGCCACCTTCTGCAGGAGAAAGACCCCAGGTCACACGACCTCGACTTTTTTCCACTGACCAACAATGACCCACAGCAAGCAACCACCTTCCTTTCCTGGCCTCTAGCGCTCACATTTCTGTCATACATTGCAGGGGTCTAGGAATGACATGACCTTCTCCTACCCACATTCCCTGAAGCCTCCCATGGTCCCCACATGCTCAGAGACAGGGTAGCCAGGGCACTGATGACATGCTTTCCTGGAGGGCTCTCTCTGCTGCTTCAGCAAAGGCTTCCCCCTTCTGGCCATCAGAAGAATAGCACCCTCAAGCCTTCCCAAGAGGCAAGAGGCTCAGCGCTGGACAGGTGGGGAACAAGCAATAACGAAAGTGCTGAGTTAATAGTCATCTATACAGGAATCCCACCTCCGTGTTCCCCTCCAGGCACCTAGGATCCAGGCTGACCTGTGTTGGACAC
Source organism: Acomys minous (assembly GCF_964271855.1). Taxonomy (NCBI): domain Eukaryota; kingdom Metazoa; phylum Chordata; class Mammalia; order Rodentia; family Muridae; genus Acomys; species Acomys minous. The sequence continues at coordinate 74,776,063 of NC_140498.1, forward strand.
TGTGCTTCTCTCGGGGATGGTGCAAAGCTGTGCCCCGTGGCCTGTACAGAATTAACCACACCTTATGCAAGGATCACCGCTGAGCCCTATGGAGTCACTAAAGACATGGCTTTCACTCCCAAGCCACTCACCTGACCTCAGCCCCCTGGTCTCTGCAATCATAGACCTTAGACTTATCCAACACCCTTTCCTGGCTTCAAACAGATGGCTAAGATCTTGTCTCAGTCGCAATGAACTGGATCATATGTCAAGGTCCCTGTTCTGTCCCTAAAATGCCCCCACAGTGTTATATGCATCCAATTTTCTCTCCAAGGCAATTCTGCCCGCAGATCTTGAATTCTATAGGCAGACCCCCTTAGCCTCATCAACTTTCCCAAGCCAGTTTCTGATAAAGTCTGTCTCTAGTCAGGCTTGGGGGTGTCGGGGTGTCTGCAGGGCCAGGGTGGGAGCTGAGGCGCGGGACAGCTGGCCTGTGTCCCCACACTGGGCCTGGGGCCCAGGCAGAGGGGCGGGGGGCCTGGCTACTCCAGCCTTGGCTAGGGCTGGGATTTTTTGGCCCGGCTGCCTGGGCCCTCCCTCCTGCTTCCTCTCCAGAGGGCTGTCCTGGCAAAGGCCCCCTCGCACTTTCTGGCGGGAACAGGGCCAGGAGCAAGCAAACAGCTACAGAGGGAAAGCGGGAAAGCGATGGGGGGGGGGGGTCGCCAGCACACGCGTGGGGTGAGTGTGGTGTGTGTGTGTGTGTGTGTGTGTGTGTGTGTGTGTGTGTGTGTGTGTGTGTAGGAAAATAGACCCATGGTCCAGGCAGATTCAGCCTAGGAGGCTTGCAAGCCTGGCCTTTCGTAATTGCCCCCTCCCCCGCAGCCCCCTCCCCCAGCTCCCCCTCCTCCCGCCCTCCTCCCACCCGCCCTCTCTCCCTCCCTCCTTCCCTCACAGCAGCCTACCAGGCAGCAATTACGCTTTGGGGATAAAACGAGGCGCAGAGAGCAGGCTGGGGCAGTACTCCCCGAGATGGCGGGTCTGACAGCGGCAGTCCCGCAGCCTGGCGTCTTGCTGATCTTCCTGCTCAACCTCCTCCATCCCGCGCAGCCTGGAGGTAAGGGGCCCCTCGCCGGTCCCATGCTGCCCACAATCTGCGGGACCCTGCGGGCCGGTGGCAAGACTGATGGGGGTATCCCCGAGATGGATGAGCCCTTCACCTCTAGATCGCCCCCTCCTCAAGGCAGGGTCCTGGGAACTATCTCCTTTCGGGAGCCAGCTCCGCGTAGGGGGGGGGGGGTCCTGTCAAACACACACTCCACAAATCAGGACAGTCCCTACCCTCTGTCCAAGCTCAAAGGGGTCCTCTGAGTTACCTGGGTGCTTTCCCAGTGATGGTGGCAGTTTGCACACCTGCGCACACCTGGGCACATGCCATCCGGGGAAGAGACGATTCTGGTTTGTCTTTGCTTGGGGAAATGTTGGGACTCCGTGTGTGTTGTGGTGTGGTGTGTGTGTGTGTGTGTGTGTGTGTGTGTGTGTGTGTGTGTGTGTGTGTGTGTTGCACAGGTGTTAATGTGAGGTTCTGGCCAAACATGTTCCTGAGGGAGGAGTGTCTGGGAAGGTCCCTTCACAAGTCCCTTCCTAGACAGGTGGAGGTGGAGGGAGACAACTGTAAAGCTGTCTGGTAGGGTCTGCCAAAGTTCATCACCAGCTGGGCGTGGTGAGCCGTACCTGCGATCCCAACCTGTAAGTTCAAAGTCAACCAGATCCCATCTCCAGGAAAACTAAAAGGGGGTCAAGGATGTCTCTGTCGGTAGAGCGCCTGCTACATATGCAGGAAGCCCTTAGTACACTGGGGAGGCTTGGTGATGTCTACCTGCATGGTGGCCGGAGGATCAGGGGTTTAATGCATCCTTGGCTACATAATGAGTTGGAGGCCATTTGGGCTACGTGAGACTGTCTCAAAATAACGAAAATCCTAAAGAAGTCAGGAGCCCGGGTGTAAGTTGTCACTGTGTGTGTGAGTGCATGCCTGTATGAGGGTTTGGGGGCTTAGAGTATAAGCCAGAGGGTGGGGTGGGAAAAGTGTCCATCTCCTGGCAGACAGGACATGGTTGGTATCAGAGGCTATACTGAGCCTAAAGTTATCATTTTGGCCATCTGATATGTGTCTGGGCCAGGCACATGGGGTTATGGAAAAGGAAGGAGACTGCTCCCAGATGGAAGGTAAATCCGGCTATGGGGAAAGCGGTGCAAGCCCATGAACCATCTGCTGAGGTCTGGTTTCCACAAAGGACCTCCTTGTCAACAGAACCTGACTGTGAAGTAGCTGCTGGGGGCTGCTGGGCGGGGCAGGGCAGGGCCATGGAGAGGCTCCATGGGAACAGTAGCCATCCCATGAGACTGACCTGCCGGGGGGCAGAGGCCCACTGTAGAACAAGAGTTCCCAGGCTGAAATAGGATTGAACGTTGTGGCACCTACAGTGGCACCAAGACAGGGGTTAGGAGCAGTGACTCACTCCAGGTCATCTGCCCCTCCTGCCCCAGATGCCACACCTGAGGCAGGATGCTACGGAAGGCAGCCTGAGCCAGAGAGTGAAATCTTGTCTTAAAACCATCTAAAAGAAGGCTAGAGGTGTGGCTCAGCTCGTACTGCATTCATCTTGTCCTGGATTCTGTCCCCAGCACCACATAAACCAGGTGTGGTGGCTCATGCCTGCGGTCCCAGCTCTCAGGAGGTGGCGGTGGAGGGGTCAGGAGTTTAAGGTCATAGTTAACTATATAGGGAATTCAAGGCTAGCCTGGCCTACATGAGATCCTTTCTTGAAAGGTACAGAAATAGAGCCTGGGATAGGCTAAGGCTACCCCTGGAAGTTAATATCAGCCAATTTTCTGCCCTGGGTCAAAAAAGGGGGGCTGAGGGGGTACCAGTGAATACTGGGGAGCAACAGCCCTGGGGCAGTCTTCCTTTAAGGGCAGAACAATCCTCCCCTCATAGCCTGGGTGATACTGCTCACTCCTCAGCTGGCACCATTCCCCATGAAGTCCAAAGAAGTCAGAGAGATCTGGGCGGGGCTGGCCACTAGTCACACATACCGAGTCCCCCACCTGTCTGATCCTGGGGGAGTCTAGTCTCCCCAAGGGGAAGATGTCATGGCTACCAGTTCCTTGTCATGGACAAGGGTAATAATAGCATTTCCTTCAGATACAGACTTGCTTCAGTTAAAGGGGGATGTATGAGCCAGGCATGTCAGCTCGGGAATTCACCAGGCTAGGTCAGAAGGATTGTTATGAGTTTGAGTCCTGTGTGACACAGTGAGTTCCAAGGCAGCCTGTGCTATGTGCCGAGACTCTATCCGGTGCCTCACCACCACCACCCACCAACCCAAATTAAACTAAAAGGTCACCAAAAGAATAAGAAATCAGGCATGGTAGCATGTCATGTTTTGCCTGTCTTAGCATACAGGAGGATCAGGAGTTTGAGGTCATCATCTATATAGTGAGTTCTAGGCTAACCTGGGCTACATGAAACCCTTCTTTCAAAAATGTACATGTTGGCGTCGGGGTGGGGGCGGGTACATTAGAGATAAAACTAAGTCCAGTGTTCTCCCATACAGCAGAAACATTTTCACTGTCCCTCCCTCATTCACATACTAAAGGTTTATCTCAGGAGATTTCAACCCTGACAGGCATGACCCTCACCAGGGGTCTATGCTGGGACCCAAGAATTCTTCCTCTATTTGATCTGTGGAGGATCTTGCTTGAGGGAGTTGGGTTTTAACAGCTCCTGGGGGGCCCTCTGATCCGAAGCCAAAGATTTAGTCCCTTGATCCAGCTCTGTGTGTCTTGTTGGAGCGAAGGGCAGTTCACCCAGCCTCAGGAGCACGGATGGCTTTTGAAAAGCGCCTGGCAGTCGGCTCTGTGCGCACAACAAACAGCTCAGCGGGGTGTTATCTGCTAGATCCAGGCTGCCCTACTGGAATCGGGCTTGGCAGGGGCCCCTGCCAGGGCCCATTGGCCCTGCTCCCCCACGGTCTTTGAACCTCCTGGAAGCAAATCCAAGGTCAAATGTAGACTCCGGGCCAAGGCGCTTCATCAGACTAGCTGTGGGTTCCCCTGGCTGCAGAATGGAAGAAACATCCCTGTTTTTAGTGCCCAGCCCCTAAGAATCAGTGGGGTTTGGGGGCAAGGGGAAAGATTAACCACTCACTCAACAGCTGCCACTGAGGTGACAATATAATAATGTAATATAAAAATATATCCACTGAGATGATCACGGGACAGCAAAATTGTAAAGTGGCATGGTCTCTTGTGACTTGCTAATTAATTCCTACCTTTAGTTTTCTAAGGTTTCTTTTTCCTTATTTATTACTGTTTGCATATGGTGCTGGGGACTGAAACCAAGTGTGCTACCTCTGAGCTATATGCTCAACCCTTAAGGTAGGCTTTTTTTTTTCCTTTTTCTTTTCTTTTTGCTTGTTTGGTTGGTTGGTTGGTTGGTTTGGTTTGATTTGGTTTGTTGAGACAGGGTCTCATACACCCCAAGCTGGTCTCGAACTCACTATGTGGATGAGGCTGACCTTGAACTCCTGATTCTCCTGCCTCCACTTCCTCAATGCTGGAACTCCAGCTGTGAGCCACGGAACCTGGCTCTACTTTTCTAAGGTTTCTCGGGTCTCGAATATATAGCTCTGGCCGGCCTGGAACTTGGTATGTAGGTGTATTGGCCTCTCAGACTTGCAGCAATCCTCCTGCCTCTGCCTCTCGAGTACTGAGGTTATCAGTGCACATCACCACTCCTGACCTCCCCAGCCCAATTTCTAAAGTTCGATTCTCACTGTCAGCAGCACTTGCTGTATAAACAGGTGATAGAAGTCGAGATGACTCAGAGAGGGTACCCCAGAGTAGCTGAGCTTATCTGAGTGGCCTCTTGAGAGAAAAGTTAAGTTTAACTGCACATGGGGATACAGACCTAGAATTCCCAGGACTTGGGATGCTGACACAGAACTGTAAAGCCCAAATCCAACCTGAGCTACATAGAGAGTTCAAGGCTAGCCTGGGCTACAAAGAAAGACACCCCCCTCCTTCCCTCTGTGAGAAAGGAAAAGGAAGAGAAGAGGAGGGGAAGGGAAGAGAATTAGGAGACAGGAGGGAGAGAGAGAGAGAGAGAGAGAGAGAGAGAGAGAGAGAGAGAGAGAGAGAGAGAGAAAGGGGAGAGGAGAGGAGGGGAGGAGAAGAGAGGGAGGCAAAACAGAGAGAAAACAATCTGCGAGACTGAGAAGTAGGCTGCGGTCCAGGAGGAAGCCCTGTGAAGACCACACAGAAATGAGGGCTAATGGGGCTCCCATCCCAGAGAGTTTACAGGCCGAGAACTAAGTAGTGCTCTCAGGGGCTCTAGCCCAGGCCAGAGGACTGTTCTGATTCCTGTGAGTCTAAGGTCATGATTCTCATATGTGAGAGACGAGATCCGCCCCAGGCTAGCAGAAGGAACAAGCCAGACCCACATAAAACAAGACACAAGTGTGTTCCAAGCCAGCTGCTTGTGGCCCGCTGAGCACTGGAAGGTAGGAGGAACTGCGGCGGGCTCGGAGAAGGCGGGGCGGAGGCGGAGGAGCACAGCCTTGGAAAAGGGGAGGATTTGGAGGGCAGCGAAAGTATTTTTGGTAGGAGACTCTGCTGGTACCCAGGAGAGAGGGTGGAAAGGAAGACCTCTGTGAAACAAGAGGCTTGCTAGGACTCACAGGCTAGCCAGAACCTCCCTATGTAGCCCAGGAAAGCCTTCCTCTCCCTGTATGTAGCCCCGCCTGGCCTTGAACTCCCTGTGAAGGGCAGCACTACCTTAAACTCACAATTCCCCTGTCTCTGCCTCTGAGTACAAGGATTATAGGTGTGTGTGTGTCGACATGTCCTGTCCACAGAGTCTCTTATTCTTATATTTATAGCGCGGCAGGAGTCAGAGGAGAGCAAGCAAGGGGTGAGGCGGGGAGGGGGAAAGGCGGGGGGGAGGGGGGGTGAGGGGGGGAGACGATGCAGAGGGGGAGGGGGAGGGGGAGGGGAGGGGAGAAGCGGAGGGGGAGGAGAGGGGTGGGGGGAGGGGAGGGGCGGGGCGGAGGGGGAGGGGAGGGGCAGGGCGGGGAGGGCGGAGCCAGCTTTTCCACTCTGACAAATGGCAGCTACTTCTAGCTCTCTGGCATGTCCTGGGTTGGCCGTGGAAGTGGACCCGTGTTATTAGGCTATGAGGCACGACCGTGGAAAGCAGAGAGAAGAGCTGGGGGGGGGGGGGGGGGGGACTCCAAGACAGAGAAGGTGGGGTTCAGTCATTCCGGAGCTCAGCAAGCCCACCCTCAGAGGTCTTATGAGTAAACAGATCAGACACAATCCCTCTGCCTCCCTCCGTCATCATTTTTGTATACGTCATACCTATTGTATACATGGTCCCGGCCATGAACTAAGAGAAAACAAGGGACCCAAGATCACCAGCACTTTCTTTTGTTTGTTTATTTTTTGTGAGACAGGGTTTCTCTGTGTAGCCTTGGCTGTCCTGGATTCACTTTGTAGACCAGTCTGGCCTCGAACTCACAACAACCCGCCTGCCTCTACCTCCCGAGTGCTGGGATTAAAGGCGTGCGCCACCACCCCCGGCTCGATCACCATCGTTTTCTTTCAGCAGTTACTCTCTGTGCTGGGTATGACTAGGATCTGTCCCTTGATTTGAATGCTTGGAACCATAGGAAGCAGCGAATATAACACTTATATTATGGGGCAGAAGGGAGTGAGAGCTGGCTGGGAATGTGGCTCAGCTGGCAGAGCGCGTCGGACCTAACATGCACGAAGACCTGGGTTTTATTCCCAGGTGTGGTGGCACAGGCCCGTAATCCCAGCACTGGGGAGAGTGGGTTTCTTGCCTGAGATCTCACAGCTGGTGAGGAGGAAGGAGAGAGAAGCCAGAGAGGGCTCTGTCCTGGGTGTCCCCCCCTCCACTGTTCCCACCCCCCCCATGTTGTTCCCAGCAGGCAGCTCTTGGGCTGGAGAACAGAGAGAAGAGGAAAGGACGTGGAGAAAGTGCAGACGGGAGAAGACAGAGATTCTCTCTCCAAGCATGAAGCTCAGAGCTGGAGGCCAGAGCCAGGAAGGGCATCAAAGGCTTTAGCCGGGAGGGGGGGGGAGGGTGGTACTGTGTGTTTGGCAGCTGAGGATAACGCTAGAAGGCTTATTTCCTGTAGACTTACCCCTCCCTGAGTCCTGCACACGTTGAACAGATTGCTCAGACCATTCAAGCCTGACTTGTAGTTTCTGGAGGGTCGGGAGAGAAAGGGGGGGGGGGCGCATAGACCCCAGGGGTGGTGGCGCCAGGACTTTAGCCCAATCTGCCCATGGCAACCAGACTTTCCCAACACTGTTCAGCTGACAAGGCCCAGGGACCGGACAGGCCCCAGCTGTGTATTGTCACCAAATCTCCGAAGTTAGACACACAGACATCTGGCAGAAAGGTCTCTTTTGGACCCACTGCAAAGATGCATGACTGTATGGCACCCATCTTGTGTCCCCTCCCTGTCACCACCACCACCGTGTGACTCTTGGGCTCCCTTCAGTAAGGCAGAGCGGGGGCCATGGGGACAAGGTGACTTGGTGGCTTGTCAAAGTTAGAGGTCATGATGGTATAGGAGTCTCTGTTTGTTGCCATGGCAACAGCTCCAGGGCCAGCATCTGTAATATTCTCCAATGAGAGCTTCCGCTGGTCCCTGGGCACTGAACTCATGACCGTGGCCTGGAATTAACTGTTACTTGGGAAACTGTTTGATTTGCTCATTCATGATGTTTCCACGCCCCTGATGCCTCCCAAAACAGCCCTGGGTCAGATGACCAGAACCTCACCCAAAGAGAGCTAACTGCCCAGGGGCCCAAGAATGCTGGCCTCACGGTATCCTATCCGAGTGAGGATGGCTGACACCAGGCAGTAACTGTATCTTCTACTTGGTATCTCCACCCAGCCTGTCCTCTTAGAAACCGGCTCCAGCCAGGCTGCCCAGCTCTGAGCTAAGTCAGTGTGGGCAGAGCAGATAGACAGAGTCCCTTGACCAGTGGCCAACCACGGCCACAGGCAGGGGCCCGTCTCTCAACAGTGTTAAGCCTCCTGCTCAGAGAACTGGCCTGGGCTTATTCCAGGTTTACTGTTTATCCAGCTGTGTGGCCCCAGCCACTTCCCTTAACCTCTCTGGGCCTGATTTCAAGTCTGCTGGAACTACATTCAGAATTTCTGCCCCTTCCAACTTCATTGAGACACTTTAAGAAGAATGAGAAAATGCAAAGCTAGATGTGGTTTATTTATGCCCATGAATCCGGCTACTTAGGAGGTATGGAGGTAGTTGGTGGTGGGTATTTGCAAGGTCAAGACCAGTCTGAATCATAGTGAGAACATGTCTCAATAAACCAAGAACTGAGGCATGATTCAGTGGTAGAATGTCTCTCCAGAATCCCCTAGTGATGGGCTGGGGACATGGCTCAATGGTAGAGCCCCTGCCTAGAATCCCCCAGTGAGGGGCTGGGGTGTGGCTCAGTGGTAGAGCACCTGCCTAGAATCCCCCAGTGAGGGGCTGGGGGCGTGGCACAGTGGTAGAGTGCTTCCTAAGCATACACACACAAAAGAAACAAAAACATGTAGATGGTAGTTTTTTGTCCTCAGACATCAGTCTGTAGACATAGGATACCATGATCATTATCTATTCCTTCATTAAAACATGTTTGATAAGCCTGCCTAATCAAAGAGTCTACCTCCTTCCTTCTAGGGGTTCCAGGAGCTGTGCCTGGTGGAGTTCCTGGCGGAGTTCCCGGTGGGGTCTATTATCCAGGTAATGTACATAAAGTTTCCATACACCTGTGTATGACAGGCCAGGATGAACTGTTCATGAGAGACAGAAAACTTTAAAGTATTTTAATTACATTTATTTTTAGGGCTTGCATGTGGAGACCAGGGGACAGCTTTTTGGTTTGGTTGTTCCTATGTTTGTTTTTTTTTTAGGGGTTTTTTGTTTGTTTTATTTTGTTTTGTTTTTGTTTGTTTGTTTGTTTGTTTTGAGACTGAGTTTCATTATGTATCTATTCCTGGCTGGCCTGGAACTCACAGAGATCCACCTGCCTCTGCCTCCAGAGTGCTGGGATTAAAAGCATGCACCACCATGCCCAGCTCCAGAAGACAACATTTGGGAATTGGAGGCTTTCCTACCCCAGAGTGGGTCCCAGGAATGGAACTCAAGTGATAAACATTTGGCAGCAAGTGCCTTTACCCACTGAGCTATTTCATGGGCCAGAGATGTTATAACATTTAAATTTCTGCCACTGAGGACCTGCAAATCAGGCCACACTTTCCAATGCAGATAACCCAGTTAGGAACGTGGCTCAGTTAGTGAAGTGTTTCCCTAGCACATGTGAAATTCTGGGTCCCATCCCCTAGGACTGCATAAACCAGGCATGGTGGTGCATGCCTATAATCCCAGCACTCAGGAGGTATGGGTAAAGAGGACAGATCTTCAAGGCTATCCTTAGCTTTAGAGAGAGCTCCAGCCAGCCTCTGCTGTGCATGACCCTGCCTCAGAAAAAAAAAAAAAGTGATGCAATTAATGGAGCTAGATGTAAAGGCACACATCTGTGACAGTAGCATCCCAGAGGCAGACCCAGAAAGCCAAGAGTTCAAAGCCAGCTTGGACTGCATAGCAAGACCCAGTCTCTGTCATAAAGAAAGCTGCTAATGGAATGGTTATTAAGAGCATAAATATTGTACAAGACAGAGCATAATCCCTGCTGTCAGGAGCCTGGCGCCTTCACACATTCTTGTCACTGGAAGGCTCACAGTCCTTGAAGCACTAATCCCGCTCCTGGCAATCCACTGGAGGCAAATAACTGAGGGAAGAGAAATAGAGCAACTAAGCTGGAGATGCAGCTCAGATGGTGGAGTGCTCACCTAGCATGTGTGTAGCCTTGAGCTTCCGACCCCAGCACCACATAAGCCAGGCATCATGGTGAATACCTATAACCACTGAGCATGCAAGCTAGCAAGACTAGCCACATCGGCGAGCTCTGGGGTTGATTGAGACATCCTGCTTTGATAAATAAGGTGGAAGAGTGATGGCGGATGATTCTAGACACCAACTTTGGGCCTCTACATGCACACCTATGTGTTCGCGCACACGCATGTATACCAGAAACATACATGAAAAAAGAAAAGGACTGTCGTGAATTCCAAAGACTCTCTAGTGCCATCCTAGAACAAACTAACAAGAGGCTACTGAGCCAGTAAGACAGAAAAGGAGACTGAGAGTCGTAGTGGTTGATTTGGGCAAAGTTCTGCAGCTAAAATTTGCCAGTTTGTCAGTGGGTGGAGGGATATGGCTTGTCTGGAAAGATACTGATCTCTGATCTCTCTATCTCTATCTATCTATCCATCTATTTATCTATCTATCTATCTATCTATCTATCTATCTATCTATATATCTATCTCCACACATGACAGGGACTGGTATTGGAGGCCTGGGAGGAGGAGGTAAGCTCAAAAAACTAACCTTATATTCCTAAGTTAAGGGATCTGGGTACCATCATGACCCCCCCCAACCCATCATCAGACATGAGGGCTTCAAGACATCTCAGCAACTATGGGTCCTTTTTACACAGATGGAGCATCCCCCAGGAAAAAGGCCTGCTTGAAAACAAGACCCTCTACCCTGTTGTTTTCCCTCATGGCCCCTACCTACTTATATTTCTTTGATCTTTGCGCCCCCCCCCCAACATTCCTGCCAGGTGGAGATTAACTACTTTTTTAAAAAAAAAAAAATGCTGAGAAATGTCAGTGCATGGCTCTACTTAGAAGGTAGAAGCTGGGGGATCCGGACTTCAAAGTCATCCTTGACTCCATAGCAAGTACAAGCTCCATGAGATATACTCTCAAAACAAAACAACCAGAGAAGCTGTCACTCAGCCAAAAACCCAGCGGGAGAGCTGGGCTCGCAGGGGCGCCATGTCTAGGCAAGAGGACTCTCTAGGCATCTCCTTTAGCACTTAGGGAAGAGACTCACGTGCAGCCCTCATCTTCCACTGGGGGACAGGGCTAAGGGATGGGTAGGTACTAAGAGAAGGGAGGGGTCCATGCCTGTCATACTAGAATTTGGGAGGCGAAAACAGGAGGTTTAGGAGTTCAAAGCTCTCTTTGGCTATAGCGTGAATTTGAGGGCAGCTTGGGCTGTGATGAGAGACCCTGTCTCGTACCAGAGATTGGGGGGGAGGGGCGGGTATGAGCCTCCTCCTCCTCACTACCATTCATCATTATTTCTGCCCTCTGCAGCTCTGGGACCTGGAGGAAAGCCACCTAAGCCAGGTAAGTTCCACCCAGGTAAGGTCCCTGAGATGGGTAGGGTAGGATTTGCAGAGCCCTGCCTGGCAACAGAGACAAGAGGAGGGAGTTATAGGCAGCAAAAGCCCCCAGGTATCAACAGACTGGAGTTGAAACCCAAGTTATCCAGGGACAGGAGATTGAAGATAGCTCAATGGCCTGTGTCCTGCATGAACCCACTGGGCCAGCTCCCTGGAGACTGTCCTCTTGCTCGTAGCCCCAGGAACAATCTTGATACTTCAGGCAAAGCAGAATCAACAGTTAGAATGGAAAGGCCCCAAACAGTACATCTAGACATGTGACTTCTGACCCAGAGGTGCGCGTGACTCTAAACTGAACCCAACCCTGGTCCTAGATGATCTCCGTGCCTGTTCCCAGCCTCCTTCCAGCAGTGTCCAGACCATGGAGTTTTCTAGCTTAAAAAAAAAAAAACAAACCATAGCTCTGTCTTATCAACAGTGCCGGGATCTGGCAGCAGTGGTCACTCTCAGCGTTTAAAGGAGGTGGCAAAGGGTGGGGGCATCTCTTAAGGAAACACTGTTGGATAAGAAGCAGGTGGAGGCCATGGTCTGGGGGTGCACACCTGCAGTCTTAGCTAATGAGAAGGCTGAGATGAGAAAGTTCTGAGCTAGAGATTGGCCTCAGATAGAGAGCAAGACCCTGTCTCAGAATAAAAAGTAGAAAGAATACTGAGGATGTAACTCAATGGTAGAGCACCTGCCTACTGTCCCTTAGTGATTGGCCAGGAGCCTGGCTCAGTAGTAGAGCATTTGTGTAGCATGTTGGAAACCCTGTGTTCCACCCTCCCTAACACATACACACACACACACACAAAAAAAAAAATTTCATCAGTGTGATGCTCTCAATGTGGCATAAGCATCCCCACCCAGTGCCTGCCACCCTGGCTCCAAAGTCACATGCTCCTGGACAGTTTGGATGTCCAACTGCTCTTACAAAATCCCCGATGACAGATGATCCAACTACTAATGAATGTGAGAGGCAGATTCCCCTTCACTGAAGCCTATGGGAGTTGTGAAACGTCAGGACCAGGGCCAGCAAGGGAGGAAGAGGACAGGGCATCTGGGCAAGCTACGTCCTAGGGGTTGGAGGTCTTGTAAAGTCAGGAGACCCCACGGCTTGTTACTTCTCCTTACAGAATTTGGGGTGTGTTGTATGCTAGGCAAGCACTCTATCGCTGAACTACATCCCTGACCTCTTTTAACATTTCTTCAAAAATTACATTTATTCGTTGGTTCGTATATTTACTTATTTATTATGGTTTATAGTATGCATGTGCCACAGTGTGCCTGTAGACATCAGAGGACAGCTTTCTGAGTGTTGGGTCTGTTCTTCTACCATGTGAGTCCCAATGATCAAGCTTATATTGTCAGGCTCAGTGTCAATTGCCTCCGCCCACTGAGCTGTCTTTTTTTTTTTTTTTAATACAAGGTCTCACTAAGTCACCCAAGCTGACCTAGAACTATATAGCCATGACAGCCCTTGAAATTTAGATCCTCCTGCCTCAGCTTCCTGAGTAGCTGAAGTGACAGGCATGTGCTACTGGGTACAGTTCCCAAGGTCATTTTTTAACCTCGGGATAGACCAAAGGGTGTACAAGACTTGGCTAGGCCACCACAAATAGTAACCCAACGAAGGTCCTCACATCCTGGCTAAGGGGATGTCCGGGCCTACCCAAGCAGGATGGGATGGGGTGCAGGCGTTATACGTATCGTGTTTGGGAACAATTAATCCCCCGGGAGAGGGGGTGGTTGGCGTGGCAGCTGTTCCTCCATGTGGGTGCTGTAGGCAGGCGCCTCCCTGCCTGAGCTCTCAGTGGGGGACCAAGCAGCTGGGAGCCAGTACTGCCTACACCCAGAGCACCAGCTGGAGGCCAGCCGGCTGGCCCGCCACTACAAACAAGGGGTACAGGGAAGGACAGGAAGGAGCCAGGATGAGTACCCATGAGACACCAGGGCAAGTAGCACACAGTAAGTGTTTCCTGATCACAACCTCAGTGGCCCCAGGAAGGTAGGGATCATAGAAACTACAAGTAAGTGGACATATTAGCCAAGCACAGTGACACAAGGCTGTCACCACAGCATTCAAGAGGTGGAGGCCAGAGAATATGTTCAAGTTTAACTTGGGCTACAGAGTGGGTTAAGTATTGTGGAAACTGAGGCAGGAAAATCACCAGCTCAAGGCCAGTCTGGGATACATGCATGTTCAAGGCCAGCCTGAATTACATAGTGAGAGCCTAAAGCAAAGAAGAAAGGGATGGGGTTGGGGAAACAGGATGTGGTATCACATGCCTTTAACCCTAACACTTGGGAGACAGAGAGAGGCAAATGTCTATAAATTCAAGGCCAGCCCGTTCTACATAGCAAGTTCCAGACCAGCCAGGCCTACATAGTGAGACCCTTTCTCAAAAAAAAAAAAAAAAAAGAGGCTGGGATTGTGGCTCGGTTGGTAGAACACTTGCCTAGCATGTACAAATTCCATCCTGGCTCTCATCCCCAGCACCACGTAATAAACCACGGGGGCATGTGCCTATAATCTCAGCAACCAGGAGGTAGAGCCCAGAGGATCAGGACCTCAAGGTCAGACGTGGCTACATACTGAATTTAAGGCCAGCGAGAGCTACACGAAACCCTGCCTCAAAAAAAAAAACATAAGTGGCTAGAGAGACGGTCCAGCCGCTAAGAGCACTTGATGGTCTTGCAGAGGGCTAGGGTTCAGTTCCCAGCATGCACATAGTGGTTCACACGTGACTCCAATTCCAGGGAATTAGCTCCCTTTACTGCCCCAGCACCAGACACACACGTGATACACATACATACATGCAGGTGAAACACTCATACATAGAAAATATAAATAACCAGTCTTTTACCGTTGTTAATTTAAGGGACTAGAGAAATGGGTCAGTGACTAAGAACACAAACTGCTCTTACAAAGGACCCAAGTTTAGTGCCCAGCACCTACATCAGGCAGCTCACAGTGGCCAGGAACCCAGCTTCACAGGACCTGACCTCTGGCATCTGTGAGCACCTACACACATGTGCACATACCCACACACAGACACATACAAATGCACATCATTTTAAAAAGTGAAAATAGCCAGGGGCAGTGGCAGTGCCCACCTGTAAACCCAGAACTCGAGAGACAGAGGCAGGTGGATCTCTGTGAGTTCAAGGCCAGGGTGGTCTACAAAATGAGTTCCAGAACAGGCAGGGCTACACAGAGAAACCCTGTCTCAAAAAACAAAAATGTAAGCCAGGCATGGCAGTACACACCTATAAACTCAATACTCAGGAGGCAGAGGCAGGTGGATCTCTGTGAGTTCGAGGCCAGCCTGGACTACAAAGCAAGGCCAGGATAACCAAGACTACACAGAGAAACCCTGTTTCAAAAAACAAAAAATACATAGATAGATAGATAGATAGATAGATAGATAGATAGATAGATAGGTAAAAATTTTAAGAGTTATCATTTTTAAAGATGGGGAAACTAAGGCTACACCAACCATGGAAAGGGGCAGCCGAACCTGAATCTAGAACTTTCTGACTCCCAAAAGAAGCAGGTAGGCAAGTAAGGCCCTGGGCTCCCAGCTGTGACTCAACTCTGACTCTTCCCCTTTCCAGGTGCTGGGCTTCTGGGGGCATTTGGAGCAGGTGAGTCCAAAAGTCAGAGGGCACAGGGGGCTTGGAAGGGATGAGAATAAACTAACTACGGCCTCTGATAAAGAGCAGGCGAAGCAGAGACCAGGCTGGCCCCCAGACTCAACCCCCGTCCTACCCAGTCTTGCCCTGTTAGCCTCTCCATTGGACAGGAAAGAACTGAGCACACCTGCCCCCCTGTCCTCTACAAGCATAAGAAACAGGAATGCCTTGTAAGGAGCTGTTGACAGAACTCGGGAGGGACAGGAACAGGGAGGTAAAGCCAGGAAATGGTTAATCCAGGCAGCCTCAGTCCCTGCCCACCACCAACCATCCCATGCTACATGGCTCACTACAGACCCATCTTACAGATGTCTGCAATATATGCATCCATGCATGTGTGTATATGTGTGTATTATGGTGCTGAGGACGGAACCCAGGCCTTTTGCACATGCTTGGTGACCACCGAGCTCCATGCTCAGCGCTCACACAGAGGACTGGTGGGGAAAGCTGGTCAGAAGAAAGATGGAATTCACTGAGAGTCAAGGAAACCCCCCCCTCCTTGGGGCTCAGCAGACCCTATGCTTGGGGGGGATCCCTGAGAAGACTTTGCCCTCCAGCTCTAGACCCCACAGCCAGAGCTGGTGCTGGCAAGAGAGATTTTTTTTTCCCCATAATTGGAAACAAACCTGCCACGGCAAGCCTCCAAAACTCTAACCTTACTGGGCCCATCGGTCAAGGCCAAGGCCGTGGAATGTCTCCTGGAGAAGGAGAAGGAATGATCGGGCCCAGATGTGGGAAGGAGAGAGCCAGAAAAACCCATTTGGCTCCTGGGTCTTAACAAGGAAGATTCCGGACAGCGAGATGGCTAGATGTTGAACGGGAAAGACTCCCAGGGTGGGGGACCTAGCTTGCATGAAGCCCTTAGTTCCAAGCCCAGTACCACATAAGCTGGACTTTCTGGTAACTGCCTGAAATCCCAGCATTTGGGAGGTAGAGGACCAGGAGGATCTGAAGTTCAAGGTCACCTTCAGATGCATAGGGGATGTGAGTCAAGCCTGGGCTACCTGAGAGCCTGTCTCAGAAAAAAAAAAAAAAGGCAGAAAGCAGGTGGGGTACGGGTGTGCTTACAGATCCAGGTGGAGGGGAGGAAGCTATGTCAGGACACACCATCAAGGAAGCAGAGAAGATGTCTTGGGGTGGAGCTTCTGCCCTTACAGAAAGCCTCCCGAGTCCTGAGTCCTGGCAGCTACCAGGCCCTCCTAGGAGATGCATAGGCTAATCAGACTTGTCAGACAGTCGTGTCAGCGCTGCACAAAGTATCTGGCCACTAATTAATGGATGCAGATTTCTCAGGATCAGATGCCCTCCACCGCAGCACCAAAGATGTAGGGACCAACCTAGATACCCACTCCGTGTTGACTCCCTCCCTCACGGTGTGAAACCCACACACTTTACTTCTTTCCATCTCTCTCCACAGGCCCTGGAGGACTTGCAGGTGCTGGCCCTGGGGCAGGTTAGTGCGACTCCTGAGCGAGATACCAGCTCCTCAGCCCAGCCTAGGGCCTCTGCCTGGGATAAACAGCAGTCAGGGCACAGAGTTTGAGCCAAGTGTTGGTGAGCACGTGGACGAAGGGTGACACCAGTGTCACCTGCTCCGAAGAAGCTAACCAAGGGACAGTTGTAAAAATAGAGATGAGACTGGGTAGAGACATCTCCTGGGGGCCCCAGGGGTGGGTCTGCCCACCATAAAAGGCACATGAGCCATCTGGGAGCCATGAACAGTGGTAGCGCACGCCTGGGATACCAGCGTTTGGGAGACTACTACATAACGATATGAGGTTCAAGGCCAGCCTGGGCTACATAGGAAGTCCCAAGCCAACCTGGGCCACATAGACCTTGTCTCAAAAAAACAAAATTTTGAGGCTGGGCATGGTAGCAGACACCTTTAACTTAGCACTCAGGAGACCGAGGCAGGAAGAGCTCTATGAGTTCAAGGCCCGCCTGGTCTGCATAGCAAGTTCCAGTCCAGCTAGAGTTATATAGTGAGACCTTGTCTCAGGTCCATATGTATATTTATATATGTGTGTATGTGTATACACACACACACACACACATTTTGAGACAGTTTGCCTGCTCTGGCTTCCATCTTATGAACCCAGCACTTGGTAGGTAGAAGATGAAGGAGTTCAAGGTTAGCCTCAGCTACATAGTGATTTCCAGGCCAAACTGGGCTACATCCATAGCCAGACTTTGTTTCCCAAAACTAAAAGATTCACACAGCTCTGTCAGGCTGAACTGGGCAGTTAGGCATACACGTCCTTTAACACATTGGTTCTCAACCTTCCTAATGCTGCAACCCTTTAATACGGTTCCTCATGTTGGGGTCACCCTCAACCTTAAAAGGATTTTTATTGCTACATCATAACTGTAGTTTTGCTGCTGTTACGAATCATAATGTAAGTGTGTTTTCCGATGGTTTTTTGGTGACCCCGTGAAAGGGTTGTTCGACCCCCTCCCCAAAGGGGGTCGCAAGCCACAGGTTGAGAACCACTGCTCTAACACACTCTCCGTTGCTGGTGAGCAGGGGCCACCATGTGACCCCAAACACTTTCAAAGGACATAGACTCTTGAATCCTCACCCCCAAGTGAAGGGATCCTGGCTGAGCTGAGGCTCGGCAACTCCCGCTGAGCATGCCACTTTGGGACCTCACCTATGCCCTCCTCCACAGGTCTTGGAGCCTTTCCTGCGGGCACCTACCCAGGGGCAGGTGCTCTCGTGCCTGGAGGAGCAGCGGGGGCTGCTGCGACTTATAAAGCTGCTGCCAAAGCTGGTGAGTGGCATTTTAGGGATAGTTCCATCAGCCCCCCCCCAACCCCTCTGTCCTCCCCCCACTCCCACCGGCTTTCCCAGACATCCAGACCCAGGGAATAGAAGGGGGGCAGGGAATCCTCCCAACGGAACATGATGAGGGCAGCTGCTAAGTGTACCCAGTCTTGAAGTGGCTTTGTGACAGGACCAAACCTTGATACCTAGCCCTCAATACACAGTCCCTGTCTGACCCCTAAATTGTCTTGCTTCTGGCTACGCAGGGGCCGGGCTTGGTGGGATTGGGGGAGTTCCTGGTGGTGTCGGAGTTGGCGGAGTTCCTGGTGGTGTCGGAGTTGGCGGAGTTCCTGGTGGTGTTGGTGGTGTTGGTGGCATCGGTGGCATCGGCGGTTTAGGAGTATCCACAGGTATGGTGGCCAGATCTGAGTGACTGAAGGTGGGTGGTGCCAGCAGGCCTGAGTGGAGTCAGTTCTGTAATCCTTTGTGCTCAGGTGCTGTGGTGCCACAAGTTGGAGCTGGCGTCGGAGCTGGAGGAAAGCCTGGAAAAGTTCCTGGTCAGTGCAGACTGAATGGGGGGGGGGGGGCGGTGGAGGTTAGAGGTCAGAGGTCTAGGAGTCTCCAGAGGTCAAAGCTCTCCCCAGTCCAACACACGGGAAGATGAAGGGAAGACTACGCACACCAGATCCAAAGCATCAGACCTGTGTGCTTGGGCAATGGGACTGAGTGACTTGACCTGACTTCTAGAAAGTTCTATGCTCTTGAAGCAAAAAAGAGAACCTCACAGACAGGCTCTGGATCACAGATAGGGAAACTGAGGTTTTAAATGTTGAGTCAGAACAGAAGGGCCCACAGCTGTTCCCGGTAGAGCTGGAGGCTCGCCCAACATCCTGCGGCAACCCATCTGGTGCTCATTTGGCCCCATGCTCTTTAGGAAGTGACTTCAGGTTAAATAAAAGGCGAGCATCTGGAAGCCTTTAGACTTGAGGTGGGCTGACTGGGCTGTGTAAACAGGCTTTGGGCTCCAGGAGACAGTTAAATCCATGCCCTGAAGGGCCTACAGGCTCTCTAACATGGCGTGGGGAGTGCTGTATCCATGTTATGCCTGTCCTTAGCCACCCCAGGGGGCACACTGGCTTTCAGATCCTGGATAGCTGCCCGCACTATCTGGTGTTGCGACAACCTCTGCTGAGGTTTCTTGTTCTTTCGCCTCCAGGTGTTGGTCTTCCAGGTGTATACCCGGGCGGAGTGCTCCCAGGCACAGGTGAGGACAAGAAGGAAGGGCTGGGGACATAGCTCAGTTGGTAGAGTGCTTACCAAGCACGGATTCTTCCCTAGCGTCACATAAACCAGCTGTAATGGTACAGCCTTTAATCCCAGCACTTTGAAGGCTCAAGCATAAGACTCTTACGCTTGAGGCCACCTTGGGCTACATAACAAGACCTTAGTTTTAAAAACATACACACACACACACACACACACACACATGCACACACAAAGAATGGTGGCTAAAGAGATAGTTCAGTGCTTAAGAGCAAAGGCTGCTCTTCCAGAGGACCTGGGTTCAATTCCCAGGCACCTCACAACCATCTGCAACTCTTTTGTCCTCCAAAGGCACCAGGCACACATATGGTGCAGACAGACAGACAGACAGACATGCAGGCAAAAACACCCATACACATAAAATAAGTTTTTAAAAGAGTAGGTCAGGCATGTGCTTCAGTATACTTGCCTAGCATACACAAAGCCCTGGCTACAGCAGCAGCACCTCAGAAAGCAGACACGGCAATGCACTCTTATAATGCCAGCACTTGGGAGGTGGAGACAGAAGGACCCGAGTTCAAGGTCATCCTTGGCCACATAACATGTTTTAGGCCAGCCTGAACTACACAAAACTCTGTCTTGAAAGAAAGGAGGGAAGGATAGATGGAAGGAAGGAAGGAAGGGGACATTAGGGATGTACTCTCTCACTGGTCCCCTCTCTTCTCCCTCTTCCTAAAGCTGAGGCCAGCTGAGGCCAATGGCTGTTTCCCTAAGTGTCCAAGTTCAACTTAATGGACATTAGGTCCTTGGCAACAAAGGTCAGCTTTCCCCAGCCCCACCCAATCCCTCACCCCAAGCCAACACCCTCCTCGCAGCCTAAAGCCAATCCTCAGAGGACAGATGGACTCCCCAGCAGAGCCAGCTTTTTCCCAAAAGTCCTGAGTCACCAGGGACAGGCACGCCCAGCAAGTCTGCCTTACAGGAGACCCCCCCCTAGGAACTACCCCTCACTCCTTTGCCTGTCAGAACCTACCTCCCCACCCAGCAAAGCCTCCTGAAATCCCCCAAAAGCCCAGATTCGGGGATTTGCTGACAGAGCACCCCTTCCTTCCTGGATGAGGCAGCCAAGCCCTAGGGGAGGCAAGAGAGGAGGGAGAGTCTGGAAGTTTCCAATCCATTAAGTGGTAGCCTCTATGAGGCGTGTCACCCTGTCTGTGCTTCTCCATGCTTTCGCCCATGCAAGCATTAACTAGACCCAACCCTGATAAGTCAGCTTCTGCGATCAGACATATTCAGGGTGATATGGCTATAGATCTCTCTGTGCCTTTTCTCCTAAGCTTGGTCATGATGGATCTATAACTTAATAGTTGAAGTCCACCGAGGCTGAGATCAGGCTTATTCAGTTAGGATTAAAACTCAAATCTTCCAGCCAAGCCTAGTAACACAGGCAGGCTACCTAGGTACTTGGAAAGCTGAGATAGATGAATCAAAAATTCAAATCTAGCCAGGGTAACTTTACTGTCTCAAAAAGTAAGAAGGGTGCTGGGAGTGTGGCTCAGTGGTAGAGCACCTGCCTAGGATCCCCCAGTGAGGGGCTGGGATGTGGCTCAGTGGTAGAGCACCTGCCTAGGATCCCCCAGTGAGGGGCTGGGGTGTGGCTCAGTGGTAGAGCACCTGCCTAGAATCGCCCAGCATACTTAGGGCCCTGGATTCAAGTCACATCACTTCCAAAAAATAATAAATAAATAATCAAATCAAACTCTCTGAGCTTGAACCACAAAGGAGAAGAAAGTCCCCACAAACTGGTTCTTGCTTTACTTGCCCTCTGAGTGATGCTTGTGATTGGCCTTCAATACTGAAAGAGATTCATGAGTAGACCTAAGGTTGGCAAGGGGTACCAAGCAGAGTTTCCCTCCCCTCACTGTCTATCACCAATGTCTTTGCCACTCAGGAGCTCGTTTCCCTGGTGTGGGGGTGCTCCCTGGAGTTCCCATTGGCACAGGAGTTAAGGCCAAGGTTCCAGGTATGTAAAGCCAACTTTGCTAGGGATTAGGGTAGGGTCCTCTGCCTGCCTACAGGCCCCTCTAGCCTGGGGTATATGGGATTCTAAGCTTATTTGGGAACCTCTGTGGGGACAAAGAAGTACTTCTTATGTCCCAGCCCTATTTCTGCCGGCTAGGAAGGGCAGGCAGCATGCTATTCAGAAAGCCCATAGAGTAAGCCTGGCCTAGTGACATAGTCCTATAATCCCAAGCCACTCAGGAGGCTGAGGCAGGAAGTTTGAAGGTTCAAGGCCAACAGTGGGCCACTGTTTCCAATTAAAAGTAAAAAGAAGGCTAACGGATATGGTTCAACAGTAGAGCACCTGCCTAGGATGCCCCAGTGAGCAGCTGGGTTGTGGCTCAGTGGTAGAGCACCTGCCTAGAATGTCCCAGTGAGGGGCTGGGGTGTGACTCAGTGGTAGAGCACCTGCCTAGAATCCCCCAGTGAGCAGCTGGGGTGTGGCTCAGTGGTAGAGCACCTGCCTAGAATGTCCCAGTGAGGGGCTGGGGTGTGGCTCAGTGGTAGAGCACCTGCCTAGAATCCCCCAGTGAGGGGCTGGGGTGTGGCTCAGCGGTAGAGCACCTGCCTAGAATCCCCCAGCGAGGGGCTGGGATGTGGCTCAGTGGTAGAGCACCTGCCTAGAATCTCCTAGTGAGGGGCTATGGATATGGCTCAGTGGTAGAGCACCTGCCTAGAATCCCCCAGTGAGGGGCTGGGGTGTGGCTCAGTGGTAGAGCACCTGCCTAGAATCTCCTAGTGAGGGGCTATGGATATGGCTCAGTGGTAGAGCACCTGCCTAGAATCCCCCAGTGAGGGGCTGGGGTATGGCTCAGTGGTAGAGCACCTGCCTAGAATCCCCCAGTGAGGGGCTGGGGTGTGGCTCAGTGGTAGATATTTTGTCCAGCATAAACAAAGAGAGGCCAGAGCCAGTGAGTGCTCAGTGCCTTACACACTCAGCGCTGGGCCACAGTGGCAGCTCTTTGTCTTTGCAGGTGGAGGTGGTGCTTTTGGTGGAATCCCAGGTGAGTTGAAGCTGCTCTCCCGAGGGAGGACACTCAAAGGCTAGACAGGAACTTCTCCATACCTGTCCCATCTCCCTCATGTATCTCACTACAAGACTTCATGAAGTACTTATACTATGAGGACCTTAGATCAATCCCCAAACCCACATTCCAAAAATTAGATAGATAGATAGATAGATAGATAGATAGATAGATAGATAGATAGATAGATAGATAGATAAAAAGCTAGGCTACCGCCCAGAGTGCCATCAGTCCCAGGCATGAACTCCTAAGCCAGAGGTTCTCAACCTGTGGGTTGTGACCCCTTTGTGGTCAAATGACCCTTTCACAGAGGTCACATATCAGATATCCTGCATATCAGACATTTACATTATGACTCACACCAGTGGCAAAATTATAGTTATGAAGTATCAATGAAATAACTTTATGGTGGGGAAGGGGGTCACCACAACATGAGGACTGTACTAAAGGGTTGTAATGTTAGGAAGGTTGAGAACCCCTGTCCTAATCCAAACTCCGTCAGTGTGGATCCAAAATGAACCCAGACACCCAGCAGTGCACTAAGGTCTGCACAGATAGGAAGTCTCCCAGAGGCAGGACAAGTCCAGAGTGCCACAACAGAGAGTAGACTTGCTGGCAGGGAGTTGAGAAGAGGCTGCCACCCCAAGGCCTGGGACCTGGGTTTACTTTCTTTGTTCTTGCAGGAGTCGGGCCCTTTGGGGGACAGCAGCCTGGTGTCCCACTGGGTTATCCCATCAAAGCCCCAAAGCTGCCAGGTAAGCCAGAGTCAGGGATCAAGATGCTTGACTGAGGTTGAAAGAGATGGTTCAGTGAGTGAAGCACTTGCTGCACAAGTTCGAATCCCCAGAACCCCCTCAAAGCTGAGTGCAGCAGCATGTGGCTGTAACCCCAGTACTCCTTTGATGAGATGGGGGCAGGGAAGACAGTAACTAATAATAAAAAGAATTGTTTGCTGAGCCTCCTGCTGGGAAATCAGCCTCAAGGGGACTTGTTCGGTCCCATTCATACTGGGGTAAGCAGCCCTACTTAGAGAACTAGGGAAATGGTTCACTTAGGAAACTGTTCGCTTGGGCTGGAGAGATGGCTCAGAGGTTAGGAGCACTGCCTGCTCTTCCAGACGTCCTGAGTTCAATCCCCGGCAACCACATGGTCCCTCACAACTATCTATAGTGAGATCTGGTGCCCTCTTCTGGCGGGCAGGTGTACATGCAAACATAAAATAAATAACTCATGGGAAAAAAGAAAGAAGGAAACTGCCGCAGAGGTCCAAGGACCTGAGCTCAATCCTCAGAGCCCACATTAAAAGAAAACAAGAAAAAAAAGCCAGGTAGAGGGCTTCCTGGGGAGGGGAGCCAGGAAGATCCTTAAGGCTTGCTGGCCAGCCATTTTAGCCTATTCAGCTAGTCCCAGGTGCTAGTAAGAGACAAGATGGGGGCCGGGCAATGGTGGTGCACGCCTTTAATCCCAGCACTCAGGAGGCAGAGGCAGGTGGATCTCTGTGAGTTGGAGTCCAGGACAGCCAAGGCTATGCAGAGAAACCCTGTCTCAAAAAATCAAAAAACAAAAAAAGAGAGAGAGAGACAAGATGGACAGCTCCTGAGAAATGACACCCAAGGTTGTCCTCTAGCCTCTGTACATACATGTATGCATGTACACACACACACACATGCACACACACATACATCTGCATACATCTGCGCGCACACACACACACACACACACACACACACACAAAGAATTACCACTCACAGCCAGGCATACTTGCCCTAGGATGTATTCCCAGAACTCTGGAGGCTAGAACAGGAAGATTGTGTAATTTTAAGGCTACAGAAATGAGACCCTACTGCCGGGCAGTGGTGGCGCACGCCTTTAATCCCAGCATTCGGGAGGCAGAGGCAAGTGGATCACTGTGAGTTCGAGGCCAGCCTGGTCTATAATGCGAGTCCAGGACAGCCAAGGCTACACAGAGAAACCCTGTCTCAGAAAAACAAAACAAAACAGAATGGGGCCCTACCACAAAACAAAACAAAAACAAGAGAGAATGAATACAAAAAAAAAAGAAAGGAAACTCCACCATGCATTGGAAAGATTCTGCTACTCCGTCACCTCTACTGCAGCCATAAGTTCAGACAATGCCATACCCCTGTTGGGAGCTTGCAAGCAAGATAGGCCCTCAGACCCCAGGGACCATGTTGGGACCTAGGTTTGGAGAGGAATGGCGTCCTCTCCTTGCTCTGTCTGATAGACTTTATTAGCAACTGGCAGCCCCCAAGAGAGCGCTAATCATCTGTGAGGAGAAAAGTCTGTCCATCGAGGCAGATGGAAGACAAGCAAGGCATTTAGCCCCACCTCCACCCGTCTATCAGCACTCCTTCCTCTAGCCATTCCTCACCATCTGTCGCTCCTTCTCTCAATGCATCTGTTCCCCAATCCTTCCTTCTACCCATTTGTCATGCCATCTGTCCATCCATCCATCATTCCATCTTCACCCACTCCTCTCTAGCCATCATGTCTTCCTTCTACCCATTTATCGCTGCATCATCCTGCCTTCTCCTGCTTCTTTTTCCACTCACCCACCCATCACTTCTTCCATCTCCACCCACCCCTCCTCTCCTGCATTATGCGTTCATCCCTCCATCCACCTATATGTGCTGCCTACCCCTCCCTCCCACCCCTGTCCTTCCCCTAACTATCCACGCATGCCCCAGGCCTTCACTCCATCCATCCCTCGCCCTACCCATAGGTGGCTACGGACTACCCTATACCAATGGGAAATTGCCCTATGGTAAGTAATGCCCTCATGAATTTGTGGGACTGGGACCCTCTCCAGTTCGATGAGCCTGGCAAGAATACCAAGGCCCGAGTCACAGGCTAAGGGAGCACCCAGCTAGCCTGGGGTAGGGGCAAGGTGCTAGAATAAAAATTCCCAAAGGGGGCCTGGTGATGGTGGTGCACGCCTTTAATCCCAGCACTTGAGAGGCAGAGGCAGGTGGATCTTTGTGAGTTCAAGGCCAGCCTGGTCTACAAAGTGAGTCCAAGGTAGCCAAGGCTACACAGAGAAACCCTGTCTTGTAAAAAAAAAAAAAAAAAAAAAACCCAAAGGACAAAGACTGGCCCTGGGGACCTGGCCTAGCATTCAGTTGTGGCCCTCTTGCTTATCACAACACCTTGAGCAAACCATTTTTTCCCTTCTCTAAGCCTCCGTGTCTGTCTGTAAATTGGGATGGCGTCCCTTATGCATGCTTGTATCTGCTTGGAGGTGGTGGGGGAGGCTGGGAACGAGTGGGACAAGGGAGGGCAAAATGGCAAGGTCTATGTGATTGACAACCGAGCATCTTCCTTACAGGAGTGGCTGGTGCAGGGGGCAAGGCTGGCTACCCTACAGGAACAGGTAAGTGGGGAGAAAACTCACCTGTTTCCAGCCAAAGGGACACCAATGCCCCCATCTCCAGGGACTACCCAAAACACAAGCTATCCCACCCTGAATGAAGACTTTGGTCCAAGCATAGACTCTGGCCTGGGTCTTTGGCCTCTACTAACTATGAAGCCTCCAGCTGCATCTGAGTGTCTGTGAGGCTGGGAGTGTGGGACTGTGGACATAGCTGGACACTGCGCCGTGTTTAGTGTCCCCTCACCCCCCCCCCTACTTCCAGGGGTTGGATCCCAGGCGGCGGCGGCAGCAGCTAAAGCAGCCAAGTATGGTGAGTACCCCTGGGGAACCCTTGCTAGCCTCCAGACCCCCAACTCCCCCATCTAATGATGGTTAGAAGAATAACAAGCCAGGGCGTCTCGTTGTCCCTTCTTATCCCCTCTTCAACATGACCCATAGATGTAGCTCTCCCTCCCCCTTCCCGCTACCCATCTACCTATCGCCTGTCCCTCCATATCCCCCCCCTTCTTCCATCTGCACCCCCCCTACCCACCCATCCACCCCTCTATTCCTCAATCTTCTCCACCCTCCCTCTTTATTCCTCTTTCTCCCTACCCATCGCCCCCCACTTCCCTCGCTCCTTTATCCTGCCTTCCATCCATCCATCCATCCATCCATCCATTCCTCCACCTCTCCCTCCCAGCATCATCCATCCTTTATTCATCCTTCTCTCTATCACACCTTCTCCCCCATCCATCCCTTTACGCTTCCCTTCCCTATTCCTCCCTCGCTATATCCATCATCATCATCATCATCATCCCTCCTTCAGTCCACCCATCCGTCTTTTCCTTCTCTTGCTTCTTCCCTCCATCTCCTCTTCTCCTATCCATCCATCTACCCCACTATCTTCCTCTCGCACCTAAGCCCTTCCCTAACCAAACATGTACACATACACCCATCCCTCCAGCCAGCTGCCGCCCTCCTCCGCCCACTCTCCACCCTCCACCCACTCCTCAATCTATGCCTCTTTCTATCCTTCTCCATCCTTTCTCCATCTCTACATCCTTCCTTCTCGTCATCTGTCACCCCTCTCTCCGCCCACCTATCCCAGGGGGTGTAGGCACAGCCCTGATAGCCATTATTTCCCCATGGAGAAGATGAGAGAAGCTTCTTAGGGACGGTGGCCTGTCATTCAAAGACCTCAGCAGAACAGGTGGAGTTTGCCCTGCGGACCAGACAGAAAGAACACTGGGGGCGAGGGCTCAGCATTTAGGAGGTGGCGACAGGACGGTTGGAAGTTTGAGGCCTTCCTCTGCTATGCGGCAAGTTTGGAGGCTAGCCTACATGAGACCCTGCCTCAAAAACAAGAATAAGAGAGGAAGGAGGCACTCAGTTAGAAAGGATGGGGGTGCCATGGTGATTGGTGAAAGAAATATAGGTAGTACCTATATAAACATTTTTTAATGTTATACATCCATTTCACAAATAGTACAAAAAAAAGCATAACCCCTCCCCCAAGCCTGCAGTCCCTTCGATAGCCTAGATGTGGATATGATGGGGGAGGGGGGGTTGGGGGAGGGTGTGGGGGGTTGGGGGGTGGTTCTGTGTTCTTTTTGTTTTGCTTTATTTTTGTTTGTTGGGGGGGGTTGGTTTTGTTTTCGTTTGTTGTTTGTTTGTTTGTTTGGGGTTTTGTTTTGTTTTGTTTTTCAAGTCAGAGTTTCTCTGTATAGCCTTGGCTGTCCTAGACTCGCTTTGTAGACTGGCCTCAAATTCACAGAGAGATCCACCTGCCTCTGTCTCCCAAGTGCTGGGATTACAGGCCTGTGCCACCACGCCCTGCTTCCATGGGCATCTTCCCTCCGTTCCTGATGGAGGTCAGCTCACCAGAACCCAAGTTCTCTCTTCTGTCCCCAATCTAGGAGGCCTTCCTGTTTCCCGGTCAGGAGAAGACAGAACACCCTAACTAGCTCAGGGGGTAGAAGTTAGAGCAAGAACCGATTCTACCCTGTGGAGGCCCCCCTCCCCTCCCCAGGCTTTTCTCCAGGCGCAGAGGTCCCTTGGCAGACTGATACTGGTAGGAAACCTGGAACATGGGAACTGGAGAGAGGGGGCTGCCAGAGCCAGGCAGCCAGACGCTTGGATTCTGAACTTGGCTGAGTCTTCGGAACACAGGGAAAGGAAGCCCTCGGCATTCCTTTGGGGGCCCCTCTGGCCCAAGGAACGGAGCTTGTGGTTTCTCAGTATGTAGCAGTGATTAGAAAGGGATTTGTCTGTGAACATCGGACTCCCTTAATGAGCGTGTCGAAATGAACACTTTGGGGGCAAACCCAAGAGCTCCGGGGTAGGAACCTTCCCAGGCAAGCACTGCCAGAGATAGTGAGGTTTATCCCTGGGTGAGAGAATAGTGGGTAAAAAGCTAGCCTCCCCACCAGGAGGCTGAGGCAACAGGATTGAGGGTTCAAGGCCAGCCTGAGCTACCTAGTTGAGACCCTGTCTCACAAAACTGCAAGTGGTAAGGACTCACTTGGTATAGCGCTTGCGACACAACCATGAGGACCTGAGTCCTATAATACACATAAAAAAGGCAGGAGAGGTGGCACGCATGTGTAATCACAGCAATGGCATAGTGGAGACAGGTGGGTACCTGGGACTCACTTGGCTAGCCAGGCTACCTGGCATACATAGTCCAGGTAAGAGTGAGATATCCAGTCGCAGAAATCAAGATAGGAACTAGGGAGGTGGCTCAGCGGTTAAAGCATTTGCTTTGCAAGCATGAGGGCTGGAGTTCAGATCCCCCGGAAATCTGCATAAATGCCAGGCATAATGGTCCCCCTGTAATTCCAGCCTCAGGAGGCAGAGATGGGGAATTCTCAGAGTCAAGCTGGCTACTAAGACTAGTCGTATTAATTAAGAGACCCTGCCTCAATGAACACAGTGAAAGAGCATCAGGAGTGGGCTGGAGAGATGACTCAGAGGTTAAGGGCACTGGCTGCTCTTCCAGAGGACCTGAGTTCAGTTCCCAGCAACCACATCATGACTCACAACCATCTATGATGTGATCTGATGCCCTCTTCTGGCCTGCTGGTGTACATGCAGGCAGAGCATTGTAAACATAATAATAAATAAATAAATATTTAAAAAAAAAAAAAAGAACATCAGGGGCAATTCTCCAACATCAACCTTGAGCCTCCACATGTGCTCTCATATACATGGGAAAGCATACACATGCACACACATGCGCACACATGTTAGAAAGGGGGAAAGAAGTTCCTGAAGAAAGACATTCAAGGTTAACCTCTGGCCTTGACATACATGTACATATGAAAGTTCACACCTACACACACACACACACACACACACACACAATGTGCTGGCAACCCTGGAGCCTTCCTGTCTGGCGTCGGCAGAAGCACTGGGGAGTCACATGGCACCATCCCTGTCCCAGCAGGTGCAGGAGGAGGAGCTGGAGTCTTCCCTGGTGTTGGAGGAGGTGGCATTCCTGGTGGTGCTGGCACAATTCCTGGGATTGGAGGCATTGCAGGTAACGCTTGTCCCAGCTGGAGGGTGGAGGTGTCCTTGAGGGGCCACAAGGGTAGCCCCTCACCCTCTGTGCCTGTCTTTCCAGGTGCTGGAACTCCCGCAGCAGCTGCTGCTGCCAAGGCTGCTGCCAAGGCTGCTAAGTACGGTGAGTGTCCCCCAGAAGTGAAAAGCTTGGGCCTCATGAGCACTGGAGATCCATGAGAAGGAATAGGCTTTGCCTTTGTTTACCTAGCGTGGCGGTTCTCCACCTGTGGGTTGCAACCCCTTTGGGGCTGAAAGAATCTTTCACAGGGGTCGCCTAAGACCATCAGAAAACACAGATGTTTACAATTTAGAGTTTACAATTCACAACAGTAGCAAAATTGCAGTTATGAAGTAGCAATGAAAATAATTTTATGGTTGGGAGTCACCACAACATGAGGAATTGTACTAAAGGGTTGCAGCATTAGGAAGGTTGAGAACCACTGGTCTAGGCACACCTCTGACCTTCCCCAAAGGGAGGCTTTTCCCATGCTGGTCACTACCTGGAAGGTACCTCCTGCTCTGCATGGACCTTGCAGGGGAAGGGATGCTTCTATATAGCACCTACCTAGAATCCCTCAGTGAGGGGCTGTGGTGTGGCTCAGTGGTAGAGCCCCTGCCTAGAATCCCCCAGTGAGGGGCTGGGGGTGTGGCTCAGTGGTACAGCACCTTCCTAGAATCCCCCAGTGAGGGGCTGGAGTGTGGCTCAGTGGTACAGCACCTTCCTAGAATCCCCCAGTGAGGGGCTGGGGTGTGGCTCAGCAGTAGAGCACCTGCCTAGAATCCCCCAGTGAGGGGCTGGGGTGTGACTCAGTGGTAGAGCACCTACCTAGAATCCCCCAGTGAGGGGCTGGGGTGTGACTCAGTGGTAGAGCACCTGCCTAGAATCCCACAGTGAGGGGCTGGGGTGTGGCTCAGTGGTAGAGCACCTGTCTAGAATCCCCCAGTGAGGGGCTGGGGGCGTGGCTCGGTGATAGAGTGATAGCTTGTACAAAGTCTTGGTTTCAGTTCCCAGTACTGCAAATTAAAACATTACAGCAAAAGAACACAAACCAAAACATACAAGCCAACAAACAAAAAACCCAAGCCTAGGTACCTCCAGCAGATATTTTGATTTTGCTTTAGAATTGATCATGTTCTTCTCAGATACATATATCCAAATTAGAGGTCCCTTTGGGCTCCATCTTAGTGCATCCCCTGCTTCCTGGTGAATTGGATCCTTTTAGAGGAATCCCCAACCCATCTGCATGTGATCCTGCACTCAAGGCAGGCTGTGGTCCCCAAAGCTGACCTGTATGTACATCTGCCCTGGGAGGCCCACAGAGGTCCCCACAAAGCTGAGTTCAGGACAAGCCTCTTTCCGTCTACAGGAGCTGCTGGAGGCTTAGTGCCTGGTGGACCAGGAGTTAGGGTCCCAGGTGCTGGAATCCCAGGTGTTGGTGGTATTCCTGGTGTTGGTGGTATTCCTGGTGTTGGTGGCATCCCAGGTGTTGGTGGCATCCCAGGTGTTGGTGGCATCCCAGGTGTTGGTGGCATCCCAGGTGTCGGAGTGGGCGGACCAGGTAAGTCGGGCTCTATGTGTGCACGTGGTGTGTGTGTGTGTGTGTGTGTGTGTGTGTGTGTGTGTGTGTGTGTGTCTAAGCAATAGAGAATATTACCAAGACTTTGGGTGCTCTCTAAAACCTCATTCATCTATATATACTCTTGGCCGGGTCTAATGCCCTCACTTTTGGACTATAACAACTATCTAACTAGCTTCCAGCAACAGCAGCGTCTCTAGCTTCCCTCTTAATTCACAGTATGTTGCCAAGGCAGGACCCATGCCTTCCATTAAGATGCCCCCACCAAGCCATGTGGAGTGGTCCACACCTTTAATCCCAGAACTTGGGAGACAGAGGCAGGTGGATCTCTGTGAGTTCAAGGCCAGCCTGATCTATAAGGGAGTCTAGGACAGCCAAGACTACACAGAGAAGCCCTGTCTCTTTAAAAAGAAAAAAAAAAAGCTCCTACCTGTAGCTTGCCTTTGCTAATTTGTGGGTTCTTCTTTTTACCACCCTTTATCCTCACTCCTGGTTTCACCCCCTAACACTAGAGAGGAGGGAAAGAAGCAGAGAGAGAGAGAAATCCCTAAATGTAATTTCTTTTCCAGCCATTCCTCCCAGTTTCCATCCAGCCCTTTCCAACATTTCTCCCAACAGTTCCTCCCTCAGCTCCCCAACAGTCTTCTTAAACAGTCCCCTCTCCCCATTTTCCCAATACTAGCAACTTCAAACTTTAACAACTGTTCTAAGCCTATCTGCTCGGCTCAGCTTCTCCTGGCTCAACTGGCTCTCAACAATATCTTCTGCACCAACTGCCTTCTCTTCTCACTCAACCACCTTTTCTCAGCCTCTTTTGGCTTTTCCATAGCCTCTCCTGTTCCCAGAAATCCAAGAGGTAACCAACAAGGAAGGTCATAGGGTCAATCGGTTCTAAGGGCTAAGAATTCTTTTTGTTTGTTTGTTTCTGGTTTTCGGTTTGTTTGTTATTTGTTTTTTCCAGACAAGATTTCCATGTGTAGCCTTCGCTGTCCTGGGCTAACTTTGTAGACCAGGCTGGCCTCGAACTCACAGCAATCCTCCTGCCTCTGCTGGTGCTGGGATTAAAGGCATGCGCCCACCACACCCAGCTGGGCTAAGAATTCTTAAAGGGCCAGTTGAATGGCAACTAGGGATCCTGTAGAGGGCCAGGCACACAAGATAAATCACACTCTGCACCCACCCCTTATCTAAGTAGATACTCAGTAAGTGGATGGACTGGTAAATGGTAAAGTGAGTGAGTGGTCATAGAAGTGGTCATATAGATGAGCAGTTACCCTGACAAATGAGGGGTAAGCAGAAGTTGAATAGATACAAGACCAGGTGAGTACATGGGTCAGTAGATGGAGGAGCTAAGAGTACCGGGGAAGGTGAATTAGTAGATGGGCAAACAGATGGGCTTGCAGGTAGGAAGCTGCATACGTGGGTTAGAAGGATGGACAGATGCATGCATGGATGCCTAGATGCATGGGCAAGTGGGTGGCTAAGGTGATGGACAGATAGGCAGGCTGGTAGACAAGCTGGTGGGTGGGTAGGCTGCTGGGTAGGTGGATGCAACAGTGGGTGACTAAGTGATTGATAGGTGAGCTTTGATCCATCCATTCCTCCATCCTTCCATCTCTCCATACATCTATGCATACGCCCACTCATCCATTTATCTGTCCATCAGTCTACATATAGACAGACAGCTAATGGATAGACAGAGACAGGATAGAGGATGAATGGGATGGGTGAACAAATATCACAGCTCTACAGATAATGTTTGAAAAAATATAGAGCAACAGACAGATAGACAGAGGGATGTACACTGATCATCTTTCCTCCAGTCTCTCCTGAGCATTTTGTCCCCTTGATTTCTCTAGGGGCT
Organism: Acomys minous; assembly: GCF_964271855.1. NCBI lineage: Eukaryota > Metazoa > Chordata > Mammalia > Rodentia > Muridae > Acomys > Acomys minous. Next base: position 74,808,626 of record NC_140498.1, read on the forward strand.
GTGTCACCAGCTGTGGCTGCTAAAGCAGCTGCCAAGGCTGCCAAATATGGTGAGTGCTCTGACCATCCGTGCCTGGCTTCCACTTGCCAGAATGAACAGCCCTTCCATCCTAACGCTCAAAGGAGAGCAACTGGTCCAGGGAAAGCCCCAGGCAGAGCCATTTCGATCCATTGGATGCCAGGAGAGTGTCTCTCCAGTTGTCTCCCACCATGAAGCCATGTTGATGAGTGGTGGGGCCACCCCAGGATGGCATCCCAGTCTAGATAGTGTCCCTACCCTTCTATGCTTTGACCAAAGACCCCGTCAAAGGAAAGAAACCCCAGTTAGAGCAAACCCACTCACTTCTCCATGACAAAGGGATGCTTCCCCCGCAAATACCCAGGAAAGACTCAATGTTCATGGAGGAGATTGGTCAGGGACCCCAGGAATCCCAGTTTCCCCATCCTCAAGGACCAGCTTAAAGGAAGCATGCATCCTTCACCCAGCCAATGAGCATCCTTCCAGAGCTTACCCAGTCTCTTTCCGTTGAATTCTCTCCCCTCCACAGGAGCCAGAGGTGGAGTTGGCATTCCGACATATGGGGTTGGTGCTGGGGGCTTTCCTGGCTATGCTGTTGGAGCTGGAGCTGGACTTGGAGGTATCCTTCCCCATGAGCCTTAGGTCCATCTGTGAGAAGCTGGGGTGGAGGAGTGGGGGGTTTAAGTCATTCGAGGAGTTGGAGAGTGGGTATGGACTTCAGTGTGCCTGACAAGAGACAGGTAATCTTAACGTTTAGGAGCAGAGAAAGCCATGACCCCTGCTCAGCAGCAATCCAGGCAAAAAGGATGATCTATCTGTTGATCATCCACTCATCTATCTGTCCATCCATCTATCCAAACATTCATCTATCTGTCCATCCATCTATCCAAACATTCATCTATCTGTCCATCTATCTATCCAACATCTATCAATCCTTTATCCATCCATCTATCCGTTCATCTATTGTCTAATCATCCATTGACCCATTCACCTGGCATCTCATTTATCCACACATCATTCATCATCTGCTCCTATTCATCCATATATCTCCTCATACATATATGCATACATCAACCCAGCCATCCATGTATCCATCCATTCATCTGTCCATCTGTATACCCATCCATCAAGCGCTAGGCATCCATTTGTCCCTCCATTTACCTATCTGTCCATCAGTCCCTTCACCCACTCATCCATCCATCTAACAACCTACCTATTCCCCCCGTCTGCCAGAGCACTTGCTTTCCACCTCCCCGTTCTTTTCACCCTTCTATCTATATACCCACCTGCACTTTTCTTTCTCCTGCAGGTGCAAGCCAAGCAGCTGCTGCTGCCGCCAAAGCTGCCAAATATGGTAAGTGACTTTGCCCTATCTGATACCCTCTCTCTCTGTGGAGCCCAGACTCAGAGAGCAAGGGCAGATCAGCCTCATACTCGGGTCTGGGGGGGGGGGGGCAAAGATGCAAATCCACAGCCCCCATCTGCCTTCCAAACCATGCTCAACTCTTTCGTCATTTCCACTTGCCTTTAAGATTATTGGTACTGTGTTACCAGCTCACCCTGAAAGTGTGAACTGAAGATGCTAGACAACCCTGCCTCCCACCTCCCTCCCTCTCCATGTATCCATACATATATACATGTGGGTGAGTGGATGGTGGTGGATAAATGGATGGATAGATGAGGTGAACACTAGAGTTTGTTCTTCTCTTCTCCAGGTGCTGGAGGAGCTGGAGGCCTGGGAGGCCTGGTGCCAGGTGCAGTACCAGGTGCAGTACCAGGTGCAGTGCCAGGTGCAGTACCAGGTGCAGTACCAGGTGCGGTGCCAGGTGCAATACCAGGTGTTCCAGGCACTGGTGGAGTGCCAGGTGAGCTATGTCCCCCATCCTGAGATGGGTGTGTACTGTCTTATAGAAGAGGCTGCAGCTCGGTGTTTACAGATAGGAAAACTGACCCCAGAGATGAGTGGAGGAGAGGAGACAGATTCCCCCAAAGTTGTTGAGTAGGGAGGAGCCCTTTGTAGGGAACCTGGTTGCTGATCCCTGAAAAGCCTTTCCCTGCCTGGAGAGACTTAGCCAGCTGTGTGGGAGATCCCCAGAGTTAGGTTGTCTGCCTTTTATTCGGGGGCATTTCTAGTTCCTTACCAACAGAGAACACTTCACTCAAGTTACCTTAGGTCCCTTCTCATCCGCCAGTCAGAAATCAAAGGGAGATGATTAAAAGACCTTGACACAGACTGGGTGGGTGGTGGTGGCGCATGCCTTTAATCCCAGCACTTGAGAGGCAGAGGCAGGCAGATCTCTGAGAATTTGAGGCTAGCCTGGTCTACAAAGAGAGTCCAGGACAGCAGAGCCATTACACAGAGAAACCCGTCTCAAAAACAAAACAAAAAAGACCTTGACATTCAAGGATACCCTTCTTAGTTGTTGCTTTTCCAATTTCCCTTCTGAATACTACACACACACACACACACACACACACACACACACACACACACACACTCGCCTTTTACGATAAAACTGCCCTTCTGTATTTTTTTCAGAAAGGAGCTAGGGATAGAAATGTGGCTGAGTGGTAGAGTGCTTGCTGAACGTACAAAAGAACCTGGGTTTATTCCCGGTACGGCAAAAAAAAAGAAGAGGTCACTCTGTGGATAAAGGCACTTGCAGCCAAGCCTGATAACCTGAGTTCGAATCCTGAAACCCCACATGTCAGAATAAGAGAAATGACTCCCACGAGTTGTCTTTTAACACTCATATGTGTTCTGGGGCACATGTGAGCATGCACAAATACAGATAAATAGATAAAGTGAATTTTAAAAGGAGAGAGAAAGGATGCTTGGGCATTGCAATAAGTTTAAGAAGCAGGCATTAATCCTCAGAGCCCACATAAGAGCCAGTGGACATGGCGATCTGCCTGTGCTCTTAGGATATGGTAGGTAGAGCCAGGGAGTGCCCAGAACAGCTGAAATGGTTAGCTCTAGGTACAGCAAGAGACCCTGACTCAAAATACAATGTGGGATCAGAAAGAAAATAAGGAGCACCTCTATAAATGGTGTAATTCTTATACTCGCGTATAGAAAGAAATCACCTAGAAATCTTATTTTCCAAAACTAATCTGTATATTCAGTACTTTGTTAAATCCTGCAGCAGAACTTTTATAAATGTGTGTGTGTGTGTGTGTGTGTGTGTGTGTGTGTGTGTGTGTGCGTGTGTGTGTGTTTTTTTTTAAGCCAGGCAGTAGTCACACACATCTTTAATCCCAACACTTAAGAGGCAAAAGCAGGCAGATCTCTGAGTTCAAGGCTAGCCTGGTCTACAGAGTGAGCTACAGGACAGCATGGGCTACACAGAGAAACCCTGTCTCAAAAAAGGGAAAAAACAGAGAGATGAGGAAGGGGCCATTTTCTATGATAGCCTGGGATGCAGGTGCTACTAGCAATTTTTTTACTTAGAAGCATCCTAAACAGCACAGGAATCCCATCGACTCAGAGCTGCCTCTCAACTGTTCCCCGAAGCCCAAGAAAAACAGGAGCATGTCCAGATGCCCTGCAGGGGGCACCATCAGTGCTATGCCTGAAGCCCAGGCCACCCACTTCAGCACCCTTCCCTGTCTCCAGTGTGAGGCCATGGTACCCAGAGAGGGATGCCCATGGGCAGACTGTGGAAGTGATGGGTAACAACAAGACTCGGTATTGAGGGTCATCCTATGTTCTCTTTATCTAAACAGGAGCAGGTACCCCTGCAGCTGCCGCTGCCGCCGCCGCCGCCAAAGCAGCTGCCAAAGCAGGTCAGTATGGTGCGTTGTCCCCATCTGTACCTGACCGTTGATCCCAGACCATCATCTTCTCATATCTCCTGCTGGGGAGCTTAGGGTGACGTTGAACTCCTGTTCCTCCTGCCTCCATCTCTCATAGTCTGGGATTTCAGGCATGCACCACCATGCTTTGCTTATGCAGTGAGTGCTAGCGGATAGAGCCCAGACTTCCTGCGTGCTACCTGAGCGTTCTACCATCTAAGCTACATTCTGTTCCCATAGCTTTTAGCTTACCTGCACCCCTTTAGCAGTGTGGGTCTGCCAACCCCTCCATGACCTTTGTCATAACCTCCTTCTGAAAGCTCCTGGTTCCCCCAAGTCCAACTCGGGTTGGTCCCATTCCAAATCTCAAGATAGAGTCCAGCCTTATTTCTTTGAGGTGCTGCATTCCTCTTGCTTCTACCTGACAGATGTCAAGGTCACCCTCAATAGCCCCAAGAATATATACCTTTCCTGAATATGATTGATAGTGAATGCTCTACTTTACAGGCGCTCAGCTGGGGTCCAGTCATGGGTTGGGGAGTCGGTGAGACCTTAATGGATTTGGGAGTCAAGCCTGGTGGGACTGGCTTGTAATCTCAGCTACTCAAGGAGCTAAAGCAATGGCATTGAAAGTTCAAGGCCAGCCAGGTGTGGTGGTAGATGCCTGTAATCCCAGCACTCTCAGAGGCAGAGGCAGATGGATCTCTGTGATCTCAAGGCCAGCCTGATCTACAAAGATTCCAAGACAGCCAAGGATACACAGAAAAACCTTGTGTCAAAAAACAAAGAAGAAGAGGAGGAGGAGGGAGAGGAAGAAGTAGTTGTTCAAGGCCAGCCTAAGAAATTTAGTGAGATCTTGTCTCAAAGTAAAAAATGAAGAAGAAGAAGAAGAAGAAGAAGAAGAAGAAGAAGAAGAAGAAGAAGAAGAAGAAGAAGAAGAAGAAGAAGAAGAAGAAGAAGAAGAAGAAGAAGAAATAATTCTTGGACCATTTCACCATAAGCAGTGGATCTCCTGCCTAGAATCCCCAGTGATCAAGGGGCTGGGGGCGTGGCTCAGTGGTAGAGCATCTGCCTAGACTCCCCAAATGGGAGTGTGCGGATCAGTGTCAGAACACTTGGCTAGCATGTCAAGGCCTCCCATTTATTCTCTCATACTGGAAAAGAAAAAAGTCAAACAAACAAACAAAAGACCACTTATCCTCCATCATCCTCAAGCTAGCCTCCAAGGTGTCCCTGTCCCTCAAAAGGTTACAAACTACCGGACTCTTGTTACATAAGGGGGAAGAAAAAAAAAAAACAGGCCCAGGAAGAAACGGTATCTGCCCCAAGATCACACAGCAAGTCTTTGCCAGGGCCAGGAAAAGGACCCACATCTCCTGACTCACAGCTAGGGGCTCTTTTTATCAGCTCCTGCCCTCTTTGTTTGGGCCTTGATTATAGATAAGCTATTCCATCTCTCGTAGGTTTGGTTCCTGGCGTTGGTGGGGTTCCTGGAGGAGTTGGTGTTGGTGGAGTTCCCGGAGGAATTGGCCCTGGTGGTGTTACTGGTATTGGAACCGGTCCTGGCACTGGCCTTGTACCTGGTGGTATTGGAGGTGAGCTATGGTGCACGAATGGGTCTGGGGGTTCCCTGGAGCTTCAATGTGTGCCAGCTTGAATGTCCTTTCTCTCTCTTCAGGAGCAGGGACTCCGGCTGCCGCCAAATCTGCTGCTAAGGCAGCCGCCAAAGCCCAGTACAGTGAGTGCACCATGATTTCTCTCCCCTGTCCCCATCCACCTTGCCGGGATGCACAGCCTCGGCACAGCCAGAGGAAAACAGCCTCTCAGATCCATCCTCACCAACTGTAGGTCCCCATGGTACATAGCAGAGGGCTCAGCGGTACAGATCCAGCGAGAGAGAGACCTAGCTTAACGTCTTGGTTCCCAAGATAGCTGAGTGACGTCCAGGCTTCCTTTAGCTTATGCATCAAGTGTGGCAGTCATTGGCAACGACTGCACACAGGTCATTAGGAGAATGTGAGAGGCTCCAGGTGAGGAGGTGGTTCAGGCGGTGAGAGCGCTTGCCTAGCATCAACAGAGCCCTGGCTTCCGTCCCCAGCACTGCCCGAACCAGGCATGGTGATGCACACCTGTAAGCCCATGCCAGCACTTATGAGATAGAGGCAACAGGACCAGAAATTCAATTACACCTTCAGTTCAGGTCCACCCTGAGCTACATTAGACCTTGGAGAGAGGGGAGCGTGGAATTAAATAGATTCCTCCAAAAGCTAGGAACGGTAGTGCACGCCTCTAATCCCAGTACTCAGGAGGCCGAGGCAAGCAGATCTCCGAGAGTTCGATGCCATCCTGGTCTACATATAGTTCCAAGCCACAATAACAAAAACGTGGACTCTGGGGCAAGTCAGCAGATGAGGCCGAAGCTGGGAAGGAGGCTGTTGCTCCCTTAAGGCCCCTTTCTTCGGAGGCTGACTCGGTTCCTGAGGGTGAGCACCTCCACAGGGGCAACATGCCGTACTAGTTATAACCACTTAGCACTCTCTCTCTCTGCAGGGGCTGCTGCTGGGCTTGGGGCCGGTGTCCCTGGATTTGGGGCAGGTGCTGGTGTCCCTGGATTTGGGGCAGGTGCTGGTGTTCCAGGATTTGGTGCTGGTGCTGGTGTCCCTGGATTTGGGGCTGGAGCAGGTAAGGAGAATTCTGGGAACTGGCTAGAAAGTGCCCTTGAGCTCAGAGAAAGATGACCCGCCTCCTCCTAGGATCCGTATCCAGCATCCATTCGTTTTCCTGAGCAGACAAAAGCAAAGGAGTACCAGATATAGGATGATAAAAGCCTATCATCTCAGCTACTCAGGAGGCTGACACATGAAATAAATTCAAGGCCAGCCTGCCCTGTAGAGAGGCTTCAAGGCTGGCCGGTATAAACTTGTGATATGCTATCTTAAAAATAGATAGATAGATAGATAGATAGATAGATAGATAGATAGATGATAGAAGAGGGACTAGTACTCCAGCTCAGTGGTAGAGCTCCTGCCTAGAATCCCCCAGTGAGGGGCTGGGGGTGTGGCTCAGTGGTAGAGCTCCTGCCTAGAATCCCCCAGTGAGGGGCTGGGGTGTGCCTCAGTGGTAGAGCACCTGCCTAGAATCCCCCAGTGAGGGGCTGGGGTGTGGCTCAGTGGTAGAGCACCTGCCTAGAATCCCCCAGTGAGGGGCTGGGGGGTGGCTCAGTGGTAGAGCACCTGCCTAGAATCCCCCAGTGAGGGGCTTGGGTGTAGCTCAGTGGTAGAGCACCTGCCTAGAATCCCCCAGTGAGGGGCTGGAGGTATGGCTCAGTAGTAGAACACCTGCCTAGAGTCACCCAGTGAGGGGCTGGGATGTGGCTCAGTGGTAGAGCACCTGCCTAGAATCCCCCAGTGAGGGGCTGGGATGTGGCTCAGTGGTAGAGCACCTGCCTAGAATCCCCCAGTGAGGGGCTGGGATGTGGCTCAGTGGTAGAGCACCTGCCTTGCATTGGTAAGGTCCTGGGTTCCGTTTCTAGTACCAAGTGGAAATGGAACAAATGGGGTAATAGGTGAGGGAGGGGCTGGCCAAACAAATAACTCTCAGAAAGGAAAGTAAAAGTCTCTTCCTCCAGGCCAGTCGGTTATTATCCCGAAATGTTCTAGGACAAGGGGGCCACTAGGAACCTCAGGGTTTGTTTTGGTTTGGTTTGGTTTGTTTGTTTTGTTGTTTTGTTTTTGTTTTGTGGGGGTCTTGGGGGATTTTGTTTTGGGTGGGTGGTTGGTTGGTTGGTTGGTTGGTTAGTTTGGTTTTTGAGTCTGTATGTAGACCTGGCTGGCCTTGAACTCACAGATATCCGCCTGCCTCTGCCTCTGCCTCAGTTCTTCATCGTGTGGCTGCTGACCCTCACTCTATGTCCAGCCTCAGGCAGGCTATGCTGGCCCTGGAGGGCGTAAGGGACAGACAGATGGAGGGAAGAAACCCAAGTTGGCCCTCAAGGAGTCCTAGATGAGCAATGTCAGGATTAAACACTGGGACCCTGTGTCTGCAAGGAGGACCTCTTGGTCGGGCTGCGTGGAGCTTCAGGGCTTTAAATACCACCATCTAGCCGGGCATGGTGGCGCACGCCTTTAATCTCAGCACTCCAGAGGCACAGGCAGGCAGATCGCTGTGAGTTCAAGGCCAGCTTGGTCTACAAAGCAAGCCCAGGACAGCCAAGGCTACACAGAGAAACCCTGTCTTGAAAAAACAAAAAACACGATCTAGCTGGGCGAGATAGTGCAAGCCTTTAATGCCAGCACTTGGGAAGCAGAGACAAGCAGATTGCTGTGAGTTCGAGGCCAACTTTGTCTACAAAGTGAGTCTAGTATAGCCCAAGGCTACACAGAGAACCCCTGTCTCAAAAAAACCAAAGTAAAACAGAACAAAACAACAAAAAATGATCTAGGTAGAGGTAATCAGGGTGGGCTTCCTGGAAAAGGCAGCAGAAGCCCAGGTACAGAGCTCGGCAGCCAACCTCTCTTTCCCTTTTCCCACAGTGCCCGGATCCCTGGCTGCATCAAAAGCTGCTAAATATGGTGAGTGCAGCACACTAACTTGTCCCCTTGTCACCCCACCAGCCTTGACAGTATAGGGCTGAGCTCTCATTCTGAGGGACATCTGAATGACAGCCATTGACCTTGCACATGCCTATTAACCCCTGTGCCGGTCAAAAACACCTGCCGTGCCTGGCATGGTGGTAACACACTTATTACCCCAGCTCTTGGAAAGTGGAGGCAGGAGGTCACCGTAGGCTACATGGAGAGTTCAAGGCCAACCTGGGCTACTGGATACCCTGTGTCACCCACAACAACCACGATATCTCCAAGCTCCACGCTAACCCTGGCAGTTCCCTTGCTCCAGAGGAAAGGAAATGTTACTGATGTTGATCCTACAAGGCTGGGCAGCTGCAGCCTCCGCTCCGCCCTTTGGCTGACGAGCTATGGAGTTGTGGCTATTCCTTGTGCAGGCATCCCCAGGCCTCCTCCCCTCTTTCCTGTCAGCATGACTTCTCCCAGCACCCGCCAGACTGGAGGACGTGGCAGACCCGCCTGCCTTGCCACTTGGCACTCTGGCCAGACCCACACTGTCTGTGACCCCCACATTCCTGGCCTCCTAAAAAGCCAGGCAGGGGGGCCTGTGCCAGGGATGTGCCAACTGGCTACAGTTTGTCTACTTGAGGCCAGTTTCCACCTTGGAAAATCCCGTTCCTCAGCTGCACACACACACACATACACACACACACACACAAGCACATACACACACACACACACATGGGGGAGGTGGGGGGAGGGGGAGAGAGACAGAGAGACAGAGAGACAGAGAGAGACAGAGAGAGAGAGAGAGACAGAGAGAGAGAGAGACAGAGACAGAGAGACAGAGAGACAGAGACAGAGAGAGGAGCTCCTGGTCACCCACAGCTCCCTCTCAGGTTCCTTGACTGCTGCTCTTGGCCCTACTCCACAGACATTGCCAGGGAAACACACTAAGGACTTCCTGGAAGAGGAGGATCCTTTCCTGCCTTTAGTGCCTTGAATACAGCATTCTGTCTAGCCTCGCCTTTGTCTCAAACTTCTCATTAGGAAGATTGGCATGACTGCCAGGCCTGGCGGATCGCACCTCTGAGGCCAGCATTTTGAAGGCTGAGGCAGGAGAGTCTCAAGCCCAAAGGCAGCATAGCCTAACCAGCAAGAGCCTGTCTCAGGAAACCAATGAACAGAGAGATGAGCACCTGTCTGGAATGTGTTCCCCGACTCCCCCACTCCCCCAGCCCCAGTGGGAGAGTGCTTGCCTAGACTCCTCCAGTGAGGCCTAGAAGCCCACAGGCCTGAGTTGGCATATTGACATAGGCCTGTCATCCCAACAGTCAGGAAGCTGAAATGGAACTGATAGGTCATGAGCTGGAGGCCAGCCTCAGCAACTTAGTGAGACTTGGAAAAAAAGAAAAGAAAAGTAGATGCATGGTGGTTGGGGCACACCTTTAATTTCAGTACTCTGGAGGTAGAGGCAGGCTGATCTCTGTAAGTTTGAGGCCAGCCTGGGGTACAGAGAAAATTCCAATGTAGCCAAGGCTTCACAGAGAAACCCTGTCTTGAAAAACAAAACAAAACAAACAAACAAAAAAGCCAAAAGAAAAAAGTTCCAGGCACTGTAGTGCACACCTATAAATCTCAGCCCAGAGCCAACCCGAGCCATATAAGTGATCTGGTCTTAAAACAACAAACAAAACTATGGGCACTGTCCCTCGGTCCTGTCTCCACAGGTGCTGGTGGCCTTGGAGGCCTTGGAGGCCTTGGAGGGCCTGGTGGCCTTGGAGGCCCTGGAGGTCTCGGTGGAGCTGGCGTTCCAGGTGGTGTAGTAGGTATGTTTTTGCTATCCCAACAATGGGTTGCCTGGGGGTGGAGGCTGCGATCCCTAAGCAGTCCCTCCTTGAGTGCTTCTATTCCCAGGCGCTGCACCTGCTGCTGCCGCTGCTGCCAAAGCTGCTGCTAAGGCTGCCCAGTATGGTAAGCAAGAATTCAGCCCCCACCCCACCCCACCCCACCCCCGGCCTATCCCTGGCCCCTGGGGCCCAGCTATTTCCTAGCCATTGAGTACCCCAGAAATGACCAGGGAGCTTAGGGATCCCTCAGCAACAGGGATCTAATTATAATCTTCTGACCAGTGTGTGTACTGCATGGGTCTCCCCTCAGGCCTTGGTGGAGCCGGTGGACTGGGAGCCGGTGGACTGGGAGCCGGTGGACTTGGAGCCGGTGGACTGGGAGCCGGTGGACTGGGAGCCGGTGGAGTGATCCCTGGTGCTACAGGCCTTGGAGGTAAGGAGAGAGCGAGTGAGGTATATGAGAGGGAGTAGGAGACATACTAACGTCAGGTATGATGGCAAACGCCTGTCATCCCAGCACTCAGGAGGCTAAGGCAGAAGGATCATGAGTTGGAGGCAAGCCTGGGCTGCACAGCGAGTTCAAGGTCAGCCTAGGATACATTGGACCCTGTCTAAAAGCAAAGGGGTAGAAAGCTTAAGCAGGCAGGAGCCAGGACTGTGTGTTGGCATAGGGGAACCAGAGCCTATCTTCCCCTCTCTCTTTTAACCCGCCAACTACTTCAGGGCTGGGCTCATTAGCATATTGATGGTCAGGCCCATTTCTCAGACAAGAAAACTCAAAGACTGGAGAGGAATTACTTCCCAAAAGTCTCTGCCATCATGGTGGATGTGTGCTTCTCTCTCTCTCTCTCTCTCTCTCTCTCTCTCTCTCTCTCTCTCTCTCTCTTTCTCTCTCTCTCTCTCTCCTCTCTCCTCTCTCTCTCCTCTCTCCTCTCTCTCTCCTCTCTCTCCTCTCTCTCTCTCATTGTGTCCCCTTACCTAACTAGTCTGTATGCTGTACTCCCCAAGAATAGACATATAATAGCACCTTAATATAAACTAATCGTGGTCTAGGAAGATAGCTCAATGGTAGAGCACCTGCCTAGAATCCCCCAGTGAGGGGCTGGGGTGTGGCTCAATGGTAGAGCACCTGCCTAGAATCCCACAGTGAGGGGCTGGGGTGTGGCTCAGTGGTAGAGCCCCTGCCTAGAATCCCCCAGTGAGGGGCTGGGGTGTGGCTCAGTGGTAGAGCACCTGCCTAGAATCCTCCAGTGAGGAACTATAAGCACTGCTGAATGGCAGAACACCTGCATAGCATGCATGATACCCTGGATTCCATCTCTAACACTATACACACACACACACACACACACACACACACACACACACACACACACACACACACACGCTATTAGAAAGAAAGATGGGGGGGGAAGGATGATGGAATGGTGAGATATAGGAGAACAAGTCAGGGGCAGATGCTGAAGAATAGATCAGCTGAGAGGGCCAGAAGAGCGGGGGGAGGGGGGGGAGGTAGCTTTCCTGAGCCGTCCTGTGCCTGCTTCTTCTAGGTGTGTCTCCAGCTGCAGCTGCTAAAGCAGCCAAGTATGGTGAGTTTCTCCCATGGCCTCCCCCTCCCTAACACAAGTTTGCATCCCATTCCCATCCTCCACCCTTGCCTAGATCATGGTACCCCTGAAGATCTTGTCCAAGATGTCAGCCACCCCCGTGCCTCATCCTGACACCCCTCTGTTTTCACCTCAGGTGCTGCTGGCCTTGGAGGTGTCCTAGGAGCCAGGCCGTTCCCCGGTGGAGGTACGGCCAACTCTGGTGATGTTCCCAGATCTGCCTGGCTCTAGGGGACAAACAACACAGGGTTCTGGACACTAAATTCACACAAGGGCCCAAGATTGGAGATAGATAAATCACTGTAGGACAGGAGACAACCACAGGAGAGGGAGCACCCTCCCCCCAAGTTGAAGATAATGCCAACCACACTCTAAGCAAAAGCCACGAGGCATATGAGACGCAGACAACTTTCATTAAGAAAGTGACTTCAAGGCTGGGGAAATGGCTCAGTTAGTAAAGCACGCAAGCATGAAGACCTGAGTTCAATCCCCCAGCAAGTATGTAAAGATTTGCAAAGTGGGGAGGAGGTAACTGGAGGATCCCTGGGGCTTGCTGGCCCAGCTAGTTTTGCCAAATTGGTGAACAAAAGGTTTAGTGAGAGACCTTACCTCAAAATGAAAGGTAGAGTGAGTGCACACACACACACACACACACACACACACACACACACACACACACACACACACCACAAAGGACGTGGCTTCAGTAGGGTAAGGCAATGAGAAGGATCTGACACCAGACATCAAGGCTGGGTGACAAGGCCAGAACAATGCCTGCCACCCTTCATCACCAACCCTACATCTCTCCTGCAGGAGTGGCAGCAAGACCTGGCTTTGGACTTTCTCCTATTTACCCAGGTATGCGGGAGTAGCGCGCCCTGGGGCCCTGTTCTGGGTTCTGCCAGACCCTCCCCTCTCTGATCCATTTGCTCAGAAGAGGGAGCTAATGACTGCAGGAGACCTCAAAGGGAGGCAGGAACTCACTCCGACATAAGGGCCTTTCCAAGGACAGGGGACACCACACCAGCTTTTTCTAAAGCATCTTTCACATCTCTCTGTAGATCAAATACCTTCCCTACCATGGGTCTCCTGAGGTCAACTGATGCTCAGAGACCACTGAACACTGTTCCAAGGTCACACAGTGAGCAGAGACAGTCAAGGACTCCTGCTGCCCAAACTCAGGACTTGACCCTTTGACCCTTCTTATATCACATGTCCCGCTCCAATCAGAGAAGGCGTGGTGGGCTCCTGGAAGTGGGCACCCTGACACCTCTTCTTCTTACTTCGTAGGTGGTGGTGCTGGGGGCCTGGGAGTTGGCGGTGAGTAAAGAGGCATCTCATAAACTAGTGTTGCTAGAAATCTTAGCACCGGGGTGGGGGGAGTGAGGGGGTTGGGGCAGCTGAAGCAGAAGGATCAAAATTTAAGACTAACATTGGCTACAGAGAGAGTTCCAGACAACTTGGTCAACTTAGCAAAACTCTGTCTCAGAGAGGTTTTTTTTTTCTTTTTGGGGGTTTTTTTTAGATGGGGTTCTCTGTGTAGCCTTGGCTATCCTAGACTTGCTTTGTAGACCTGGCTAGCCTCGAACTCACAGAGACCTGCCTGCCTTTCCCTCCAAAGTGCTGGGATTAAAGGGGTACACTACCATACCCAGTTGACTCAGAGTTTTTATGAACATTTTTTAAAGGGCTGATAGTAGTCAGTAGCTGAAGGCATGGCTCAGTGGTAGAGCCCCTGCCTAGAATCCCCCAGTGAGGGGCTGGGGTGTGGCTCAGTGGTAGAGCCCCTGCCTAGAATCCCCCAGTGAGGGGCTGGGGTGTGGCTCAGTGGTAGAGCATCTGCCTAGGATCCCCCAGTGAGGGGCTGGGGTGTGGCTCAGTGGTAGAGCATCTGCCTAGAATCCCCCAGTGAGGGGCTGGAGGCGTGGCTCAGTGGTAGAGCATCTGCCTAGAATCCCCCAGTGAGGGGCTAGAGGCATGACTCAGTGGTAGAGATCTTGTCTAGAACACACTAGGTTCCATCCCCAGTACAACAGAGCTTGGCTGTGGGGAGAAGGGTATGGCTAGACCAGAGGTAGGTGGGCTGATTGGCAGGGAGGTCTTGGGAGCCTACAAACACAGGGCAGAACTGGCACAAGGTGAGGACGCTGGCAGAGGTAGAGGAACCCAGGATCCACCCCATCTCATCCTATGCCACTACATCCCTCAGGAAAACCCCCAAAGCCCTATGGAGGAGCCCTTGGAGCCCTGGGATACCAAGGTAAGTAGAGACTCCTTCCCTAGGGAAGGAAGGCCTAGGTCTGCCAGCCTGGGCAAGAGGCACCTCCAATACAGATATTCAGAGCTTGGAGCAGGTCTAGGACCGTCTGTGCTCACCCTCTGTGTAACCTGGGTATTCCTGCCCATGTCCCTCATCTGCACAGAGGGGCCTGGCACTTGAAGAGACAGAGACAATGAAAAGAATGGATGAGAATGACTTTCAGGATGGGCCACCAGGTGGCGCTAACAGGCCACATCTACCATGCAGAAGTCCCATGAGGGCTACCAGCCTGTGCTATCTCCCTACTCTGAGTAGGTTTGCCAAACAGGTCTTCCCAGCACTCATGAGGCCGAAACAGAAGGGTTGTGAGTTAGAGGCCAACCTGGATGCCATTAGGAGACAATGTCAACAACGCCACCACCGTGCAGGGGGATGAGAGGTGGGGGAGGGGGAGACGGATATAGCTCTGTTGATAGACCACTTGCCTAGCATACACAGAGCCCTAGGTTGCATTCCCCAGCACAGTGTAAAACCAAACAAGGTGGTACACGCCTGGAATCTCAGGACTTGGGAGGTAGAGACATAAGGATTGGGAGTTCATGATCATCCTCAGCTATGTACGGAGCTCATGGCCAGCTTGAGCTGCATGAGATAGTGTCTCCTAAAAAGGAGGGGTGTAGGGAGGAAGGAAAGACTGACAGATTAGCTTTCAGATTCTCTACGCCTGGCATGGAAGCAGACAGAGCCTAGAGGGACCAAGCTGACCATAACTGTTTGTACCTGCCTCCCTTCCAACCCAGGTGGGGGCTGCTTCGGGAAATCTTGTGGCCGGAAGAGAAAGTGATCTTCTAGGGACCCCTGACTAGCGACCTCATCAACGTTGGTGCTACTGCTTGGTGGAGAATGTAAACCTTCTATGACCACCCCCTACTCCATCCCCCCTGACCCCCACCTGGGAGGGGACAACAGGCCAGTGGCCTCAGAAACCCACAGGACAAGGAAATCAGACAGTAGCGGCCACGTACCCCTAACCAGAAACTTCCCCCCTACATCAGAGGCCAGGGCGGGTGTCCCATCTCTTCCCACCCAGGAGCTCCCCCACACAGTCTCCATCTCCAAGGGAAATTGGTGCTACATGTTGGTGCTTCTTCGTGGGGGGAGGGAGGAGGGAAGGGCATCCCAGGGGAACCCCTCCCTTCCCTGAAGCCCCTCTGTTAAGATGGTGCACACCTTTGTTGGGCAGTCCCACCTCCCCCTGCCCACCAGGAGCCAAACCCTGGCTGCATTCTATTGGTACCCAAGTACCGGAAGCCTTGACGCTGGATTTGATGACATGATCCCTCTCTCTTTGGGTCCCCTTGGCCCCCCACCCCCACCCCGTCTCCCTCTACCAATAGCTGTTTCCCACATCTGGGACACCTGGGAGTCAGATGGCTCCCCACACTGGGAATAGCTCTCTTGTTCTTGTGGAACCCAGCCTGCCTGCCTACCCACCCATTCATTGATCCATCCGTCCGTCCATCCATCCATCCATCCTGACTGCCTAGTGCCATAAGCTGGCTGGGCACACCCACTATCAACCTGGTTCACCTGTCATGGCAGCCTGTACCCTGTTCCCAGCCCCCACCCCACACCCCCTGCCACACACCCCCAATGCTGGCCTGGGGTGCAAGGGGTTGTGTGGGCTGGGGCAGCATAACCCTCCCTACATGCAGTACTGTACCCCCATCCCTTCCTAGAGCCACTCTATTACAGAGCATGTCTCATCACCCCACCTCTTTGTGTTTCGCTGTGATAGAACAATAAATATTTTATTTTTTGTCCTGGATATTTGGGGATGATGTTTGGTTGCCGGTGTGTTCTTTGGGTTTTATTTTTGTGGTTCATTGGGGGTGTGGGAACGTTATAATCTGGGGAGCTGTATCCTTGGGTGAAAATTCATTTTAATCGCTTTGATATAACTCTGGATGAAACACACAGGTTTTTTTTTTAAATGACAAAAACAAAAGAAGAAAAGAGAATTAACTGCTTTAGAAAAGACTAATAAATGAAAGCCTTCTTAAAGGAAATCGTCTTGAGTTCCTTTGTGGTTGTGTATGTGCTGGTGTGTGTTCAAGTGTGCACACGTGTGTGCAGAAGCTGTGCGTGTAAACGTGGCTGTGTTGTCCTTCTAGCTCTCGTGAGGTTCAATGGGGAGGCTGTTTGGAGACCAGGTGAGCTTTCACTGGTGTCCACAAGAAACATCTCTCCCTTGGCAGCCACTGACCCAAGAAAAGACCATGACATCTACACCTGAAGCTGGCAGCTGGGAAGAGTCTCTTACGGGTCGTCCCCTCCAGTCATGTAATGCTAGTCCTTGCTGTCCCATACGTGGAGAAGGGTTCCAAGTCTTCAGTGAGGCACCGCCTCATCCTGTCCCTCTAGTGATCCAGAACCACTTGGAGATGCCCCAGTGTTACCCATAAAGCCGTGCTCACAAAGAGGAGGAAAAAAGAATTCTCTGAAGGCCATTGAGGTTCATAGATAAGGGGGCCTCAGTGAAGGTGACTCAGCTTTTCCAAGAAAGTGGCAAAGGTCATCTATCCTTCCATGCATGCATCCTTCCATTTCTCCAATCAGAAGTGGGGAAAATCATTTGTTTGTTTGACATTCTTTGCTGCCAAATTGGCAAGCCCCAACCTCAAGGCCTGGGATTGCCTGCCTTGGTTTCTCATAGCTTGCTTGGAGGTTTGTGTCCCAGCACTGGGGATTGAACCTTGGACATTATACATGCTAGGCGCTGTGCCTCCACCGAGCTAGCTATGTTCCCCCTCCCAGCTCCTGACTTTAAATACTACATAGGGGCCAGCAAGATGGTCCATCCGTTTAAGGAACTGGCTGTCAAGCCTGACAACATAAGTTCAAATCCCCTAGCCCATGTGGTGGAAGGAGAGAACTGACTTTCAACAGTTGTTGTGTTACCCACCTGTGTGTTACCAAACACACAATATAAAAATAAATAAGTGAGCCGAGCATGGTGGCACAAACCTTTAATCCCAGCACTTGGGAGGCAGAGGCAGGTGGATCACTGTGAGTTAGAGGCCAGGCTGGTCTACAAAGTGAGCCCAGGGCAGCCAAGGCTACACAGAGAAACCCTGTCTTAAAAAACAAACAAAAAAAGTGTAGTGAGAAATTTAATATCGTGTATCTTAATGATTAATTGCCAAGTTAACGTGTTTAGCATGAGCCCAGGACTCTCATATCCAGGGTTGGCTTTTGTTTGTTTATTTGAGACAAAGTCTCCCTCCATAACCAAAGCTGACCTCAAGCTCAAAACCCTATTGTCTCACTCCGGGGTTTATAATCGGAGTGTGACCATCCCTGGTCTCAAGGCCAGTTCTAATATCTTCGTCAGAAGCCTCATGACCTAGCCTGTAGCTATTTCTCCAAATTTGAAACATTCCCTTCTAGGAGGAGAAGGGAGTGTTGGGAGAAGTCCTTCCCTCCCCCAGGAGATTTAAATGTCAGCTCCCTCCTTACCAAATCCCAGTGACAAACCAAAGCAACAGTTTCACCAAAATTAACCCCGGGGAGCCAACGAGTTCATGGGGCTTTACTCAACAGATGAATGAGAGGTTACCTCAAAGCAGCCATGCCAGAAACTCTGCACCCCAAAACGAATAGCTTCCACTTCACCACATAGGAGGATTTCCCTCAGCCTGTACACCCTAACCTCCTCCAGCCCAAACATTGGACACTTAGATTAGAGCTACATACAAATGGCTGGGAGGAGCTGGTGGAATCTCTGGTAAGGGTCTATAGGCCTGTGATGGATGCCCACAAGCAGAAAAGGCTATGTGATGAAGGTAGCAGCTGTCTTGCTATGAGGAGAGGAGTCTGTGATGAAGCTGCCTGCA
Organism: Acomys minous; assembly: GCF_964271855.1. Lineage (NCBI taxonomy): Eukaryota > Metazoa > Chordata > Mammalia > Rodentia > Muridae > Acomys > Acomys minous. Next base: position 74,826,617 of record NC_140498.1, read on the forward strand.
AGTTATCTAGTAATTTCAGTCATGTAGCTTTCATGTGTTGTCACCCAGGCCAGGTATACAGCTGCCTGAGTCATCCATGCTCTTACAAGTGACTCCTGTGATGTCATTAGTGCAAGACAGACTTGGGTGGAATCGTTTCCTTGGCCTGTCATCAGTGCCCTGTTTCAGGAGTAAAGGAATATTTGTGCAGGTTTATCAACAAGCACACATCAAAATTAGCACCCCAACAGGAACAGGCTCACAGGACCGAAGATGTGTTGGCTAAATGGTCCCTGCTACGGGTACCATATTTTTCAGACTATAAGACGCACCTGACAATAAGATGCACCCAATGTTTAGAGCAGTAAAACAAGAAAAAGAGTAAAAACAGCAATCGGACCATAAGGGGCACCCTAATTCCACCCCCCCACACACACACACACACTTTTGTGGTGACAAGACAGGCAGCTGAGGGAGAGCCAGCAGAGAGTAGAGCAACCATAGGGGCAACCACAGTATAGCTAGCTTTCCCTGTGTGGGAGTGCACCTCCTTGCTTCAGTGACTGTTGCCTGCCCTTTGAAATGGGTGAAAATGCTGCAACCACTGCTGAGTTATCTGAAAATGGAATATCTTTAGAAGGCGTCCAGGTGGGACATCTTCCTCTGCGTGATGTGGGGTGAGATGCCTCCCGTGCAGTGATGTAAATTATATCAGTAAATTGCCATACATTGTTTGAGTTCAGCGATAAACTGGTCCTGAAAGTGAGGTTGCTCCCCAAGTCTCCCCCAACTCTGTGACAGAAAGAGAAGAGGAGAGGAAAACAGCCCATGAGTAAAAAAAAAAAAGTATGTGCTTGAGAATGGCTGGAAGGTGAGCCATCTCCAACAGGGGTCACTAGTGTTCACCACTAATGATAGAAAAGTGCCTGCAGTGGGAGAGAGAGAGAAGCTGGGAAGGTCAGCCATGGACTGAAAGGTCTGTGGGGGGAGAGGGTCTCTTCTCACTCCCTGCTTCAACTTCAACCGATGTTTCCTGCAGGATGCCTTAACTCATGATTTGATGGTTTTTATCTTTATCTGTCATTTGTTCTTTTCCTTGGGAGCATCACCGGAGGGGACACTCTACCCAGGACCTTCATTGTTGGGAACCCCAGCTGGCTGCCTCCACATGGCTTTCCTGGTAGATTCCTGCTAGATATTTTGAGTAGTCAGTTTGATTGTTCTGTTATCTACCTATTTATTTATCTATCCACTCCTTGGTTTTTGTTTTTGTTTTTTTTTTACTTTGGCTTTTTTCTATATACCTAATAAACGCCTTCAAAACTGAAAGCATGGCTCCCTGAGGCCACTCTCCAGACGACAGCACAGATTAATTAATCCAGGCGGACCCTCAGAAGACCCGATGATCCAGGGGATGAGTGGCAGCTCCGAGCAGTAGCACATATGGGATGGGATGCCAGGCGCCCACAGGGTGGCCATTGCTGTGGGAGATGAGACACGAGGCTGGGTCTCAGCTGTCTTCCCAGATAGAACGCACCCATATAAGGGAAGAATTACAACAACAGGAGGTATGCAGGTGGGTGTCATCCTCTGCATTAGCCTCGGATTTGGCAAGAAATGTGAGGAGAAGGGGAGAGTGAGATGGAGGTGTTGTCTTGCCGTTTCTTACAGCTGACGGGATCCAAAGGAAAGAGAATCCAATTCAATCTGTGCTGAGGAGCTCTTATCAGGATCGAAAAACTTGGAGCCCATGGGAAGAATCAGCGAGGCGTAAGAGAGAGCAAGTTAGAAGGGATAGAAGATATCCATCAGGCCCAACCTTTAACACACAAGGAGAATCCTTGATTCCGCAGGCAAATGGAGGTGTAGGTGATGGGCAGTACAGGAGACTGTGATAAGAAGTGCTCTGTCTGATAGTTTTAATTATCATCTTGAAACAGTGTAGAATCACCAGGGAAAGGAGTCTTAATGAGAAATAGATCCAGATCAGGTCGGTCAATAGGCATGTCTCTTGGGGGTTGTCAAGACTGAATTGATACAGAAAGGCCCAGCCCACTGTGGGCAACACCATTCCCTAGGCAGCTGGTCCTGGTCTGTAGAAATATAGAGAGGGAGCTGAGAACTAACAAGAGGATAGTCACTCGTTTCTCTCTGCTCTTGACTGTGGGTGTGGTATGACTCTAGCGGCTTCAAGTTCCTGCTGGCTTGATTTCCCCACAGTAAGGGATTATACCCCGTGAGCTAAAATAAACCCTTTTTATCATCCCCTGAGTTGCTTTCTGTCACATTTTTTTAATCACAGCAACAGAAATGAAGTTAGAATAGCCTGCACCTGAACTACTTGATTAGGAAAGGTTTTTAAAGAGTAATTTAATGTTGGTGTGTGTGTGTGTGTGAGAGAGAGAGAGACAGAGAGACAGAGAGAGAGAGAGAGAGAGAGAGAGAGAGAGAGAGAGAGAGAGAGAGACAGAGACAGAGAGAGACAGAGAGAGAGACAGAGACAGAGAGAGACAGAGAGAGAGACAGAGACAGAGAGAGACAGAGAGAGAAAGAGAGAGAGAGAGAATTCATTGTTCTTGATCACTCTTCAATCTTATTCTTGAGGCAGGGTCTCTCAGTCAAGCCCAGGGATTGCCAATAAGGCCAGTCTTACTAGTCAACTTACTCTGCCATGATGGCTCAAAGGGTAAAGGCACTTGTCACCAAGCCTGGTGACCTGAGTTCGATCCCTGAGCGCCCCCCCCCACACACACACACACATATCATGGAAAGAGAGAACTGACTCTCACAAGTTGTCCTTTGACCTATGACATGTGCCCCCACACACTAAATAACTAAATAAATGTAATAAAACGTGCCCATGGAGTGTCACGCTTCCGATGTAAAATGTCTCCCGCTGGCTCATATGCTAGGCCACTCGGTCTTCAGCTGGCTGTGGTGTTGGGTGAGCTGTAGAACTTTGTAAAGGGGCCAGATTGCTGGAGGAATTAGGTCACTGGGGCAGGGGGTGGGGTGCAGGCGGCAGATCTTATAGCCTGACCCCATTCCCTGGCCACTTTCTGTTCCTGGTCCACCAAAGCATGAGAGGTTTCAGCCATACATCCCTCTGCTATCCCTACCCGGCCTTTCAAACCGCATCCTCTCGTACTGCGATCTGCAGTCAATCCTTCTTCCTAAAGCTGCTTCGCGTCAGGGATTTGGTCACCACAGCCAGAAGTGCAACTAATACTTGGTGCTAGAAGTGAGTTACTTTCCTGCAGGTTGTTGGCCACTGGCTCCCCAGAGGCCCACAAACCATAAAGGCTACTGCTACTGCCATTGGTTGCATGCCAAACCTACTTGGTAAAAACCAATTGCTGGGGACACTACATACATTGGCTGCAGGTCATAGAGAAATCAGCCCGAGCGGTGTAAAGGTAATCTTTTATTTGCCTGTTTCAATTGTTGTCTCGGAGGATTCCTGGCTCTGTCTGATATCCTAGGCCTAGTCCTGGAAGCTTCTAGCCTCCATACAATCTAACCTAGGCTTAGAATGTTTTCAGCCTCTGAGACTTACTGCTTAATAAGCTCCCCCACACTTGCTCTTTCTGAGCTCTGGACTGGTTGGTTCAACTCAGCTGTTCTGGCTCAACCTCTTCTCCCAGCTGACTTATTTACTCTGGCTTCTCTCTCGGCCTGGAATTGCTCTTCTTGGCCTTAAACTAACTCAGCAATCCGCTCTAATCTTCTCATTTTCTGGCCTGTTCCTATCTTCACCTGAGTTCTCTCTGCAACCCATCTCTCTATTACTGTCCTGGTAAAAACTGCCTCCTAAGTAGCTTCCCTCTCCTCTCTCTTCTCATGAGAGTTGGGCGTATTCTATTCTATCAGATCTTCTCTGATTCGTCACCTTTTCTGCCACTCAGTTAGACATCACTTTCAAAGATGGGTGCTTGCTTCTACAAACTAACTTTACTTTTGTTTGGGATTAAAGGCGTGTATCACCATACCTGGAGCTAAGCTTTTCTTTACCTGAGACTTGCTCTATACCAAGCATGTTTGTATTCCAGCCAGATCACACAGACTTGGACGATCTTTGGATGTGATCTCTTCCCAGAACAGCTGTGTTCTGAATTAACATTCTTCTACAGAACTGAGCTGGAGTCTGCCTGCTGGCTGGTTTTTGCAGTGCTGGAGGTATTATATGGGCTCCTGGGGAGAACTGTTGCTGACAGTCTCACTTGATTATTAACCTCGTATGCTCTACCATCACATCAATAGGCCAGGCAAAATATGGCTACTGGCGCAACAGTGGCACAGCTGTTATGGGTTCAACCAGCTGCTTAATTTGAATGTAAGGCCCACTCCACAGGAGGAAATTTCTGTTTGATACTGTCTATAAGCCAAGTAAAGACAACTGTTTGTTAAATAGCTATACGGTATCCCTATCAAATCGCCTAGACATCTGTGTTCGTGTCCACATGAACTGCTACTGTTGGCCTTGGTCAGACAGGTAAACTTTTTTACAATGAGGAGTAATTACAGGGATGACTCAAAACAACAAACCTGCTAAGAATAACTGAGTCGTGCAACAGTGTCACAGCCGAATGCTCGTCCATAAAGGGAAGAAAGCTATAAGACATCTATGTCACTCCCTCTAAGCCTCAGGGGACACTGCAGAAGAGGACAAGGAAAGAACATAAGAGCTAGAGAAAGGTGTGGGTGTATAGTGTAGTTCTTTCCTCTAAATTGAAGTATTCCTTCCAAGAGCAAGAAGAAAAAAACTCATAAAACTCAGCAAACAATAAAACTTAGGAGCCTTAGAAAGCTTATGAATGTACTAGACTCATGAGGTCCCTCCTTAAGGTGATACAAGCTGGAAACAACTGCTATGAGAGAGTAGGCTCTTTGGTGGAGCTGCGTGACCATTGCACAGGGAGTCCCGGGAATACAGCTTCTGTGCATTGCTGCGCTTGTCATGGTGGGCTTTTGGGGAGAGGTCTCTGCAGCCAAGGCAAGAAGGTAGCTTGATTCAACATGACTAAGTAGCCAGTGGTGGTTCAAACTTTGAAGTCTGACCCCAAGTAGTGTATTTTAGGCAATTTTTTTTCCAGACAGGGTTTCTCTGTGTAGGTGTCCTAGACTCGCTTTGTAGACCAGGCTGGCCTCGAACTCACAGCGATCCACCTGCCTCTGCCTCCAGAGTGCTGGGATTAAAGGCGTGTGTCACCACACCCGGCTATTTTAGGCATCTTTAAGCGCAGCACAATTTGATGGAAAACTTTCCTGGTGATAATTAACTGAATTCCCATGTGCACAATAAAGCACAAAGGAAGTTAAATAAAGACAGAGTGTGAGGCCAGGCACAGTGGCACACACCGTGGCAACACAGTTTTCAATACTGTAGAGCTAGGCCCTCATCCACCAGCCTTATTTTGCCTAAGATGCTGAAATAACTCATTGCTTCTGCCCAGGCTCTTCTTCCACCTCCATTCCACCCGCAGGCCGAAGGGATCCTTTCAAAATAGAAGCCAGGTATGGTAGTGAATGTCTGTGATCCTAGAACTCAATAGGATAAAACAGGAGGATCACAGGGGCTGGAGAGATGGCTCAGTTGTTAAGAACCCTGACTGTTCTTCCGGAAGCTCCAGGTTCAATTTCTGGCACCCACATAACTCCAGTTTCGGGGATCCTATGTCCTCACACAGATTTACATGCAGGCAAAATGCCAATGCACATAAAAATTTTAAATTGTGTGTGTGTGTGTGTGTGTGTGTGTGTGTGTGTGTGTGTGTGTATCGGGAAGATCATAACTTCAAGGATAGCCTGAGCTACACAGTAAGGCCCTGTCTCAAGATTTGAAGAGCTAAGGATCCCTACCCTTATCTTGAGGTTGGCTTACCATTCAGAGGTTTAGTCTATTATTATCATGCTAGGAAGCGTGGTAGTGTTCAGGCAGACATGTTGCTGCAGAGACACCTAAAAGCTCTACGTGAGATACAAAGAGTGAAGGATACAAAGAAAAAGGATGCTTTTGGTCCCAGCTGGTAGCATTGCTTTGGGTGATTATGGAACCTCTGAGGACTTAGGCCTAGCTAGTAGGCAAACGTCACTACATCATAGCCTCGGGGTTATACCCTACACCTGCTTCCGGTCTATATTTGCTTTCTACCCATTGACATCATGTGATCAGCTTCCTTCTATTTCCAGCCACCATGAATTAAAGGCACAGCAGCCACCATGCCTTTCCCCATGGCCATGAGCCGTATCCCCACAAACCGTGAGCCAAAAGAAAGCCTTCTCTGGCAGGCATTCTGTCACTGCAATTAAAAACTAACCAGTACACCGGCTGTGGTGGCACAGGCCTTTAATCCCAGCACTTGGGAGGCAGAAGGCGGATTGCTGTGAGTTCGAGGCCAACTTGGTCTACAAAGGGAGTCCAGGACAGTAAAGGCTACACAGAGAAACCCTGTCTCAAAAAAACAAAAACAAAAACAAAAAACAAAAAAACTAACCAATACACCTAGCATGTCCAAGGCACCACATTTCACCCCTAACATGGCCAGCAAAGGAAAAAGAAAAGCCTTGTTGTAAGGAAGAAGAAAAACTGTAGGCCAACAAGTGGGGGGGAAACAAGATAAAATAAGTACATTGCTACAAACACACAACCTACCAAGAACTACAGACAATCCGAACAGAGCAAGGATGAGTTAAGGATTTGTATCAGGCTTAAACATTTCAACAAAGAAAAGACCAGGAGCAGATGGCTTCTGCAGAGAATTCTGCCAAACATTTAAAGACTTTAACACCCATACTCCTGAGGTTCTTCCAAAAAAACTGAAGGAGATGAAATGTCTCCAAATCATCTGAAGAAGCTGGCTTGGCCCTAATACCTAAACCAAACAAGGACAGGAGAAAAGATTTACAGTGGCTGGACACGGGTGGCTCATACCTGAGGCACTCAAGAAGTGGAGGGGAAGAGGGTCAGAAGTTCAAGATTAACCTCAGTTGTGCAACAAGTTTGAGGCCAGCCTGGGCTACATGAGATCCTGTCTCGATTAAATCAAATAGGGTCGGTGAGAGGGTTCAATGAGGAAAGGTGTTTGACTGTGAGGCCAGCGACCTGAGTCCAGTCCCTAGAACCCACCTAAAGACAGGAGGCAAGACCTGAGCATAATGTTGGCCCCTTACCTCTACACGCATGCCGTAGCATAGCTACCCATTGAAACGCACCACACATGCATACACACCTTGACAAATAAATATTTCATAATCAAATAACTTTTTTAAATGACACAACTTGGTACCAAACAAAAAGCGCACCTTTTGTTTACTGCTAGGATACTGTGGTGGTATGAATAAAACAAAAAACAAAAAAACAAAAACCAAAAAAACCCGCCCATTCCCCCACTCCCAACCATAGATGCCAATAGGGAGTGGCACTACTCGGAGGTGTGGCTTGTTGGAGTGGGTGTGGCTTTGTCGGATTGCGTCACTAGGGGGTGGACTTTGAGGTCTCAGAAGCTGGCTTCTTGCAGCTTGTCAACTGTGATGTAGAACTCTCAGTTGACCCTCCAGCACCCTGTCTGCCTGCACACCACCACACTTCCTACCGTGATTATAGTGGACTAAATCTCTAAACTGTAAGCCAGCCCCTAATTAAATGCTTTTCTTTCTAACAGTGCGATAGCCATGGTGTCTCTTTACAGCAATAAAACCCTGAGACAGCTGGGCGGTGGTGGCACACGCCTTTAATCCCAGCACTCAGGAGGCAGAGGCAGGATCTTTGTGAGTTCCAGGCCAGCCTGACCTACAAAGCAAGTCCAGGACAGTCAAGGTTACATAGAGAAACCCTGTCTCGGAAAAACAAAAAACAAAAAAACACTGACACAGATGTCATTTTGTTATTGTTGCTGTTATGTATATTTAGGTGTGTCTGTGTTTATGGTTATGTGCTTGGACAGTTCTCATTACGTATCAAAGAGTTGCTAAGAAAACCTTCTTTTCTCTTTATTTTTAGTTTCGTAAGCCGCAGTTTCATATAGCCCAGGTTGACCTCCAACTTGGTATGTAGCTGAGGTTGCCCTTGAGCTCTTGATCCTCCAAAACGTTGCGATTATAGGAACGTCCCATCAACCAGATTTTGTTTGCTTATTGTTTTGTTTCTATGTAGCCCTGGGATGTCCTGGAACTCCCTATTAGACTAGGCTGGCCTCCAACTCGTGGAGATTTATCTGCCTCTGCCTCTTAAATACCGAGATCAGAAAAGATCTGCACAGTCAAGCCCTGCCAGACTTCTCTTTTTAATAAGTGAAATTGTAGGTTGGTTCCAGAGGTGCTTTGAATGTGATTTTAATCTAATGAAGTAAAATCAGATACTACCAGGGTTGTACACGATGAAGGGGGATTCCGAAGACACTCCTAAAAAAAAAAAAAAAAGCACGTTTACAACAGGGGAAAGCCCTTAAGCAAACGGTCTTAATTGTGTTGCAATTCTTGACTCTCAGCTGATGAAAAGTTTCAATCAGAATCTGGGATAAAGGGCTCTTTGTCCTCAAGTCCATAGTTTTCTCTGTTTTGAATTTTAGTTTTTGGTCTTCTGATTCTTCCATCTCCACGTCCATGGTGCACCCTATGCTGTATTAATGCAATGCTGAAGATGGAAGACAGGCCTTCGAGGATGCTAGCCAATCACTCTATCGACTACGCTATACAATACATTTCTACCTTTTCTATCCTGCCTCAGACCTCAAATGACTCCCCACCTCCCCACAACCTCCAACATCCTCAGATCCGCATGGCTACTACTATGCGTCCTTGGTGATTAGCCTCCAGTAGGTTGGACCAGAGAGGCTCCTGGAGGATTTGTATAGGGAAGGGCCTTCTCCAGGGATGCCCACTGGGCGGCTCCAACCGAGCTAGCAACCTAGCGAGCAGATGATGAATGAAAAGCCGACAGGAGGGGTGGGGGAGGAAGGGGCGGGGCTAAGGGCGGGTTTTGTTGTGGGCTCGTCGGGAAGGCTCAGAGTGCGGCTAGAGACGAAACGGCCACGGTAGACGGGCGTGGCTCCCGCCGAAGGGGAGGAGCCGCGCAGAGGCAGCTTCAGCCCAAGACACTACACCACGTAAGCCCCACCCTCTCCGTTGCTCGCACGCTTCTCCGCATCTCTCCTCCGAAGAGGGCGTGGCTGTCATTGATGGGGCGTGGCTTCCTCCGAGGCGGTGCCGTGCCTAACAAGGACAATTCCGCCAACGCCGCAGCTGGCAGGTCCCTTGCTCGCCTGCAGAGGGCGTGGCTGCAGCCGAGAAGATGTGGTAACCACTCCAGGGCGGGATTGTCGCTCGAGGGGCGTGGTTATTGTGGCGAGGGGCGGTGCCACGCAGTGACCGTTCCAACTGGCAGCGTCCGCAGGCCCCTTGTCAGCCTGGAGAGGGCGGGTCCGTCACTGAGGGGCGTGGCTACCACTGTGGAGGCGGAGCCGCGCAGGGGCAGTTCCAGCCGGTCGCGTCACTTGCGCCCCGCCCCTGCCGCAGCTCGCAGGCCCGCCCCGGCCCGCCCCTCCGCGCTCGTGAAGCGGCGGCAGCGCGGAGCCGGTGTCCCCTAGCCGGGTGTGGGGAGTGCAGCGCGGTAGCACTGCCGAGCCGGGAACGGAGTGCTCGGCTCCGGTCCCGCGCTCCCCGCCTCCCGCCTTCCCGGGCCGGCGGCGGGCGAGCTCGCGGGCCCGGCCTCAGCACTCCGGTACCCCGCCGGTTGCCGGCGGTCCCCGCCCCCCGCCGAGTGCATGAGGTTGACGCTACTTTGTTGCACCTGGAGGGAAGAACGTATGGGAGAGGAAGGTGCGCCGGGCTGGGGGTCGGGGGAGGGGGTGCCGGGAGTATCTGAGGGGCCCCAGCTGCGGTGAGGCCGCGCCCCTGCCTCCTAGGGACGCGCCTGTCCTTCCGAAGCCCGCAGGCCTGTTCTGTCACCCTCCACCCTCTTTCTCCCTTCCTCGGCCCGGCCCCGGGGTGAGCTGCTCTCTCGAAGATGGAGGAAGCCCCTCTTCTCATATCCCATCCCCTCTTACCCATCTCTCAGGTTACTGTTCATTCAGCAACTACCATAGCCCCCCTAGTTCTGTGTCCCCTGGTCCTCGCTCTCCTGCGGAGGAGGGCGAGTGGGGGGGCACCCTTTGATCCAACCTGACCCGGGAAAGCTAAACCGCAGCAGCAACCCCGCATCTGAGACGCAGACCAACGTTCGCGGGGCTTTCTGACCTTGAACCAGTCACTAACACCCAGGAACTCAGTTTACCCATCTGTTCAATTAGGGACTAGGTGAATTTGGGGGACTAGGTGCGGGGGGGCCATTAAGCACAGGAGCGCTATACACATTGGAACCGGTGACAGAATACTGCAGAGGTACTCCACCGCTGCCACTACCATCCTACCGTGACCTCCCCTTTTCCCTGCACCAATCCTAGTATTTAATCAGTCTTGGCTAGAATCCTACCTAGCCTCCTCAGCCTCTTCTGCCTCACTGAGAGGCCCCAGGCTTAGAGCCGCACTACAGTTGAGGTGCAAAGGCCTCTGAGATTCCTTCAGCCTGGATCGAAGACTGGGATCTCCCCTAGGTTTTTTTGTTTTTTCAAAGTCCCCACAGTAGGTTCATCTGGTCAAAGGCAGGTGCTGACCACTCCAGCCTGTCTCCCACTCTCACACATCCCTGAAGCCCTGTGTGGGGCACAGGCCTACCTCCTCGCACTTAACAGCACACTACTTTGTATGCCTGGGTGCTTGTAGAGAGGGGGGAAGGCAGTAGCTTTGGAGCCTGTGTGTCATAAAGAGAGCTCCCGTCTCTAGGGCTGAGGTTTCTGGGTCTGTAGAATGGAGAGCAATAAGCTAAGGCAATTTTGCAGGGCCCACCAGCTCTAGGGGCTCAAGGTCCTGGGAATGACTAAGCATGTGTTGTGGCTGCCTTAAAGAATCATCAGAGTGGCTGCCTTTGCAGCCCTGGCCCCTCTGCAAGGTTCAGCAGAGACTTGTCACCTTTGGGTTTCTGACCTTGCTACTTCCAGCCTTGGATGGGCTAGCTCTGCCAGTCCGTTGCCCCTTCCAGCTCTTCTGCAGGTAGCAGAGGGAACTGTCACGAGAGTGCCACCCTTCACCTTGTTTCTAAATTCTGGCTCCTTTCTTGCGTTTTTACTTGCTGTCGCTGAAGGAGACACTTCTGTTCTCCCCGACATGTTCCTAGATATGCCCAGAGAGCTTTGGTTGACTTAGTGTCCAAGCAGGGCTCTTTTATCCTTTTGCTTGGCGTAGAAAGGTTCCATGTGTGAGCAGGGCAGGCTAGAACTCCAGCAAGCTTCACTCTTTTTTCTTTCTTTCTTTCTTTCTTTTTTTTTTTTTTTTTTTTTTTTTCCTGAGACAAGGTTTCTCTATGTAGCCTTGGCTGTCCTAGACTCACTTTGTTGACCAGGCTGGCCACGAACTCACAGCGATCTGCCTGCCTCTCTCTCCAGAGTGCTGGGATTAAAGGCGTGTGCCGTCACCGCCTGGCTGCTTCACTATTAAGAATGGCTCCGGACATGGTGGTGTGCACCTGTGATCCCAGCAGAGGCAGGCGGATCTCTGTGAGTTCGAGGACAACCTGGTCTACAAAGCGAGTCCAGGATAGCCAAGGCTACACAGAGAAACCCTGTCTCGAAAAAACAAACAAACAAACAAAAGAATGCTTGGCTGCTGACTTGGTTTCTACCCCATGCAGGAAGCGAGTTGCCTGTGTGTGCAAGCTGTGGCCAGAGGATCTATGATGGGCAGTACCTCCAGGCCCTAAATGCTGACTGGCATGCAGACTGCTTCAGGTAAGATGGGCTGGCGGAAGGGTGGGTGCCCTCAGCAAGGCCTGCCTGTGACCTGTATGTTTCTCCTGGTGTTGTCCTTGCCTGTTATCTCCAGTGGGTCCGTTCCCTCAGTTTCCCTTTCTTAAAACAAAGAATACACACACACACACACACACACACACACATATACACATACATACACACACACATATACAAATATATATACATACACACACACACATATATATAGTTGTTGTTGCCATCCTTGTTATATTGGGGGGCACATGTTCATTTCAGGAGCACATGTGGAGATCAGAGGACAGACTTTTTGAGAGTCAGTTCTCACCTTCCATCTTGTTGAGGCGGGGAATTCCCGGTTGTTTTCTGCCATCGTGCTGCCAGTTCAGGCTAGCAGGTCTGGGAGCTTCCAGCTGATGCTCCTGTCTCCTCCTCCCCATCTGGAAGTTGGGGTGCTGAGATCGTAGACCCTGGCTGCTACATCTAGCTTCATATATGGATCCCAGGAACCAAACCCAAGTTGTCAGGCTTCCCCAGCGAGCCACACTTGTACACACTCAGCTATCTCCCCAGACTCCCTTATATATAAACATGTATGTATAGATATAGATATGAAACAGGAGCTTGTAAACCGGGCTGGCCCAGAACTCCTGACCCGCCTTAGCCTCTCTAGCAGCTAAGACTACCAGTACGTGCCACCATGCCCTAGTTCCTATAGTAGGCTTTAAATCCTACCTAGGTGCTGAGAATGTATCCTTTGGTAAGGGCTTACATAGCAGTCATGAAGCCCTAGGTTTGGTCCCCAGCATCATATAACCAGACCTGTGACACCTGCCTGGAAGCCCAGGACTCACGAGATAGAAGCAGGAAGATTAGAAGTCTTAAGATCAAGCTGGGCAGTGGTGGCGCACACCTTTAGTCCCAACACTCCAGAGACAGAGGCAGGCAGATCTCTATAAGTTGGAGGCCAGCCCAGTCTACAGAGCAAGTTCCAGGACAGCTAAGGCTACGAGAGAAACCATGTCTCAAACAAACAAACAAAAATATCCATACATGTTCAAGTGTAGCTGTATGTTTGTGTGCATGTGTGCAGCGCACATACATGCCTGTGGAGGCCAGAGGTAGATAACAGGTGGCCTCCTCCACTGACCTCTGCTTTAGTTTTTGAGTCAGGGTCTCCCCTTGAACCTGGAGTTCACTGATTTAGCTACCCAGTGACACCCAGGGATCGTCCCATCTCCACATCACCCCCTCCAACCCCAGCTCTAGAGTTACAGATGCACACCAATGTCCAGCCTTTTTTTTTTTTTTATGGCTCCTCATGCTTGTATGACCAATACTTTACCAGCCAAGTCATCTCCCAAGCCCTCACGTGGTTTCCAGTCGAGGCTGGTGGAATTCACCAGGAGGAACCCATGGTAGGGAGGGAAGGAACAGAAGAGGTCAGATACTTGTCTTAACCTCCCTGAGCTCTCGCTGGAGTGGGGGGTGGGAGGAGCACATCAGTTCTCAGGGGACTCCTAGCCACTGTCCCTAGGCCACAGCTGCCTGTAAGGATGTGTCAGCCAATGAAAATAGCCCTGACCTCTAGGATGCACACAGAACAAGGTTGTGCTTAAAGACTCAGCAAAGCAGTGGCCACCCAAAGTTGGCCCAGGGCCCACTAGAAGCATCCCATGACACAGAGAAAGATTCAAGGCAACCTGTGCTGCATCCCAAGTTCAAGGTCACCCTGAGCTATATGAGACCCTGTCTCAAACAGAAAACACCAAGGCAGTCTTTTCTAACACTTAGCAGGAATCTGAACAACTCTGCACAGTTAAGTACTAGTTGTGCCTCCCAAAGAAAAATCAGGGCACTGAGAGGTTCACATGACCAGGAAGGAATGGAATATGCAGTGCCCACTCTGAGGCGAGAAGAGAGGCAGGTAACACACCCTGGGATTCAAAGCATGTACTCAGAAGTTCCCCCAGGGAGGCCCACAGGGTATCTTGACACACGGAAGGGCTGTTCACTCAGGGAGACAAGGCCTTGGGGACTGTCGGTGATGAAACAGGGTGAGTCAAGGGATGCAGTTAGGAGACCAAGTTCAGCTGGCGTTGGTGTGGGCACTGAATGGCAGGATTAAGCCTTCCTGAAGACAATAGAGAGGCAGCAGACAGCTGGGAAGCGTGCTGTTTGTTGAAGACCGACATCTCAGTGGGCAGATGGCACGACTTGGCAGGACGAGACTGTCATAGTAATTCAGGGCTCTGACTCATTAGCCTGACTTAGGATAGTGACTGAGGAGGGAGGAGCTCAGATAAAGAAGGGGTTACTTGGGGCTGGGGAGTCAACGCAGCTGGTAAAACACTTGCCTGAGGACCCAGATTCCATCCCCAGAACCTCTAGGTATGGCAGCATGCATCTCTAGTCCCAACACTGGGCAGGTCGTGCTGTGTCCTGGGTATGGTGGCACAGGCCTTTAATCCCAGCACTCGGGAAGCCGAGGCAGGTAGATCACTGTGAGTTCGAGGCCAGCCTGGTCTACAAAGCAAGTCCAGAACAGTCAGGGCTACACAGAGAAACTCTGTCTCATGAAAAAAAAAAAACATAAAAAAGGAAAAACTAAAAAAACAAAAACAACAACAGCAAAAACCCAGAACTTTCCTGGGTCTACTCACCACAGACCAGGAAGCCATGACAGACCAAATACAGACACGACCGAAAGTCCAACTTGGTGAAGCAATGAGTTCTATTGGAGTTATTTCCAGGAATATGGGTGAGGGGTTACTGACAGAAGGAGAATGACTCAAAGACAGCTGTTTGACCAAAGCCCAGCGTGAGGGATAGCTCACAAAGCTGGGAACCAACCTAGAGCACAGTACACTGCCTGCAGGCAGCCTCATCAGCTTAGAGATTGTCCTTTCCAGGTGATGTAATGGGTCTGAATCTCTTCTAGGCCGTTTGGCTGGTTTCTGCATCTTCCTGGGAGCTGGTCTGGTCTGAGAGTCTTCTTTCTTTGCAGCTTGGTACTGCCCTTCTGAGCTATTATTGCTTACTCTGGTAGGGAGGGCTTTACTGAATCTGGTCAGTTTCAGGGACTTCCTGAAGCTGTTTTTGAGTCGTTTACCTTTCTGCTTCAGGAACTCCTTGCAAGATGGAATATTTTGATCTCTGAGGTGAAGACAAGCAAATCTTTGGGGCTCACTGGCCAGCTGGTTTACCCATCAGCCAGCCCCGGGTCCTGGTGATAGACTGTCTCTGAAAACCAAGTGGATTGCTGCTGAGGAGCAGCCCCTGGGCTTGACCTTTGGCCTTCACATTCATACATACAAACATGAGTACATAGCTGCGCACACACACTCAAAGGGGAGAAAAAAGCACAGATTGCACAGCCCTAATTTCAAATGCCCCTTCCCCCAAAATCAGATTGTTAGAGTGCTTGCTTAGCATGCACAAAGCTCTAGGTTCAGTCTCAACCCAGGCGTGACTGCATGCCTATCACTCCAGAACTCTTGAGATAGAGACAGGAGTCTTAGGAGTTCAAGGTCATCTTCAGCTGCATAGTGAGTTCCAGACCAATCTGGACTACACAAGACACTATCTCAAAATTTTTAAAACTTTCCCAAAATGTATCAACATGATGCCACCAGTAGAAAATTTGAGGCCAGACCTATTATGACAAGTCATAACCAAAACACAGGCACACGCCAGGCGGTATCTGAGTTCAAGACCAGCCTGGTCTACAAAGCAAGTTTTAGGACAGCCAGGTCCACACAGAGAAAGCCTATCTCCAAAACAAAACAAAACCTATAGACACACTTTAAAATACTGTAGAAGCCGGGCATGGTGACACATGCCTGTAGTTCTAGCCCTTTGGGAGACAGAGGCAGGCAGATCTCTATGAGTTCCAGGACAGCCCAGGTTACACAGAGAAACCCTGTCTCGAAAAAAAACAAAAAGGAGGAAATACTGTAGAATGGGCTGGAGAGATGGCTCAGCAGTTAAGAGTGTCTGCTGCTCTTGAAGAGGACCAGTGTGATTCCCCTGCATCTGTGTTGGGTAGCTTATAACCACCTGCAATTTCAGCTCCAGGAAATCTAGTGCCCCCTTTTGGCCTCTGTGTGTACTACAGGCATATGTGTGTGTGCATGAGTGCACCACCACCACCCCAAAGTTAAAAACACATCTCCAAAAAATGTCATTACATAAAATTTCCTTTGAAGGGACTGGAGAGGTGGCTCAGTGGTTAAGAGTACGAGGTGCTCTTCCAGAGGACCTGGGTTCATTTCCCAGCACCCACATGGTGGTTCAGAAGCATCTGTAACTCCAGTTCCAGAGGACTCGACAATCTCTTATGAAGATCTTCTTCTGACCTCTGTGACACCAAGCCCACAGACATGTATGCATACAAAATACCCACATGCACAAAAAAAAATTTTAAACTGTAAAAAAAAATTGGTCAAGATAAATGGGTAAGTTCTGTCTGAAACATAAATTAATTGGCTATTTAGTGAGACTTGAGCCCCATTCCCAAGATCCCACATTGTTCATATGCAAATATTCAATAGTCCAAAGTCACACAAAGCCCCACACACTTGTGATCTCGAACATCTGAAATTGTATTTGTAGTAATAGATCCCTCATCATCAAGCATGTATTTTCCATCCCTCCCTCCCTCCCTCCCTCCCTCCCCTGCCTCTCTCTTCCTTTCTTTTTCTCCAGTGCTTGTGATCAGATCCCAGAGCCTTAGCAGAAGCTAGACAACATACCACCAGGCTCCCTCCAGCCTTTGGATTTTTGAGGCAGTCTTTTTTTTTTTTTTTCCTCCGAGACAAGGTTTCTCTGTGTAGCCTTGGCTGTCCTGGACTCTCTTTATAGGCTAGGCTGGCCTCGAACTCACAGAGATCTGCCTGCCTCTGCCTCTCAAGTGCTGGGATTAAAGGCATGTGCCACCATGCCCAGTGAGACAGAGTCTTAATGTGTAGCCTAGAGCTGGCCTCAAATTTGGGTCCTCATGCCTAGTGCTAGGATTACAGGCATGTACCACCACACCCAGCTGCAAACATTCTTTTTCTCTGTGTGTGTGCTCTGTGCGTGCGCGTGTGCGCGCATGCTACGGTGTGCATGTGGCTAACTTGTTATCAGATATTAGCTTGTGGGAATCAGTTCTCTCTTCCCACCATTGTAAGTATTAGGAATCAAACTCAGGTTGTCAGCTTGGTGACAGCTGCCTTTTGCCCCTGGGTGATCTTGCCAGCCCTCTGCCTTACTTCCTGAAACAGAGCCTCTCTCTCTGAAACTAGAGCTTTAGGGAATCGGCCCCAGCAAGCATGTCAGTGAAGGCTGTCACTGCTTGAAGTGGGGTCTGACTGTCTCTTGCTTGTTATATATCTCTTTGGAGTTGACTGGGTTCTTTTAAGGGTGCTGGTGAGCAGCAGGCCTGTACTGGGGAGAGGGTGTCCCCTGTCAGTAGAGATGGGGACAGGATATTTAGGCCTGGTACTTGAGTAGCAGTTAGACTTGCAGTGGGACCAAAAGGAACCAAGACATTTTCTTTTTATTATGTATACAGTGTATACCTACATGCCAGAAGAGGGCACCAGATCTCATTGTAGATGGTTGTGAGCCACCATGTGGTTGCTGGGAATTGAACTCAGGACCTCTGGAAGAGCAGACAGTGCTGTTAACCTCTGAGCCACCTCTCCAGCTCCAAGAAATTTTCTTTAGAGGTCCTTGGGACTGGCATGGAAGGAAGGCATGAGAAAGCCCCGAATGTAACCGCCTGTGTTGTAGCACAGAAGGGAGGCAAGGGGCAGATTGCAGCGTCCCTGGCTTTGGATGACCTGCTCCATGCCACCAAGAAAGAGGTGAGACCCAGCTGGGGGCTGTAGGGAGAGAGCATATTCAGCTGACTCTGAAGTGGAGGGACACGGCACACAAGGGCCCCACAGTGAGGAAGTGCCCACACGCAGTGAGAGCCACGGCTCCCATACCACAGTCAGCACCCAGAACCCTCCTTCCCTACTTTCTCACCTAAAATCAGAGCCTAGATCCCTCCGTCCACATCCTGACCCAGTGTGATATGGTTCAACCAACAACCACCATAGCTGGGTAAAACTGTCAGTATCCTGCCATGTGGCAGGTAGGAAACCTCGGAGAAAGACCACAGCTGCCCTGGGCATACGGCAGACAGGCAGCTAGTCTAACTCTCCACAGGACACCTGAGACTCCTTCTCTATTGCCACAAGCCTCTTGGTGACATTGAGACCTTTGTTCCCTTTGCCCTCATTAAAGCTGCTAAGGCAGGATGGATGTGTGACAATCCTGGACAGCCTGCTTCTCAGCCACGAGGTAGGCGAGGTGCCTTCACGAGTTGTCACACACCCTGCCTTCCATGCCTTTCTGCACACTCTTCCAGGTGGAGCACCCTGGGGTCCCTGAGTCAGCTGCTCCCACACACCTGTCCTATCCAGACCCCCTGAGGACAACCTGTGAGCCATGCGCTCTGTATTGAAGCAGTTTGACTTCCGAGGAAAAATGGGCACAGAGGTCACCTACGTGTCCAAGGACTCCATGTGGCCTGTCTGCAAAGCCTGCACTATGTAACCCGTGTGTACTCGAGACTCTGTCCTGTCCCCTCCCAGATACAGAGTCCTGCCTTCTAGCAGGAAAGCCAGAGAAGAGACCAGTGCAATGTCAGAGGCTAGAGACAGCATTCCAAGGAAGTGACAGTTGAGTACAGAGTGGAAGGAAGCGAGGGAGGAACTCACAATGTCCAGAGGCTCTGAGGTGGGTGTGATGGATACATTGCAGGACTGACACATGGTGGGGCTGGCATAGAATCATCCAGGGCCTTGGGCTTGCTAGGCAAACAGCCTGCTAAATCTCTAAGCACTAATGGTTATGTAGAGGGGTGGGGGAGTCTGCTTGCATGTGCATTCCCCAGGCTCTGAGGGGAAGTTTTTGTTGTTGTTTACATTCACTCATTGCAGATGTATGGAGATTAGAGGACAGCTTGTGGGGCTTTATTCTCTCCTTCCACCTTGTGGGTCTCAAGACCAAATTCAGGTCATCAGGCTTGTTGTGGGCACCTTTCCTTGCTGAGCCATCCCACCAGTCTTGTTTGGAGGGTGGGAAGGAGGGAGGGAGAGAGGGGATACTGGGGATCCACCCAGAGCCTCATGAATTCCAGGCAGAACTGTACTCCGTATGTAGCAGCAGCATCAGTGTTTGTCTAGAGCAGTGGTTCTCAATTTGTGGGTCACAGCCCCTTTGGGGGGGGTCACATATTAGATATCCTGCATACCAAATATGTACATTATTATTCACAACTAGCAAAATTACAGTTACGAAGTAGCAATGAAAAGAATTTGAAGAACTATATTAAAGGGTCGCAGCATTCGGGAGGTTGAAAAGCACTGGCCTAGGGGGCCCTGGGGGAGCCTGCAGAAGGTTCCCTGGCTGGGCAGCTCCTCTGAGTCCTCTGAGCTGAGCCCTGAGTACCACTGCAGTGTCTCTGCCTCTGGCCTGGAGGAAATCACAGCCTGGTATACCAGGGAGGGCCACAGAGGCTGTGACAGGTGTTCTCTGAGCCAGGACACACGTGGTCTGGAGATGCTATCTGTTGACAGTACAAAGGCATAAGAACATTAGCCCTGGGCTTTGATCATCACCCTAGGATCCTGTCTGTGCCACCACTGCCGCACTTCCCTGTTGGCTCTGCCTCCCAGAAGATTAGGGCAAGGCCAGTGGTCCAGGCTTCCTGGGGGCCAGCTGCTGCCTCTGTGCCATGCCTGCAGGCTCCTTTTCCCAGAAGCCTTCAGTGCACACTTCCTAGAGCTCTCATAGCCTGGGTAATCTCCCTAGAGGCTGGGTGGGGCAGCCCTGAGCTGGTGAATGGGCAGTGGGCTGATAGTGAGAGCCTCTGCAGGGAGAAAGCTCTCATTTGAGGAACCTCCCATGTAAGAAGGCTGAGCCAACCCTGGGAGGCTGGCCTCCGTTCCCTTGGGGACAGCACAGGAAGGCGCAGCTGCTCTGGGGGCTTGTCCTTGTCCCTAGAGAGGCCCAAGCACTCAATGCCTTTGTCCTGGAAGAGGCCAAGGAACAAGCAGGACAACAGGGGCCTCTCTCCAGGTACAGAGGACTAGATGTAGAGTAGGGGGCTAGAGCTTGGGTCCTTCCCTACCTCCCTGATTGTAATCACTACATCCTTCTCCCTGTCCATAGACAGAGCCCCACCCACCTTCCTTGCCAGAGAGTCAGAGCCTAGATCCTTTCTCCCTGCCTCCTTACTTGGGGTCATAGCCTAAATCACTCCTTCCCCACTTCTCTACCTATAGCCCTAACTTAGATCCCTCATTTTCCAACGTTCCACCTATAGTCAGAGCCTAGATCCTCCCCTGTCCACCTCTCTGCCTGCAGTCAGGGTAGAGACCGCTTCTTGCTGACTTCTGCCCAAGCAGAGCCTAGATCTGTCCCCTTCTACCTCCACCAAAGCCCAAGCGGAAGGCACTTTGGCTGCTTCCTGTCACAGGCTGAGAAAGAGGCCTTCCTCACCCACACTGCCGCCTCCTCCCCTGTGGTGTGGCCACATAGGCCCTACCCCCTGCATCCTCCAATCCTGAGCCCCAGCAGTAGGATGGGGAAGCTCTGGCCAGGCCACCCATGGGCACCCGCAGGCCTCCAGAGTCTCCCGGCATAGCTGCAGAGTATGCTACCAGCCCTGAGAAGAATCCACCTCCTCCATGGGGCTAAGTAAGTGAAAAGCCCTTCCCCAACCTGTCCTGGGTCCCGGGCTGAGGCTGGGGCTGGACGTGGAGGGGACTTAAAGTACAAGGCCCATCTGGGGATGGCTGTGGGGCAGAACTGAAACTAGTCAGGCTCGCCAGCCATGAGGCAAAGAGGCCACTATTGAGCTTTGGGGCCATCTGGTACCTTCTCCCAGTGAGCCTGGCCCACAACTGCTTACTCTTTACCCCGGTGTCCTGAAATGAGGAGGGAGGAATCTCGTACCTGTCACTGTGACACTTAGCCCAGCCTCCCTTGTCCCAGAACCCACAAACATACACCAGGTTCCTTCCTCCCCAGCCTGGCTCTACTAGAGAAGACCAGGGGACAGTGTCCTCAGGAGTTTTACCTGGCTGGCCCCAGGCCAGCTCTAAGCCCCCGTCTAGTGCCTTATGTACCCACCTCTCTCGCCATGAAGGCAAGAGAGATAGGATCTCATGTATCCCAGGCTGACCTCAGATGGGCTAGGTAGCCCAGAATGACTTCAAACTCCTGATCCTCCTGCCTCAAGCTCCCAAATCCTGGGATTACAGGCGTACACCACTACCACCACTGTATGTGGTGCTGGGCATGAAATCCAGAGCTTTCTGACTGAGGGAAGGACACTACCGGCTGAGCCATGTGCCCAGCCCATCTCAACGTGCTTTGTGGAGAACAAAGATGGTGGTTCCTCCTCCTACCTTCTCTGGCTCCTCGTGGATGTGAGCTGAGGACTAAGGGGCTGGACACAGTCAGAAGCTCCTTTGGGCCTTCCATCAGCAAAGATCTTTTAAAGCCCAGAGTCAGCCACCACACCGTTGTGTGAGCCCAAAAGAAGCCTTAGCTGAGCTAACCGGACGGAAGCCCAAGCATAGTGGGACACACCTGTCATCCCAGTGCTGGGGAGGTAGAGGCAGGAGGACGGAGGGGGGGACACTCCAGGCTGGGTTGGGCAGGTAGCACAGGCAGCAGAGCGCTTGCCTAGCAGGCATGAATCCTTGGGTTCCATCCCCATCTCTAAGTAAACTGAAGTAGAAGGCACAGGCGCCTATAATCCTCTGCTACATAGTGAGTTTAAGAAGGTTAGCCTGTGCTATATGAGACCCTTTCTCAATAGAATGGAGGGGGTGGACATGAACGACAGAGAAGTGCCTAAGCAGTGCTAAGGGTGCTGGGTGGGATCAGCCCCCTCCAGAGGGTCTGTTTGCAGAGGCTTTGTGCTGCTTTGTGTGGCAGTGAGGGCTGGGAAAGGCTTCAAGGAAGTAGTGACCTGGGAGGGGATGTGCTGAGCGGAGTGTGTGAGCAAGTCATGGTCAGGCTGCTCCGCGCTGTTCCTTGGAAGGAGCACTCAGTGTCTGTGATGAACGAGTGGGTGGAGGAGGAGCCAGGGAGTTTCCTGCTCGATGAACATAAGAGCTTTATCTCCCAGGGTGGGATGTAATGCTCTGGAGCCCACACCCATAGGGAGAGCAGGCATGCGGAGGCCCTGCTTCCTACAGCGTGATGCTGGGGAGGCATGGGCAGACCCCTGTGACGCTCCTGTGACCCAGGCGTGGGACAGGAAGCAACTCACTGATAGTGTAGGACTGGGGACCTTCCTGAAAGGACAGGAACTGTGCTGGCTCTTTGTACTATGGGGTCCCTTAGGTTTAAAGACTCTAGGAGGGGCTTACTAGGGCCCCCACATTCAGCTGCTCTTCCCACTGCCCCAGCCTCCCAACGGTGCAAAGCCCCGCCCCTACTGTTGTCCCCCCCCCCCACTGTTGCCAGGAGAGTTGGGAGAGTAGGCATGATGTCATGACTTCTGCCCTGCACTCATTCTCTCCTCCTCTGCTGCTCCTGACTCCCCGAGGGACACCTCATCAGGCCCCTTTTCTGGGTATACCCCTCCATCCACTTACAACTGAACCCTGACATTTTGGCACTCCCTGACTGGAGCCCCTCCCTGCAGGCCAGGCACCCAGACAATGGGAAACAAGCTGGGATCTTCTTAAAGAGACAGTGTCCCACCAGCTGTTGAACCACTCCCCTCCCTGTTCTATTCTCACTTCCAGTTCTAACTGGCAACCAGTGTTGAGGGAGGGGAAGGAGCAGTCTAGCCCACCTATTCTCTCCTGCATTGGTACCCAGGACAGCCCCGCTCCTCCTGGCCCCCATGTGGCCCATACACAGAGCCCACTGCCTCTGCAGCCTATTCTTTCCTGTACCTGCAAATCTAGGTACACAGAACACTAGAGCCAGTCCTCCAGGTCCCCACAGGCTTACAGGAGAGTTCATCCCACCAGGATGCTTAGACCAGGAGAACCAAGGCATCTGGTTTACATGCAAAGCTGCCCCATCCCAGCCTCCTTGGTTCTCTAAGGCTAAGATAGACTGCTGGCTTTGATGACTCTAGCCTGAGGGAGGACAGAACAGGAATATGGATTTAATGTTAGGTGGTGGCTGATCCCTGGGTATCCTTGTGAAGGCCTGAGGGCTGCTGAGCTTTGGGAAGCTACAACATCCTGCATATTCACTGAGAGGACCCTGTCTCTGCATCCTGAGCCCAATCCCGACCTCATATCTTAAGGGGACAGAGTAGCTTTGTAGGGTCTGTGCTTGTTGGTGGGAACCTGGCTAGCTCGGGGCCTTTGCAGCTCATCTCTCTTGAGGAATCTGGTTTGTTTGTTCGTTTGTTTTCGTTTTGAGCTGGTGTTTTCCTGCAGTGCCTGGACTGGCCTGCAGCCTGGTCTTGAACACTCATAGATCCACCTGCCTCTGCTTCCCAAGTACTAAAAAGCAGGAAGAGCCGGGCGTGGTGGCGCATGCCTTTAATCCCAGCACTGCGGAGGCAGAGGGCAGGTGGAATACTGTGAGTTCAAGGCCAGCCTGGTCTACAAAGTGAGTCCAGGACAGCCAGGGCTACACAGAGAAACCTTGTCTTGAAAAACAAACAAAACAAAACAAAAAGCAGGAAGATGCTGACATTCAGTTTCTCTCACCTCGGAAGGGTTATACCTCTGAGCTGCCAGAGGAACATGTAGGAAAAAGCCAACCAGTCCATTAGCGTGGATCCTGTGGTTTGCTTCATGCTGTCTGTGCCCCCAGCTTCCGTTCCTCCATCCATCTGGCTGGGACCAAGAACGCCATCTTCCTTTCATGAAAGGAGACAGACAGGGGCCCAGATTAGAAGCTGTTCTCACCTCGGAGGCCAGCAGGGTGGACCACATCCTTCAGCCCGTCTAGGCAGCCCTGAAATGGATGCTTGTACAGGCTGTGCACTAGAAAGGCTGTAGAGAGAGCAGAGCACAGGGACCCTTCATTCCCAGGACTAAGGGGGACAAAGCAGACAGATCTCTATGAGTTCAAGGCAAGCATAGTCTACACAGAGAGTTTTAGGACAGCCAGGCCTATAGAGAAAGACCATGTCTCCAAAAACCAAAAAAGTCAAGAGTTGTAGTGAATAAAGCAGCTAGGTGGCTGAGCTGGTAAAGGGGCTTGCCCCACAAGCCTGATGAACTGAGCTCAATCCCCAGAACTTACGTAAGAGACCAAGGAGAGAACAGATGGCTGAGAGTCATCCTATGGCCTCCTCATATGCACTGTGGCTCATACACACACACACAACACACACACACACACACACACACACACACACACACTCACACTCACACTCACACCAAACATGGTAGTGCATGCCTTTAATCCCAGCACTCGGGAGAGAGAGGCAGGCGGATCGCTGTGAGTTCTACAAAGCGAGTCCAGGACAGTGAAGGCCACATAGAGAAACCTTGTCTCAAAATAAATAAGTAAATAAAACAAAAAAACACACACACACTCTATAATAATATTTTGGGCAAGTAGGGTCTTAACCGTGTAACTCTGGCCTACAACAGGCTATGTAGACCAGGCTGGCCTCTAACTCAGATCTGCTGCCTTTACCTCTGACTACTGAAATCAAAGGTGTGTACCACTCTGCCCAGCCATTAGTAATAATTTTTTTAAAAGCATCTAGGGATCCAATTCTACCCTTGCTTTCACCGTCAAAGCTCTGGGCTGCAGTGTTCACAAAACATAACTTTTTAAATTGTTCCTATTTATTTTTCCTTTAATTTAAATTTTTTTAATTAATTAATTAAATTAGAGGAAGAATTTTAATATGTAGCCCAGTCTGTTCTGGAACTTGTCATGTAGCTCTTTCCTTTATCTTTTTTAGTGTTTATTTTATTTTATGCATATGAGTGATTTGTTTGCATATATGTGTGTGCCTGGTACCCACAAAGGCTGGAAGAGGTTGTCAGATCCCCTGGAACTGGTGTTACAGATGGTTGTGAGCCTAGTACCATCTGGGTACTAGGAATTGAAACTCAGGTCCTCTGGAAGAGCAGCCAGTGCTCTTAACTACTGAACCATCTCTCCAGCCTTTCCTTTTACTTTCGAGAGAGTATTTCATGTTCCATTCTGGTCTGGAATTACAGAGTATGTTACTAAGTATGACCTTGAACTCCTAATCTTCCTGCCCCTGTGTCCTGAGTGCTGAGGTAACAGGTTAGTAGCACCAGCCCAGTATAATTCTTTTTTTGGGGGGGTGGGGAGATGGGGGGGGGACCCAGTCTCACTGTATAGCCCATGCTAACTGCAACTCGCAATCCCACCTCAGCTTTCCAGCTGCTGATGTGACAGGCCTACCTACGCCTCCATGCCTGCTCACCTTTCTCTTAGGTTTTTGTTGTTGTTGTTTCTTTTTGGTTTGTTTGTTTGATTTCATTTTGAGACGGTGCTGTATATGCCAGGCAAGCACTCTCCCAACAGAAGAATACCTCCAGCCGCTATTTTATTTGGATTGTTAAAAGCAAAATCCAAAGACAGACAGCTATAGATGGCGAGTAGAGAGAAGGCTCCAGGGTCAAGAGTACGTGCTGTGTCTGCAGAGCACTCAAGTATATGTCCTAGCATCTCTGTTATCAGTTGCCCATAACTCCAACTCCAAGGATCTGGTGTCTTCATCTGGCCTCCTCAGGCACCATATACACGTGATGCACATACAGAGAAGCGGGCATACACTCACGCACACTTGCATAAATATGGTTGTGGGTTTGTTTTTTTTATTTAAAAAAAAAAAAGCTGTGCAGAGATGGTGGGTGTGGCCATCCTCAGCCCCGCCCCCTACCTGCCCGCCCCTCTCCACTCAGGTGTTGTGAGTGTAGCGCCTCCCTTTCACACCAGTACTATGAGAAGGATGGACAGCTCTTCTGCAAGAAGGACTACTGGGCCCGCTATGGCGAGTCTTGTCACGGGTGCTCCGAACACATCACCAAAGGACTGGTCATGGTGAGCCGCCTTCCCCTACCTGTCCACCTCTTGAGGCGAGTGTGCATTCTCTCTTTGTGCCATCATCGTCCCCTGTGTGTTCTGAGCCCATCTCTTCATCTGTTCAGATCCTTCAGTCCCTCTACTTGGCCAGCAGGGCTCTGCCCGGGCTGCCTTGCTTTCCCCCTAAAAAGAGAATGATAGTAGCTGTGGGGGACTGCAGACACCACTAAACTGCGTTGTGCCCCCAACCCCTACAGGTGGCCGGGGAGCTGAAGTACCACCCCGAGTGCTTCATCTGCCTCACCTGTGGAACCTTCATCGGAGATGGGGACACCTACACACTGGTGGAGCACTCTAAGCTATACTGGTGAGTATCATGGGCCTTTTTGAGCCTAGGGCCTGCACCTGTCACCAAAGATGACCATACTCAGGCTTTTATTTCCACGTGGTAAAATAGGAGCGGGCAAGTGCCATTGCTCCCTGCCACCACATAGAAATGGCAGAAATTGCAGCGCCTATCAACCTGACTGTTCAGGAGTCTAATACAAGAGGATTGTAAGTTCTAAGCCAGTCTGGGCAACTTAGTGAAATGTAGTCACAAGAAGGCTAAAGAAAGCTGGGGGTGTGGCTCAGTGGTAGAACAGCTGCCTAGAATCCCCCAGTGAGGGGCTGGGGTGTGGCTCAGTGGTAGAGCCCCTGCCTAGAATCCCCCAGTGAGGGGCTGGGGTGTGGCTCAGTGGTAGAGCCCCTGGCTAGAATCCTCCAGTGAGGGGCTGGGGTGTGGCTCAGTGGTAGAGCCCCTGCCTAGAATCCCCCAGTGAGGGGCTGGGGTGTGGCTCAGTGGTAGAGCACCTGCCTAGAATCCCCCAGTGAGGGGCTGGGGTGTGGCTCAGTGGTAGAGCCCCTGCCTAGAATCCCCCAGTGAGGGGCTGGGGTGTGGCTCAGTGGTAGAGCACCTGCCTAGAATCCCCCAGTGAGGGGCTGGAGTGTGGCTCAGTGGTAGAGCCCCTGCCTAGAATCCCCCAGTGAGGGCCTGGGGTGTGGCTCAGTGGTAGAGCCCCTGCCTAGAATCCCCCAGTGAGGGCCTGGGGTGTGGCTCAGTGGTAGAGCACCTGCCTAGAATCCCCCAGTGAGGGGCTGGGAGTGTGGCTCAGTGGTAGAGCTCCTGCCTAGAATCCCCCAGTGAGGGGCTGGGGTGTGGCTCAGTGGTAGAGCTCCTGCCTAGAATCCCCCAGTGAGGGGCTGGGAGTGTGGCTCAGTGGTAGAGCTCCTGCCTAGAATCCCCCAGTGAGGGGCTGGGGTGTGGCTCAGTGGTAGAGCTCCTGCCTAGAATCCCCCAGTGAGGGGCTGGGGTGTGGCTCAGTGGTAGAGCACCTGCCTAGAATCCCCCAGTGAGGGGCTGGGGTGTGACTCAGTGGTAGAGCCCCTGCCTAGAATCCCCCAGTGAGGGGCTGGGGTGTGGCTCAGTGGTAGAGCTCCTGCCTAGAATCCCCCAGTGAGGGCCTGGGGTGTGGCTCAGTGGTAGAGCACCTGCCTAGAATCCCCCAGTGAGGGCCTGGGGTGTGGCTCAGTGGTAGAGCACCTGCCTAGAATCCCCCAGTGAGGGGCTGGGGTGTGACTCAGTGGTAGAGCCCCTGCCTAGAATCCCCCAGTGAGGGGCTGGGGTGTGGCTCAGTGGTAGAGCTCCTGCCTAGAATCCCCCAGTGAGGGCCTGGGGTGTGGCTCAGTGGTAGAGCCCCTGCCTAGAATCCCCCAGTGAGGGGCTGGGGTGTGGCTCAGTGGTAGAGCTCCTGCCTAGAATCCCCCAGTGAGGGCCTGGGGTGTGGCTCAGTGGTAGAGCCCCTGCCTAGAATCCCCCAGTGAGGGGCTGGGAGTGTGGCTCAGTGGTAGAGCACCTGCCTAGAATCCCCCAGTGAGGGCCTGGGGTGTGGCTCAGTGGTAGAGCCCCTGCCTAGAATCCCCCAGTGAGGGGCTGGGGTGTGGCTCAGTGGTAGAGCACCTACCTAGAATCCCCCAGTGAGGGGCTGGGGTGTGGCTCAGTGGTAGAGCACCTGCCTAGAATCCCCCAGTGAGGGGCAGGGGTGTGGCTCAGTGGTAGAGCACCTGCCTAGAATCCCCCAGTGAGGGGCTGGGAGTGTGGCTCAGCAGTAGAGGGCTTCTGTGTCATATGTAAGGCTCTAGGTTCAGTTCTCAGTACCACAAAGAAGAAAAGATAAATGACAGAAAGTGACAGTGCCCCCACCCCCACTCTCTTCCTTCTGCCTCTGCAGTGTAATCCTAGTTCTAGCCACAGAGCTGGCGCAAACCCCACCAGCTACAGCTCCCATCACCAGCAGGTCTGTTCTTGCTCCAGACACCGGCTGCACACTCCAACTGGCTTCCAATCCAGTGACCCTAAGTTTGATAATTTGCTAAATGACTGACTCCCAGAACTCCAAATGGTGCTGTTTTGGTTTTTGTTGTTGTTGTGGTTGTTGTTTGGTTTGGGGGATTTGTTTGTTTGTTTGTTTGTTTGTTTTTGAGACAGGGCTTCTCTGTGTAGTCTTGACTGTCCTGGACTCACTTTGTAGACCAGGCTAGCCTTGAACTCACAGAGATCTGCCTGCCTCTGCCTCCAGAGTCCTGGGATTAAAGGCGTGCGCCACCACACCTGGGGTGCTGTGTTTTGGATAACAGTTGCCTTACAAGGGACATAGCCAAGAAGCCACCAAGCCTTCCACCTATCCCCCTGCCCATCTTATGTTTACCAATGGGGATGCCACACTGAGGGCCAGCATCCAGGGATGTCATTGAGGTTTCCTTATGAGTCATCTGGCCACATGAGTAAGATCTGTCTGTAGCCTGCTCCCCGAAATCCAGGCTGGCTAGAAGCTCTAAGCTTTCAGTCTTGGTCAGTGTTTGTGAGACCAGCCCTGATCTGACTCATCTCATTTGCATAAACTCAAGCATCCTCATACATAACAAAGATCCCCCTGTTCCAGGGACCAAAAAAAACCAACAACAACCAGACAGACTCTCTTATGAAACACCAACAAAGATGGATTCGAGAACAACAGGACCTGATCCCAAATGGGTTTTTAATGACTTCCTCCCCAATGAGATGTATCCCCAAGGGCCTTGCCTTATCTTGGCCATCTGACAATACCACAGGATAGACAGAGCCAGACTGGGGCCAGTGAGGCGGCTCAGTGTGTAAAGGTGCTTGCTGCCAGCCTAGTGAGCCTGAATTCCATCTGCAGGACCCACATGGTAGAAGCAGAGAACTGACCCACAAATTGTCCTCAGACCTTTATACTCACTCTGTGGCATGTGTTTCCCCCCCCCCCAAGCCCATACACGCACAGACAAAAATAATAAATGTAATTTAAAAATATAACTGTCTGATGAGATGCCTCAGCAAATAAAGGTTGTTGGCACCAACTTTAACAACCTGGGTTTAATCCCCAGGACTGACATGGTGGAAGGAGACAAATGATTCCTGCAAATGGTCCTTTAACTTGCGTATATATACACAGTTTGACACATACACACTTGAGTGAACACACACATACATAAATGTAATTTTAAAAATTTAACCAGAATAACTGAGACCAGAGTTGGGGTGCTGAGACAACTGAACATGCCCAGTCCTACCCTGAGACCCACCAGTTTGTGGGAGGGGGGAAGGGGGGAAGTATGAGAGGAGGGAGAAGCCTAGGGCTCTGCAAGAAGCATTCCTGACCACTGTCCTCATGCTCTTTTCTTCCCCTCCTCTTCTGATCTGCACTGCCAACGACCTTCACAGCGGGCACTGCTACTACCAGACTGTGGTAACACCGGTCATTGAACACATCCTGCCTGACTCACCCGGCTCCCACCTGCCCCACACAGTCACCCTAGTGTCTATCCCAGCCTCTGCTCATGGCAAACGAGGCCTGTCTGTCTCCATCGACCCGCCTCACGGCCCACCAGGCTGTGGCACGGAGCATTCACACACCGTCCGAGTCCAAGGGTGAGTTGGCTGCCATACGGGATGGGGCTCCGTTGTTGCAAGCTGGTTGTATTAGTTAGCGTTCTTCTGCTGTGACAAAATACCTGACAGAGACAACTTAAGTGGGGAAGGATTGATCTTAGCTCATGGTTTCAGAGGGTTCTGTCTGCGGTCCTTGAGTCCGTTTATGCTGGCCCAGAATGCCCAGGTGCCAGAAGCATGAGGAACTGAGGTCACTCATTCCCCTAGAGTCCACTTTACAAAAGCCAAGGGTTGTCAAGATGGCCTGCCAGGTAAAGACGCTTGCTACCAAGCCTGACATCTTGAATTCCGTTCCCAGGTACCATGTGATGGAAGGAAAAAAACAAACTCCTGCAAACTGTCTTCCAATTTACACACATACACATGCACACACACACACACACACACACACACACAGTGGCATGCACACACACACAATAAATAAATGATTTTTTTAAAATTTAAGTCAAACAAGCATCTGCTTGTAATCCTTGAGTTAGAGGTTGTCCACTGTGAACAACTCTAATGAAATTCATTAAGTCACTTCCCCACCCCCTGCCAAAAAAAAAGAAAAGACATGAAAGTAGAAGGGGGGACTAACTGCAAAGAATTGGGGGATCCGCAGACATGAGAGAAACGAGATAGCAATGGAGGTGAATGTGATCAAAATGCATTATGTGACCTATGAAGGTGTCATAATGGAGCCTGTCCGTAAGCATAGTTAGTATACGCTAATAATAAGGTAAAACTGGAGAGATGGCTCAGTGATCAAGAGCACTGGCTGCTCTTCCAAAGGTCCTGAGTTCAATCCCAGCAACCACATGGTGGCCCACAGCCATCTATAATGAGATCTGGTGCCCTCTTCTGGTAGGCAGGCACACATGCAGGCAGAATACTGTATACATAATAATAAATAAATACATCTCTTAAAAAAAGAAAAGAAAAAAGGTCTGAAGTCTCTAGAAGGGTCCTCAAATGATACTGTCCCTCTAGATAGGACCAGATACAATTAAAAAAAAAAAAAGAAAGAAAAGAAAACTGGGGCTGAATGGCTCAGCAGCTAAGAAGCTAAGAGCACTGGCTGCTCCTTCAGAGAACCAGGGTTTGGGTCCCAGCACCCATATGGTGGCTCACAACCATCTGCAACTCCAGCTCCAGAGGATCTGACATCCTGTGGCCACCAGGCATGCATTTGATGCATAGATATCCATGCAGACAAAACTCACATGTAAAATATTTTAAATTTGGTTAAATGGTAACAACCCAAAACTCAAGGACACGGGTGGGAAGGGACCCGGTCTAACCTCTGCTTTATCCCCAGAGTGGACCCAGGCTGCATGAGCCCTGATGTGAAGAATTCCATCCATGTTGGAGACCGGATCTTGGAAATCAATGGCACGCCCATCCGGAATGTCCCTCTGGACGAGGTAGGAGCACAGAGATCCAAGGCTGTGGCAAGATGGCGTGTTAAAAGTAGACCCCACATGCCTGAGCTCTGCTGCCACCCCAGGAGCCTCACCTGTCCACTCACCTGTCCCCAGATTGACTTGCTGATCCAGGAGACCAGCCGCCTGCTCCAGCTGACCCTTGAGCACGACCCCCATGATTCACTGGGCCATGTCTCCGTGTCGGATCCCAGCCCTCTGGGCTCCCCGGTGCACACTCCCAGTGGACAGGCAGGCAGCTCTGCCCGGCAGAAACCAGTCTTGTAAGTCATCCTGCTCCCCAACTCCTGCACCCTTCAATCCCACCATCGTGGCATAAGGATTCTCACAGATGGGAGGATGAGAAGGAAAGCGGGAACAGTGAACAGCGCCCCCAGCTGGAAGTTACAGAGACCCACATTATTTTTTTTTTACTTTCATTTTTGCATTGGTTTATTATTCATTTGCTTTCTATGGAGAGAGGGCACTAACTAAGATGAGGATGAAAATGCCCACAGCGCCTGTGTAGAGGTCAGAGGGCCTCTGGCAGGAATCAGTTCTCTGTATCCCAGGGCTCAAACTCAGGTTGTCGTGCTAGGTGGCGAGTGCCTTTAGTCTCTGAGCCTAGTCTTGCAGGCCTTCTCTCTAATTGTAAAGTGTATTTAAGAGGCAGGCAGAGCCAGGTGGTGGTGGCGCACGCCTTTAATCTCAGCACTTGGGAGGCAGAGGCAGGTGGATTGCTGTGAGTTCGAGGCCAGCCTGGTCTACAAAGTGAGTCCAGGACAGCCAGGAGATACACAGAGAAACCCTGTCTGGAAAAACCAAAAACCAAAAAAAAAATAAAGAGGCAGGCAGATGAGCAGGGCAGGGAGGCATCAGTGAGGAGCACGTGTCCATGCAGCATATCTTAGGGCTGGGCTCTAGGTCGGTAGGCAGAGTGCTCACCTAGTGTACACAGAGCTCCAGGCCCCATCCCCAGCAGCACATAAGCCAGGCATGGTGGCACACCTGTAACAACCCAACACTCAAGAGGGTGAAGCAGGAGGATCACAAGTTCAAGGCCATCCTTAGCTACCTAGTGAGTTGGAGGCTATCCTGGGCTACTTAAGACCTTATTAAAAATAAATAAGAAAAACTTTTTTTTTGTTTGTTTTTGTTTTTGTTTTTCGATCAGCAGTTCAGGGTGTGCCAGGGATAGTGGCGCATGCCTTTAACCCCAGCAGCCAGGAGGCAGAGGCAAGTGGATCTTTGAGTTCCAGCCCAGCTTAGTCTACACAGTAAGGCCCTGTCAGACCAAAGGGAGGAAAAAGACTTACCAGTGTGTACGTTCCTGCCCAGGACTAGAATTTGGTTCACAGCACCCACTTTGGGTGGCTCACCTCTGCCATTTCCAAGGAATCTGATGTCCTTTTTCTGGCCTCCACAGGCATTGGGCTCACATGCCCAAACCCACACATAGATATAAACAAATACATATAACTAAAAATAATAATAAATCTAAAAAATAGTAAGGTGGAGAGCAGTTGGAAATAGCCTGCCATCCACATACGGCCTCTACGCGCTCACCCACAAATACGCACGCACACTCACATGAATGCACACATACAGCACACACAAGGAAATGCCAAGTAAAACTACAGTGCGAATGAAGGCTCATTTGAAGCTTGGGAGAAAATGGAACACAGACTAGCATCTTGACTTCATGGAGCAGCTAGCAATTGGCTTAGGGTGATAGGAACTTGGGGGTAACATTCTGATTCCAGGGCATCAGATAGACCAGAGCCTTTTTCCGTGTCTAGAGGCTTCCGCTGAAGGGTTGTCACCATGCAAAGATTACTGTGGTCCAAGACAAGGAAGGAATCTGATGTGGGATGCCCAAGTCAGAGTTGGCTTAGGGGTCTGTTGCAGCGATCCAGGCAGCAGGTACCACGAGTCCTCTATCCTTGAACCTGAACAGGCAGGAGGAAAGGGACACAGAATAGCAATCAGGGGCAGCCTGTTACTTGCCCTACTTAGGCTGGGACCCGTCCAGGATTCTTGGAGAAATCTTTTGAGGGGTTCTCTTCTGGGATGATGTTTGTTTATTTTCTTGAGACTGGGTTTCTCTGTGTAGACCTGGCTATCCTGGAACTTGTTTTGTAGACCAGGCTGGCCTCAAACTCGGAAATCTACCTGCCTCTGCATCCCAAGTGCTGGGATTAAAGGGATGCTCCACCACCATCCTGAGAGGTGTACTGTCAAAGGCATGTACTCCCTCCTCTCCATCTGTCCAGAGCTCAGGCCATAAGCGGGGAAACGTGTGCACATGCAGTGTAATGGGCATCTCAGGCATGGTGTCTGAGCCTGGGCTACGAAGCAGAGGAGGCCATGGGCACCTTCTAGTGAGCAGACAGCTGTGTGGCTACCCCTAAGACTGGGCTATACCCCCCACTCCCAGGATGGGGGCAGGATGAACATCGCATATACCTGATTTATATGGTGCTTTTTGCAAGGAAGAGTCAGGCATAGTGTCTCAGCCAGGTACCACCTCCCCATGGCACTGGGCCCTCATGTGACTTTCCTAGGAGGAGCTGCAGTATTGACACATCCCCGGGTGCCGGATCACTGGCTTCACCAGCCTCCCAGCGCAAGGACTTGGGTCGCTCTGAATCCCTCCGAGTGGTCTGCCGACCACACCGCATCTTCCGGCCATCTGACCTCATCCATGGAGAGGTGTTGGGCAAGGGCTGTTTTGGCCAGGCCATCAAGGTATACAAAAGAGGAGGGGCAGGCTGCATGACACCTCTAACCACCTCCTTCCTCACACTGCCCCCTGGGAATCCAGCACGGGAGTGGGGGGTCATCTAGATTCTATGGTCTCATTGTTACCCCCTCCTTTTCCTGGACTTCCCTGAGCTATTCAGAAGGAAAAGACTTTACATGGGTACAAACTTTGTGGTTTATTTGTTTTTTGGTTTTTCGAGACAGGGTTTTCTGTGTAGCCTTGACTATCCCAGACTCGCTTTGTAGTCCAGGCTGGCCTTGAACTCACAGCGATCCACCTGCCTCTGCCTCCCAAGTGCTGGGATTAAAGGCGTGCGCCACCACGCCTGGCTATGTGGTTTGTTTTTAAGGAGAAAGTCTTGTGTAACTCAAGCTGGGCTTGAACTCACTACGTAGCTGAGGATAACTTTGAACTCCTGATCCTCTGTCTTCCACCTACTAAGTACTGGGGATCACACTTACGCACTAGCATGCCTGGTTTTATCTTCACATCAGGACAAGGTCTCACTAAGTTGCCCAGACTATCCTCAAACTCACTAGATAACCCAAGCTGGCCTTGGACATGAGATCCCCCTGCCTTGGCCTCCCAGGTGGCTGGGGTTACAGGCATATGTTACTATGTCCTACTTGGCCCTGAGTTTTGTACCTCCTTATCCCCAACATAGGTAACCCACCGAGAAACAGGCGAGGTGATGGTGATGAAGGAACTCATCCGGTTTGACGAGGAGACCCAGAGGACATTCCTCAAGGAGGTCAGTGGAGAGGGACTGTCATATGCCTCATATGTCCACTCCTCTCCCCAGTGAGAAGGGGTGACAGAGACTTCCAGGAGCATGTGTCATGCACACCACCTGTTGAAAGAGTTAAGAGGGGTTCAGGCCTCATTGAGGACAAGGCAGCTTGAGCAAAGACATAGCAGCCATGAGCCATGGGTGTTGGTAGAATGCTTGCCGAGCATGCATGAGGCCCTGGGTTCAATCCCCAGCAGCCCATACAGTGGGCACAATGGTACATGTCTATAATCCCAGCACTCACAAGATGGAGGCAAGAAGATCAGAGTTGAAGGTCCTCCTTGGCTACATAGAGAGTTCCAGGTTAGCCTGGGCTACGTGAGACATTGACTCAAAAAAAGACACAAAATTTAGAACAGCCATGGGCTGCAGGTGCAGGATGATAGATGCTTGCTTACCATGCACGAAGCCCTGGGTTCTAATGCCAAAGCTGGCCTTGGTGGTACATGCCTGTTCCTCCAGCCCCTCAGGAGTTCTAGGACCAACACGCCTACATAGCTAGTTCAAGACCAGCCTGAGCTATGAGAAACACTCTTTTTTTTGTTTGTTTTTTGTTTTGCTTTTGTTTTTGTTTTGTTTTGTTTTTCCAGACAGGGTTTCTCTGTGTAGCCCTGGCTGTCCTGGAACCTACTCTGTAGACCAGGCTGACTCAGAGATCTGCCTGCCTCTGCCTCACAAGTGCTGGGTTTAAAGTCATGTGCCACCACTGCTGGGCTTGAGAGATGCTCTTAAACAAACAGAAGACACAGTGGCTAACTGCATGAGAGGAGACGGGGTGTCCTGCTGTTCATGTGGGATAGAGCAAGGGGAAGAAGGAAGGTCCACGCCCAACCTGTGTGTACCCCTCCAGGTGAAGGTCATGCGCTGCTTGGAGCACCCCAATGTCCTCAAGTTCATTGGTGTGCTATACAAGGACAAGCGGCTGAACTTCATCACAGAGTACATTAAGGGCGGCACCCTGCGGGGCATCATCAAGAGCATGGTGAGTTGGGGGCGGGAGGAAGGGATCACTTGGTCGAATGCTGGTCTGAGCTAGCATGCGTGAGGCCTTGGCTTCCATCCCCAGCACTGCAGAAACCTGGTGTATTGGCATATCCCTTTAGTCCCAGCACCAGGGCAACAGGCAGATGGGTCTTTATGAGTTCAAGGCCAGCCTGGTCTACAGAGCAAGTTTCATGCCTGCCAGCCCTACACAGTGAGGCCCTTTCTAAATACACACCCCAAAAACAATAAACAAAAAAACCCCCAAAAAACCAAGGACATTGAGCTACAGGAAGGTCAGGATCCCACTGTCCCCTTGCAGGGCAGTGGGACCAATAACCTAAGAATCTCTGCTTAGCTCTACCTCTGGAAGCTACCTCACTCCCCACTAGTGCCATGCTAAAGACTGAGTGTTAATACATGGCTTCTGGGGACACCCCAAATCCAAACCACAGCAGAGCCAGGGCCCCGTTCTCCCCAGAACTGACTGCCCCTGAGTGTGCAGGTGGCTTGTTGGACCTTTAACTTTGACTGTGGATGTTGGCTTAGCTTGGTTTTAAAACTCAAAATGGGGCCTGGGGAGATGGCTCCATGGGCAAAGTGCTTGTTTCCAAAACATGAGGACCTGAGTTCTACCCCCAAAGACCCACTTAAAAGCCCAGCATGAGCCGGGCGGTGGTGGCACACGCCTTTAATCCCAGCACTCGGGAGGCAGAGGCAGGCGGATCGCTGTGAGTTCGAGGCCAGCCTGGTCTACAAAGTGAGTCCAGGATGGCCAAGGCTACACAGAGAAACCCTGTCTCGAAAAACCAAAAAAAAAAAAAAAAGCCCAGCATGATGGCATACACCTATAATTCTATCACTAAAGAGATGGAAGCAGGATCTCTGTGAGTTCAAGGCCAGCCTGGCCTACAGAGCTGGTTCCAGGACAGCCAGGGCTGTTACACAGAGAAACCTCATCTAGATTGTCCCCGCTCCTGTGCTGCTGTGCCAGCCCCGGACTCCATCCCAGCCATTCTTCCCTGTCCCCAGGACAGCCAATACCCATGGAGCCAGAGGGTCAGCTTTGCCAAGGACATTGCATCAGGGATGGTAAGTGACCTGCCGCTCACTCGAGTGACCCACTCTGCCATGAGGATTACGGGAGCATAACCCAGGGGGAGCTTTGAAGGGGCAGCAGCGATATAGATGACTACCTAGTATCCCCCCAGAGAAAGCCCAGGATACACCTCAGCAACAGAGCAGGTGCCTGGAGTCCATCAGCTGGCGAGACTGGGCTGGGAGGCATGGCGCTTCCAGAGGGTCAGAGCTGAGACAGGGAGTCTGTTGACTAAACATTCTGCCTTGCTCCGTTTCCTCAGGCCTACCTCCATTCGATGAATATCATCCACCGAGACCTCAACTCCCACAACTGTCTGGTCCGTGAGGTGAGCAGTGGGGACCGGGTGGCACTGGGCAGCTGGGTGTGCTGGAGAAAAAAAGAGACCTATGAGCAGCTCCTCGGAGGGATTTCATGGAACTAGAGGTTGGTGAACCCTAACCAGAGCAGGAGGCAGGTAGACCTGGGTTGCAGGCCTGGTTCTGCCATTTATAACTCGGTACAAGTCCTCAGACCCACCAGCAGCACAGGGGTTTAACAGGTCAGTGAAGGAAAAACTGAATCGAAATGTGAAGCCCCAGCTTCTACTGCGGCGTTCCCAGAAGCCACCTGAAGGAGCCCAGGCTGCCCAGGTAGCACTAACAGCTGCAAATCAGCGTGTGGCCAGGGTATCTGGGTAGGCTTCTGGAACAGGAGGCTTGGCAGGGGCATTTCAGTGGAGACCAAGGGGTTAGGAGGCAGTCAGCCCCAGGTTTACAGGCTAGTGTTTTTTAGGGGTCCCCAGGTATTCTACAGAAAGCAGAGGAGCTGGGCCAAACTGGGGAACAGGTACCTAGAGTCCTTCTCCTATAATAAACTACCACAGTCAGCATGTGAACTGAGGAAGGCTCAAGTAGGAGGATCGAGTCCTGTGTGAGCGACAGAGCCACGTCAGGACCTGCCTGGACAACTTAGCAAGGCCCTATCTCAAATTACAAAGTTGGGGGGAAAGTGGCAGCATGGGTGAGTAAGGCCTAGAATCCCCCAGTGAGGGGCTGGGGTGTGGCTCAGCAGTGGAACCCTTGTCTAGCCTGTGTGAGCACCTGGGATCAACTCCCAATAACACACACACACACACACACACACACACACACACACACACACACACACACACATGCACACGCACACACACAGACAGACAGTCAGACAGTGTTGTCCTAGGCTTTTTTCACCAGTTAGTACAGAGCTATAATCTACACAAACCCAGGACTTTAGCATCCTGATTGTGGTGTTTTAGGCCCCTAGGCTCCTCTAGGCCCGGTTAGCCTGTCCAGACCCTGCACAGAGGGCCAATACTAACTGTTGAGGCTGTGCCAGCAAGATAGAAAACCCCAGGTTGGGGGATACCCTGAGGGTGAGCCACAAAACTGTGGGCATTGGTACCATGAGAGTGAGCTGGACAAGTCTTCCATGGGTCCTGCTTGGCTTGGTGTCTAGGTCCTTGGAGGCCTGCGTCCTGGTCACAGCCTCAGTGTCAGCCACTCTCAGTGAACACTAGAAAAAAAGGGAGAGGAGGCAGGACCCAAGAGGGCCAGCTTACCCCAAAGGGAAGGACCCTCAGCTACCCATGTAGTGACACAGGACAGTCACCTGGAGAAAGCTTCACAAGGACAGCAGGTGGAGAAGGGACTGAACATACATTCCACACCCACCTTGATCTGCCCTCAGGTGACTAGGACCTGCTGAGGCTCCATCATCCCTGGTAAAAATGCCAGGCGGGCAGCCTGGTCAAGGGGTTCTGAATTTCTTAGTTCTAGAGATGGCATCTAGGACATTGAGCATGCTAGACAAGCAGTCTATGACTGAGCCACACCCCAGCCCCTCACTGGGGGATTCTAGGCAGGTGCTCTACCACTGAGCCACATCCCAGCCCCGCACTGGGGGATTCTAGGCGGGTGCTCTACCACTGAACCACACCCCAGCCCCTCACTGGGGGATTCTAGGCAGGTGCTCTACCACTGAGCCACACCCCAGCCCCTCACTGGGGGATTCTAGGCAGGTGCTCTACCACTGAGCCACACCCCAGCCCCTCACTGGGGGATTCTAGGCAGGTGCTCTACCACTGAGCCACATCCCAGCCCCTCACTGGGGGATTCTAGGCAGGTGCTCTACCACTGAACCACACCCCAGCCCCTCACTGGGGGATTCTAGGCAGGTGCTCTACCACTGAGCCACACTCCAGCCCCTCACTGGGGGATCCTAGGCAGGTGCTCTACCACTGAGCCACACCCCAGCCCCTCACTGGGGGATTCTAGGCAGGTGCTCTACCACTGAGCCACATACCAGCCCCGCACTGGGGGATTCTAGGCAGGTGCTCTACCACTGAGCCACACCCCAGCCCCTCACTGGGGGATTCTAGGCAGGTGCTCTACCACTGAGCCACATCCCAGCCCCGCACTGGGGGATTCTAGGCAGGTGCTCTACCACTGAGCCACACCCCAGCCCCTCACTGGGGGATTCTAGGCAGGTGCTCTACCACTGAGCCACACTCCAGCCCCTCACTGGGGGATCCTAGGCAGGTGCTCTACCACTGAGCCACACCCCAGCCCCTCACTGGGGGATTCTAGGCAGGGGCTCTACCACTGAGTCACACCCCAGCCCCTCACTGGGGGATCCTAGGCAGGTGCTCTACCACTGAGCCACACCCCAGCCCCTCACTGGGGGATCCTAGGCAGGTGCTCTACCACTGAGCCACACCCCAGCCCCTCACTGGGGGATCCTAGGCAGGTGTTCTACTACTGAGCCACACTCCAGCCCCTCACTGGGCAATTCTAGGCAGGTATTGTAATGCCAAGTCATGCCCCAGCCCTCACTAGAATCTCCAGAAGTTTCAGATAGCTCTTCTTGCAAAGAGCTGGGAGCACTGGGACAGAGGGAGGTCCCCTTCCCACACAGGTTCCTGGGTGTATTCTGTATGCCATCTATGGGATTATAGAAGCAGACAGAGTGAGGACTAGGTCTCAGCCTGCCTTACGAAATTTCCAGAACAAGAACGTGGTGGTGGCCGACTTTGGCCTGGCTCGGCTCATGATAGATGAGAAGAATCAATCTGAAGACTTGCGCAGCCTTAAGAAGCCGGATCGCAAGAAGCGGTACACGGTGGTGGGCAACCCCTACTGGATGGCACCAGAGATGATCAATGGTGAGTGCCAGGCAGAGTCCTAGGCAGAGGAGCAGCAGGCTACCCCACCCCTGGGCCTCACTGCCCTTGGCTTCCCCTGGTCCTGTATTCACCTCTCTTACTTCTCTCTAACTGGACTGGGGTCCACTTCTCCCTTGGGGTTGCTGGGCTTGTGGCCACCACCCTCTGGCCTCCACCTTATATTACATTGCCACCTTCTTTTGTTTAGTTTTGGGTGGGTATTTGATTTGCTTTTCACATTGTGTGTGCACACATATGCATGATCAGAAAATAACTTGTAGGAGGCAGTAGTCTTCCCCAGTGTGGATCCTGAGGCTGACTGAACTCTAATTGTCGGGTGACCCATCTAGCAGGCCGTTTCTTCTTCCTCATCTTCATCTTTTTCTTCGTCTTCTACTTCTCCTCCTCTCCCTTCTTCTCCTTCTTTATGATTATCGTCTTCCTCTTCCACCTCCTCCAGGCCATTTCGTCATCCTCCTCCTCCTCTTCTACTTCTACTCCTCCTCTTTCCTCTTCTTCTCCTTCATCATTATCATCTTCTTCCTCTTCCACCACCTCCTCCTCCTCCTCCTACTCTTCCACCTTCGCCACCATCACACAAGGTCTCACTGTGCAGCCCTGGCTGTCTTGACTCCTAGAGGCCTGCCTGCCCCAGGCACATACATAATTCACTGTGTTGCCAAGGGTGACCGTGCAATCCTAATCCTCCTGCCTCTACCTTCAGCGTGCTGGGATTATAGGAATGAACTGCTGTGCTCATTTTTATGGAGTTTATGGGGTGCTGAGACAGAGCCCAGCGCTCCATATATATGCTAGACAAACACTCTAACCCAAAGTGCTGGGATTATAAATGAGTACTCCCCGCTTGTCTGGCTTTGTCACTTTTTTGTTTCATTATTGTTGTGTTTTATTTTGTTTTGAGATAGGCCTCTTTATTATGTAGATCTGGCTATCCTGGAACTCACTTTGTAGGTCATGCTGGCTTTGAACTCAGAGGTCAATCCCAGCACTTGGGAGGCAGAGGCAGGCAGATCTCTGTGAGTTCGAAGCCAGCCTGGTCTACAGAGAAAGTTCCTAGACAGTCAAGGCTACCCAAAGGAACCCTGCCTTGAAACACAAAAATAAATAAATAAATGGGTTTATGGGATGCGGCTCAATTGATAATGTTCTTTCCTAGCATGAAGGAAGTCCTGGGTTCCATCCCCAGCACCACATAAGCCAGGTGTGCTGCACGTATCTATAGTCGCAGTACTTGGGTGATAGAAGCAGGAGGCTTGGTATGAGTTCAAGGCCAGTTTGGACTACATGGTGAGTTTCAGGCTAGCCTGGGCTAAAGTGAGGCCCTATCTCAAAAATACCAAGGAAACTGGCATGTAGTCAGGCAGTGGTGGCCACACACCTTTAATCCTAGCACTCAGGAGGCAGAGACAGGTAGATTGCTATGAGTTTGAGGCCAGCAAAGTGAGTCCAAGACAGCCAAGGCTACACAGAAACCCTGTCTCAAAAGACCAAAAAAAAAAAAAAAAAGGCATGTGTGGACATACATCTTTTATCCTCTTACTTGGGAGGCAAGAAGCAAGTAGATGTGTGTGAGTTTGAAGCCAGCCTTCCTAGACATGGGGAGTTCCGGGCCAGCCAGGGCTACATAATGAGACCTTGCCTAAAAACAAATGAAGCAGGCTGTGGTGCCTCCACTGTTAGGAGCACTTGCCGCTCTGCCAAGGACCCAGGTTCAGTTCCCAGCACCCACATGGTGGCTCCTAACCATGCTGACTCCTGTTCCAGGCGCATATAGTACAGATGCACACATGTAGACAAAGCAGTCATATATACAGAATAATAAATCTAAAAAATTAAAATGAAAGGAAAACAGGTTCCAGATAGCAGGCTCCAGGCAGAACCAGGAATATCACTTCCCGAGACGCCAAATACCACACATCCTCAAACACCTTTTTCCCTAAGTTTTTTTCTCAATGCCTCCAGTGCTAAACCCACACTCTACCACTGCACCCCACTCTACTCCACGACCGCTTTCCCACTGAAATACTGTCTGTCCATCTGTTCCAAGGATTCAGCACATCCTTATGATATGACCAGAGTCGTGCAGCAGGTGGTAGCCAAGCTGCTTTACCCCTCAGAGGTCCCAGCATAGTATTAGACGCAGTGGTTTGAATTTGATGGAGTTTTGTGGTGGTGGTGGTGGTGGTGGTGATGATGATGATGATGATGATGATGATGATGATGATGTTTTGAGAAAGGGTCTCATCTAGCTCAGGTTGGCCTCAAACTGACTTGGTAGCCAAGGATGTCCTTCAGTTTCTGAACCAGAATTACAGCCATGTACCGCCATGCGGTTTCCGCCTTGCCGGGGATGGGACTCGGGGCTTCTTGCATGCTACATCCCCTGCTGATTCCTGGTCTCTGTTTAGGTCGTAGCTATGACGAGAAGGTGGACGTGTTTTCCTTTGGAATTGTCCTATGTGAGGTAGGTCACATGAGCAAGCCATTGTGGCTCCGCTCCACTCTCCAGTCCTCCCAGGCTCCAGCCTGGATGTCCACAGACAGGGGTCTCAAAGCCTGGGAACATTGCTCTCCCAAGCCAAAGCATGGCATCGGTGGGGTGTAGTGCTTAGTCACAGACCTTCCTGAAAGCATTTGGCAGGCTCCCAGAACCCCCAGGCACAGGGACCCCACACTAACCTGTGGGCTTTGCATGGGACAGATCATCGGGCGTGTGTATGCAGACCCTGACTATCTCCCCCGCACTATGGACTTTGGCCTCAATGTGCGGGGTTTCCTGGACCGCTACTGTCCACCAAACTGTCCCCCAAGTTTCTTCCCCATCACTGTACGCTGCTGTGACCTGGATCCCGAGAAGAGGTGAGTTTAGGGGCGGACACTCAGCCTGAAGCAGCCTTGGGATGGGTCTTCAAGAGAACCATCTACTGATTGTCACCTGTCACGCCAGGCCCTCTTTCGTAAAGCTGGAACAATGGCTAGAAACACTTCGCATGCACTTGGCTGGTCACCTGCCACTGGGCCCACAGCTGGAACAACTGGAGCGGGGCTTCTGGGAGACCTACCGGCGGGGCGAGAGCTCACTGCCTGCCCACCCCGAAGTCCCCGACTGAGCCTGGTTGGCCCTGTCATCCCCATCTCCGCCTCTGGAGAAAGCACCCTCACCAGATTTCTCAGCAAGAGGTGGCCTAGGCATGGAGCCCTCAGCCAGGGCCGTGGTGCCCAGACCCATACCCCCTGACCTGCCTTTTCCCCTCCTGCAGGGTTCCCCCCCAAGCCTCTCTCTGCCTCTGGCCCCCAAGTCACCAGGCTGCACACACACATGGTCAGTCACATTGCCCTGCCTTACTTCCCACTCTGTGGGGCCACCCCCTCACTTGTCTTTGCATGAGCTAGAGGGTCAGAGAAGCTGGACCCATCCCATGCACTGCCTGCAGCCCTCTGCACACCGCCCCGGCTGGCCGGCAGCTTCTCCCAGCAAGGCCGGGCTAGAGGGCAGCTTTAGAAGTGAGCCCTCACGACAGCTGGGCACGGAGAGTATTTACCAAGGGAGAGGCTATTTCCCCAGGTGTCCATCAGGGAGTGCAGGATCATCCCCTTTGGGGAATCTAGGTAGCAGCAGGTATTGACAATGATCTAAACTCCAAAGCAGAGAGAGAGGTCCAATCTCATGGGACCGCTGGCCAGGCAGTGGCCCTCGCTCTTGCTTGGGGTCCATCTCATTTCTTGATCAAAGCCACTTTAGTGAGACATAGGTACCAGTCCTCAGGATGAGCAGTGATCCCTCGAGTGAGAGGGGCAGATGATGCCTGGGACCCAGCTGACAGGGAGGGTCCAGCCCACACTACAGAGGCTGGGCAGAGGCAGCCATCCACCAGCACCGCAGCCCCCCAGGATCATCTCAGCACCCTTTCCGGGCCTCTCCCCACTGGCTGGAGCAGCCCCACCCCCTCCTTGGGTGCCTCTGCCCTCAGTTCTTTCTGTGCGATCTATTTTTTAAGAAGAGTTTGTATTATTTTTTCATAACGGCTGCACCAGCAGCTGCTGGGAGTTTTGGGGGGTTGTTTTGTTTTGCTTTGTTTTAGGTGGGTGGGGGAGGGGCCATTTCCTCACTTTGCTTCAGTTGACCATCTAGGACGTATTGAAACTGTGAAGCTTTCTCAGTGCACTTTGAACATGGAAGAGGATCTGAGCAGACCCCAGCGGGACCAAGACTGAAGGCAGCAAGACGTGCTTGCCTCTGCCCGGTGACCGCGATAGGAATGGACCCAAACTCGGAACAATAAAATCAATTCTGTGCTCCCCGTGCAGGGCTTGCATCCTTGTGGGGGTGTGGGGGTCAGAGAGGGGACCCTTCCAGGGAGCAGTCAAGAAGAGACAGGCATTTAAAGCCTACTGTGGGGCCAGGCAGTGGTGGTGCATGCCTTTAATCCCAGCACTCGGAGG
Organism: Acomys minous; assembly: GCF_964271855.1. Classification (NCBI taxonomy): domain Eukaryota; kingdom Metazoa; phylum Chordata; class Mammalia; order Rodentia; family Muridae; genus Acomys; species Acomys minous. The sequence continues at coordinate 74,871,149 of NC_140498.1, forward strand.
CAGAGGCAGGCAGTTTTCTGTGAGTTCAAGGCCAGCCTGGTCTACATAGTAAATTCCAGGACTGCACAGAGAAACCCTGAGTGTGTGTGGTGTGGTGTGGTGTGGTGGGGAGGGGAGTTCCTAACATGGGGTAAGTTGGAAAGAGCTTAGTGGCTTACAGGCTTAATGATGTCAGCCACCTTCTTCTGGCCTCTGCAGCCACTGCACTCATGTGCATACAGACACATGCACATACATATAATTATGGCCAGATGTGGCGGTGCACCCCTGTAATCCCAGCACTCAGGGAGGCAGAAGCAGGCAGATCTCTGTGAGTTCGAGGCCAGCCTGGTCTACAAAGTGAGTTCAGGACAGCCAAGGCTACACAGAGAAACCCTGTCTGGGGAGGGGGCCAGTTGGCGGGGAGGGAGTAGTTACTGTTCTTGCAGAGGTCCCAGATTCAATTCCCAGCACCCATACGGGTGGCTGATAACAGTCTGTAACTTCAGTTCCGGGTGATTCAACACCCTCTTCTAGCCTTGTAGACACCATGCATAGCTGTAGGCAAAATGTAAATTTTAAATTTTTAATTGTTTTATTGTTTTTAAGACAAGGTTTCTCTGTGTAGCCTTGGCTGTCCTGGACTCGCTTTGTAGACCAGGCTGACCTCAAACTCAGAGATCCACCTCCCTCTGCCTCCCGAGTGCTGGGATTAAAGGCGTGCGCCACCACGCCTAGCTAAAATTTTTTATTTTAATACCCTGCTGGGGAGACGAGATGAAGTGGTTCCAGGCAGGGGGTGGGAGAGCTAAGGCACCGTCCAGTAAAATACAGCATAGAGGTAGGGGTCTACTCAGTCAGTGCACATCCAACCTGTGCAGAAGCCAGGTTGGACCTGGCACACTGGTAACAAGCCTGTAATGCCAGTTCTTGGGAGCTGAGGTTAGAGAATGGCCATGAATTAAAGGCCAACTTCAACTAGAGAGTGAGACCCCATCCAGGAAAAAAGAAAGGGCATGTAGTTCAGTTGGTAGAGTGTACACTTAGCATGCAGAAAGCCCTGGGTTTTACTCCTAGAACATAATAAACCCTAATGCTAGCGCACGGCTGTAATCCCAGCACTTGAGATAGAGGTTAAGGGGTTGATGGGAATCCCCAGCTCCATGGTGTTTGAGGTGTTTGTTTGTTTTGTTTGTTTTTCAAGACAGGGCTTCTCTGTGTAGCCTTGGCTGTCCTGGACTCTCTTGTAAACCAGGCTGGCCTCGAACTCACATTGATCCGCCTGTCTCTGCCTCCTGAGCGCTGGGATTAAAGGTGTGAGCCACCATGCCCAGCCATAAGATATTTTAGGAAAGAACATTCTGAGCTGGGATCAATGGCTCACACCTGTAATCTCAGCACTTGGGAGGCAGAGGCAGACAGATATCTGAGTTCCAGGTCAGCCTGGTCTACAAAGGGAGTCTACGACAGCCAAGGCTACACAGAGAAACCCTGTCTATAGAAATCCAAAAAGAGAAAACCTGGGCAGGGCCTGGAGAGGTGGCTCAGCAGTTAAGGGAACTGACTGCTCTTCCGGAGGCCACAGGTTCAAATCCTAGGAACCACATGGCAGCTCTCAGCTGTCTGTACTCCAAGAATCTGACACCCTCACATAGACATACATGCAGGCAAAACACCAATGCACGTGAAATAAAGGGTTAAAGAAAAGAAAACCTGGGCTGGGGATACAGCTCAGCAGTTAAGAGGACCTGGGTTCGATTCCCAGCACCCACCTGGCAGCTCAGAACCATCCATAACTCCATTCCCAGAGTTCTGATGCCCTCTTCTGCCTTCCTTGGGGGATCCAGGTACCCAAGTGGTACACAGAGACACATTCCTGCAAAACACTGATACACATAAATAAAGTTTAAAAAACATACTAAAACCAGACATGGGGGAAGGGGATGGCTACAAAGATGGCTCAGCAGTGCTGAGAGCTCATCTGTAGGAGCCAGGTTTGGTTTCCCAGCACCCACATGCCGGTTCTTCTGGCTTCCAAAGGTACCAAGCGCACATCCATGCAGGTAAGACACCCATACACATAAACCAGATACGGCGACACATGCTTATAATATTAGTACTTGGGAACCAGAGACAGGACGATTTCTACAAGTATGAGGCCGTTCTGGGCAGTTTAACAAGCATCAAGCCTCCTAGGACTACATAGCAAAACATTAAAAGACAAGCTGATGTGATGGTATACAGCTTTACTGCCAGCGCTTGGGACGCAAAAGCAGGCAGATCTCTGAGTTTGCGGCCAACCTTCTACTTACTTTCATGGGAAGTTCCAGGGGAACCAAAACTAGACAGTGAGACTTTGTCAAAAAAAAAAATTGCCGGGCATGGTAGCACATCCCTTTAATTCCAGCACTAGGGAGGCAGAGGCAGGTGGATTGCTGTGAGTTCGTGGCCAGCCTGGTCTACAAAGTGAGTCTAAGACAGCCAAGGTTACACAGAGAAACTCTGTCTCAAAAGACCCTGGAGTGTGCATGCATGTGTGTATAGAAAGAATGGAATATCTCAATATCTTTCTGATGAAGGAGTCTGCAAACGATGCACAGAAATGGCACCTTACCTGGGGAAGAATAAGGACAAAGTCATTAGCTTTGGACCTCAGGACGCTAAAGGAGAGACTGTATTTGGTGTCTGCAACATCCTTGCATCCTTCAGTGAGTCCTTTGTCCATATTACCGATCTTTCTAGGAAGGAAACAAGGGAAGAGAGGGAGGGAAGGAAGGAAGCAAGGAAGAACTATCCTTACAGATTTCTTTTTCTTTCTTAGGTTTTATTTTTTGTTTTGTTTTGCTTGCTTGCTTGCTTGCTTGCTTGCTTGCTTGCTTGCTTGGTTCTTTATAGGTTTTTTTAGACAGGGTTTCTCTGTGTAGTCCTGGCTGCCCTGGTACTCACTCTGTAGACCAGGCTGGCCTTGAACTCGCAGAGATCTGCTTGGCTCAGCCTCCCAAGTGCTGGGATTAAAGGCGTGCATCACCATGCCCAGCTTCCTTATAGATATCTAAGCACTGAGTTCCATGCACGCATCATCTCAAGCAGCCATGGATGATAGTCAACTCTGAGCTCAGGGTAGCAACATCCTACTTATATCGGCGAAGTCCCAGTGTTTCGAGCTGGAAGACAATTTCACAACCTCTCCTTGAAAGCCCTGTTTGTCTTACCAGTCCCTCCTACCACTCTTAACACCAGGAAGCACTCAGGTGATCGGATGGAGAGCAGAGAGGACAGACTTCCCTCCCCTTTTCCACGTATTCTTTGAGTTGCTCAACAAACAGCAAGTATTTGGCCTTGTGCCCAACATTTGCAACACAGACCCCAGCGTGGCCATGGCTCTCTTCGGAGATCTGAGCACAAGCCATAAGACACACTGGCCCTCTGGGCTAGTCTGTTTGTTCCTTTTAAGACAAGGACTTGCTGGGCATGGTGGCAACACGCCTATAATCCCAACAATCAGAGAGGCAGAGGTAGGGGGAACTTTGTGATTTCAAGGCCAGCCTGGTCTGCAACGTGAATCCAGGACAGCCAAGGCTACACAGAGAAACCCTGTCTTGGGGAAAAAAAAAAAGACAGGGACTCAATATGTAGCCCACATTGGCCTAGAAGTCGGGATTCTCCTGCCTCAGCTTCCAGCTGGAATTACAGGTGTACCCCACTGTTCCCATAAGCATCTTTCCGCCAAGCTTCTGGACACCAGGCATACAGAGAACACCTCCCTGTGTTCTGGGCCCATCATCCTCAAGGGTACCTGATTGATACAACTTGGCACAAGGAGTGGACTGGAATATTTGTTGATCATCTGAGCAATTGCAGTAATGAATAACTTGGATAAGCAAGATGGATCCCTGGGTAAAGGAGCTCGCTGCCAAGCCTGAGGACCTGAGTCTGAGTCCCTGAGAGCACACCAGTTCCAGTTCCAGGAACTCTGACAACCTTACATGGCTGCTGTGGGCACTGCACACGTGATTTTTAGCTATAATTTTAAATTTTTATTTATTCATTATGTATATGAGTACAATGTTTTCATACATACCAGAGGAGGACATCAGATCCTATTACAGATGGTTGTGAGCCACCATGTGGTTGCTGGGAATTAAACTCAGGTCCTCTGGAAGAACAGCCAGTGTTTTTTGTTTGTTTGTTTTTGTTTTTGTTTTTTTCCCCTGAGACAGGGCCTCTCTCTGTGTAGCCTTGGCTGTCTTGGACTCACAGGGTTCCACCTGCCTCTGCCTCCTGAGTGCTGGGATTAAAGGCGTGCACCACTATGCCTGGCTGCAGCCAGTGGTCTTAACTACTGAGCCATCTCTTCAGCTTCCACATACATTTTTAATAAGATTTATTTATTTAATGTATATGAGTGTTTTATCTGCATGCCAGAAGATGGCATAAGATCACATTATAGATGGTTGTGAGCCACCATGTGGTTGCTGGGAATTGAACTCAAGACCTTTGGAAGAGCAGACAGTGCTCTTAACTGCTGAGCCATCTCTCCTGCCCCATGCATTTTAGGAGCAGCAGTTGCTCTTAACTACTGAAAAAGAAAAATTAAATATGTTGAGCAGTGGTGGTGCACACCTTTAATCCCCACACTCGGGAGGCAGAGGCAGGCAGATCTCGAGTTTGAGGCCAGCCTGGCTACAGAGCGAGTTCCAGGACAGCCTGGGCTACGTAGAGAAACCCTATCTCTTATATTTTTGGTTGTGAACCTAACCTTTAATGGCTGAACCATCTCTCCAGCCCAAGAAACCCCCCCCCGGGGGGGGGGGGCGGCGGGTGACACAGAGAGAGAAAGAAATAATTTAAATTACATCATTCTTCCAATGTCTTCTCTCTCTCTCTCTCTCTCTCTCTCTCTCTCTCTCTCTCTCTCATAAACAAGCACTCTACCACTGAGCTACATCACAACTCTAAGTTGGGAAAAACTTTTTTTTTTTTTTTTTTTTTTTTTTTGGTTTTTCGAGACAGGGTCTCTGTGTAGCCTTGGCTGTCCTAGACTCGCTTTGTAGTCCAGGCTGGCCTCGAACTCACAGTGATCCTCTTGCCTCTGCCTCCCGAGTGCCACCACGCCCGGCTTTTCCCCTTCTTTTTTTTTTTTTTTTTAGAAAAACTTTCAATCCTCTTAACCCAGCTGCCCACGTAGCTGGGACTCTAGACATGCAACCCCACATCCACCTTATAACACTCTTTTAGACACCCCATGTCTGAGCTGTGGTTTCCCGTTTTCTTAGAAAACTGCCTCTGCACTCCTACTGGTCCCTCCCCAACCCTGGACTCACGGCCCGTGGGCGAGCAGAAGCACGCTTCCACTGGAGTCCAGAGAGGGCAGTACATCCCAGCTTATACCAGCTCACCAGTGTCCAGGGAGCCCTCCAGATGTAACCCCTCAGAAGGCCAGATGAGAAGCACGTTTTCCATTACAGAGTTTGAAGCCCATCCACAAGCATAATAAGAATTGTCTTACAAAAGAGAGGGAGGGAAGGAGGGCAGAAAGGAAGGAGGAAAAAAGTCTCTAATAGGCTGGAGAGATGGCTCAGAGGTTAAGAGCACTGGCTGCTCTTTCAAGGTTCCGAGTTCAATTCCCAGCAACCACATGGTGGCTCACGACCATCTGTAATGAGATCCAATGCCTTCCTGAAGCAGGCAAGCACACATGTGGGCAGAATATGAATACATAATGAATAAATCTTTTTTTAAAAATTCTCTAGTGCATAGAAGTGTAGGCCAGTAATCCCAGCACTTAAGGAGATAGAGACATGGAGATGAGTTCAAGGCCACCTGGGCTACATGTTTTCTGCAAAAATTAAAAATTAAAAAAAAAAAAAAAGAGGCAGCTGGACATGGTAGCACAGGCCTTTAATCGCAGCACTCGGGAGGCAGAGGCAGGTGGATTGCTGTGAGTTCAAGGCCAGCCTGGTCTACAAAGTGAGGCCCGGACAGCCAAGGCTACACAGAGAACCCCTGTCTTTAAAAAAAAAAAAAGAAGAGGAGGAGGAGGAGGAAGAAGAAGAAGCATGCACAAGAGAGGCAAAGAGAGAGAGGTGAATGGCAGGTAAACTATAGCAGGGTCAGGGAGCTAGGGTTCAGTGGTAAAGGCACTTGCTGTAAAATCCTGGAAACCTGCATCTAATCCCTGGGACCCACATGATGGAAGCAGAGGACCAACTCCCTCAGGTTGTTTCTCTTTCACATGTATTCTATAAAACATGTGGATGTGCATATAGATAAATAAATGATGGATGATAACTTATTTTTAATGTTCTGGTCAAGCCAGGATGATGGTACAGGACTGTAACCTCACACATGGGAGGCTGGAGTAGAAGATCAAGAGTAGAAGAGAAGGCTCACCCTGACCGGGGTGGGGGTGGGGTGGGGGGGTGTCTGAGTCCTGTCAATCAAAGTGTGGTTGATTCTCATCAATGAACTCTACCCTCTAGTCGGATAAATAAGCTGGGCGTAATACAGAGCCTTAAGCTTCCATAGGGTGTGCCGTGCAGGCTGACCCACTCAAAGACACCAGCTTTGGGTTCCAAGGAATCTAGGCCACCATATCTTGCCACCTTGACCTCTGTCAGGAACCTGTGAGGGCTGGAAAAGGGCAGGGTTGGAATGCAGGTCATCCCACCCAGAGATGATTCTGTGACCTGCGTTAGCCAGAACTACTTCCTCTCTAAAACAAGGAAAACACGAGCCACAAATGGCCCCTGAAATGGTGCGCATGCGCACGCGCACAAGTTACATCTAGGGGTGTCAGGCTGAGGTGTCCTTCCTTCCTCGAGGACTGCCCCCCTTTGTTGTTTTTAAGAATTATTTCCAGCTGGGCACGGTGGCGGCACATCTCAGCACTCAGGAAGCAGAGGCACTCAAATCTCTGAGTTTGAGGCCAGCACAATCTACATAGTGAGTTCGGAGGCAGCCAGAGCAACATACAAGAGAGACCTTGTCTCAAAAACAAACCAAAATGTTTTCAACTATACTTTATTTATTTATGGCATAGTAGTGCATGAGCCACAGTACATGTGTGGCAGTCAGATCTTTCCTCCTATTGAATGGGTTCCAGGGGTCAAAATCAAGTTGTCAGGCTTGGTGGCCCTTTAATGTTTTGGAGGTTTGGGGTGGGTTTTATGGTTGTTGTTTTGGGGCGTTTTTACAGGTGGTGTGTGTAGTCAAAACTCTTCAAGAGCTGGCACATGGGCGGTTCTCTTGGCCCACAGCCTCACAGAATCACCCCGAGGGTGGAGCCTGGACCTTATGTTGCCTCTGAGGTCCCCACCGCTGCTCACAGTGGCCCATAAACCTCATAAAGGCTGAGGTCCAGCCATATCTTGTTGTTTACACCTGTCCTTCCAGAATGTGGGAGGCTGAAGTGAGAGGACTTCTGAAGGCAGCCTGAGCTACTGACAAGAGTTCAAGGTTAGACCAGACAATTTAGTGAGGTGTGTCGTGTCCCGCCGCCCCCCGCCCCCCGTCATCCCCCCCAATCCCGTCCATCCCCCCCTGCCCCGCCCCCCCCACCAGCCAGGCCTCAGTGTTCCACCTAGCTCTGCTTCCCAAATGCTGGGCAAGTGCTGGGATTAAGGCATCTCCTATGGATGATACTAAACTACTTCTTTTTTTTTTTTTTCCAGATAGGGTTTCTCTGTGTAGCCTTGGCATACTTGGACTGGCTTTGTAGACCAGGCTGGCCTCGAACTCACAGTGATCCACCTGACTGCCTCCCCGAGTGCTGAAATTAAAGGCTTGCGACACTGTGCTCGGTGATATTAAACTTCTAATTCTCCTAATTGCAGTTTCTACCTGAGGAGTATTGAGATTAATAGTAAGAACACGAGATTTTTTAAATTTATTATTCATTTTTGTTTTTGTGCGTTGGTGTTTTACCTGCATATATGTCTGCATGAAAGTGTCCAGATCCTCAGGAAGTAGAGTTACAAACAGGTATGAGCTGCCACATGGGTGCTGGGAATTGAACCCGGGTCCTCTGGAAGAGCACCCAGTGCTCTTAACCAGTAAGCCATCTCTCTAGAACTTTTTTGTTTGGTTTGGTTTGGTTTTGGTTTTTTGAAACAGGCTTTCTCTGTGTAGCCTGACTTTCCTGAAACTCACTCTGTAGATCAAGCTGGCCTTGAACTCACGGAGATCCATCACCTGCCTCTGCCTCCCAAGTGCTGGGATTAAAAATGTGTGCCACCACGCCCTACTATTACTAGATTCTTAAAATAGACTGTTTTAAACTGGGCATGGTGGTGTACACCTTTAATCCCAGCACTCGGGAGGCAGAGGCAGGCGGATCACTGTGAGTTCGAGGCCAGCCTGGTCTACAAAGGGAGTCTAAGACAGCCAAGGCTACACAGAGAAACCTTGCCTCAGAAAACAAAAACAAAACAAAACAAAACAAAACAAAACAAAACAAAAGGACTGTCTTGAAGATGAAATAAAGCATATTTCAGATTATTTTAGGTAACAAATTAATAGCATTATACCAACAAAATTGCCAACATTTCGGAATTTTGAGGTATCACAAACGGCCAGATTGAGGCTCAGGAGGTAAAGGTGTTTTATACCAAATCTGAAGACCTGAATTTGATCCTTGGGACCCACAAGGTGCAAGGAGGGAACCGAACTGAGTTGTCCTTTGACCTCTGTATACATGTTGTAATTCTCTCTCTTTCTCTCTCTCTCTCTCTCTCTCTCTCTCTCTCTCTCTCTCTCTCTCTCACACACACACACACACACACACACACACACACACACACACATTAATAATGTAACCTTTTTAAAATTGCAGAAATACTAAAAAGTAATGTCATAGTGATGGTCACTGCCATTTTACAAGGAGCTGAAAACTGGAGCAGCTTGCTGAGGTCACCTGGCTGGTAGAGTCATGCAGTGCCCAGTGACAGGGAGCCCATCTGAGAAGCAAGCCATTAGTTAATGTCCTCACCGTGCAAACAGCTTGGAGAGCACTTACACACACTGAATGGGGTGTGCTGGTCATTCTCCTGATGCAATCGGGAGACTTGGTAAACAAGATGTAGGAAACTGCTGTTGGCCGAACACCAAGGCTTGTTTCACAGGAAACTTCTGTTTATATACACACTCTAAAATAAGTACAAAATGGGCTGGAGAAATGTCCCAGTGGGTCAGAACACTTGCTGCCAAGGCAAGAGGACCTGGGTTTGGATCTCCTGCATTTAGATAAAAAGCCAGGCATGTCAGAGCAGGCCTGAAACCCTGGCAGTGGGGGGATGAGAGGCAGCAGAGACTGAAGGATCTCTGGGACAGCCTAACACCAGGTTAAGTGAAAGAGCCTATCTCAGCCGGGCGTGGTGGTGCACGCCTTTAATCCCAGCACTTGGGAGGCAGAGGCAGGCGGATTGCTGTGAGTTCGAGGCCAGCCTGGTCTACAAAGCGAGTCCAGGACTGCAAAGGCTACACAGACCCTGTCCTGAAAAAAAAAAAAAGAAAGAAAGAAAGAAAAGAAAAGAAAAATGAATAAAGTTAGCAAGAATATTGGCTATTGTGGGGGTTACTTAATGGAGCATAGGTGACTCAAAGACAGCTGCATCACCAAAAAGCTGCTCCCTCCCCAGCATGAGTGACTCACAAAAGCTGTATCCCTCAAGCTCCGTGAAAAACACACAGGCACACTCTGGTCCAGAGGTTTTCTCCCCAGCGATGGTGGCTGCTGTTATTAACTGAACATAACATTGGGAATGGGACCTGCAAAGTTTGTTAGTTTCAGGAACTTCCTGGGAATCTTCATGGGTTTCCTCCCCTCCTCTCCTCCCTCAGTTCATAGGAAATGGGTACACAATGACCAGTAACAGAAGTTTGGCATCACCTGGGAGTTACTATGTACCCTACCTTAGTTTGTAGCATTTTTTTTTTTCCTTTGACACAGGGTCTTACATAGCCCAGGCTGGCCTCCAACTTCTGATCCTCCTACTTTACCTGAGTACAGGGACACAGGGTTACCCAGGGCTCCTTGCATGCTACATTAGCATGCAGTGAGTGATTAGAGTACCTAGCCTTACCAGACAGTAACTGACAAGCAAACCATTCTTGAGGGCCGGAGAGATGACTCAGTGGGTAAAGGCGCCTTCCACCAAATGATGGATGATGGTCTGAGTCATCCCTGGAATCCGTGTAAACAGGCAGGTAATGATGCACAAATCTGTAAGCCCAGCATCACTGTGGTGAGATGAGAGGCAGGGAAGGACAGCTAGCCTGGGGGCTACTGCGCAACAAAACCAGAAATACCTGGCCTAAGTAATGTGAAAGGAGGGGACAGACTCCTGAAAGCTGCCCTCTGACCTCCATACATGTCCTTCACTCTCATACACACACACACACACACACACATATGTACCAGTAAATTTTTTTGTTTGTTTTTTGAGACAGGGTTTCTCTGTGTAGCCTTGGCTGTCCTGGACTCGCTTTGGTAGACCAGGCTGGCCTCAAACTCACAGCAATCCACCTGTCTCTGCCTCTCCAGTGCTGGGATTAAAGGTGTGTGCCAGGGCATTGCCTTTTTTTAATTAATAAAAAAAAAAAAGCCAAGAAGTGCTGGTGCATGCCTTAAATCCTTACTCCAGAGGCAGAGGCAGGACAATCCCTGACTACATAGTGAGTTACAGAACAGCCAGGGTTACATAGAGGAACCCTGTGTCTGAAAAAAACAAAAAAACAAAAAAACAAAAAACAAAAAAAGGAAGGACCAGCAAGATGGCTCAGTAAGTAAAGGCACTTGCCACCAAGCCTGACCTAAGTTCAACCCAGGGACTGCACCATAAGGAGGAGAAAACCAAGTCCTGAAATATTGCCCTCTAACCCACGGGCCCTTTGGCATGTGTACTCCTCTCCCTCACACACAATAAACGGATAAAAGTAATAAATAAGTGATAGATAGATAGACAGATAGATAGATAGTTGTGGTGGTTGTTGCTTGTAATTCCAGCACCCAGGAGATGGAGGGAGGAGGATCAGAATTTCAAGGTCAGCCCCAGCGGTGGTGGCAAACACCTTTAATCCCAGAATCTGGGGAGACAGAGACAGGCGGATCTCTGGGAGTTTGAGGCCAGCCTGGTCTACAAAGGGAGTCCAGGACAACCCAAGGCTACACAGAGAAACCTTGTCTTGAAGAACAGAAATCAAAACAAACAAACAAAAAGAAAAGCAAATAAATAAAATAAATAAATTCAAGGTCATCTTCAAAACTCTGTCTTGAAAACCAAATAAATAGTTGGGCATCGTGGTGCATGCCTTTAATCTCAGCACTGGGGGGTGGGGTGGGGCAGGAGGCCAGCCTGACCTACACAGTAGATTCCAGGACAGCCAAGGCTACAGAGAAACCCCAGTCTGGAAAAACAAACAAATAAAATTCAAGGTCATCTTCAGCTACATAGGGAGGTCTCACCCAGCTTAGGCCAGAGCAGTATCTCAAAGCAAATAACAAAGCCGGGCAGGTGGCACAAGCCTTTAATCCCAGCACCTGGGAGGCAGAGGCAGGCTGATTGCTGTGAGTTCAAGGCCAGCCTGGTCTACAAAGCGAGTCCAGGGCAGCCAAGGCTAACACAGAGAGACTCTGTCTCGAAAAACCAAAAAAAAAAAAAATAATAATAATAAAAATAAAATAAAACAAAAATCAAAACAAATAACAAGAAGCAAGCAAACAGAAAAGACAGTAATAAATGGCTGAAGATGCACCTGAGGGTAGAGTGTGTCCCAACCTGCAAAGTCTTGGGGGATGGGGGTGTGGCAGGAGACTATAAGGGCAGGCAAGATGGCTCCATGTATAAAAGGATTTGATGCGGGGTTGGGGGCAAATGGAGAAAGGAGAAAATTCACTCCTGTGAGGTGCTCTACAGAGGATCACTTGCACTACCCTCCAGCACCCCCCCAAATACACTAACCAGATCTATGCGGTAAATTCAATCCATGTGTCTTTCATAATTATTACTTTATTTGCCTTGGTTTCTTCAGACAGAGCTCCTCCTCTGCAGCCCAGGTTGACTAGAATTCAGTCAGTAGCCCAGGCTGGCCTCAAACCTGAAGCAATTGCCCTTCAAGCCTCCTAACTGATGATCTCATGCCAGCCTTTCCCAGGCCTGAGGTTTCTACAGGGTTCTTATAAATTGTACCTATGATACCCTGGAGCATCCAAGAATATTGTGATCTCCATCACAAACCCTGGAAGGCCTCAGGATCATTTGTCCTCATCACTCCTTAAAATTGTGAGAAGATGCAATGCAGAAAACTGTTCTTGTGGTCATTTTACGTGCATGGCTATCTTCCCTGCATGTACTCCTATGGACCATATGCCTGATACCTTCGGGGGGGGCTAGAAGAGCTTGTCTCCCCAAAAGCTGAGTTACAGTTTTGAGCTGCCATTGGGTGGTGGGGATTGAATGAAGTCCTCTGGAACAGTAGGCAATGCTCTGTTTTGTTTGGTTTGGTTTTGAGACAGGGTTTCTCTGTGTAGCCCTGGCTGTCCTGGACTCGCTTGTAGCAGTCCACCTGCCTCTGCCTCCCGAGTGCAACACCCTTACCCATTGAGCCAACCTGTCCACCCTTAAAATTGAGTTTTTAAAAAAAGGATTATTTTTCAGAGCAGTCTTCTGCAAAAAGTAAAACATAACTAGCCTGATTAGTTCAACTACAAATGACTATACTCTAATCTTCACCACCCTCCCCAATGTCTAGACGGCGAATACAGCTTGTTTTGTATTAAAATTTTATTTTGGTTTTATGTCAGTTTTTTTTGTTGTTTGTTTTTACATAGCCCTGATTGACATGGAATTCACTCTGTACAGACTAGCATGGTCTGGAACTCAAGAGACCCACCTACCTCTACCTCCTGAGTGCTGGGATTAAAAGGCGTGCGCCACCACAGATAGGGTCTCATTGTTTTGCCCAGACTGACCTCTAAATCATAATCCGATCTACCAGCCTCAGTCTCCCTGGAGTAGAGATTACAGATACTTACCACCACGTCCACTTTGTAGCACCTGTCAAAGCAAAGATATATTCCTTCACCTGACTCACACACACACACACCATTACCACTTCCAAGTCTTTGGCCCCTGGACATCTGGGGATCTCCACCTAGAACAGGTTGCCTTCTAACGCAGAGACCGTTAAAAATTGTGCCCAGGTTTCAAGTAATGGCTCAGAAGTTAAGAGCACTCACTGCCTGCTCTGCCTAAGGTCCTGAGTTCAATTTCCAGCAACCACATGGTGCCTCATGCCCATCTGTAATGAGATCCCGTGCCTTCTTGTGGCTGGCAGGCCCACATGTGGGCAGATTATTTTGGTTTGATTTTTTAGGTTTTTCGAAACAGGGTTTCTCTGTGTAGTCTTGGCTGTCCTGGACTCACTTTGTAGACCAGGCTGGCTTCCAACTCACCGAAATCACCTGCCTCTGCCTCCCGAGTGCTGGGATTAAAGGTGTGCACCACCACGTCCAGCATTCTTTTTTAAAAATATTTATTATTTATAAAATAATCTGCCCGTGCCGGGTGTGGTGGCACTTGCCTTTAATCCCAGCATTTGGGAGACAGAGGCAGATGGATCACTATGAGTTCGAGGCCAGGCTGGTCTACAAAGTGGGTCTAGGACAGCCAAGGCTACACAAAGAAACCCTGTCTCAAAAAACAAAAAAGAATTGTGCCCAAGGCCAGGCTGTGGTGGCTCACACCTTCAATCCCAGCACTAGAAAGGCAGAGGCAGGCGGTTCTCAATGAATTCGAGGCTAGCCTGGCCTACATAGCGAGTTCCAGGACATCCAGGGCTACGCAGAGAAACCCTGGGGGGCGGGAACTGTGCACAAGTGGAACCGAATGGAGCCGACCTAGGACACCTTAGTAAGTCTAAGGTGATACCAGACAGCCCGGTATAGTGGCACACACCTGTCATGCAGTCCTTAGGAAGTTGAAATAGCAAAAACCAGGGGTTCAAGGTCATCCTCAGTTTCAGAGCTCCAGGGCAGCAGGGCATCCACAAACCCCAAACTGAATCAAGTGATAATAGAGCACAGCGTGCTGGGTGACAGACAGGCACCGCCAGAGAGGGAGGTGACCACAGAGCAGGGCGGGGCAGGGACAGTAAGAGGCAATCACGCGTGAAACCATCAAGCTAGCACACAATGGGCCCCGGTGGGCAGAGCATGCGCGCGGCGCTACGAGGGCTGGCCGCTGCACCACGTGGGCCGCACAGCGCGCCGGGGCCAGCAGCGGGCCCCGTCGGCCCAAGGCCGGGCGCGGCGGCGCGCGCATGCGTGCGTGCGATTTGCGATCAGGCAGCGCGGCGGACAGCCCCTGTTGCGGGGCGGGAGGGGGGAGGAGGAGTTATATTGCGGGGTCCTTCCTCGCTGGCCCGCTGGTTCCTCAAGGAGCGGAGACGGCAAATGGCGGACTTCGATACCTACGACGATCGGGCCTACAGCAGCTTCGGCGGCGGCAGAGGGTGAGGCGGGCGGGGCGCGGTTTGGCGGGCTGGAGCGTCCGCCGGCCCGAGTGCAAGGGAGGTTCGAAGGGGACGGCCTTGCTGCGCTCACTCGAGACGGGCGGCAGGAAGCGGCCTGCCCAGGCCCCGAGGAGAGGCCTGGAAATGGCGCGCTCCGGGAGCCGCTGGCGACGGTTAGGCTGCTTGGGCTCTTGCTCGCGGCGCGCATCCCTCCGTCGGCTCCGCGCCGGCCTCAGCGTGGCGCATCGCGGGGCCTCCGTCCCAGCCTTAGACTGCAGCGACGCCGGAGGGTTTCCCGGGGAAACCAGCGCCCGCGTCCAGCTTCATTCCCTGCTTAGGCTGAGCTGCAGCTTGGAAGCAAGAGGCGGCCTTGTCCCCTCTCTCCGTGGTCCCCGCTGCTCGGCGGGGCGAGGCCCGCGAACCGCGAGAGAGGTTCCCTTCCTCTTGGCGTCTGGATCCTGGGATCATCCAATCCACAGGGGGAGGCAGGGAGAGTGGACATCCACCAAAACAAATACACCGTAGTGGGGAGTGTGTGTGTGTATGTATGTATGTGTGTGCGTGTGCGTGCGTGCGCGCGAGTCTGCTTCTCTGTGCCTCCCTCGCGTTTAGAATACTTTATTGACAGGTACTACGTGTCGGCTGGCGGAAATGGTTAATTTCTTCCTAGTCCGTTCGCAGAACCTGGAGAATCCGCTTTCGCCTTGGTTCTGATTCTGGGCAGATGCAGACAACATATGACAAATCAACCCAGAAAATCTTTGAACTGATGGATAGATTGCTCCTGGGGCATAATTCCAAAAACCAATACCGGATATTTTGTTCGCTTTTGAATGCACATTACAGCGGGGGTTGTCTGGCATGCCTGAAGTCTTGGGTTCAGTGTCCTGGCAAACAATAGAAATAAACGAGCTAAAGCTCTTGGCCTTAAAACAAACAAACAAACAAACCATTATCGCTTAATAGTAGTTTTATGAGACAATATGTAAGCATCTTGCTTATTTGTCAATGGCACGTTGGCCTTTATCCTTTTTACAGAAAAGGTGACTTGCCTGTGGGCACTATCACAATAGTTCTACTGAGGTTTTAGGTTTCCCAGGTGGCAACCCCCAAAGTGTCTTTTGTTAGGTGAAGAATTAGCCTTTAAATGAGTCACAGGCTTGTTTGGGTGCAGGAGTGTACAGATACCATTTGTGCTCCCCAAAGGAGGAAGTTGGGTATAAGGTGGAGCCACATATATTTTAAGAGGGTATTTTATTTGCTAATAAAAATACAAGTAGGTGTTGGATGAAATGTTAACATGAATGCCCTTGAGGATAGCTTTCTACGGATCAGATTTGTACTAAAGTCCTGTTAGAATTTTTTTTAAATTTATTTTAGATAATGTCTTCATGTGTTTGTAATTCTGGCCAACCTGGACTCACTGTGTAGACCAGGCTGGCCTGGAACTCAAATAGCCCACCTCTGCCTTCCCAATAGTGGAATTCAAGGCATGAACCACCATATTCAGCAGTCCTGCTTAAATGTAATAATTTAGGTTGTGGTTTTTGTTTTGCTTTTCCTCTGCTAGATACATGCCCAAGGGTTCTCCTTTCCTACCCAAATCCCAGCACTATAGAGCCTGAGGCAGGAGAAACCCAGATTTAAAGCCAGCCTGGACTACATAGTGAGATCCTATCTCAAAGAAAAGGAAAGCAAGCCAGGTGTGGTGGTCCATGCCTTTAATCCCGGCACTTGGGAGGCAGAGGCAGGTGGATCGCTGTGAGTTCGAGGCCAGCCTGGTCTACAAAGTGAGTCTAGGACAGCCAAGGTTACACAGAGAAACCCTGTCTTAAGAAAGCTGCCTTAAAAACTTGCTGCTCTGCGTGATGGCACTCATCTTTAATCCTAGCAGTCGGGAGGCAGAGGGAGGGAGATCTCTGAGTTTGAGGCCACATGGTCTACAGAGTGAGTCCAAGACAGCTAAGGCTACACCGAGAAACCCTGTGGGGGTGGGGGACTTGTCAACTTTTTGGTGATGGTGGAGAAGCTGATAGACTTAGTACATACCACTGTTGAGACCCTTGAAAATTAAAAAATATATATATATATAAGTGGAGACATTGTTTTTGTAGGTTATCTGCAAATAAAAAAAGGAAGTGAACAAGGTAAAATTCTCTTAAGATGCAACTTGGGCTGGAGAGATGGCTCAGAGGTTAATTGGAAGATGCTCTTTCAAAGGTCATGAGTTCAATTCCCAGCAACCACATAGTGGCTCACAACCATCTATAACAAGATCTGCTGCCCTTTCCTGTTGAAAAAGTGTACATGCAGGCAGAGCACTGTATTTGCAATTTAAAAACAAAAAAAAGATGTAACTCATTTGAAATAGTAATGGGAAGATGAAAGCAGCCATTTGGCCAGATGTTCTCTTAAAGCTAATTTGAGATTCTTTCTTGTTTGTTTGGGTTGTTTGGTTTTTAGACAGGGTTTCTCTCCTAGACTCACTTTGTAACCCAGGCTGGTTGTAAATTCAGTGATCCGCCTGCCTCTGCCTCCCAAAAAGGCGTGCACCACCATGCCCAGCCCTAATTTGAGATTCTTGACCCTCAGCATCCCTTAAAAAATTTAAAAGTCCCTTTGTTTATAAACCCCTTTTTGACCTGAAAATTTCAAGTTGACTTTGCTTTGTTTCTCCTTTTGAGACAGAATCTCACTCTGTAGCCCTGGCTGCCCTTGGCACTCAAAGATCTGCCTACCTCTACAACTAGGATTAACAGTCTGCGCCACCACCATCAGGCATTTCAGCTGGCTTATTCATGTAAAAGTACATTTCACTTACATATTGATAACCTTACTTTGTATGTGAAGATTTTGCCTGCATGTGTCTGTTTGCCGGGCAATGGGCACTGTCTGGGATGAGTTAGGAGTCTTCCCATAGGTGCTGAAAACCAACCCTGGTACTTTGGAAGAACAGCTAGTGCTCTTTTTTTTTTTTTTTTTTTTTTTTTACAGCTAATGCTCTTAATATATGCTGAGCCATCTCTCATGCCCTTGGGTAGGGGCATTTTGAGACAGTCTCTATTTCTATTTAATCCTGGCTGTCTTGGAACTTGCTGTATAGACCAGGCTGGGAACTCAGATCCTCTTGACCCTGCTTCCTGAGTACCACGCCTGTTCATGCCTCCCCCTCCCCCTTTTTTTCCGGTAGGGTCTCATGTAGCCTAGGTTGAAGCAAACTTACTGTGATGTCTTTGAACTAACATTCTCCTGTCTCTGCTCTTTCAGTGCTTTGATTTCAAGCATGTTTCACTACACCCAGATGCTCGAAATTCTCTGTGTAGCCCTAGCTGTCCTGGAACTCACTGTGTAGACCAGGCTGACCCCGAACTCTCAGATCCACCTGCCTCTGCCTCCTCTTAAAGTCTGTTGAAACGGGGCTTCGTTACATCAGGAGCCTGAGGCAGGAGGATTCAAAGTGAAAAACACTGTTGGTAAGTCTATTTATTGTATGTCTTACAGAGCGACAGATCAGCTACTGCTGTCGTGTTTTAGATGGGTGTTTTTGTTGTTGCTGCTGTTGTTTGTAATAGCTTTGGCTGTCCTGGACTTGCTTTGTAGACCAGGCTGGCTTCGAACTCAGATCCTCCTGCCTCTGCCTCTCAAGTGCTGGGATTAAAGGCATGTACCCAGCTTGAGTGGGTTTTTTGTTTTGTAATTTAGTTCCCTTCCCTCATCACTCAGCTGAGTACTAAACCAGGGCCTGTTCTCAGCTAAGTCTGAAATTTACAGTATGATAGACAGTTGACTGGATATCTTCAATGATTGATCTTTTAATTGCTATTTTAGTAATGTTCATATCAGCAGTTATCTCTGTGCTGTGTGATAATTAAAAATTATAGATGCTTCAGCATATATTGGGAAGCCGTCTTGTACTTTATTGTTTGCTAGTGTTTTCCCTGGTCCAGAACAGGGGGACAATAGCTATGGCCTAAGCCATTCTCAAAAGCCTTTTTTCCCCCTAGACAGGGTCTCTCTGTGTGGCCTTGACTGTCCTGAACTTGCTTTGTAGACCAGGCTGGACCCAAGCTCAGAGAATTAGGTGGGAACTCAGGCCACAGGAACTGGGATTGTTGAAATGTGCCTGCTAGAAATCATTGAGACTACAAATAGAAGGGCTCCTAACGCTTGATGTGGTGACAGGAGCTGTCCCAGCTACTTTTGGTTCTGAGGCAGAAGGATGACTTTGGACAACATAGTTGACTTTGACTCCAAAACAAACAAAAAGCTTGGCATGGTGACACTCAGTAACCTCAGTGCTCCTCTTTGCCTGAGACAGGAGGCTTTCCAGAAAACAACTAGGATGATTGTCAGATTCCAGTTAAGGGGCTTTTTTTGGGGGGGGGGTTGTTTTTTTTGAGACAGGGTCTCTCTGTAGCCTTGGCCGTCCTGGACTCACTTTGTAGATCAGGCTGGCCTGGAACTCACAGCAATCCGCCTACCTCTGCCTCCGAGGGCTGGGATTAAAGGTGTGTGCCACCACGCCCGGCTCCAGTTAAGGGATTTATAATTGAGACCTTAGAGGCCTGTAGGGTTTATGCTCTGTCTCTTAACATCCTTCTGGCTTTTTGTTTACTCCAGTCTTTCAGCCTCAGCTTTCCAAGGGCTTTAAAAACAGCCAGTGCAGCCAGGCGTCACCACGCCTTTAATCCCAGCACTCAGGAGACAGAGGCAGGCGGATCGCTATGAGTTCCAGGCCAGCCAGGTCTACAAAGCAAGTCCAGGGAAGCCAAGGCTACACAGAGAAACCCTGTCTCAAAAAAACCAAAACAAAACAAAACAAAAAGCCAGTGCTTTTTTAGTAAAATGCACATAACTTCAGCTGTACAGTATCCACCTGTGTGTTTAAGAAGTGGAAGCAGGGCATGGTAGTGCGAGCCTTTAGTTCAGCACAAGGAAAGCAGAGGTAAGGGAATTTCTGACAGCCAAGGCCACACAGACAACAAACCTTGTCTTGAAAGAAAAAAGATTCAGCAATGTGTGGAAACAGTGCTTTTTCCACTGATCATTGCTTTATTTTTCACATCACTAGGTAGTATGCTACATACACACTAAAGTCTAGAAACTTGATTTGCCTCCAAGGTTGTCCTCAAACTTGAAGCATACATGATAGTAAATGTTTGCTGAATGATTAGCATTCCTCACAACTGTTTTCAGCTGTTTAAATCCCTCTTGTATATAGCATGTCACCTGAAGGTTATAGTCTTCCGTGCCACATTCAGGGGCAAGGGGCAGCTGAGCTAAGTGAAGGAGTCAGGAGAAGCCTTAGAGGAACATGGTTAAGCTGGGCTTGGTGGCCACACCTGTAATCCCAGCAGTCGGGAGGCAAAGGCAGGCAGAGTTCTGTGATTTCCGGCCAGCCTGGCTACAAAGAGGCCAAGACTGCCAAGGCTATACAAAGAGACCCCCATCTCGAAAACAAAGAAAAACATAATGCATTTTCTTTCAAGACAGGGCTTCTCTGTGTAGCCTTGGCTTTCCTAGACTCACTTTGTAGACCAGGCTGGCCTCGAATTCAAAGCAGTCCACCTGCCTCTGCCTCCCGAGTGCTGGGATTAAAGGCTTGCACCACCATGCCCGGCTTAATTTTATTACTTTCTTGAGACAGGGTCTCATTCTGTATCCCTAGCTACCATGAAAATGTGTAGACCAAACAGACTGGCCTCAATTCACAGACTGCCTGCCTCTGCCTTCTGACTGCCCCTACTAGATTGTGTGTGTGTGTGTGTGTGTGTGTGTGTGTGTGTGTGTGTGTGTTAGGAATGCTTTTGTCTGCATTTACATGTGTCTAGTGTCAGGGGTCAGAAGATCTCCAATTTCCTGCAGTTGGCAAAGATGAGGGTGCTGAAAATGGAGCCCAGGTTTTCTGCAGGAGGAACAAATGCCCTTAGCCAGCTGCTTCATCTCCAGCATCAGTAACATAAGTGGGTACTTATAACTGATGAGTTTCTGCGTGGGCTGGGATACTGCTCATTTAGGAGTGTGCACCTAGCATGTGTGACGTTCTAGGTTTCGGCACCAGGGGTATGTGTCTGTAATCCAGCACTTGGAAGGGAGAGGCAGAAATGTCAGCTCAAGGTCCTCAGCTGCAGAGTCAATACCTTGAAGCCAGCTTAGGACACATGAAACTGCCTCAGAAACAACCAGAGAAATCCCACAGGCACCAGGGCTGTCATCTCTGCTGTGCTGCTTTGGTTGACACCTGAGGAAGGACATCCAGGCCTTACAGTGAGTGCTAGCTCTTACTCTGTAGCATTCAGAACACACGTATCTTGGAAGTTGAATGGATTCTTCCCAGGTGGGACTGTGGAGCATGCGTTTGGCTGCTTTGTTAATCTTTGTTTGTTGTTGGTTTGGTGGGTTTTTTTTGTTTTGTTTTGTTTTTTTGAGACAGGGTCTCTATGTGGCTGTGACTGCCCTGAACCTCAGTATGTAAGCTAGACAGGCCTCAAACTCAGAGATCCTTCTGCCTCCCTAGTGCTTGGAAAGGTTTGGGCCACTATGCCAGGTGCATTTAGGGTTTTGAAACTCAGCAACACTCTATCGTTGGAGATGTTGACACATTGCCTTAACAGTACCCCAAAATGCATATAGCATCAGAAATTAGTCATTTGGAACAGAGTTTCCAACCCTTCAACAGTGGGAGGTGGCCAAGCTCTTGTTGACAAACTCAGGTCTTCCTTCCTTCTCTCACCCCTCTTAAAAACGATTTGTCTCAGACTAGTATGTGGCCTAAGCATTAACAGACCTTGACTTTCCAATCTCCCAAGTGCTGTGAGAAGAGCCAGGCCTGGCTCCCCAACAGGCTGCATGGTGGAGTGGGTATTAGCCAGTTTGGGCACTGTCTAGGTTTGTGCAAAGCCCAACTGCAAGATGAGTGTACTATAAGGGGATGTTGTAGATCATCAGAGCCTATGCAGGGCTAGTAAGAATAACTCAGGAAAGGCAGAGCATCTGTGAGTTGTGTGGTGTTTGTTTTGTGACAGGGTCTTTCTGTGTAGCTTTGCCTAGGATTGAAGGTGTGAATCTTACACTCAGTCTTGGTGTGCATTTTTATGTTTTCCCTCATTTCAAGACAGGGTTTGTCTATGTAGCTTTGGCTGTCTTGGAACTCCGGACCAGGCTAGCCTCCATTGCAGCTCTGTGGGGGCGGGGGGGGGGGGGGAGGATGGGGAAATACCAAGAAGACTTGCTCAAAGGAGACTACTGAAATAGGAACTCACTGTGTAGACCAGGCTGTTCTCAACTTAGAGAGATCTGAACTCAGATCTACTTGTCTCTGCCTACAGGGTGCTAGGATTAATGGGGTGTGCTAGTACACCTGGCATATTTATTTTACTTGAAAATTCATATTTACCCAGCCTGGCCTAAGATTTGGTACAAAACCAAGGATGACATTGAACTCTTGATCCTGTTTCTAACTCCTGTGTGCCTTTAATACTAGGCTTACAGGTGTAATGGAACCTTGGAATTCATCTGTACTAGGCAAATACTCTACTGCAGAACTATATCCTTAGTCTCCACTCCCCACCCCCACCCCCACACCCCTTGTCTTTAACGCTAGGGTGTTTTGTTTGTTTTGTTGAGACAGTCAGTCTTGCTAGGGTTGGCCTCAAATTTGAAACTCCTGCCTCCTGTGTGTGTAGCTGGGATCACAGGCCTGTGCTATTAAGCCAGTTGGACCAATTTTATTTTCTGCTTCATTTACTTAACTGGATCCAACCTCCACTAATCTCTATTCCTTCATTGGTTTCTCTGGATGTGTGTGGTCCTCAAGGCAGCATCCATGGCCTCAATCGTGCTAGACAGGCCAGGCCCTTCACTGAGTGCTGGACCTGATTGGTTTCTTCTATAGTCACTCTGCCTCTGGTCTGTTTGACACCTCCTTGTCTGTGCTAGCCATCTTTATAGAGTTTGCTTCCTCAGTCGGCTGTCTGCAAAAGAGAGCTCAGGTTCCTGCTGCTGTAGAGGATCGCAGACTCCTAGCAGCTCTGCCCTAATGATGTCTTTCTCTAGATCCCTGCTGGAGGGCAGGTGTGAGGCTTGGCCTTCCTTGCTCCTTGTTCTGACCTTTATACAGTTCACTGGTTGGTTGGAGTGAAGAAAATTGACAGCCTAAAGAATTTGAGTTACACTTGGCAGCTGAAAGTTAGATTTCCTGAATTACTACTACTATGAAATACTCCCCTTGTAGCACAGATCATTAGACTGTTCCTAGGTCATTGAATGAGCGGTGGCTTGGTGGTGGTGGTGTGTGTGATAGAGCCTGGGAGCTTGTGAGTATCAGACCTGACTTGGGTTTGGGGTTTAGGGCTAGGCTCTGTGCTTTGGCTACTTAATTCCCAGTTTCCATTCCTCCCTGCTGTCCCAAGTACCTAGCTCAGATCATAACCTCAGGTGTAGCAGCCTAACCTTCGAGTGCCCTGTGGTTGTTAAATTTTATATGGCACTTGGTATTTATGAAGTGGTTTATAGTCAATTAAATTCATTTATAAAACTAATATTTCAAGCATTTATAAAGTAACAGGCAAAATGGAAGCATGCTGTCACCCCAGCACTGGGAAGGTTGGCCAGCCTGGACTTTGGGGGAAAAGGAGCAACTGAAGTACAGAGAAGTAATTGGCAGAGGTCCTACTCCAAGCTTCCAGTGTAGAAAATGAAACTGGTTTTCTAGACCGGTTTTTGTCATGTAGCCCAGGCCCTAACAAAGAAGCACTTACCATGGGGTGGTTAACACAGGCTGCCTCTGAGCAGGCTGCTGGCTTGTCTCGTCTGGCCTCTGGAATACTGTCTCTAGCCAGCTGTTTTGTACTTTCTTTTTGTTTGTTTGTTTTTCAAGACAGGGTTTCTCTGTGTATCCTCTCTGTGGCTGTTCTGGACTGTTGTAGACCAGGCTGTCCTCGAACTCAGAGTGATCCACCTGCGTCAGCCTCTCAAGTGCTGGGATTAAAGGTGTGTGCTGGCCACACCCAGCTGGTACTTCCTTGCTGCTTTCCTGAAAGCTAGGCTTTCTATCTTTCCCAAAAACCAATGCCTTTGAAGTGAACCCCACATTTCCTGGACCTGGACCATTTTGGCTTTGAACTCAGAGATCCACCTGGGATTAAAGGTGTGGGCTACCATGTCCAGCATAAAACCACTGCCTTAACTGCATCCCTTTGAGCTCCCTAGCCTTAGGCAGAGGTCACCTCCTTACTACTGGGCCTGGCCTTGCTGCTTTCACACAGGTCTTCTCTATTATTCACCCTTATTCATGATATCTGTGCACTCATGAGCTCACCTGTCCAGAAACAAGCAGTGCTTAGTTGCATGGCACTGAGTATAGTGTGATGAGAGCTTGCACTGTCCTTCCCTGGTAGGGTCAGTCACATCCCTGTGTTAGCATATTTTTGCTGCCTGTGCCTCCCATAAGCATCACAGTTAGGTAACCCTCCTGACAGAAGGCCGATCAGAATAACAAGGTTGAGTAGAGTGCGGTAAAGTGTCCTGACGTTGGCTGTGCGTTACTTAAAGGGTTAGTAAATATTCGCTTTGAGGTACTCAGATGATGGCTTGCATGTTCATAGTCCAGTCCGAAAGTGGTTTACTGAAAATATTCAGAAGGTGCTTTGAAAGGTGGGAGCATTAAAAGTAGTGTCAGATGGTAAAACAGAGGGCTATCACATAAGATGTAAACTTAAGTGAGGAGGCGGGAGCAAGTGGCTGCAGCCCTCATTCGTAAGCTTGTCCTACTATTCAATCAGGCTGTGGGGCTTGCTTTTGGGGAGTAACGGTTTGGATGTTTTCCTTTTTGAGATGGGTTCACACTGAATGTGAATATGACTTGATTCCTTTTTTGTTTTTGTTTTGTGTTTGGTTTTTGAGACAGGGTTTCTCTGTTATCTTGGCTGTCCTGGACTCACTTTGTAGGCCAGGCTGGCCTCGAACTCACAGCAGTCCACCGCAGTGCTTGGATTAAAGGCATGCGCCACCACGCCCAGCTAATCTTCCTTTATTATAGGCATGCACCACCTATAGGATTAGGAATCTCTTCCCCTGCCCCCCCCCTTTTTTAATGATTTGTTTATTTTATATATAGTATTCTGCCCGCATGTGTGCCTGCAGGCCAGAAGAGGTCACCAGATCTTACTATAGATGGTTATAAGCCACCCATGTGGTTGCTAGGAATTGAACTCAGGAACCTCTGAGCCATATCTCTAGCCCCCTTGTTTTTGTTTTTTTAAGACAGGGTTTTTCTGTGTAGCTCTGGCTGTCTTGGAACTCTGTCTGTAGACAAAGCTGTCCTGGATCTCAGATCTGCCTGCCTCTGCCTCCTGAGTACTGGACTAAAGGTGTGTGCCACCATGCCCAGCATTTGTTAGGGCCTTCTATGACCACTAGTCAGCAGTAGAGAGAAATTATCTAAAGAGATGGCTCAGCTTTAGAATACTTACAGAGAAAGGATCTGTGTTTGATTCCCAGCACCTGCATGGCTCACAAGTTCCAGGGACTGCAATGCCCTCCTGACTTCTATGGGCATCATGCATGTAGTACATATACACATGTGCAGGTAAAACATTCATACACATAAATATAAGTTGAAAATAAGAACTAAAACCAGGTAGGTATGGTGGCCTATGGCTTTAGTCTCCAGACTGGGGAGGCACAGGCAGAAGGATATTTGGATTTGAGGCCATCCTAAGTCTATATAGTGAGTTCCAGGGCTATTTAGAGAGACCTAAGTAAATAACAACAACAAAAAAAAACAAACTTGTAGTCCCTCCTAGAAAAGTTTTCTACATCTCTTCTGGCTAATCTGCTTTGGTTTTTGTTTTGTGACTGGCCTACTGGCCTCCAACTTACTTTATAACTGAGGATAACTGTGCCCCTACCTCACTCTCTCTGTTACTGGCATGTACTACCATGCCTTGCTTTCTTTTTGGTCCATTTGTGTGTATATTAGGTCCAGAGGTCACTGCCAGCTGTCTTCCTCATTCACTTTCCATATTAGCTTTGAGACAGGTTCTTCCTGAACCTGGAACTCACTGTTCAGCTAGACTAGATGGCGGCCAGTAAATCCCCAGAGATGCATACTTGGGTCCTCATGCATGCATGGCAAGTACCTCACCTAGACTGGGCCACTCAGCCCATCTCCCCCACCTGCAAGGCAGGGTCTTATGTAGCTTCGGCTGGTCTGGAGCACCTGATCCTCTTGACTTCATGCTCCTCAGTGTTCCCATATTTCTTGTGGATTTTGTATGCAGGGTATTGACTTAGGTTTTACCACATAAACATTGCAGATACAAAGTCTAGCCCAGCAAGAGAGCCACTTGTCAAATAGGTGATGTGGTATGTTAGGACCATCTTGTGCAGTGTTTATATTTTTTGTTACTGTGCCTATTTCTGTCAAAATCAGGCGCTTGCTTGATAAAGTAAGGAGGATGCTGGGCAGACAGTGCGGCAGTGGAAACAGATCAGTGGCCTACTATTGTGGGTCAGTAGCCTTAAACTCTTCATGCTTCTCTCCTTTTAGGTCCCGCGGCAGTGCTGGTGGCCATGGGTCCCGAAGCCAGAAGGAGCTGCCCACGGAGCCCCCCTACACAGCTTATGTAGGAAATCTCCCTTTTAACACAGTTCAGGGTGACATAGATGCTATCTTTAAGGATCTCAGCATACGGAGTGTGCGGCTAGTCAGAGACAAAGACACGGACAAATTTAAAGGTGAGTTTGAGGTATTGTGGATGAGTGTGGAAGGTTAAGGGGATACATGCCAGGCGTGGTGGCACACTTTTAATCCCAGCACTCCCAGCACTCTGGAGGCAGAGGTAGGCGGATTGCTGTGAATTTGAGGCCAGCCTGGTCTACAAAGCAAGTTCCAGGACAGCCAAGGCTGACACAGAAAAACCAAAAAGGGGGGTGGGGGAAAACATAAATGAAAATGAGCTAAGTGAGCGGAGGCTCTGCTCTAGCATGTGTGTCCTGTGAACCTGCTCCACAAGCAGAAGTCAGCATGGCCCTTTAACTCAGTTCTGCAGTTCCCCTCTGGGGATCAGTGTTTTACACTTGATGTAGTTTATAGTGCCCATGTTTGTCTGCCCAGCTTTCATGCAGTTCAGTCTTTGCAGGCACAGGAGCTACTAAAAACAACTTTAAAACAAAACAACAAAACCCCATTTACTTGTGTGTTTATACATCCCTGGAAACAACTTTCTTTGACACAGTGTTTCTCTGTGTAGTCCAGGCTGCCCTGACTCACTTTGTAGACCAAGCTGGCCTTGAACTCACAGAGATCCACCTGCCTCTGCCTCCCCCAAGTGCCAGGATTAAAAATATGCACCACCACACCTTTTGAAAACAACTTTTTAAAAGGAAAAACTAGATTTATTTTTACATTGTACTTGTATGTGAATGTTTTGCATATATAGGTACTGTGTGTGAGCCGTGTAGAGTGCCTGGATCTGGGGGTTACAGGTAGTTGTGAACTACCATATGAGTCCTGGGACTTGAGCCCTGGTCCTCCACAAGAGCAATAAACACTCTTAACCAGTGAACATCTCTATAGCCCTGAAAATAACTCTTATAAAAAAGTGTTTCCCTCGTCCTTGATGTTTTTCTTGGTGGCCTCCTGATAATTGTTATAAAATCTGAAAGTAGCCCTGGTGATGCCAGACTCCCTTGGGAAACTGGGCATAATTTGGCATGGCTAGTTCATTTCACATGCAATCTTGTCTGAATGGACCAAGGATGGAAAGATGTATAAGCATACCCTTCCTTCTAAGGCCTAAGTGCATGGTCTTGGGTTCATTCAGCTTAGCCTGTGCAGCCAAGAGAAGTTCAGGGTAGAAGCCAGGCCAGAAGCAAAAAGCAGAAAGTCTGGCCTTGCATAGGCTTTGCTTCAGACCCTCCAGCTAGCCATGGCGTATAACCAGGTAGTGTCAGGGAATCCCAGGGTGCATGCTAACAAGCACTAGCAAACCAAATTTGCTTAAGACTTATGGATCAACCTAGCTTCTGACTGCGTCAGTATTAGATGCCTTAGGGTTGTCTCTTGGAACATTTTGTTGAGTTAGAGCTTTAGAGGGTGAGGTCTGTGGCTGCACTGCCTCCTTGAACTTGGAAATCACTCTGCCAGTTGCCCTTCACTGAATCCACTTAGGGAAGACAACTCCCCTTAGCCAGCCACAGGCTAGTGTTCTCAAAGAGTGAGCGACAACAGTGGGTTCAGATCTTCAGAGCGCCATCTTGTGCCTCAAAGTGGGGTCTGGTTTTTACACAGAATGACCTACGAGAAGGGATATGGGGTACAGCATGAACACATGGCTCTGCACTACTTAACCCAGACTTAGACATCACAGAAAAGGGCAAGGACAGCTGGACATGGTGGTGCACGCCGTTAATCTCAGCAGTAAACCCCATTTACTTGTGTGTTTGTACATCCCTGAAAAAAAGTTTATAGACCAGGCTGGCCTTGAACCCACATCCATCCACCTGCCTCTGCCATCCTGAGTGCTGGGATTAAAGGCGTGTGCCACCACGCCCAGTATTTTGTTGTTGTTGGTTTTTTGTTTGTTTGTTTGTTTGTTTGTTTTTCAAGACAGGGTTTCTCTGTGTAACAGTTCTGGCTGTCCTGAAACTTGCTCTGTAGTCCAGGGTGGCCTAGAACTCTTTGAGATCTATTGCCTCTGCCTCCCATGTGCTGGGATTAAAGGCATACCCCACCACGCCCCAGCTTATCATTAGTTACTTATGTAGCAAGTTTGAGGCCAGCCAGGGCTACATGAGACCTCATCTTAAGGTTGGGTTGGGGGCTTATACTAGAATGTTCTAGGATCTACTGCCACTTAAATGGCTCAACACTACTGGCTGTGGTGTCTAGTGATGCTAATGAGATTACCACAGGCCTGGAGTCCAGGATATATATATATATACATACAAAGTGGCTTCTGTTTTTTTTTTTTTTTCAGGGTTCTGCTATGTAGAATTTGATGAGGTGGATTCCCTGAAGGAGGCTCTGACTTACGATGGTGCAGTAAGTACTTCAGCTTCCCTTGCCCAGGCAGCAGCCTGGTATGTGTTGTTCCTGTTGATACGTAAACTGTTTTCCCCTTGTCTTCAGCTCTTGGGTGACCGGTCACTTCGTGTGGACATTGCAGAAGGCAGAAAACAAGATAAAGGTGGCTTTGGATTCAGGAAAGGCGGACCCGATGACAGAGGTGATTAGCTGTTTTAAAACAGGACGCAATTCGGCGGTATGCACACTGATTACCATTCCTATGCATCATCTACTGAGGATGACTCAAACCTGATGGGTTCCTGAGAGCTTAGGTTTTGTCATATTTCTGCAGTGACATGGGGTTTCTATTGTGATGAAACACCATGACCAAAAGTAACTTGGAGGAAAGGGTTTATTTGGCTTAAACTTTCACGTGACTGACCATTGAAGGAAGGCAGGGCAGGAGCTGATACAGAGACCATGGAGGGGTGCTGCTTACTGCCTTGCTCCCCGATGGGCTTGCTCAGCCTGCTTTCTTACAGATCCCAGGACCACCAGCTCAGAGACGGCACCTCTCAGTCACTAATTGAGAAAATGCCCTAGAGGCATTCGTATGGCCCAATCTAATGGAGGACTTTTTTTTTCTTTTAAAGATTTATTTATTATGTATACAGTGTTTTGCCTTCAGGTCAGAAGAGGGCACCAGATCTCATTATAGATGGTTGTGAGCCACCATGTGATTACTGGGAATTGAACTCAGGGCCTTTGGAAGAGCAGTCAGTGCTCTAATCTGCTGTGTCATCTCTCCAGCATCCCAGATTTTTTAAATTGAGGTTCCTCTCTCATGACTCTAGCTCGTGTCAAACTGACATAAAAACTATCCAGCACCTGCAGCACCGTGACCTTGTCCTAGATAGGCTTCTCTTGCTGTGGTCAGTCATTGACCAAAAGCAACTTGGGGAAGAAACTGATGTGGTCACAGTCTGTCCCTCATCCAGGGAAGCTGAGGCAGAAACCATACAAGGAATGCAGCATCCTGGCATGCTCAGCTTGCTTCCTTATATAACGTAGGCTCACCTACCCATCCTGAACTGGGCCCCCCCTAACCAGTCATTAATCTAGAAAATGCCCCCACCCCACCCCGGACCAGGCATGTCAGTGCATGCCTGTAACCCCAGCACAGCATGGAGGCAGAGGCAGGTGGATCTCTGAGTTTGAGGTGAGCCTCGTCTACAGAGCAGTTCAGGACAGCCAAGGCTACACAAAGAAACCCTGTCTACAAAAAAGAAAAGAAAATGTCTCCTAAGAAATTCTCACAGGCCACGCCTTTAATCCCAGCACTCAGGAGGCAGAGGCAGGCATATAGCTGTGAGTTCAAGGCCAGCCTGGTCTACAAAGCGAGTCCAGGACACAGGGAGACCCTGTCTCAAAAAAAAAAAAACAAACACAGGCCAGTCTGGTGGAGACAGTTTCTGAATTGAGGTTCCCTCTTTTTGAATTATTACGTTTGTGGCAACAAAAACTAATGAGCACAGACCTCAACTGTCTTTTTTGTGTGTGTCCTCAGGAATGGGTGGCTCTCGAGAACCTAGAGGTGGATGGGATTCCCGGGATGACTTCAACTCTGGTATCAGTATTTAAACATTGCACTCTTCCCAAGTTGCCCTGTTTTCTTTGTTTCTCAGGAGTGTCCAGCCTAGACAGGCTTTCAGCTCCTGAGCTAAGGCTCTCATGGCCGGGTAGAGAGACCAGGCAGGCCCTCTCTCCTGCTCTCCCCCTGAGCCTGTTACACATGTTACAAAAAGAATTAGCAGTGGTTCCAGATAAAACATAGCATAGAGGCTCCAGAGCTGCCCAGGAAACCTCAATGCTGTGGATCCTAGCAGCCAGTGCTTTTCAAGGCGAGAGCTCTGGTCCTTTCAAGGTAGATAAGGCTGTGCTTTAGCATCCCCTCCTCAGCCAACCCGGGTTCATGAGAGGATGTCTGGAACAGTAGGGATGGGAAGCACAGGCAAGCAAATGCAAAGCCCTATGGCCAGTCAGAAATGAGCTTATTCATACAAGTACAGTAGCATGCAGTAACCCTGTACTTATGAATAAGCTGCTCTCTGACTAAAATGTGCAACATAATGTCTCAGAGTCAGGCAAGGAAGCAGCTCCTGGGGTGGCAGCATTAGAGCCTTAGTCCTAGACATAGCAGAGTCACACTCAGCAATAAAACGAGCAAATTATTATTGGCCAGTTGTCTTGTTTTGGCCAAGAATCCAGCTAGAGCCCCTGCCTTACCACCTCTGGGACCCAGAGTCACCTGCCAGGGGGTGTTGACCTCTAAAACATATGGGATTCAAGTATTTTGATGGCACCCTAAAGGAATGTTGTCTGTTTTTTGTAGATGAAAATGTCCCAGTCAAGCTGGGAGTAGGTAGCTCAGTAGCTAAGCATGTAGGGAGAGGTCCTGCATTTAAGCCCTACACTACATGTGCACACAAGCCAGGCCTTCCAGAAATAACAGCCAGTGTGCTAACACTTGACTTTGTAAAGAAAAGTAAGGGGTCTCATGGTGTGCTTCCTAGATGTCCATAGATGGGCTTGTCTCCTCCTGGATAACCTTCCTGTTGGGGCTTGGGGGCTTTGTTTAAGATTTATGTGTATGAGTGTTTGTCTTCAGTGTATATGTTTAGAGAGGGTTGTGAGCCACCATGTGGTTGCTAGGACTTGAACTCGGGACCTCTGAAAGAGCAGCCTGTGCTCTTAACCTCTGAGCCATCTCTCCAGCCCAGAAGAGGGCATATTAAAATAGACTATATATAATCCCAGTGCGTAGAGGAAATTCAAATAAAGGAAGCAGACACATTTGTCTGAATGCATTCTTGTCCCCTGTATGTGCTATTCTGGTTTTTTCTTTAGCTAGGAGCCCACCATGTAGCCTTGGTTTACTGGAACACTGTGTAGCCCAGGCTGGCCTCACACACATTCCTTCTGTCTTCCTCTCAAGCAATGGGTCTAAAGGCATATACCACCTCCTGTGCATACAATCCGCAGTGTGTGTGTGTGTGTGTGTGTGTGTGAGAGAGAGAGAGAGAGAGAGAGAGAGAGAGAATGTGTATGCGCAGGCTTGTAGGTCAGGTCGGTTTTTAGAAAAGGTGGTCTCCTGCCAGTGGGGGGCGGGGGCAGGGGAACCAGGCATTGTAGTCAGGTCAGCAGGCTTAGTAGCAAGCGCTTTTCCTTCCTGAAGTATCTCTAGGTTTATTTTTGAAACAGGGTCTCTTATTAGCCAGAGCTTATTTGTTCAGCTAGGCTGGTTGGCCAGTAAGCCCCAGGGACCTACTGTCTCTGCCTCCTCAGTGCTGGGATTACGAACGAGCCCATGGTACCACATGAGAGCCCATGGAGACCAGTCATTAGCTCCAGATTTCCTGGAGTTGGCAGTGATTGGCAGTTATGAGCCACCTGATGGCCTACTAGGAACTAAACTCAAAGTCTAAAAATGCAAGCTCTTTGAATGAATGGGTCATCTCTAGCCTGTCCATTCCTACCACCTTTTAATTTATTTTTATTTTATGTACATTGGTTTTTGACTGTATGCACTTCTTGTAAGGGTGCCAGATCCCCTGGGACAGGAGCTACAGATGGTGGTGAGCTGCCGTGTGAGTGCTGGGAATTTAATCTTAGTCCTCTGGAAGAGCAGCTAGTGTCTCTTAACCACTGAGCCATCTCTCCAGCTCTTGCCTTTGTGTTGTTTTTCTTTTTTCAAGACAGTTTCTCTGTGTAGCCTTGGCTGTCCTGGAACTCTAGCCCAGGCTGGCCCGGAACCCAGAGACTCACCTGCCTCTCCCTCCTGTGCTGGAATTAAAGGCGTCCATTGCCACCACCCAGCTTGCACATTTTTATACACTTAATTTTGAGAAAATTTTTAGATCTAGACAAAATAAGCATTAAATTGAGAGTCAGTTCCTAGAACATTGTCTTTCTTTGATGTGGTGGTATAGACTATTATTAACTCAGTGTCTTCTTTTCTTAGGCTACAGGGATGACTTCTTAGGGGGTAGGGGGGGCAGTCGCCCTGGGGACCGGCGAGCAGGCCCTCCAATGGGGAGTCGCTTCCGAGATGGCCCTCCCCTCCGTGGCTCCAACATGGACTTCAGAGAACCCACAGAAGGTATGGCAGATATCTTTGGGAGTTGCTGTCCACCTCTTGGAAACCTTCCTCTTTCCCTACAGTGGTCTTAGTCTGAATAATGGGCTGGCTTCAAATGTCAGTCATCAAACTTGTAAGAGACCATTTTGAAAATTGGATAATGGCTCAAAATCCTGGCACTTAGGGTAGAAGCTAGAAGATCCACATTTCAGTGTCATCCTCAGCTACATAACAAGTTTGAGGCAAGCCTGGGCTACGTGAGGACCTGTCACAGGGTGCTGGGTCTTTGAGGTCCCTGCAGTTTGGTCATCAGCTTGGATGTGGCATGTAACCTGTGTTTTCTGTCTTCCAGAGGAACGAGCACAGAGACCACGGCTGCAGCTTAAACCTCGGACGGTGGCGACGCCCCTCAACCAAGTAGCCAACCCTAACTCAGCCATCTTCGGGGGAGCCAGGCCCAGAGAGGAAGTGGTTCAGAAGGAGCAAGAATGAGCTTAGGTTGGGAGGGAATGGGGCGTGGGGGAGCTGGAGCAAGACCACAGCCTGGTGGCGGCAGGTCGCCCTGCAGGCCCCATTCCCACCTGGCACTGTCCTCCTTACAGCGGAAACACAGAGCTTGTGAGTGCATGTCAGCTGTTAACAAGTGGTTTCTAGTACATTCTTGGCTTTGCTATATCTATCTAGTGCCTGTTTTGTGCTTTCTTTCTGTTTTTTTCTCTCCCCTCTCATTCCTGGCCTCTCCCTGCCCCTTCCCACGCGGTGTGGATGTGGTCACGTGCGGAAGGTGGGCTGAGGTGCTTCATCCTCCTTTGCTTTCTTTCTTTCTTTCTTTCTTTCCTTTACACACCCAGGCCACACTCTGGGCTTGCTGTCCTCTGCTTTTTCTCGGAGCTTCTCTCCAACCTGCATGTCGAGTTCTGTGTTGCTGTGGCTTCTGGGAAAGAGCTGGAGCCATCCGCTAGGCGGCTGATGGTAACTGTTGATATCCAGCTGGGATGAGCATGCAGAATTGGAGGCAGCTTGCTTTCAGAACAAGGAAACATGCCTGCTGGTCCTGGCAGACTGCTGTGTTTAGGCACCCCACACCTGCCCCAGCAGCCTAGTGAGGCCAAAAGGTGCGGAGGAACCTGGACATTCTGTATTGGTGGCAGCCTGAGTGCCAGCGGCCTCGTGGCTTTGCTCCTGCTCGCTCTTAAGACCAAGCGCAAGCTCATTCCCTGCTCTTCCTGGGCCATGGAGGCCCCTGTGGGTGCAGCCCGGTGCAGCTCAATCCGCTTCCTGCGGCTAAGGCCTGTGGGAAGCAGGGGTGGTGCTGGAGCTGCACTGGGCAGCTGTGCTTGCACTGGGTCTGTGCACTCTTTCCATTGTGTCTGTCTGCTCCGGGGCACTTAGCCCAAGAGGCTGCTCCCCATCACAGCTCAAGGCCTAGAGTCCGGCACTTTCTCTGATCGGTTGCACAGCTGTTGAGGCCCTCAGTACCTGGATGTCTAGAAACCTCTAAGCTTGCTGCCCCCTCTGTGGGGCAGACCCTGCTCCCACAGACAGTGTTGAGCACTCACCTGGGAGCAAGGGAATCAGGCTTTGCGTTAGTTTGAACAGCTGTATGTGAACAAATGGGAAACGATTTGGCACCAAGTCCCCATCTGTTCCCATTGGAGCAGTTAGGGGTCAGCCAGCCTTAGGGAAAGGGGGCTGCGAGAGGTGCACAGCTTGCTTATTAGCTAGCAGCTTCCTGCCAGCCTACCCCTTAGCTCGTGATTGTCTTTGTCGCAAGGTCTCGGCAATTTACAGAACTCTCACTCCTTCCCTCGCCTGCCATCTTTTCTGCTTCTGAGATAAGAACCATTTGTGTAACACCAATACCTAACTTAAGACAGACATGCATCGCGTGGTTGTAATCAAAGCTGATGCTTTCAGATGATCTAATCCATCTCCAATGCGGATAAGACAGAACAGGCGCGTCCATCCACACTGCTGGGCGCCCAGCTGACTGTAAGAATGGGATTCCAAACACTTAACACATTCAGTTCTATGACAGAAAGTGAGTCTATGGATATGGTATTTTGTGAATGATCTTTTAAATAAAAGAGAACCTTACGTAACATTTACTGCTTGTCTTTCTGGCCACTTATGGAGTTGAGTTTTGAATTTTGGAATTGCTATTGAGAAGCATTTTAGAAGTGATTCAGGTGGCCTGATCCAGGTAGCTTTGAGACATTCCAAGGGTCAAACTGGTCCGTGATCCTGCTAGGCAAGCACTGCACCACTGAGCATGCTGTCTCTCAGCTGCATTCTGTGGTGTGTTGGATGGCCTGCTTTGCAGAAGCCTGGTCCTTGGAATCTCAAAAGAAGAAAGTGGAGCTTGGCCAGTCATCTCAGCACCTAAAGGACAGTGTTTATTATGTGAGCATCTTCCAGCATCCATGTAAAACACTGTACACCCGCAGTCCCAGCACTAGAGGGGCAGACAGGAAGATCCCTAGGACTTGTTGGCCACCCAGTCTAGCCCAAGTATGGGAGCTCTGGTTCAGTGACAGACTCTATTTGAAGATGGCTCAAAAAGTTAAACTGTTCTTCCAGAGAACCCAAATTCAATTCCCAGTGCTTACATGGTAGCTCACAACCATCTAACTCCAGTCCCAGGAGGTCTGGTGTCCTCTTCTGACTGCCATCATCAGGCACAAATGCACCTTCCGGTAAAATGCCCTTACACATTAAAAAAGAAGAAAAAATATGCTGGGCATAGTGGCACACCTTTAATCCCAGCACTCAGAAACTGACCCACAGTTCTGTTCAAGACCAGCATGGCCTACATAATGAGAGCATGTCTCAAAAATGAGGGAGAAACTTAAAAAGATGTGCCCTAGCTTACAGCCTGTGTGCCCTCAGGAGCCACCTGTAAGCGTAGGTGTGACCCTAACAATGCTCAAATGAAAGGGTGTTTTTCCATAGTGTTTGAACCATCTACATTGATGTGTTCATCCAGCAATGGTTCATCCAGGCAGTTGGTTACTGGTTTCTCTGCTTTTGGGAGGGTTTTGCTTTGGTCTTGAATTGACGACAAGTCCTGTATTCTGTGTGAAATTCCAAGCCACACTGTGGTGTTCCTGGACTGATTTCACAGAGCAGCAGTCAGCGTGCTAATGTGTTCTTCACTTGGAATTTGTTTTGTTAAGCTACATTATCTCTCCAGAGCCTAGGTCTTGGTGGTGTTGAGGGTGGGAGTGCCCATGGTGGCCGGAAGTGGAATCTGGGTCCCATGGAGCTAGCTGGTTTCCATGTATGTGTGTTTTCTCCTGTGTTTGCACCACATGTACTCAAGGCTGGCAAAGGCTAAAGGAAGGAACCAGAGTTAAGTGACTTGTGAGCTGTCCTGTGGACACTTGGGATCAGACCCAAGTCCTCTGCCAGTGCTCTGTCTCCTGAGCTGTCTCAGTGGCCCTCCCTAAGATTTAGTTTGTACATGAGTGATTTGCCCATAGTCAGAGGCCTAAAAGGGCAACTGCTTATCATGAAGGTGGACCACAAAATCAAAGACAGGTAAGGGTACTTGAGGCAAGCAAATGCTTTCTGTACTCAATAGCTATGTGGTGGTCTGTTGGACCCTAATTGGTCACAGTTCCCTGAGAGACTTAGTAAGTGATGAGCCCAGCAATGACCATCCCCACTTGTCCCTCTGAAGAGAGTCAGGAGGGTCAGGTGCCCAGAACAGCACCAAGGGTCCTTGTGCTTGATAGACGTCTCAGGTGTTAACACTATTGAAATAAAGATCATGCTCAACACGGAAGCTGTACACGGAGGCAGACTCCTTTAATCCCAGCACCCAGGAGGCGGAGGCAGGCAGGTCTCTAGAATCCAGGCCAGCCTGGGCCACACAGGAAAATCAGTACTGGAGAGACGGTTCATCATTGAAAGCAGTGGCTGTTCTAACTGCATTCGGTTCTGGGAGATGTGGTGACCTCTGGCCTCCAGGAAGCAGACACGCAAGGGTTGTTCAGACAAACAATGCTGGCAAAACTGCTTCGGGTATTCTAGCTATTCTGAGATTGAGGCGGGATGGTTGCAAGGCCCACCCTAGTCTACATAGCCAAGAGCAGTCTTGAAATGAAAGGTTAGGGCTGGGTGTGCTCCATGCCAGGCTGTGCCTTGGGGGCGGGACCTAAACAAGCACTTAGCAACTTAGCAACATCCCTAGCCCTCTGTTCCGGTGGTGGTAGTGAATTTACTGTGTGCATGTACTCCCCACCTGACCCCATAGAAAAAGTCTAGAGAGATGGCTTAGTGGTTAAGAGCACTGACTGCTCTTCCAGAGGACCCAGGTTCGATTACTTTTAAAAAGAAGAGAGCCAGGCAGTGGTGGCGCACACCTTTAATCCCAGCACTTGGGAGGCAGAGACAGGCGGATCACTGTGAGTTCGAGGCCAGCCTGGTCTACAAAGTGAGTCCAGGACAGCCAAGGCTACACAGAGGAACCCTGTCTCGAAAAACCAAAAAGTTACGAATAAATAAAAAAAAGAAAAACAGTTTTATAGCTGAACGCACTATCTTTGCCTGGCATGGATTTCTAATGGAGCTGGCTTCAGTAGTTCCAGGGCTGAGGTAGGGTTAGCTTCTGAACTGCCTGCCGCTGGGAATAGTTTCCATGCCTGCACCATTTCACTTCACCACAGGGTGGCAGCGCCAGGCTCGGCACAAGATTGGGAAGAAACAGACCCAGACTAGCTGAGCCCAGAGGCACAGCAGCAGATTGCCAAGACCATCTCACTTCAAACCTCGATGTCCTGAGCAGGTGGAATATGTTTGTGTTGACTTTTTCCAAGTTCCAGGGTACACTGAGCTAGGCAAGTCTTTGATCCTTGTCACTTGCAACAGTGGTGCCTGCTGGCCTCCCTGCACACCTCTAATGAGTCTTCCTGAACCACGGGCAATGACACTCCCATCTGAGAATCAGCTTTGGAGGACAAGGTCGGGGCATGGGTCAGTCTGTAAAGCTCTCAAAAGCCACAGGACCTCAGCTTGGACCCCCAGCACTCATAGTGAAGCTGGGCGCAGACACCTGTGATCTTAACGCTGAGGACATGGAAACGTGGCTAGCTGGAGCTTGCAGGACCAGCCAGCCTAGACTACTTGGTGAGTCTCAGGCCAATGAAAGAAAAAAAAATTAAGGTAGGGGCTGGGTGTGGTCCCAGCATTTGGGAAGAAACACACAGATCTCTGAGTTCCCAGGCCAGCCAGAACTACATAGTGAGACACAAAACAAAGACAGCGGAAGCCATTACCATGAGATAGGCTGGCTAGATGGCTCAGTGGGTAAAGGCACTTCCCACCAAGACAGACAATCCGAGTTGTATCCCTGGGACCCACATGGTGGGATAAGGACCAACTCCAAGTTATTTTCTGACTTCCACATTATATGGTGACATGTATGCCCCCACACACACACCAAAAAAAAAAAAAACCCTAAATATAATAAAGATGGGCAGTAGTTTTATTTTTTAAAGGTAGACAACACAGGGCTAGCATGTTAGCACGTGGATCTGAGAGTTTGAGGCCAGCCTAGTCTACAGAGAGTTTCAGGACAACCAGGACCATACAGAAACTGTGAAGAAGGAAAAAAAAAGGACGACATCAAGGCTGACTGCTGGCCTCTATGTTTACACAAACACAGAGGGGGGGGCGCAGCTTGGTTCTCTGTCCAGCTGTTTTGGACACACTGGTCCTTTGTTCAGTCTGCTGTCTTTGTACCCATCAACCACATGTCTCTTCCTCCCTGCCTCCCATGTCCCTCCTCGGTTTTTCATCTACCCTTTTTTTTTGGTCTTTGTTCTATGGGATTCTACTGCTCTAGTCTTGTCTCTCTGACCCCCCATTCTCAGATCTCGGGGTGCTGACAGGACCCTAGCTTCCTCTTGCCTCTGGTCAGTCTGTCTACATCTCTGGGTCTCTCCTTTTTATCCTTTCCTGACCTGTGTATCTGCATGTGTGTCTCTCCCCACTCTGGTTTCTGTGTGTGTGTGTGTGTACAACTTTCCATCTGTCCTCCATTTCTGTGTGTCCATGTGAACTCTTTTGTTGACTCTCACTGGGCACCACCCTTCTCCATGCTCCCTGTGATCTGTCTGCACATTCAGTTTGGTGTGTGCTGTGCATGAGCCCTGGGCTTTTGGTCTTCCCGTGCCTGTTTCTCACTTCCCATTTCTCCTATGTCTGTTTCTGTTTTCTTTTTTATCACTTCTCCACCTCCGTGAGAGAGAGAGAGTGTGTGAGTGAGTGTGTGTGTGTGTGTGTGTGTGTGTGTGTGTGTGTGTGTGTGTACACATCAGGGGACAACTAACAAGTATCAGTTCTCTCCCTATGTGGTTCCTAGTGATAAAACTCAAGTTATTAGGCTTGGTGGAAAGTGAGCCATCTTGCCTGACCTACCTTTTTCTTTCTTTCTTTCTCTTTCTTCCTTCCTTTTTACTTTTTCTTTTTGAGACAGGGTCTCACTATGTCCTGGCTGGAACATAGACCAGGCTGGCCTCAAACTCACAAAG
Source organism: Acomys minous (assembly GCF_964271855.1). Lineage (NCBI taxonomy): Eukaryota > Metazoa > Chordata > Mammalia > Rodentia > Muridae > Acomys > Acomys minous. The sequence goes on from NC_140498.1 coordinate 74,910,324, forward strand.
ATCTGTGTGCTTCTGCCTCCCAAGTGCAGGCATGCAAAGGCGTGCGCCACCATGCTCTTCTCTTTCTGTCTCTGTATCTTTTTCTGTCTCTGCCCCACCCCTTTTGTCATTAACCAGCCGAGCAGTCCGGCCAAGGCGGATGTAGAGCGATGATTCAGTAGTGACAGGAAGCCAATTGCCTCGCCTGCTGCCCACCAGAGTCTGTGGTGTTGGCATCGGCTTGGGCAGGTGTTCGGGCACAGGATGAGGTGGCCATGGTGAGGAGCTCCCACTCTCAGGTAAGTCTTTCCCAGGGATGCTCAGCTGAGCAGGTTTCCCTTGCACTACACCCCACAAGACCCTTAGCTGTAGATTGAGTGGAGTCTGGGGCACCTGATAATCTGCTCTGGCCTGGTGCTGTGGCCCTCAAGGAAAGACTGTTTCAGGGCTCCAGGCACCTACCTACCTGTCATTGTCTTCCCAAACCCCCAGCCTATGAGAACCCTAAGTCCCTACGGTGATTCTGTCATTAGTAATGACTAGGGAGGGCCAGCCAAAACCCAGAAGAACCCAGTTTCTTCTATCTGTGAAAGGTTGGCTAATGCCACAGGCCTGTGGGGGTGGATCTGGGATGCTCTGGGGAACTGTGCTCAGGCCGTGTCCCAGCCAGAAGGAAGTTACTGTCCCCAAAAGTCCACCCAGGCCTGAGCCAGCTTGTACCTTCTGACAGATAATCCCTGTAGAACTGGTGGGCTCCTTGGTTCTGGCTCCATGAACAGGTGGCCCAGGCTGGCCCGGGACCACCTGCATGTAGGCATACCCACCTACACACACGCGCAACCTGCTTGGCCTTCTGGCCCCTAGAAATGTTAAAGTGGAGGGCGTGTGAGTTCAAGGCCAGGCTGGACTCCAGTATGAGACCCTGGTCTCAAGGCAACAAACCACAGTAATGTTATTCAGTTAAGACCGTAGCCCCGGAGTCGCGCCCCATGAATAAAGCCATGCCAGGTCTGTGAAACTGGTTGCACTCCTAATTCAAGCCGACCCTTATGGGCCTGGTCTCTAAAGAGTGAGCAACTGCGGAGTGATCACTAAGGGCCGTTGAGGTTGGAGGCCCTCAGAGGCAAGCCTTGTTCATATGAAAACTGCCCACTTCCCTTTGAGCTATTTTGGCCCACAGAGCCACAGGGCTGTGGCAGTCCCACACATACCCACAGCTCGCCCTGCCTGGCCCCCTGGGGCCTTTTGAGACTGCTGAGCTGCCTCGCCTTCAGACCCAACCTCTGTTCCCTCTACCCTGCTGTCATTCATGGTAGAGCGCATCAGATGGGATGGAGGGAATTAGCTGGGCCTGCTCTGGATCTCCATCTTTTCCTCTGTTTCTTTGTGGCACAGTATGTGCCTCTCTGAACCTCCCATTTGCTCCCTGGGAAGAAAATCAGTTGGGCTCAGAGGAATCCCCAACTGAAGCAAGCCCTAGACCTGTCCAGGAAGTATCCCACGCACTCGTTCCTGCTCCTTTTCTTATTTGTTTTCTCAATATTTTAATACGTTTTAAATTGTATGTGTAGCTGGGCGTGGTGGCGCACGCCTTTGATCCCAGCACTCAGGAGGCAGAGGCAGGCGGACCCCTGTGAGTTGGAGGCCAGCCTGGTCTACAAATGAGTCTAGGACAGCCAAGGCTACACAGAGAAACCCTGTCTCGAAAAAGAAGACAATTGTGTGGATGGATGTGCATGTGCCACAGCGTAGGTCAAGAGGACAACTTGCCGGAGGTAGTTCTCACCACCCTGTGGGGCCTGGGGACAGAGCTTAGATCATCAGACTTGGAGGCAAAGCACCTTCCACCAGCAGGCTTATCTCACCAATCCCCACCTAAGTCGAAACATGATGGTGCAACCCCTGTAATCCCAGCATCTGGGAGGCAGAGACAGGCCAGTCTCTGTGAGTTCTAGATCAGCTTGGTCTATACAGTGAGTTTCAGACCCACCAGGGCTACCCAGTGACTCCTTGTCTCAAAACCAAAATGTGTATGCGTGGGTGCTTTGCTTGCGTGTAAATGTGTGCTCTGCATTCATGCCTGGTGCCCACGAAGACTGGGAGAGGGTTGGATCCCCTGGAACTGGAGTTATAGACGGTCGTGAGCTGCCGTGTGGGTGCCGAGAATCAAACCCAGCTCCTCTGGGAGAGCAGTTCATGCTCTTGACCTCTGAGCCATCTCTCCAGCACCCTTCCCCTCTCCCAGCTCCCCCCACCCCTCCGTGCTGGGAATGGAACCCAAGGCCTTGCCCTTGCTAGTGAAACACAAATATATCCCTCACTGGGTGATGGTAGAGGTGAGTACTTTCCCACTAAGCCACAGCCCTAGTCCATCACTGGGAGATTCTAGGCAAATGTCTTAGCCATGCCCCCAGGCCTGCTTATGTTTGGGGGCACATGTCACCCCTCACACCCCACTGGAGTCAGTGGAGAGAATCCAGGCCTGAGCCTCTAGACATCACCAGGCAGGATGATGCATTCCCTCAGTCTTTGCCGCAGGCCACTGACAGTCCCTTCCCATGTCACATGGCTAAGAACTGTGACTGTGACAAGTGTCATGGAAACAACCCAACCCACATGGCTGACCCTGCTCTTACACTCATCATCTCCATGACAGACCTCATGTGACAAACTCAAAAGAAAAGACACGTGTCCTTGCTCCTGGGTGGCAGGTCAGAGAGGTATAGATGACCTGACCAACACTGCCCCAGGCCTGAGGGCTTCTGGAGCCCTGTTCATCCCTGACAACACGTCTAGTAGCAAGTGGACACTCTGGTAGCCAAGGCATCTTGGATGGAGGATAGCCCTCCTCCCAAGGGCATGGGAAACAGAAGTCAGCCACCAGCTCCCAGACCTTGAGTGCCAACCTTGCTCTTGGGGTCGTAAGTGGGCCGAGGTGGGCAAGTGCTGGCTTACATGGAGCCTGCCTGTACCTTATGCCCAAGACTTCCCTGACCTCCCCACCCCTCCTTTGAAACAGTGTCTTGTAGCCCAAGCTGACTACTGTGTAGTCAAGGATGACTTTCCACTCCTGATCTGCCTCTGCCTCCCAAGTGCTGGGATTATAGGGGTATAGGAGCGAGACACCATGGTCCCATTCTGCTCTCTTCTTCCCACCCTCTATTATCTGCCCACGTTTCCTCTTCCTCTGCCCCTCCCCTCTCCCCCTTTTTTTGTTTTTGCTTGTTTGGTTTTGGTTTTTCGAGACAGGGTTTCTCTGTGTTAGCCTTGGCCATCCCAGACTTGCTTTGTAGACCAGGCTGGTCTTGAACTCACAGCGATCCGCCTGCCTCTGCCTCCTGAGTGCTGGGATTAAAGGCGTGCGCCACCACACCCAGATGTGGTTCTCAACCTTCCTAATACTGTGACCCTTTAATACAGTTCCCTCATGTTGTGGCGACCCCAACAATAAAATTATTTTCATTGCTACTTCATAACTATAATTTCACTAATTCAGAATTGTAATGTAAATCTGATATGCAGGATATCTGATATTAACCCCTGTTGACCCCAAAGGGATCGCTATGGGTTGAGAACCACTGTGCTAGAGCTACAGGCATGTGCCCTATGCTCAATTTATGACTCTCTTTGCTAGACAGAGTCAGTGTCCTAACTGAAGGCCACACCCCCAGCCCCTCACTGGGGGATTCTAGGCAGGGGCTTTACAGCTGAACCACACCTTCTCTAGCTTGAGGGGAAACCAAGTGCAGACAGAGTGGCCATTTAGTCATTCACACTCCACATGTGCCTTACTCAGAACTGGTTGCCTTAACTGTTTCCCTTGCCAATGCTCGGGAGCTGAGTCTCCTCATATAGCTGTAACCGTGTCATCAGCCCCTTAGAGAGGGCTGTGCCTCCATTCATTTGCCAGACTGTGCAGAGCTTCAGCAAGGCTGGGACAACCACTGCCTTGGACATGGCCCTGGGCTAATTGGGGATTTGCAGCCCCCTCACACCAGCCATCTCTCTCCATGGCTCCACCTCCATCCTCAAGCCCTGTCCCTCAGCTGGGCACCAGCCCCTGACTTACTTACACTGTCTCAAGGTTACCTTCTCTGAGAGGACTCCTCACTGACTAGCAGCCTCCAGGGCTCAACACAGGCCGAATCTGGGATCTTTTTGTTGTTGGTTTCATTTTGTTTTGAGGCAGAATTTCTCTGTCTGTCCTGGAACTCACTCTGTAGACCAGGCTGGCCTCCAACTCAGAGATCCGCCTGCCTCTGCCTCCTGAGTGCTGGGATTAAAGGAGTTGCGCCAGCACCGCCCAGCTAGGATCTGAGTTTTTGGGTGCTGGGGAAAAGGAAATGCCTACATCTTCCTGGGGGCAGAGAGGAGTGGCACTGCGGGCACGTGCTTGGGAAGAGAAGGGTGTTGTATCTACTGACACTGGAGTTATAGATGATCGTGAGCTGTGAGCTGCCTAATCGGGGGTCCTCTGGAAGAGAAGCAAGCACTCTTAACTGCTGAGCCCCCTCTCTCCAGCCCCGGCACTTTATTTTGTTTTGTCTCTGACACACAGAGTCTCAGTCTTTAGCCTAGGCTAGCCTGAAACTCACTATGTTGTCTGGCCTTAAACTAGTGGCAATCCTGCTTCAGCTTTCAGAGTTGCTGGGATTACAGGTGTGAGCCCTTATGCTAGGGCCAGGACCGAGCGTTGAACCTTCCCTTTCTTCATAGCAGCTGTGGGGCCTTTCTCAGTCTCTCTTTCCCCACCCTTGAATTAAGGAGCCTATCTCTCCAGGCCCAGTGGATTGGGAACCAGTGCTTAGGATTTTACACAATTTCTTGGTGCTCTCGGACCCTTCTGGCACATATAGTCTGTCAGTCAGGATGCTGGTTAGGGTCACATGGGAGACGTGGTTGGTTCAGTTCAGGGGGAGGGAAGGCCATTCCATTGATGTTGCTGGAGCCCAGGACCAGAGAGACCATACACTGAACACATGGGGTGGGGGGTGGGGGTAGGAGGGGGGAGCCACCGGCTCACAGACCTCCAATGCAGCTTTACAGCCCCCTCCCCAAGCAAGTATGAGCGCCGAGTTGGAGCTGCTGTGGCCATTGTCGATCCTATTGCTGCTGCTGTTGGGGACCACAGCCTGGCTGTGTGTCCACTGCTCCCGTCCGGGTAAGTGTCACACAGGCAGGGAATGAGGGGAGAACCATGGAGAGTGTGTCCCAGAGGCTTGTGGGGGTGGGCCTGGCTGTGATGGGAGGGGCAAGAGGATGAGTGCCCAGGAACCAGCTGAGGACAGTGGGTGTGGGTGGAGGCTGCTTCTGCTGGATCGCGGAGTCACTCAGGCCTGGAAATTGCTCTAGATGAGAGAAGGGAGGCTGGGCTACCAGTGGCACCCTATCCTCACCCCCACAAAAAGACATTAAGTGCCTTTCCTTCCTTCCCTCCCTCCCTCCTCCTTACCTCCTGTTCCAGGCCTCTCTCTTCCTCCCTCCTTCTTCCTCCTTCCTTCCTCTCCTCCGTCTCCCTCCCTCCCTCCTTTCTTTTCTTCCTTCCTCCTTTCTTCCTTTCATTTTCTTCCTTTTAATTCTTTCTCTTTCATACTATCTCACACGGTAGCCCAGGCTAGCCTCAAATGTTCCTGCTCTCTGGCCTCAGCTTCCTGAGTGCTGGGATCACAGGCATTTGTCACCACACCCAACTGACAAGAACCATCTCAGTGACAGGCAGCCACAAAGGATTTGCCTGGCAGAGTTACAAAGACAGGGTGGATTCCAGACCTCATCCCCCACCCCAATCCACAACACCCCTCCTCAGTTCAGGGGACACTTGCTGTGACATTTCTGTTCTTGCAGGGGTGAAGAGAAATGAGAAAATCTATGAGCAGAGGAACCCGTGAGTTGCCGCAGCTTGGTGTATTTGAGCACCCTGGGGTTGGGGAATCCCCTCAGGAACCCAGTCCCTACCCTCACTCATGCCTGCTCCAGAAGTCCCGGGGCTAACTGAGGGAAAGTACCATCACAGGGCAGTGGTAGCCCAAGGGTGGGGGGCAGACACCTGAGCTCCAGGCAAAATGGGAGCGGAATCTAAAAAGCACTTTGGAGGGGCCGAGTACCTCCTGTTACCCCCAGATAGTCCACAACCTGCCTGGGCCAGCCTGGCAAGCCAGTGAGACCTTGTCTCAAAATTTACAAGTAGGGCTGGAGAGATGGCTCAGAGGTTAAGAGCACTTGCTGCCCATCCAGAGATCCTGAGTTCAGTTCCCAGCAACCACATGTGGCTCACAACCATCTATAATGTGATCTGATGCCTTCTTGTGGTGTGTAGGTGTACGTGCAGATAGAGCACTCATATTCTTCATCATCATCATCATAATTTAAATAATAGGGGGCTGCGGGATGGCTCAGCAAGTAAAAGTGACTGACACAAAAGCCTGATGACCTGAGTTCAATCCCCCTGGAACCCACAAAAGTGGGAGGAGATTGCAGGCTCCTGCAAACTGCCTTCTGGCCTCCACCTGCCTACTGCAGCACACCACACATGCACAAATAATAAATACAAATAAAATAAACTTTTTTCAAATTAAAAAGCAGGGGTTGGAGAGATGGCTCAGTGGTTAAGAGCACTGGCTGCTCTACCAGAGGATCTGGATTTGCTCCCCAACACTCACATAATGGCTCACAAAGTCTTTTTTTTGTTTGTTTGTTTTTTGTTTTTTTTGTTTTTTTTCAGAGACAGGGTCTCTCTGTGTTAGCCTTGGCTGTCCTGGACTCGCTTTGTAGACCAGGCTGGCCTCGAACTCACAGCGATTCACCCGCCTCTGCCTCCCAAGTGCTGGGATTAAAGGCGTGCGCTACCACGCCCGGCAGGCTCACAAAGTCTTTAACTCAGATTCCAGGAGATCCAATGCCCTCTGACAGCCTCAGGCACCAGCTAGGCATACATGTAGTAGTGCAGATATACACACGGGCAAATACCCATACACATTAAAAAATTTTTTTTAAAGTAGGGGGAAGAAGTGCCTGTGACTCAACTGTAGAGCATGTGCCTAGAATCCTCCAGTGAAGGGCTGGGGGGCGTGTTTCAGTGGTATGTGTAGTGCTTGCTGAGTGTGCTCAGGGTCCGGAGTTCAATGCTTATCATCATGAAAGGAAAGGCAAGGGCAGGCATGGTGGCATAGTCCTTTAATCCCAGCCCTCAGGAGGCAGAGGCAGGTAGATCTCTGTGTTTCAAGCTAGCCTGGTCTACACAGTAAGTTCCATGCCAGTCAGGCCTATAAAGTGAGACCATATGGCAAAAAAGAAAAGAAAGAAGGGAGGGAGCCAGCTGACCCTACTCTTCAACATGCGCACACCCTGCCCACACTCACGTCACGGCCCTCACGTGCACACCCCGATAGGCCATGTCACTCACACACGCACCCTTCCTCATTTCCTTTTGCAAGTGAAAAACCACAGTGAGATTTGAAAACGAAATCTTCCATCTCTGACCACCCTGGCCATGGCTAAAGCTTGCTTGTTTTTGTTGTTGGTTTAAAGTTTTGTTTTCGAGACAGGGTCTTACTCCATCATGCTGGCTAGCATAAGAACTTACTTTGTAGGCCAGGCTGGCTTCAAACTCACATTGCTCCTCCCATTGAGTGCTAGGAGTCTAGACCTGTGCAGATAGATGCGCTGCACTCCCAGGCTCAGCTGCCTGCACGGCCCCCCCAGCGCTCCCCCACCCCACCCCCAGCCATGTTCGTTGGCCCTATCTGTCTCTCTGTCCCCTCTCTGTGTCCTGACCTGGGGAATGACAAAGCTCGGCTCAGCACACCCTTGTATATTTGCAGGCAAGAAAATGAACAGAGCTTCCCTGTGTCGCAGACCTACTCCCGTGAGTCCTGATGCCTCTTGAGTTTGGTTCTGGGCTGGGTCTTCCCACATCAAGGTCCCTTCTGTGTCCCTTGCCCTGAGGCCAGCCTTATAAACTCTGTGAGTGCCTAGCCAATACCCTGTCCCTGCTTCCCTTTAAAAGTGGCCAGGCAGGTGTGGCCAGGACCCCTGATGGACACAGCTTTGGACAAGTCATCTGAAAGGTAGGAAGGCCTTCTGGAGTGCATGGTCCTCACAAAGCCCAGACCTGGAAAGCCCCACCTGGCAGAGCCAGGCCCAGACCTCACTCTGTCCTCAAGCTGCAGAGTCTCAGGGCTGTGGCCTGTGAGTGTCCAGGGGGAGGGGGCTTTCCCCTCCCTAGGGCACCAACTCAGCGCCTGCTACCCCATCCTTGCAGGAAGAACAAGCTGATGTTCTCCCACCTTGAGGGTGAGTGACACCAGGCACAGATGAGCCTGAGTGGCTATGGGACAGTGGGACAAGTAGTGGCCTGGGGAGGCCTTCTAGGGAGAGCTGGTGGTGAGGTTGATGGGATTGCCGTTAATAGATAAGGCGGCATTGCGCTTGTAGCAGAAGGTGCACAAAGGTATGGCCGTCCAAAGGTATGCAGCCTTGCTTGGGCTGCAGGGCCTGGGTTGGGTTGGGCAGGACCTGGAGGGAAGACAGCCTAGACTAGCCTTTCTTCCAGGTCCTGAGTCCCCTAGGTACCAGAACTTCTACAAAGGTGGGTAGCTCTGGGGGGGAGGGAATGGGCCACAGCTGGGAGCTTAGCTCGTCTTAACTCTCCTCTCTGGCCTCTTCCAGGAAGCACAGAGGAGCCCGATGCTAGCTATGTGTGAGTGGCCCTTGTCTGAACCTGCCCTCTGCCCATCCCCCCGTTTCTGAGCCTCTCATCCCAAGCTCTGGGTAGCCTTTTCAATCTAATGCCCATGGCCTTATGAGGCCTAGCATAGTGGCTCTGAGTATCTGGTAGGGGGTGGCCAGTCATCCTGCCATCCCGTGAAAGGCAAGTTACAAACCAGACACGGTGGCACAGGTCCGTCATTTCAGTCATCAGGAGGCTGAGGCTGGGGGATCAAAGCCAGTGTGGGCTACATATAAAGATGTGGTTCCCACCCTCCAGAAAAGGGCTGTTTCTGGGGTTCGGTTGGCAGAGTGCTTGCCTTGGCATGCATGAAGCCCTGAGTTCCATTGCCAGCACTGTATAAACCTGGTGTGGTGTGGCACATGCCAGTAATCCCAGTACTTGGGAAGGAGATTCAGGAGTTCGAAGCCATCCTGATCTCAATAGTAAGTTTGAGGTCATAGACACTGTTTCTATACTGTGTGCGGTGGAGGGGCGTGGCAGTGAGCTAGCTCACCCCTCATAAAGCCTGCCAACCCCAGCTCCATCCCCAGGGACCCACATGGTCAAAGGAGAGAACTCTGACCTCCACATGAGTCTTAGCCAGGCTGACAGCCCGTTAGCCCCAGAGAAATCAGGGGCTTGGGGAAGCATCTTCCTGAGGGCCCCCTCCTGACAGGCCTGACCAGCAACCTGCACTCTGTTTTCTTGCCCAGAGATCCTATCCCCATGGACTACTACAACTGGAGATGTTTCCAGAAGCCCCTAGAAGGTAAGGTGGAAGAAGAGGCAGCCCCTAGGTCTCGATGGGTCTACAGAGGTGGTGAGAGGTAGGGGGAGACAGAAGCCCTACAGGCCCAGGTGGGTGGGGCGGAAGGAAGCTGGTCAGCAGCACACACAGAGGATGGGGGCAGAGTGGAGGGACAGAGAAAGAGGGTCAGGGCAGGAAGTAGAGGCGGGCCACGGGCGGGAGGAGGAGACCAGCTCGCTTGTCATCTGGGGCTGTGCAGACACTGATGGGCACTGATGACAGATAAGCCAGGATGAGCTTAGAGGATGCCAGAGCCTTTGGTCATGACCACTTCTGCTTTACAGAGGAAGAGACTCAGGGGTGTGTGTGCCTGGTCTACAGAGCAAGTTCCAAGACAGCTTAGGGGTATTACACAGAGAAATCCTGTCTCGAAAAACAAAACAAACCCAACAACAAACAAACGAGATAGCCCCTGAGGAAGAACCTGCACACAGCACACAGACAAAACAGCAACAATGGCAACAACAAAACATTTAAGGGGCTGGAGAGATGGCTCATCCAGAGGTCCTGAGTTCAGTTCCCAGCACTCACACGGTAGCTCACAACAGTCTATAATGGAATCCTGTGCCATCTTCTGGTGTGTAGATGGTACATGTAGACAAAACGTACACGCCTAAAATGCAGAAACAAATACACCTTAAAAAAAAAAAGGTCAGCTGGGGGCCAGCAGTGGTGATACAGGCCTTTAATCCCAGCACTTGGGGAGTCAGAAGCAGGCAGATCTATCTCTGTGAGTTTGAGGCCAGCCTGCTCTACAAAATAAGTCTAGAATAGCCAAGGTTACACAGAGAAACCCTGTCTCAAAACCCCAAAACAAAAAACAAACAAACAAACAAAAACTGGTGTAAGAGAGTGCCACAGCCCCCTGCAGCCCAGGAAGAGTTTGGTGGGCCTGCGGGGTGGGGATGGGGGGAGGGGGGGAGGGGGGGAGCAGTAGCAGCGGGCAGGGATGTCTGGGGTGGGGGTGGGGGTGGGGGAGCAGTAGCAGCGGGCAGGGATGTCTGGGGTGGGGGTGGGGGAGCAGTAGCAGCGGGCAGGGATGTCTGGGGTGGGGGTGGGGGAGCAGTAGCAGCGGGCAGGGATGTCTGGGGTGGGGGTGGGGGTGGGGGAGCAGTAGCAGCGGGCAGGGATGTCTGGGGTGGGGGTGGGGGTGGGGGAGCAGTAGCAGCGGGCAGGGATGTCTGGGGTGGGGGTGGGGGTGGGGGAGCAGTAGCAGCGGGCAGGGATGTCTGGGGTGGGGGTGGGGGTGGGGGAGCAGTAGCCGCGGGCAGGGATGTCTGGGGTGGGGGTGGGGGTGGGGGAGCAGTAGCAGCGGGCAGGGATGTCTGGTGCTTGCAGCAGGTCCACCTGAAGGTCTCTTGCCAGCTCCCTTCTGTTGACAGATGATTCCATCTCCTATGAGAACGTGCTCATCTGCAAGCCCAGCACCCCAGACTCAGGTAAAGCGGTCTCTCCCAAGAAAGCCAGGGCAGGGGCCAGGACCCTGAGCTAGGGTCAGCCTTATGGTTAACGAAGTGAGGTCCCTAAGACTCAGAGCCTTCGCTTCCATATTCCATGTCTCTGGTGTCTTCGTGTCAAGTTCACCCAATGTCCTGACAGGAGACCCTTCACAGGGGGAGGAGCCATGCAGGGGACTATCCTTCTTGACTGGGTCATCCTCAGCGGAAGAGGCCTGGCCCCAGGCTCCTTGGACCTACTCAGAGAGTGTCCCTATAACCTCCCTCAGGTGGCGAGGAATCTGAGGATTACCAGAACTCGTTATCCATCCGTCAGTGGCGAGAGTCCAGGAGGACTGTGGGTATGTCCTCCATGGGCAGAGGTCACCGGGACTTCAGGGGAGGGGCCTGTCAACTGAAGCAGGCAACTGGCTGATCCAGGAGGGTCGTCCTGGCTGCTTTCCCTCCAGCCAGTCTGGCTGACTTCACAGTGGAGCCTCCGTTGTGCCCAAGGCTGTAGAAGCCTTGAACTCTTACCAGAGTCCCCTTGGCAACAGCTTCATCTCCAGAGCTGGTCACCCAGTCTTGGAGCAGGATTTCTGAAAACAAAACAAAACAAAACAACCCAGCAATGATGGGAAGGCATCACGAGTCCTGTACAGTATGACACTTTCCCTGTATCATTTGTGGGGTCAGGGTTCCTGAGCACCCTGGCTGGGGAATTGTACACCTGCGAAAGGTTCCAACAACTACCTGTCCTGATCCACAGGTGCACAAATGTCCCCATCGGAAAGCCCCGATGAGGAGCCAGATTATGTGAATGGGGATGTGGCCGCAGCTGAGAAAATCTAGGAGAGAATCAACTGGAAGGAAGGTACAGTCAGTCTACCCTCTAGTTGCTTGGAGAATGGGAGGCCCAAGCCAAGGAAGGGCCCTGTGCTCAAGGGAGGAGCCTCAGTGGAGCGATGGACGGAGTGACGGGTACTCCCATGGGTGCTCATCGGCCTAGTAGAACCAGATGGACTTATTAGGACTGAAGTCCACCTGGCCCACTCTTGTTAGACTAGGGGACCCGGAAGAGGCAGGCTCGCCCAGGTGACAGGTGGAAGCATGCGTGTGGTTGGGGTGCTGAAGGCGTCTAGCAGATAGCTCAGTGGTAGAGCATTTGCCCTGCAATTCAAGCAGTCTTCAGCACTGAAAACACAATAAAAAGTTTAAATGAGGCTGGGCAGTGGTGGTGCACCTGTAATCCTAGCACTCGGGAGGCAAAGGCAGGTGGATCACTGTGAGTTCGAAGCCAGCCTGGTCTACAAAGTGAGTCCAGGACAGCCAAGGCTACACAGAGAAATCCTGTATTGAAAAAAATAAAACAAAACAAAATTAAAAAAAAAAGAAAAAAGAAAACAAAGTAAAGTAAAAATGCCAGGCATGATGACCCGTGACCCCACCTCTTATGTGCCCGGAATCCCAGCCCTTTGAACTTGGAGGCAGGAGAATCAGGAGTTCAGAAACAGCCTGGGCTACTTTGTAGGATGAGCTAGCTCACTGCCATCCAACTCTACAGAAACAGTGTCTCTGTATGACAATGAGTTTGAAGCCAGATCTTGTCTTTTTTTTTTTTTTTTTTAAGATTATTTTATTAAGTACACAGTGTTCTGCCTGCATGTGTGCCAGCAGCCCAGAAGAGGGCACCAGATCTCATTATAGATGGTTGTGAGCCACCATGTGGTTGCTGGGAATTGAACTCAGGACCTCTGGAAGAACAGTCAGTGCTCTTAACCTCTGAGCCATCTCTCCAGCCCCCAGAGATCTTGTCTTAAACAACAGAAAGGGAACTTGAGAGGCGTCTCAGTGTAAGCCTGTGGGTGTGAGTTCAGGTCCCCGGCACAGCCCTGTAACCTGGTGCGGGAGACATGGATCTTGGGGCTCAGTGACTAACAGCCTGGCAGAAACAATGGGCTCCAGGGGGCCAGTGATAGAGGAAGTTACTCCAAGTTGACCCTGGCTTCCATGTGGACATGCACCTGCACACACAAGTGTACATCACACACACACACACACACACACAGAGAGAGAGAGAGAGAGAGAGAGAGAGAGAGAGAGAGAGAGAGACACGGGGCGAGGGAGGAATAGAAAGGAGGAGAGGTGGGAAGAAAACAAAGAAATTAGATGAATAATAAAAGAGATAAGAAAAGTCAACATACCACACATCCCAGTCATAGCCTCCTCCCAGTCCCCCTCCCTCCTCTATTCCTCAGAAAAGGGGAGCCCCCTACCCACCCACCCCAGCTCATCAAGTCGCATTAGGACTCTTCCCCTGCGGTCTGGCAAGGCAGTCCCACCAGGGAGAAGTGATCAAAAAGCAGGCAACAGAGTCCATGTCAGAGACAGCCCCCACTCCCCTTACTAGGGGACCCACATGAAGCCAGAGCTGCCCATCAGCTACATCTACGTAGGGGACCTAGGTCCAGTCTATGCATGGTACTTGGCTGGTGCTTAAAGCCCCCTGGGCCCTGGTTAGTTGGCTCTGTTGGTCTTGTAGAGCTCCTGTCCCCTCCGGGTCCTTCTGTCCTTCTGTCCTTCTCCCCATTTTTCCACTAGACCCCCTATGCTTCGCCCAATGTTTGGCTGTGAGTCTCATCATCTGTTTCAAACCACTGCTGGGTGGAGCTTTTGAGAGGACAGCTTTGCTACGCTCCTATCTGCAAGCATAGCAGAATATCGTTAATCGTGTCCGGTTGGCTCTCTTCCACGGGCCGGGTCTTAGGTTGAGCCAGGCATTGGTTGGACAATCAATCCCTCAATCTCTTCTCTGTAGACCCTGTAGACAGGGTAAGTTTTGGATCAAAGTTTTTGTGGGTGGTTTGGTGTTCCCCTCCATCCACCAGGAGTCTTGTCTAATCATCCTCCTTGGCCGTTGCTGTAGGAGTCTCAGCCAGAGTCCCCCTCATAGCCTTCCAGAGGCCTATCCTGACTTTAGGTCTCCAGCATGTCACCGAGATGCCCCCGCCCACAGCTTCTCTTTTCTCTGCAGGCCTTCCGTCCTCCCTTCCCCACCTCCCCAGGTCTGATCTCCACCCTCCTTTCTGTGTTCCCTCCCCTGCCTGGTTTCCTCTCTTGAACCACTATTTCTGTTCACTCTAGTTCCCCTTCTGAGCGAGATGTAAGCATCCTCTCTGGGGTCCTCCTCGTTACTTATCTTCCTTGGGTCTGTGCATTGTAGTATGTTTACCCTGAACTAAATGGCTAAAATGCACTTATAAGTGAGTACAATACCATGTGTGTCTTTCTGGGTCTGGGTTATCTCACTCAGGAGGCATTCCGTTAATCCCAGCACTTGGGAGGCAGAGGCAGGCAAATCTCTTGAGTTCCAGGCCAGCCAGTGAGCTACATAGTGAGAGACCCTATCTCAAAAACATAAAATAATAATAAAAAAAACTCCAAATCAAAAATGTAATCTGTTCCTGGTGATAAGTCTTGATGACAATCAGGGGAAGGGGGTTGTAACTTGGGATAGAGCTGACATGGGTTTGAAATTTAAGTAAGACTAAGGCCTCCTCCCTGGGAAGGAAACCCCAGAAGAGCAGATGGGAGGCAGAAGTGAGACTTCAGCCTCCAGCCGAGGGCGTGGGTGTGGTCGAGCGCCAGCACTGCAGCTCTTGAATGACATGGGAGGGGCAGTGAATCAGGGTCTTGTTCCCTTCTGTTCCTCCTGCCTTCCCCCTGTGGAACGCTGGGATTGCTGGTGTGTGCCAACACACCTGGCAGGCTTTCCTTTTTGTTTTGCTGACACAGGTTGTCACTATGTATCCTTGGCTGGCCTGGGACCTGATATGTAGACCAGGCTTGGCCCTGGCTTCACAGATCCTTCTGCCTCTACTTGCCAAGTGCTGGGATTAACAGAAAGGCGTGCACCACACCTGCCTTTTTATGTGGCTCTGGGAATTGAACTCGGGTCCTCATGCTTGTGTAGCAGGTATTTTACTGACCAGGACATCTCTCCAGTCCCAACCTTCTCCTCATAACTCTCTCGTCTGTTGAAGGGCCTGAGGACCACGAGCTGACGGCTCACTGCCTGCTGATTTTCCAGGGATGCTCAAGCTTCACACCCTGGCTGTGGCTTCTCCTGGGAGGGGAGCCAGGTCACCCCGACACACAGCCTGGAAGACAATGGAAATGACCAGAACTGTAACCCTCAAGTGATGTCCTGGACTTTCTTGGAGCAAAGCAGATGCCCGGGGGATACTGGTGTGCTGACTGGAAGCTCCGGACCTGAGGCAAGCTGTGTCCCCAGTCCCACATCTAAAACAGGGCCTCACTAAATTGCTCAGGCTGGTCTCAAACTTGCAATGCCCCAACCTCAGCCCTCATGCTGGGACCACAGGGTGTATCATCACACCTGACCTTGTAGCTTATTTTCCCTGTTTGGACCTCAGATTACTTATGAATGCTACATGACTTTTTCTGTAGTTAACTTAAATTGCTGGAGCCGTATTTAATATTGTCAGTGTCAGGGGGAATGTCTATCAGAGAGCATTACATGTGTGAACTTTAGCAGATGGGCGGGATGTGGGGTAACCTGTGTTCTTGGGTTCTTAGAGGGCTTCAGTCAGCTCTGGTCTTCATTCCTGCAGGGACCTTGTGGGTGACAGGGAAACTGGTCCCTCACCAAACATCAATAAACCCTGTGAGTTTGAGCAGGCAATACCACATGTGCCTTTGTTTTTGTTTTTTTTTTTTTAAGATTTATTTATTACATATACAGTGTTCTGCCTGCATGTACACCAGAAGAGGGAACCAGATCACTTTATAGATGGTTGTGAGCCACCATGTGGTTGCTGGGAATTGAACTCGGGACCTCTGGAAGAGCAGATGGTGCTCTTAACCACTGAGCCATCTCTCCAGCCCCTATGTCTTTGTTTAAACACCTTTTCTTGTGTGTTCATAGGGCTGTGTCTCTCTCTGCTGCTCTCCATCTTTGTTTTTTTTGTTTGTTAAGACAGTCACACTATGTAGCCCCTGGCTGGCCTGGAACTTGCTAAATAAACCAGGCTGGCCTTAAAGAGATCTGCCTGCTTGTTTCCTGGGTACAGGAATTAAACCACACTTGACCTCCAATTTATAAAAAAGTGTCTGAGTATATTCCACATGTAGGTACCTGCAGATTTCTGAAGACATCAAAGCACTTAACACTTTAGTAACAGCCAGGCATGGTGCTGCACACCTTTAATCCCAGCACTCCGGAGGCAGAGGCAGGCAGATCTCTGAGTTCGAGGCCAGTGTGGTCTACAAAGCGAGTCCAGGACAGCCCAGGCTAACAAAGAGAGACCGTCTTGAAAAAAACAACCAAACAAAAAGATTTCAGTAACAGACCTTTGTCTGTAGCAGTGTGCGTATTTTTCTTCCCTCTCCCCAAATAAGGACTCATGAGATTCAAAATATATTTACAAATCAAATACCTAAGCCATATAGCTAGGTTCCTCTGACAATTTAAAATAACGCACTTACACTATTGACATTCTGCCGTGTGGCTGGTTACCTGTGCCACGGTACCATGTGTCTGTCCTCCTCACACCTTCCTGGGTGAGTCGGCCACCCCTGCCTGGCTCTATCCTACAATCCTTTCTACTACTGGATGTCCCACCTTCTAGTCTCCCCTTCCCAGTCGGTCACAGGTTAACTAACCAGCGAAGCATCCACTAAAACACAAGATGTTCCTGCTACCCTTGTGCCCCATGTGAATGCTGGGAACACAACTAGGGTCCTCTGGCCGAGCAGTTCACCCTCAACTGCTGAGCAGCCACCTCATCCCTCCTGCATTATGAACAAGTAACTGTCACTGAACCTGGAAGTTTGCTGATTGGATACTTACTGACTAGTGAGCCCCAGGAATCCTGTCTCTTGACTGGCCAGCACTAGGATCACAGGCATCTGTCGTTGCCCTTGGCTTTTTACTTGGGTTTTGGGGAATCCAAACTCAGGTCCTCCAGCTTGCATGGCAGGCACTTTACCCACCCAGCCACCTCTGCCCGTGTGTGTGTGTGTGTGTGTGTGTGTGTGTGTGTGTGTGTGTGTGTGTGTGTGTGTGTCACAGTCAGAGGACAGCTCTGTGGAGCTGGTTCTCATTCCACCTTCATGAAGGCTCCAGGGAGGAATCTCAGGTGGCCAGGCTCGTGTGACAGGTACTTGACCAGCTCACCATCTTGCTAAGACCCTTTTGTCATTTTGAGTCTCGCCCTGTAACCCTCAATGTCTGGCACTAAATTCATGGCAATCCTTTGCCTCAGGACCCCAGGCCGGTGCCACCATGCTTGGCTCTGGTAAAGACCTTTCCGAGAAATGAAGATCAAGGTTCTTTTTTTTTTCTTCTTTTAATTTTTTGGAACAATATCTCTATGTAACAGTTCTGGCTGTCCTGGAACTCACTACGTAGATTCACCATGTTGGCCTTGAACTCAGAGATCTGCTGGCCTCTACTTCCCAAGTGCTGGGATTAAAGGTGTGCACCACCACCACCAGCCTTAAGATCAAAGTTCTTGGCTTACAAATCGAATCCAGGACAGCCTAGGCTACACAGAGAAACCATGTCTCGAAACACCAAAAAACAAACAAACAAACAAACAAACCAAAAAAAAAAAAAAACAGGGCTGGAGAGATGGCTCAGAGGTTAAGGGTACTGACTGCACCTCCAGAGGTCCTGAGTTCAATTCCCAGCAACCACATGGTAGTTCAGAACCATCTATAATGTGATCTGATGCCTTCTTCTGGCCTGCAGGTGTACATGCAGACAGAGCACTGTTTACATAATAATAAATAAATCTTTAAACAAACAAACAAACAAACAAGATCAAGGTTCTTAGTAATGACCCCGAGGTCCAGAGAGGAGCAGGATGTGCACTTCCTGTCTAGCCCCTTTCCTCGGACATCATAAATTCAGTCTGAGAAGAAATGACTGCCACAAGTTATATTAGAAGAAACACCTAGAACACAATTGTTAGACACTGACACAAGAGGGTCTTACATTTCCCAGGCTAGCTTGGACTTCCTATCAAGTGCTTGGCATTATAAGTTTGTGGGGCTGGGGAAATGGCTGAGCAGTTCTGGCTGTTCTTGTAGAGAACCGAGGTTCACTTCCCAGCACCCACATGAAGATGCACAACTCTCTGTAACACCCTTTCCAAGGTACCCAGCACCCCCTTCTGGTCTTCCCTGGCACTGCATGCACAGGGTGCACAGGCTTATGTGCGGGCAAAACACATAAAGTCAAAACAGATCAATCTTTAAAAACAAACAAACGAAACAAAACAAAGAGCCGAGCACCGTGTCTATGCCTGTAATACCAGCACTCCGGAGGCAGAGGCAGGTGGGTCACTGTGAGTTCGAGGCCAGCCTGGTCTACAAAGAGAGTTCCAGGACAGCCAGGGCTCCACAGAGAAACCCTGTCTCCAAAAAACAAAACAAAAACCCACAAAAAACCCAAAAACAACAAAAAATAAAAACAAAAATCACTCATACACATTAATAATCATGTTTAAAATTATGGTGCGTGTTACCGTGTTTGGCTTCATTTCTTAGGATTTATTTATTTTATTTATTTTATTTTTATTATCTTTTTTTTTTTTACAGTAGGCACAGGAATCAGCAGTTTATCAAACAGAAAACCAATAGCTGCTGCTACATTAAAAACTAGATTTGCAGGCCGGGCGTAGTGGCGCACGCCTTTAATCCCAGCACTCAGGAGGCAGAGGCAGGCGGATCTCTGTGAGTTCGAGGCCAGCCTAGTCTACAAAGTGAGTCCAGGATGGCCAAGGCTACACAGAGAAACCCTGTCTCGAAAAAAACAAAAACCAAAACAAAACAAAAAAACTAGATTTGCTTTTGCAAATGCTGTGGATAGAGACATCATAAAAGTTTTTAAATCTGTGCTTGGTTTTCCCCTAGGCTGCAGTAAATGTCAGGCAAATTAACTTTGTTTTGACTTGGGCATTTTTCTCCCTTGCCTGTAAATCCAGTTTTATTTATTTTTTAATAATTTTATTTATTATTGTGTATGCATGTGTGCAGTGCCTAGAAGGTATCTTTCTTTAGTTTGTCTCTCTGGCCTTGGCTGTCCTGGAACTCACTATACAGACCAGCTGGCCTTAAGCTCAGCGATCACCTGCCTCTGCCTCTGAGAGCTGGGATTAGAGGCGTGCGCATTCCTTTTGTGGAGTCAACTCTCTTCTTCCACCTTCTCCTGCTGCAGTCTCACCAGCCCCCGGGGCCTTCTACCATCAGGATCCAATAGGTAGAGACACTAGCTTTCCCCAGGGCCTCAGGCAATTAACTAAGCATTGTAAGACAAACATACTAAGGCTTCATCAGCAATAACACCAAGACTGAGGCCTCCCCACCATGCCCCGTGTCCAGGGGCTGAGGGTGAATCTGGACGCTGAGGAGCAGAGGTGTACTGGCAGCAACGTGGACATCTTCCAGAGCCCAGTCGTGTGCAGGTGAGGCTGTAGCCTAGCTGGCAGAGTGCTCATCTGACATACACAAGCTCAGGTTCCATTCCCAGGACTGCCTGATGCAAGCATGACACACACCTGCAACCCCGGTACTCAGCAGGCAGAGGCAGGAGGATTACAAATTCAAGGTCACCCACTGTGCAGGAGTTCAAAGTCAGTCTGGGCTACAAGAGACCCTATTCTCACAGAACACAAAACTATAGCAAGCTTGTTCTAGCAGAGTCTGAGGCACATCACCCCGTGACTGGAAGGCTGGACCCAGTTTCCTCGATGGAGGACGTCTCAACTCAACTGGCCACCGGAGCCATGGTCTTCTGACACAGCCTGGCCAGGAGCCCAGCCATCTGCAGCAAGGAGTTCACACCTTCCGCCACTTTCATGTGAGTGTATCCAATCTCCTGCAACGTAAACCGAAGGGAGCAAGTGGGTAAGCTGGGACCCTTTGTTCCTTTCCAGCTAACCAGTGGCGGGTCCCAAACAGACACACCGACCTCACAATGCAGCAGGGGGAGGGGCTGCATCCAGCTCCGCTCAAGTTCAGCCGTGCTGTAGAAGGGTGCTCCCAGGCTTAGGGGGCAAGCCCAGAGCTTCCAGTTTGCTAGGGTCTCACATCGCCCAGGCTGGTTTCAAGCTCAAGGATAGCCTGAGCTTCTGATTCTCCTGCCTCCATCTCCAGAGTGTTGAACTATGGCGGGCACATGGACACCCAGCTATTTTTGCTTTGCTCTTTTTTTTCTGTTTTGTTTGTAGACCAGGCTGACCTCGAACTCAAGAGATCCGCCTACCTCTGCCTCCCAAGTGCTAGGATTAAGGGCGTGCACCACCACCATGTATGAAGCATGCATTCTCCTAGCTGAGCCAGCCCCAGGCAGTCTTATAAACATACTCTTGTCTGCTTCGGTGGTCTCACGCCTGGGAACTCACCCAAGTAGAACAAGAACTTGGCTGGCAGTCATGGCGGCCCATGTGTGCCAGTGTGCAGTGGCTTTAGCCCCAGAAACCCAAATGCCTTTCCTGGAGAACAAGTGACCATGACAGAGTCACACAGCAGAATACTGCTCAGTGATAAGGGCCAGGCCATGGACACATGTCACAACAGATGCAGAAGGCACTGTGCACAGTGGAGAAGCCAGTGCAAGGTAGTATGGTGGCACACGCCTGTAGTCCCGGCTCAGACTACATTGTGAGACCTCCAACTGAAAAAAAGAAAAAGGCCACTGGACTCAAAAAAAAAGGCCAAAGTGCACAAGCTCTTCCCAAGCTCTGACTAACCTTGATGAACTCCAGTTTCAAGTATTCGGCCATCGGGAAGGTTTTACACACTCGGAAAATGTTGCCGATGACGTCTTCTGGTGAGTAGCCCAGGTGCCACAGGTGCGCAAGAATCTAGACAAAAGACCCAACAGGCTCTCAGCACTGAGCCGCAAGGACAGGGAGACGGAGTTGGTTGGACCTACAGTGGTCCTAGCCTTCACACCACAGGTAATGGCCTGGTTCAGGCGACCAGAGGCTTTGAGGGTCACCTGAACCTTACAGAGGGTGGGCCCCACGGATGCCTTGTGTCACCCAGCCCTCTGATCACCGCAGGTAGTTTAGCTCACTTCTCTAGCAGGCCCCACTGACTACAGATGGTCTATATCTTGCCTAGATCGCGTCTCTACCCAGAGTCTTCCAGGATGCCCTCACCAGCTAGCTGCCCCAGCCTCAGGCAGAAAGAGGCCCCTGCCTAATGGGACCAGACAACCAAAGCAGGACAGGATTTCATTAGTCCCCCACCTTCCCCCTCCCTGCCCACTTTCCCTAGCCTGGGGTTGTGTCTGGAGATAGCTCACTGGGCCGTGGCACCTTGGGATGGACCCCAGTACTGTTAGACAGGGACAGAGGGTTACTCAGCGGTCAGGCTCAGCTGTATTCTTCCCTCAGGAACCAGCCTCTGCCTCCACTGCAGTCCCCTGCTTGCCTACCATTTCTCATTTAGTCCAACCTTGCCCTGACCCTGGTTGACTGAGTGTACTGGCTGCTTTTGTGTGCCAACTTGACACAGCTAGAGTCATCAGACAGGAAGGAGCCTCAGTTGAGGAAATGCCTCCATAAGCTCCAGCTTTACAGCATTTTCTCAATTAGTGATCAGTGGGGAGGGCCTAGTCCGGGGTGAGCATGCCATTCCTGGGCTGGTGGTCTTGTGTGCTATACGAACCAGGCAGAGCAAGCCAGTAAGCAGCACCCCTCCATGGCCTCCGCATCAGCTCCTGCCTCCAGGTTCCTGTCCTGTGTGAGTTCTTGCCCTGACTGCCTTCAATTATGAGCAACAATACAGAAGTATAAGCTAAATAACACCCACCCCCGCCCCGAAACGTGCTTTTTGGTCATGGTAGTTTGTCACAGCAACAGAAACCTTGACTAAGACACTGGGACTGATAAACCTGTGATCAGATAAAGGGTCTGCAATCACACCCCTGGCACTAGTCATCCAAACCCACTGGCGGCTGCTCAGGGAACCAGCCTCCCCCTACCCCCAACCACACACACTAGACCCTTCCTGACCCCTCCTCTTCCAGAAAAAAAGGACTGCTGGGTTCCCGGTTGGCCCTCAACATGATTCTCAGGAAGACAGAGCAGGATGTGACATGTTCCCCTATCCAGGACAATGTGACATCACTGGAGAGGCTCTCAGGCGGAGAAGCCTCTTGTGGAGGATGTAACTCCAGTAGGCCATGACGCTGGCTTCCATCCAGGTCTGCCACTTGCAGTGTGGCTTGGGGCAGGGAACCAGCCCCTGTGAATCAGTTTCATGGTTTGTGAAATACCGCTTGGTGCCCTGAGGGTGGCGCTGTTCTGGGAGGGAGTGGCATTTAGGAGGTGGAGCTTCTGTAGCTAGGCTTCTGATCAATCAAGATGTGAGGCATCTTATGGGGGCTGGAGAGATGGCTCCGTGGTTAAGAGCACTGGCTGTTTTTCTAGGTCCCGGGCTCAATTCCCAGCACCCACATGGCAGTTCACAACTTTATCTCTGGTCTTAGGGGCCCAATGCCCTTTGCTGGACTCCATGGCCATCAGACACATGCACACAGACTACATGCAGGCAAAACACTCATACACATTAAAAAAAAATAAAAAAATAAAAAAATAAAAAAATAAAAAGGTGTACGATGTCTTAGCCATGCTCCAGCCACCATGAGCTCTGCATGCTTCCTGCTGTGCCAGGTAGCTCCCTCTCCACCTGAGTCCCACTGTGGCGGCCTCTGCTGAGCTGCTTCTGTCAGGGTTCTGGCTGAGGGACGAGCAAAGTAAGGAAAGTTCACCCGAAGCTGAGAGTGATTCTAAGGGTTAAGGGCAGTGACACAGAGGCCTGGAGCCCCCATGGGCTCCTGGCAATAGCTCAAGAGACACAGGCACCATGGAAACGGGAGACAGGGGCCCACCTTGTAGGCCTCATCGATGTTGGCATCCACGCAGTGCTGGAGCATCTCCTTCACCAGCAGGGGGTGGGGCTCGTCACAGACCTAAGAGAACGAGCAGGAGACACAGCATCATGGATCCCCACAGACTAGTTTTCACCAAGTCTCCAGCAACTGGAATGGGATTTAGGGACACCCTTCTGATTACCAAAGATACCCCCAAATATGACAGCTCCTGATGAGGTTAAATTGTTGATATCCAAAATGAATGAGCCATAAAGCAACCAAAGGCCCCCAAAGACTCTCTGCTTGGGTGGCATCAAAGGCACAGTTTTAGGCATGGTGGCATGTGCCTGTGACCTCAAAACTCAGGAGGACCTCAAATTCAAGCCCAGTCTGGGCCACACATTGAGACCTGTCTCTAAAATAGATGAATAAGCTGGTGATGGTGACACACGCTTGTGATTCCAGCAGTAGGGTCAGAAGTTCAAGGCCAGCTCGGGTACATGGTCTGGGCTACAGAATCTGGCTCAAAAAGAAAAGAAAAAAGGTTGGAGAGAGGCTCAGGGAGAACAAGTCACTTCAGACCAGCCAGCAGAGGCCAGCCCTTTGCACAGGAGAGGGTGAGAGCATCTCTGCAGGGAGGTGATGAGGGAGACAAAGCTATGGTAGAAAAAACAAGAGGCAAGGACCGAACACTGTCTGGAGCCCACCTCACAGAGCTGAGCACCTGTCACCTTTGTCCTCCTTCCTTAGAGCCTCCTGACGGCTGGTACCACAGGTGGGCATGCCTGGTTCACATGGTGCTGGGTATTAACCCAGGCAAACACACTATAAATTAGATACACACGCCCAGGCCTGCCTTCCCTTCTTTTTGAGGTAGGTGTTACTCTGTGGCTGAAGCTAGTCTAGAACTTTCCATTCTTTTGCTGCAGCCTCCCAAATGCTGGGATCACAGGTGTGGAGCACCACGCCCAGCCCTATTTCCGCCCAATGGTTGTGCAGGTCCACTGTGCTGCAGACCAGCCCTCTCCCAGCCCTGGTACCTTGAATACATTCTCGCTGTTGATGTAGCCAAATCCTGAGAAGGTGGACTGCAAGTTGTTCAGGGCCTGGAGACAAGGAACATATCCAGGGTGGCTACGATGTCTTCCCCTGTCCTATCAGAGACCCTATGCCCACCCTCCAGCAGCTCACACCCTGCAGGGTGCTGGGTCTTCCATCTTCATCTTAGCCAGACTTGGTACAATAGTCATTCCCCAATCTCAATTTGTAAGGGCAGTTGTGCTGGCTAGTCACATGTCATCTGAACTGAGGGAACCTCAGCTTGGAAAACACCTCCATAAGATGTATTTTCTCCATTAGTGATCAATG
Source organism: Acomys minous (assembly GCF_964271855.1). Lineage (NCBI taxonomy): Eukaryota > Metazoa > Chordata > Mammalia > Rodentia > Muridae > Acomys > Acomys minous. The sequence continues at coordinate 74,934,536 of NC_140498.1, forward strand.
GGGGGGGGGCAGCCCATGGTGGGTGGTGTCATCCCTGGGCTGGTGGTCCTGGGTGCTATAAGAAAGCAGGCTGAGCAAGCCATGAGGAGCAAGCCAGTAAGCAGCATTCCTCCATGGCCTCTGCACCAGCTCCTGCCCTGACTTCCTTTGGTGATGAACAGTGGTGTGAAAGAGTAAACTGGATAACCCTTTCCTCCCCAACTTGTTTTTTGGTCATGGTGTTTCATCGCAGCCACAGGAATCCCAACAGTCAGTAACAGTCACCCACCAACCTGGCGCATGTCCCCCTGGGCTGTGAAAATAATGGCCTCCAGGCCATCATCTGTGTACGGCACTTTTTCCTTCTCAATGACATTCATGAGCCTGGTGAGGACCTGAGCATCAGTGAGCTTGGTGTAGCGGAGTACTGCACAGCGGGACTGGATGGGCTCTGGAGGGAGACAGCAGAGTGAGGGCTCCCGGGCAAGGCTGAGCCCAGTGCCAAACCACCAGATAAGAACTAGATGAAAGCCGGGCGTGGTGGCGCACGCCTTTAATCCCAGCACTTGGGAGGCAGAGGCAGGCGGATCGCTGTGCGTTTGAGGCCAGCCTGGTCTACAAAGTGAGTCCAGGACAGCCAAGGCTACACAGAGAAACCCTGTCTGGAAAAACCAAAAACGAACAAACAAAAAAGTAAAGAAATAAAAAGGAGCCTTACTAGATGCCGCTGCCCAGGTTGCCCGCTCACCTATGATTTTGTCTGAAGCGTTACAAGCCAGAGCGAAGCGGGTCGTCTTGGAGTAGATTTCCATGGTTCTCCTGAGGGCCTGCTGGGCACCGTCCGTCATGCTGACGCAAGCATAAGAGAGAGGTGGGTGCCAGGTCAAGCTCATGACCCTTGTGTTCTGGGTGACCTGGTGTTCTGGGATGGAGGACTGGAAACCTTAGGCTAGCCTGGGCTACTTGGGGAAACACACCTGTCTGCTTCATCCAGAATGATGATCTTATGTCGGCCCTTGGGAAGGGTGACTTTCTGCTGGGCGAACATTTTGATTTTATTCCTCACCACGTCAATGCCCCTGAAACACAAGGAATGCATGTATCACAAACCAAGAACTTTTTATTGTCATGGGGAGGGGTGAGGGTGGGGGAGAGAGAGTGTGAGTGCTCGTGTGAGTGAGTGTGCGTGTGAGTGAGTGCGCGTGTGAGTGTGCGTGTGTAGGTCAGAAGAAGTTTCAAGACTCAGTTCCCCTTCCACTTTGAGTTCTACGGGCTGAACCGGGGCTCTCAGGCTTGCACAGCAAGGGTGTTTATCCACTGAGCCATCTTGGTGGCCCTATGTGTCTTTGTAGATGCACAGCATGTGCAGGGGCTGAGGGGGCCTGTAGAGGCCAGAAGGTGCCAGAACCCCCATGCAGTTGCAAGCTGCACGAAAAGGAATCCTGGGACTCTGCAAGAGCAGCATGTTCTTTTTCAAGACAGGGTTTCTCTGTGGCGCCTTGGCTATCCTGGAACTTGCTCTGTAGACCAGGCTGGCCTCAAACTCAGAGATATGCCTGCTTTTGTCTCCCGAGTGCTGGGATCAAAGGCGTGCACCACCACACCCAGCCTGTTTTGAGAGAGGATCTTCACATGGCATCTGGGTGGACCTGGAACTCTGAATCCACCCGCCTCCTTCTCCCACACAGCTCACAGCTCACAGGGGGCTGGGAAATCCTCCTCACACCCCTGAGGGCTCCAGGGCCTTATTTTAGCTTGGGACATGAGCTAACAGTCAGACACGCAGAGCAGAAGGTGTGCTGTGGCTGCCGGGGTACAGAAGGGAATTGAGGAGCGCTTGAAGGCAGTTTCAGTTTTGTAAGTGCAAAAAGCTGTTGCACAATACCACGAACATAGTAACATGGCCAAAGCGGTTTCAGCTGAGCATGGTGGTGCACGCCTTTAATCCCAGCACTCAGCCGGCAGACGCAGGTGGAGTTGTGAGTTGCCATGTGGTTGCTGGGAACTGAACCCAAGACCTCTAGAAGCGCAGTCACTGTTCTTAACCACTAAGCCACCTCTCTAGCCCCTACTTTGGGACATTTTCGTCAAAACAAGGGACTCTGTAGGTGCTCCTCAGACACTTGGACCAGGCAACGAGTCCCCTGTTAAATGTGGGGCCAGTGAAGCAAGTGCCAGGCACAAGCTAGACCTAGGCAGACCTCCTCCACTCAGGCACAGCAGGAGGCCTCCGCCTTCCCTCCCAATGTACCTGTCATTTGATGCATTGAGCTCCAGAACCGCATCCTTCAGGGCCGGGCCCAGCAGCGCTCTCGCCAAGCAGAGGATGCTGGTCGTTTTGCCGGTTCCTGGGGGACCCTGTGGGCAAGAGCTCCCCTAATTGCTTCACGAAAGAAGGACCCAGAGGCTGGAGAGACAGCTCAGCAGGTAAGAGCACTGGCTGTTTGTGCAGAGGACCTGGGTTCCATTCCCCGTGCCCCAAACTGTAGGTAACTCCAGGGGATCCATCACCACCACCCCACCCTCCAGGGCACCAGGCACGCCTAAGGTACATACACACACACACACACACACACACACACACACACACACACACACAGTCACCATCACCCCACCCTCCAGGGCACCAGGCACACCTAAGGTACACACACACACACACACACACACACACACACACACACACACACAGAGTCACCATCACCCCACCCTCCAGGGCACCAGGCACACCTAAGGTACACACACACACACACACACACACACACACACACACACAGTCACCACCACCCCACCCTCCAGGGCCCCAGGCACACCTAAGGTACACACACACACACACACACACACACACACACACACACACACACACAGTCACCACCACTACCCCACCCTCCAGGGCACCAGGCATGCCTAAGGTACACACACACACACACACACACACACACACACACACACACACACAGTCACCACCACTACCCCACCCTCCAGGGCACCAGGCATGCCTAAGGTACACACACACACACACACACACACACACACAGTCACCACCACCCCACCCTCCAGGGCACCAGGCATGCCTAAGGTACACACACACACACACACACACACACACACACACACACACACAGTCACCACCACTACCCCACCCTCCAGGGCACCAGGCATGCCTAAGGTACACACACACACACACACACACACACACACACACACACAGTCACCACCACCCCACCCTCCAGGGCACCAGGCATGCCTAAGGTACACACACACACACACACACACACACACACACACACACAGTCACCACCACTACCCCACCCTCCAGGGCACCAGGCATACCTAAGGTACACACACACACACACACACACACACACACACACACACACACACACACAGTCACCACCACCCCTCCAGGGCACCAGGCACACCTAAGGTACACACACACACACACACACACACACACACACACACACACACAGTCACCACTACCCCACCCTCTAGGGCACCAGGCACGCCTAAGGTACACACACACACATACACACACACACACACACACACACACACACACACACACACACAGTCACCACCACCCCACCCTCCAGGGCACCAGGTACACCTAAGGCACACACACACACACACACACACACACAGTCACCACCACCCCACCCTCCAGGGCACCAGGCACACCTAAGGTACACACACACACACACACACACACACACACACACTCACCACCACCACCCCACCCTCCAGGGCACCAGGCACACCTAAGGTGCACACACACACACACACACACACACACACACACACACACACACACTCACCACCACCACCCCACCCTCCAGGGCACCAGGCATACCTAAGGTACACACACACACACACACACACACACACACACACACACACTCACCACCACTACCCCACCCTCCAGGGCACCAGGCATGCCTAAGGTGCACACACAGATGCAGACACAACAGCCATACACATACAAATTAAGCAACTGATTTTAATGTTGATCTTGCATTCCCACAATTCCCCACTGATAGCAATGATCCCCTGACTCCCCAACAACCCAGCCAGGGACCTATGGGCCTCCCCAGGGAATGCAAGATACCCAGAGGACCAGTCCCAAGTACTCACAGCGATGATGATATTGGGCACATTGCCTTCTTTTGCAAAGACCTGAGTAAAATGTTCATTAAGTTAGGTGTAGTTGTGCACGCTCCTACTTTCAGCACTGAAGAGGTTTAAACAGGAAGATCAGGAACTCATGCCACTTTAGACTACATGTCAGAACCCTGTCTCAAAACAAATACATTAAGGCCGGGCGTCGTGGTGCAATCTTTTAATCCCAGCACTTGGGAGGTAGAGGCAGGTGGGTGGGTCACTGTGAGTTTGAGGCCAGCCTGGTCTACAAAGTGAATCCAAGACAGCCAAGGCTACACAGAGAAACCCTGTCTCCAAAAACAAAACAAACAAACAAACAAACAAAAAAAATATATATATATCTCCAGGGTGAGGTAGCTCAAGCCTTTAATCCTACACTTGGGAAGCAAAGGCAGGTAGATCTCTGTGAGTTAGAAGTCAGCCTGGGCTACATAGCAAGTTCCAGGCCAGCTAGGACTACACATTGAGATCCTGTCTCAAAAAAGCAAGCAAGTGAGGCTCCAGAGATAGCTCAGAGGTTAAGAGCACTGTCTGCTCTTCCAAAGGTCTTGAGTTCAATTCCCAGCAACCTCATGGTGGCTCACAACCATCTATAATGAGATTTGGTGCCCTCTTCTGGCCTGAAGATGTACATGCAGGCAGAACACTGTCTATGCAATAATTAAAAAAACAAAAAACAAGCAAACAAAAAAACCCAAAAGTAAGCAACAACAACAACAACAAAACAGAGGTCAACAAGATGGCTCAGCAGATAAAGGCACTTGCAAAGGTTAACAAGCCAAGTTCACTCATCCATTATCAGGCCCCACTGTGTAGCAGAAGAGAACCAAACCGGATCTCCACTGAGGTAGGAAGACCCACCCAAAATATGGCTGGTACCGGCTGGGGTCCTGGACTCAATGAAATGGAGAAATCGAGCTAAGTGAGCAGCAGCATTCATCTCTCTCTCTCTCTTCTTCCTGACTATGGATGCAATGTGAGCAGCTGCCTCATGCTGCTCCTCCCGGGCCTCCCCCACCATGATGGACTGTGTGCCCTCAGACTGTGAGCCAAAGCCAAAGCAACTCTTCTTTGCTTCCGTTCTGTTTTCCAGGTACTTTGTCACCTCATCGAGGAATAGGTGGCACAGCCTCTCCTTCACTATCTCAGCCATCTTGCTCCAATCACCACAAGCTTATCAGATCTGCAGCATAACGTCAAGGGGATTGCAGAGTCCCTTACCTCCAGCCTGCTCACAGTGTCTTCATTTCCCACTATTTCATTGAGCTTTACTGGCCTGTATTTTTCAACCCTGTTTGAGGAAAAAGCAAATATTGACATGGCTATCCTCTGAGTACCCAGAAAACAGGGCAGAAAGGGCAACCCTGCACATTCTAGCAGGATGGGACTATGTTGCCTGTAATGCCAACACGGGGGCCCCTGCCACATACACAAACCACCTCAAAGACAAAGAAATAAGAAACTAGCAAGATGGCTTGGCATGTAAAGGCACTGAAGGCAAAGCCAGTCTGCCTTAGTTCAATCCTTAGAAGCAAGACGGTGGAAGAAAAGAGTGGATTTCCCTCACATGAATACATGGGACTCGTTATGTATAGCACATACATCTACAAAATAAAGAAATAGCCATGGGCTGGAGAGATGGCTCAGTGGTTTGAGAACACTGGCTGCTCTTCCATATTAGGTCCAGGGTTCAATTCTCTGGTCTGCACCCACATGGCAATTCACAGCTCTTTGTGATTCCAGCTCCTGGGGATGCACCTTCACACAGACATATATGCAGGAAAACACCAATGTACAGTAGTGGCAGAAACTGCAATCCCAGGAATCCTGGGGGTGGAGGTAGGAGGTTCAGAAGCTCAAGGTTATCCTTGACTACATAACAAGTACAAGGCTAGTCTGGGCTAAACTCTGAATAAGCTTAACAATAACAACAGCAACAACAGTAATAACAGCAACGGCTATAGAGATGACTCAGGGTTAAGATGGCTTGCTGCAGCCAGGCAAGGTCACGCACACTTTATCCCAGCACTCTGGCAGGTAGAGGTGGTGAATATCTGTGAATTCAAGGCCAGCCTGGTCTACAAAGCGAGTCCAGGACAGCCAGGGCTACAACAGAGAAACTCTGTCTCAAAACAAAAACAAAAACAAGATGGCTTGCTGCTGCAGAAGACCAGGTTCAAGGTCTAACATCCACACAATGGCTCACAACCTCCTGGGACTTTTAATTCCAAGGAATTCCAAGCCCCTCTCCTGGCCTCTTCATGTCTGCATGCACACAGTGCCCATATGTACACAAGAGAGAACACAAAATAAAATGAATCTCAAAAGACCAAAACCAAAAGAGGAGCAAGATGGCTCAGTGGTTAAGGGTGCTTCCTGACAGCCCTGACCACCTGAGTTCAATCCCTGGGACCCAAACAATAGGAGAGGTTGTTCATGGCAGGGGCCCCCAGGAAATGCAAAAAGAAAAGGCTTTAAATGAAAAAAGGTAACAGAACATTTGCTATGAATTGGCTCTTTGCCTGTCCACACGGACAGACGGATGGACACACACACAACTATAAAAGGGTCATGCACAGGTGACAACCATTTGCAGGGCCTGGCAGGTACCAGGTGATAAACCAGGTGTATCCCCACTTATGCTATACCAAATGATGTAAGTGCTGCATCTCCAGGGAGTCTGTTGTGCCAGACTCTGCTACTGCACCAGCACGCTGACTCTTGTCTCTTTCTAGTATAGTTCTGGCCTATGACCTTGACGCCTGTGTGGGCAGTTCTTAAGCAATTTTGAAGTGAATATTATTGTTCCCTCAGGGCTGGAGAGGTGGCTCAGTGTTTAAGAGCACCGGTGGCTCTTCCAGAAGACCCAGGTTCAATTCCTAGCACCCACATGGCAGCTCACAACCATCTACTGACCCCAGTTTCAGGGGATCCAAGGCCTTCTCCACCTGAGGGCACTGAATACACCCACAGACATAAAATACATTAAAAACAAAACCAAAAACACTTGTGCCCGCTTGAAATCTATTTACTTATAGAGAGGGTCTCCTGTAGCCCAGGCTAGCCTGGAACTCACTATGTGACAAAGGATGGCCTTGATCTCCCCATCCCCCAGTTCTAGGGATAGAGGCACATATCACTGTAACCAGCTTGCGCAGTGCTGCGGATGGAAATGTGGGTTTTCTGAGTGGCAGGGAGCAGCTTATCAACTGGGCCACATCTCCAGATGGCCTGGAACTCATGACCCTTCTATCCCAGCCTCCTGACCACTAGGTTCTGCCTTCTACCTTTCCCAGCTCTGTGGTAGTAGATTTACCACAATCTGACCATCAGGCGTTTGCTCTTCATTAGTCTTCTCCTCCTTTCTCTATTTTTGGAGGCAGGGCTTCACCCTTGCCAATCTGGAACTCCCTATGTAAGCCAGGCTGGCACTGACCTCAGAAATCCACCAACACCTGCCTCACGAGCACTTTATGTTTGTTTTCTTTAAACATATTACTTTTGTGTGCCACAGCACGGGTGTGGGGGTCAGAGAACAACTCTGGGAGTTGCTTCTCTCCTTCCAACATGTAGGATCCAGGGATGAAATTCAGGCTACAAGCACTCTCTGATGCTTTGAGCCATCTCACACGGACATTTTTGGAGACAAGGACTCATATAGCCAGGCTGGCCTGAAACTCACTATGTAGCTAAAGATGATCTATATGCTATTCCAAGTGGATACCCATTTTCTTTGTACTTATTTCTGTGGCTACCAGGCAACATCCTGGGTCCTCCCCTGGCCCCACTCCCCACTCCTGAGCGCTGGGGATGGAGCTCTAGGCCCTGAGCATGCCAGGCAAGTGTTGTGCCACTGACTAGTATTTCCAGCTTCCTTAATATTTTTCCTAATATTATTCTAGATCAGTGGTTCTCAACCTGTGCGTGGCAACCCCTTGGCGAACATTGGACCACCCCTTTAACAGGGGTTGCCTAAGACCACAGGTAAACACAGATACTGACATGACAGTTCATAACAGCAGCAAAATTACAGGTGCAAAAGAGTCGCATTAGGGCGGTTGAGAGCCACTGCTCCGGTCGGCCCAGATCCTTCAGTGAACTAAGGAACCTCTCTGCTGTCTGGTGCCACAGACCTTACATTTGATAAAGAAAGCCTGGTACTGGGGTACCTCTGTGATAGAGTGTGCTTTTGTACAAATGCCTGGAATCAATTTCCAGCCCCCACCCCCACCCCCAAATAAGACTAGAAATAGTGATGCACACCTGTACATAAGTGGAAGAGACAGTAGGGTTAGAATTTAAGGTCATCTTGGCTATATATAGAAAGTTCACAGCTAGCTTAAGGTAGTAAGACCTGTCTTAAGATAAATAAAAATGTGAAACTGGTGTGTGTGTCTATGTGTTTGAAACAGGGTTTCTCTGTGTCTGACTGGCCTCAAACTCTGACTTAATGTTGGCATTAAAGGCATGCACCACCACGGCCCCGCTGAAGCTGATTTATTTCAGATGAGATTTTAAATAAATAACAAAAAAGAGTAAGTGGCCATTAGCATTGCACTGCATTGCTAAGTGACAGGTAACTCCGAGACACACCTAGTCTTCAGTTTCCATAAATAAAAACCTCTACCTTGGCCTGGTGGCGCACACCTGTCATTCTAGCTCTCGGGAAGCTGAGGCAGGCTCACTGCTCAAAGTCCAAGACCAGCTTGGGATGCACAGTGAAATCCAGGGCTGTGAACTGGACTCAGTCCGCAGAATGCTTGTTTAGCATACACGAAGCTTTGTGTTCCATGCCCAGCATGCATCGTGTTAGTAATGCATGCCTGTCATCCTCCGAGGGGAGGCAGAAGGATCAAGTTCAAAGTTATCCTCTGTTACATACTGAATTCGAGACCGCCCAGGGTTATACAATACACTGTTTCAAAAAAGAAAGCGAAGAAAAACAGAAACCCGACTTCAAAAAGAAAAAGGGAAAGGAAAATCTGCCCTTCTGGGGACATCTGCACGTTCGGTGTCCCCCCAGACCCAGCCCGAAACCGGGTCCCTGGAGCTCTCGGCCCGCCCTCACTCGCCATCACCTCTACGCGCGCGTTATTATGGTCGCGCGCTCACCACGGCAGCTCGTAGTGGCTGGCGCCGCCCGCGGTCTTGCTGGGGACAGGCGAAGGCTCGTGAGCCCCGCTCATGGCCGCGCCACTGCCACTCTCCTGGACCTCCATTCCGGCGCCTGCTCTTCCCGCCACCCGAAGCTCCGCCCCGTGACGCTTTCACGGAAGTGTGGGCCTTGGTTTCCGGGCAACGCCGGGAGGGAAGCGGAAGTGCGTGTGTGCGGAGAGGCCTCTCGACCGGCGCCTGCGCAAAGAGAGCAGCGTAGCCACGTACTGGCCGCTAGAGGCCGCTGTGGCTTCAGGAGCCCTCATTTGAGGGACGGAAGAGGAAAGAATGGTGAAATGAAGGCAGGTGTTTCTTTTTTCATTTCTTTTCTGTTTTTTTTTCTTTTGGTTTTTCGAGACAAGGTCTCTCTATGTAGCCTTGACTGTTCTGGACTCGCTTTGTAGACCAGGCTGACCTCGAACTCACAGAGATCCACCTGCCTCTGCCTCCGGAGTGCTGGAATTAAAGGCTTGTGCCACTATCGCCAGGCTCATCTTTATATTATATTTAATTGTACTATAATTTGTTTCATTTGGTTTTCTTTTCACTTTGGGTTTTGTTTGCTTGTTTTTGTTTTTGTTTTTCCAGACAGGGTTTCTGTGTGTAGTCCTGGCTGTCCTGGAGCTTTGCTCTATAGACCAGGCTGGCCTCGAACTCACAGATCTGCCTACCTCTGCTACTCGAGTGCTGTGATTAAAGATGTTCGCCACCATCACTTGGCAAAAATATTTTAAAAGAGGTAATTTTTAGGCCCAGGCTTGATGGCACAGGCCTTTAATTCCAGCATTTGGGAGCAGAGGCACATGGATCTTTGTAAGTTCAAGGCCAGCCAGAGCTCTGTAGTGAGACACTCCCTCTCACCCCCCACGTCCCCAAAATCCAAACAAAATCCAACCAAAAGATACTTCCTGCCTAGGCATGGTACACAGCTGCTATTTCAACGCTAACAGGACAGAGGCAGGATAGTGAGTTCTAGGCCAGCCTGGGGAGATTCCGACTCAGCAAAACAAAACAAAAAAAGCTGACATGACACATACCGGTAGCCTCAGCACTTTGGAGATAAAGAGGCCAGCCTGAGGAACAAGAAATGAGATTCTGTCTCAAAGAAATAATAGGGCTCTTGTCAGAGCCCTGAGTTCCATTACCCATACCAAGAAGTGGAGGGGAAGGTGTTTTTCCCCAAGGTGGCATTTTCAAGCCTTAAGGCTGGTGATTTCCAAGCGGGCTTGCCCTACTGTTAGCAACCTCAGCAAAGCACTCACTGGCTCTTTACATAGGAACTAGACTGCCTGCCTAGACACATTCCACCCAGCGCCTCTGGTAAGCACAAAGGTTTCCATTTGAACTCTTCAGTTAAACATTAACAGTTTTGAATCGCTTGCCTTGCTTTTTGTTGTTGTTGAGACAGAGTCTCTCTGTACAGCCCTGGCTGACCTGAACTCCCTGTGTAGACCAGGCTGAACCTGAACTGGAAAAGGCCCCACCCACCCACCCACCCCTGCTCCTGTCCTTGGGATGCTGAGATTAGAGGCTGCACCACCACTTCCCGCCATGCTTTGCCTTCTTGCTTCCTCTTTAATAATAAGAAAACAAGGCGAGAACTTTCCCAGATGGGCACAGAGGACAGATTTTTATGTCGCAGGATGTGGGGTGACCTTTAAGACCTCTGCTGTGGGTGGTCTGTCGGCCCCCCGTACTACACAGGCCCACCCATCCTGGAACTGTGCGTCTTCTTTACTTTTGTTTTTGGTCTCTTGACTTTCTTTCTGTCCCTGCTGACCCCGCTTGGGGACCACTTCATCTGCTGAGCAACAGGGACAGGGACAAGTCCACTGTGCACTCTTGTGTGTGCCTCTTGAGTCCCTCTACAAATGATGAGAGAGAGAGAGGAATGCCTTCTTCCTTGTTTTGTTTTTTGTTTTGTTTGTTGTTGTAATTTCAAAGACAGGGTCTCCCTATGAAGGCGTGGCTGTCCTAGAACTCACTTTGTAGCACTCGGGAGGCAGGCGCAGGTGGATCACTGTGAGTTCGAGGCTAGCCTAATATACAAAGGGAGTCCAGGACAAAGGCTACACAGAGAAACTCTGTCTCGAAAAACCAAAACAAAAAAAAACAAAACAAAAAATAAAAAAGAACTCACTTTGTAGACCAGGCTGGTCTGCTTTCTGGAGTGCTGGGATTCAAGGCTTGCAAAAGGACAGCCTTGAACTTCTGAACCCCCTGCCTTTACCTCTGGAATGCTGGGATTACAAACAGGCATGACCACACCTAATTTACATAGTGCTGGGGACAGAATTTAGGGCTGCATGAACCCTTGGCAAGGGCTGAGCCACCTCCCCAGGCCGGCTTTGGTTTCCTTTTGAGACTGAGTGACCACAGCTTCAGGCATGTCCTGTTTGAAGCATGCATCACCACTTTCAGTATTTTACTATGTGTGGGTTGTTTGTATTTAATTTCCTTTTTCTAGGGCTTACCTATCTACTGATTTTTTTTTCGTCAGAAAAACTTAATGGTTTCTGAAGAACATTTTGTCAGTTTTTTTTCCTTCCTTTTTTTTTTAAAAGAGCTTTCTTTCTTTCTTTTTTTCTTTTTTTTCCTTTCTTTGTTTCTTTGTGTAGCCTTGGCTGTCTTGGACTCACTTTGTAGACCAGGCTGGCCTCGAACTCACAGCGATCCACCTGCCACTGCCTCCCAAGTGCTGGGATTAAAGGCGTGCGCCACCACCGCCCGGCCTATTTATATATATATGTTTGAGTGTTTTGCCGGCATGTATCTAAGTACACTAACAACGCCAGGTGTCTGAGGAGGCCAGAAAGGGCAATAGAGCCCCTGAAACTGGAGTCACAGACAGTTGAGAGCTGCCATGTGGATTCCGGGAATTGAACCTGGGTCCTCTGGAAGAGCAGCCGGTGCTCCCTAACCACTGAACCATCTCACCAGCCCTGACCTTGTTAGTTTCTAATGATGTTTTAGAAGTTTGCACCTCTTCACTCAGAACTTGGTTCTAGAGACGCTTCTCACTGAAATGTTTGCCTGAGGCTTGGTAGGATAGCTCAGTGGGTAAAGGTGCTTGCTGACAAGCCTGGTGGAACCAAGTTCTATCCTCAGGACTCATGTGGTTGGAAGGCGAGAACTGATGCTTGTAAGCTATCCTCCGACCAGCACAGTGGACACAGCATACATGGACATATACACATCCAACACACGCACATTAAATAAAATGAAAATAAATGCTCGCACAGATGCACATAGGTATATTACTAGGTTGTTCATTAAAATGGCTGGGGAGGGGAGAGAGAAAATAAAATAAACATCCATCAGTAGTAGAACAGGTAGAGAAATGGTAACATCATCATACTGTATAGTCACTAACAACTGAAAGCCATCTGTCTACATGCACTGACAGAGAAAGATCTCAATGTCTTTCCAAAAACAAAGTCACAGAGGGATTATAGGAGTGGTTCTGAAAATCCCCAATGAAGGGCTGGGGGTGTGGCTCAATTGTAGAGCCCCTGCCTAGAATCTACCAGTAAGGGACTGGGGATGGGATGTGGCTCAGTGGTAGAGCACCAGCATATAATCCCCCAGCAAGGAGCTGGGAGCATGGCTCAGTGGCAGAGCACCTGCCTAGAATCCCCCAGTGAGGCTCAGTGGTAGAGCACCTGCCTAGAATCCCCCAGTGAGGGGCTGGGGGTGTGGCTCAGTGGTAGAGCACCTGCCTAGAATCCCCCAGTGAGGGGCTGGGGGTGTGGCTCAGTGGTAGAGCCCCTGCCTAGAATCCCCCAGTGAGGGGCTGGGGTGTGGCTCAGTGGTAGAGCCCCTGCCTAGAATCCCCCAGTGAGGGGCTGGGGTGTGGCTCAGTGGTAGAGCCCCTGCCTAGAATCCCCCAGTGAGGGGCTGGGGGTGTGGCTCAGTGGTAGAGCACCTGCCTAGAATCCCCCAGTGAGGGGCTGGGGTGTGGCTCAGTGGTAGAGCACCTGCCTAGAATCCCCCAGTGAGGGGCTGGGGGTGTGGCTCAGTGGTAGAGCACCTGCCTAGAATCCCCCAGTGAGGGGCTGGGGTGTGGCTCAGTGGTAGAGCACCTGCCTAGAATCCCCCAGTGAGGGGCTGGGGGTGTGGCTCAGTGGTAGAGCACCTGCCTAGAATCCCCCAGTGAGGGGGTGGGGTGTGGTCAGTGGTAGAGCACCTGCTAGAATCCCCCAGTGAGGGGCTGGGGTGTGGCTCAGTGGTAGAGCCCCTGCCTAGAATCCCCCAGTGAGGGGCTGGGGTGTGGCTCAGTGGTAGAGCACCTGCCTAGAATCCCCCAGTGAGGGGGTGGGGTGTGGTCAGTGGTAGAGCCCCTGCTAGAATCCCCCAGTGAGGGGCTGGGGTGTGACTGGGTGTGGGAAGAGACCATTTGCATATAATCACTGACTGACCTCCAAGTCACTATGTAATTTGGGATGGTCTTGAGCTTTTGATCCTCTTGCGTCTTGCTCACAAATGCTGGATTACAAGTGTGTCACACCACTGGCCTGTGGTGGCACACGCCTTTAATCCCAGCACTTGAGAGGCAGAAGCAGGTGGATCACTGTGAGTTCAAGGCCAGCCTGGTCTACAGTGTGAGTCCAGGACAGCCAGGGCTACACAGAGAAACCCTGTGTCAAAAAACAAAAACAAACAAACAAAAACAAAAACAAAAACAAAAAAGAACAAGTGTGTAGCACCACATGCTCCCCTCCTTTTAAGATTTATTTTTATGTGTATGTATGCATAAGGCCTGACTGGGGCTGTGTGTCTGCGGGATGGGGATGTGCCCTTGGATGCCATCATCAATTCTGTGGATCTGGAGTGCCAGGTAGCTGTGAACTGAGAACTGAACTGGGTCCGCTACAAAAGCTTCAAGTACCCTTAACCTTGACCCATCTCTTTAGCTCTTTTTCCTCCTCCTCCTCCTTCTTCTTTTTAAGTTTTTTATTTTTGGTTTTTTGAGACAGGATTTCTCTGTGTAGCCTTGGCTATCCTGAACTTTCTTGTAGACCAGGCTAGCCTCAAACTCATAGAGATCTGCCTGCCTCTGCCTCCCGAGTGCTGGGATTAAAGGCATGAGCCACCACCATCCGGCTATTTTTTTGGTTTTTCGAGACAGGGTTTCTCTGTGTAGCCTTGGCTGTCCTGGATTCGCCTTGTAGACCAGGCTGGCCTCGAACTCACAGCGATCCACCTGCCTCTGCCTCCTTAAGTGCTGGGATTACAAGTGTGCGCCATCACGCCTGGCTTGATTATTATTTTAAATTATGTATGTGTGTGTCTGTGTGTCTGTGTGAGGGTATGTGCATGTGAGTGCAGTTGCCAGTGGAGACCAAAAGCCTTGGATCCCGTGGAGCTGGATTTACATATGGTTATCAGCTGACGTATGTGCTGGCAAAAGAACTCCAAACCTGCTGCAGGAGCAGCACACGCTCTTCCCACGGAGCCGTCTCTCCAGCCCACGCAGCCCTTTTAAAAACCATGCTAGGGGTCAACGCCAGGGCTTCATGCACCCCAGGCTAACACACCAATCCATGAGCCACATCCCCAATACCTCTGCTTATATTTTTTTTGTGTGTGTATGTTCTCTCTAATCCCAACCATCTCTGTGTGTGGGCTTCATTATCTGAAGAATTCACAGAGAGCCCTTTGGCAGCAGAGTCCTGGCCTGCCCCAGCGTGTGGTGTGCGTACACACCTACGCACAGACTGCGCTGCCCTGAGGGCGCACATTCCAAGAAGGCTGAGTCTCACAGGAAGTTTGTTTTCCTCATACCTAGTTAGGCTCAGGGTGTAAACATGTCAACCTCAGCTACTCTTCCAGAGCCTAGACTTCAATTTTGGTGCCCTTTTTTTTTTTTCCAAGTTGGCTTCAAAATTGTGATCCTCCTGCCTCGGTCACCTGAGTGCTGCTGAGTGAAGCCCCTTGGGGGTGGTGATGGGGCAAGCTGAGCTCCAAGAAGAGAAAACAATAAACACAAAGGACTCGCGGCAAGGGCCGTGGTGACACATACACAGCAATGTCCCAGCTACTCAAGGCGCTAAGCCTGGAGGATGGAAAGTTCAAAGCCAGCCTGGGCAACTTAGCTAGATCTGTCTCAAAAAATAAGAAAAGCAGTGGTGTGTGTGTGTGTGTGTGTGTGTGTGTGTGTGTGTGTGTGTGTGTGTGTGTGTGTGTGTCAGTGTGTCAAGGCACTTGTCACCTAGCCTGAAGACTAGAGTTCCCATGGACCCACTTGGTAGAAGGAGAGAAGTGACCACACTACCATGCACACACATGTATAAATAAATGTAATGCAAACCAGTAAATGGTGGCATGGCGTGAGGATTCTGCTCTGTGGTAGAGCATTTCCCCAACACCTCTCCAATGAGGGGCTAGGGCCGTGGCTCAGCAGGTTAGTGTTTGCCTCTTAGGAAGCTCCAAGTTCGAGCCTCAGAGAACAAGACAGCAACGTACTCACTCACTCATGGCTGGGCTCATAGCCAATCCTTTACCCAAGATTTGTTGCCTATAACATTGAAAAGGTTACTGGTGGCGCACGCCTTTAATCCCAGCACTCAGGAGGCAGAGGCAGAGGCAGGCGGATCGCTGTGAGTTCGAGGCCAGCCTGGTCTACAAAGTGAGTCCAGGACAGCCAAGGCTACACAGAGAGACTCTGTCTTGGAAAAAAAAAAAAGATGGGGAGAGATTCTTGATGCCTCAGCCACTGGTCATTGGTAGCAGCCGGGGAAGGGAGCAGAGCATCGGTTTTCTTGCCGCGAGCACTCTTAACCATGGAGCCATGTCTCCAGCCCAGAGAGTCAGTTCTCCTCCCAGTGTTGCCCGCTTAGGTTGCCTATGTTCCAGTGGGTGGCCGCACACACAGGCACGTGTGGGCAGCACTAGCGGGACTCAGTGAGGTATCAGAGATCAAGAGGGTGTGAAGAGAGGAGTGGAACATGAGGAGGCTCGGGGAAAGGTGCTGAGTGGGCGGGCATAACCAAGGTAGATTGCGTACGTGTACGAAGGTGACAAAGACTAAGTAAAGCCACTCTAAGCCAGTGGTTCGCAACCGTCCTGACTCTGCGACCCTTTAATCCAGTTCCTCATGCCATGGTCACTCCCAACCATAAAATTGTTTTTTTGTTTTGCTTTGTTTTTTTTTTTTTTTTTTTTTTCAAGACAGGGTTTCTCTGTGTAGCCTTGGCTGTCCTGGACTCACTTCATAGACCAGGCTGGCCTCGAACTCAACAGAGATCCACATAAAATTATTTTGCTGCTACTTTGTAATTGTGATTTTTGTTACTCTTATGAATTGTAATATAAATATCTAATATGTGATAGAAAAAAAAAGCTAGGTGTACTGGCACATTTTTTTTTAACTCCAGTTCCAAAGAGGTAAAGACAGGTAGATACATGCCCAGGGCTTGATGGCCCAGCAGCCTCTCCTACTTGCTAAGTTCTAGGCCAGTGAGACTCAAAAAAACAAAAACAAGAACAAAAACAAAAAAGAAAGAAAGAAAAAAAAAAAGGCAAGAGCTAGAGAGAAGGTTAAGTAGTTTTTTTGCTTTGTTTTTTATTTTTATTTTTTCAAGACAGGGTTTCCCTTCGTAGCTTAGGCTGTCCTAGACTTGCTTTGTAGATCAGGCTGGCCTCGAACTCACAGAGTGCTGGGATTAACCCTGTGGGCCACCTCCCCTGGCTGAAGGTTAAACAGTTAAGAGCATTTGCTGCCTTTGCAGAAGCGGCAGGTTCCATCCGCACCCACATGGTGGCTTCTAAGCTCTAGTTCCAGGGGACCGGCAGTCTCTCCTGGCATCCACAGGCACCAGCTATGCTTGGGGTGCACATATACCCTTGTGCAGGCAAGTGAGTCAGACCCACAAAATTAAAAAGAATGATTTTAATGCCTTACAGCTGGATCTTGTGGAGGCATTCTCTCTCTCTCTTTCAATGTTTGGTTGCTTGCTTGTTTACTTGGTGTTTTTTTTAAAAAAATACATTTTATGTGTTTTGCCTTTTCAAGAAACAAAACAATGACGGGGCCAGAGAGATAATGGTTCGGCAGATAAAAGAGCTTCTGCCAGCGATGATGGCTGAATACAATCCTCAGAACTCACACGATGACGGAAAGAGAACTGACTCCTGCAAGTTGTTCTTTGACTTTCATACCCTTGCTGTGTAACACACACACACACACACACACACACACACACACACACACACACACACACACACACTTAAAAGCAAATGAACATTTTGAAAGTTTTAATTTATTTTATTTTTTATTTTTTGGTTTTTCGAGACAAGGTTTCTCTGTGTAGCCTTGGCTGTCCTGGACTCACTTTGTAGACCAGGCTGGCCTCGAACTCACAGTGTTCCACCTGCCTCTGCCTCCTAAATGCTGGGATTAAAGGCTTATGCCACCATGGCCGGATTTTTTTTTTTTTTTTAAGATACATTGGTTGCTGCTGGCACAGGCCTTTAATTCCAGCACTCAGGAGGCAGAGGAGGATCTCTGTGAGTTCGAGGCCAGCCTGGTCTATAAAGTGAGTCCAGCACAGCCAAGGCTACACAGAGAGACCCTGTCTTGAAACCCCACCCCACCCCCACCATCTGGCAAAAAATGCATTGTTGTGAGGAGTGCTAAAAATGTGGCTGAATGAGCAGTGTGTTTGCCTAACATACTTGGAGCACTGGTTTTCATGCCCAGCAGTGCGTAAAATCCACCCACAGTGCTACATGCCTGTAGCCTCAACGTTAGGGGAGATGAAGGCAAGTCGATAAGGAGTTTATGGTCATCCTCTGTTACAGAGTGACTTCAAGGCCATCCAGAACTACATGAGACCCTGACTCAAAACCAAAATGAGATCCGGCTTCAAAATGGAGGTGACCTAGGACAAGCAAGTATGACGGGAATACTACAGAGACTGAGGCAGAAGGACCGCCACAAAGTAAGACCTTCTCAAAACAACAGCAAAGCCAAAGAACAAAACCCAAGGCATAGAGGGACATAGAGAGTTAAAGTGCATAAAGCTAGAGATGGCGCTGCAGCTCGGTTGGCAGAGTGCCTGCCTAGCGTGCACAAAGCCCTGGGTTCAATCCTCAGCATTGTATAAACTGGGCATGCACTTAGCGGGGTGCAATCCCAGGATTCAGGAGGTAGAGGTAGGAAGATTAGAAGTTCCAAGCCATTTTTAAGTTCATGGGAAGTCAGGGGTCCAGCCTGGGCTACATGAGACCCTGTCTGAATACAGGGTCAAGTTCCTGTGCAGTCTGGGCTACAGGTAGCTGTGGGCGACCCTCCCCTTCCTTTCCCTCCAGCTAGTGTACAAGGGGTGAGGGTGGGCTGACTGTGGGGACCTGCATACCAAGATGCTCAGACCACGAATTTCCTTCTTTGCTCTTTTCCCGTTTCTCACATGAAGCAGCTTCTTTTCAAAGTGACACCTGGGCTGCTGTCCCTGTTGAGCAGTTACTTTTTGGAAGCTGATGCAGAAGGCCCAGTTAGTGGTTGTGACAGGGGAATGTCCCGGGAGGAGACTGAGGGGGAGAGGTAGCTGGGCTATGGTGTGGAGGGCAAGTCATTTAGGAGGCAGGCCAGCCTCCTCCGCCCCCCCCGCCCCGCCCCCCAGGTCACCAGTGTTCCCCAGGAAGCTCCCAGCCAGGCCACCTTAACCCAAGTGAAGCCTGAACACAGATCTGGGTCTAGCAATCTGATAGGCATCACTTCCCACTCACAGAGAGACCTTGGGGACCCTGTGCTGGGGTTTCCACAGCCGCCACGGGGAACTGCGAAGATTCAGGATAAAGCCATTCCACCTGGGCCGATTGTGAGGCAGCCAGAAACTGAGGCCTGGTGGCCAATGCCTATACTCCCAGCCCGTGGGATGTGGCGGCAAGATTAGGAATTCAACCTCACCTTTCCCTACGTAGTGAGTTCCAGGACACTGGGGGCTACCTAGGACCAGAAAGAGCCAGGACACGGTTAGGTGGTAGAGCTCTGTGGGTCTCGAATATCCCCCAACTCCTCCAAACACACACACACACACACACACACACACACACACACACACACACACACACACTCATACTCCCCACCCCCACTGGCCTAGGAGCACGGAGGGGAGCTTCTGAGGGTGGGCACAAGGCTGCTATGAGAGCCCTTGTGAGAGTGCGGAGAGAGGGCTCAGTGGTTAAGCGCACCAGCTGCTCTCCAGGGGACCCACGTTCAATTCCCAGCACCCACAGGGCAGCTCACGACTGTCAGTAACGCCAGTTCCAGGGGATCCGACACCCTCACACAGACAATTGTGCAGGCAAAACACCAATGCTCATAAAAACAAATAAAATTGTTAAAAACAAAACAAAACAAAACAAACTCAAACCGTTGTGGGAATCTGAATCAACTGGGGAATGAAGAAGCCCCCGCGGGTTAGGAGGGCAGAATGCAAGCGAGGGTTAAAGAGTATTAGGAGCCTCATTTCAAGGACATTGAAATCCCAAAACCGAGCTCAGAACACCCCAACACTCAACACCCGTCTATCTGCCTGGGTCTCTACTTTTAACCTATAGCCGAGGTGGAGGTGGGCGGGTCCCAAAGTAAGCGGTGTACCAGGCGTCCCAGCTTTGGACAGCCCCTGCTCAAATATCACTTCTCTCTCAACTGCCTGCAAATATTTACATCCTGTTTATGCCACGGCCTCCCAGGGCCTCAATTTTCATGAATAAAATATGAGTTTCTAGGCCAAGCTTAGAAGGGAAGAAACCCAGGCCAGCCAGCTGGTAGGGACCAGAGAGGTGGTTTAATATTTTGGTTGCTGTCGCCTCCCGTATGGGATTTCAGGGGACTTTTCGTCTGCAGTCAAGGAGACCAGCGGCGAGAGATTTTTTTGTAGCAGTTTTTGTATTTCTTAGTCATTTCCTGGAGTTAGACCACCAAGTTTTGCTCACAGGTCTGTTTTCAAAGGAAACACTTTCTTGTTTTCTTTTTCTTTGATTAGGGTTTTTTCCCCTATTCCATTAAAAACATTTATTTACTTTTTTTTTTTTTGACAGACTGTAATGTAGTTCAAACTGGCCTAGAACTCAGATCAGAAAATGACCTTGAACTAAAGATCCTCCTGTCTCCATCTCCGTTGAGTGCTGAGATTACTGGCATGCACCACTGCTCTTAATTCTGGGGTGCGGCGAGGAGCCCAGGTCTTTCTGCATGATAGACAAGCACTATATCCAACGAGCTCCAGTCATGGGGCCTTGTTAATTTTGTATGTATGTATGTATGTATGTATGTATGTATGTATGTATGTATGTATGCGTGGTTTTTCGAGACAGGGTTTCTCTGTGTTAGCCTTGGCTGTCCTGGACTCGCTTTGTAGACCAGGCTGGCCTCGAACTCATAGTGATCCTCCTGCCTCTGCCTCCCAAGTGCTCTGATTAAAGGCGTGCGCTACGGCCATATTTATTTATTTTATGTGTGTATAAGTGTTTTGCCAGCATGTCTGTTGGCCCTGGAGGCCAGAAGAGGCCATCAGAACCCCTGGACCTGGAGTTCCAGACAGGTGTGAGCCCTTGTGTCTGTTTCTGATAGTTTCCCTTCAGCCTCCTGAACTCACAGACCCACCTGCCTCTGCCCCCCAAATTCTGGGACTAAAGGTGTAGACCTCTCTGCCTGGCAGTTCTGGTTTATCTCAGAGACAGGGTCTTAGTCTCAGTGTAGCTCCAACTTGAGGCAATTCCCCTGCCTCAGTTTCCCAAGTGACAACACACACACATACACACACACCCCACCAAAGACTTTTATTAATATTTCTGTAATAGTATAATGGAATCAGACCATTTCATAGCTAGGCTAGAGTAGAGACACCAGGAAACATGGGATGGGAGGGCAAAGGGTTGGTAGTAGAGTGTCAGTTAATCAGGGATTCTTTGTTGTCGGTGGTTTTTCTTTTCTTTTCTTTTTGGTTTTTTGAGACATGGTTTCTCGGTGTAGGCTTGGCTGTCTTGGACTTGTTTTGTAGAGCAGTGATCTGCCTGCCTCTGCCTCCCTCAGTGCTAATCAGGGATTCCTATCTGTTTAGTGTGTGTGCCTGTGAGCCTGAGACGACTCCTCACTCAAGTGGAGGTCAGAGGACAACTTTTAGGAGTGGGTCCTCTCTTCTCAGCTTGTGGGGTTCCAGGAGCAGAACTCTGGAGGTCAGGGGCTAGACTCTTTTACCCACTGAGCTGTCTCAACACCCACAAGTACAACTTTTATTTTTTTGTTTTTGAGACAGAGTCTTTTCCTTTGTTTGTTTGTTGTTTTATGGGAAAAGAAATTATGATTTAGAAACACTGTTGTTGGGTGTCCGGGTGCCAACCACGCCTTTAATCCCAGCACATGGGAGGCAGAAGCAGGTGGATCTCTCTGAGTTCAAGGCCAGCCTGGTCTACAAAGTAAGTCCAGGACAGCTAAGGCTACACAGAGAGACCAAAAAGAAGGAAAGAAAGAAAGCCCATTGGGCATGACGGCTCGTGCCTGTCCACACTGGAGAGGCCGAGGCAGGCAGACTGCTCCAGTTCTAGGCTGATCTAGGTTACAGAGAGAGTTCCAAGGCAGCCTTGGCTACAAACTGTGACTCTGACTTAAATTAAAAAAAAAAAAATGTGGATGGAAAACAAAACAGGAAGTTTCCAGCTTAAAAAGGACCATCTGGGAATGTGCTAGAAACAGGCCGGCTGCTGCCATCTCTCCCATTCCCTGGTGTGTGTGTGTGTGTGTGTGTGTGTGTGTGTGTGTGTGTGTGTGTTTTGAACTCAGGGAAGGAGAGAGGCGGGACTAGGGACTGTTGAAAGCCCTGCTTTTGACCTGTCCTCTCCTGCCCCTGTGGCATCCTGCGGGGCTGTGGGCTACATGGCATTGTAAAGGGGAGGGGGCACAGCAGGGCTGGGAGTGAGGAATCAATTGTGTGGGTGTTGCTCCTTGGAGAGGCCCGAGCCTGCTGCGATCCAGCTGTGTGGGTTCCTGGAATGTGCAGACACTCTCCCAGGGAGCGCTGCCCGGCCAGAGCCTCGCCTGCCTCTCATACAAATGTGTCCTGGACCGGCTTGCCTCTTGAGACAGCAATGATCACTGCATCCTGGAGACCTCCTGTCATCATATCCTACACAGACACCATCTTGATGGGCAGCTTGATGAATTTAGCATCACCACAGGGAG
Organism: Acomys minous; assembly: GCF_964271855.1. Lineage (NCBI taxonomy): Eukaryota > Metazoa > Chordata > Mammalia > Rodentia > Muridae > Acomys > Acomys minous. Next base: position 74,957,013 of record NC_140498.1, read on the forward strand.
AACTCTGGGCATTCTGTGAGGGGGAGTGGGTTAGTGGAAATAAGAAAACTCACACTGGATGTGGGTGGCATCCTGGGCCAGGGTCCTGGACCTAACACAAAGGAGAAAGTGAGCCATGCACCACATCCGTGTGTGACTCTCTGCTTCCTGACATGTCACCAGTGCATCATGCCCCTGCAGCTGACTCTTTCCCACCACAGTAGGCTATATCCCCTCAAACTGTGAACCAAGCGAAACCCTTCTCCCCTTAAGTTGTTTTGTCTGGTATTTTAGCTAACACTCCCCCTTTTGGCCTTTGACGCTTTTAAGACCCCAGGGAAAAGTACCAACCCCATATGTTCTTTTTCTCCCTTCTTTTACAATGATTAACAATAAAGTAGAAACACTAGGGTACCACAGCAGTGGGTCTGCTAACATCTGATAACCCTTCTGTGTGGATATGTTGTAGTCCGGGGCTCAGGTTCTTCTCCTTCACAAATTGAAGAATTAAAAGACAGAGCAAAAGTTCAAGGTAAAATGAAAGTAAATTTTATTGGCAAGTGACACGCACTCTTTGAGTGAAGAGGAGCCTTAGTGTTAGCATTAAGGAATCTGCCAGGGCTGGAGAGATGTCTTAGCGGTTAAGAGCACTGACTGCTCTTCCAGAGGTTCTGAGTTCAATTCCCAGGAACCATGTGGTGGCTTACAACCATCTATAATGAGATCTGATGCCCTCTTCTGGCCTGCAGGTGTACGTGCAGGCAGAGCATTGTATACAAATAAATAAATACATAAATTAAAAAAAAAAAAGCTGGGCATGGTGGCACATGCCTTTAATTCCAGCACTCAGGAGGCAGAGGCAGGCGGATCTCTGAGAGTTCGAGGCCAGCCTGGTCTACAAAGGGAGTCCAGGACAGAGAGACCCTATTTCGAAAAACAACAACAACAAAAAGAAAGAAAGAAAGAAAAGAAATCTGCCACAACATATTTAATACTAGGAAAGAAGTTTATGATTAAGGGGAGAGGGGAGAGAGAGGAGATGCGCCCCAGGAAGGAGAAACCGAGAGAGTCAGAGAGAAAGAGGAGGGGTGTGAGGAAAGGGGAGAGGGAGAGAGAGGAGGGGGGAAGGGAGGGAGAGAGAGGAGGGGGGAAGGGAGGGGGAGAGGGGCAGGAGGGAAAGAGAGAAGAGAGGGAGACAGAGACAAGGTGGCAGGTTGGTCCTTATACTATATCTGGTGGGCAGCTGAAATGCTGATGGCACGCAGCTGGCTGCAGCAGGTGATGATGTCAGAGGTTGCTAAGCAACCTAGAAGCAGGCTAGAGGAGCTGTTATATGCTAAACACCTAGAGCTTGTAGTCCACTGACTTTAAAGAGACCTGGGTTTTCCCTGAGTCAGCCTGCTTCCACCTCCTGAGGGCTGGGATTAAAGGTGTGGGCCACTACACCCGGCCCAGCCTGTTTTTGTTTGTTTGTTTGTTTGTTTGTTTATAGAAGCCAGGACCTCTGGGCAGGGATGGCACTACCCACAGTAAACGGGGCCCTCCACCACCAATCACTAAGAAAATGCCTTACAGCTGGATCGTATGGAGGCATTTTCTCAATTGAGTGTCCCTCCTTTCAGATAGCTCTAGTTGTGTGCCAAGTCCTCCCAAGACATGCCCATTTCAGAGGCTGGATTGAGCTTCTTTGCATTTCAAGATCATCAGTGAGGAGCCCTTTAGTTTCTTATTTCCTAAAAAGAGAACCTTGGATATGGGTGTTCCCAGGTCCTAGCCTATTCCCAACATACTGGCTTTTTCCACCCCTTAGAGCACAAGAGGTTGAATCTAGGGCTTTGTACATGCTCTACAAGTGACCTACCCCTTAGCCCCCAACCCCTCACTGGTGGATTCTAGTCAGAGGCTCTACCACTGAGCCACACCCCAGCCCCTCACTGGGGGATTCTAGGCAGGAGCTCTACCTCTGAGCCACACCCCAGCCCCTCACTGGGGGATTCTAGGCAGGAGCTCTACCACTGAGCCACACCCCCAGCCCCTCACTGGGGGATTCTAGACAGGTGCTCTACCACTGAGCCACGCCCCAGCCCCTCACTGGGGGATTCTAGGCAGGGGCTCTACCACTGAGCCACATCCCCAGCCCCTCACTGGGGGATTCTAGGCAGGGGCTCTACCACTGAGCCACACCCCAGCCCCTCACTGGGGAATTCTAGGCAGGTGCTCTACCTCTGAGCCACACCCCAGCCCCTCACTGGGGGATTCTAGGCAGGTGCTCTACCACTGAGCCACACACCCAGCCCCTCACTGGGGAATTCTAGACAGGTGCTCTACCACTGAGCCACACCTCTAGCTCCTCACTGGGGCATTCTAGGCAGGTGCTCTACCACTGAGCCACACCCTCAGCCCCTCACTGGGGCATTCTAGGCAAGTGCTGAGGTTGGAGTCACACCTCAAACCTTTTTTCACTGTTTATTTTGAGACACAGTCTTAGTGAATTATCCTGGGTGGTCTTGGATCACCTCTCCAGCACAGATGGGCATTTACCACCACACTCCTCTCAAAAGCAAAACAAAACAACCTCCTGCTTTCCTATTATTCATTCAATGTGAAATCCCTTTTCTCTTTGTTATTTAAAGCCTGTATAGCCTGGGCAAAGTGACATATGCCTGTAATCCCAGCACTCTGGGAGGCAGAGGCAGGCGGATCTCGGTGAATTTGAGGCCAGCCTGGTCTACAAAGTGAGTCCAGGACAGTCAATGCTACACAGAGTAATTTTTGTCTCAAAAACCCAAAATAAAAACTAAATAAATAAAAATAAAATTTAACAATAAAAAAACACCAAACAAACAACAAAAAAAACACACACCAAACAAAACAAAGATAATATGTCAACCAGGCATGGTGACTCACACCACTGTGGAAAATGGGACTGGAGGTATAAACGGCTGGGCACAGTGGCACATGCCTGTAATCCCAGTACTATAAAAAAGCTTTTTTGAGCCTGTGTGGTGGCGCACGCCTTTAATCCCAGCACTAGGGAGGCAGAGGCAGGCAAATCACTGTGAGTTCGAGGCCAGCCTGGTCTACAAAGCAAGTCCAGGACAGCCAAGGCTACACAGAGAAACCCTGTCTTGAAAAACCAAAACAAAAAATAATTGTTTTTGCCTCTTCCTCCTCTTGCCCTCCCCCCAACACAGGATTTCTCAGTGTAGCCTTGGCTGTCTTGGACTCACTTTGTAGACCAGGCTGGCCTCGAACTCACAGCAATTTGCCTGCCTCTGCTCCGAGGTGACGTGAAATATCAGAAGAACGTTGTAGAACAGTGGTTCTCATCCTGTGGGTCGTGACCCCTCTAGGGGATTGTATATCAGATATTTACATTGTGATTTATAATAGTAACAGTAGCAAAATTACAGTTATGAAGCAGCAACAAGAATAATCTCATGGCTGGGGGTCACCACAGCATAAGGAATTGTATTAAAGGGTCTGGGCATTAGGAAGGTTGAGAACCACTGTTGCAGAAGGTGGACCTTCCAGCAAAGGGGCCTCCATCACCATCGGACGAGCTGAGTCCGCGTGGATGCGAAGACACAGCTCAGTCCAAAGGAGGTATGAAACAGTTTTTTCTGAAGCCAAATATGAGTGCCCATGGCCTGAGAACTCAGATTTAGGCTACTTGAAATTCTGTCTTCCGAAGAGGCAGCAATTTCATTAAGTTTTTATAGAAACAAAGCAAAGAAAGTCATAAATCAAAACACTTTTTCATTATTTTATTTGTTTTGGTTTGGTTTTCCAAGACAGGGTTTCCCTGGGTAGCCCTGGCTGTCCTAGACTGGCTTTGTAGACCAGGCTGGCCTCGAACTCACATCGATCTGCCTGCCTCTGCCTCCCGAGTGCTGGGATTAAAGGCATGCACTGCCACGCCCGGTCCTTATTTTGTTTTTTTAAGATAGGATTTCTCTGTGTAGCCTTGGCTGTCCTGACTCACTTTGTAGACCAAGCTGGCCTCCAACTCACAGAGATCAGCCTGCCTCTGCTTCTGTGAGTGCTGAGATTACAGGCGTGAGCTGTCAGGTCTGGCTAAAGATTTATTTTTTATTTTATGTGTTTGAGTGTTTGCCTGTAGTGGATGTAAACATGTTTTTGTTTTGATCCCAAGTGTGAGGTGTGAAACAGACTTGTGTGAGGGTGTGTGGTGTTTTTCCACTGGAAACAGACTTGTGAGAGAACAGGCGATGTTTGTCCACTGGAAGAGGAACCGCCTCTTGCGGAGGAATGGTCTTTGCCAACTGATAAACATCCTAGTACGAACTCTGAGAGGATATATGTATATATATATGGCTGTTCATAACTCCACTTCAAGACCTTCCTAGAGAGAACCGCTCCAGCGAAGGCTTCAGGGCTCCAGGCTCTGGCTGCCGCTCCAGGCTCCGGCTGCTGTTCCCGGTTCCAGCGGCTACGATTACAGTCACCTTCACTGAATTGCTGGCTTACTGTTTAATTGGTCTATTGGAATCCTGACAACTTCGCCAGTGAAATCGCTCCAGAGAACTGAGTATAAAAAAGGTCTAACTCTCCTGTCCCTATTAACCTCTTTTCTCCCCTCTCTAGGGTAGGTGGGTTGGAAGGGCGGTGTAACCAAATAAAGTAGGTTTGAAAAAGTTCAAAGCCTACAGTATGCCTGCCTGTATGTGTGTGTGTGTGTGTGTGTGTGTGTGTGTGTGTGTGTGTGTACCATGTGCAGCCCTGGTGCCCACAGACACCAGAAGAGGGCATCAGATCCCCTCAGACTAGAGTTATAGGCAGCTGTGAGCCACCACGTGGGTGCTGGGACAAACGGAACCTGGGTCCTTTGAAAAAACAGTTAAGTGCTCTCAACTGCATAGCCACCTCCCCAACTCCAATACATTTTCTGGCTACATGAGTGGAAACATCAGAACGCCGGGCTACAGCCAAGCTGGGAGACCTCTCCCACAGGGTTCAGATGCTATCTGAAGACACCCTCAGCTTTGCGGTTGAGCAAGCTAGTTGCCTGCTAAACTAATGCTTTTCAAAACAGCTCACCTGATCGTCACAGGATGTTAGATCAGGTAGAGAGCAGGCAAAGGAATGGCTTAACAAAGGAGGGCTAAAGACAGCCCAAGATAAAGCCTCATTAGGCTCTGGGCTGCAACAGTCCCACCTCCTCATCACAGACTTAGAAGTTCTGAACAGGCCTGGCGTGGTGGCACACGCCTTTAATCCCAGCACTCTGGAGGCAGAGGCAGGCGGATCGCTGTGAGTTCGAGGCCAGCCTGGTCTACAAAGCGGGTCCAGGACAGCCAGGGCTACACAGAGAAACCCACTTCACATTGTCTTTTCGAAGGGAGAGGTGGGGAAGGCCACTGGACCCCCACCTGAGATTCCAGCCGTTCCTTCCTTCCAACTATGCTGTAATTGCATTTAGCCTGGAGGTCCTGTCTAAGCACACACTAGAGTATATAAACTGGGAAGAGTTAGCCGAAGCGTCTCAGTCCACGTGGCCGTCCAGAAGCTGTCATCCACGCCAGACAAAGCCTCTCCAGTGGGATCACCCATGCTCTGTAAGTAAGCCCTATAAACAAACTTGTTGCCCACCCCCCAAGGTCACCTTTAGGGCAACCATACTTTGGTTGCTCACTGGGATTTTTTTTTTTACGTTTATTTTTATTATTTTGTGTGCACGAGCGTTTTGCATGCAAGTACATTTGTGCACCAAATGCATGCATGAGGAGGTTGTAAGCCATCAAGTAGGTGCTGGGAATGAAACCTGGGTCCATTGTTCTTTTTGTTTTGTTTTGTTTTTCAAGACAGGGTTTCTCTGTGTAGCCCTGGCTGTCCTGGTCTCACTTTGTAGACCAGGCTGGCCTCGAACTCACAGTGATCCACTTGCCTCTGCCTCCCGAGTGCTGGGATTAAAGGCGTGCGCCACCACTGCCCAGTGGCCATTATTCTTGTTCTTAAGCACTGAGTCACCTTTCCTGTCCTGTCATTTGGGATCTTTTGAGGAGTGAGTAGATGCTGTTTATGTCACCTTAGGGAAAGCACTTTGTTTGTTTTGCTTTGACACAGAGCCTCACTCGGTAGCCCAGTGAGCCTGAAGCTCGCTCTGCAGACCAGGCTGGCCTAGAACTCATAGAGATCTGCCTGCCTTTGCCTCCTGAGTGCTGGGGTTTAAAGGTGTGAACTGCTGGGACTAAAGGTGTGTGCCACCATGCCTGGCTTGGTGAGAATTCTTGCAGTGAAGATGGGCCAGTGTCACCATTGTTAGCCACCATGCCATCTTGAAATTTTTCTCTGTTTTGGTGACTCTAAACCACAATAATCAGCATTAATCCAGGCTTGTTTTCCTAGGTTCCTCCTAGCACCCTCCTGAGAATAACTGGTCATAAAAGATGTTTATCAGAGGCCAGGTGTGGCCAGTGCCTGCCTTTAAATCCCAGCACTCAGGAGGCAGAGGCAGGCGAATCGCTGTGAGTTTGAGGCCAGCCTGGTCTACAAAGTGAGTCCAGGACAACCAAGGCTACACAGAGAGACCCTGTCTTGAAAAACAAACAAACAATGACAAGAACAAGAACAAGAAAAGATGTTTATGGTCACCCAACATTCTGTGGTTTTGAAGCAGGGTCTCACTGTGCATTCTTTTCTTTTGTTTTTTTTTTTTTTTTGGGGGGGGGAGGGTGGTTTGAGACAGGGTCTCTCTGTGTAGCCTTGACTGTTCTGGACTCGCTTTGTAGACCAGGCTAGCCTCGAACCCGCAGCGATCCGCCTGCCTCTGCCTCCAGAGTGCTGGGATTAAAGGGGTGAGTCACTATGCAGGGCCTACTACTCAGCACTCTTTAACCACTCCTGGCACGGGAAGCTTTTGATCCCCATCGCTATCCCTTCCTCCCCTCCCCCCCCCCCACTTCCATAACTACCTCTGCTCTGTAAGCAGGGAGCGCTCTGGTTTTCCCCTCTCGAGACCTCTGTGGTAGAAGCTGCTCATTTCCTTGTCCTGTCCTTCCTTCCTCTGACCTTTGGTGGCTCTTACAGGAGCTGGGGTCAGGGCATCTGATACTAGAAAGAAGCACCAAAGATTAGAGCCGGACTCTCACACTTCAGAGGGCAGCCTGCTCCATTCCGCCCCGAGCCCTCTGTGGTTTGAAAAAACACCAGCTTCCATGCAGCTCTCCGTGCTCAGGGCTTCTCTCTCTACCAGGTCCCAGTAATCGACCTGAGACGGCACTCCAGCTTGGCGAGCTTGCGGGAACTGGTTACTGCTGACTGAGACCAGAGGTCATTGCCTCCGGCTGTCGCCCTCAGTGGACCCTAGGTGACCTGTGAATAACTGGTAAGATGACAGTAAATTTTTTTGGTTTTTGTTTTGGTTTTTTGAGACAGGGTTTCTCTGTGTAGCCCTGGCCGTCCTGGACTCACTTTATAGACCAGGCTGGCCTCGAACTCACAGCGATTTGCCTGCCTCTGCCTCCTGAGTACTGGGATTAAAAGCATGCACCACCACTGCCCGGCTTGACATCGTGTTTATCAGACACGCGGGTGCTGGGTTTTCAGTTTTGCCAGCAGTGGCTAGATCCCAACATGAATTCCCTCCCCCGCCTTATGGGAGAGGAGGGCATACCTATGAAATCTAAGCAGCCCAGACCAATATGGCGGCGGCGTAGCCTGTTTGGACACTCCCTGCCGCATTCCTTTCTGTCATATCTGATTGTCAGAGCCCTCGCCTGGTAGGTAGCATTCTAGACGAGACGCCTCAGCCTCTGATATTCTTTCACAAAGCCCCCACTGGGCTGCCTCCTTTCTGGTACTTTGTCACCTGGACAGACCCGACCCCTCCCAATGACTCCGTTAGCACTGTCCCACTCCTGCGCCACTGTCCTGCGTCCCACTCATCCTCCCCCACCGTTGCTGCCCACCACACTGAATAGTTAAAAAAAAAAAGGATCCCCCTGCCTTTGTGCGTCAAGCTCAGTTCCCACTCACTCCCAAAGAACTCAAGGAACTTAGGCCAGTGATTATCAGGCTACTGGTGGCCTGTGCCACCACACCCGGATTACTGTAAAACTCTTTTTTTTTTAAATATTTTATTTTATTTTAATTTATATGCATTGGTGTAGGGGTGTCAGATCTTGGAGTTACAGACAGTTGTGAGCTGCCATGTGGGTGCTGGGAATTGAACCCAGGTCCTTTGGAAGAGCAGGCAGTGTTCTTAACCACTGAGCCATCTCTCCAGCCCCTACTGTAAAACTCTTAATCCATCCACTTTCCTTCCTGTACACTTCAGCCTTACAGAGGACCAACCACTCTTTCATTGATCCCCTTGAGGTTTTGTGTGTGTGTGTGTGTGTGTGTGTGTGTGTGTGTGTGTGTGTGTGTGTGTGTGCTTGTTTTTTGGTTTTTTGAGACAGGGTTTCTCTGTAGCCTTGGCTGTCCTGAACCCGCTTTGTAGACCAGGTTGACCCAAAACTCACAGGATCCGCCTGCCTCTGTCTCCCAAGTACTGGGATTAAAGGTGTGCGCCACCACTTGCTCCTTTTTTTAAAATTCATCTGGTAGATGTTCCTACTGTTGAGACGCCCTACCTGGTCTATTGATTTGGCGCTTTTTAAGGCTATGCCACTGTCCCTGGTGACACCACCTTAGAGACCCAACCTCCCGCTACACACATCGCCTCAAGGCAGGCAGAGCCCGTCACTCTCTCCTGCGCCCTGACACTACCACAAAAACAAAAGGTTGGTGTCTTCACCGACTCCGAATACACACACTACACTCTCCATTCTCACGCCTTCCTTTGGCAAGAGAGGGACCCTCTCACTTCACGAGAGACACCTCTAATTATTTGCAAGTCAATCTAGAAACTCAGCTTACAAACCCAATCAATCAGGTCACCAGCTCACCCCTGGGAGAAGTAGCTCTCCACCAAGGTAGCCCTCGGCCACACCTAGGGGGTGCAGCAGAAGCCAAGGAAAAGGGTAACTGTTGCTGGCTATGCCTAAGCTCAAAAGTGCAACCCTGAGAGGCAGGTGGATCATTGTGAGTTCGAGGCCAGCCTGGTCTACAAAGTAAGTCCAGGACAGCCAAGACTACCCTATCTCGAAAACGGGGGGTGGGGTGTCCAGGGCGGGGGGGGGGGGGGGGAGAAGTACCGCTCTGGCCCTATGACACCTAACCCTTCTGGGGTTTGTGTTTCTACTCTCACAGGTCCAGCCTCTATTAGTCTAAGCGGCATGACCAGAAGCTCCCTGACCTCTCAATCACTCCTGGATTAGGCAACAGACTGATCTTGACTGGAGAATTCTCAGGACCACTTCCCTGGGTCTCCCTCCCACGGATGCCAGCCGGCGGTTCCCGAAGAGCCATGATCCGCCCTTGGGTTTTCTGTCTCCTCCTGTTCCCTTACCTGGCCGCCTGTTCGGATAGCTGGATGCCCCTCATAAACCTCACTCAGCGCCTCCTCCGAGACACTAACTCCTCCTTCTCCTCCAACTGCTGGCTCTGTTTGTCCATCCAAACCCAACGCTCTCTAGCCGTCCCAGTCCCACTAACGACCTGGGCAGACTCACCCATGAAACTTCGGATCACGTACTCAGCCCGGACCCTTCCCGGAGGCCCTTATCCTATCACTGATCTTGAGAGGCGCCTCCAGAATTTCCAGCCACTAACTCCTCATTACTCTTTCGCCAACCCCGACCGACGGGCCATCGCCCTTCTTCAGGCCACCAGCATGATGGGCATACTTCCTTTACTCTCCCGCATCACCTCTGTGAAATACGCGGACGACCGCTTCTATGAATCGGCCCAGCGCCCTTTCTTGGGACCACTCTCTACCCAGACCGTCCTCGCCTCCCAGGCTCCTCTCTGCATAACCCGCTTCTTCACGAATTCAGAACATGCCACCTTCGTGGGCAACCTCTCTGCCTCTCTTTGCAACCACACCTTTCACCTTTCCCCCTCTGCCAAGCACCTGTCCCTAAACATGTCCCGCAGCTACGCCTTTGCCGGACTGATGAAAATGCCAGGCTCTAAATGGAGAAACCCCTTACGCTTTTCGGGGCCCCCTTCCCTAAACTCTGGGGAGCCTTGCTACCGGTGCCGAGTGAATGACGTCCATTGTCACACCTACCCAATCACTCCCTGGAGGCACTGTCCTTCCCGGTCTAGCACCTGCTATAATCTTACCCTGTTCGAACCGGGCAACGTAAGTCACCCCATTACCCTGTCCGTGGACACCACCTACTTCAAGATTAAACTCCAGGGACACAAAGACCCCTACCCACTATTTCAGTACCAACCTCTCATGGGGGCAGCCCTCTCTGGACAATATTCAATCTGGGAGTACGAACGCACTGTCCAGGAAGACGGGCATGTCACCCCAAATATCTTCTCACATCTTCTCACCTTAACATACTCCTTTTGTCTCAACTCCTCGGGAGTCTTTTTTCTCTGTGGAAGCTCAACTTACGTCTGTCTTCCCGCCAACTGGTCGGGCGTCTGTACCCTTGTCTTCCAATACCCCAACATCGAAATCCTTCCTAACAATCAAACCGTAACTGTCCCCCTTCTGACCAGAGTCCCCTCCTCTGTCTCCACTTCTCGCTGGAAGCGAGTCCCTCACCTCCTCCCTCTTCTCGCGGGCATGGGCATCACTACGGCCCTCGGGTTAAGCATTGCTGGGATCACCACCTCCACTGTCTATTTCCAGGAGCTTTCGAAGGCTCTCTCAGACAGCCTGGACGAAATAGCTGCCTCCATTATCACCCTCCAAGACCAAATAGACTCGCTGGCCGGTGTAGTTCTCCAAAACCGCAGAGCTCTGGACCTCATCACGGCCGAGAAAGGGGGCACCTGCCTCTTCCTGGAGGAAGAATGCTGCTTCTACATAAACCAGTCGGGAGTAGTGCGGGATGCAGTGAGGAGACTTCGAGAAAGAGCATCTCAAGTCCAGCAAAGCTCCAGCTCTTGGGTCCAGTGGCTGGGGCTGGAAAACTGGCTGCCCTCCTGGCTACCTTCCATCATGGGGCCCGTCCTCTTTATTGTTGCGCTGCTCATTTTCGGCCCGTGTCTTCTGAAGTGCCTGACTAACTTAGTGTCCCGGCGCATGGGTTCCTTCATTCAGAACACCACCAAAGGGCACGTGGACAAGATCCTTCTGCTTCGAGATTCCCAGTACAAGAGACTTCCCCAAGAGCCCCCCGGGGAGGATGCCATTTGGCAGGGTGGAGCTACATAACCCACTGCTAACCCATACATGCCCCATCTCTGTCTACCAGTCTGTAGAAATAAACATCAACAATGATAGCAGCCACGGCCATGCCATTTTGAAAAGCTTCTCCACTTTGCTTACATGGTGGCGGTTTCCCTCAAACCACAGTAGTCAATCTAGGCTTGTTTTTCTATATGCCTGGCACCCCCTTCTCCCCGATAATAACTGGCCATTGGAGATGTTTATTTATTTGGGGATGGGGAGGGGTTTTGAGACAGGGTTTCTCTGTGTAGCCTTGGCTGTCCTGGACTCACTCTATAGACCAGGCTGGTCTCGAACTCACAGAGATCTACCTGCCTCTGCCTTCTGAGTGCTGGGATTAAAGGCCTGCACCACCATGCCAGGCTCATTGGTGATGTTTATGACCACCCGACATGCTTCAGTCACTGCTCATGCTAGTCTCTTTGATCACTCCTTCCAACAGAAGCTTCCGAGCCTCCTACTGTTGGACCCTAGAGTCCACTCGGGTGCAGGGGTCGTCGCGAGAGACCACTCGATGACCACAGTGTTGATGCAAAAGCAGAAGGTTTATTGCTGACGCGTGTCAGGGGGCTTCAGCACTCACTCGGGAGGAAGGGAGGCACCCCGAGTCACTGTTACAGACTATTTTTAAAGGCTAAAACTGCAAAGGTTAGGAGGGGCTGCGTGCCCTATGTTAGGATTGGCTCTGGCGGTCGCTAGGGGTACTTGTCTAATTATTATTGGCTATTGCAGGGGTCGTTGGCCTCGGGAGCTGTTCCTGGCAAAGAGAGGTGTTGGGGAGTTTTCAGAGAATTTCAAGGTGGTAATTGTTTACCTTAGTTGAAATTGTTTATCTCGGTTGGCCACCTTGATCTCAGAAACTGAAGCTGAGCTGGCCTTCAATTCTTTTTGGGTCATTTTCCCAAGCTTGCCTGGGTCATGTTCCTAGGCTGGCTGAGAGAGAGGGCCTTACACTACCATCGCAGCTCCACGTCTGCCTCTAGTTTGTGAGCGGACAGCGAGCTCTCCAGCTTCCCTGATCCAGAGACCTCCCTTCCAAAGGTTTTTCTTGGATTAAAACTGTCCCCTTAGCCAGGCGTGGTGGCCCACGCCTATAATCCTAGCACTCGGGAGGCAGAGGCAGGTGGATCCCTCTGAGTTCGAGGCCAGCCTGGTCTACAAAGCGGGTCCAGGACAGCTAAGGCTACACAGAGAAACCCTGTCTCGAAAAACCAAAATCCAAAACAAAACAAAACAAAAAAAAACCTGTCCCCTTGTAGCCAGGCGTGGCGGCGCATGCCTTCAATCCCAGCACTCAGGAGGCCGATCTCTGTGAGTTCGAGCGAGCCTGGTCTACAAAGTGAGTCCAGGACAAGCAACCCACACAGAGAAACCCTGTCTCAAAAAACCAGACCAAACCAACAAACAAAACGGTCCCATTGTAGAAGTTGCTCATTTCCGTGTTTGTCCTTCCTTGGGCCTTCCAGCTAGCACCCGAGGGTGGGGGTGTGGGGGTGGGGGGAGGGGCGTCTGAACCAGAGAAACCTCTTCAGACGCTGGCTTTCCAGTTCCAGGGACAAGGGTCAGCCTTGAATGCATCTCCCTTCCTTCTGCTGCTGCTAGGTGAACAAAACCAGAATTTTTTTTTTAAAGCTACATTTACAAGGAACTCTATTATTCGAAAGTGGGCTTGTGGTCCTACCTCATGCCATATGATGCCCCTCCTAGGCTCAGACGTTTGAATACTGAGTCCTGCCTCCCGCCCCATCCCCCATGGGCGGAGCTGTTTGGGAGGTTTAGGGGGCGTGGCTTGATTGGAGGAGGTGTGCCCTTGGAGGTGAGCTTTGAGAATTAAAAGACGCATGCGCTTTGAGTTTACCATCTCTGCCTTGTGCTTGAGGTTCAAGACGCGAGCCTTCGGCTCCTGCTATGCCTACCATCTGCTGCATGCTTCCCCCGCTATGACACACTCACCACTCCGGAATGGCAAAAGAAAGAAATACATACGCCTTCTATAAGCTGCCCTGGTCATGATGCTTTATCAGGTCAATAGAAAAGTAATACAGAGGGTGACAGCATGAGTATTTTATCCAGCATAATTTAAAAAAAAAGATACGAAATGTAGGGCTGGAGAGATGGCTCAGAGGTTAAGAGCAATGTCTCTTCTTCTAAAAGTCCTAAATTCTCCTGGCGTGGTGGTGCACGCCTTTAAATCCCAGCTCTCGAGAGGCAGAGGCAGGCCGATTGCTGTGAGTTCGAGGACAGCCTGGTCTACAAAGCAAGTCTAGGATATTACTGTGAGTTTAGGTCCAGCCTGGACTACATTTCATATCTTTCTTTTCTTTTTCAAGATTTATGTATTTATTATATATGCAGTGTTCTGCCCGCAAATGTTGCCTGCAGGCCAGAAGAGGGCACCAGATCTCATTATAGATTGTTGTGAGCCACCATGTATTTGCTGGGAATTGAACTCTGGACTTTTTTTTTTTTTTTCCGTTTTTTGAGACAAGGTCTCTCTGTGTAGCCTTGGCTGTCCTGGACTCACTTGGTAGACCAGGCTGGCCTCGAACTCACAGCGATCCACCTGCCTCTGTCTCCCGAGTGCTGGGATTAAAGGCGTGCGCCACCATGCCCGACTTGGAAATAGAAGGATCCTAATCGCGTGAATTCCCAGAAGGGCCCAAAATGCTCAAAAGGGGTATGTTCCTTTACAGGGATGGGGAAATAGGTCCATGGTTAGAACGCTTGCTTCTCTGAGGTCGGTTCCCGGCAGCCAAGACTGGGGAGCTCTCACAGCTGCTGGCAACTTCCTTTCCAGGGATCTCGATCTCTTTTCTGACTCGGGAAAAACTGCACTCAGGTGCACACACATACACATAATTAAAAATAAATCTTAGCTCGGCATGGTGGCGCATACCTTTAATCCCAGCTCTCGGGAGGCAGAGGCAGGCCGATCGCTGTGAGTTCGAGGACAGCCTGGTCTACCAAGTGAGTCCAGGATGGCCAAGGCTACACAGAGAAACCCTGTCTTGAGAAACAAAACAAAAACAAAGCAAAGCAAACAAAATCTTTAGAGCCAGGTGTGGTGGTGCAGGCCTTTGATCACAGCACTAGGGGTGGGGGTGGGGCAGAGGCAAGGGGTTATCTGTGAGTTCGAAGCCAGCTTGGTCTACAAAGTGAGTGTCGAAAAACCAAAAAATAAAAAATAAATCTTTAAACAGGTATCCCCTTAGGCATGGTACTATTCCTAGGGCAGGGCTGGAGGAAGAAGACAGCTTAGAGAGCCCCGTCCCCAGGCAAAGAACTCACAGGGAGTTTGGGTAGGACAGTGCATGCCTGTCATTTCCGCACTCGGGAGCGCCCAGGTTGCAGGCTAGAGTTTGAGGTCAGCCTGGGCTACATAAATAAGACTTTATCTCAAAAAGCAGAAAACATGCAGTTTCATACACAGAGGGAGGTCTCTCAGGAAATCCGGAAAGCTGCAAGCAAAAACTCTCAGGACCTCAGAAGCCTAGCTCCAGTCAGCCGGGAGCCGAGCCTGCGTCCTTCTCATGACATCAGCTTCCCTTCCTCAATCAGCTGTACCAACCAGAGGCATAGATGGCTTGATTTCCTCCAGGGCTGGAAGACTCCGGAACCAGCCCACTCTATGTGTCTGGAAGCTGCCTGGTGGTGGCCTGCCCAGCAGAGGTCTCCATGGCGACGCCACGCCCACCCCACTCAGAGGGCTCAGTTGTAAAGCTAGCCAGGCTACCTCGGATCCAATGGACAGAGGCTAGCATCTTCATCCAGAACAGTCTCGGCAGCTGGCACTCGGGAGACAAAGGCAGGAGGACTACTGTGAGTTCGAGGCCAGCCTGGTCTACAAAAGCAAGTCCAGGATAGCGAGGACTATTACACAGAGAAACCCTGTCTCGAAAAACCTAAAAAACAAACAAACAAAACAGAATCTCCATACAGTGGTGTTTGGGCGTTAAGTTTCTTTAATACCTATTGCGAAAAGGAGCCGGAAGTGGGGGCTAGGGGAAAGTTGTAACTGAAGAGAAAACTGCCACGGGTCCTTCCCTCCGGAGCTCACTATAGCTGGGTCACATCGGGTTGATGTTGTACTATATCCATAGTGTTTTGTCCAGGGTTTTAAGTGGGGTCGAAGGTCATGAATATTTCTCATGTCATTCCAAATTCCATGGAAACAGCTTCTAATTTATTTTTATTTTATTTATTTATTTTTGGTTTTTTGAGACAGGGTTTCTCTGTGTAGCCTAGGCTGACCTGGACTCACCTGTAGACCAGGCTGGCCTTGAACTCATAAAGATCCACCTGCTGGAAACATGGCTCAGTGGTTAACAGTGCTTGCTGCTCTTGCAGAATCCCCAAATTCAGTTCCCATCACCCACATTAGGAGGATGGGTCCTTACAACCACCTGTAACTCCAGCTCCAGGGGAATTCGGAATTCCAAATCCTCCTTTGGCTTTGGCAGGTGCCCCAACTCAAGTGCACATACCTGCGCAAAAGCAGATGCTTATAGACATAATTAAAATAAAATCAGCCATACTTAGCTTGATGGTGCACGCCTTTAATCCCAGCACTCGGGAGGCAGAGGCAGTGAGTGTAATGCTGTGAGTTCGAGGCCAGCCTGGTCCACATAGTGAGTTCCAGGCTAGCCATGGCTACACAGTGAGACTCTGTTTCAAAAAGTAAAATAAATCAGCTGGGTGGTGGTGGCACGCAGCTTTAATCCCAGTACTTGGGAGGCAGAGGCAGGCAACTCTCTGAGTTTGAGGCCAGCCTGGTCTACAGTGTGAGTTATAGGACAGCTAGGGCTACACAGAGAAACCCTCTCTGAAAACAAACAAGCAAAAATACAAAGCCGGGCGTGGTGGCGTATGCTTTTAATCCCAGCACTTTGGAGGCAGAGGCAGGCAGATCGCTGTGAGTTCGAGGCCAGCCTGGTCTACAAAGCGAGTCCAGGACAGGTAAGATAATGCAGAGAAACCCTGTCTCGAAAAACCAAAAAAAAAAAAAAAAAAAAAAAAAAAAGACCCCTTCAGAAGGGGTCAATGGACGTGGACTCCAGGCCAACACTCTTGCTTAATTAATATGCCAGACGTCCCGGATCCCATTCCTGTCTCCACATACCCGCAGAATATTAAAATTATGGGCTGGGACCCGACAGGACGGCATATGACTGGAATCTGAGCTCTCGAAAGCTCTCAAAAGCTAGAGGCAAGTGTGCTTTGAATATTAGACCAGCGTGGGCTACAGAGGGATTTCAAAGCCAGCCCCGGTAACTTAGTGAGACTCTGGTTCAAAAATAAATAAAAGGAGGAACTGGGAATGTAATTTATGGGTAGAGTGCTGGCCTAGAATCTCCCCGTGAAACACGGGCGTGGCTAAGAGATGGAGATTTAACCAGAAACCCTTCAGTAAGGGTATTTTTCCTCCCCTGGAACAGGCTTGCCAACAGCTAGGGCCAAAGGTGCAGCATCTCTTACGTTAGTCACCCTTTGAGACTCCGCCCATGGGAGGGGCAGGTGGGGCTCCAGAGCTGATTTCTAATGCCTGAGGCAGGTGCTCAGCCTGCAGGTTCTTGCTGGCTTTCCATGTGAGGACATGTCAGTTGGAGGGACTCCTTCTGTCTACCTGCTGAAGGCACAAACAGGGCTCTCAGGTGCCTCAAATAGGGACTGTGACCTGAACAAATCCTTGTCCCTTTCCCTTTTGAGTAGGGTCTCACGTGTCGTGTGGGCTGTCCTCCAACTTGTTATGTAGCCAAAACTGGCTTTGGACTCCTGATCTTTCTTCCTCCATCTCCTACACGGATTATAGGTGTACGTCACCACACTTTATTTGTTTGGTTTTCGAGACAGGGTTTTTCTGTGTAGCCTTGGCTGTCCTGGACTCACTTTGTAAACCAGGCTGGCCTCAAACTCACAGCGATCCACCTGCCTCTGCCTCCAGAGTGCTGGGATTAAAGGCATATGCCACCATGTCCGGCTTTTTAAAAAACTCAATAATTTGTTTATTATTATTATTATTATTATTATTATTATTATTATTATTTTTTTTTTTTTTTTTTTGGTTTTTCGAGACAGGGTCTCTCTGTGTAGCCTTGGCTGTCCTGGACTCACTTTGTAGACCAGGCTGGCCTCGAACTCACAGTGATCCACCTGCCTCTGCCTCCCGAGTGCTGGGACTAAAGGCGTGCGCCACCACGCCCGGCTTGTTTATTATTTTTAATACATACTTATTTGTATTATGAATACAGTGCTCTGTCTGTATGCCAGGAGAGGACATTAGATTATATTATAGATGGTTGTGAGCCACCATGTGGCTGCCGGGAATTGAACTCAGGACCTCCGGAAGAGCATTCAGTGCTCTTAACCTCTGAGCCATCTCTCCAGCCCAAATTTATTTTATTATTTATACAGTATTCTGCCCTCATGTGTGCCTGCCCACCACAAGAAGGCATCAGATCTCATTACGGATGGCCGTGCCCCACATGGTGGTGGCTGGGAATTGAACTCTGAACCTTTGGAAGAGCAGACAGTGCTCTTAACTACTAAGCCATATCTCTAGCTCCTACCACACCTGTTTTATGCTGTGGTGGGGACTGAATTTACGGTTCTTCGTGTAAATAGAACATTCTGCCAACTGAACTACACCCACCAGGTCCCACGTCTCGTTCATTCTAAAATTATTTTTACATATTTTATGTATAAGAGTGCTTTGCATGCATGTACACCTGCAGGCCAGAAGAGGGCATCAGATCAGCATTATAGAAGGTTGTGAGCCACCATGTGGCTGTCGGGAATTGAACTCAGGACCTCTGGAAGAGCGGACAGTGCTCTTAACCTCTGAGCCATCTCTCCAGCCCCTGTTATTTTATTCTTATATGCTTTATTATGTGCATATGTGTAGGTATGCATACATGTATATGTGAAGATGCTCCCAACGTCAAGAAGAGAATGGCCAGAGCCCAGGAGACGGAGTTACAGGCAGTTGTAAGCTACCCAGCGTGGGTACTGGGAACTGAGCTCACGTCCTCTACAAGAGCAGTATACACTCTTTTATTTTTGAGACAGGGTCTTACTCCTTAGCTGACATGGAACTTCTAATGTAGACCATATGGCTTGCCTCGAGCTCCAGAGGGGCTGCCTGTGTCTGTCCCCAGCTCACTGAGATTAAAAGCATGCACCACCACACCCACTGAGCTGAAATAACCACTGAGCCATCTTTCCAGCCTTCACCCTTTCTAAGACACACACTGAAGAGGTTACAGAGAACTATGGTAGAAGCATAGTTGAACTTTAACCATTTTATTTGTGATTTTTTTTTTTCTTTTTGAGACAGGATCTCACTATATAGCCCTGGTTGGGCTGGAACTCTTTATGTACATCAGGCTGGCCTTGAACTAAAACAGATCTGGTTGTCTCAGTGTCTCAAATGCTAGCATTAAAGGCAGGTGTTATCATGCCCAGCTATTTAATTTCTCTGTTGGTGGAGATGGAAGGACCTCATTAATGCTAAACAAGTGCTCTACCCCTGAGGCACACTCCCAGCCCCTCACTGGGGGATTCTAGGCAGCTGCTCTACCACTGAGCCACACCCCAGCCCCTCACTGGGGGATTCTAGAGGGGTGCTCTACCACTGAGCTAAACCGAACCCAAGAAGTGGAGTCTTTCCACTCTGCCATGATTTGGGTCCTATGTAGCTGCTCATTTAGCTACATAGAACTTGCTCTTTCCTAAACATTCCCTTCTCTACCTTGTGTACACTCCAGTCCTGTGGGGTTGGACCCTTGGCTGAAGGTCTCCTCAGGGCTGGCCTAGTGCTAGCATCGTTACACGTCTACTCTTCTGTTCTGTTGAACAAAAATGGGAACACCCTGCCTCCTTGAAAGATGGGGAAACTGACGTCAAGAGTTTAAGGTACTTCTGCACCAGGCTGAGAGAGACTTTGCGCTTTCTGTTTTGAGACAGGGTCTGACAATGTAGCTCAACTTGTCCTCCGGATCGGCCTGCCGCGTGTCAGGTGCTACCGGTGTGCCTTAGTTGGAATACCTTAAGTTCTCACGGCAGTTGCGTTATCTCCTTCCTTGTCTCTTTCCCCTAAGTCAACTCTTGCGTGAAGGCTTCCCGACCGTAGCCCCGCCCCCTCGAATTCCCAAGCTTCTCTGTCTCCTAATATGGAACATTCACATAAGCAATGCACGGTTGAAAACAGAAACTGGAACACACATATGTGCCTAAGAGCTGGAGCGCGCGTGGGTGAAATCTATTTCCAAGGTCCAAGTCAGCTGTAAGTGGTCAGGTTCCAAAGACTTCTCCGCCCGCCCGCTCCCCAGTTTCTGAGCGTCACGATTGCCGGAGAACCCTGAGACCACCACTGTGGGCACCGCCCCCAATTCCCCCTCTTCCCCCTCCCACCGCTCCCCACTCCTCCGCTCCCCCCCGCCCCCCCCCCCCCCCCACGTCCCCGGGTCGCTCTCGGCCCCGCCTTCCCGCGTCCGCCACTACGCCAGCCCCTTTTGTTCGCTCTCCGGCCGCTGAGCTCTCTTGGCGCTCGGCTCCTCTCGGCTGGGCTCGGCTCGCCTTGGCTCGGATTGTCGAGGCTTGGCTCCTCTTGCCTCCGCCCTGTTCGGCTCGGCTTCTTCTGGCTCGGCTCGGCTCCGCTCGGCTTGACTCGGCTCGGCTCCGCCTTGGGGCGCGCAGGCAGCGGCTGAACCATTTGGATCCGCCCCTCCCTCTATCCCCTTCTGGCCGTAGATCGTGTGTGGGGCCCGGACTCGGATCCCAGAGACCCGGTTAGGGTAGCGGCTTGCGGGGACGGGCGCAGCATCTTCATTCCCGGGACGCGCAGACCGAGAGGAGGCGAACGGGTGTCGAGTCTTCGTCGCTGCTGGAGCTCCAAGGTAGGCGCAGCTCTGGGGACGCGCGCGAGCGATGGGGGCGCGCGGGCAACAAAGGACGCAGAGTCGCGGGGGGCGGCGGCACCCTACCCTGGAAAGAAAAGGGGGATGCTATCCCCGAGGCATTGTCGCTGCGTGGCCAGGGACAACGGACAGGGTCGCCGCCGCTGGTGGGCGTGGGCGTGGTGAACCCCAACTTCCTCAACCTGGAGGGCGCGCTGCTGGGATTGGGGGCGCCCCTGGATTGCACGTCCAGATGGTACGCACATCCACAGACTGGGGTTCGGGTGTGTTTGTCGGGGTCCTTTTTCCAAGAGTGGTTCCGGGCAGCTGGAGAAGCTGCTGGGCTCTTGGGGGAGGCTCTCAGGCTCCTGGTGGGGTAGGGGTCACAGCCAGGTGGGCGCGGCCATCAGCCCTCATCTCCAGACCTCGCATCTGGCAGGAGACACTGAGGCCCCCCCGCCCCGCCACCTGGGGTCGCCAGGTTGGTACCCTTAGCAAAACTTAATTGGAGAGCCTGGCTTGGAAGAGGAGGGAGGGGTAAAAGGGAGGCCCTGGAAGGGTGGCTTTCCGCAGGGGTGCCCCCCCAAGCTGGCGCTGGTGGCTGGTGAGGCAGCAGATTTTTTTTCCCTCCCCCCAGGGAGGGGCAGTGGCGACGCAGGATGAAGGGCTGAGCCTCCAGGGCCAGCCTGCGTGGACTCTTCAGGCGGGGCCTGTGTGTTTGTCCCGGGCTCACTGGGCTTTGCCACTCGTGTCTCCTCTCCAGCCTGGCCCAAGCCTGGAAAGGTCGTTGCAGAGGACCCAAGGATGCTTGCACCCAGCCTTTGAGATCCCACCTCTGTCTTCTGGACTACAAATGGGCTGGGGGTGGGGAAGGAGGGCTTGTAGAACTTAGGCACGGAGGGAATTGGCCTTAATCTTGACGGGTGCCCGGGCAGAGGACGGTGGGGGTGGGGCTGGCCTAGGGCTGTGCTCTGAGAAGGAGGTATCGAGAACCACGTGGGGCTCTACCTTACCTCTGCTGTGAGCCAGAGGCCGCCTCTCCCATCAGTTGTAAATGTAAACAATGGGTCCTTCATTCATAAGGCTGCTGTCACCTGGATTGGCACCACCAGGGGTTGGCGAGTACACTGAACCCGAGTTGCTGTGCACAGTCCAGCCCAGCCCAGCCCGATGGGAAAGCTGCGAGCATCGAAAGGCCAGCTGGAGGGTGGGGTAGACCTTAACGGGGTAGTTGAGGCCGGTGCCCTGCCCAAAGGTGCTTTTTACATAGGCGATGGCTGCTCCCTCCTACAAGAGTTTCCAGACCGTAGGTATCCTGGCTTAGACGGGCAGAGAAAGATTTAGGTTACTGGGACATGAAGTTCAGAGAGACGGGTAGAGATAGAGGCGCCCTAACGGCAGAAGAGCCTAGGAGGAACACACACACATACACGCACTCTTCTGACCGAGGCACTCAGGTGGGAATTGCCTGCTCAGAGCCCCAAATTCCTAGCCAGACGACACATCCCGCTGGGGGGCAGAGGGATGGTGGTGGTGGTGGTGGTGGTGATGCGGATCAGGAGCTGCCTTGCGCCCGGATGTTTGAGAGCTCAGATGTGGGAGTTTGACGTCACGTGTTCGAATCCTTGCATAGCTGTATGACTTTTGAACAGGATCTTTTATCTCTGTCTCCATTTCCCCATCAGCAAAACGGGAGAACTTAGGGCATTTGTCTTTTAGGGATTGTGAGAGAATAATGTGTTCTAGGACAGAGTTTTTGTGATTTAACTTTTTTGTATATTTGGTGGCATGGGGAATTGGACTTCATCCCTTCTCTGGCTGAGCCATACCCCTTACCTCTTATTGGGGGATTCTAGGCAAGTGCTTTAAATACTGAGCCACACCCCCAGCCCCTCACTGTGGGATTCTAGGTAGGTGTTCTACCCTGAGCCACGCCCCTGGGAGATTCTAGACAAGAGATCCACCACTGAGCTATATTCTAAGTTGAAGAGTTTGTTTGTGGGTTTTTGGTTTTTTTCTTTTTTTTTTTCCCTACAGGAAGTAGCCCTCAGCCTGGGGCAGAAGGAGACTTACCCTCTGCTCTGACTGCCTTTTACCTTCACACAGCATAGCCTCTTAGCCCCGCCCCAAGGCCTGCTCTTTTCTGCTTCTTCTCATCCTGCTTCCTGCTTTCCTACCTCGATGGCAAAGCCATTATTCTCTTGTCCCCAAGTCTTCCTTGTCTCCGCTTGGAAGACAGGCTCAGTGTGGTTTCCAGTCCCTCTCTGGCCCTACAGCTGCACAGGTGCTGCGTTTACCCTGCCTGCTCCTCTTTCTGCTGCTTTCCCACCCAGTAGCTCTTGGAAGAGTTTGTACCTTTATACAGGTGTTCTTGTTTTTGGCTTTTTGAGACAGGGTCTCTCTGTGTAGCCTTGGCTGGTCTGGACTCTCTTTGTAGACCAGGCTGGCCTCGAACTCACAGAGATCTGCCTGCCTCTGCCTCCCAAGTACTGGGATTATAGTGTGCTCCACCACGCCTGGCTTTCAAAACAAAACAAAACAAAACAAAACACCACACATATTAAGTGTTTACTCTGGGCCGGGAATGTTTGGTTCTGTCCTTCTTCCTAACCCCACCCCCCTTTTGAGACAGGGTTTCACTATGTAGCCCAGGCTGGCCTTGGCCTCACAGATATCTGCCTGCCTCTGCTTGCTGAGTGCTGGCACTAGAGGCATGTACCATCATGCCTAGTGGTCCTGCCCTTTGTAAATCCATCCATTCATTTGTTGTTTTTTTGCAGTATCTTTTAAGATTTATTTTTGTCTTTATTGATGTGTATCTGTGGGGCTGTATGCTGTGTTATGTGTGGGTACAGCACGGAGGCCATGAGAGGGTACAGGATTCCCCCCCCCGCCCCGACTCGTTTTGAACTGCCTGATGGTGCCGGGATTGAAAGTGGGTCCTCTGGAAGAGCAGCAAGAACAGCTAACCCGTTAGCCATCTCTCCGGCTCCTGCTTTGTTTGTTAGAGACAGAGTCTCATATGTCCCAGGCTTGCCTTAGACTTCCATAGCCCCAGCCTTGAACTATGGCTCTTCCTGCCTGTATACCCCAACAGCTGGCGTGACGGGTGTGTACCACCCCTCTAGGTTTAGATGGTGTTGGGGATAGACTCAGGGTTGGCCTCAAAGTCACTCTGTAGCCCCAGGCTGGCGCTCCTGCCTCCACCACTTTGGGATGACAAGCATGCACCACTGTGTGCTTTGTCCCTGCCCCGGTTAAGTTCTTAACTGTGTGCCGAAGGGCCACACCATCTTCTGCAAAGCCAGCCTACCCTGCTCCCAGGTCTGTTTCTCTCTGCTGACACCTCAGGACAAAGTCTAAACACGGTCTGGCTTCTGGAGCCTACACAATCGCCTGGGCCTTGCCTTCCAAGGGGCTGGCTCCTCTCCCTCCCCTTTGCCCTCCCCCCTCCCCCCATCTCTCCCTCTTCCTGTCTGTATACCTCCTCTATGGTCACCCCAGTTCTCTTTGCAGGCTATAAGTAGAGGGCATGTTTTGTTGAACCCAGCTGTCATGGAAGAGACACAGAATTGGAAGAGGGCCCCCACTTCAAAGCCTTGTTGGAAGTTTTTGTTGACTTGAGACAGGATTTGAGACTTCCAAATTGCTGCCTACCAGGGACTAGCCTTCAGATTGTCCTTTCTAAGTCCCGGGATTACAAACGTGTACAACCATGGTCAGTATTTGTGAGCGTGCATGCGCGCACCTGTGTGTGTGTTGGAGGGGGGAGGGGCATTTGGGTGGACATGCATGTGAAAAGGCTAGAGCTTAGCTTTGTCTTTCTTGATCACTGCCCATTTTACGTTTGTGTTCTGTGTGGGTGTGCATGGGTGTGTAAACTCTTGGGTGCATGTGGAAGTCAGAGACTACTTTCTCTTTCTGCCACGTGGTTCCCAGGGGTTAAAGTCAGGTTTTCAAACTTGGTGGCAAGCCCCTTTACCCACTGAACCATCTTGCTGGGCCTTTGTCTTATTTTTTGAGACAGGGTATCTCACTTAACCTGGACTTCGAGGCTGGTTAACTCTTAGGCCCAAAGCCCCTCATATCTCCTTCTGTCTAGTGCTGCAATTACAGGCACACACAGCTTTTTGACATGGCCACTGGAGATCTGAGCTCAGGTCCTCTTCATGTTTGCATGACAAGAGGTTTATTGAGGCCACCATCAATAGCCCCACTGTGCCTGGTCTTTTTTGAGAAAGTTGTGGGTTTTTTTGTTTTTGTTTTTTCTTTTTCTTTTTTTTTTTAATTTTTAAATTTTACTTTATTAATTTATTCTTATTACATCTCAATGGTTATCCCATCCCTTGTATCCTCCCATTCCTCCCTCCCTCCCGTTTTCCCCTTACTCCCCTCCCCTATGACTGTGGCTGAGGAGGACTTCCTCCCCCTGTATATGCTCATAGGCTATCAAGTCTCTTCTTGGTATTGTTTTTGGCTTTTCGAGACAGGGTTTCTCTGTGTAGTCCTGGCTGTCCTGGGCTTGCCTTATAGACCAGGCTAGCCTCGAACTCACAGTGATCCACCTGCCTCTGCCTCCTGAGTGCTGGGATTAAGGCGTATGCTACTAAGCCTGGCAAGAGAAAGTTTTGTCCTGGGGAATCAGAGCCTCATTCTGTTAAGTAAAGGGAGACTTTAGTTACGTTTATTTCTTTTCTTAAACTTATTTATGGTGTGTGGTGCGTGCATGTGCGCGTGCGTTTCTGTATGTGCACTCCCACGTCCTGTGACGTCCTGTGGATATCATGGCATAACTTTGGGGAGTTGTTTCTCTTTCTGCTATGCGGGTAACTGGGGATTGAACTGAATTCCTTAAGGCTCGGTGGCCAATACTGTGCCCTCTGAGCCGTTTCACAGTCTTGCCGGGCCCCAAAAGGAGATTTCAGAGTAGGAGAAATAAGGCTTGTTCATTGAAGAATTGCAAGGGAGAGCTTGGGTCCCCTGGGCTGGGAAGCTGCCCGGCAGCCTGCTGGTTTTCTCTGGATGTTGGTTTCGTTTTCTCTACCTTAGCTTCGCCTGTGTCCTGTCTCTCTCCTTGACTCATGTGTGTGGCCTGGCCCTGTATGACTGTTGCAAATTGCTGGTTTCAGCTCCTGCTCCTAGGCCCCTCCTGTTGGTATCCCCTTTAGTCCTGGGTTGCCAGAGAAACCAAATGAGGGGGCTACCCCCATCTGCTTAGACTGTGGTAGACTGGGGCTTGGAAAAGCTGGGATGATCTCGTCAGTTAAGTTTTTGGTGCATGAAGGTGTGTGTGTGTGTGTGTGTGTGTGTGTGTGTGTGTGTGTGTGTAACTGGAGAATGGCTGTGTATAGAAGCTGGTGGTCTGATGGGGGAAGCAGAGCGGTGGACACCCTTACCCTTGTGCCACTAGGTACTGTGTGGTGCTCTAGTCCTCAGCACTGTGACTTAGGAAAAATTTAAGAGTGTGACCTTCTACATAAGCATGGTGACACACGCCTCTAATCCCAGCGCAGGCAGAGAGAGGCCTGCCGATCTACAAAGTGAGTCTAACACAGAGAAACCCTGTCTCGAAAGACAAAAACAAAAACAAATGCATAAACTTTCTCATCTCTGGCGCAGGTTGAGGGGAGACCCTCTTCTCAACCAAGATCTGGATATTGGGCGTGGGGGGGGGTCGGGTCTAGTTGCAGCACCCTGTGTTTTCTGAGGCCCCCCGCAGCTTCCCTCCCTCGCTCCCACCTGCCTGGTCTTCACAGAGAAGTGCGAACTGTAAGTGATGCCTTCTGAAGTGCAGAGAAAGGTTAATGAACTGTTGTCTTCTGAGCAGGAGGCAGAAGAGGCCGAGAGGATCATTAACAAGACATAAATACAGGGCTGTGCGCGATCCACTCCGGGCTCGACCTAGTCTCCTCCCTAGAGTCTCAAGGGCTCAGGCAGATGCTTTACAGCTGACCTACACTTCTTGCTCAGTGCTAGAGGACTCTAGGTAGGTTCCCCCACAGCCCCCAGCCTCTCTCTGGGGCATTTTAGGTAGGTGATCTACCACTGAGCCACACCTCCAGCCCAGATGAGGATTGTGTTACATTCTATCTTTTATTTTATGTATATGGATGTTTTGCCTGCATGCATGTCCATGCCTAGATGTATGGAGTACCCATGGAGGCCAGAAGAGGGCGTCAGATTCCACGGAAGGGGAGTGAACGGTTGTGAGCCGCCATGTGGGTGCTGAGAACTGAGCCCAGCTCTTCTGGAAGAGCAGCCAGTGTTCTTAACCGCTGAGCCGTCTCTCTAGTCCCACTTTTTTGAACCAAGGTCTCACTTCACCCAGGTTGGTCTCAGGACAACCTTGAACCCTTGACCCCACTACCACCACCAGTTGCAGGCATTTACCTATTGCAAGGCTGAGCCTATGTGATCCTGAGGATGGAACCCAGGACTTTGCGTAGGTTAAGCAAGGCCCACCAGCATCTCCCCACGCCCTCCCACCCCCCACCCCCACCCCTCAGGACTCTTTAATGGAGCCATCCAATTTGCAGGTTCCAGCGGCTTGCCTGGCGCTGTCCTAGGTCCTGAGACGCAGACAGGGAATAAGATTTGCAAAAGCTCGGCCCCACCCCTCTGCTCTCCATGAGATGTGGGAGAGGGCATTCTAGGCACTGGGTACCACTTTGCAGAAAACGCGGCGGAGATGAGTAAAATAGCACATGTGTGTGGTGGGTGCTTGGCATGCAGCCTCCATTGGTAGCCAGGGTGAGGCTGCCTTTTCCGGGATGCAACAGTAGATAATACTGACCTGGATGGCAACTGAGCTTATCCTGAGAGTCAGTGCGTCCTGTCTCTCTTCCATTCTTTTCTCTTTACCCCCTCAGTGTCACTGAGCTGTAGTATCAGATGTGTGGGTGGTACCCTTGACCCGCTCTGCTGACAAGTTCCTCTTTCTCCTGGCTGCCTCTTTTCAGTCCTCCCTGCCTGCCCTCCCTTCCCTTGTCTGGCTGAAGTCTCTCATGCTATTCAAGGGCCAGACCCCTGCATCAGTTGCCTCTTCCTTCCTGTCCCTTGCCTGCTCAGGATGTTGCCAGAGTGGGAGAAGGTCTGGGGGGTTGACACAAAGGCTTGCTGCAGGGAAATGAGTTACCGCAGAAGGCAATCGTTTTGGGCAGCACCATTGTGCCACACTCTGACCCTGCCTGCCCTCAGGGGAAGTCAGAGCCTTGAGAGAGACACGTATTATATAGATCCACAAGGCAGAGGTCTCTTGTTCAAAGCTGGGCGGTCTGATGGTGCCAAACTACCTAAACTCAGAACCCAAGGAAATACCTGTGGCTTAGTAATCTCATCCTTAACTCTGATCCTAGTTAGACAGATACAGACAGATATTTTAGGAAGAATGGTTGTGTGTGTGTGTGTGTGTGTGTGACATGTGTGCTTGTGCGGATGTGTGAATGTGTGTGACTATGAAGATCAATGTGTGTGTGTGTGACGTGTACGTGTTTGTGCAGGTGTGCGCGAATAGTGTGTGCCTATGAAGATCAGTGTGTGTGTGGTGACTGAGTGAGATGTGTACGTGTTTGTGCAGATGTGTGTGTATCTATGAAGGTCAGTGTGTGTGTGTGTGTGTGTGTGTGCGCGCGTGTGTGCACGTGTGTGTGTGTGTGTGTGTGTGTGTGTGTGTGTATGCACATGTGTAGATCAGAAGTAGACCCTTAGGTATCTCTTTCAACCTCTCTCCACCGTTTTTTAAAAATATTGTATCATTTACTGGTGCTAAAGAGTCCTATCAGTGGTTAGAGAACTTGATGCTCTTGCTGAGGACCCAAGTTCAGTTCCCAGGACCAACATGGCGGTTCACAACCCTCTATTACTTCAGTCTGGATCATGGGATCGAACACACTCTTCTGACCTCTGTGGGCACCAGACATGCATGTGGTGCACATACATACATGCAGGGAAAACTCTGCAGTGACATAAGATGAATAAGTATAATATAACTTTTATGAGTTATTTGTTATTATTTTGTTTCTTTTTTCCTTCCCCTCCTCCTCCCCCCAACAGGGTCTGACTATGTAGCCTTAATTGGCTTGGAACTCTCTTACTGTTATTTTTTTTTTTTTTTAATGTACTTCTTGGGTGTGTTGGTGTTTTGTCTGCATGTATGTCTGTGAGGATATCAGAAACTCCGGAACTGCAGTTACAGACGGTTGTAAGCTGCCATGTGGGTACTGGAGATTGAACCTAGATTCTCTAGAACAGCAGCCAGTGCTCTTCACCACTGAGCCATCGCTCCAGCCCTGGGAACTCTCTTATGTAGAGTTTGCCCATGCGTGTTGGCACTCTTGGAGGCCAAAAGAGACCATCCGCTCTCCTAAAGCTGGAGTATAGTTTGTTGGGTGGTGCCAAGTGTGGGTTCTGGGAGCTGAACAGCAAGGGCTTTTAAGTGATGAAACATCTCTCCAGCTTAGGCTTTTTTTTGGGGGGGGGGGCGTTATTTGAGACAGGGTTTTTCTGTGTAGCTCTGGCTGTCCTGGAATTTGCTCTGTAGATCAGGCTGGCCTTGAACTCACAGAGATCCGCCTGCCTCTGCCTCTGCCTCCTGAGGGCTGGTATTAAAGGCGCGCACCACCATGCCTAGCTAGCTTAGTTTGAAACAAACAAACAAACCAAAGTATCATTACTGCATGTAGGTGATTGTACATGGTGTGTGTGTATGTATGTATGTATGTGGTGTGTGTGTGGGGAGGTGTCTGTGTGTGCATGTGAGCACTAGGTTTACATGGCCAGTGTCTTTACACCCATCTCACGGGTGTGTTTCTGTCACTCCAGCACTGAAGAGCCATAGGCAGGAGAGAATCCACAGTTCAAAACCAAGTTGGACTACATAGTAGGATCCTGTTTTTTAAAAAAAAAAAAAGGTTTATATTGACCTCTAATCTCATGTACAGAGCCCCACATGGCGCCTCACGCCTCTGATCCGGCACTCAGGAGCGGGAGGCAGGAGCATCAGGAGTTCAAGCAGAGTGAGTCTAAAGCCAGCCTGGGTTACATGAGACACTGTCTTAAAACAAAACAAAAACAAAAACAAAAAAAAAAAAACCCAAAACCAAAGTTGGGCCAGATGCCTTTTATCCCAGCACTGGAGAAGCAGAAACAGGCAGATTTTGTGAGTTCGAGGAGGCCAGCCTGATCCGATTGAGTTCCGGGTCAGCCAGGGCTCCATAAAGAGACCCTACCCTGTCTCTGTTCTTTCAGAGGGCCTGAGTTCAATTCCCGGCACCCACATGGCAGGTCACAACTGCCTGCAACTCCAAGATCTGACACTCTCCCTCAGAAATAAATTATAAAAATAAATAAATAAAAGAACATCAAGTACAAAGAGACCCTGTCTCTGCCGGGCGTGGTGACGCACGCCTTTAATCCCAGCACTCAGGAGGCAGAGGCAGGCGGTTCTCTGTGAGTTCGAGGCCAGCCCTGGTCTACAACACGAGTCCAGGACAGCCAAGACTACATATAGAAACCCTGTCTCAAAGGAGAGAGAGAGAGAGAGACAGACAGAGACAGAGACAGAGACAGAGACAGAGACAGAGACAGACAGACAGACAGCCTGTCTCACAAAACCAAAACAACCAACAAAGTTGGCAGTTGGACTGAGGGGCCATTGGCTGTGGGTCTGTCTCCCCTGCTCAGCTGCATGAGCAGCTTGGTGTACCCAGCTTTATCCACTCTCCACCCTGAAGTCGCGTTTCCATAGTGTCTATTTGCTGTCCCAGCTCTGCTTGGAGGCTCTCTCCCATAGCCTCACAGTGGTCTCTGCTGCTCTCCCTCGCCACATGGGGTCCCCAAGACCCCAACCAGGTTCCTCATCCCCATTCTTGTCACATCTCTGCCATCTCTCTGCCATCGGCTTGGCAGTAGTTAACACAGCTGTGTGAGTATTGAGCCTGGCCAATCCCAGCATCCTGCTGCCTCATGACCCTGGTGAGCTGGGGAGGGAGCAGGGTGGGGACAGGGACCCAGGCAGATGGACCTCAACTTTCTTCTCCTCCCAGGCCTGAAGCACAGCTGGTTTGAAGGTTGGACTTTGGTTCTTGCCTGGAAGTTGGCAAGACTCAGAGGGAGGGACCGTCCTAGCCTTGCCCTTGGCATGGCTTCGGCTGGGAGGTCATAGACTCGGGTGACCGCTCAGTGACCCACTGCAAGCTGCCTGTGTTCCTTGACCCTCAGCCAAATGTAGTCAGAATGGTGTCCTGGGCCCTTAATTTCAGCATTGGGGAGAAAGAGGCAGGGGGATGGACAGCTTGAGAACCACCTGGGCTTATTTACTCAAATATGGAAAAGAAGGGGGTCTCGAGCTGGCTCAGTGGGCATAGGGGCTTGCTGCCAAGCCCAGTGACTTGAGTTCGCTCCCTTGAGCCTTCTTGTGGAAGGAGTAAACTGACACCCCCCGCCCAAGTTGTCACCTTTCACACACAGGGCATGCATGTACCCCCAACCTCCAATATTTTTAAAATGAAAAGACGGGGGGGGGGGGCTTGGCATGGCTGGCCTGAGTGGTAATTAGTACCCTTATGGAGGGACTATCTCCTGACAGAAGCACCCAGCGACTGAACCGGGGCCAGGGGCTTGGCTGGGATTCTGGGCCGGGCTGCCTGCATCCTGCTGTCCTCCTCCCTCTCCCGAGGCCCTATTACCTCATAGGCGTTGGGCTTTCCGTTGCCCCACTTGGCGCTGTTTCCTTCTCTAGGGCACCACCAATTCACTGGGTCAGCATCCTGCACCCTGTCCCCTTGCTGAAGCTGTGGCCGGCCACCCCCAGGCAGCTGAAATGGAAACCCTGCAACATGAGCTCCGGTTTCTTTCCAGTAAATGGCAGTTGAGGGCAGCACACAGCGGCCTGTTCCTCCGCTTGAACCCGAGTCCCCACACGATGCTTGTGTGCATAGAGCCGCTGGAGGGTTGTGACGTGAGCCTTCTGAGCTCGGTCGGGTATCGGAGATACTCCTGGGGTTATAGCTTCCCAACTCAGACACCTGTACCCTGCCGAGGCAGCCATACTTAGACTCCAGGTTACTTTTTATATTTTTAAAGATTTATTTATTTATCGATATATATATATATGTATACAGTGCTCTGCCTGCATGTACACCTGCAGGCCAGAAGAGGAAATCAGATCACATTCTAGATGGTTGTGAGACACCATGTGGTTGCTGGGAGTTGAACTTAGGACCTCTAGAAGAGCAGCCAGTGCCCTTAACTTCTGAGCCATCTCTCCAGCCCTTTTTTCTTCTCTTTTTGCCTCCCCCACCCCTCTCTTTTTTTTTTTTTCTTTCTGTTTTTCTCCTAGATAGGGTTTCTCTGTGTAGCCCTGACCTGGCTGGAACTTGCCAGGCTGGCCTCAAGCTCAGAGGTCCACCTGCCTCTCCCTTCCAAGTCCTGGAATTAAAGGCATGTGACACCTCAGGCTATAATTTTTATGTTTATTTTTTTCCAATTGTTTTTGTAGCTCAGGCTGGCCTCAGACGTACAGCGTAGCTGAGGATAGCCCTGACTGTCTCCTCCTGCCATCATGCCTGGTTTATGCACCTCAGGGCGTCAGACCTGGGGCTTCATGCATGCCAGGCAAGCCTTTGCCCAGCCCAGCTATACCCCCAGGTTTTGTTGGTTTTTTTTAGGGTTTTTTTTGGGGGGGAGTTGGTTTTTCACGACAGCGTTTCTGTGTAGCCTTGGCTGCCCTGGACTCGCTCTGTAGACCAGGCTGGCCTTGAACTCAGAGGTCGGCCTGCCTCTGTTTCCCCGAGTGCTGGGATTAAAGGCTTTTTTTTTTTAAATTACATCTTAGTGCATGTATATGTTAAGTTCTGCCTTTCTACCATGTGGGCCCTGGGGACCCAGCTCAGGTCAATAGGTTTGGTGGCAATTGTCAGTACCTGTCGGGCCCGTTTTGCCCACCTGGAACTTGAGATCTTTCCTCCTCTGCCTCCTTTGTCTTGGAATCCGTGTGTGCTGACCACGCCTGCTACCTGTATCCCATTGTACAGGTGATAACCCTGGGACTGTGAGCTGGATTCATGTCCTAAGGCCTCTTGGAGTGAGGTTGCGTTTGGACCTGAGGCTGCACAGGGTCTTACTTCATGGCCTCCGCCATCAGCCGCACTGTGGCCAGAGGCCAATGTAGTGCCATGTCACAGCTTTCCCAAGTCCTTCCACCTCCCCTCCACCCTCCACCCCCCACCCCTCACCCCCAAACCAGTTCTCTGTCCCACAGCCAGGCTGAGTCACAGAGGGCCAGCTCAGCCCTTTGCCTCCTCCCGGCTTCCTGCTCCCGTTCTCCCCTCCCCCTCCCCCTTTCCGGTTCACTCCAGTCCCCTGGCTAGGATAGCTGGGACTGGCTGAATGCCGGCTTGGTTCCTTTCTGCTAACTCCATGCTTTCCTTTGTTAGTTGAAGCAAGCCACGCTGTCCCCCGAGGTCAGGGTCTTGGAAATGTTGTTTTAGGGCAGAGCCACGGGGGGGGGGGGGGGGGGGCCGGGAGGTAGGGAAGGGCCAGCCCTGGAGCCTCTACGATCATGGCTGCTCCACTGTGGCTTTGATGAAATTAATTTTATCTTTCTAGTTCCTGGCTCTATAAATAAGTGATCTTATTTATTTATTTATTTATTTATTTATTTATTATATATGCAGTGCTTTGCCTGCAGGCCAGAAGAGGGCATCACAGCCCATTATAGATGGTTGTGAGCCACCATGTGGTTGCTGGGAATTGAACTCAGGACCTTTGGAAGAGCAGCCAGTGCTCTTAACCTCTGAGCCATCTCTCCAGCCCATAAGTGCTCTTTTTTAAGAAATGTATTACACTCTATTTTTGTGTGGGGGCACATGTATACTGCATGCACATATGGAGGACTGTTTTCAGGGATTGGTTGCTCTCACCATGTAGAGACTGGGGTTTGAACTCAGTGTCCTCAGCCTTGGCTACAAGCACTTTTACCTTCTCTCTCTCTCTCTCTCTCTCTCTCTCTCTCTCTCTCTCTCTCTCATTTTTTAAAAATTTATTTTATTTTTTTGGTTGTTCGAGACAGGGTTTCTTTGTGTAGCTCTGGCTGTCCTGGACTCACTTGGTAGACCAGGCTGGCCTTGAACTCACAGCGATCCACCTGCCTCTGCCTCCCGAGTGCTGGGATTAAAGGCGTGTGCTGCCCCCCCCCCTTTGTCTTTACCTTCTGAACCATCTCACCAGCCTTTCTGTCCTTTCCTTTTCTTCTCTCTTCCCTCGCTCCTTCTCTCTCTCCCCTTCCTTCCTTCTCTTTCCCTTGTGCGTTCGTGCATGCGTAGTCCCAGTGCACATGTATGTGTGTGTGGAGGTCAAGGGTCAACGCCAGGTGTTGTTCTTCCATTGCTAGCTGTCTACCTTGTTTCCTTTTTTTTGTTTGTTTTTTGTTTTTGTTTTTGCTTTTTTTGTTTTTCAAGATAGGGTTTCCCTGTGTAGCCTTGGCTGTCCTAGACTCGATTTGTAGACCAGGCTGACCTCAGACTCACAACAATCTGCCTGCCTCTGCTTCCCCGGTGCTGCTGGGATTAAAAGCGTGTGCCACCACTGCCCAGCTCACCCACCACTCTTGACAATGCAAAGACATCTACTATGTGCTGTGAGGAATCTGTGCACCATGCTGTACCTAGTACATCTCACACTGAACCCACTGTATGCCACCCACACCTGGCACAGATGTGGCCTGGCTATTCCTAGGTCTACTACTGAGGGAGCAGACATCTTACAAGGCGAACGTTCACAGCTGAGAAAAGTTCAGAAGGAGCTGCATGTGAGGGGCCACAGCACAGCTGTCATCACAGCACTTAGGAGGCTGAGGCAGGAGGATGGATGGAGTTTTAGGCCAGCCTGGGTTACATAGTGAGAACCTGTCTTAGCAAAAGCCCAGAATGGGCTACTTGAATTTTTTTTTTTTTCCCCACCGCCTGCACCTCACCCAGAGGACACGTGGCCCAGCCAGCATCATTCTTCCAGGCAGGCTTTTGGGACCACTGGTCCTGAAGAGCTATGCTGAGCCTAGAGGAGTGTGCTGCCCTCCACTGTGTGCTTCCTAGGAGCCTTGGGCAAACCCTCCAATCAGGCCTGGGTATCTCCTCTCTGAGAACCCAGAGTCTCAGAGTCTGAGGTAGGAGGATGACAAGCCTGAGCAACTTAGATTCTGTCTCAAAGTAAAAAGTAAAAAGAGGGCAGAGGGGGTCAGGTTGTAGCTCCTCAGTGAAACACTTCTCTAGAACCCTCAAGTGAGGGGCTGTGGGTGTGGCTCAGTGGTAGAGCACCTGCCTAGAATCCCCCAGTGAGGGGCTGGGGTGTAGCTCAGTGGTAGAGCCCTTGCCTAGAATCCCCCAGTGAGGGGCTGGGGTGTGGCTCAGTGGTAGAGCACCTGCCTAGAATCCCCCAGTGAGGGGCTGGGGTGTGGCTCAGTGGTAGAGCACCTGCCTAGAATCCCCCAGTGAGGGGCTGGGGTGTGGCTCAGTGGTAGAGCACCTGCCTAGAATCCCCCAGTGAGGGGCTGGGGTGTGACTCAGTGGTAGAGCACCTGCCTAGAATCCCCCAGTGAGGGGCTGGGGTGTGGCTCAGTGGTAGAGCAACTGCCTAGAATCCCCCAGTGAGGGGCTGGGGTGTGGCTCAGTGGTAGAGCACCTGCCTAGAATTCCTCAGTGAGGGGCTGGAGGTGTGGCTCAGTGATAGAGCACCTGCCTAGAATCCCCCAGTGAGGGGCTGGGGTGTGGTTCAGTGGTAGAATCCCCCAGTGAGGGGCTGGGGTGTGGCTCAGTGGTAGAGCACCTGCCTAGAATCCCCCAGTGAGGGGCTGGGGTGTGGCTCAGTGGTAGAGCCCCTGCCTAGAATCCCCCAGTGAGGGGCTGGGGGTATGGCTCAGTGGTAGAGCATCTGCCTAGAATCCCCCAGTGAGGGGCTGAGGTGTGGCTCAGTGGTAGAGCACCTGAGCAGCATGTGAAAGGCCCTGAGTTAGTCCCTACTTCACAGAAACAAGCAGAGAACTAAAATACCCAGTAGCTGCTGAACACATGACTGAGAGACATTCTGAGATGCTGAAGTGTTGCTGCCAGGATAATTTGTATGAATTTCTAAATTAGATCTGTCTCCCTCCTTCCCTCCCTCCCTGCCTTTCCTGGGTTTTTGAGACAGGGTTTTGGTGTGCATCCCAGGGTGATTCCAAACACACAGCAATCCCCCTGCCTCAGACTCTTTTAGGTCTTTTCTGTTAAGTGTGGTGGTACCCTTGGGATAGATGTGGGCCAAACAAACACATGGGACTACTGGATGGCGACGTGCTCTGCTGTCTTCGGTAGTGGCCTGGTTCACTAGCCAGCTGTCCCCTGTGGTCATAGGATGGTTCCTGCAGCTTTCAGCAGCCACACCCAGGCATCCCCAAAGCAAAGAGCTCACATCTCATCTGTAAATGGCCCTAGTGGAGCTCGGTGAAACGCACTTGCAATAACAATACTCAGGAGGCTGGGATAGGATTGGAAGAGCCAGCCTAGGGTATCGAGAGAGGCCATGTGTCAGAAAAACCAAAGCAAGATGGCGGGAGTGGTGCATACCTTTAATCTCAACCAGGACAGCCTGGTCTACAGAGCAAGTTCCAGGACAGGCAAGGCGACACAGAGAAACCCTGTCTTTTCTTTTGGTTTGGTTTGGTTTGGTTTTGCCTTTGTTTTTCGAGACAGGGTTTCTCTCTGTAGCCTTGGCTGAGCCTAGAGGACTCACATTACAGGTCAGGCTGGCCTTGAACTCACAGAGATCTGCCTGCCTCTGCCTCCCAGAGTGCTGGGATTACAGGTGTGTGTCACATGCTTAGTGAGAAGAAGAAAGAGAAGCAGGGGGGAGGGGGAAGAGGAGGAGGAGGAAGATGGGGAAGAGGAAGAGGAGGAAGAGGAGGAGTTCCTGTACAGCACACGCAGAGCCCTGAGTTCCGTCCCTAGTCTCCAGTAAATCAGGTGTGGTGGCTTACAACTGTCACCCCCCACCTTGGGAGAAGGAGGCAGGAGTTCAGTGTCTTTCTCTACTGAGTGGAGTTTGAGGCCAGCTTGGGCTACATGATATCCTACCTCAAACAAGACAGAAAAAAAAACCCAAAAAAACCCCAGCATCCTCTGATGGGGCTCTGTCAGTTTCAGGACCACTGGGGCCAGCCAAGTTCCCCCATTCTAACGAGAACATTCTGACACCATCCCTCTTATGTTCTGTCCGCAGGTGACCAAGGATGGCAGAGAGGATGTGACCGTCATCTGCCTTTGTGTGCCCTCCTAGTGGCGCCACCATGCAGAAGCCCAGTGGCCTGAAGCCCCCTGGCCGAGGGGGGAAGCACTCCAGTCCCGTGGGCAGGCCGTCCATCGGATCCGCTTCATCCTCGGTGGTGGCATCGGCCAGTGGCTCCAAGGAAGGTATGTGAGGCCAATTGTGGGAAGTGGCCTGCAACGTGGGGACATTTCCTGGGAAGACAAGAGCAAACATGGATCCCGCTCAGACGGGGTACCAACAACAGACCAAATGAGGATTCCGCCAGAGTCATATATGATGGACCAATCAATTTATTGGGGTTACTTATAGGAGTGTGGGTAACTCAGAGGGAGGCGTGTCACTTACAGGGCTCAGAAAGTCATGATGTAGCCCAGGTTAGCCTCAGATATTCAGTGCTTCGAATTTGCCTCTTAGGTGCTAACGGTACCGATGTGCACCATATCAGTTAACAGCATCATGATGCTTCCCACAGGGGTGCCCAGAGGATCATCTCCTGGAAGATTCTAGATTCTGTCAAATTGATGCTAACAGTGACTATCATAGAGAGTATTCTAGAATTGGAAATAGTTCGGTTAGTTTTTGAGACAAGGCCTCAGTCTTATAGCTCAGGCTGGCCTTGAACCCATGGTCTGCCTCATCCTCCAGTGCTGGGATTATAGGCAAGAGCCACCACCCCCAGCTGGAGATTCACCTTTCTGTAGCCTTTGCTGTGGAAATCTTGTTTCTTCCTTTTTCCTCTTTGATGAGCAACCCAGTGAGGACCACCTCCACACAGTCCCTGCTTAGGTTACACTCCACCAAGCGGTACAGGACCCCGCCCATCTCATCTGATTGTCCTAGAGTTTTGGAGACACCAGCTAGAGATTAGCCTGCACAAGCTGGGGTTGGGTGGATGTGGTGGTGGTGGTGGTGATAGATGAAGGGGCAGAAAGTATGAGGCGATGGGGCCAAAAGGCTGAGTAAGCAGCCAGGCGTGGTAGAACACTTACCTTTAATCCCAGCACTCAGGAGGCAGAGGCAGGCAGATCGCTGTGAGTTCGAGGTCAGCCTGGTCTGCAAAGTGAGTCCAGGACAGCCAAGGCTACACAGAGAGACCCTGTGTTGGGAAACAAAACAAAACAAAATGGTTGAGTAAGCTGCAGTGTGAGGGAATGAGAGGTGAGGCCAGCAATGGATTCCCAGCAGGCTTTGCTGGTCCATTACAGCCCAGTTTCCCCTTTAAGATGGCAGATCCCTTCATAGTTATGGGAGGCATTCCAGAGGGAGAGAGACAGAGACAGAGACAAAGAGAGACGGAGACACTCAGGGAAGTGATCTTACAGGGGTAGACATAATGATTCAGAAGCTCTGAGGGCAGCAGGACGTAACTTGGCTCATGGGGAAATACTATCCATCTTGGGGCTGGGGAGACCGCTTGATTTGGTAAAATACTTACCATGCAAGCATGAGGGCCTGAGTTCGGATCCCCAGCATCCGTGTAAAACACAGAGCATGGCAGTGCAACGAGAGGAACCCTGGTGCTTGCAGGTCTGCCAGCCTCACTGCGTTAGCCAGTTCTAGGTTCAGACAGACAGACAGAGAGACCCTGTCTCAAAGAATGAGGTAGAAATAGAGGAAATTACCCAACTCGGTGGTTAGTTTTAACTGCCAACTTGATACAATGGAGCCCTACACGGTAAGGGCTTGTGGGGGACTGTCTCCACTGGGTTGGCATGTGAACTAACTTGTCTTGGTTGGCAATTGGCCTGGGAAGACCCAGCCTGATCTCTGGCACTAATCTCTGGTTTGGGGGATCTGGACCGCATGAATAAGGAAAGCCAGCGTGCATCCGTTTCTCTCGGCTCTTGCCTGCGTGTGTCATGTGACCAGCTCTTAAGTTCCTGCCTTGACTTCTCTGCTCTGATGGGCAGTGACCTGGGACTGTGAGCTCAAATAACCTCTCCCCTTCCCTTAGTTGCTTTTCTTTTCTTTTTTTTCTTTCTTTCTTTCTTTCTTTCTTTCTTTCTTTTTTTTTTTTGAGACAGGGTTTCTCTGTGTAGCCTTGGCTGTCCTGGACTCATTTGTAGACCAGGCTGGCCTCGAACTCACAAAGATCAGCCTGCCTCTGCCTCCCGAGTGCTGGGATTAAAGGCCTGCGCCACCACGCCCGGCTCCCTTAGTTGCTTTTCGTCAGGGTGTTTTATCGAAGAAATAGACATGAAACTATGACACTGACCTCTGGCCTCCTGTGCATGCATGCACACATACAGGTGCACATACATGAACACGTACACACACACACACAGAGGTAGATCTGTGTGGAAAGAGTGGGAGCTGAGGTTGGGGAGGTATCATAAATAGGGGGTGAAGAACAGGAATTCAGGCGCTTTCCAGCATGGGTACAGGGTGTGGCCTAGGAGACCCTCAAGTATGTTATCTCCACCGTGAGCATGAACAGTGGGGGCTGAGGGGAGGACCAGGCCAGAGAGGAAATGTGCAGTTGTCCAGGCGAAGGGTGCATGCTCACTGCTTGTCATGGGGCCCCTGTCCTGAGTCGGTACTCAAGGGTCATTACCGAGGAGGGGCTTGAGGGTGCTGAGAAACAGAAGGGTTGAAAAACTGCATTGCAAGGCTAGTGAGGTCAATCCCTACACCCACACGGTACAAAGAGAGCAATGACTCTCTCCAGCTGTCCTCCAATCCCCTGGGCATGCACATAACCAAATATATATATATATATATATATATATATATATATATATATATATACATACATACATACATACATACATACCTACATACATACATACACACCCACAGCAACAAAGACAGAATTCCAGGAGCTGGAAAGATGGGTCAGTGGTTAGGAATACTTCTTGCTGTTCTTGCAGAGGACCTAGGCTCAGTTCCTAGCATTTACATGTGGCTCACAACCATCTGTAACTCTGTCTGCACATACATGATGTACATACTTACAGGCAATAAAACACCGATACACATGAGATTTTAAAAAAATTTTTTTATTTTGTTTTTTTTCCACTGGAGACAGGGTTGCTCTGTGTCCTGGACTCATTCTGTAGACCAGGCTGGCCTGGAACTCAGAGATCAGCCTGCCTCTGCTTTGCTGAGTGCTGAGATTACAGGCTTGCGCCACCGCACCCAACTAATATATATATATATTTTTTTGGTTTTTTCGAGACAGGGTTTCTCTGTGTAGCCTTGGCTGTCCTGGACTCACTTTGTAGACCAGGCTGGCCTTGAACTCACAGCCATCCGCCTGCCTCTTGTCCCGAGTGCTGGGATTAAAGGCATGCGCCACCACGCCCGGCTAATTTTTTATTTTTTTAAAGAATTTTAAGCACATTGGTTAGCTACAGGCTCCCAGTAGGCTGAGCTTATTCCAGCAGGGGTGGCTTCGTGGAACCCAGTGGCTGGGGAAGTGTCCCAGCCAGCCTGGCTCTAGGCCAAGACATGACCTTCAAGGAGAAAGGCCCATTGTGTCTTCTGGGTTCTTTCTTCATTGGCCCTCCTCTTCAAGTGAGGCTGCACTTCCCCCCCCCCCCCCAAGTCTCTGGGATTTAATCCAGAGCTTCACACATGCTAGGCCGGGGCTCCACCCCTGAGCCACATCTCCAGCCCCTCACAGGGGTGGAGGGGTTTCTAGGCAGGTGCTCTACTATTGAACCACACCCTGAGTCTCTCCACTGGGGGATTTTAGGCAGAGGCTCTACCATGCTTTGGGATGTCAAAGCCAAGTGCCCTAGGAATAAGGTTGAGTAGAGGTCCTAAAGACGGCAGTCCCCGTTCCTGCTGGTGCTTCAGGTTCCCAGCCGCCCGTGGGCCTGGCCATCTGCTCTCTTAAAGTGATGGAGATGCCAGGCATGGTGGTACATATCTGTAATCCCAGCAATCAGGCCAAAGCAGGAGGATTGTGAGATCAGGGCTAGCCTGGGCTACATATGGGAGAGCCTGATCCACCCCCACCCTCCATTGTCTTGAAATGTAGCTTAGTTGGTAGGGTGTTTATCTAACATGCACGAAGCTTTGATGTAATGAATGCACATCTGTCAGTCCAACCTTTGAGACACGGGAAGGATTAAGGGTTAAAAGTTATCTTAGAGGCTAGTGCTTGGGGCGTGAGAGACCCGGTCTCAAAACAAATGTCAGTCAGCCAACAAAACAAAGCACTGAGGAGACGGGACTCTGTGGGGGACACCCAGGACGATTTGAGAGATCCATGCGCGAACTGGCGCCTGCCTTGGGAAGCTGAGCTGTGGCTCCTTCCCAAGGCATGATGTCAGCTTTGGGCAGAGAGGGGCTGGCACGGGAAACAGCCTGGAGGGATGCCATGGGTAGCAGGGAAGGCCTGTGGCGGTACCCAGAAGCGTGACACAGGATGCAGCAGAGCTCCCAGGGGACACTTCTGAGGTGAGTGTCTCCCTGGAGTGCAAGTGGAGGTG
The DNA here is from genome assembly GCF_964271855.1 of Acomys minous. Classification (NCBI taxonomy): domain Eukaryota; kingdom Metazoa; phylum Chordata; class Mammalia; order Rodentia; family Muridae; genus Acomys; species Acomys minous. Next base: position 74,997,884 of record NC_140498.1, read on the forward strand.
GTTCGAAAGGTGGACAGGTATGGAGGAGGGTGGGTAGGGTGGAGCACTCCTGGAGGACGGAGGATGCTCTGGGAGGACTTTTCTGTGGGTCCCAGGATGATGGTAGCATCTATCCTGGGCTGTGAACAGGAGGAAAGACCTCTACTCCGTTTTGCATGTATGTGTGTGTTTGTGTCCCTTGTACACGGGAATCCAGGTGTGCACAGTGCAATGCAGAGGTCAAAGGACTGTCCATACGTTCATGTCCCTGTGTACATGGGAATCCAGGTGTGCACAGTGCAATGCAGAGGTCAGAGGACTGCGTGCGTGTATGTGTGTGTTCGTGTCCCTGTGCACATGGGAATCCAGGCGTGCACAATGCAGAGGTGACAGGACTGCGTGGATTGATGCAGCCTGTGCATTGTTCGAGGGTCTCTCTCTTTCGGAGACGGGATCTTACTGTACAGTCCCCGCTGGCTTTTCTTTTTACCTACCTGTTTACACCAGGTTAGCTGATCCAGGAGCTTCCAGGGACTCTCCTGTCTCCACGCCCCATGTTACTGTCCAAGCTCTGAGAGGACAGAGGTACATGACCATGTCTGGCCTTTACTTGGTCTTGGGGACTTGAACTCAGGTCCTCATGCGTGCGCGACAAATACTTTGCCACTGAGCCATCACCTCCCCAGCCTCTGGAGTCTCCTCTAATCCCATGCATGAGAAGCCCGCTCCTTCTGGCCCTTGGAAGATGTGCTGGGTAGCTGGGACCTGGGATGGTCAAGCAAAGAGTACGGACCACAGGCCACCATTGTGTGTCTGTCACTCAGGCAAGCCTTGAAGGGCTTGCCTCATTGTGTTTGTGTACCACTGAGCCATATCCCAGCCCCTTGCTGGGGGATCCTAGGCAAGCACTCTACCAATGAGCTGCATATGAGCCCCCCTCAGATGTATGTTTATTTATTTTAAATATATTTTTATGTTATTTATTTTTTTTATTTTTTTTGATTTGTTTTGTCTTGTTTTTCGAGACAGGGTTTCTCTGTGCAATAGCCCTGGCTGTCCTGGAACTCTCTTTGTAGACCAGGCTGGCCTTGAACGCACAGAGATCCGCCTGCCTCTGCCTCCCGAGTACTGGGATTAAAGGCGTGCGCCACCACGCCCCGCTCATGTTATTTATTTCATATGTGTATGGTGAGTAGTGTGGGGGAGGGCTCACGGGTCACAGCAGGTGTATAGAGGTCAGATGACGAATGTCAGAGTCAGTTCTCACATCTTCTACCACGTGGGTCCCAGGGATCGAACTCGGGCTGTCAGACTTGGTGACAAGTGCCTCCGAATAAGCCCTGAGCCTGACTCTGCTCTTCTGTTTTTGAGATGGTTTCCCTATGTGCTCCCCGCTGGCCTGGATCTTGTGGCAATCTTCCTGTTTTACCCTCCTGGGGACTGAGGTATAGGCTTGTTCTGCCACTCGCTGCCCATCACTTTAGTGCCTGGTCTGAGATGTTGTTTGATCGCTGGAGGACCAGGCCTCCCCATTGCCTTTACTACTTTCAGTCAGCCAAGGTCACGAGCGTTCCTTCAAGGCTGGCTCCTCCAACTCTCTCCCCTGACCACATCCTAAACTTTTTTTTAATGGCGTCAGGATGGGGAAGCCAAGATGAGCTTTTCCGGGGCTGTGTGGCAGGGGGCAGGGCTACCTTCTAACACTCCTGAGCCACTATCGATCTGGGAGGCTGGGAGGCGGGGACCAAGGCCAGCGCCTGCCTGCCTGCCTGCTTGCTGCCCGGCCCTATGGCCAGTGCCTGAAGCTTTTCCATGGGGAGTTGGCTGTGTGCATTTCAGGGTAAGCAGCCTGCCACATCCCGCCCCACCCCCACCCCCAATCCCCACCCAGGTTCCCCAGCTCTGCTGTGGACGGCAGGGAGAACAGAGGGTGCTTTTGAGTGGCATTTGACTCTGGAGGAATGCAGAGCCCTCCTGGATCTGGAGGGAGCCGATGGAAGATTCCTTCAGGGAATAGAGGCGGCCTTGCTGGGTTAGGTGTCTGCTACAGGGTAGGGGTGTGCAAACTGCAGAGGGCTCTTCCTAGGTAAGAGGGACAGACTCAACCTTCCTTGGTCTCTGTGTGGGTGGGAACTGCCGGAAGGCTGATTGAGGGGGGGTTGTCATTCTGAGGGGATTCATTTCTCCTTCTTTCATAACCTGTGTGTGCCTTTGAGAGCCCCCGAGGCGAGAAACGGACTTGGAAGAGAAAAAAAAAAGCACTCGGCCCTTCAGGGCATGCATGTCTGTTTCTTGAGGGGGTGGAGGGGAGGAGACACACCCCAGGGGGACAGACACCCTTAAGGAAGGGAAGTCTGTGTCGCTGTGAGTTGTATATCCCGCTCCCGCCCTGGGCTGAAGTCTCATAGCCTAGCAGGTTGGCTGTGCAAACTAAGAAAACCCTACATCATGGAGTTGGAGGAGGGAGAGAGATGTTAAGTGAGGGCCTTGCGGGTGGCTGCCCTGTGAGGGGTTGTTGGAGCTGTCACAAGTGGACGGGCAGGCCTCCTTAGGTGGCACCAGGAAGATGCTGTATCAGTGGCAGCGGGGTGGGTGGGGTATGTGTGTGACCCACCTCACCTGCAGAGATGGCAGATTCAACCACTGCTTCATAGGCTCACTCGATGCACGTCCCCTCTTGTGAGCTCATGGCGCTCATTAACATATTAAAGGCTCTGGGAAGGGCCTGCAGGGAAAGGACCCTTAACTTTGTGTAAAGAATTTATTTGAGCTTTGAAGTTAATCGTATTTTATGACTTAGTAACCAGCAGCCTGTGTTTCTAGATCTCTGTCCCTATCTCGAATTTAGGGAGGCGACTGTCTCCTAGAAGGCCCAGGACCTAGCATAGGATGACTTTCTTCCCTCCAAGGCCATCGGGGCCAAGTCAGGTCCCAGACTTTATGGTGTGTCCTTTCTGTAGGTCCTGGTAAGGCCCACGTGCATGTGCTTTCTGGGGTGCTGCTGTACGTGTGGCTGTGCCTGTGTAGGCCTGGGGCTGCTGTGGGATCCTTCTGCGTCTCTTTCACCTTAGTCTTGGAGGCAGGGTCTCTTAATCAAACTCCCAGCTCATCAGTATGGCTAGTCTCACACCACAGGTCTTCCTCCGGGGCTCCTCTGTCTCCACCTTCTGAGGCTGGCATGGCATGTGCCCACCCCCATTTATGGCGGTTCTGGGATCTAAACGCAGGTCTTGGGACTTGTAGAGCAAACACTTAACCATTGAGCCATCTCCCTAGCAGCTGCTGCTGCTTCTTCTTCTTCTTCTTCTTCTTCTTCTTCTTCTTCTTCTTCTTCTTCTTCTTCTTCTTCTTCTTCCTCTTCCTCTTCCTCTTCCTCCTCTTCCTTTTCCTCCTCCTCTTCTTCTTCTTCCTCCTCCTCCTCCTCCTCTTCTTCTTCTTCTTCTTCTGAGACAGAATTTACAGAGATCCACCCGCCTCTGCCTCCCTGAGTGCTGGGATTCCAGGTGTATGCCACAACGCCTGGTGACCCTTACCTTTTGATCCTTCATCCTACCTTTCTTGTTTTGTTTTGTTTTGTTTTGTTTTGTTTTGTTTTTCAAGACAGGCTGTCCTGGACTCACTTTGTAGACTAGGCTGGCCTCGAACTCACAGCAATCCACCTGCCTCTGCCTCCCAACTGCTGTTTATTAAAGGTGTGCACTACCACGCCTGGCCATCCTACCTTCCTCCGTCCCGCCCCCCCCCCCCCCCAACACAGGGCTTCTCTGTGTAGCCTTAGCTGTCCTGGACTTTCTTTGTTGACCAGGCTGGCCTCGAACTCACAGCAATCCACCTGCCTCTGCCTCCTGAATGATGGGAGTAAAGGCGTGCGCCACCGCCGCCGCCGCCACCACCACCTGGCCTATTCTACCTTTCTGAAGTGCTTGGCCACCACATCCAGCCACTCTGAGAATAAACCCTACTGTGCCTTTCTCATGAAGGGAATCACTGTCCAGGAAAGAACAAACTGCTCAAATGAGGTTTTGTTTGTGTCACTGAGGCCTGGTTGGGGATCCCGGCAGTCATGAGATGGAGGCAGGGAGATCAAGACCATCGTGTACGATTTAGGGAGTTTGAGGCCAGCCTGGGGTACATGAGACCATCTCAAAAAAATTAAAATAAGGCAGTGTGGTGGCACATACCTTTAATCCCAACATTGAGGCGGCAGAGGCAGGTGGACCTCTAAGTTGGGATCCAGCCTGGTCAACAATGGGACTTCCAGGATAGCCAAGGCCGGATGGAGAAATCCTGCCTCAAAAAAAAAAAAATCATATGTATCTTATACATAATATATCTTGCCTAGCATATATATATCTAACCTAGTTGTCTCATGGGGAAACTGAGACACTGGTTTAGAGAGGGGGTTTAGCCAAACCTAGCCAATGTGTCACAAGTGACTCTGGGGGGGGCGGATAGGGTGCTGTATTGGGGGTATCCTGTATTTTCCCATTACAAGGCAGCCAAAAATCTCCCTGCCTGTCCCTGTGGGGAATTTAAAAAGAGTTTGGTCCCTGTGAGGCAGGGGCAGCTGGGAGGACCCGGGGTTGGGGGTGGGGGAGGGGGAATAGCTAAAAGAAGAAAAGCAGATCAAATCAAAGGCTGTCGACATCACAGACTTGAGACCTGAGTCGTAGCAGCTGTCGAAGCAATTGGTTGGAGGACTTATGACCCTTGAGAGAGGTTGGGGTCGGGCTTAGATTATCTGGGGGTCCTGTGGGCTGAGACAGCTGAGGGTAGGGACAGCTGAGCTGGTAGCTTCTTCTTCTTTTTTTTTTTTCCATAAAAATAGCCATGGTGGGTCCCCAAGACCCTGGAACCCATTCTTGTGCCTTAGGCAAAGAGGACAGGTAAAGTGGGGGGGTCCTCGGTGGGGCTAAGGTGGGTCGGTCACCAGTAGGGGCTTTACAGAGTCACAGCCCATAGCTCCGTAGGCCTGCCAAGCACACTTCACAGAATCATTTTGCATTCATTTATCTGTTATGGGGGGCTGGGGGGCAGCATTTGTTCCATGGCACATACATCTAAAGGTCCCCAGAAGTCAGGGGACAACCCATGGGACCCAGGGATTGAATTCAAGTCATCGGGCTTGGTGACAAACTCCTTTACCCACTGAGCCATCTTGCCAGCCCATTGTTTGTTTGGTTTGGTTTTTTAAGTCCTGAGGATGGTACCCAGGCCTCATGCAAATGCTGTACCCTGTCAGCCACATTCCCAACCCCTCCAGTTGGCAGATGGCAGTGTGTCCCAGAAAAATAAACACTAGACATGCCTGGGGGCGGGGGGGGGGGCGCAGAAGACTAAGAAAAGACTTTGAGTTGGCCACTGACCATGGGGAATACACCACAGGTCATCCTGCGGACTGTGCCTGCCTCAGTTTCCCTCCCATAATAATATCACCAACACCCTCTAGCTGCCTGTTACCCTCCCCCCCCCACTCCAGTTCCCAGGCTAGCCCTAACTACTGCCTCTTAACTTATCCACAGGGTCTCCCCTGCACAAGCAGGCATCGGGCCCTTCCTCGGCTGGAGCCGCCACCGCCGTCTCTGAGAAGCCAGGTTCAAAGGCGGCTGAAGTGGGCGACGACTTCCTGGGAGACTTTGTGGTGGGCGAGAGGGTGTGGGTGAACGGCGTGAAACCAGGTGTGGTGCAGTACCTGGGTGAGACACAGTTTGCTCCTGGCCAGTGGGCCGGCGTGGTGTTGGATGACCCAGTGGGCAAAAACGATGGAGCTGTGGGTGGCGTGCGCTACTTTGAGTGCCCGGCCCTGCAGGGCATCTTCACGCGGCCCTCCAAACTGACTCGCCAGCCCACGGCTGAGGGCTCAGGCAGTGACGCCCACTCAGTGGAGTCCCTCACTGCCCAGAACCTGTCCTTGCATTCCGGCACTGCCACGCCCCCACTCACCAGCCGAGTCATCCCCCTGCGGGAGAGCGTTCTTAACAGCTCCGTGAAGACAGGCAATGAGTCTGGCTCCAACCTCTCCGACAGTGGTTCTGTAAAGCGCGGTGACAAGGACCTCCACCTAGGCGACCGGGTGCTGGTAAGTATGGGTGCCACCTGCCTGGGTACCCCACCTCTCTTTTTTCTACCCGTCATCCCCTCATGGATACACTAGACCCCAGGGGCTAAACAGAGGAGGGACACAAAGGGAACTTGAACAAGGCCTGTGCTGAGGCCACGTTCCTCACTGGTACCACATAGAAGAACAGTGGAGAAGCTGCATGCTCTCAAGCCTATTGCTGTGTGACCCTGGGCCTGTGTATTAACCTTTCTGGGTCTCAGTTCCCATATCTGTCTGCCGTGTGTGTGTGTGTGTGTGTGTGTGTGTGTGTGTGTGCGCGCGCGCGCGTGAGTGTGTGTCTGATGAAATAACTAAGATGATAACAACTTTTTTTTTTTCTGAGACAGGGTTTCTCTATGTTAGCCTTGGCTGTCCTGGACTCACTTTGTAGACCAGGCTGGCCTCGAACTCACAGCGATCCGCCTGCCTCTGCCTCCCGAGTGCTGGGATTAAAGGCGTGCGCCACCACACCTGGCTAGATGGGAACAATTTAAGGGGGAAAATGGGTTTAAGCATGACTTAAGAAAGGGTTCAATTCAAAGTCAGCCAGCTCCGTTGCTTTGGGCCCCTGGTCAGGAGGACACAACATGGCCGAAGGGCATGATAGGAAAAAGCTGGTGACCTTGTGGTTGCCAAAAACAGAAGGAGGGGGACATGGGGGGGGTGCGGAGCACAAGCTGAATGTGCAGCTTAGGGACGAGATGTCAAAATACCCACAGCTACTTCCTCCGATCAGGCCCCACTTCCTGTAGCCCACCTAGCTACAAACTCATGGGTGGGCGAACATGGACAAATCGGTGTCCTCATGACCTACTCACCTAGAGTAGTGACCCAGCTGGGCACCAGGCCTTTAACCAAGTTTTTCTTTTCTTTTCTTTCTTTCTTTTCTTTCTTTCTTTCTTTCTTTTTGGGGGGGAGCATTTAAATCCAAGCCATTCCCCCCCCTCTCCCCAGCACCCCATAAACCAATATGCCACCACACACCTGTTGTCTCAGCCCTGGGGAGGTAGAAGCCAGAGGATCGGTTCTAGGTGACCCTTATGCTGAGACTGGAGGGCAGGCCCGGTACTTCTGTGCCTCTCCCCAGACCCTGCTGTTCCATTCTCCTGAGGCTGGTGGCCAACATTGAGGTCTCCGTGGTAGAGGCATCCAGAACTTTCTGTGGGGAAGATGGCCGGTCATCTGTGAAATAGGAGAAGACACTTCAGACTACCATTGAATGTAGGACCATGAATATTCACATCATTACAGATATCCGTTTGGAGACAAATATGTGCATATGAATATTCATGTACTCATGAATATTCATCTGGGGAAAAGGGGGCTCTGGGGGAGTGAGAAAATAAGATTACTGAAATAAGAAAATTCCCTAGATGTGTTAGAAGATTAAGAGAATTTAGGAGCGGCGAGGCATGTCTGTAATCCCAGCATTCTAGCGGGAGAGGCAGGAGGATGGACAGTGAGTCTGAGGCTAGCCTAGGCTACAAAGTGAGTATCAGACCAACCTGGGTTGTAGAACAAGTCCCTGTCTGAATAGTAAACAAAGGGCTGGGGCTCAGTTGGTAAGCGCTGTACAAGTACAAGGGCTCGCGCTTACCTCCCAGAACCAAGGTGAGACGTGTGGGCTGTGGGAGTCCATGCCTGTAATCCCAGCACTGGGGAAGCTGAGACAGGAAGATCCCTGGGGCTCGCTGCCCAGCAGCCTCGCTAGATCTATGGGCTCCAGAGACCCCGTGTTAAAAACTAAGGCAGAAGCCGGGCGTGGTGACGCACTCGGGAGGCAGAGGCAGGTAGATCGCTGTGAGTTCGAGGCCAGCCTGGTCTACAAAATGAGTCCAGGACAGCCAAGGCTACACAGAGAGACCCTGTCTCAGAAAAAAAAAAAAGGAAAAGTTCTGGTTTTCCAGGCACAGTAGGTGACTGTAGTTCACAATAGCATATTTTACATATGTGTATACACACACACACACACACATACACACACACACACACACAAACACACACACACACATACACACATACACATTGGAAAGGTATCATTAGCCTTACTGTGCACCTAAGGATAGCCTTGAACTTCTGATCCTCCTGCCTTTACCTCCCGAGTACTGGGGTTACAGCGCGCACATCTGGCACACATCTGGTGCAGCAGTGCTGGGGTTGGATTCCAGCGCCTCCTGCATGCTAGCTGAGCACCCTACCAGCTGAGCTGCACCCCCGGGCCCCTTTTAGGTATTTTATCACGAACCCTAGAGAGGTCTTCAGAGGCTCCCTATACTAAAGAATGAAAGCCAACAAAACAAAACAAAACAAAACAAATGGCTATGTCAAGGAGCAGAAATGATAGTTCTGATCTGAACAGTGTGTGTTGTAGACATATGGACACTGTACGGATGATCACACTGTATTCCATTTGTAAGTATAGCTATTGTCAGTCTTAAGAAAACGAGGATCACTGAAGTGTGAACTACTCTTACGCGTCAGTTAAAAATACACCCCAAAAGTTTAAAACAGACGTTGCAGCAGAAAGCCAGCTATTTAGAGAGATGACCATGACTACAGAATCGTTCCACTGAAAGAGGAAATAGTGTTTATTTTGGGGGGAAAGGAGAGAAAACTTCTGGGGTTTGGAAGGTTTACTGCAGCAGTTCTCAACCTGTGGGTCACATGAGACCACTGGAAAACACAGGTCTGTATATCACAATTCATAAGAATAGAAAATTAGAGCCGGGCGTGGTGGCGCATGCCTTTAATCCCAGCACTCGGGAGGCAGAGGCGGGCGGATCGCTATGAGTTCGAGGCCAGCCTCGTCTACAAAGTGAGTCCAGGACAGCCAAGGCTACAGAGAGACCCTGTCTCGAAAAACCAAAAAAAAAAAAAAAAAAAAAAAAGAATAGAAAATTAGAGTTACGTAGTAGTGACAGAAATAGCTGTATGGTCGGGGACCACCACAGCGTAAGGAGCTTTATTAAAGGGCCGAGGCATGAGGATGGTTGAGAACCACTGGTGTACTGGTTACTTTTTGGTTTTGTTTTATTTTTTATACCGGTTGGTTTTAACTGTCACAACCTAGAGTCAGTTGGGCAGGGAGTCTCTAATGAGGTCACCCAGGCCACACTGGCAGATGGACATGTCTGGGAAGCAGGTTGTCTCGATTGTTAAATGATCCAGATAGACCCAGCCCACTGTGGGTGGCACCATTCCCTAGGCAGGGGATACTGAACAGTATAAAAACAGAGAAATCAGCTGGGTGGTAGTGGCACACGCCATTAATCCCAGCACTCAGGAGGCAGAGGCAGGCAGATCGCTATGAGTTCAAGGCCAGCCTGGTCTACATAGTGAGTCTAGGACAGCCAGGCTGATACACAGAGAAACCCTGTTTCCAAAAAACCAAAAAACAAACCAAATAAAAACAGAGAAAGCTAAGTGAGTGTAAGAAGCAAGCAAAGGTGCCGGGCATGATGGCACACACCTGTAACCCCAGCACTCAGGAGGCAGAGGCAAGCCGATCTCTGAATTCAAGGCCAGCCTGGTTTACAAAGCAAGTCCATGACAGCCACGGCTACACAGAGAAACCCTGTCTCAACACAGCCCCTGCTCCCCCAAAAAAGAAAAGCAAGCAAAGGGTGCATTCATTTGTTCTCTTTCTGCTCTTGACTGTGAGTGATTTTGTTGTTATTGTTGTTTTGGTTTTGGTTTTGGTTTTTCAAGACAAAGTTTCTCTGTGTATCCTTGGCTGTCCTGGACTGCTTTGTAGACCAGGCTGGCCTCAAACTCACAGCAATCCGCCTGCCTCTGCCTCCCGAGTGCTGGGATTAAAGGTGTGAGCCACCATGCCTGGCTCTTTCTTTATTTTTAAAGATTTTTTTATTTATGTATTTATTATGTATGCAGTGTTCTGCCTGGATGTCCACCTGCAGGCCAGAAGAGGGCATCAGATCTCACTTTAGATGGTTGTGAGCCACCATGTGGTTGCTGGGAATTGAACTCGGGACCTCTGGAGGAGCAATCGGTGTGTTTAACCACTGAGCCATCTCTCCAGCCCACTTTTGTGTTCTTCCAGAGAGCATATGCCAAGCATCAGGCAGATGCTACATACGTTCATTTATTTAAATATCACAAGAATTCTTTCGGCCAGTGAAGATGCCGAGGTTTGGGGGAGACTCTGTAACTTGCTCTAGCTCATACAATGTACAGCAAGCTTTGAGTTTAGGTCTGTGTGTGTCCCTTCAAGCCTGTGCCCTTCTGTGTAGCAGCCATGTGACCCACTGGAACCTGTGTCCCTCCCAGCTGTCTGTGGGCATCTCCTCTTTGTCATCTGCCCTCTGCCAGGCTCAACCTGTGTCCCCTGCATCCTCTGGACCTGCCTCTCTCCATGTGCCAACAGGTTGGGGGTACGAAGACCGGCGTGGTACGATACGTAGGGGAGACGGACTTTGCCAAAGGCGAGTGGTGCGGTGTGGAGCTGGACGAGCCCCTCGGGAAAAACGATGGCGCTGTGGCAGGCACCAGGTATGAGGGGGCTCCCCTGAGGATCCTCAGGAGGGGTGAAGAGAGGGTGGCAGAGAAACCGTGGGCACGGTGTACCAGACACCGCGATGCACATGCTCTTCCTCCTGATATCCTGTCAGGCTAGGCAGAGGGAACCATCATCCCATTTGATTGACAGAAGAACTAAGGCCAGAGGTCGTCGTCACGGGCAGACACTGAGAGTCCCTCTGTTCCGTGTCCCCTTTGCCACACAGCAGAGGGCTGAGTCAGGCAGAAATAATAGGAAGAGAGAAGTGATGGCAAAAGAGCTGCAGGTGAGCCGGGCGGTGGTGGCACACGCCTTTAGTCCCAGCACTTGGGAGGCAGAGGCAGGCGGATAGCTGTGAGTTCGAGGCCAGCCTGGTCTACAAAGCGAGTCCAGGACAGCCAAGGCTACACAGAGAGACCCTGCCTCGGAAAACCAAAAAGAGCTGCAGGGGGCCTGCACTCTCATATTCTGCCCTCTCCGCCTTTTTTTGATATAGTCTTGTGTAGCTCAGGCTGGCTTCTAATTTACTATGTATTGATCTCTTTATCCTTTTGCCACCATGCCCTTTCCTTCAGGGATTTTCTTCTCTGTGCAAGGCAACCTCATGGATAAAGAGCTGGATTGGGGGTTGGGTAGACCAACATCAAATGAGGTTAAAGCCAGGGTATTCTAGATAGTTTGTAAGGTTTTGGAGCAGTGCAGCCTGGGAGCATCCCACCTTAATTTTGCTGCTATATCTGCTGTATGGTGGACAGCAAGTTTCTTAACGGTATTTTCAGAGCTGCTCACAGCTATAAATTCTTGTCAGTCCTGTCCTCCTAATCCCCCTGCCTCCACCTCTCAAGCGCTGGTATTGCAGGTGCGCACCACCGTTCCTGGCTCTTGCCTCAGGAGGACTTTCACTTTGGGATGTATCTTTTGGGCTCCGAGGTGAAGTAGGAAGCAGGGAAGACCCTAAGTAATGATGGCATCACTGGCTCTATCCCGTTCCCCAGGTACTTCCAGTGCCCACCCAAGTTTGGTCTCTTTGCACCCATCCACAAGGTCATCCGCATCGGCTTCCCATCTACCAGTCCAGCCAAGGCCAAGAAGACCAAGCGTATGGCTATGGGTGTCTCCGCCTTGACTCACAGTCCCAGCAGTTCTTCCATCAGCTCTGTCAGCTCTGTGGCTTCCTCTGTTGGTGGCCGGCCCAGCCGTAGTGGCCTGGTAAGGGTGGAATTTAAGAGCTGAAGAAGCCTTACGTAAGGGCGGAGGTAGGATCAAGAGCCTGCTCCTGTCTCCAGCTCGCTCTTGATTACAGGCATCCCTTGATTGGGGTTGGGGGGGGTGAAGGAGTGTGATCGCTTCATAAGAAAAATTGATCCGTTTATATTTTTTGTTATTTATGTGACTGATTTCCTGGTCTCCTTCCCTGGGTAAACAGTGTAGGGTAGATACAGACAAAGGATTCCAAGAGACCGTAAGGAGAGAAGAGGCGGTCACTTGGGTTTGGGCAGAGGGACTTCAATACAGCTTAGTCTGCGGTGAAGCTCTGTTGAAGGCTGACTCCCAGCCATCGTGTTGCCTTTGAGAGTCAATCAGCAGGTGAATTTAGGGCATCCATGGGGCCCACTGACAGGGAAAGACAAGACCTCCCGTTCTGTGTTAGTATGTGTGAGGCCAATGGGAGCAAGCTGGGCTACACTACCACCGCAGTTGTCTTAAAGCCTCACCCATGCTCACTCTTCGCAGCTCACTGAGACCTCTTCACGCTATGCCCGGAAGATCTCAGGCACAACAGCTCTGCAGGAGGCCCTGAAGGAGAAACAGCAGCACATCGAACAGCTGCTGGCCGAGCGGGACCTGGAGAGGGCTGAGGTAGCCAAGGCCACCAGCCATATCTGTGAAGTGGAGAAGGAAATCGCCCTGCTGAAGGCACAGCATGAGCAGGTGGGTAGGATGGCAGGCTCCGGAGTGCATGGAACACCTCTTCCCAGAGGGCTGGAGAAGCTACACATGCTCATGAAAGCTGGAAACCTAGTGAGTGCACACTGCACAACTTAACAGCTAGCTCAACAGCTTGAGCGTCTGTATTAGTGAGTGCAGTTGGTTCGGGCTTCTGACAGGCAGCTTGTCTTGTTTGTTTGAGAGCTCTCCCCTGCTTCTAGAAGCTTCGGAGGAAGGGCCACAGGGAACCTTGTCAGCTTCAGGGACTTCCTGGAACCACTGAGTTGTTGATTTTCTGAGTTTCCACAAGCTTCTCTACAAGTTGAGGTGTTTTATTTCCCTTCAGAACATCGTGCATTTTAGCAGACTTCCTCCCCAAGGTAGGATTGCTTTGAGGGGCCCATGTTGGAGGGAAGTCCATAACTACTACTCAGCCTTTTGGCCAAGATCAAGTGCAAAGCCAGCCTTTAAACCTGAGCTTTCCAGCACTCGGGAGGCAGAGGCAGGTGGATTGCTGTGAATTCGAGGCCAGCCTGGTCTACAAAGTGAGTCCAGGACAGCCAAGGCTACACAGAGAAACCGTGTCTCGGAAAAAAACAAAAAGAAAAACAAAACGAAGTATGCGTCACCATGCTCTGCTGTCTTTCTTTCTTGAAACAGGGTCTTACTGTGTAGCACAGGCTAGCCAACCTCAAAATCCTCTTGCCTCAGCTCTCCCTCTCCCCCTACCTGCCTCTCCTGAGTGCTGAGATTACAGGGCTGTGGCACTACGCCTAGCTTAGTGCTTGTCTGTTGTATGAGGTCCTGTCCTGGTCACTGCGTCCATGTGTGAGCTACCTCATCCTTCTCCAAGTGCTTGGATTAATGCTTTACATCAGGGTTGGGATGTAGTTTAGTGGTAGAGTATTTGCCTAGAGTATCCAGTAAAGGGTTGGGGGTGTGGCTTAGCATTAGAGCACTTGCCTAGAGTATACAAGGCTCTGGGTTTGATCCCCAGCATTAAAACAAAACACAACGGGGATGAAGAGATGGCTCAGAGGTTAACGGCACTGTCTGGTTTTCCAAAGGTCCTGAGTTCGATTCCCAGCAACCACATGGTGGCTCACAACCATCTATAATGAGATCTGGTAACCTCTTCTGGTGTGGAGGCACACACGTGGGCAGAATATTGTGTAAATAATAGTAAATAAATCTTAAAAACAAAACAACTATCATAAAGCCAGCCTGAGCTACCTAGAAATAGAGCAAGATGCCTGGTGGTGGTAGCACATGCTTTTTTTAATCCCAGCACTCGGGAGGCAGAGGCAGGCGGAGCTCTGTGAGTTCAAGGCCAGCCTGCTCTACCAAGCAAGTCCAGGATAGCCAGGGCTATTCAGAGAAACCCTGTCTCGAAAAACCAAAAACCAACCAAACAAATAAAATGTAAATAAATGAATAAAACCATCTTCTCATATATATATATGTCCAGAGGAGCTTAGGATAACACCACCCGCCCTCCGCCCACCCTGCCTTGGGGCCTCCGTTTACTTCGGTGCTGGGGTGCTGGGTTTCTTCTCTTCCTGTCTGGTTCACTCACTAAGCCTGCCTTGTTGGGGCCAGCAGGAACAGGGAGCTGGGACCCCTCTACTGTAGCTCCCTCTGCCTCCGTCCCGACCCCAAGGGCAGGAATTGACTTGATCCCCTCCTGGCCTTGCTCTGGGTCAGTATGTTGCAGAAGCCGAGGAGAAGCTGCAGCGGGCACGGTTGCTGGTGGACAATGTGAGGAAGGAGAAGGTGGATCTGTCCAATCAGCTGGAGGAAGAGAGGAGGTACGTGAGGGGCGGCGCCTACTGGGCCGGAAGTCAGAGTGGGTAGCAGGAGTCCAACAGCCTTCACACACAAAACAAACGAGGTAGCGGGTTTGGGGATGTGCTCAGTGGGTGGAGCGTTTCTCTAGCGGACACACACCCCTGGGTTTGAGTCCCAGCATGACGCAAGGATGTGGCGTTATATGCCTGTAATCTCTACATTCAGAAGGTGAGAGTGGGCCGGGCGTGGTCGGCGCTTGGGAGATGGAGGTAGGCAGATTGCTGTGAGTTCGAGGCCAGCCTGGTCTACAAAGTAAGTCCAGGACAGACAAGGCTACACAGAGAAACCCTGTCTCGAAAAAACAAAATCAAAGAAACAAAACAAAAAAGGTGGGATTAGAAGACCGGGAGTTCAAGTCATGGTCAGCTACATGATGAGACCCTGTCTCAGAGAGAGAGAAGTGTACACACACACACACACACACACACACACACACACACACACACACACACTACAGCAAGGTTTTGAGCCAGGTGCAGTGGCTCACGTTTACAAGCCCAGCACGTTTACAAGACTGGGCTATAGCTCAGTGCTAAGGGGCCTATTGAGTTTGCATGAGGCTGAGGTGTGTGTGTGTGTGTACGCACGCTTGTGTGTGCAGGTTTCCCTGGCCTGGAGGCTAGGGACACTTAGATTCTCCTAGAGTTGGAGTTACAGGCAGTTGTGAGCTGCCTGATGTAGGTTCTGGGGAGTGAATTCAGGTCTCTGCCAAAGCAGCAAGCGCTCTTAAGCTGACAAGCCATCTCTCCAGTCTGTGGGTTCCGATTATACCACAGTCCCATTTTCCTCAGCAGCTGTGTGATCAGTACCTGGTCTGTGGATTTGGCCCCACCAGTTCACAGCAACTGGAGTTAAGCCACTGTCCTTGCCAGGCTCAGTGACTTGTCATAAGACAGATACCTGGGGTGACCTTGGGGAGTCACATACCAGGGAGTGTGCATCCTCGCCATGTGTCATAGGAAGCCAGTTCACAGCCACAGAGCCCCTCGGCTGGATCCTGCACGTGGCACTCACAGCTCCTCTCCTAGGCCTTTACATGTGAGGAAACTGAGGACCAGAACAAGCAGCAAGCAGTGTCCTCTGAAATGCCCTGGGATGCGAGCCTGCCTAGTACGGGGTGCTGCATGGATGTCACCTGTCTCAGGGTGACAGTCAAGAGCAGGCAGGTGCTGCCCCCATGTCATGGGTGGGGAAGCTGCAATCTAAGGATCGATGGGAAGAGATTCATTGGGGACACTGCTTCATTCTGTCTTCTACAAATGATGTGTGTCCATCTGATTTGTTCTGCTCTTGTGGTATGTGTGCGTGCCTGGTGTGTGTGTGTGTGTGCCCATGGTGTGTGTGTGTGTGTGTGTGTGTGTGTGTGTGCTTGTGTTTATGTGCATATGTGTGCCCATGGTATGTATCTCTGTGTGTGCTTGTGTGCATACTGACGCTATGTATGTTTGTATGTACCCATGGTATGTGTATGTGTGCCCATGGCATGTGTGTGGGTGTGTGCATATATGTTTATGTGGAAGATCAGAGATCAACCTCACATGTTGTTCCTCACAAGTCATATGATTCTGAGATAGCATCTCTTACAAGGATGGAGCTTACCAAGTGATCTAGGCGGCTGGTCAGTGAGCCCCAGGGATGCTCCAGTCTCTGCCTTCCCAAAGCCAGCATTGTAGATGTACATGCCACAGTGCCAGGTTTTTTGTTTCTGTGTTTTGAGGCAGGGAGGGTCTCTCTACCTAGCCCTGGCTATCCTGGGACTCAGAATATAGACCAGGCTGGCCTTGAACTCACAGACATCTGCCTACCCCTGCCTCCCAAGTGCTGGGGATTAAAGGTGTGCACTGCTATGGCTGGCTTGTTCGGAGGATCAAACGCAGGTCCTATTCTAAAATAATAGAACCAATAGAATAGCGGTGTGTGTGTGTGTGTGTGTGTGTGTGTGTGTGTGTGAGATTTATTACAGCTGTAGTCCAGGTATTCCAGCAATGTTCATCTTACACAAAACAGCCAAAAATCTGGTAGTTGTTCAGGCCATGAGCCTGGATGTCTCAGCAGCAGTCCCAGTCTGGTGCTGGAGAGACGCTGGTTTTCAGTCTGTGTTGTAATCCTGAGAAAGTAGGCTCTAATTCAGGTGAAGGACTGCCTCAGCTATAGGATAGATGAACTTGCCAGCAAGAGTGGAAACAAGCCAGGCACAGTGGCGCACGCCTTTAGTCCCAGCACTTGGGAGGCAGAAGCAGGTGGATCTCTGAGTTCAAGGCCAGCCTGGTCTACAAAGTGAGTCCAGGACAGCCAAGGCTACACAGAGAAAATCCTGTCTGGGGCGAGGGGGACAAAAAACAAGCAGGCAAAAGCAAGAGCCTCCTTCCATGTCCTCTGACGTAGGCTGCTAGCAGAAGATGTGACCCAGAAGTAGGTCTGGTCTTCCCACAGCATTGATCTGATTGAGAGAGCGTCTCACAGGTGTGCCTAGCAGCCTGCGTCTAGGTCCACACATTGACAAGTGAGTTTAGCCGTCACACCTGGCAAATGCTCCCTCCATTGAGTGAGTTTTCTCTCCAGAGTCCGTTTTTTCCCCACAAGTCAAGGTCTTCCTATGCATGGTCCTCCTGCCTCAGTGTCCTGAGTGCTGGGATAACAGGTGTGTGCACCACTGCACTTGGCATATCTGTCACTTAAAGTTGTTTTACTTAAAGTTGTTTTACATCTAATTGAGTGTTGGGGGAGTGGGGCACACATGTGTGAACATCAGAAAACTACTTGTGGGCATCAGTTCCTTTTACTGGGTGAGTCTTGGGGATCGAACTCTGGTCGTCAGGCTTGGCAGCAAGCCCTTTTACTCGCTGAGCCATCTTGCTGGGCCATAAATTTAGTTTTGAGATTATCCCAGGGATGGATCAGAAGTTCCCCCAGTTCCTCCTGCTATCCTAGAAAAGCCCTTAATTAAAGTCAGGGACAGGAGCACACTGACGCAAAACAAGAGAGCCCTGCAAAGATGCAGGTGTGTTTGTCTGTCAGCCACAACAAGAGACACAGGGTCTGTCTTGTGCCTGCTGGGACACAGAGCTGGTCCTGTCACCTCCTTCCCAAAAGATGACAATTTTCTGGTGGCAGCCCCCAATCTTGATATCCCCATTTGCATCCGTTTCGGGTGGTCCTGCTGCTACTGTCTCTCTAAGGGAAATGAGGGTTTATTTATATCGGCATGTGGTCCCAGCCCACACTTCTGGTTGCCATGGTGATCCATCTCAGGCCAGAAAACAAAAAAAACAAGTCTCTGAAAGCATCATGAGGTGGGGGCTGGGAGATGGCTCAGTTGGCGACGACGGGGCTGCTATGCAAGGGCCTCGGTTCAGATCCCTAGCAATATGACAGGCATGGTCACACAACGTCTGTGACCCCACCGCAGACTGCAGAGACCTGCAGATCCCCGGAGGGCTCCCTAGCCAGACAGTCTATTCAGTTAGTTCCACAAGGTTCTGTGAAAGATCCTGCCTCAAAAGGTGAGCCCCAGACATGGTAGAACATAGCCCAGCTCTGGGGAGGCAGAGACAAGTGGGGCTCTGTGAGCTCAAGGCCAGCCTAGTGTACATAGAGTTCCAGGCTAGGCAGGGGTACATAGTGAGACCTTGTCTCAAAACAACACTTAAGAAGAGCCCACCACAACAAAGAGAAGGTGGGAATGTCACCCTGATGTCGTTCTGGGGTGATGGCTCTGTGAGTAAGAATGGTTTTGCTGGGGCTGGTGAGATGGCTCAGTGGTTAAGAGCACTGTCTGCTCTTCCAGAAGTCCTGAGTTCAATTCCCAGCAACCACATGGTGGCTCACAACCATCTATAATGAGAGCTTGTGAACAGTCACACATGCAGGCAGGACATTGTATACATTAAAAAAAAAAAAAGATTGCTTTTGCTACAAATATGAGGACCCGAGTTCAAATCCCCAGCATGCACGTAAAGCTGGGTATGGATGGCCACCTGTGCTTGTAATCCTGGTGTTGGAGGGATGGGGCAGAGCCAGGAGGTTTGCTGTCCTCCAGTTTAGCTTCAGGTTCAGTAAGAGACCCCTTCTCAAGGGAATAAGATAGAGAATGCTAGGATAAGACGCCCAGTGTTGTTGGGCATGGTGGCTCACACCTTTAATCTCAGCACTGGGGAGGCAAAGGCAGGCTGATCTCTGTGAGTTCAAGGCCAGCCTGAGGTACAAAGTGAGTTTAGGACAGCCAAGGCTATACAGAGAAGCCCTGGCTTGGGGTGGGGGGAGAGATGCCCAGTGTCCTCTTGGGGCCTCTAAGCATATGTATGCACACACATAACATCAAACTGTGGCCTGCCTCCTCATGTACACTCGCACACTCATATATACACACACAAACACATACACACCATGAAACCATGGCATCCTACACTCACTTGCTCATACCTAGGTTATGTATAAGCTAAACAAATTTTTTTTTCCAATTCAAAATAAGGCATTGTAGCAGCTGTGTTCACCAAGGGCCTAGGTGCCAGTCCTAGCATTGGGTAGCATTGTTTTCTGACCTCAGGTGCCTCGTAGCTAAACCATACATTGTCAGTGAGCCCCATATGTAAATGGCAGTGTGTGGTAGGGTCCTGTCCTGTGCTTGTTTGGCCTGTGTATGGGTGACCATGTGTCCCCGAAGGGAGTCTCCCTGACTCCCTTCTGTGGGCAGCCTAGGAAATGCATTCTGGGACCTCAGCTCTCAATTTTGAGGATGAGAGTGGAGTTAATGAAAAGGAAAGCTCCTTGGCATCCCTCATCCTCTTTGCTGAGATAGGGCCGCGTGGCACAGTATGGCCCATGCTGATTGGGTGTTTTGAGGCAAGGTCTCACTTTGTAGCTCAGGCTAGCTTCCAAGGCCCAGCCCTCCTGCCTTGACCTCCCAGGGCTATGTACCACTGCACCTGGCTCAGACTATTGTCCTCTGTTTTCCATGGACATCCTGAAAGGAAGGAGGCTTGTGTTCAGTGCAGTAGTCTTCCTGAAGGCTCTGCCCTTCCTTAAGTACAGGATTCCAGGTAGCTTCTGGCTCTGTGGGGACAGCCACTTCTGTGCTTGAATCTTGGTCCCTGAGATGCCTCCTGCCTCCATCATCTCTGTCATAACTAGCCTGGTACACATCCACTTGCCTTTATGCATACACATCTGTGTGTGTGTGTGTGTTTGTGTGTCCATGTGTGCTTGTGTCCATGCATTCGTGTGTGTGTGTGTGTGTGTGTGTGTGTGTGTGTGTGTGTGCATGAGATAGAGATGAGTGGGACTATGGATGGACCCAAGGACGCTCTCATGTTAGGCAGATGCTCTACACTGAGCCACACCCAAGCCCCTCACTGGGGGATTCTAGGCAGGGGCTCTACCATTGAGCCACACCCAAGCCCCTCACTGGGAGATTCTAGGCAGGGGCTCTACCACTGAGCCACACCCCAGCCTCTCACTGGGAGATTCTAGGCAGGGGCTCTACCACTGAGCCACGCCCCCAGCCCCTCACTGAGAAATTTGAAGCTGGTACTCTATCATTGAGCCATGTCCTTGACCTCCAAATCCCACCTCTGCCTCTTTTCCTCCCTGCAGGAAGGTGGAGGACCTGCAGTTCCGGGTGGAAGAAGAGTCCATCACCAAAGGAGACTTGGAGGTAACCGGTGCCGTCCTCTGCCGCTCCCTTAGCTCTGTGGGCCCAGTCCTTGCCATGGGAAGTTGCCTTGGTGTCTGGGCAGCAAGCTTGCACCTCTTTGGGGAGGCCTGGGTGGGTGCGGCAGAAACACTAGGACGAGTCAAAGGCCCCTCCCTCCTTCAAGGAGTGGAGGAGGGGTCAGGCCTTAAGACATCTGGTATTAGAAATGCGCATGGTTGTGTTCCAGGAATCCAGGGGGTGCTGTGTTGGTGGTCGAAGATAGGGGTCAGGGCAGACCGAGGTCACTTAACACTTTAGTTGTCAGGTCACTTTACCTAACAACACAGGAGCCAGACTCCTGGCATCATTGACACAGGCCTGGCTAGAAGGAGCAGTTGGCATCACAGGGCTCACCCGCTGGCTGGGGCTGTATCTCAGTTGGCTGAGTGCTTGCTTGGTACTCACGCCGAAGCCACAAGTTACATCTCCAGGACACATAAAACAGGCGTGGTGGCATAAGCCTGTTACCACAGCACCAGGTGAAAGAGGGAGATCCAAGTTCAAGGTCATCTTCAGCTATATAGTGAGTTTAAGGCTAGCCTGGAGGCAGGCGTGGGGAGGCAGAGGCAGAGGCAGAGGCAGGGGGGATCTCTGTGGGTTCAAGGCCAGCCTGGTTTACAAAAAGAGTGCAGGACAGCCAGGGATACGCAGAGAAACCCTGTCTCAAAAACCAAGGAAGCAGGGGATTAGCCTGAGCTATTTTAATAAAAAGGGAGGTGGGCAGAGTTCATAACAGCAGAGACTACCCCCAGTGTTACAACCAACCAACAAGTGAGTCAGTGATTGTTGGGTTCGGACCCAGTTTGTAGGCCTTGCCGTCTTGCCACCTGTATTCATGGTTTGGACACAGCTGGATTATTCCTAGTCAGGGGGCCGTGGCTCTGTCCTCCAACCCGCAGGCCTGCAGAGACTTCTGGGATCAGGAGGCCACCCTTGGCTACCTTTCCTGTTGTGTCTCTTGAAGCTTCCTGGGAAAGGAAGAGAGGGGACCCCCTGGAGCGGCCAGGTGAGGCAGGGAGCTTAAGCTCTTCCTGCCCTGTTTCTAGACCCTCTGGAAGCCACATCCCTTTGGCAGGCCTCAGCTTCCTCGCTGCAAAATGTGGAAGATCATTGCAGGTGCTCAAGCCTAAATGTCCATCCCCCTCACCACCCCCCCACCCCTCCCCACCCCCCACCCCCCCCCACCCCGTGAGGGGGCTTGTTTAAATACAGCTGAGACCTAAAGCGTCTGCATTTGTGATTAATTCCCAAGCTCCTGAGGGACCTTAGAAGTCACAGCCATATGTCATTTCTGGGCTCAACTCATATTGATCCGGGCTTGGTGGCAGCCTAGCTTTCTAGGATAGCTGAAGCAGAACAGTTGCAAGCTCAAGGCTAGCCTGGGCTACATATCCAGCCAAAGTCAACCCGCCACTGCTTAGCAAGACCCTGTCTGGAAGCACATGAAAAGGGCTGGAGATATAGCTCAGTTGGTAGAGTGCATGCTTAGCATGTGTGAAGTGCTGGGTTCAAATCTCAGCTTGGTAGTATATGCCGGTAACCCTACCCTAGGGAGGTAGAGACAGGAAGATAGAAGTTAAAGTCGTCCTTGGCTACATGGCAAATTCAAGGCTAGTCTGGTCAATGTATGGAGTCCTAAGCCAAGCAGGACTACGTAGTAAGGCTCTGTCTTTTAGAAAACAGAAACATAGAAGCAGGAGGGTCAGAAGTTCAAGGCCAGCCTCAGCAACTCAGTGAGTTTGAGGCCAACCTGGGATGAATGGACAATGAGACTTCAAAAAGAAAAAAAAAAGAAGAAGAAAAAGAAAGGAAGAAAGGAAAAAAGAAAGAAACAGGAGAAGGGCGTAGGGGGAAGGACAAGTGTCCTTACTCAACCTGAAACTGTTGTGATTTTTTTTTTCCCCCAGCCAAAGGGAGTGGACAGGTGGTTATGTCTGGCTGGCTTCTCTGAAGGACAGCAATCTCCCTGAAGGGGACAGATGGGTGGGCTTCGGGGGGAGGGGGAGAGGGGCTGTCAGAACTCAGCCCCTCCACCTGCTCCCATCAACAGAGGCTTAGGCGATGAACGATTGCAAGGAGCTGGAGCCAGGGCAGCGTCAGGTACTCACAGGCCCTCTGTGACTCCCGGTCAGCCTGTCTGTCTGCCGCCTGTCTGTCTGTGCCTCTTACCACACCTGCTCCCTGTTCCAGCCTGCCAGATGCTACCACTCAAGTTATCCCCTGCAGAGAGCCCAGTTGGTCCCAGGCCTGCCAGTAGGACAGGACAAACAGTGTCACACAGCCAGTTCAGCCAGAGAGACTGTCACATCCTGGTTTTGGGGGGTGTTTTGTTTTGTTTTATTCCAAAGACTAAATTGTGACCGTATTTAGAGCAACCAGAATGTGAACTGAGCTAAAGCCTAGTTTATCCCCACATAGGTTTGTTTTGGGTTGGGTTTTTTGAGACTGCCCAGGCTGGCCTGGAACTCAGAATTCTCCTGCCTCAGCCTGCAGGTGCTAGGACTGTAGGCCTTGTAGGCACCTTGCCTGTTTTCCCAACCCATTTTTTAACCCATTTTTTAAAGACAAACCAAGAGGTGCAGTGGCTAAGAACACTCCCTACATTTCAGGAGAACCTGGAGTTCATTTCCCAGATGGTTTACAACCTCCTGTTTCTCCAGCTGCAAGGGTTATAATGCCCCCTTGTGGCCTCTGTGGCACCTGCTGGCTGGCTGTTATTAGGTGCCTGGGGGCCAGTCTTTCAGTCTAATGGCTGGCCTGTTTCTCCCCCTCCACTCCCCCCCCATTCACCCTTCTCCTCCCCCCCCCCAGACAGGGTTTCTCTGTATATTTGGATCTCCTTTCATAGACCAGCCAGGTCTCAAACTCATAGAGATCCTTCTGCCTCTGCCTCCCAAGTGCTGGGATTAAAGGCACGTGCCACCACCGCCTGGCCTGCTGGCTGCTTCTTGCTGGTATCTGAGTATTATCCCTGACGTCTAAGCCCCGCCCATCCCTTCAGACTAGCTACAGGATTGTATTTATATGTGTGTGTGTGTGTGTTGGGGGAGGGGGCGTTGTTGCTTTAACCTGTGCTTCTCTAAGGGTGAGCAACACCCTCCCCATTCTCCCGAGTCCAGTCTGGTCTCCAAGGAGTGTACCCCAGGCGCATGTCCTCCCCACCTCCTTGCTAACTTGCAGAGATCCATCATGGGCCCCTCCAAATGCCAGCCTTGTGCCACCCAGAGAATGTCACGCTTTGTTCTCGAATGAAACGGGTGTTGTAAAGAGGGGGACAAAAGTGCCCTTGTGCTTGCAGAGACCAGGCGTCCTTTGCAGAATCTGGGGAAGGGGTGAGGAGTGGGGGAGGGACGTGGACCAAGCGAGGCTCCGGGAAGGGCTGTGGGCATCAGCTCCGTCCCCACGCAGGAGGCCTGCCAGAGAACCAGGATGCTGTGGGTTGACGTAGCCAGGCATGGTGGTACGTTACCTGCCATCCCAGCACTAGGGAGGATGAGGCGGAAGGATTGCAAGTTCTGAGTTCCGGGCCAAGCTGGGCATGGCACAGCCTTCATACTTGGGAGGTGGGGGCCAGCCTTGGCAACCTAGTGGACCCCTGTCTCATAAAAGCTAAACAAAACGCAAGTCGGGATGGTCTTGGAAACCCTGTCCTGTCGGGTGTCCCCCTTGCATGCTGGCCTGGGAGTCCTGAAGCCCTGGGACGTTCCGTTCATTCTGTGTGCCGGATGCTGTGTCTAAGACAACTTAAAGGTGGACATGCAAACCCAGCACTTGGTAGGCTGAGCCCGATTACAGGTTCAAAGGTCAGACTGGGATACACAGAGAATTTTAGGACAGCCTCGGCTGTATAGCAAAACTCTGTTTCAAAAGACCAAAATACCCGTGTAGTAGTGCACGCCTTTAGCCCCAGCACTCAGGAGGCAGAGGCATGCGGATAATTTGTGAGCCCAAGGCCCGTCTGTATAGGACATTGAAGGCCAGCTAGAGCTATGTTATGACCAGAAAAGGGAAAGGGGGGGGGGGGGGAACAAAACACAGGAAGAAAAAGAGCAGGCAAGATGGCTCAGCAGGTAAAGGCGATTGCTGCCAAACATGGCGACCAACCTGAGTTTGATTCCCGTGATCCACATGTGGAAGGAGAGAACTGACTCCTGCAAGTTGTGCTCTAACTGCCCTCATGTGCACACACACACATACACACACACACACACACACACACACTTCACTAAATGAATAAATAAAATGCAATTAAGAAAAAAAGAGAAGGGGGCTGGAGAGATGGCTCAGAGGTTAAAGGCACTGTCTGTGCCTCCAGAGGTCATGAGTTCAATTCCCAGCAACCACATGGTGGCTCACAACCATCTATAATGTGATCTGATAGAGCATTCGTATACATAAAATAAATAAATCTTAAAAAAAAAAAAAAGAAAGAAAGAAAGAAAAAAAGAGAAGACCCCTTAAACCCAACAGGGGGAGGAAACTGAGGGTACCCATTGCTGGCGCATTACCAGAGGCTGGCAAGGGATGGTTCCCACATCCTCGTCTGCCTAGAACATATCCCCCCAGCCCCCTCCCCAGTGAGGGGAGGGCACCCAGCCGCCCCCCAATACACCCCACTTCTGAGACTTTCTCTCTCTTCCCCCAAGCAATCCCAGCTCATTGATCTATTTTCACAGTCTTGTTCAACGAAGATGACGCCTCCTCTCTTTCTCTCTCTCTCTTTCTCTTTTCCTTTCTCACTCCCTGTCTTTCTTTCTCCGGCTTCCTGTTCCCTGGACCCTCTTCCCCACATCCCCGCCTTCCTTGCCTGCCCTGTCAACCCTCTCCCCCTCCCCCCTGGGTGGAGCAGACCCAGACCCAGCTGGAGCACGCGCGCATTGGGGAGCTGGAGCAGAGCCTGCTACTGGAGAAGGCGCAGGCCGAGCGGCTGCTCAAAGAATTAGCGGATAACAGGGTAAAACGCGCCCACCACTGCCACCCGCCCGGCCAGCGCCTTGGCCCCTTGATGTCCCTTTTGCTTTTTTCTTTTCCTTTTTCTTTTTTTTTCCAAATCATTCCCTCAGCCTTCATAATGACTACTCTCCCTGTTTGCTTTTCTGGATGCCCTTCCGTGCTCTCCCTCTGGGAGGGGAGGTCGAGATTTCGAGTGGCCAAGTGGTGCTCTTCAGGAAGAGGGTCTTGGTCCTCTGGGATGGCTCCTTGCGCTGAGGCATCTCTGTGAGACCCTTCCCCTGTGTCTCCCTCCTATCCGTTGCCACAAAGAAGCCATGTGGGCATGGTCTGCCCCTTACTTGGGTGGCTGCGGGCTTCCACGTGCTGCTGAGGCGGGTCAGTGGACTGAAATGTCGATTCAGAGTGCTCTACCCCAGAGGCCCTTAAGGTGGCAGCAGAGGGCTAGCCTGGAGGACCTGGGGCTCAGGAAGTGGAGCTTTGCATACCTTGGGATATACCCAAAGGATGAGACTGTGTCAGCCTCGGAGTCTGGCCAGAGCCAGAACAGTGTGCTAGAGAGAGCCTGAGAAGCTGCCTTTGGGAGAACGATCCTCTCAGTTCTAGGGTGTGGTTCTGTGCCCAGCGCTCCAGCTTAGCTCTCCCGGAAGGAGTGTGACCAGGCAGCAAGCACGGATGGAGAAAACCACCCTGCAGACAGATGGAGGCTTGAGGCCAGGGTTCAGTTTCTGCTTAGTGGCCATAGCACTGTGCAGGGCATGTGAGTATGTGGTGACGCATGGCTTTGCGTGCACACTGGCCATTGCCCGGTGATCATAGGCACTTGGGTGCCAGGATGCTGTGTGCAGGAAACATGCTAGGTGGGTGAGCGCCCCCTACAGGCCCCTGGGTGCATAGCTCCACCAGACTGCAAGTCAGAAAAGAGTTTATCCAGCCTACCTGTAACCCCAGCGTTTGGGAGGCTGAGGCAGGAGGACTGCTGAGATGGGCGTACACACAAAGTGTTAGCTTCTAGAAAGTTCTAAGCCCAAACCTCTCTCGCACGCTGACTTCACCCCATCATTTGGGGGTACGATAGGATCCCTGAGAACAGCTAGGGATAGGCACCTCCCCATCATGCCTGGCATGCCCCCTGCACCCATCCTTGCCCACTGACCTGGCTCCCTTTCTCTCTCTCCCCGCCCCCCACTAGCTAACCACAGTGGCTGAGAAGTCTCGAGTACTGCAGCTAGAAGAGGAGCTGAGCCTGCGGCGAGGTGAGATCGAAGAGCTACAACAGTGTCTCCTCCAGTCAGGCCCGCCACCACCGGACCACCCAGAGGCCGCCGAGACCGTGAGGCTGCGGGAGAGGCTGCTGTCGGCCAGCAAGGAGCCCCAGCGAGACAGCACGCTGCTCCAGGAAAAGTACGAGAAGATGCTCAAGACCTACCAGGCCGAGATGGACAAGCTGCGGGCGGCCAACGAGAAGTACGCGCAGGAGGTGGCCGACCTCAAGGCCAAGGTCCAGCAGGCTACCAGCGAGAACATGGGACTCATGGACAACTGGAAATCCAAGTTGGACTCCCTCGCCTCCGATCACCAGAAGTCCCTGGAGGACCTGAAGGCCACGCTGAACTCCGGCCCCGGCGCCCAGCAGAAGGAGATCGGGGAGCTGAAGGCGTTAGTGGAGGGCATCAAGATGGAGCACCAGCTGGAGTTAGGCAACCTGCAGGCCAAGCACGACTTGGAGACGGCCATGCACGGGAAGGAGAAGGAGGGCCTGAGGCAGAAGCTGCAAGAGGCCCAGGAAGAGTTAGCCGGGCTGCAGCAGCACTGGAGGGCCCAGCTGGAGGAACAGGCCGGCCAGCATCGGCTGCAGCTGCAGGAAGCCCGGGACCAGTGTCGTGACGCCCAGCTGCGAGTGCGCGAGCTGGAGGGATTGGACGTGGAGTACCGAGGCCAGGCTCAGGCTATACAGTTCCTCAAAGAGCAGATCTCGCTGGCCGAGAAGAAGATGCTGGATTACGAGGTGCTGCAGAGGGCAGAAGCCCAGAGCAGGCAGGAAGCCGAGCGGCTGAGGGAAAAGCTTCTGGTGGCTGAGAACAGACTACAGGCCGTCGAATCCCTTTGCTCGTCCCAGCATAGCCATGTAGGCTGCACTCCGGCTCCTGTGGGGCCTGGCTGGGGAGGGGCTGGGAGGGTGTGGCCTCTGTGTGCAGGTTGGGGAGCATTTTTCTTGTGTCTGGAGGTAGCCAAAGGGGGGGGCTCAAAAGGACGTCCGTCCTCCTCCATCAGAGCCATTGGGACTGGGGTGGTTTGAGTGGACCCTGCTTGGGTCTCCATACACAGGCTTTGAGAGCCACTGAAGCACCATTTTGCTAGTCCCCTGAACCCCTGATTGGCATAGACTGGCAGGCTGAGGCTTGGCGGATGGCAAGTTCAAGGCCCGCCTCAGCAAGGTAGTGAGATTTTATTCCAAAGTTAATTTTTTAAGAAATGGGCTGCAAGGCCAGGCAGTGGTGGTGCACGCCTTTAATCCCAGCACTCGGGAGGCAGAAGCAGGCGGATCTCTGTGAGTTCGAGGCCAGCCTGGTCTACAAAGCGAGTCCAGGACAGCCAAGGCTACACAGGGAAACCCTGTCTTCAAAAAACCAAGAAAAAAAGGGGGAGGGGCCCTGCAAGTGCTATACACACTTGTAACTGCTCAGCTATGTCCTCTGTCCCCAGTAACTCATTTAAAACAATCTTACAAGGGGCCGGCTAGAGGCTTGACTATTTAATCCTTGCACGGTGTCTCTGCATTGAGGGAATCAGGTGTCTGTAGCTCCAAGTCTTGTGTAAAAGGACGTCTCCCAGGAAGAAACCTGTTTTTCTCTTCCTGTTTGTTGTTTGTCTGAGGTAGGATCTTGTGTAGCCCAGGCTGGCCCTCAAACTCACTCTGTAGCTGAAGATAACCCTAAATTCTTTTTTTTTTTTCAAGATTTATTTATTGCGTATACAGTATGCATCAGATCACATTATAGATGGTTGGGAGCCATCATATGGTTGCTGGGAATTGAACTCAGGACCTCGGGAAGAGCAGGCAGTACTCTTAACCGCTGAGCCATCTCTCCAGGCCCCATAACCCTAAATTCTTGATCTCTTGCCTTTACCTCTCAAGTGCCAAGATTACAGATTTAAGCCACCATATTCCACCTTGTTAATACATTGGTGTAGGCACTGGCACACATGTGTGCACGTGCACATGTGTGTGTGAGGTGTAGACATGTAGAGGTCAGAGGTCAGCCTTGGGTGCCGTCTACTTTGGGTTTTTTGTTTGTTTGTTTGGTTTGGTTTGGTTTGGTTTTTTGAGACAGGGTCTCTCTGGGTTAGCCGTGGCTGTCCTGGACTCACTTTGTAGACCAGGCTGGCCTCGAACTCACAGCGATCCGCCTGCCTCTGCCTCCTGAGTGCTGGGATTAAAGGCGTGTGCCAGCACGCCCAGCTACTTTGTTTTATTGACATGGTTAGTTGACCTGGAGCACCTGAGGTGGGCTAGGATGGATGGATGGCCACCCTGCACCAAGGATCAGCCTGTGTCCTGCTTCCCAGTGCTCGGATTACAAATATGCGCCATTGTGCCCAGCTTTTATTTGTTTTTCGAGAAAAGGTCTCTATGTAGCCTTGGCTGTCCTGGACTCACTTTGTAGACCAGGCTGGTCTCGAACTCACAGCAATCTGCCTGCCTCTGCCTCCCAAGTGCTGGGATTACAGGCGTGCGCCATCATGCCCGGCTTGTGCCTAGCTGTTTTATGTGGGTTCTGGGACCTGAACTGAAGCCCCACTGTGTTGGCGAGGCAAGTGCTGACCCAAGTGAGTCATCTCCCCAGCTCCTCGGGTTTTTTTGTTTTTGTTTTTCTTTTTCAATCAGTTATCTTTGTTGGCTTCTGAGGTTATTATTAATTAAGTATTGGGAAGAGGGCAGGTAAGGAAGTCCTTAGAGGGGCCAGCCCTTGATGGGTCATCTAGTCCCTGCTGTGTACATTCAGGGCTTGTTTTATGACTGGAGCATCATATCCAGTGTCCTGGAAATGATTGTAAAAGATTCCCAGAGCAGATCTCAAAAAACGAAACAAAACAAACTCAAACAAACAAACACCGTACCAATTTAATATAGTAAACATTTTAAACCAAGGATATAGCCAAACCACATACTACTGTAATTCTAACTACTGAGGAGGCTGAGCTGAGGCAGGAGGATCACAATCTTGAGGCCTGCCTGAGCTACAGAATGAGTTGAAAGCCAGTTTACGCATTCTAATGAGTCAATAGGGAAAATTAAAAATTAAAAAGGGTTGAGGGCTCAGTGGTAGAGTAGAGCCCCTGTCTAGACTCCCCCAGTGAGGGGCTGGGGTGTGGCTCAGTGGTAGAGCACCTGCCTAGAATCCCCCAGTGAGGGGCTGGAGTGTGGCTCAGTGGTAGAGCCCCTGCCTAGAATCCCCCAGTGAGGGGCTGGGGTGTGACTCAGTGGTAGAGCACCTGCCTAGAATCCCCCAGTGAGGGGCTGGGGTGTAGCTCAGTGGTAGAGCACCTGCCTAGAATCCCCCAGTGAGGGGCTGGGGTGTGGCTCAGTAGTAGAGCACCTGCCTAGAATCCCCCAGTAAGGGGCTGGGAGTGTGGTTCAGTGGTAGAGCACCTGCCTAGAATCCCCCAGTGAGGGGGGCTGGGGTGTGGCTCAGTGGTAGAGCACCTGCCTAGAATCCCCCAGTGAGGGGCTGGGGTGTGGCTCAGTAGTAGAGCACCTGCCTAGAATCCCCCAGTGAGGGGCTGGGAGTGTGGTTCAGTGGTAGAGCACCTGCCTAGAATCCCCCAGTGAGGGGCTGGGATGTGACTCAGTGGTAGAGCACCTGCCTAGAATCCCCCAGTGAGGGGCTGGGGTGTGGCTCAGTGGTAGAGCACCTGCCTAGAATCCCCCAGTGAGGGGCTGGTGGCAAGGCTTAGTTATAGAACACTTGCCTAATTTGGAAAAGGCCCTCTTCTCCTCACTCCCAAAAATAGCAGTTCAGGGGCTGCAAGGGAATCTTTTAAAGCAGCTGGGAAACCAACTAGGGCTTCCCTTTTTCTCAAACAGGCTAGCGCAAGCATCTCTGCTCCCCCTGCTGGCATATCCAGGCCCTGCATCCCCGAGGTCCCTTCTCACAGGTTAAGGTGCACACAGTACAAGAGCTGGCGTGGGTAGGGTGGCAGGCGTGTCCTCTTACAGGACTGTCCTTTCAGGTGATCGAGTCCAATGACCTTTCTGAGGAGAAGATTCTGATGAAGGAGACCGTGGAGGGTGAGTAGCCTCGGGTAGGCGTCCAGGCTTTGTGTGGAAAGATAGCTGGGTGGCACCTTGGAGCCGAGTCACAAGGTCTGCCATCAGCTGCTCACTGAGAATCACCTGCTGTGTGCAAGGAGAGGGTGTTGTGAAACCAGGGGAGGAACAGAAATCTCAGTGCCTGGTAGTGGTGGCGGCGGCGGCACACACCTTTAATTTCAGCTCCTGGGTGGCATAGGTAGGTGGATCTCTTGAGTTCGAGGCCAGCCTGGAACTACAGAGTGAGTTCCAGGACAGCCATGGCCACACAGAGAAACCCTGTCTCAAACAAACAAAAAAAAACAAAACCCGGACCCAAACAAACAAACAAACAAAATCCCCCCCCCCCAAATTTTTCCCACGTACCAGTGAGGTGGCTCTGCCAGCAGTGACACTTGCCGCCAAGCCTGATGAGTTGAATTTGATTCCCAGGTGGCACATGGCTGCAGGTGAGAATTGACTTCTTCTATGGGGTGCTCTCTGACCTCCAACTACAAGCTGCAGCATACACACACACACACACACACACACACACACACACACACACACCTACACAATAAAATAAGTGGAAGTTGGAAACAAAAGGTATAATAGGAAAGGGGAAATCAGAGGATGTATGCAAAAACTGCAGATCTGGGGAGCTTCGGTCTCCCAGGTGGTGAACTGCTCTCGCCTTGGCGACAGCTCGCTCTGGAGAACAGAAGCCTCTACACACAGTGCTGGCTCCTGCACCTTGTTTACTTCTTACTTGACTTTTGAAAAATTAGATATAGGCTGGGCTGGAGAGATGGCTCAGTGGTTAAGAGCACCGCCTTCTCTTCCAAAGGTCCTGAGTTCGACTATCAACCACATGGTGGCTCACAACCATCTATAAGGTAACCTGATGCCCTCTTCTGGCCTACAAGCAGACAACACTGTATACATAATAATAAATAAATCTTGAAAAGAAAAGAAAAATTAGATAGAGGCTATCCCAACACTAGGGCAGAGAAGGCAAGATTGCCATGTGTTCAAGGCTAGCCTGGGCTACATATTGAGGCCCTATCTCAAAAAAAAAAAAAAATGTGAGATAGGATGCCTGTGAGATCAAGTCTAGCCTGGGCTAGATATATATATATATATTCGGTATAAATTGGGGCTTGGGTGGAGTGCTTGCCTAGCATGCACAAAGCCCTGGGTTCCATCCCCCAGTACCTCATAAAACCAGACATGGCGATGCACGCCTGTGATGCTAGAATTTGGGAAGTGGAGGCAAGAGGATCAGGAGTTCGGGGTTATCCTCAGCTATGTGATATGTTTGAGGCCAGCCTGGGCTTGATAGATAAACTAATTAAAGATTTATTTATTAAGTACACAGTGTTCTGCCTGCATGTGAGCCAGCAGGCCAGAAGAGGGCACCAGATCACATTATAGATGGTTATGAGCCACCATGTGGTTGCTGGGAATTGAACTCGGGACCTTTGGAAGAAGAGCCAGTGCTCTTAACCTCTGAGCCATCTCCCCAGCCCTAGATAAACTAATTAACTTGGGACTCGACAGTATGTTTCGAGGCGTCTTCCTGACGGGCTTGGGAAACAATCCAACACGCTGGGTTCTGGGCCCACCATCACCATCTTTATTTCACGGCTCCTCCACCTTTTGCTTGAGGAAACCAAAGAAGATGGAGGCCCCCGTGGTCCCTAAACTGCGCACTGCTGGGCTGTCCTCAGGGTGGGTGCTTGAGAAGGTGAGAAAAGATCTTTGACGCCAGAGGTCAAGTGTGACCCCTCTTAGGAGGGGTCGCCCCTTGCCCATACCATTGGCTCTCCTGTGTTCACGGGTCACCATCTTCCCTCTCTCTCCTAGGCCTTCAGGATAAGCTGAACAAGAGGGACAAAGAGGTGGCAGCCTTGACATCCCAGATGGACATGCTCAGGGCCCAAGTAAGTGGTAAGTCTCCCTCCCGAGGGGCAGACGTGGAGGGTTGGTGGAGGCTGGCCCAGTGGTTCTGCAGGCTGGGTTGAGCTATCTGCTTGAGAGCTGCTGTACCGAATGGCCACATACGTGCAAACACTACTTTCTCCCCAGAGCCAACTGAGTTCATGACCCTACATCCCATCAAGTTTTTTCCATGGCCTTCTTGGAAGACTTGAGTTTCTCATAGGCGTCTTCCACGCAGCCCCTAGTCCCCAGGACGGATAGCATGAGCCGCAGGAAACCTGGCATAGGGCTGCAGACCTGCATTCTCACCACTCAGGAGGTAGAGGCCTGGAGGATCAGGAAGTGTAAATCGACCTTGAATCTCTAAGGAGCCGGGTGTGATGGTGCATGCCTGTAATCCCAGCACTCAGGGAGGCAGAGGCAGGCGATCTCTATGACTTTGAGGCCAGCCTGGTCTACAAAGCGAGTCCAGGACAGCCAGGGCGACACGGAGAAACCCTGTCTCGAAACACCAAAAACATACAGATAAAATGAAATTCTGGGCACAGCCTGGGCTACATAAGACTGTCTCAAAAGAAATAGAATATGGAACCCGGGCCACAGTTGCACGCGAAGTACACGAAGAGGGCCTGGGGACGGTCAGCAGTCTGGATTTGGTAACTGGGGGGCCCACTGATTCAACATATCCTTGGCATTGCTCCACCACCACTGCTACCCGACTCCTGGGGGACTGTCCTTAACCGCCGCCCTCCCGCTTTCTTCCAATCCTAGTTACATTTGCCTGGCCTCATGGGTCTTGGCAAAGGTCGGTGGTCTCTGGATTCTGCCAAGGCCAAGCAAAGCTTTAGCTTTAGAGCTTTCCTTGTCTGGATGACAATATAAGCATCTACAGAGCCTGCCGTGAATCCCCTCCGTCCCCACCCCCCACATAGCCAGGGCTGCTGGTAGAGCAGCCCTGCTTTGTGTAGCTGGTGGTAACTGTTTGGCTAACGCTTCCGGGTCACAGTCCATCACTGAAGGAAGTCAGGGCAGAAACTCAAGCAGGAGCTTGAAGCAGAAACCGCAGGGAAGGTTGCTTGCTGGCTTGGTAGCTGTCTGGTGTGTTGATAGCTCTGTTAGGCAGCCCAGGACCACCTGGCTGGGGAATGGCACTGCCCACAGTGGGCATTAATGAAGAATTAGAACAGTCCCCATAGACACGGTTGATGCAAACTAGGATGCTACCTTTCTTTTCTTTTCTTTCTTTCTTTTCTTCTTCTTCTTTTTTTTGAGGCAGAGTCTCATGTTGCCACAGCAGGTCCCGAATTCCCAACGTAGCTGAGGACGACCTTGAACTTCTAATCCTCCTTCTGCCGTCCAAGTGCTGAGATGGCAGGTGTGGGCTTCCATGCCTGGCTTCTGTGTGCTGGGGGTGGAACACGGGGCCTCATGCGTGCAAGGCAAACACTCCAGTAACTGAGCTACATCGCCACCCAGACTTGATGCTTTTTCTTGTTGCTGTTTGTTTGGGACAGGGTCTCTGGAGCCTAGGCTGGCCTGAGACTCACTATGTAGCCACCATGGCTTTGAACTCATCGTGATCCTCCTGCCTCAAGGCTCCACAGTGATGGAGTTAGAGACCTGTGCACCATGCTTTGTACAGCCTGCCTCTTAGAGTGACATTACTGTCACCCCCCCACCCGGGTCAGACCGACCTCTCTTTGGTGTTTGAGACAGGATCTTTGGGAACCCAGCTTATCCCAGAACTGAACTGGCCTTGAGTTCCTGATCCTCCGGCTTCCGCCTCTGAAGTGCTTGGATCACAGGCTTGTTTGGTCTCACTCCAGTTTAGGCAGCGCTGGGAATCGAACCCAGGGGCCTCTGAGTTGCTGAGACCAGCACTGTACACACTGAGCCACGCCGTCAGTTCCTATCTGTGTTTGAGCTTTCTCCTTTCCCTGTGGCTTCCCCCCAGCCCTGGAGAACAAGTGCAAGTCAGGAGAGAAGAAGATGGACTCTCTCCTGAAGGAGAAGAGGCGCCTAGAGGCGGAGCTGGAGGCCGTGTCTCGGAAGACCCATGATGCCTCGGGCCAGCTGGTCCACATCAGCCAAGAGTTGCTACGGAAGGAGAGGTGAGGTTCCTCCTCCTCTACTTTATCCTTTTCTTCTTCCCCTTCTCCTCTTCTTCATCTTCACTATTATTATTATCATCATCATCATCATCATCATCATCAGTAATAGTAGTAATAGTATTTGTATTATTATTTGTATTTTTATATGTATATGAGTCTTTTGGCTGCATGTATATCTGTGTGCCCTGCATGTGCCTGGTGCTCACAGAGGTCCGAAGAGGACATCAGATCACGGGCATTTGAGATACAACAGATGGTTCTGAGCCACCACATGAATGTTGGCAAGAGAACCTAGCTCTTCTGCAGGAGCTATAAGTGCTCCCAAGTGCCGAGCCATCTCTCCAGCCTCCCAGAGTGCTAACCACAGCTCTCTAAGCACAGCGTATGGTAAAGAGGAGTGTATCTCTCCACTTGAAAAATCATTAAGTTTACTTGGAGAACTTTTACATTTCTTTTTAAAGATTTCTTTATGATTTTTATGTGTGTGTGTGTGTGTGCGTGTGTGTGTGTGTGTGTGTGCCTGAATGCGCCCCGTGTGTCCGCAGCTGCCTGTGGAAGCCAGAATGGGGCATCAGATCTCCTGATGTGGGGTTACAGATGGTTGTGACCGTCCCATACGGGAGCTGAGAATTAAACCCGGGGCCTCTGAAAGAGCAGCCAGTGCTCTTAACCACTGAGTCATCTCTCTGGCCCTGACTTTTGTTTTCTTGAGACAGGGTCTCTCTGTGTACCCCAGGCTGGCCTTGAACAAGTCCCCCAGCCCTCCTGCCTCAGTTTCTGATGTGTTAGGATTATAGGGATGAACCACTATGTTCAGTTCATCTAATATGCCCTAACAAAATGCGTTTCAGCTCTGTTTTTGTCTTGTTTTCATTTGTAATTAATAATAATAATAATAATGTGCACTCATATTTATTTATTTATGTTACTTGCCTGTGGGAGGTTGTGCGTGCCACAGAGTGTGTGAAGGCCAGAAGATGATTTCAGGAGTCAGTTCTCTCTTTCTGCTTCCACTATCCGGGCCCCAGGGATTGAACTCAGGTCCTCAAACTCTGTGGCAAGTGCCTTTACCCACTGAGCCACCTCGCCTGGCCTCTCTGACTCTGAAATAGTGTTCTCATTTATTCCCAAATCCAGACTGATAGCTCCCTGCACAATTTTGTGTGTGTGGTCTCAGCATCCAAGAGATTTCCAGGGCTGGAGAGATGGCTCAGAGGTTAAGAGCACTGGCTGCTCTTCCAGAGGTCCTGAGTTCAGTTCCTAGCAACCACATGGTGGCTCACAACCATCTGTAATGAGATCTGATGCCCTCTTCTGGCCTGCAGGTGTACATGCAGACACAACATTGTATATATAATAAATAAATAAAGCCTGGGTGGTGGTGGCGCACGCCTTTAATCCCAGCACTTCGGAGGCAGAGGCAGGCGGATCGCTGTGAGTTCGAGGCCAGCCTGGTCTACAAAGCAAGTCTAGGACAGCCAGGGTACAAGAGAAACCCTGTCTTGAAAAACCAAACAAACAAAATAAATAAATAAATCTCTTTTTTAAAAAGATTGATTGATTGATTTTATATATATGAGTGCTCTCTCTGCATGCCAGAAGAGGGCATCAGATCCCAGTATTGGTGGTTTGAGCTACCATGTGGTTGCCAGGATTGAACTTAGGACCTCTGGAAGGACAGTCAGTGTTCTTAACCACTGAGCCATCTCTCTAGCTCCAAGTAAGTAAATCTTTTTTTTTTTAAACCTGAATCAGGCCGGGCGTGGTGGCATACGCCTTTAATCCTAGCTCTTGGGAGGCAGAGGCAGGTGGATCCCTGTGAGTTCAAGGCCAGCCTGGTCTACAAAGTGAGTCCAGGATAGCCAAGGCTACACAGAGAAACCCTGTCTTGAAAAAAAAAACAACAAAAAACCTGAGTCAGGGGACATGCCTGCTGTTCCAGGTGATCCTAGTTTTATTCCCAGCACCTACGTGGTGACTGACCAACATCTGTACTATACCTCCAGTTCCAAAGCGTCCGACACAATCTTCTGGCCTCTGGGGACACCAAGCATGCACATGGTACACAGAGACATACTTGAAGACCAAACACCTTTACACATAAGATAAAAGTAAACAAATCTTTTAAAAGGCGAAGAAAGTTCTAAGAACAGCCAAATCTTCTTGAGCATCCTGTATCCAAAACAGTTCCTCTTGGGTACAGGGTGGTAGAACCCTGGCCGCCGTCCTTCTTGTCTCTGGTGCACCAGTGCCTTGTGGCTGGCGCCCCCTGGTGGTCATGGCTGTCCACGCAGATGCCTCATACTCCCGGTTATGTAGGTGAGGTGCAGCAGAGCTGATGAGGTTCTATGGCTGTCTGCCCACTCCAGGAGTCTGAACGAGCTGAGGGTGTTGCTGTTAGAAGCCAACCGTCACTCCCCAGGGCCCGAGAGAGACTTGAGCCGGGAGGTGCACAAGGCTGAATGGCGGATAAAGGAACAAAAACTGAAGGATGACATCCGAGGCCTGCGTGAAAAGCTGACTGGGCTGGTACGTGGAGGCAAAGGGTTGGGCTGGGAAAAAGGACTGCTAGGGCTCTCCTGCTGCCAGGGCAACCTCCCAGAGCCACAAGAGGGTCGAAAATCCAGACGTCTAGGATCTCAAGCACGGAGCAGGTAGATGGGCCCCAGTACCCTCCCCCCCCCTTTATTTATTTATTTATTTAGGGTTTTCTTTTCTTTCTTTCTTTCTTTTTTTTTTTTTTTTTTTTTTTTTTTTTTTTTTTTGGTTCTTTTGAGACTGGATTTATCTGTGTCACTCTGGCTGTCGTGGACTCTCTTTGTAGAGGCTGGTCTCGAACTCACAGAGATCCGCTGCCTCTGCCTCCTGAGTGCTGGGATTACAGGCGTGCGCCACCACGCCAGGCTCCAGTAGCCTCCTTTTTAGACATCAGAACCGGAGATGCCCCCTGGACCAACACACTGAGTCTGCTATTCCCAGAGCCAGAAGGGCAAAAATTACTCATGAATAGAGGATTTAAAAATCCATGCAAAGCCGGGCGATGGTGTCGCACACCTTTAATCCCAGCACTGCACTAGAGAGGCAGAGGCAGGCAGATTGCTGTGAGTTCGAGGCCAGCCTGGTCTACAAAGTGAGTCCAGGACAGCCAAGGCTACACTGAGAAACCCTGTCCCGGGGCGGGGGTTTGGGGGGTTGGGAGGGGATCTATGCAAGCCGGGTGGTGGTGTTGCATGCCTTTAATGGTGGGGAGGGAGGAGACACTTGTAAGGGGCTAGGCGGAAGTGGGGGGAGTGTCACATGGACGTGGAGATTGGGTCACGTGGACACAGTCAACTGGGTGTCGGTTGATTCTGGTTAGCTGGAACAGGACTCCCACACCTCCACCCTTCCAGGACAAGGAGAAGTCCCTGTCAGAGCAGAGACGCTACTCCCTCATTGACCCAGCTTCAGCACCCGAGCTGTTGCGACTGCAGCACCAGTTGGTGAGCACCGAGGATGCACTGCGGGATGCTCTAGACCAGGCCCAGCAGGTGGAAAGGCTGGTGGAGGCCCTGAGGGGCTGCTCAGATAGGATTCAGGTGAGCGAGCGAGTGCACGGGGCGTCTGTAACCTCAGGAACCCCCACCAGGAGGAGGGTGGCCCCATCCCAGAAACTCCAATCCGAAAAGCAAGCAAGCCTTGCTGTCCAGGGAGACCCAGACTATAAAGAAAGGGCTTTGGTTCGGAGCCTCGCTGGTCCCACTGGGAAGATGTCTCCCCCTTGTGGTTGCATGCGGAACTGCATCCTGGCAACCTACTCAGTGGCTCCTCCCCTCCCCATCCCTCATTTCATCACAGACCATCAGCACTTCCGGTTCAGCCAACGGTATCCACCAGCCAGACAAGGGCCACAAACAGGAGGTAAGCACGCCAGCAGCCTGTCTAGGCCACCCAAACCAGCAAGGGTCTGAGAAAAACCCTCCGGAAGTCACTAAATACACAAAGGAACAAGAATGCTTTGTGTGTGTCCCGTTGCTTGCTTAGGAAGATTCTAGTACTAGTACACCCCATCCAGGAATGGTCCTGCTTTTGTTTCTTTGGTTTTTGTTTTTGTTTTTGTTTTTTTGGTTTTTTTTTTCCCTGAGGTTCTGGGAATGAAACCAAGGGCCTTAACATTGATCACACGCTCCGCCCCTCACTGGGGGATTCTAGGCAGGTGCTCTACCACTGAGCCACACCCCAGCCCCTCACTGGGGGATTCTAGGCAGGGGCTCTGGTGCTGAGCCATGCCCACAGCCCTTGGTTTTGGGAGTCATAGTGTCCCAGTTTCCAAGCTTTCTCCCAGCATCCACTTGCATTATTGCAAATCCCTGTGACTTAGCGCCTGGTTTTAAGACCACTGATGGCTCCGGCTAGCTGTGTGACCCAGGCAGGTGAGGCTGGAGTAAAGACAAACTCAGCTTAGCCCTTGGCCTTCCAGCCATTCCGTATTTAACGAGAGTCAGCCTTGGGAACAAGGCTCTCCCTAGCCAGGGAACTGACGACCAGGGAGCTAGCGGAGCTGAAGTAGGCCAGGGTTGGAGTGGCAGAGTAGCCGCCACCCTGGGAACTGCTGTTTAGACCACTTGACACGACCTTGTAAGAAACATGGTCATTTTAACTTCCAGAAGGGGAAACCGAGACTTGCAGATTGCTTCTTATTTCTTCAGATCCATCCTCAGAAGCGTGGGTTTCCTTGTAGAATTCAGGATTTTTTCCTGCCATGGGGGCTTTGACACATGCTGTATCCTCTACCCAGTCTGTTCTCTTCCTTTTTGTCCCTCCCTCATCCGCCTACTCTTCCTTCAAGACTCTTAATGATCAAGCCCTTGCTCTTTCCAGGATAAACACTGACCCTAAGGGACACCATGGACCGGCCCCATTCACACCAGAGCCCTGCCAGGCTTCCCAGCAGCGCCACCTTCAGGCAGGAGCCAGAACTGTCCCTTTGGAGATGAGACTGTGTGTGTGTGTTAACGATACTGTCCTCACTGCTGCGGGACAAGTCCCGCCCGAACCCCCTGCCGGACCAGGAGGCATCCCACAGACACAGCCTTCCACAGAGCGCGGTACAGCTCGAGCCTGACCCCGGAGAACCTCTCTTGTCCCAAGGAAGCTTCTCGACTTTGCAGAGGCTGAAGCGAT
The DNA here is from genome assembly GCF_964271855.1 of Acomys minous. Lineage (NCBI taxonomy): Eukaryota > Metazoa > Chordata > Mammalia > Rodentia > Muridae > Acomys > Acomys minous. The sequence continues at coordinate 75,037,406 of NC_140498.1, forward strand.
CCTGTCGGGCCTCTCTTGGCTATAGCAGGCTGTCCTGAGGCTTGTCCTGGGCACCTGGGTACCTGTCTGCTCTCCCTTTCCCTCTGGTGTCCCCAGGTCCCCTGCAAGTCCCCGAGGAGTGGAGCAAGGTCCCTTGCCTGGGCACATCCATGTTGAGAAGGGTTACAGCCCTCAGAACTAGGGAGGCGCCACACGCCGAGCCTCTTTTACACAGTGGTACAAGGTCGCTTGGGCCTCTCTAGCCAGGGAAGATTTGGGGGTAGCTCCTCGACACCAAGCTAGTCTGTGTACCCATGTCCCACCTGCTGCCCAGAAAGCACTGAGCAGACAGCTACAGTATTAGGCGGGCACACATCCTCCCACCTTGACCTTGAGCCAGGCCTGGCTTGGGCCTTGGAGCTTTAAACAAAGCATCCGTATGGTGTTTTGCTGGGTGAGAGAAATCAAACCGGTTCCCTTTATTTCTGGGAACCGCCCCGCCATGTTACTCCAAAGACCCCAGCAACCCACGGAGGGCCCTGCTTCTGTCTTCCCAGGGCAGGGACCACAGTGGGTGACAGGTATGGTCACCCTTAAGGATGGCCCAGACGGCCTCTGCGAGCACCACCGGGCACCAGTAGGTGGCGCTCACACTTGTCGCTCTTAGGGAGGAGTTGAATTAGCTCCCTCAACCCAACCTCCACCCCCTGCTTCCTGTTGGCTTTTAACAACCGCAGCCTAGAGCCTAGAATTGACGCTTTAGTGGCCCAACTGCAGAGCCAAATATTGCTCTTTCCAGCACAATCGGGCAGCTCACGGATTAGGAATTAACAGCCAAAGGCTCCCACGGTAGGGACCAGAAAGGGGCTGAGCCCCCACCCTGGAGTGGGCTTGCACCTGGTAGGTGTGCAAGAAGCCATTTCCCCACAAGCACTGGCCTCGGAAGGGCCCCTCAGCCTACCTGGTGTGGCCACCCAGCTGTGGCTCAGCCATTCCTCCCTTCCCCCTCCTCTGTCCCTCTCCCTTCCCTCCCCCCCCCCCAGTGGAATCGTGGAAGTGTGGCAAGTCCATGTTTGGACAATAAAGCTTGTGACTGAGGTACAGGGCTCCTGCTGTTGCTTGCTTCTGTCTTGGGCACCTAGGGGGAAAGAGCGGGTCCTAACTTTGCTCTCAAGTGCCGCTGACTAATTTTTACTCAAATGTGCAGGGTCAGTGGAGGGAGGGGGGTGCTTTAGAGAGACTGCATTTGGAGGAGATGGGCTACATCCCTAAGGATTAACACCGGAGTGTGTCAGCTGCCTTCCTCCACATGTATGTACATGCACCTCAGTGTGTATGCATGCTCAAGCGTGCACGAGTGTACACACACACCACACACTTTTCAGTCTGTAAGGTGTCATAGGTTTCTATTGTAATACAACACTATGACCAAAAGCCACCTGGAGAGGAAAGGGCTTAAGCTCAGCTTTCAGTTCCCCGAGGCATTCCATCCATCGCTGAGAGGGCAGGGCAGGAACCGGAAGGCAGGAACCGGAGCAGACACCAGAGAGGGCTGCTGCTTGTTGGCTTGCTCCCCACGGTTTGCTCAGCTTGCTTGCTTACACATACCAGGGCTGCCTGTCCAGGAGTGGCACTGTCCCCGGTAAACTAGCTCCTTCCACATCACTGGTTGTTTTTTTTTTTTAATGCTCCGCCTCCCGGATTTACCTACAGACCAATCTGCTGGGGGCAGTTTTCTCAGTTGAGGTCCTGTCCTAGTCATTTTTCTACTGCTATGACAAAATAACCACGGCCAAAACGACTTAACAGAATATGAGGCTTACGGTTTCTAAGCCTGAGCCCACGGTGAGGAGAACGGCGGCAGGCAGCCGCTGAGAGATCACATCTGACCCACAAACCCAGGGCAGAGAGCGAGAGAGCCAGCTGAGGATCACAGCGATCCGCCACCAAAACCAAATTATGTGTTTCCTATAAGTGGTGGGGTAGAAGAACTACCAAACTAGACTTTTCCGTGGGTGGAAATAAAGATTTATTGTGCAACGAACTGCCAAGGCTGTTTCTGGGAGGGGTGGGGGCAGGACAGAAAGAAGAGCAAAGTGTTGGAAAAGCAAGCCGATTTTATTTATCTTTTTTAAAAGATTTATTTATTATTACTACATATACAGTGCGCTGCCTGCATATACACCTTCATGCCAGAAGAGGGCAGTAGATCACACTATAAAAGGTTGTGAATCCACCATGTGGTTGCTGGGAATTGAACTCAGGACCTCTGGTAGAGCAGTCAGTGCTCTTAACCTCTGAGCCATCTCTCCAGCGCCAGCAAGTCGATTTTAATAGGACAGTGGGGGTTGGGGGGGACCTGAGCTGATGTGAGCTATTGGGATTGACCAGGAACTAGGTGCCCTTCCCTTGGCATTTGGCCTTTGGGGGAAGATTGTGGGAGGTTCCTAGAGGATTAAGAGGATTAAGTTCTAGGTACCCAGAAACTTGCCTTTCAGTTTGTTTTCTAGATCACAGCCCCTAATCCGTTAGAGGGATCCCCAACAACCACAAGACCGTTGTGGAAGTTTTGGGTTATGATATATGTAAACCTGTTTTTGTTTGAACCCCAGGTGTGGGATATGGAGGCTGCTCCAGTTTGTCCACAGCTGACAGTTGCCTCCTGAGAGGGCGCATGATGATGTTTGTCAGCTGGGAAATGCCTCGTGTGAGGGCGTGGTCTTTGTCAGTGGAGATAAAAGCCAGACCCAAAGTGAGACTGAGGGGGGTGGGGGCTCTGAAAAAGAAGGCTGCTGGTGTTTCCTCCCTGCTGCTCCTGGTTGCTGTTAATGCAGTTTGACAAGAAAGAAGTCCGAGATATCCTGAAGCGAAGATTGGACTCGCCCCAAGGAACCGGACGACCCTAAACAGCAGGAAATAGCTAAGGAAAACTACACCCCCTTTTCCCCACTAACTTTCTTTCTCCCCTACCTGGTGTTGGAAGGGACTGGAGTGGAGTATGGAGAAAGAGATTTAAGGAACCCGAAACAAAAATAGAGCTGCTGGGGCTGGAGAGATGGCTCAGAGGTTAAGGGCACTGACTGCTCCCCCAAAAGGTCCTGATCCTGAGTTCAATTCCCAGCAACCACATGAGGCTCACAACCATCTATAATGTGACCTAACTCTATCTTCTGTCCTGCAGGTGTGCATGCAGGCAGAACACTGTATAAATAATAAATAAATAAATATAATTTTTTTAAAAAAAATAGAGCTGCTATTAGACTTTCTTAGAATCTCCTCTGACAACAAAATTAATCCAAAACTTCACTTTAGTCTCAGGCAGTAAGGGCAAAAAAGCAGCCACTTTCTTTGCCAAAATATGTCAAGAATGGTTCTCCAGCCCTCAGAAACCCCTTGAGCTGGGCCTCTACAGTCCACAACTCTCAGCACTACCGTCCTTTATGCCCTTCCTGGGATTTCTCATTAAGCTCGATTTACAGCATTCAATGTTTTCCTAGTCTTCCTAGTCCAAAGTCTCACGCAGGGGACCAGGCTGAGCTGGGACTTCGGGGCCAGTCTGGAGTGCTCTGCGTATTGGTCCATCACACACACACTGGGTATCGGATGACAAGAAGATGTTTTAGTGCTTGGTGTCCGTCACTTTAAAGGCGCCAGGTTGAGCTGGGCATGGTGGCGCAGGCCTTTAATCTTAGCACCTGAGAGGCAAAGGCAGGCAGATTGCTGTGAGTTCAAGGCCACCCTGGTCTACAAAGTGAATCCAGGACAGCCAAGGCTACACAGAGAGACCCTGTCTCGAAAAAAAAAAACATAATAATAATAAATAAATAAAGGCTCCAGGTGAAGGAGTTACACCCTTTCTTTGCTGTGCCTGATGAGAAATTTTTTTTTCTGATATTTTCAAACACCCGTGTGTCCCTAGAGTCTTTTGGTTTTTCAAGACAGTGTTTCTTGTCACCTTGGCTGTCCTGGAACTCACTCTGTAGACCAGGATCAATAGAGATCCACCTGCCTTTGCCTCCTGAGTGCTGGGATTAAAGGCGTGTGCCACCACCACCCAGCTTTCTACTCCGAGGAGTAAGTCACATGCTAGTCTCTTACTGCATGGATGGTGCCAGACGGATGATGGTGTCTACAGGAGCCATCGCCCTCCACCCCCAAAATGGACTCAAAAGGTAAAATGGAGACTCTGCGGGCAAAACACAGCAAAAACAAAAACAAAACAAAACAAAACCCTTAGCACTAGTTCATTTTTCATTTTTTATTTATTTTTGGCTTTTCAAGACAGGGTCTCCCTGTGTTAGCCTTGGCTGTCCTGGACTCGCTTTGTAGACCAGGCTGGCCTCGAACTCACTGCGATCCGCCTGCCTCTGACTCCCGAGTGCTGGGATTAAAGGTGTGCGCCACCACCGCCTGGCCTTAGCACTAGTTTAACAGTAAAGCAAAGCCAGCTTAGGTGGCATGAAGGAGGAAGAGGAAGAGAAGGGGAGAATGTGGAAGAAGAGAGGGAGAGGAGGTGAGGAGGAGGAAGAGGCAGAGGAGAGAAAGAGAAAAAAGAGAAGAAGAAAAAAGGTTAGTGACGAGGGAAAAGTGGGGAGGAGGAGGAGAATGAAACATATAAGGTATGCGTATACACACACAAAATTTAGAAAGTCAAGCCAGAGGCGGTCGTGCCTGCCAATGGAATCCCAGTACTCAGGGAGGCAGAGGCAGGAGGATCCGTGTGAATTTGAGGCCTGCCTGGGTCTACAAAGCAAGCCCAGGACAGCCAGGGCTACACAGAGAAACCCTGGCTCAAAAGAACAAAACAAAAATGTAAGAAAGTCTGTCTTACCTGTAATGCACAGAACGCACCACAAGATGTCGCCCTCCGCTCTTGCACCTTCTGGTGTAGTGTACAGAGCTCACCACAAGATGTCGCCCTCCGCTCTTGCACCTTCTGGTCTGGCGTCATCTCTACGGGGCTCAGAAGGCATAGGACCTGATTGGCAAGCCAGCACAGGAAAGGGACAAGTGTCTCCCTCCTGGCCTTAGAGTTTCCTGTCCCAAGGACCTCTCTGTGGGTATCCATCTTTCCACCCATCCGTACCAGCAACAGAAGCCAGCTAGAGAGGGCACGTTCGTCCCTCTCCGGGACCCTTTCAGGTAGGACTTGATGCACCTGGGCTAAGATCCCTCTTTCTGTACCCGGGCTCCTAGTTTATCACTGAGAAGTGACTCAAAATATCCTACTTGGGGGGTCCTTGTTGAATTCTAGCTCTTCTCTGGAACCCTGGGCAAGGCTTTCTGTCCTCTGGAGTGATGGCAGAACAAAGAGCTCCCTGTCTCCATGCTGTCCCCAGGGTCACCTCCCTGGCTCAGCATCTGCCCTTCCTTCTGCCCCACTGGAACCACTTTGCACCGGTTTTCCCCGGACGGTCCGGCGCACCAGGCAAATCTCCCTTTGTTCCTCCTCCACACACCTGCCCCACACTGCACCCACCACTTGTCAAAGCCCCGGTTGTTAACTTGACACACCTGAGAAGAGGAGACCTCAGTTGAGCAGTTGCCTCCACCAGGCTGGCCTGTGAGCCTGTGTGGAGGGGTGGGGGTGCGGGGTGGGGCCAGAGTGTGTCTGGGAGGCATTTTGTCAGTTAGGATGAGCAGGGGCTCAGCCCACTCTGGGCGGTACCATTCCTAGGCAGTTGGGTAACTGAGCAAGCCAGTAAGTAGCTTCCCTCCATGGCTCCTGCCTTGACCTTCTGCCTCAGCTTCCCTTAATGACAGATGTAATCTGTAAGCCAAATAACCCCCCCCACCCACCCAATTTGATTTCAGTCAGTGCTTACCCCTCAGAAAAGCCTTTTCCCGTAAGCACAGGCCCCTACACTCATACACCCCTACACACACACACACACACACACACACACACACACACACCTACCCAAATGGACATCCACTAATATATTATATGTGAACACACTCATAATTATCCATACACCAAATACTCACGTGTGTGTACACATCGATGCCTACACATACAGCCATGCACACAATACCACACACATATGCATATAAATATCCATAAAGGCACACATGTATCTATACATACAATATATACATTCATGCAGTGTGATGGCTGCTCTTGGTTGTCAGCTTGACTACGTCTGGAATTAACCAACACCCAGATACGTAGCGCACACCTGTAGGGGATTTTTTTCGCTTAATCTGAAGTAGGAGAAGACACACCTTCGGTCTGGATCCTGAGGCAGGAAGCAGGAAGGCGTGCCTTCAACCCAGATCATCTGAGTTGGGAAAACACAGGCCTTTAATCTAGGCCACGCCACGCTTTCTGCTGGAGGCCTGCGGACCGGGAAGAAGGAAGCGTTTGCTCTTTATCGGCTCTGACCTTGCTAGCTAGCCCGATGTGTCACGGGCGTTGGAGCATACTTCCTCAGGACTGCAGCCGACACTGCGACCTCCAGCCTCATGGACGAGCAGCTGCTGGGTTCCTGGACTTTCTGTTCACAGGCTGCCATTGTTGAAGTAGCTGGAACACAGCCTATAAGTCATTTCAGAAAAATCCCCTTTGTTGTGTGTGTGTATAGACATACTATATATATATTATACACACATATATTCATGTAATATATATATAGTCATTCTACAGGACCCTGACTAGTACATATATATATATATATATATGCTTTTTTTTGTTTTTGTTTGTGTTTTCTTTTTTGAGACAGGGTTTCTCTGTGTGGCCTTGGCTGTCCTGGAGTTGCTTTGTAGACCAGGCTGGCCTCGAACTCACAGCGATCTGCCTCCATATACATATATTAACACGTGCATATATACCTACACTTGCAACCCATTTGTATATACATGTAAACACATATACACAATAATAGCACACACCAACACATCCCACACATAACATATGCCTCTACAATACACATGCATGCTTGGATACTCACACACACATAGACACACAGCTCACACAATATATATATATATATTTATTTATTTATATATATATACTCAAGCACACATACCACACATATATGTACAAACCAAACATGCATATATATGTATATACACACCCTGTGTGCTGCACATAAACACAGAGGTATCAGATCTGTGTGTGAGTGTGTGTGGGTGTGGGTGTGGCTGTATGTCTGTCTGTCTCTCACTTTGTGTCTCTGTCTCTCTCTGTGTGTCTGGCTCTCTTGCTGATTTATTCTTTTGTTTTGCTTTGTTTTGTTTTTGAGACGGGGTGTCCCTCATCCCAGGCTGGCCTCAGCTCTGAGAATAACCCCAATTCTTGATCCTCCTGCCTCCACCTCCCAAGTGCTGAGATGACAGATGACAAGAGGACCCATCACACCTGGCTTCTCTGGCCGTTTTTTTTTTTTCTAGAATCTTCCAGCTCTGACTTGGACGCTTTCTTGTTTTGAGACAGGTTTTTCTCAATCCCCCTACCTTCTGAGCTTCTATCATGTTTAGAAAACAAACATGGCGGCCTCCTCACCCCAGGCCGACTCCCCCCTAAAGACTTCATCTCCTGGGTGGCCTCCTGCATCCAATTAGACCTTGCCTGAATCTTTAACGTTGATCGTTTGGAAAAAAAAAAAAAGTCTTTTAATCCACGCTCCAGGCTTTGATCTCCGATCTCCTGGAATCATCTTTATCTGTCACTTAAATTTTATCGTTATTTTAAATCTCCCCCTTTCTAATGTGGCAAGGGCAACTTTCAACTCCCTCTTCCTGGCTCCTAATTTTAATTCCTCGTGTGTTGATTGAGACTCAGACTTCAGCCCTCTCCTTTGCGGCTTCCACCTTTTCATCTCACTGCCATTGTTCATGTTTCTTTCATCTGAACTACTTTTCTCTGCTGTAAAGAAAACTCCCGGGACCGCAGCTGGGGCTCAGTGTGGCGGGTGCTTGCCTAGTGTGCACAAAGCCCTGGCTTCCACCGCAGCACTGCGCGAACCAGGGGGATGCTGGTAATCTGTGGGCGCAGGAGGTCGCCTTCTGCTACCTAGTGAGCTGGAGGCCAATGAGCGCTACAGGAGATCCTGTCCAAAACAATTTAAAACAAAAGCACCTACTTTGACTTATTATTTTTTTTAACACCCAGATCCGACCGCACCTACTTTAAAAAAAAATTTTTTTTTGGAGATGATTTGCTTACTTCACACATTCATCCATTGGGAGTACACAATTCAAAGGGTTTTTATTATAAACCACAAGTTGTATACTTATCACCATAATTCTAGAACATTCTCACCACTCCCAAAAGGGACCCCACCCACCTTAGCCACCACCCAGCTGCACCCCATCCATTCCACCCAGGGGCAGCGGTGTGTTCCTGGGCAAACGGTTGGTTTTCATCTTTCAAGATAAGAAGTGCGGGGAAAGAGGTCCCCCTCAGTCACAGTCATAGGGGAGGGGAGTAATAGGAGGGAGGGAGGAATGGGAGGATACAAGGGATGGGATAACAATTAAGATGCAATATGAATAAATTAATTATATATATATATATATATATATATATTTTTTTTTTTTTTTTTTTTTTTGGTTTTTCAAGACAGGGTCTCTCTGTGTAGCCTTGGCCGTCCTGGACTCACTTTGTAGACCAGGCTGGCCTCGAACTCAAAAATGTATTTTTTAAGAAAGAAAAGAAAAAGTAAAAAAGAAGAAGAAGAAGAAGAAGAAGAAGAAGAAGAAGAAGAAGAAGAAGAAGAAGAAGAAGTGCTAAACTTTCCCACCGCCAATCAGTTAGAAGAGAATTCAGAGACTGGGTACCATGGAGCATGCCTGTCAGGCTTAGGCAGGAGTATCGTGAGTCTGAGACCAGCCAGGGATGACAAGACCCTGCCTCAAAAATGAAACAAAACCAGGGGCTGGGAAAATGGGTTAGTCAGTAGAGAGGTTGGTCTGAAAATATGGTGACTTGAGGTTGATGCCAGTATCCACATAAAAACCGTTCAGGTATGACATCATCATAAAAACCATTCAGGCATGACGTCATCATAAAAACTGTTGAGGCATGACAGGCATGACGTCATGCTCTTGTAATCCCATTGCTGCAGAGAGAGAGACAGGGGACTTTGGGTGATCACTGGCCAGTCAGGCTTGCCAATTGGGTGAGCACCTATCTCCAAAACTGTGTGCCTGTAATCCCAGCACTTGGGAGGCAGAGGCAAGTGGATTTCTGTGAGTTCAAGGCCAGCCTGGTCTACAGAATGAATCCAGGACAGCCAAGGCTACACAGAGATACCCTGTCTTGAAAAACCACAAAAACAAAGAAGAAAGCTATCTGATGTCAACCTCTGGCCTCCATGAGCATGGACCGTGTGCACTCATGTGACCATGTACACACACCACATGGACACTAAATGATAAATAAAGTGAACAAAACCTCCAGACCAATTTGTAGGCTTAGTGCCATGTGACATAGCTGCCACCCCAACACATGGTGGGTGGAGACAGGAGGATCAGCACATTCAGGCTAGTGTGGGCATCATAGTGAGTCTCAGGCCAGCCTGGACTCCAGTCTCCAAAAAACAAACCTTAAAGCACCTGCCTAGAGTCCCCCAGGAGGGGCTGGGGGTGTGGCTCAGTAGTTTGGGAGATTGGCTTAGTAGTTACAATACTTGCAATATAAGCAAAAAAAAAAAAAAAAAGATGGGAGCTCAGATCCCCGAACCTACATAAATGCTGGGTTGGCACAGAGGTTCCCCTGTAATTCTGGCCTCAGACAGCTGAGGCAGAGGATTCACAGAGCAACCTGGCCATTGAGAGCAGCCGTATCAGTGAACGCTGGGCTTGACTGAGAGACCCGGCCACAAAAAAATAAGGTGGGAAGAGTGGGCAAGCATCTGCCTTGGGCGTTATCCACATGCAGGCACACATGGGCCCATACTCACACACACACACACACACGCACACGTGCACACGCACACACACGCACACATACACACACACACACATACATACACACACACGTGTGGATCCCACGTATATTCAAACATGCACACGTACTTACACATGCATTTCACACAAGCATGAACACAAGAAGAAGCCGGTTGTGGTGGCGCACACCTTTAATCCTAGCACTCGGGAGGCAGAGGCAAATTTTGTAAGTTCGAGGCCAGCCTGGTCTACAGAGTGAGTTCCAGGACATCCAGGACTACACAGAGAAACCTTGTTTGGAGAAACCATCATCATCATCATCAATAATTAATAATAATAATAATAATAATAATAATAATAATAATAATAATAATAATAACAATAATTGTGCGTGTGCAATGGCTATGCTTGGTTGTCAACTTGACTACATCTGGAATTAACTAAAACATGAAAATGGAGGCCAAACCTGTGAGAGATTTTTGCTTACTTTGAAGTAGGCAGACCAGGATTTTTGTGGTAGGAAGACACATGTTTCATCAAGATTAAATGCAAATTAAATTAATCATTTGAGCTGGGAAAACTCACCTCTAACCTGAGCCACACCTTTTTCTGGAAACATATATATTTCCTAGTGAGGGGCTGGGGTGTGGCTCAGTGGTAGAGCCCCTGCCTAGGGGCTGGGAACATGGCTCAGTGGTAGAGCACCTGCCTAGAATCCCCCAGTGAGGGGCTGGAGGTGTGGCTCATCGTGTGTAAGGCTCTAGGTTCAATCCCCAATACTATGTTAAGATAAAGAGAGTATATGTATATATATATATGTATGTATATATATGTATGTATATATATAGTGTGTGTGTAGAAGCTAATTCTGTAAGTTGCCTTACTCTAAAGGACCCTGACTAACACAGTATGTCTGTACATGGATATGTGCATGTGACTGCAGATTCCCATGGAGTTCAGGAGAATGAATACACTGGACATCTTGGATCTGGAGTTACAGGTGCTGGTGATTCCATACGGATGCCGGAAATGATCTCAGGTCCTTTGGTACACATTCTCAACTGCTGAGTTGTCTCTCCAACCCTTATCTCTTGATCTTAATATACCTAGTTTAACTACTTCTAAAGATTTATTCTGTTATTCATGTGCATGTTTATATGTACAAATGTGTGCTTGTTGCCCACAGAGTCCAGAAGAGGGCGCTGGATCCCCTGGAGCTGGAGTTACAGGCAGCCATGAGCACCTAACGTAGGCGCTGAGATTCAAGCTTGCATTCTCTTCAAGAGCAGCAAGAACCCTTAACTTCTGAGCCATCTCTATAGGCCCCACCAATAATTTTTTTTTTTTTGACACAGGGTCTCACTATGTAGCTTTGCCTGGCCTTTATGCTATGTAGACCAGACTGGCCTCAAATGCACAGAGATCTACCTGTCTCAGATGCTGGGATTAAAGATGTGCACAGGGGGCCAGGCATGGTGGTGCACGCATTTAATCCCAGCACTCAGGAAACAGAGGCAGGCAGATCTCTGTGAGTTCGAGGCCAGCCTGGTCTGTATTGTGAGTTCCCAGGACAACCAAGGCTATTACACAAAGAAACGCTGTCTCAAAAAACAAAAAACAAAAACAAAAACAAACCAAAAAAAAAAAAAAAATTGCACACAGGGGCCTGGAGAGATGGCTCAGAGGTTAAGAGCACTGCTCTTCCAGAGGTCCTGAGTTCAATTCCTGATGCCCACATGTGGTTCTTAACCATCTATAGTGAGATCTGACTCCCTCCTCAGGCAGGCAGGCAGGCAGGCACACATGTTGTATACATAATAAATAAATCTTTAAAAATAAAAATAAAAAAAACAAAGATATGCACAACCATGCCTGGCTCCCATGGTTAGCTTTTGGAGAGCACTAGCTCCATAACCGAGGCTGGTCTCAAACTTGTGGCATCCTTCTAGCTATCTGGATGTTGTTGGAATTACAAGTCTGGGCCACTAGGCCTGGATAAGTGGTTGTTGTTTCCTCCTCCTCCTCCTCCTCCTCCTCCTCCTCCTCCTCCTCCTCTTCCTCCTCCTCCTCCTCCTCCTCCTCTTCTTCTTATTCTTCTTCTTCTTCTTCTTCTCACACAGGGTTTCTCTGTGTAGCCCTGGCTATCCTGGACTTGCTTTGTAGACAAGGCTGGCCTCAGACTCACAGAGATCCACCTGCCCCCCTGCCTCCCTGAGTGCTGGGGTTACAAGCATGCACCACTGAGCCTGGCTTGGGTTTTTTTGTTTTTGTTTTTAATTATAGTAATGTAAATCCCTAAGTTAATTTTACAGTGTTAGCTAGCAAGGTCTTGAGCCATCAAGATTTAAGAAAATTTATTCTAAAACACCTTATATTTTGTTTTGGACTCTTCGAGTCGTGGTACAAGGACAATTAGCTGCCCATATGGGAAAACAATAAAAATAGATTCCCACCTCCCACATAAGCAAAAGCCAGCCCTAGATCAAACAACTATGTGTGAAAAAGTAGAGTTGTAAAACTTTCAAAACACAATGTAGAACAAAGAAATGTACGTGACTAGAAGAAACAAACACTGGTGCAAACTGTCTCTTTTTTAAAAAAATATTTATTTATTTACTACATATACAGTGCTCTGCCTGCAGGTACAGCTGCAGGCCAGAGGAGGGCATCAGATCACATTATAGATGGTTGTGAGCCACATGTGGTTGCTGAGAATTGAACTCAGGACCTCTGGAAGAACAGTCAGTGTTCCTAACCACTGAGCCATCTCTCCAGCCCCCTGTCTCTTTTTAAAATTTTTATATATATATATATATATTTGTATTTTATATTATGTTTATGTGATGTTTTGAATTATATTTATAGACACACCACATATATTTATACTTGGTTGGTTTTTTTTTTTTTTTTTTTTTTTGAGACAGGGTTTCTCTGTAACAGAGCTCTGGCTGTCCTGGGACTCGCTGCCTAATCCAAGCTGGTCTCAAACTCACAGAGATCCGCCTACCTCAGCCTTCTGAGTGCTAGGATTAAAGGCGTGTGCCACCATGCCCAGCAAAAATTCTCTATATTTTTATTTATACTCATGCGTGTGTTCCTGCTTGTCTGTATATGCACTGTATCACAGAAGTACCTGTGGAAGCCAACAGGGGGCATCAGAGGCACCGGACGTGAGATTCACTGGGCCTTACCGGTGGTTGTGAACTGCCTCGTATGGGTGATGGGCAGCGAACTCAGGTCCTCTGCAAAAGCAGCAAGTGTTGCTAACCTCTGAGTCGCCCTTCCCGCTCCTCATCCCTCATTGAAGATTATTTATCGGGGGCTGAGGAGATGGCCCAGCCAGTAATATGCTTGCCTGGCAGGAGCAAGGGCTGCATTTAACCCCCAGAAGCTGTAACAAAGTGGGGCTCAGTGGGGATGCTCTTGTAATCCCAGGATTGGGGAGCCTTGGGGCTCTGAGTTCCAGGTCCGTGAGAAACCCTGTATCATACAACAAGATGGGGACAGAGAGGTGACTCCGCTGGTAAGGATACCTGCCACCTAAACCCGTAACCAGAGTTTGATCTCAAGACCCATGTGATTGAAGAAAAATGCTAATACGTTCTTCTCTAACCATGGCATGCACACACACACACACACACACACACACACACACACACACAGAGAGAGAGAGAGAGAGAGAGAGAGAGAGAGAGAGAGAGAGGGAGATGGAGAGGGAGAGGGAGAGGGAGAGGGAGAGAGAGAGACAGGAGAGTGCTCTATCTGTCCTGCCCTTATTTGTCAGATTTGTATGATTCTTTCAAGCTGAGTTCACCTCAAAGTCCATAATGAAAGGTGCTGCTCCAGCCATCACATCTGTATTCTAGGTGGCAGAATGAAGAACATGAAAAAAGGAATGTTCCAGAATTCCCACAGGTGTTCTCAGTCACACTTAACTGGCCAGGTGTTGGTCTTTTGAATACACCTATTAGGAAACCAGACTGGAATTCCAGTATTGGGAGGCTAAGACAGGAGGATCAAGAGGTTTTTTTGTTTGTTTGTTTTATAACCTGAACTACGCAAGAAGATCTTTATATAAATAAACAAAAAGCCCAAGCGGGTAGGGCCAGGCCTGTTATCTCAGCTACTTACTAGGCTGAAGCAGAGAAGAGAAAGTTCAAGGCTACCATGGACTCATCTAAAAACAAAATGGGGGTGGGGGGGCTAAGGGTTTAACTCATCAATAGAGCCCCTGCCTAGAATCCCCCAGTGAGGGGCTGGGGTGTGGTTCAGTGGTAGAGCCCCTGCCTAGAATCCCCCAGTGAGGGGCTGGGGTGTGGCTCAGTGGTAGAGCCCCTGCCTAGAATCCCCCAGTGAGGGGCTGGGGTGTGGCTCAGTGGTAGAGCACCTGCCTAGAATCCCCCAGTGAGGGGCTGGGGTGTGGCTCAGTGGTAGAGCACCTGCCTAGAATCCCCCAGTGAGGGGCTGGGGTGTGGCTCAGTGGGAGAGCCCCTGCCTAGAATCCCCCAGTGAGGGGCTGGGGTGTGGCTTAGTGGTAGAGCCCCTGCCTAGAATCCCCCAGTAAGGGGCTGGGGGTGTGGCCCACCGTGTGAAAGACCCTAGGTTCAATCCCTGTTTTTGTTTTTGTTTTTGGAGACAGGGTTTCTCTGTGTAGCCTTGGCTGTCCTGGATTCACTTTGTAGACCAGACTGGCCTCGAACTCACAGTGATCCACCTGCCTCTGCTCCCGAGTGCTGGGATTAAAGGCGTGTGCCACCATGAACGGCCCTCAATCCCTGTTTTTAAGATATCTGAGAAGTAGAAATCCCCTGGGGCCTGAGGAATGCTGGGTGACAGTCAGGGATCTTAACCATGTATTTCAAAAACAGGCATTTGGAGATGCAGGTTCTGTGTGCCCAGATCCCTGCCAGGCCACAGGAGGGACCAGAAACTGGAAGGTACACAAAGGGGGGTGTCGTAGGATATCTGATCACACTGGAAACCCCACAATTTACTGGATAAACCTGTTTTTAGTTGCGGTGTGGTTTAGATTTAGCACACACCTTTAATCCAAGAGCTCTCTGCTTGAATATTGTAAACAGGATTAAATAAAGTCAGCCATAGCCCTGGTGTGGTGGAGCCTTTAATCCCAGCACTCAGGAAGCAGAGGCAGGTGGATCTCTGTACTCCTGATTAAGCCAAAGCTCGGGAGACCAGAGCATCCTGGAGGAGATAGTCCAATGCCTGACAGGTTGAGGAGTGAAACAGTGTGGAGGGACTGGAACTCTGGGTAAGACTCCTGTTGGGCAGCAGGTTGAGACTGAGTCCCTGAGGGCAGAAATGGTTTCCTTTATAGCCCAGGCTTGCCCCCACTTAAAAAAAGAAAAAGATTCTTTTTTTTTTTTTAATGGTTGTGCGTGTATGTGCATGTGTGTGCCGTTGCCAGAGGAGGCGCTCAGATCCCCTGAGCTGGAGTGACAGGCAGTTGTGAGTAGCCCTGTGTGGGTGCTGGGAGGGGAACTTGGACCCGCCACAAGAGCTGTACATACTCCTAACCACTGGGCCATCTCTCCAGCCCCTCCATGTTCCCTTTCATTGTATGAAATGGGACAGAATTTCATTCCACCATGGAAACCCCAAATGAGCTCTGGAAAATCCCTCCCACACCAGACCTCACCTTTGTCACCTGGGAAATTCACACACACACACACACACACACACACACATACACACACCCCTGTGCCATATTCTTCCCCTTATAAAGGATTGAGGAGAGACCCTCTGAGGTTCCTAAAGCCCAGAACTGCGCAGCACAACTCCTTAGACATGATGCTGTCTATGTATGTCCCCTGTGCCCTGTGAATTCACAAGGGGCAACTGAACCCCAAAGAGCTAAAGGCCCAAACATGAGTGTTCAATCAATATCAACAGGTTCCCCCTCTCCCCCCAACCTGTGTCAGAGTTTCAGAACAAAAGGACCGTGTTCTCCAGGAGTGAGGGGCCCCACCGGAGCAGGAGGGGCAGGGTACCTGATGCCTTCTTTGCTATCTCTGCAAATGTTAATTGGGGGAAATTATGCAAAGACTAGAGATGCTCATTTGCATGTTAACAAGGTGGCTACATTAAAAATAGCAGGAGGAAGAAGTTAAGTTTGGGATTGAAGTGAGCCTACCATTCCCTCTCCTGTGGAAGATCTAGGCTATTGGGATGTGGAGCCTGTCTCTGGGACAGGAGCCCCCAGCTCTGATAGCTTGGAACCCCAATACGGTCCTGCCCCTGGAGGGGTAGGGTGCGTCCAGCTCTCACGCACTAGACAAAGATTTCTTTTTTTTTTTTTTTCCCCAGAGCTGAGGACTGAATCCAGAGCCTTGCCCTTGCTAGGCGAATGCTCTAACACTGAGCTAAATCCCCAACTCCTGGACAAAAATTTCAAAAGTCACTTCTGACTATGCCTCTCCTCTGTGTGGAGCCTGCGGAGTCTCCCTGTCGCCCACAGGATACCAGGTCCGTCAGCCTCCTCTATGACCTGCCGACAGAGACATTTTGGCTGCCTGGAGCAGCCTGGAGCAACTGAGCCGCAGATCTTTTTCACAGAGCCAGCTACAGGGTCTCTCAAGTACCAGGGCACGGGCGTGCTTTCTTAGATCTCTGGGACAAGCTGGTTGTTGTTGTTGTTGTTGTTTTGAGACAGCCCTGGCTGTCCTTGAACTCGCTGTGCCTCCCAAGTGCTGGGATTAAAGGTGTCTACCACCTGCCCTGCAACAAGCTGACTTTAAAAAAACAAAACAAAACCAAAAAAAACTTATTTTTTAATCCCAGCACTCAGGAGGCAGAGGCAGGTGGATCTCTGTGAGTTTGAGGCCAGCCTTATCTACAAAAGCATGTCCAGGACAGCCAGGACTATTACACAGAGAAACCCTGTCTCGAAAAACCTAAAAGAAAACAAACAAACAAAAAACTTCTTTAAGATTTATGTATGAGCCAGGCATGGGGGCGCACGTCTTTACTCCAAGCACTCAGGAGGCAGAGGCAGGCGGATCTTGTGACTTCGAGGCCAGCCTGGTCTACAAAGCAAGTCCAGGACACCCAAGGCTTCACTGAGAAACTCTATCTCGGGAGGGGGGGGGGGGAAGATTTATGTGTGTGTAGTTGAGTGTATGTGTAGGTACCACACGCATATGAGCCTGAAGGAGCTTGCGGAGCCGGAGCTCGCAGAGGTCAAAAGAGAGTGTCTGAGCCCTCAGAGCTTGAGTTACAGTCTGTGGCAAGCCACCCAATGTGGATGTTGGGAACCAGACTCAGGTCCTCTGCGAAAGCAGTGCACGCTCTAAACTGCTGAGCCGTCTCTCCAGCTCTGCTAAGCTAGTCCTTTTCCTGTTGTTGGGACAGGGTCCCGTATAGCACAGGCTGGCCATCAACTCACTGTGTAGCTGAGGACAGACCTTAAACTTCCAATCTCTCTGCCTCCACCTCCTGAGCACCAGCGTTAGAGGTGTGTGCACGACCAGGCTAAGTTTACGCAGTGTGGGGGATAGAGCGTGAGGACTCAGGCAAGCCAGCCAGGTACATCATCCGTTGAGCCACACCCCCAGCTGTCTTGACTTGGCTTTATCTCCAGGAATCACTCAGAGGTTGAATGAGGTCTCTGGGTACCAAGTTCTTGAACTTTGGAGAATACTCCAGGATCTAAAACAGCCGACCACTCAGACTCAGGCTGTCTCCGAGTCCCTGTCAGATGGCTTACCACACAGAGACGGTGGAACCAAGCATGAGAGACAATACTCTGGGCCCTCACTCCCATCCAGCCCCTCCTTAACAACAGCCTCTGAGAAGAGAGGGGGCAGAGAGGGAGACAGATTATAACTATAAAGCAGTGGGTGATGGTGGGGGCTGTGATGGCGCACGCCTTTAATCCCAGCACTCGGGGAGGCAGAGGCAGGTGGATCTCTGTGAGTTTGAGGCCAGCCTGGTCTACAAATTGAGTCCAGGACAGCCAAGGCTACACAGAGAAACCCTGTCTTGAAACACACTCCCCAACAAACAAACAAGCCACATAAACTACTGGACTTTCCTGATTGCAATAAACAACCATTGAGGGTGGCCAAAAAACAAACAAAAAAAAAACCCCAAAAAGCCCACATTCCCCTCCCAAGAAGACTCTCCTTTACCCTTCCCAGTTGACAATCAGGGCCCACGATCTACTTTTCCATGGCTATTATGTCATTGAGCTCCTAATAGCCTTGTGAAAAAGGACCTATTTTAACCCATCTTGCAACCAAGAACACTGGACACAGAGAGGTTGTGTAACTCCACTGGGTCACGCAGCCAGCGGGTAGCAATGAGTTCCGGCTTGTATGTCCTTTTAGTTGATATGAAATCACTTTACAGAGTCTGGCCATCCTCCTGCATCAGCCATTCCAAATCTGCAATTACAGGCTTTCAAGACCGTGCCGGGCTTGAGCCTGTATTCTTTTTGATGTTGTTTTTCTTGAGACAGAGTCTCATGTACCCCTGGTCGATGTCAAACTGGCTGTGTAGCTAAAGATAACCTTGAACTCGTGATCTGCCTGCTTGTACCTCCCTGAGTGCTGGGATTATAGGTCTAGGCTACGATGCCTGGTTTATAGTTTGTTGTTTTGGGTGTTTTTTTTTTTTTTTTGTTAGTTTGTTGTGTTTGATTTTTCTAGTCAGCGTTTCTCTGTTATAGCCTTGGCTGTCCTGGACTTGCTTTGAAGACCAGGCTGGCCTCGAACTCGCAGAGATCCGCTTGTCTCTGCCTCCCCAGGTACTGGGGTTACAGATGTGTGCCACGGGTGTTCCGCTTTTGTTTTGTTTTTGTTCAATTGAGACAGAGTCTCATATAGCTCAGGCTTGTCTCATGCTTGGCTTTGTAGCCAAGGATAACGCTGAATTTCTGGTCCTCCAACTCCTGAGTGCTAGGATTACAGGTATGCCCCCACCGACTGCATCTGGTTTATCCCATACTGGGGATATAGAAGGCAAAGCTTCATGAATTATAGGCAAGCACTCTGCCAAGTGAGCCATATTCCCAGCCCCTTTGCTGGTGACTCCTTCCTCCACACCAGACTAAAGAGAGAGAGGGTGAAGGAGCCCCATTGGAGCCAGGATTCTGGCCCCTGTCCCTTTCCACCTCTGTGTCTGCTCCCTTGGCTTACCCATCTTCCACAAACCCACCCCCACCCCCCTCTACCCCTCGCCAACCCCTAGCTCCCCCCAACCCCCAGCCCTCCAACCTCCCCACCCCCCAATGCTCCCACTCCCCCACCCCCTCTACACCCCCCATCTGCAGCTCAGCTGGCCCAACACTCCTCCTCAGCAGCCCTGAAGGCAGGCAGGCAGGCAGTCAACCTGGGTCCTCAGTAGAATTAAAATAGACCTGACCCAAATTCAAATACAATGGCAGCGCTGAAACAGGGCTGCTGCATCCGTCCTGGTAGGAGAAGAAAAGACTCGTTAAGATTACCTGCAGAGGATCTTAGATCTCCAGGTAGGAAACCAAGTTGACCCACGCCCAGAACACTGACCTTGCCTAGGACGTCAGCAAGTGGGGCAGGAGGTGTAGCTCAGTCCGTACAGTGCCTGCCTAACATGTGTGATGTCCTGAACGCTACTCCTACCTAGCATTGTCCCCAGCCTCTCAGTAAGATTAAAATGAAACTGAGCATGGTGGCACAAGCCTTTATGGTAACATTCTGGGGAAAGAGGCAGATAGATCTCTGTGAGTTTGAGGCCAGCCTGGTTTATATAGTGAGTCCCAGGCCAGCCAGGGTTACACAGAAGATACCTTGTTTCACAAAAACAAAACAGAAGATTAGCTGAGTGGTGGTGGCTCTTGCCTTTAATCCCAGTACTGAGAGGCAGAGAGGTGGGTGGATCTCTGGGAGTCCGAGGTCAGCCTGGTCTACAGAGAGAGAGAGAGAGAAAGTTCCAGAATAGCTAGGGCTCCACTGAGAAACCCTGCAAAACAAAAAAACAGCCGGGCGGCGGTGGTGCAAGCCTTTAATCCCAGCGCACTGGAGGCAGAGCCATGCAGATAACTGTGATTTCGAGGCCAGCCTGGTCTTCAAAGCAAGTCCAGGACAGCCAGGGGCTACACAGAGAGACCCTGTTCTCGAAAAACTATAAATAAATAAATAATGTAAAAACCAACAACAAAAAAACAAAAACAAACAAAACAAAAGACTACTATAAAGCCAGATGTGATGGCACACATCTGTAATCCTCGGACTTGAAGGGGTCCAAGCTCGTCTTTGGCTATGTAGTAATTCTGAAGCCAGCCAGGGCTAACCTGGTGAGAACTTACCTCAAAACAACAACAAAATGAAATAAACCCCTGGGGCTGCCAGCTGCAGAGAGTGCTTAGCATATGCGAGTGTGTGTGGAGCAGAAGTGGGGGATGGGGGTGAGGGGGTGGGGGTGGGGGTGGGGGTGGGGTGGTAGGGTTTGCTGGGCACTAAGCTCTTAACCATCCCACAGATAGAACCCACAGATTAAAGGGGTCGTCCATCTGAGCTTCATGTCCCCAGATATAAAACGGGAATGTTGCCGGGTGCGATGGTTGTACGCCTGCCATCCTTAGCCTTGGGGGGGCTGAAGTAGGAAGATTGCCCAGAGTTCAAGGCCAGCCTGGGCTGCAGCAATAGACTCTATCTCCACAAACAAACAAACAAACAAACAGACACAGGGTGGAGAATGGTTAAGAGCACCTGCTGCTCTTGCAGGGAACCTGAGTTTGATTCCCAGCACTTAAGTCATTTGGCTCACAATTACTCATAACTCCAGCCTCGGTGGGTGGGTGCGTGCGGTGTTGACATCCTGCTCTGGTCTCCAAGGGTACCTGCCGACATATGCACAAACCCACACAGAGAGACAATAAAAGGAAACAAACCTTGGGGCTTCTCCAGAGCTTGTGGAGGGTCCTGGGACCAGGACATGGTCCTCCCTCCCTCAGTGGCACTCCCATCCCCCTGCTGTCCCTCAAGCTCCGGGAAGCAGAGGCCTCATGCTTGGCTCTATCACAATATTTACCAACAGCATTGCAATTGAGCCAGACGGCTTGGCAATTATAATCACGTTATCATTATTGCTGATAATTTTGATCGTAAGCATAAATTATAAACAGGAGCGAGGGGCCCAGCGGGTGGGGCACTGCACCTCTGGAAGGCAGTTGTGGGGCAGCCTCTTCTACACTACCCCTCTCTGTGAGTGTCCACTTCCTGAGGCCTGACCTAGAGATATTGATGTCCCCCCAAGTGGCTTTTCCAGCCGGGGTCCCTGGGCCGTCCTGACTGTCTCCTTCGAAGCCCCACTCTGCCGCACACAAACTATTAAGGTGCAATTATGAAGGAGCCGGGTGCTCCAAATTGATCTCTCAGTAACGCCACAGCTGCAACCATGGAGACGGGCCGAGTCAATTACATGCCTGGCTCTGTTCTTCAAAGATTCCAGAGGAGAGGCGGGGGCAGGGAGTGGAGAGAGGCAGACAGGAAGTCGGAGCTGAGGAGACACCCAGAGAGACGAGGGAGACAGAAATGGGGAAATTATATAGTCCCAGAGACATCTCAAGAGAGGCAGGGAGCCTGAGATGGAACAAGATCTTGAGCACAGGGCTGAGAGACACTGCGGTGAGCAAGCAGGACGGTGTTCACTGTAATCCCAGGACTGGGAAATTAGAAGCAGGAGGATCGATAGTTTGGGGCCCGCCTGGGATGCATAACACCTTGATGGCCAGCCCGAGCTACCTAGAAATAGAGCAAGATGCCTGGCAGTGACTTGACGGCACTCGTCTTTAATCTCTGCACTCTGGAGGCAGAGACAGGCAGATCTTTGAATTCAAGGCTAGCCTAGTCAAAAGGGTCAGGTCCAGGGCAGTTCAAGGCTACACAGAGAAACTCTGTCTCAAAGGGGAAAAAAAAAAGAAGGAAAGCAAGAAATAGACCAAGACCCTGTTTCAACAACAACAGAAATAGAGGACTTGTAGGAGCCTACTTAAAAAGACAGAGCCATGAGCCGGGCGTGGTGGTGCACGCCTTTAATCCCAGCACTCGGAGGCAGAGGCGGGCGGATCGCTGTGAGTTCGAGGCCAGCCTGGTCTAAAAAGTGAGCCCAGGACAGCCAAGGCTAACACAGAGAGACCCTGTCTCGAAAAACCAAAAAAAAAAAAAAAAGACAGATCCATACGGGCGTGGTGGCGCATGTCTTTAATCCCAGCACTCCAGGAGGCAGAGGTAAGTCTAAGACAGCCAAGGCTACACAGGAAAACCCTGTCTCGGAAGAAACAAAACAACAACAACAAAAAAAGACAGAGTCTAGGACTAGAAATGGCTCTGTGGTTAAGAGACTGTCTGATCTTCCAGAGGTCCTGAGTTCAATTCCCAGAAACCACCAGGTGGCTCACAATCAGTCTATACTGGGAGCGTGCAGATGTACATACATGTAGACAGAGCATTTATGTACATAAAATAAATAAATTAAAAACAAAACAACGAGCCTAGGGCTGGAGATAGGGCTCAGAAGTTAAAACCACTTGTTATTCTTGTGGAAGACTAGAGACTCTGGTTCCCGGAGCCCATGATGAGCAGTACCTACATATACCTAATATTCAGAACTAGTCATGGTGACATATCTCAGCGTTCTAGAGGCGGAGGCAGGAGGCTCAAAAGTTCTAGGCTGGGGCAGTGGTTCATGCCTTTAATCCCAGTACTGGAAAGCAGAGATACAGAGAGGCCAGCCTGGAACACACAAAAACCCTTCCTCAAAAAAAGCCCCAATATTTCCATACCCTGAATATTACTTTCTGTTTGGCCTCCATAACAGAATGAGAGGTATATTCTTTCTTTCTTTTTTTGTTTTTTGAACAGTTTATTTCTTTATATAGTATCCTGCCTGAATGTACACCTGCAGGCTGAAAGAGGACATTAGATCACATTTAGATGGTTATGAGCCACCATGTGGTTCTGGGAATTGAACTCAGGGTCTTTGGAAGAACAGACAGTGCTCTTAACTTCTGAGCCATCTCTCCAGCCCCCTCTTTTTGGGGGGCTGTGTAGCCTTGGCTGTCCTGGAACTCACTCTGTAGACCAGGCTGGCCTCAAACTCAGAGATCCGCCTGCCTCTGCCTCCCAAGTGCTGAGATTAAAGGTGTGTGCCCTCACACCTGGCCAAGTTATATTCCTTTTTTGTTTTTGTTTTTGTTTTTAGAGATAGGGTTTCTCTGTGAAACAGTCCTGGCTGTCCTGGCCTCACTTTTGTAGACCTTGAATTCACATCGATCCGCCTGCCTCTGCCTCCCAAATGCTGGGATTAAAGGCATGCACCACCATGACGCCTGGCTTTGTTTGTTTGTTTGTTTGTTTAATTGAGATGTAATCTTACTTTGTAGCTCAGGCAGGCTTTGAACTCATGGCCATCCTCCCGTCGCACTCTCTCAACTTCTGGGATTGCAAACATTTGTCAACAGACTTAACAAGTTTCTTTTTTATTAAAAATAAAAAAAAACATTTTTACACATGCTATATATTTACGTGTCAGGGGGGATGTGTCACCGAGCACCTGTGGAGGTCAGAGGGGAACAAGTAGGATCTGGTTCTCTCCTTCCGCCATGTGGATCCTGGAGGCCAGACTCAGTCCTTCACTCTTACGTGTCAGAAGTCTGTTGTACCTTTATCTGTTGAACCATCTCTCTAGCCTTTAAGATTTCATTTTTTTTAGCCAGGCAGTAGTGGGAGGTAGAGGCAAGTGGATCACTGTGAGTTCAAGGCCAGCTTGGTCTACAAAGTGAGTCCAGGACAGTCAAGGCTATACAGAGAAGCCCTGTCTCAAAAAAAATTTTTTTTTCATTTTTTAAAAAAGGATAAACAGTAATTACAGATGAAGCCCCGATCCCAAAGATAGCAGAAATGGAATGGCAGAGATAGGCAATCCTAGTGCCCTCCCACCCCCCTCCAACCCCCTACCTCCCTACCCCCCTACCATCCCCCAACCCCGTCTCCCTCCCTGGATGTTGCAGAACTGCCCTACTTCTGTGTCCTGAGGCTTCCAAGCCTTTAAGCTCTCGGGTACCAGGTACCCTGCTCTCACGTTTTTGCCCTCTTGTGGTCTAGCCTCAGGCATCCTCTGAGCGTCACAGACCGTTGCCCTCTCACCTGCCCATCCCCATTCTACCCTGCTTCCTTAAGTCCAGGGAATAAGGAACAGTGAGAGGTCGTCCAGAATAGTCCAGAATATGGCATAGATGGAAATCACACTGGCTCAGAGGAGGGCAGAGATCCAGGTCTCAGGGAGGCTAGAGACTAAGTCCTGTGATCAGTTGTCCCTGGTGACCAGCAGGGAAAGAACAGATCTTGTCACAGGAGCCTGTGGAGTGACAGGGAAGCATTAGCCAGTTGAGTTCAGTTGGTAGACTGCTGGCCTAGCATGCAGAAAAGCCTGGTTCTACCTATGAGCCAGGCAGTCGCAGAACTCAGGAGGTGCACGCAGGAGAAGCCTCCTCAGGCCAGCCTGGGAACATGGAATACACACACACACACACACACACACACACACACACACACACACACACGGTCTAGTTCAGCTCTGTTTTATGGGCAGTTCAGGAAGATAAGGCCCAGAGAGGCTGGTTAACTTAGCTAAGGATACACAGTGTCAGTAAAACGTACTCCACTGGTAAGTCCATATTGCACTGGATGGACACCTGTAATCCTTTAACCCCAGCACTCGCGAGGCAGAGGCAGGTGGATCTCTGAGTCCCAGGCCGGCCTGGTCTACAGAGTGAGTTTCAGGGCAGCCAGGGCTACATGGAGAAACCCTGTCCTGAAAAACAAAGCAAAAGTTCATAGCATGTGGCTGAGTGGAATCTGGGACAAGGGGGGGAAGGTGGCTGTTGTACCGACCGTTTCCTGTTCTCTGCCTGCAAATGTGTGGTGTACGGCTGGCTGTTTGGCTTTTCTGGGAGCCAACAGGAACCCAGAGTCTGGAAGGAAGCACTTTAAACTCACCCCTTCCTCCTATTACTGCTGTCCTGGATTCTGTCGGCAGATGGCAGACAGAAGGATTGAGCTCAGAGGGTCTTCTGCCCCTGTAGGTCTCTACTCCGCAGGCCCTAAGGGCTACAATTTGGGGTGAGGGAAATACTTCTTTTAGAAACCAACAGACGCAGCAGCAGCAGAGCAGCAGCAGCAGCAGGGACCAAAGACACAGCTCCAGGATGTCACCTTCAGGAGCCCGCAGAGTTATTTTTTGTTTTGCTTTTGTTTTTTTTTCCAGACAGGGTTTCTCTGTGTAGCCTTGGCTATCCCGGACATGCTTTTGTAGACCAGGCTGGCCTCGAACTCACAGAGATCTGCCTGCCTCTGCCTCCCGAGTGCTGGGATTAAAGGAGTGCGCCACCACGCCCGGCGCATTTGCAGAGTTCTTTTGATCTGTTTCTGGGTCTCAACTTGGGTAAAACCAGGTCTTTGGTTTAAGGAGGAAAAGAATTTGAGGATGAGCCAGTGTGGAGAAGCATTGGAGTTTATTAAAAATAGAAAGAGGCCGGGTGTGGTGGCACATGCCTTTAATCCCAGCGCTCGACAGGCAGAGGCAGGAGGACCTCTGAGAGGTCAGCTTGGTTTAAGACGTGAGTTCGAGGACAGCCAGGGCTCCATAGATCCTGCCTAAGGGGTTGAGGTGAGAAAGGTATTCACTTAGGGGAAAATGAGACACACATTTTGTCTGGGTGTGAGTCATGGAGTCTTAGGAGAAGACAAACGTGCCATTTTGATGGTTCAAAGGGTTGCTAAGCAACTTTCTCCCCCTCTGAATTTTTTTTTTTAACGTTTATTTAGGTGTTTATTTGAGCACATTCACATGTGCTACAGTACTCTTAACTTGGAGGTCAGAGAATAAAACAACTTGTGGGAATTGGTTTTCTTTTTCTACTATGTAGGGCCAGGGAATCACTCTTTGGTCACTAAGGTTGGTGACAAGTGTCTTTACCTACTAAACTATTTTACCACACAAACATCCTTTGATAATTGAGATTACGGGATGGAGGTCTTGGTCAGGATGACAATCTGATAAGGTAAAACCAGGAGCCTATGGGGTTTTTCCTGAGACTCAAAAAAAAAAATTTTATTTTTTAAAACAAGTTTGGGACTGGAAAGGCAGAAAGGTCTCAAGCAAAAGTTGAAGTTGTGGATTCTCACTTGGAGAAACAGGCTTCAGCCAGATTTCAGGGGACTCCTTTCCTTTCCCACATCCTCTTAATTTTTTTTGTCTTTTTTTTTTTTTTTCATCTCTTTTTGGTTTTTCGAGACAGGTTTCTCTGTGTAGCCCTGACTGTCCTAGACTTGCTTTGTAGACCAGGCTGGCCTTGAACTCACAGTGATCAACCTGCCTCTGTCTCCCACGTGCTAGGATTACAGGCACAAGCCACCACACCCAGGTCTGGCTTTTTTACCTGGGTTGTAGGGATCAAACTCAAATCCTTGTGCTCATAAGAACCTAAGCTATAGCCGGGCGTGGTGGTGCACACCTTTAATCCCAGCACGCGGGAGGCAGAGGCAGGAGGATCTCTGTAAATTCGAGACCAGCCTAGTTTACAAAGTGAGTCCAGGACAGCCAAGATTACACAGAGAAACCCTGTCTCAAAAAAAAAAAAAAAACAAAAACAAAACAAAAAAATAAAATAAAAAAAATAAAAAAATAAAAACAAATAACAAACAAACAAACAAAAACAACAAAAAACCACCCCCCCCAAAAAAAAAGAAGAAGAACCTAAGCTACTCCCAGCACTTGGGAGGCAGAGGCAGGAGGAATGCTTTGAGTTCGAGGCCAGCCTGGTCTATACTCAGAGTCCAGGACAGCCAAGGCTAAACAAAGAAACCCTGTCTCAAAAAAGAAAAAAACCAAACAAAAACCTAAGCTACTGAGCTACCATCTCAGACCCTTAACATTTTTATTTGTTTTTCTTTTTAACAAGAGTCTTACTATGTAATCCTGGAACTCACTTTGTAGACCAAGTTGGCTTTGAACTTGCAAGGATCTATCTGCCTCTGTCTCCCAAGTCTCAGGACTAAACCCCTTTTATTTATTTTTTATTTTACGTGCATTGGTGTTTTGCCTGCATATATGAGTGAGGGTGTCTGATCTTGGAATTCTAGACAGTTGTGAGCTGCCATGTGGGTGCTGGGAATTGAACCTAGGCCCTTTGGAAGAGCAGTCAGTACTCTTAACCACTCAGCCATCTCTCCAGACCCAAACTCGTTTTATTTTAAGGCAAGTTCTTATGTAGCCTGGAGTAGCTTTAAACTTTTTTCTTTTTCTTTCTTCCTTCCTTCCTTCCTTCCTTTCTTTCTTTCTTTCTTTCTTTCTTTCTTTCTTTCTTTCTTTCTGAGACAGAGTTTCTCCGTGTAGCCTTGGCTGCCCTGGACTTGCTTTGTAGACTAGGATGGCCTTGAACTCACAGCGATCCGCTTGCCTCTGCCTCCCAAGTGCTGGGATTAAAGGCGTGCGCCACCACGCCTGGCTGCTTCTTTTCTTTTTTAAAATTTTATTTACCTTTATTTTATGTGCACTGGTATTTTGCCTGCATGTATGTCTGCGTGAAGGTGGCAGATATTGGAGTTACATACAGTTGTGAGCTGCCATGTGGGTGCTGGGATTTGAATCTCGGTCCTTTGGAAGAGTGGTCAGTGCTCTTAACTGCTGACCCATCTCTCCAGCTCTCAGATAATGAATTTTCAATTTCCTGCCTCAGACCCCGAGCAGCTGGGATAGCAAGCATGTCACTTGGACCGAACTTATACCTAAGTGTCTAGCAGATGCCTAACAAATGATGGCTGTTCTCAGTGTTATGCACTGTGGGAGTCAGACTGTGGTTGGCAGAGAGGCTATAGGAAGGAGGAAGTGGAAACTCAGACAGGGGAACTGCCAAGGCAAGCCCCAGGTCACGTGGGTAGAAAGTAGAAGAGCCGGGATTTGAACTCACACAGTCAGCTGCCAGACCACTGATAGCTGTATTGGCCTTGGTGTCACACTAGGGTAGATGCCATGCAAGTGGGTCAGAGGGACCATTTAGGTGGCCTCAAGGCATCCTTAGGTCTCTAGGGGCTATCACCTATGGCCTCATTCTGGATTCCTGGTGCCCGAACTCCTTTGTGGGCACAAGGGCCCCCTCTGGTTTCTCCTTGGCCTTCTGAGAGGAGGAGCTCCCTGGAGATGCTCATTCAAGGTTATTAAATTGTCACTAAGGTCTGGGCTGAATATGTATGTATGAGGAGACCTGGAAGGAGACCAGGTAAGGCTCTGTTAAGATCTGGTAGACTCTCTGTGGGCAGTGGTGGCGCACGCCTTTAATCCCAGTATTTGGGAGGCAGAGGCAGGTAGATCTCTATGAGTTCGAGGCCAGCCTGGTCCAGGAAGTGAGTCCAGGACATCCAAGGCTACACAAAGAAACCCTGTCTTGAAAAACCAAACCAAAAAATAAAGAAAGAAAGGAAGAAAGAAAGAAAACTATCTGATAGGTTCTTGTTTTGTTTTGAGACCGAGTTTCCCTGTGTAGCCTTGGCGGTCCTGGAACTCACTCTGTAGACCAAGCTGCCCTTGAACTCAGCTATCCTCCTGCCTCTGCCTCTGGAGCGCTGGGACTAAAGGCGTGCGCCACCACTGCCTTGCAGGATCATGTAGATTCTTGTTTATTTTTATGATAGCCTGTCATGTAGCCCAGGCTTGCCTCAAACTTACTTTGCTGCTTTGGATGACCTTGGATTCCAATCCTCTCCAGGTGAGTGTCCTCAAACTCTCAAACTCTCAGCCATCCTGTTGCCTCAGACTCCCAGGCCCTGGGATTATAGATGAGAGCCGCTAAGCCTAGCTCTTAAAAAGAAAAGAAAAGAAAAGAAATATTAAGCAGGTCATGGTGGCTCATGCCTTTAATCCCACCATTTGGGAAGCAGAGGCAAAGCAGATCTCTGTGAGTTCAAGGCCAGCCTGGTCTACAAAGAGAGTTCTGGGACAGCCAGGGCTACACAGAGAAACCCCTGTCTCCAAAAACCAAAAGCCAAAACCAAAGCAAACCAAAAATATTATTTAAAAACAAGGAGTCTCTAAGCCCAGACTGGCCTAGAATTTTCTATGAAGCTCAGTCCAACATGAATTCGTGATCCTCCTGCCTCAGCCTCCTGAGTGCCCGGTCTACAGGCGCGTTCTACCATGTCCAGTTTCTGTTTACCTCTGACTTACTGCACCTGAGACAGGACCTCCCTCGGTGGTTTGGGGAGTTTCCTGGTACATGTCTCTCTTTCTCTGTTCTGCCTACTCCAGCAAAGGCTTAGCTGGGGACTCAGGGGACCACCTGGTTACCAACTGCTGGGTTGACTTGGAGCATATGGCTTTGGGGAGGCTGGGGGGAGGTGTCCCCCTCCATTTAGTAGCATACAGGAAGTCAGATGGAGGGTAAATTAAAAACTGGGTCCCAGAACTCTGTGGTGGCGCCCAGTAGTAATCCCAGTATTTGGGAAGTAGAGGCAGGGAGGATCAGGAGTTAAGGTCATTCTCTCATTCTCGGCTACCTCCAGTTTGAGGCCAGTGTAGGGTATGGGAAACTGTCCTAAAATAACAGCAATAAGGGCTTTAGGACGCAGTTGTGTTAATAACGCGGTTGCCTTGCATGCAGGAAGCTCTGGGTTCGAGTCCTTCCTGGGGTAGGTGAAAGGCTGTAATCCCAGCACCTGGGAGGTGGAGCCAGGAGGCTCAGGTGTTCAAGGCTATCCTCTGTTTCAGTTCCTAAGTGTTCAGGACCCTAGTTAGTTTGACTGCTGCCTGGATTTTATGAGATCCTGAGATGAAAATAAATAAATAAAAAGGCCTGGGTCAGGCCATCTAAGATGGAAACCTGGGGTCCCTCCCTTCCGACCTTGGACACTGGGGGTGGGGGTGGGGGAATAAGAGTGACCAGCAGGGCAAGCCATCCAGGGATCCTCCAGCCGTCCTCTGAGTGACCTTGATGTATCCTGATCTCCCAGGGGATGGGGTTCTAATCCGTGGCTGGGGGAGTCTCAAGGCTCTAAGGTTGTGAGTCCTCCCCCACGGTGGCACGGGGCGGGCCGTGCGGGCTAATCCCGTATGTAAATGACAGCCAATGGAGGGTGGTGTTGCGCGGGGCTGGGATTAGGGCCGGGGCGAATGGCTGGCAATCTTACTGGGATTACAGAACAAAGAGAGAACCTCCCAGAGCCCGGGCTCGGCTTCGCGCTCGCTCTGCGCCCCGCCCTCCGCCGCAACCCGCGCCGGGGGTGGGGGCCCCGCGCAGCCCCCGGCCGGCCGCCCGCACCGCGTCCGCCCTCCTTCCCTCCCTCCCTCCCTCCACTGATCCTGTCCCCCATTCCCGGATTATTAACTCAGCAACCAGAGGCGACTGGATTCACCGAGTCCTGGCCGCCGGGCCGGGGCCGGGGCGCCCGGAGCGCTTGGGGATCCTGCAAGGTAAAAAAGGAGAAAGTTTGACTGGGGGTGGGGTGGGAGTGGGGGATGGGATGGAGGATGATGGAGAGGGGGTGCTCCGG
Organism: Acomys minous; assembly: GCF_964271855.1. Classification (NCBI taxonomy): domain Eukaryota; kingdom Metazoa; phylum Chordata; class Mammalia; order Rodentia; family Muridae; genus Acomys; species Acomys minous. The sequence goes on from NC_140498.1 coordinate 75,067,819, forward strand.
AGCTTGCCTTGGCCTTGAGCCCCTATTTTGTACACCTCCCCCCTTTCAGTGTGTTGTGTGCATGGGAGGTCCCTTCCCCTCCCCTCCCCCTCCAGGTGTCTCAATTCTAAGGCCCGCCTTTTGGGGTGTGTGTGCACGTGATCGGGATTATAATTCGAGTTTGGAGGGGGATGGGTTGGGATGGTCAGTTTCTCCCCTCCGGATACCTGCTGGAATCGGGAAAGCAGTCACCCCTCTCACCCTCACATTCCCTGGAGGTGGAGAGAGAGGCGCCCCACTGGCCTGGAGCCCGGCAGGCCTGGATACAGTTGGGCGAATGAGGTCAGTGGTACTGCCCTGCCGTGGGAGGTTGGTGGAGGGGGCGTCGGAAAGAAGCTTTCTTCCTCCCCCCCCCCCTTTTCCTCTCCTGTCTCCCAACGCTCAAGCTGAGTCCGCGCACTGCCCCAGAGCGGCGGTTTCTTTTCGGGGGGTCAGCCTGGAAAGGGGCTGGCTTTCATGGGAGCCGGACTCCTTTGGTTGGTTGGGGGTGAGGGTAAAAAGACTTAGGGTGGCAGTTAAGAGGCGCACAGAGGGTGCCAAGGTACAAGTTGGGGGAGCCTCGGCTGTGGGTGGTCTCTGAGTTCTTGAAGAGGAGGGGGAGGGGCCAAAGGGTTCTTTAGAGTCTCCCCATCCGGAGTCTCTAGGAGTGATCGTGTGATTCGTGTGACCCCCCAGCTTTGCAGTCAGGCAGGGACTGAGAGTGCGACCTTTCCCGGGCCTAGGCCCCAGGGAAACTGGGGGGAGGGAGGGGGGACCGTGGCTCTCAGAGTTTGGCTGTTCTGTCCGGAGGCTAGCGGAGCTCTAGTTTGGCTTCGGGTCTGGCGACCCGGCCTCCCAGGAGTAGACTAGACGTGGTAGTTCCTGGTGAAGTGAAAGAGCTCAGGAGCTGGGCTCAACGCTGGAGTGTGTATCTGGAATGTGGGCTGTGATGGCTGGGCTTGGGCAGCTTTTTAGAAGAGCGGGGAATTTCAAGGGTCTTCTCTCTTTCTCTCGGCTCAGAGTGCTGGCCTGCTCCTGGGTGGTCAGTGGTCAGTGTTTCCGTGTTCCTCTGTTGTGGCCCTCGAGTCTCTGGCCCTGGGAGGTGCCTTGATCCGGTCATTTATTTTAGCAGCGTCATTCCCAGAGGGAAAGGGCATGGCATCGATTATTTATTCTATTTGGAGCAAGAGGAAGTGGTAGGAGGCTGGTGGCTGGCAACTGGGAGGGGCTGGGCAGTGGGGCATCAAAGTGGGGGTGCCCATACTGTCCCGTGTCGGGTCCATCAAAGTCACTTTGTTTAGTGATCCAGGAGTGTGTGAGGTTGACTTTGGACCCTTTCGAGAATCTACCAGCAGACCTAGAAACAGGCCTTAGCGTGGAGGTGAGGGGGGTTATCAGAACCCCCTAGCCTGCTTCTGGGCTGTGGAAGGGTTTAGACTGTATCTCATTGTATAACCAGCCCCAAGGATGACCTAGAAAATTGCCAGTTCCAACTCTTAAGGGTCCCAGTGGATCCCAGCCGGCTAACAAGGAAGGACTGGATCTCTCCTTGTCTGGTCATTGGTCCTCAGAGTTTGGTCTTGGGGACAGTATCTTGAGAGGCATGCCTAACTTCCTTAAGTGCTTTGCCTTCTAAACACAAGGGAGAAGGGTCATTTCTTCCCAGTATACTAGTGTCATTTTTGCTGTCATCTAAGGCAGGCTCCCAGGAGCCTAGCCCGGTCTCTGACACACGCGGCGGTCTAATGCCTGGTACTTGGAGATAGTCCGAGAGGCAGACATAATAATAGAGGTCTCGGAGGCAGCTGCTCATTTGCTGCATGTGCAAAGGTCGGGGCGTGCACGCTTGGGTAATAGCTGGGTTGCTGGAGACCTGAGTTGAGCTTCCCTGGTGAGAAGGCATGGGATGTTCACCATGTCTTGAGTGTGACCTCGGGACCACAGTCAGCATCTCCTGGCCTGGATCCTGGCTTTTGTTTTCTGGTTTTTTCCCACTTTGGCCCACCTGTGACACCTGGCAGCACTCACGGAATCCTTCTGTCCACCTGGCTAAGGGAGGCTGTGTAAACCTATAGAATTTTCCTCTTTTCTTTCAAACTTCAAGACCTGGCTAGTTATGTTTTGTCCCCCAGAGCCTGCCACATCTGTGTTTCCATACCGTCCTGGCTTTCTCCTCTCGCTATCTTGCTTGGCTGTTCAAGGGTGTCCCTTTTGATTGTACTAGATATAAGTGTGTGGGGGGGAGGGGAGCATGAGACTTACTTGTTGAGTGGCTGCGTGTTGGAGTAAGTAAACGAGTGAATGGAATCCTCTCTTCTTTCTCTCTGTGTATGTCTGTATGTGTCTGTAGGCTGAAATATACCCTACGCTAACTAGGTCCTTGCCCTATAGCTCCTGCTGACCTGAGAGGGCAATCCTCCTGCCTCAACCTCCCAAATGCTGGGATTATACTCTAGTAGTAGTCCTCATGTCTTTCAGGGACGTCTTTCATTCCAAGGGACACCCTGTCAGTTTCCCCAACCTATGTATTCCCCTAAACACAAGCCTGCCACTGTACTCCCCAGTGTGGTGATTTGTCCTGCATCTTGATGTTCAGATGTGTGTGTGTGTGTGTGTGTGTGTGTGTGTGTGTGTGGCAAGCAGCCAGTGCCACAAGCCAGCTGCCTGGGGCCTCTGGAAACCTTGACAGACACTTGAAAAGCAGGATTTGGGAGGTTTAATTCAGAAGCTCCCGGGAACGGAACAGGATCCTGGCTGAGGGCTCAGACCTCACACTGTGGTGTTTTCTTATTTTCTTTATTCGTATTTAAACACTGTCTCACTATGTAGCCCAGGTTGTCCTTGAACTCCTGATCCTCCTGCCTCAGACCTCCCAGGTCCTAGGATTGCAGGCTTGACCTGAGTTCAGATTGCATAAAGGCACTCCCAGATGAAGAGAGACGGAGAGGTGGACCCTTCAGAGAGTAGAGTAGTCCCAACGGAGACTTAGAAGGAAGGTGAGAATAGAGGAATTTTAATCCAGCAACATGGCTGCTCTAGCGAGGGATCACATCCAAAGATTTAGGTCTTTGTGTGATCTGGCTGGAGTACAGACACACCCTTAGTGCACACCTTTAATCCCTTTGGCCGGAGTATAGACATGACACACCTTTTATCCCTCTGGCTGGAATTTAGTACACACCTTTCATCCCAAACAATGATGTCTAATTGAGGGTCATACAAAGTGATGAATCAGAGAAAGATTTGACAGACCAAGTCAGAGATCAGATAAGCTCAACTCTCATGAGAACAGACAGGAAAGAGAAGCTACTTAGGAGCAATACAGAGAGAGAGAGAGGAGAGATAGATAAATAGACAGATAGATAGATAGATAGAACGTGTGTGTGTGTGTGTGTGTGTGTGTGTGTGTGTGTGTTAGCGAGGGAGTTGGTGGAGACAGTACAGTAGAGGTTTAGGAGCGCAGTGCAGATCAGTTGAATGCAGCTGAGTTTGTGAAGTTCAGAGGCAGTTTTTTCCAAGCCAAGCAATTCAGTGAGAAGTGGAAAGAAGCCAGTTCAGATCAGTCAGCTTCGACCCAGCACTCAGGAGGCAGAGGCAGGCAGATCTCTGTGAGTTCGAGGCCAGCCTGGTCTACAAAGTGAGTCCAGGACAGCCAAGGCTACACAGAGAAACCCTGTCTCAAAAACCAAAAACAAACAACAACCACAACAACAGCAACAAAAATCAGTCAGCTTCAAGAGGAGTTTTGAGCTAGAACAGCTGAATTGAACCAACCAGCTAGAGTTAACTAGAAAGTGTGAGCTTATTCGGCAGTAAGTCTCAGAGGCTGAGAATATTCTAGGCCTAGGTTAGCAGGCAGAGACTAGAAGGTGAAGCCTTCAAGGACCGGGCTTGCAGAACATTGGATTGTTTGGAGGCTAGAAGCTTCCAGGCCTAGGCCTAGGAATAGTTAGATACAAACGCTCTGGGCTCAGCCCAAGCCGTGGATTTGTAAACCTTGGGTACCACTTTCATCTCCTCCCCTCATCGGAGGAAATGAAAACATTTATAGGTGAGAAAGATGGATTCCTGGCCTGGAGGACTGGAGAGCCCCTGGTCAGCAGGCTTGTTGTGGTCTGACAACCCTGATTTGAGCTGCTGGGGAGATAGGTAGGTAGAGTGCTTGGCACCAATCAGGAGGACCCAAGTTCAAACCCAGCACTCCTGTAAAAGGCCAGGCATGGCAGTGCACACTTGTCATTCCAGTACTGGGGACGTGGGGACAGATGGACCCCTGAGGCTTGCTGGCCAGCTTGCTTACTTAGCCTATTTGGTGAGTGCTCGGTCCCCAGCAAAAGGTCTGGTCTTAGTAAACCAACAAACAAGGCCTTCAGGTGGTGCAGGCATCACTTGGCAAAAGTAGAGGCAGGTGGATGGATTACTGTGCATGAGGCCAGCCCTGGTCTACATAGTGAGTTCCAGGCCAGCTGGGGCACATAGTAAGCCTCTGTCTCAAAAACAAAACAAACAAAACCAAGGTGGACAACTCCTTTGGAGGAACAATCCCTGAGGGTTGACTCCGGGCTTCTGCATTCGATTGCACGCACACATAACACACACCACCAACAATAACAAAGCCAGTGGCTCTCCACCCTCCTAATGCTGAGACCCTTTAATACAGTTCCCCCATGTTGTATTGACCCCTGATGATAAAATTATTTTTGTTGCTACTTCCTAAATGTAACTTTGCTATTGCTGTGAATCATATTGTAACATCTGTGTCTTAGGCCATCTCTGTTAAAGAGTCCTTCAGTGCCCCACCTCCCAAGTGGGGCTCTACCTACAGGTTCAGGAACGCTGCAATAAATAAATAAAAGAAGAGTGATGCTTCTCTGACTCTACCTCGTTTCTGGACTTCCTGTTTTGACGGTCACTTGGGTTCAGGGGCTTACTGAGGGTGGACAGGAGACGTGTGGGAAGCTGGGGAGCCTGGGTTTCCCTTGCAGCGCTCCCCATGCCTTGCCCTATGACCCAAGAGGAACCTCTGCCCCTGCCTCTGCACCCAGCTTGGGTCATAGTTCCTACAAGGACCCAGCTGACACGGCGTGTGGTTGGATGCTTAGTTGCAGACCCAGTGTCCCAGTGATGGCTGTCAGCAGGACGAGGCTCAGAGTGCCAGCTTGTTGGAGATGCATTTAGGTTTTCTTCCATGGATGGACTTTATCCCTCTATGGGTGTGGGGTGAGTCATGGCCCTGTTCTGGACAGGGAGTGTAGGACGCTCATCCACAAACACCTTTCTTTCTGACCCCCAAGCGGAGCCTGGTTGACCTGGAGCTATTTGCAGGTCCACCTGTCTCCCTCCTTCAGGGCCACCTGCTCCTGAAGTCCAGATTTAGCTAATAAAAATAAGGACGCCTGGTTAAATTTGGACTGCAGATAAGTCAGGGATGACGCAGTTCTACTGAGAACTACTGTTCGTTTAAGAAGTACCCTGATCTGGAGATCCTGGAGTTTATCTGCCAGCCCTGTAGTTTTGTCCTTTTGGGGCCTGAGGGGTCCAGGAGAAGAGGTGGGGGCCGGGTCAGGACACACCTAGGGCTCTAGGGACAGTTAGAGCAAGCTGGCCTGATGTATAGTCCTGTGTGTGTGTGTGTGTCTGTGTCTGTCTGTCTGTCTGTCTGTCTAAGTGTATCTGTGTCTGTGTGTGTGTGTATGTGAGAGAGAGAGAGAGAGAGAGAGAGAGAGACAGACAGACAGACAGACAGACAGACAAGACAGACAGACAGACAGAGGAGAAGGCTAGAGTTTATCCTTGGGTATTTTGTTTCTTAGGAGCTCTTTTCTTTGTATTGTTTTTCCACTTTGTTTTTTGTTTTTGTTTTTGTTTTTGAGACAGGGTCTCTCTGTGTAGCCTTGGCTGTCCTGGAGTCACTTTGTAGACCAGGCTGGCCTCGAACTCACAGTAATCCGCCTGCTTCTACCTACTGAGTGCCGGGATTAAAAGCATGTGCCACCACGTCTGGCTCCGCCTTGGTTTTGTTTAGATTTATTTTATTTTTAATTCTGGGGGAGAGGGCACAAGTGGAAGACCAAGGTGACTGATCTCCTGGACCTGGAGTAACAGACAGCTGTGAGTCACCTGCCATGGGTGCTAGGAACCAAAAGTGAGTCCTCTGTAAGGACAGTACATGCTCCTAGCCATGGAGCGATTTCTCTAGCCCCCTCCACCTTGAGTTTTGAGACAGGGTCTCTCTTTGGCCTAGAGTTTGCCAAGTAAGCTTGGTTGCCTGTCCAGTGAGCCTCAGGGATCTGCCTCCCGAGTGCTGGGATTACAGGCGTGTGCGGCCCCCCCCCCCCCCCCCCCCCGCTCCTTCCACCATGCTGGTCCTGGGGATTGACCTCCGGCCATCGGCTTTGGTGGCAAGCAGGGTTAGCCACCGAGCCATTTGACTGACTCTCATCCTTTGCTTTTTTTTTTTTTTTTTAAAATATGGGCTCTGGAGATTGATTTTAAGTCCTCGTGTTTGTGCTCCAAGCACATTATAAACTTTGTGTGTGGGAGCGTGTGCATGTGTGTGCATGCGATATCCCAGCTTGCGTGTGGAGGTCAGAGGACAGGAGGCAGTTCCCTCCTCCCACCGCGTTGGTTGTAAGACTGAAATTGGCTGAACAGGAGGCAAAGTGCTTAAATCTGGAGTCATCCTACCTGGTGTCTTTAACTTCTTTTTTGGAGTTTACACGGTTTACTTCACTCTGGGGCCTAAGGGCCACCTTCGCCAGAGGGGTCTGTTCCACACGAAGATTTAGGGCTCTCAGATCCCAAGCTCTTGTTTTGGAGTCTATTCTGGGGAGGCGGAGGCAGGAGGATCTCTTCTATTAAGTTCAAGGCCCAGACCGGGTCTACATTGTGTAGCTGGGGCTACACAGTGAGACCCTGTCAGATTGGTAAAGCCAAAACTGAGCAGTAGGAGGCAGTTTCTCTGCCGTCCCCTTCTTAGTGTCAAGATGGGAGTCTCCCATCTCTTCCTACGATGGTCACAGGCTGGGGAGAAAGGCTGCCTCCCTGGGTGGGGGCGGGGCATGGGACGCACCCAGCAAATGTATCTTGGCCCGTTATGCCTACAACTGAATACTGTAGACTGGGTAGGAGTTTTTAGTTTATAGTTCTTAGGGCATGAGATTAAGGGGCCCACATCTTTTTTTTTTCCCTAGACAGGGGTTCTCCATGTAGCCTTGGCTGTCCTGGACTCACTTTGTAAACCAGGCTGGCCTCAAACTCGCAGAGATCTACCTGCCTATGACTCCCTGAGTGCTGGGATTAAAGGCATATGCCATCTTGCAAGATTTTAAAAAAAAATTTTTTTTTTTGAGACAGGATATAGCTCTGGCTAGCCTGGAGCTTGCTATGTAGATCACCACGCCCCACTGTGGGAGCCTTCCTGATGGTGGGGCCGTTCTGATAGGAATTTGAGGAGTACATGGCCGTATAAACAAGTTTGAGTTTCTGTTCCTTTTGTAAATGTTTTTATTTATTTATTATTATTAATTGTTTTGTTTTATGTGTATTAGTGTTTTGCATGCATGGTTTTGTGTGTGTGTGTGTGTGTGTGTGTGTGTGTGTGTGTGTGTGTGTGTGTGTGTGTACCAGCTGCATGCCTGGTACCCGGAGAGTTCAGAAGAGGGCATCAGATCCTTTGGCACTGGATTTACAGACAGCTTCAAGCCACCGTCTAAGTGCTGAGAATCGGACCCTGGTCCTTTGCAAGATCAAGTGCTAACCACGAACCGTCTCTCTAGCCCTGAGATTTCATTTTTAATTGTCATGTGTGTATGTGTTTGTGCGAATGTGGGTTTGTGCATCTGTGCAGCCCGGAAGAGGGCATCAGATTCCCTGGAGCTGGAGTCATAGGTGGTGTGAGCTGCCACACATGGGTGGTGGGAACCAAACCCAGGTCCTTTTGAAGAGCAAGAAGTAGTTTCTTTTCTTTCTTCCTTAAAAAATTTTTTTTCTTTATTTATTTTCTGTATATGAGCGCTCTATCTGCACTCCAGAAGAGGGCACCAGATCTCATTATAGATGGTTGTGAGCCACCACATAGTTGCTGGGAATTGAACTCAGGACCTTTGGAAGAACAGTCAGTACTGTTAACCTCTAAGCTATCTCTCCAGCCCTGTAGTAAGTGCTTTTAATCAGAGTCATCTTTCCTGCCCCTCTCTTCCCTTAAAACCCTACCAACGCCATCATGGCGGCTTGCTTCTCATGACCTCACCAATGCAATGCTCTCATTTAGGTCCCATTTCTTACCACCTCACAATGAGGGTAAATTTCTTTTCTTTTTTTCCCCCTTCCCCACCCCCCAGACAAGAGTTTCTTTGTGTAGCCTTGGCTGTCTTGGAACTCACTCTGTAGACCAGACTGGCTTCACACCATCTGGACAATTGGCTTCTATTTATTTATTTGAATTAATTAATTTGAGACAGGGCTTCTCTGTGTATCCCTGGCTGTCCTGGAACTTGCTCTGTAGACCAGGCTGGCCTCCAACTCAGAGATCTGTTTGCCTCTGCCTCCCTGAGTGCTGGGATTAAAAGCATGTGCCACTACGCCCAGCCTTTTTTTTTTTTTTAATGTGCATTGGTATTTTGCTTGCATGTATGTCTGTGTGATGGTGTTAGATTTTGGAGTTACAGATAGTTGTGAGCTGTCATGTGGGTGCTGGGAAATTGAACCCCAGTCTGCTAGAAGACAAGTCAGTGCTCTTAACCCCTGAGCCAAACCTCCAGCCCCATTGTGTGTTTTTCTTAATAATCCTATGTTCACTTCCTGTCAACTGGTTCCTTGCTCCGCCTCTTGACCTGTGGTTGACCTTATTTAATTCTGTTTACAATATTCAAGCAGAAAGCTCTTAGACTAGAGGTGTGTGCCAAGGCTGAGCCACACCACAACTAAAACCAGATTTTCCCAGTAAACAACACAATCTCAGGGTTCACAGTGTGATTGGATATCCTGCCACAGGCCTGTGAGATGGGTCAGTGGAGAAAGAGACATTCATTTGCCGTCCAAACTTGATGACCTGCATTTAAGTTCTGGAATCCACATGGTGGAAGAAGAGAACCAACTCCTGGAAGTTGTCCTCTGACCTCCACGTGTGGGCCCAGCACATCCATTATACACGCACACACCAGTAATAAAAATAAAATACATTTGTTTATTTATTAATTTACTTTTTGTTTCTTCTTGGGGGGGGTTGGTTTTTCGAGACAGGGTTTCTCTGTGTTAGCCTTGGCTGTCCTAGACTTACTTTGTAGACCAGGCTGGCCTTGAACTCACAGCGATCCGCCCGTCTCTGCCTCCCGAGTGCTGGGATTAAAGGCGTGCGCCACCACACCCGGCTTACTTTTTGTTTCTTGAGACAGGGTTTCTTTGTGTGGCCTTGGCTGTCCTGGACTAACTTTGTAGACCAGGCTGGCCTCGAACTCATGGAGATCGGCCTGCCTCTGCCTCCCAAGTGCTGGGATCAAAGGCGTGTGTCACCGCCGCCTGGTAACACGATCCTACCTTTATCAGAGCAAGGGCCAGTCCTTCAGTCCCATTGTAGTAGCTCATCGGCCCCCATCCCTGACAGTTATTGACCAGTGTTCTGTCTCTAGTCGTAACACTTCTAGAGCCTTACATAGATGGGGTGACAGAGCATGTTGGCCTTGGAGACGAATTTCTTCCACTCAGTGATGCCCTTGGTGTGGCGTGCACCAGGACTAAGTCCTTTCGATCTCTTTCACCTCACCTCCATTGAATCAATGGCCTTACATTTGCCAGGCAGATGCTCTGTTCCTGACTCACACACCTGGGGGATTCTGGGCCAGTACTCTACTGCTGAGCCACACCTCCTGCACCTCACTGGGGGATTCTAGGCCAGTACTCTACTGCTGAGCCACACCTCCTGCACCTCACTGGGGGATTCTAGGCAGGCTTTCTACAAGTCAGCTAAATCCCTAATCTCTCTATTTGAGACAAGGTCTCTGTGTAGACCAGGTTGGCCAAGGACTCATTTTGTAAAATAGACAAGGCTCAAACGCCTTTTCCTCCTGCCTTATCAGTACCTCAGATACTGGGCTTACAGGTGTTCCACACCAGGCCTGGCTCTTGTCAGTCACTTGACTAGGACCCGGTGTCCTGGTTGTGCCATATACGCACATCCTCAGCCTCATCTCAGTGGCAATCCAAGCTTTCCCGAGGAGTTTGTGTGCTTAGCTTGGGACTGTCCAAAACCAGGGAGCCTCTTTCTTTCCCCTTTGTTCAGGAGTGTCTTCCCTGCCCCCTTTGGGAGCTGACCCTGGGCCAGGAATACACCCACTTTCTGGTCTCAGGAGCTGGAATTTCATCCTGCGTTTCTGGTGACTCACCCAGCGAGCCCCTGCGATGAAATTACACCTTCCTGCTGCTGCCCTCGGGGGGAGCCTCTGGTCCTGGATTCTCTGCCTCCCAGGTGGGCTCTGCTGTAGGGCCGAGAGAGCCAAAGTTGGGATGGTGCCAGGCGGGGAGCCGTCTGCTGAGTGACGTCATAACCATCTCTTAGGTTCCCTTTGCACCAGCCGGGAGTCGGGGTGTGGTTGGGGTGTGTGGGGGGGTCCCTAGTTATGTGTCAACAACTGTAGCTGCTTTGTTTGGTGTGGAAATTCCAAGTGTCTTTACTGGGTGGGGAAGCAGGATGAGAGGGCCATGTGGCCCTCACAACCGTGACGTGACTTATGGGAGACAAAATAAAGCTGTATTACCTTGGGCAGTGTGGGTGTGGGTGGGTGTCTTTGTATGATGGGGCCCTTCCCCCTCCTCTTTTTTTTTTTTCTTCCCTCTTCTCTATAGAGGCAGGGCCTCAGGTTGCCCTCTAACTCAGTATTTAGCTAAGAATGACCTTGAACATCTTTTCTCCTTGCCTCCACCTCCCAAGTGCTGGGCGTACAGGCTTTTACTTGTAGGCTTGGTTTATGAAGTGCTAGCTAGGGTTTGAACAGTGTTTGGTGCATGCTGGGCAAGCACTCTACAGCTGAGTCCCCTGTCTTGGATTCTCTCTCTCTCTCTCTCTCTCTCTGTGTGTGACTATTTACTGTGTGCGCGTGCGTGTGCCACAGCATGCGTGTCGAGGTCAGAGGGCAATTTGTGGAACTCTGTTGCCTCCTTCCACCGTGTGGGTTCTGGGGGTTGCGCTAAGGTGTGGTGGCAAGTCTCCCTAAGCCAACTTGCCTGTCCATTTATTTTTATTTATTTATTTATTCTTACTATTATTATTTTTTTCTGAGACAGGGTTTCTCTGTGTAGCCTTGGCTGTCCTCGACTTATTTTCTAGACCAGGCTGGCCTCGAACTCACAGTGATCCGCTTGCCTCTGCATCCCGAGTGCTGGAGGATTAAAGGCGTGGGCCACCACTCCCTGGCTTTGCCTGTTCACTTTCGAGATGACATCGTACTGTATAGTTCGGGTTGTTCTTGAACTCTTGGTCCTCCTGGCTCGGCTTCCTGAGTGCTGGGGTCACAGTTGTACACTACCACTCCTAACACAGATCTGTCCCTCGCTCCCTCTGTCCCTCCCTCCCTCCCTCCCTTCTCAGTACTGTGGCTGGAACCCAGGGCTTCACACATGTTAGGCAAGCTTTCAACAGTTAAGCTACAGCGCCAGCCATGAGTTTGGGGGGGGGGGGTTTCAAAACATTTTGTTTATGTATGGTTATTCTGGCCTTCCCCCGACAAGTTTTGCTAACCTTCAGCACCCCACCCCCAACCCACACCCCATGTTTTTCCTGCATCCCTCTCCATCTCCTGAAGTCCATAATGGTTGGACCCTTGGGACCAGCCCTCAGTGAGAGGCTCTGGGAAATTCTAGGCCAGTAGCTGGTGAAGATGGGACCGGAATACCCCCATGCAGCTCATCAGTAAAACAGAACCCCTCCTCCCCAGCCCACCCACCTCCAGGGTGGTCCTGGTGCCTTCTGGGGGGTTCTTGTGACTGGGCCAGGTTGGTCTCTTGTTTGTCTAGGAGCTGGTTTTTCAGGAATTGCAGCTTCTAGCAGCAGCAAGGCCCAGGCTGGGGGTGAATGGGGCCCTGCAAGGGAGGCGACTCCCCTCTTCTCCCAGGGGCCCTGGCTTCCAGGTGTCAACCTAGCTCCCGCCCTGCTCCCAGGCAGGTGGGCAAAACCGCATCCTCCTCTTTGATCCGGATCCATCGCCCGCCCACCCTGGGCCAGCCACAGCCTGAGACGCTGTGGTCTCAAGCACCTCCAAGCCCAAATGCTCTTTGGTCTTCCTGAGTCAGAGGCCATGGCATCGCCGCAGGGCGTCCCCAGCTCACAGCGGGGGTGCAGGGCAAGCAGCAGGGCCTTTGAAGCCAGGCAGGAGGGGGTTCGAGTTCCAGCTTGACCACTGACCTGCCCAGAGGCCTCAGGCAAGTGACATCACCTTCATCATGGGAACAAAGAGGAATCATGGGGGGGGAGGGGAATTTCTTGTGTGTGTGTGTGTGTGTGGTGTGTACACTAAGGTACACATGTGGGTCCCAGGGATTGAACTTGGGCCATCAGGCCTGGCATCAAGCACTTTACCTGCTGAGGCTCCCATCTCTGTTTTTGAGAACAGGGTCTTATGTTAGCCCCTGATGGTCTTCAAGCCGTTGTGTAGCTGAGGGTGGCTTTGACCTTCTGTTTCTTAAATCTTTTTTGTGTGTGCATGTGTGTGCACAAGCATAAGTGTGTATGTCACGGAGTTCATGTGGACTTCATCTTTGGTGTCTGGTCCTTAGCTTTCATCTTCTTCTTCTTCTTCTTTTGGTTTTTCGAGACAGGGTTTCTCTGTGTAGCCTTGGCTATCCTGGACCCGCATTGTAGACCAGGCTGGCCTCGAACTCACAGCGATCCACCTGCCTCTGCCTCCCGAGTGCTGGGATCTAAAGTGTACGCTGCCATCACTGCTGCCGCCACCACCCAGCTATAAAGAATGTTTTTATATTTCCTGTCTGTTGCCTGGGCCCAATAACTGCTTGCAGGTCTCAGCTTGGAAAACCTTTTTTGTGGCGAGTGTCCTTGATCTTCTCCGCTTCTCCAAGCTTGTGTTATGAATGCCTCCTCTGGGTCTTGCCACCTGATGAGCTTTGAGGCCCAGCCACAAATGAGAGACCCGCCCTTCTGTTTGTCACCTTCATGGACAGAGTGGCCGTTCTAATCTAGGTTACAGTCGCGTCCCTGAGCATCCTGCCCCGTAATCAAGAGGTTTCAGGACATACCTGCCAACTTGTGGACCAAGTTGGATCCCAAGTACCAGGCAAGCTTGTACAGATCAGCAAAGCGCTGTGCCAGAGTAGGAAGCAAGCCAAACGTGGTGGCCTGCACTTTCAATCCCAGCGTTTAGGAGGCAGAGGCAAGCACATCTCTGTGAGTTCGAGGCCAGCCTGGTCTGCATAGCAAATTTCAGGGCAGCCAGCGCTCTGTAGTGAGATACCGGACACTGTTTCAAATAAAACAAAACAAAAATTAGGAAGTAAGCCAGGCCATGAGTGGTGCATACCTGGAACCTCAGCATTCAGGATGTCAAGGTCAGCCTTGGTTGGATAGCAAGTTCAAAGCTAGCCTGGGCTACTTGAGATCCTGTCTCATGCCACTGAGTCCCCTGTACTTACTGTGGTGATGGTGGTGGTGGGCTAGACAGTGAGTCTCCTGGGAGGCTGTGGGCTATTCCGTGGCAGGCAGGATGGGGAAAGTAGTCATCAAGACTGGCCAGAGCAGCATCTTAAATCCCAGGAGAGGACGAGGAAATGGAATGCTGGGAAGCCCGGGCGAGTTTGGTTGTGGTCCATAGGAGAGAGAGAGGTTCAGGGCTTCACTGTTCAGAAGCCCTGGTGTCCCCTAGAGGAACTCTTAAGCCTCCTTACGTCCACGTGAACCCCACAAAACATAGTGCTTGCGGTTTGATAGGTGATGGGGGTGCTAACAATCCAGGTTGGGGCCTCGGGGGACTCTGATGGGTGGGAGCAGATGGCGCATCTCACTTGTTGTCCCATCCTGGGATGAGTACATGCAGTCTTAGGAATGGAAGCTCTAGAGTTTATTCTTTTTGATCTTAAACCCAGGGTCCTCCCCTGCCTCCATCCTACAGATGGAGGGAGGGATCACATGCAAGGTTTGCTTTGTTGTGGATGTTTTATCTCTAGTGGCTGGGCTGCATCTATTCATATTCTCCCTGTCTCTCTCTCTCTGTCTCTCTCTCTGTCCCCCCCCTCTCTGTTTTATTTTTATTCCCCCCCCCCCACAGGGTCTCTTTGTGTTAGGCTTGGCTGTCCTGGACTCACTTTGTAGACCAGGCTGGTCTCAAACTCACAGCGATCCACTGGCTTTTTTTAAATGTACATCAGTGTTTTGCCTGCATATATGTTTGTGTGAGGGTGTCAGATTCCCCTGGAGGTGGAGTTACAGGCAGTTGTGAGCTGTCGTGTGGGTGCTGGGAATTGAACCCAGGTCCTCTAGAAGAGCAACCAGTGCTCTTAATTGCTGAGCCATCCCTCCAGCCTCCTATATCCATCCTGTTAAGGTTACCAGGAGCTCTGAAGGCTTCTGAGCATGGGTGTGAAGATGAAAGGTGGGCAGGGCAGCAAGTCAGGGGGCAGGGGTGTGGCTCAGCTGGAGAGCATTTGCCTAGAATCCCCCAGTGAGGGGCTGGGGTGTGGCTCAGCTGGAGAGCATTTGCCTGGAATCCCCCAGTGAGGGGCTGGGGTGTGGCTCAGCTGGAGAGCATTTGCCTGGAATCCCCCAGTGAGGGGCTAGGGTGTGGCTCAGCTGGAGAGCATTTGCCTGGAATCCCCCAGTGAGGGGCTGGGGTGTGGCTCAGCTGGAGAGCATTTGCCTGGAATCCCCCAGTGAGGGGCTGGGGTGTGGCTCAGTGGTAGAGCACCTGCCTAGAATCCCCCAGTGAGGGGCTGGAGTGTGGCTCAGTGGTAGAGCTCCTGCCTAGAATCCCCCAGTGAGGGGCTGGAGTGTGGCTCAGTGGTAGAGCACCTGCCTAGAATCCCCCAGTGAGGGGCTGGGGTGTGGCTCAGTGGTAGAGCACCTGCCTAGAATCCCCCAGTGAGGGGCTGGAGTGTGGCTCAGTGATAGAGCTCCTGCCTAGAATCCTCCAGTGAGGGGCTGGGGTGTGGCTCAGTGGTAGAGCACCTGCCTAGAATCCCCAGTGAGGGGCTGGGGTGTGACTCAGTGGTAGAGCACCTGCCTAGAATCCCCCAGTGAGGGGCTGGAGTGTGGCTCAGTGATAGAGCTCCTGCCTAGAATCCTCCAGTGAGGGGCTGGGGTGTGGCTCAGTGGTAGAGCACCTGCCTAGAATCCCCAGTGAGGGGCTGGGGTGTGACTCAGTGGTAGAGCACCTGCCTAGAATCCCCCAGTGAGGGGCTGGGGTGTGGCTCAGTGGTAGAGCACCTGCCTAGAATCCTCCAGTGAGGGGCTGGAGTGTGGCTCAGTGATAGAGCTCCTGCCTAGAATCCTCCAGTGAGGGGCTGGGGTGTGGCTCAGTGGTAGAGCACCTGCCTAGAATCCCCCAGTGAGGGGCTGGGGTGTGGCTCAGTGGTAGAGCTCCTGCCTAGAATCCTTCAGTGAGGGGCTGGGGTGTGGCTCAGCTGGAGAGCTCCTGCCTTGAATCCCCCAGTGAGGGGGTGTTTAAGGTGTGGCTCAGGTGTAAGACTCTTAGGTAGCATTCAGAAGGCTCCCAGGAGTTGGAGAAGGCAGTGGGGGTAAGCCTAAAGCAGCAGAGCAATGTGGTAGACACATGCAGTCCCAACACTCCAGAGACTGAGGCAAGAGCCTGAACAGTTTCCAACAACAGTAGTGCCTGCCAGAGCTCAGCCGTGTGGCCTGGGAGCCTAGGGTCCTGGATGCTGGTGGAGGAACCTTATAGACTTAGTCAGTGCTTCCTCATAACTGCCTTTTCCAAACTTACCCGCCTCACCACAGCTGGCTCTGTTCCTACTTTTTCATTCCCAAAGTGCCACCCAGTCACTGGAACCAGCATTCCCGATCAGCTGCCAGTCCCCCATCCTGTCCCTATTGGCTAATTGCTGCTTCCCAGCTTCTCAGGCTGGGCATGTGGTCCAGCTGGGCGAGAGCTTGTGTACCGTGCACGAGGTTCCTCTCCGCCGCACATAACCTGGGCGTGGTGGTGCACGGCCGTAATCCCAGCAGTGGGAGACGAAGGTCAACCTCAGTTACATAGGGAGTTTGAGACCGGCCTAGGCTACATGAGACTTTGTCTTAAACAACAAAACCCTTTCTCTTTTCTGCCCTAGGGACGGTAGCCCGCTCACGAGGTGTGGGTTTCTGTCCAATTAATCAGAGTCACACAGCGATTAGGTTAGGCTGGCGTAGGACTGAGACTGGGTGAGTCGGGGCTGGGATGGAATCCCTGAAGAGAAGTTTCTTGGATGATGTGGCATAGGCGCTGCGTTGGGCGTTTAGGTTCCTGACAACGTCCTGCGCCAGGTGCCCGGGGATATAACCCGCCTGCCATCCTGCCCACACGCGTTCTCTGTCACTTCCGGGCTTCTCTCCCTTTCTATGTCCCCCTGGGTTGCCCCTTCCCCGACTTCTTTCTCTCCCTTCCTCCCTTCGACAACAAATCTCCTTATGCCAAATATGTGGTGTGGAGGCCTGTTTATCAATATTATAATAAAAGGGGTTAGAGCGAGAGTAGACAGGAGCTGGCGAGCGTTCAGGTAGAGGCAGGAGTCAGCCGGACGGGGTGGGGATGGGGGAGGGGGGGGGCGGAATGACTATAGAAAATGTTGTGGAATGGGCTCAGATAGTGGAAGAGATTAGAGTGAGGAAGAAGGGGTTGTAGAGTCCGCCCTGCTGGGGCTGAGGCCAGGAGAGCCCTCCCGTCACTAACTCCTAGTTGAAGTTCTGCTTGCGCATAGCGAAACAGGTTGTAGTGGGTAGGTGTGGATGATGCCTAGTCTCTCTCAGGAGGTGTCCTGATCTGCTTGGCACCGCCTTCCCTGGGGCTCTTCTCTCATCCCATTGGTTCAGAGGGTAGAAGGGCAGGCAGTGGTGGGCGGGGCAGCCGGGCCTAGCCAGCTCCCTGGGTTAGATCATCCCAGAGCCTTTGGCTGTTTTCCACGCAGCCTTCATTTCCCGACATGAAAAGACCTGATGCCCCGCCACCTCCCAGATCTTCTCAGAAGGCGTGTTTACGTCTAGCAAGGGGGCTCTCCAGAGACACCAGCAGGACCTCCCACCACAGCCTCGCCCCTGGGCCTGGCGCTGCCTCAACTCTGGCTTCTCTGCACTCCGTCCTGACACCCATCCTGTACTGTAACAAATAAATATATTGGTATACCCGTGTGGAAAAGCATGCATCTGCAGCTGGGAGCCAGGGCTTCCTGGGCTTCCAGCTGAATGATAGGTTTGCGTGTCTCGCTCTGCTCCGCCTGTGTGTGGAGGTGACATAGACACTATGGGAGCTGACGTCAGAGCGATGAGGGACGAGGTAGCATGTGGTGATCACAGTTGCTCAGTAACCAGCGCTCAGGGTTGCCTAGCCTGGTGTCAGATGCTGTCCGTGTGGCCTTACATACAGTCCTCACTGTGTCCCGAGCAGATACCCTTTGGCTATGAGGCAGCTGAGACAAGGAGAGGCACTTGCAAAGAGGCCAGGGTTCTGCCTCTGAGCCACATCCCAGCCCCTCACTGGGGGATGCTAGGCAGGTGCTCTACCACTGAGCCACACCCCAGCCCCTCACTGGGGGATTCTAGGCAGGTGCTCTACCACTGAGCCACACCCCCAGCCCCTCACTGGGGGATTCTAGGCAGGTGCTCTACCACTGAGCCACACCCCCAGCCCCTCACTGGGGGATTCTAGGCAGGTGCTCTACCACTGAGCCACACCCCCAGCCCCTCACTGGGGGATTCTAGGCAGGTGCTCTACCACTGAGCCACACCCCCAGCCCCTCACTGGGGGATTCTAGGCAGGTGCTCTACCACTGAGCCACACCCCAGCCCCTCACTGGGGGATTCTAGGCAGGTGTTCTACCACTGAGCCACATCCCCAGCCCCTCACTGGGGGATTCTAGGCAGGTGCTCTACCACTGAGCCACACCCCTGCATCTCACTGGGGGATTCTAGGCAGGGGCTCTACCACTGAGCCACACCCCCAGCCCCTCACTGGGGGATTCTAGGCAGGTGCTCTACCACTGAGCCACACCCCAGCCCCTTACTGGGGGATTCTAGGCAGGTGCTCGACCACTGAGCCACACCCCTGCCCCTCACTGGGGAATTCTAGGCAGATTTTAGTGTCTATAGGAAGGTTTTATGTGCCAGCGCTGGCACCCTCTACTTCCTCATCTGCCAATTGTTCAGTCACCCCCACACACCATTTAAGTTGAGGACAGATGGATCATCTGTATTGTGATGACTCCATAAGATTATCTAGCCTAGAACTGGGAATGCAGTTCCATGGCTACAGCACTTGCCTTCTATGTAGGAAACCATGGATTCCATCCTCAACACCATGGAAGCTAAGTGTGCCCTCATGCACATGGTTCCCATCCCTGGTAAGGGGCAGGCAGGAGGATCAGGAGTTCAAGGCCATCCTCAGCCTCATCGTAAATTGGGAGGCCAACCCTGGGCTACTTAAGACTCTATCTCAAGCAAGCAAGCAATGTGTTTTTTTGACTTAGCGCCGGCGTCACGTGCATCCTTAGTTTGTTGGTGTGTGCCTGGGGTGTGTGCACAACACAGGAAGTGGCCAACAATGCTTTTCTCCCAGCATTCCGTGGTTGCTCCTTGATGTTCCTTGGTGTATGAATACTCAGAGTACTTGCTGTATACCACTTGGCGCCCTCTCATAGCAGTGGACAGAACAACAACAACAAAAAAAGGGAGGTTGGTGGGGCTACCATCTCCTACCATATCCAGCTTTTGGGTCTGCCTTCCCGTCAGGTGGAAGGTAACAGAAACTGGCCATGGTATAGGAACCCTTTATTGTGTTTTGACAGGTGGTCATCTGAGTGTCTAGCCAGTGTCATTGCCTGTGGAAAGGGTGTGGAGTCTGGGTGTCCTACTGGACTTGGGCATATATGGTGGGGAGGAGCCGTGTGGAAAGATGGTCCTCAACCCGGAGGGGTACGTGTCTCCATTCAACCCTGGGTCCTTCTCAAAGAAGGAAGCTTCTTAAAAGTCCCCCCTACCCCCTTCTCTTTGGAGACAGGGTTTCTCTGTATAGCCCTGGCTATCCTGGAACTCTGTAGACCAGGCTGGGCTCGAACTCCCAGAGATCCATCTGCCTCCGCCTCCTGAGTGCTGGGAATTAAAGGGTGTGCCACCACGCCCGGCCCTGTGTCTTTTTCTTACCAGACTCTCAGAGCCTCCACTTTCCATTCCGCCTGCCTCTCAAGCCCCTGGCCTCAGCCCCAGCCCATCTGTCTTGGTGTCCTTCCTGACCTTTGACCTGCCTCCCCTAGGGTGTCAGTGAACCATCTCTTTCGCCCTCCCTAATTCCACCCCCTACCCCGACCCCTGTTGTTCTGTCTCCTGTGTTTCTGTCCTTGCTCTCCCACCTCTTGGCCTCCACTTGAGGTCGCCAATGTACTGTCCATATTTCTCAGTCCCAGTCCAGGGACCCTGCCCCACGGACCCCTCAGCCTGCATGTGCCGTGGGCATCCTTTTCTCTGAGGCCCACCCCCTTCCTTTCCATCCAGCTGACTTTCTTTCCTAGGGTCCCAGCATCCATGAGAAAGTTTGGGTTGGACATTTGGGACTACTCCAGATGTGTCCTCCTCAGGACCCTTTACGCTCCCCCTCTCCCCATCACTGCTCTGATGTTTTCCTATCTGCTTCAGGCTTGGCATAACCCCCCACTTCCCAAAATCTACTCTCGACCCCGGTGGGGGCATCGCACCTGCTTTAAACCCTGCAATGGATGGCTCCGGTTTGCTCAAATGTCCTTCATCCCAGAGCCTTAAGGCCCATCTTTGTATTTTTTCAGCCATCACTTCCTGTTCCTCACCTCAGCACTTCAACCCTGATCCTCACCTCACCCACTCGCCCAGCCTCCAGCCAAGGCCACTGCCCTGCTCAACCCTGACCACGACACGTGGGCGGCCCAGGCTGGCGGCTGGGTTTCCTGGGCAGGCAGTCATTTGGCAATCCTTCAAAGTCTGTGGCCTGGGAGGTGGGTACTTTGGGCCGGGGTGGGGCAGGCGTCCCCCTTGATGACTGCATTGCTGAGGTCAGCTCTGGCATCCTTTTCCATTGGGGAGCCCCTCCCCCCCCCATCCCCGATCGCCTCCCATCATTTCGTGGTTCTTGCTTGTCACTAATTTTGTCTTCGGAGGGGTTTTGCTTGTTTTGTTTTTGAGGTAAGGTTTTATATAGCCCAGGCTGGCTTCAAGCGGGCTTAGCTTATGCATTGCTGGTGATGGAGTCCAGGCTTTGTGAGTGCTGGGGAACATGTTTTACCAGCCGACCTACATTCCTTTTGCCACCGTATTTCTACCTTGGATAGAAGTGCAGTCGTAGTAAAACGAACAAATATTGCTGGTGCATCCCAGCACTGGGGAGTCGGAGGCAGGAAGATCAGAAGTTCAAAGTCATCCTCAGCTACCTAGCAACTTTGCAGCCAGCGTGGGCTACATAAGAAAGACTGTATCTCAAAAAAAAAAGGGGGGGGGGAACTGGGGCTCAGTTGGTAGAGTGCTTGTCCTGTATCCCATCCTTAGTGCTTGCTACATGTATTGGGGTGGTATGACACACGACTGTCCTTCAGCAACATGTAGGGTGTTGAAATGGGAGGAACAGGATTCAGTTATCGTCAGCTATGTCGAGAATTAGAGGCCAGCATGGGCTGATTGAGACCCAGCCTCAAAAAGCAAAACAACAAAAACCACACACACACACACACACACACACATACACACACACACTGGTTTTAATTCCAGTAGCCAATTTTGTTGTCATTGAGATGTCCCTGCCCTCTTGAAGCCCAAACATGCTGGGGGGTAGTCATGTCCCTGTATGTGTGACCATTCCTATCTTTGTGTGCTTGTGTGTGTGTGTGTGTGTGTGTGTGGGTGGGTGTTTGCATGCGCACATGCGCTCCAGGGCACACCCACAGAGGCTGTGGTTGTGGGAAGTCCTGTGTCTGGGTACCTGGCCAGATGTCCCCTCTGCTGGACCAGGGGCTTGTTTCACTGCCTAGTCAGAGGCTGCCCTGTGGGGAACAGTAACCAAGCCCCAGGAGGGGCCCCCACGGCTTGGAGATTAGTCTCCAAGGCCACGCTGCCAGTTGCCATAGGCACTCAGGTCCCAGATAGCACTGTGATTTCTCATCCTGGTCACGCAGGCGGCTGCCAGTGTCGCCTGCCAGGAGCCAGGCTTTAAATAACTGGTGGAAATCTGACCCTCCAAAGGAACTGTCTGCCTACCAAGGCCTGGCCTCTCCCTCCTAGGTGCAGACTCAGGGCAGCTACACCCCTCCTGCTATCACCTTCCCTCCCCCCCCCCCCATCTCCCCTTGATGGGGGGGGAGAGGCATGGAAAGACCTAGGTCCCTGGGAAGACTCTAAGCCTCAGTACACAGGGGGTGGGGGTGGAGAGGTTGGGGGTGGGGGTGGGGGTGGGGGGAAGACTCATATCCCTATCCTGAGACTTTTTTTTTAATTTAGTTTTTTAATTTATGTGCATTGGTGTGAAAGTGTCAGATCTTGGAGTTACAGACAAGTTGTGAGCTGCCATATGGGTGCTGGGAATTGAACCCGGGTCCTTTGGAAGAGCAGACAATGCTCTTAACCACTGAGCCATCTCTCCAGCCCCCTACCCTGAGACTTTGACCCTTTACTCTGTAGCCTACCCCCTAAGAATCTAGACTTGTGAAGAGAACAGACTTCTAATAGCCATCCTTGAAACATGTCCCTGTCCCTCAGCCCCACTGTCCTCCGCATCACTAGAAGGTGGCATGAATCCCGGCCCTGGAGCCTGGTGCCTGCTTCCTGGCCTTCGCCTTGCCTGGGGCCCCCTTTCCTGTCTTGAGGGTGAGGCGGCATTGCTGAATGTTTGTGTTTCTTTTTCTTTTTAATTTTTAAATATTTACTTTTAAGATATCTTTTTTTTTTTTTTTAAGATTTACTTTGATCTATTTTTGCCTGTGTGTATATGGGGAGGTCAAAGGGCGACTTTCAGGCACGAGCTCTCTTCCTTCTACCGTGTTGGTCTGGGGATTGTGCCCCGTGTGCTCAGGCTTTGGAGGCAAGTGCCGTGCCATGCTCGCTGGCCCTGTTTTGTTTTGTTTTAAGGGATTGAAGCCTCTGCCTTTGCTCTCCAAGGTTATAAAGTAACACCGGGGCGCCTTAAGTCATTTACAGAACAGAAAACAGTAAAAAGAAGAAAAAGCCAGGGGTGAGGGTGGGGTGGGTGGTTTAGGCTTGCGATCCACACTGGGGGTGGAGGTGGGGGGCGGTGGGGATGGGGTAGTGGAGTGAGGGGGGAGGTGGGGACGGCGTGGTGGGGGTTGGGGGGGAGAGTGGGAAAGTACATCCTCAGCTTCTTAGCCAG
This sequence comes from Acomys minous, assembly GCF_964271855.1. Lineage (NCBI taxonomy): Eukaryota > Metazoa > Chordata > Mammalia > Rodentia > Muridae > Acomys > Acomys minous. Next base: position 75,090,387 of record NC_140498.1, read on the forward strand.
TTAGAGACCATTCCTGGCTATAGGAGACCCAGTTGGGGCCCAAGGATGGAGCTCAGTTCGGGGAGTGAGCGCTTACCTGCTACATAGCCCTCCTTGGATGCTACTTCCAGAACCTTGTAAGCCGGTTGCCGTGACAAACGCCTACAATCCTAGTGCTCGGATCACAGTGCTGAGAGTTCAAGGTCATCTATAGCAACGTACTGAGTCTGAGGCTAGCCCCATCTAGGTGAGAGTCTGTCTCACACGGGGTATGACAAGGAGAAGAAAAACCTAGGTATGTCATGGTACCACATGCTTGGCATCCGAGCTGCTGAGCACATAGAACACAAGGTTAGGGTTAGCCAGAGTTGACTTTAAGAGCCTGTGTAAAATGAAAATAAACATGAAAAACATTATGTATTCCAAGTGATGACCATAGTAATATTTTGTTTTTACAAACCAGACCCCTTTACCAGCCCCCCAGTTGCCTGTAGTCCCCAGCCCCCTGACTCTTCTAAGATACTCAACCACTTGACTGTTCCTTCTTTTCATGTGTGTTACATTGTATCTGTGCATGTATATATGCCTGTTCACATGTGTGGCTGTGCACATGGGTGGAGAACCAACGGGGATGGTGGGAACTTTCCTTAGTTTCCCTCTCGCCTTGTTCACTGAGGCAGGGTCTGCTAGCCGCCCCCAGAGCATGCCAACAAGGCTTAGTCTTTATTTTTTATTTTATTTTATTTTATTTTTGGTTTTTTCGAGACAGGGTTTCTCTGTGTAGCCTTGACTGTCCTGGACTCACTTTGTAGTCCAGGCTGGCCTCGAACTCACAGCAATCCGCCTGCCTCTGCCTCCCGAGTGCTGGGATTAAAGGCGTGCGCCACCACGCCCGGCTCAAGGCTTAGTCTTTATAACTCTCTCCGTAGATCCCTTCTCTCTGCCTTTCAAGGCTGGGGTTACAGGTGGGGGCCACGGTGCTTTTAGGGATCCCCCTCTCGCTCCTCTTGTTCCTCCTGCACGCACTTCAACCACAGAGCCATCTCCTTAAATATTTATCTTGTAAAAAAAATGTATGCATGTATTTGTATGAAAAGTTATGCATGTGTTTGTATGCGTAGATGTGCAGGCTGGAGGGCAAACTACAGTGTCATCCTTAGCCACTGACCACCGTGGTGTGTGTGTGTGTGTGTGTGTGTGTGTGTGTGTGAGTGTGTCCATGGCACTGGTGTGAAGGCCGGAGGACATTCTAATGGGTGGCTCCTCCGTTCTGTTCAGCTTGGAGTCAGGGTCTCTGTTGTTTTTCCGGTGTTCTCCAGGCCAGCTGTCCCTCAAGCTTTCCAATTCTCTTCTGCCTACCTGTCCACCGAAGTGCCGGGGTTCCAGGCAGACATGCTACTGTGTCCCGCTTTTGTACATCTTTTCTGGTCAGGCTTTTGTGGCAAGAGCTTTTACTCTCGGAGCCATCTCCTTGTTCTCTGAGACATAATCTCCGCTGGCCCAGGACTCATCAGTTAGGCTAGGCTGGCCAGTCAGAGAGCCCTGGGAACCCATCTGTCTCCTCCACCACGCCTAGCTTGTTGTCACATGGGTGCTGGAGATTGTACTCTGATCCTTGCGTGGCAGAGTCTTTGCAGGCTGAGCCACCTTGCCATCTCCCTCACCCCCACCGTCTGACTTCTCAGGCCAGGGTTTGACCTGGCTTTGAACTCTGTGTAGCGTGAACCTTCACACCTGGACTCTTTCTTCATCATGTCGACATCCAGTGCTGGTGTTGCGTGGGGCGGAGGTTGGGCTGCCTATCTGATGCATTTTCCAGTAGACGGGGCTCCAGGGAACAGACGGGGAGGAGTGCTGAAGTCACAGTCCTGAAGGTTGGTTTCTCTAAAAGGCTGTCCCCTTGAGTATGAAAGGGTGTCGGAATGCTGAGGCAGGGGCATTGGAAATTCAAGGCTAAGCCAGGGCTATACAGTGAGATCCTCTTTCAAAAATCTATAGGCTAAGCCGGGGGCGGTGGCGCACGCCTGTAATCCCAGCACTCAGGGAGGCAGAGGTAGGCGGATCTCTGTGAGTTAGAGGCCAGCCTGGTCTACAAAGTGAGTCCAGTAGAGCCAGGGCTACACAGAGAAACCCTGACTTGAAAAACCAAAACTACTACCACTGCCACCAACAATAATGTATAGGCTGTGGGGCTGGCTAGATGGCTCAGAGGGTGACAGTGTATGACACCAAGCCTGACAAACTGAGTTGGACCTGCCTGGTGGAAGGAGACAGTGACTTCTGAAAGTTGTCCTCTGATCTCCACATACTTGATGTTCCATTCCCTTCCTCCAGTATTCTGATAAATGTAAAACTGAATTTCAAAAATAACCATGGCCTGAAGCAGGAATTACCATAACGTAGAGGCCATCCTGGGCTACCTAGGGAGGTATTGTTTCAAAAGACAAAACCAATCCATGTGTTATAGATATAGCGAAGTGTTAAGAGTATCTGCCTAGAATCCCCTAACAAGAGATGGCGGGCGTGGCTCAGTGGCTGAGCGCCTCCCTAGAATCCCCCAGTGAGGGGCTGGGGTGTGGCTCAGTGGTAGAGCACCTGCCTAGAATCCCCCAGTGAGGGGCTGGGGTGTGGCTCAATGGTAGAACACCTGCCTAGAATCCCCCAGTGAGGGGCTGGGGTGTGGCTCAGTGGTAGAGCCCCTGCCTAGAATCCCCCAGTGAGGGGCTGGGGTGTGGCTCAGTGGTAGAGCACCTGCCTAGAATCCCCCAGTGAGGGGCTGGGGTGTGGCTCAGTGGTAGAGTCCCTGCCTAGAATCCTTCAGTGAGGGGCTGGGGGCATGGCACAGCGATGCACACTGGCCTATTAAGAACAAATCCAGGATTCTTTCCATACTATCAAAGGAAAAGAAGAAAAAAATTAGAGAATTTGCATTTGCAAGTGACTTAGAGTTTGCTCACAGGAGTCCTGGTATGACTCTGTGTAAGGATGCAGAGATCTTGGGACATAGTCTGTCCCACTGGACCTTCATGGAGGTGGTTGGAATAGGGGCCCATTTGTCTCTGAGCAGCAGGGACACTACGTGAACATATTTAGTGTTGAGAGATGGTTCTCTTTCTTTCTAAAAATAATTTTATTATTTATGTTTATTTGAAAGTTGAGAGAGAGAGAGAGGGTGTGTGTGTGTGTGTGTGTGTGTGTGTGTGTGTGTGTGTGTGTGTATGTGTCAGTGTGTCAGTGTCAGTGTGTTTCACTGTCAGAGGTCAGAAGACAACCTCCGGCCATTCCTGAGTTGAACTCAGGTCATGGGGCTTAGTGACATGTGCCGTTACTCACTGAGCCGCCTCAGTGGCCTCAGAGCTTGTTCACTCCAATTCATCTTTTCCTTCTGCTTCCTTTTTTTGGTCCACACTGCCCTTCATGGGCGATGACCTTGAACTCTCGACTTTCCCCCCTCCGCCTCCCAGGTGCTGGCATTGGAAGCTCGAAGCAGCTCCCCTGGATAAGAGGTGTTTTTCTAAATTGGTTGAAATTTTCTTTTCCACATCTTATTTACCAACTTGGCTAACTAAGGAGAGGAAATATGAGCTATTGTGACTTTGGCCTTATTTTTCTCCCTGAGCCAGCCTGCACATAAACGGAGCCAGCCTCTCCTGGAGGACAGAGACCATCTTTCGTATTTACTGTAGTCTTTCATTTTTGATTTGTTTGTTTGTTTGTTTTGTAGCTCAGTGCTAGAGCACTTGCCTAGAACCCCCCTAGTGAGGCGCCCGGGGCGGGGGGGGGGGGGGCGCGCAGGGGGGGAGGGGGGCGTGGCTCCCATATGTGTGTCATGCGTGCACGCAGAAGCCAGAGGACAACTTGTGAGAGTCAATTCTCTCCTTCTACCATGTGGGTCCCTGGGATCAAATACAAGTCATTAGGCTTGGTGGCAGGTACCGTCACCCACTGAGCCATCTCACTAGTCCCTGGGTTGCTTTTACAAGGAAAGGTCTCTTACTGTCTATCTTAGCTTAAGCTGATCTGGAACTCACAATCCTCCGACCTCTACCTTCTGAGTGGTGGGATGATAAAAAGTGTGTGTCACCTGAGAGATCCTCTTTAGAAGGCCCTGGTAAGTGAGTCCCCCCAAAATAGAAGCCGATGCTAATGGGGTGATAACGTCCAATCAACCTGAGCCATTCCCGGAGAAGATTAGGGCTTCCTTGTGTTGTGGGAATACCGGCATCTCCAATCATTCTCCCAAGGTGGTGTGGGTGAATTCGGAACCTCAGGAGCCAGAAACCCTGAGAGTAGGTGGGCCCCTTCAGAGCCAGCTGTGGGCAGTGGGATGAGTTTAAGAGGTACCTGCCACCAAGCGTGCACATTAAGTGTTTGGGCTCATATCTTAGTTGTGGTCCTCGTCTGGAGTCATGTGGCTGTCTGTAGAACTGAAATGCTAAGCCAGGTGCACTCCTCTGGTCCCAGCTCTCTGAAAGTTGAGGCAGGAGGAAGGGATCCTGTTCAGGGGCAGTCTGGGGGACCTTATCTCAAACCTGGCCATACCATACTGGAGATGCCTGAAACTCAGCAGGGTTGGACCTGGTTAGTACTTGGATGGGAGTCTCCATCTAAAAAGATATCTTCGATGCCAGGCATAGTGATGCTCACCTTTATCTCAGCACTGGGGAGGCAGAGGCAGGCAGGTCTGAGTTTGAGGCCAGCCTGGTCTACAAAGCAAGTCCAGGGCTGTTACACAGAGAAACCCTGTCTTGAAAGACAAAAACCAAAACCAAAAAAAACCAAAAACAAAAACAAAAACAAAACCCCAACAACAACAAAAAGATATCTTTGAGTTAGCAGTAGTGGCCCACACTTTTAATCCCAGCACTCAAGAGGCAGAGGATCTCTGTGAGTTTGAGGCCAACCTGGTCTACAAAGTGAGTCCAGGACAGCCAGGGCTGTTACGCAGATAAACCCTGTTTTGAAAAACCAAACCAAAACACAAAAACCTAATACACAGATACATACATACATACATACATACATACATACACGCACGCACGCACGCACGCACGCACGCACGCACGCACACACACACACACACACACACACACACACACTCATGCAGATCTCTAAGGAGTCCAGAAGAGGATGCCAGATGCCCCAGACCTGGAGGTACAGGTGGCTGTGAGTCAAACAACATGGATTCTGGGAACTGAACTTGGGTCCACTGCAAGAACTGTACATACTCTTGATCCCTGTGTCCTCTCTGTAGCTTCTCACCCTTTTATTAAAATTTTTTCTTTCTCTTTTTATTTATTTATTTGATTTGTATGAATTTTTTTTTCTGCATGAGTATATGTGTGTTGCATGAGGGTCAGAGGTGTTGTGTCCCCCAGAACTGGAGTTATAAAGATAAATGGTTAGGGGCCACCATGCGGATGCTGGGGACTGAATCTGGGCTCTCTGTAGGAACGAATGTCTTAGGCCAGGCGTGGTGGTGCACGTCTGTAATCCCAGCAGTCGGGAGGCAGAGGTAGGTGGATCGCTGTGAGTTTGAGGGCGGCCTGATCTACAAAGCAAGTCCAGGACAGCCAGGGCTACACAGAGAAACCCTGTCTTGAAAAACCAAAAAATCCTACCCAGATCTAGCCAATGGACAGAACATTCTCCACAGTTGAGTGGAGAGTGGGGTATGACTTTCTCACATACTCTGGTGCCTCACCTTTGACCATGTCCCCTGGAGGGGGAGACCTGGTGGCACTCAGAGGAAGGATAGCAGGCTACCAAGAAGAGACTTGATACCCTATGAGCATATACAGGGGGAGGTAGTCCCCCTCAGGAACAGTCATAGGGGAGGGGAATAAGGGGAAAATGGGAGGGAGGGAAGAATGGGAGGATACAAGGGATGGGATAACCATTGAGATGTAACAAGAATAAATTAAAAAAAAAAAAAAGAATGAGTGTCTGAGCTGCTGAGCCATCTCACCAGCCCTCCTCACCTTGTATTTAGAGACAGAGTCTATTATTAAGACCTGGGGCTCACCAATTAGTCTAGGCCAGTAAGCCCCGGAGACCTGCCTATCTCTGCCTCTGGGTACCCACAAACCCAGACTTTTACCGGGGGATGCTGTGGGATGAACTCCAATCTGGATGCTTGTACGGAAAAACCCTTTACCAACTAAACCAACTTCTCATCCCCTCAAAAGACATCATAACCCAACACTCAGGAGGCAGAGGCAGGTGGATCTCTGTGAGTTCAAGGCCAGCCTGGTCTACAAAGTGAGTCCAGGACAGCCAAGGTTGCACAGAGAGACCCTGTCCCGTAAAACCAAAAACCAAAGACGTCTTACATGATAAGCCAAGCAAAGGCCTGCGGCAGGGTGGCCCAGTAGGTAAAGACGCTTGGCTGCCAGGCCTGACAGCTTGAGAGATCAGTTCCTAGAATCCATGTAGTGAAGCAAGTTGTCCTGTGACCTCCACAGGTGCACCATGGTGTGTGTGTGTGCGTGCGCGCGCACGCATAAATAATGCAATAAAAAACTGAAGCTAAACTCAGCAGGCTGGGTGTGTTAGTACTGAAGAAAAAAAGGAGGAAGTGAGCTGAGTCCCAACGTTCGCCTCTCTCTCTGTGTTTGCCAACTGCGGATGGCACGTGACCATCCTACCACCATTATGGGCTGTATTTCTGCACATTGTGTGTCCAATTAAATCTTCCTTTCCTTGCTCCTTGTATGGTATTTTATTTTATTTTATTTGGTATGGTATTTTAATTAGTCAATTTTTGTATGTAGCCCTGGCTGGTGTGGAACTCCCGCTGTAGACCAGGCTGGCTCTGCCTCCCTGGTGGGTACTGGCCTTAAAGGCGTGGGCTACTACTGCACCCAGCTTGTCTGGTATTTTATCAAAGCCAGAAAAATAATACCATTTCTAAGCCGCTATGTTCTAATCACCACCAATGGGGAGCAGTGAGTCTTTTGGAGGTTGCCTCAGGTGTGTGTGTGTGTGAGGAGGGGGGAGGGGGAGGAGAGAGGGAGGGAGAGAGGGAGAGAGGGAGAGGGAATATTACTATGTAGTCCAAGCTAGGCTGGATCTCTTTTGAGACAGGATTTTTCTGTGTGACAGCCTTGGCTGTCCTAGACTCACTTTGTAGACGAGGCTGGCCTGTAACTCACAGTAATCCACCTGCCTCTGCCTCCTTCCGGAGTGCTGGGATTAAAGGTGTGTGCACCAGGCCCAGCTAGGCTGGAATTCTTACTAGACTAAAGTGGGACTTGCTACGTAGCCTAAGTTGGCCTGGAGCTTGCAGCAATCTTTCTGCCTCAGTGTCGTGAGTGTTGGGATAACAAGTGTCAGCCATCATGCCTTGAGATATTTTTCTTTTCTTTTTCTTTTTTCTTTCTTTCTATTTTGTTTTTTTGTTTTGTTTTGTTTTTCAAGACAGGGTTTCCCTGTGTAGCCCTGGCTGTCCTGGACTCGCTTTGTAGACCAGGCTGGCCTTGAACTCACAGCAAGCCACCTGCCTCTGTCTCCCGAGTGCTGGGATTAAAGGCTTGCGCCATGCAAATGTGAATCCTTTTTTAAAAATATTCTTTTTAAACTTATGTGTGTTTTGACTACACGTACGTATGTGCACAACATGTGTGCCTGGTGCCTTCACAGGTCAGAAGAAGGTATTAGAGTCTCCAAAACTGGAATTGACAGATGGTTATGAACCACCATGAAGGTGCTGGGAACCGAACTCGGGTCCTCTGCCAGAGTAGCAGGTGCTCTTGACCGCGGAGCCACCCGTGTGAATCCATCCGTCATGGTTACCTGGCCTGTTTCCTACTTTAGACTCTCGTGAACAGCGCTGCAGTGAGTAGAAATGTGGAAGTCTCTCTGAGAGTGTCTCATTTTACTGTGATATCAGGAAGGGTCCTAAACCTGGTGTAGACCCCAAGAAGATGCCCACTAGCCCTCTGTCCAGTGTTTAAGAGTCTAAGCATATTGCTCATGTCTGTAGGGGTATGTGCTTTGTGCACACGGCAGAACCTAGTACACGGGAGACCTCTCTACCTTGTTGTCCAGGACAGGGCACAAAACAGGCTTTGGGCTCTCTGGCTGTCAATGAAAATGGACTCTGTGTCTATTATGGAGTGGATGCAGCAGGAGACAAACTTGTGGTACCGGAACTCAAATTCAGGACCTTAGGAATACTAGGCAAGTATTCTACCACCAAGCTGTGGTCTCTTAACATCTTGCTGTGCTGCTGAGGATGCCCTTGAGCCTCTCTGTTTCTCCTGCCTTCACCTGGAGTGACAGAATTTAGGCATGCACTGCCATGTCTGGTCCTTGTGGTGCTGAGGATGAAACCTGGGCCACTGCGCATAGGCAAACGCGCAGCATCCGGCAGCAACCAGGCGTGGTGGTAGCGGTGGCACACGCCTTTAATCCCAGCGTTTAGGAGGCCGAGGCAGGCGGATCTCTGAGTTCTCGGACAGCCAGGGCTATGCGGAGAAACCCTGTCTCCCTCCCCAGCCCCCGCCCCCTTCCCCCAAATAAAATGATCGTCCCTGCTGGCCCCAGCAGACAGGAGTTGCTGGGAGGCAGGGCTCTGGAGGACTGTGGCCATTTCCCCCAGCTATGGGAATCCAAGGCCTTGGGCAATTCGATCCCCTCTAGGCAGCCCGTAGGACAGGAAATGGGGACTGTGGGTTGCCAGGAGAAAACAACGTTCCTCCCCCAGCCAGGACGGGAGACACTGCTTTTTGTTTGTTCTCTCGGGCTTCTTTTTGGAGAAACACAAGCATATGGTGGCGGCTGGTGCGGAGGCAATGTTTGGGTAGCGCGCGTGCTCGACTTTGCCTTTTGCGCGCTCGCCTGTAAGTTTTCTTCCCCCACGTTGCCTCCACCACCTGCTCATCTGGTCCACGGGACAGTGATACTGAGTCAGAGAACCTTTCCTGAGGTCCAGGGGGGGAAAAAAATCTATATTTCTCCAGGGGCTCGTGTGAAGTTTCCAATGGGGGAAGAGATTGAGAAATGTTAACAGCCGACTCAGACCTGCAATTTGCGTAGTTCTGAGCCACTGAAAAGCCCATGTGTCGTCCTGGGGCCTGAGGACGGGAGGAGGCATGGGCACAGTGCAGGAGCCTGTCAGATGGTCCTGAGGCCGCAGCAAGAAGCACAAGCCAGACCCTTCTTGGGACTACAAGCATCTCAGATTTGCTTTTTCCTTGGATTTTGGAATATTCCTGTCCAATCATGAAATATGTAGGGGACGGGACTCGAGTCTGAACAAGAAATTGGTTTCCGTTGCAACCCTGCCTAGTGCATGCAGCCTGAAGGTAATTTTATTTTTTAAATTTTGATTTTTATTATTTTTAATTATGCGTATCCGTATGTGTGGGTCTGTGCACATGAGAGCAGGCGCTGTGGTAAGCCAGAGGCTATGGGAGCTAGAGGCACAGGTGGTGAGCCACCCAGTGTAGGTCCTGGGATCTGAACTTGGGTCCTTTAGAAGAACAGTAATTGTGCGCGGCAGTGGTGGTGCACATCTTTAATCCCGGCACTCAGGTTGCAGAGACAGGTGGATCGCTATGAGTTCGAGGCCAGCCTGGTCTACAGAGTGAGTTTCAGGATAGCCAAGGCTACACAGAGAACCCCTCTCTCTCGAAAAACCAAAACCAAAACAAACCAAACCAAAACAAACTGCTCTTAATCATTGAGGCTTCTCTCCAGCCCTGTGATTTAAAAACTTTTTTTTTCTATATTACATTTTTACTTGTTTCAGGGTGAGGAGGGGCAAACATATGCTACACAGATTATAGGAGGTGGCTCTTGCTTTCCAACCTGGGGGTCCCAAGGATTGAACCCAGGTCGATAGACGTGGTGCTGGTTGTCTTTACCTGCTGAGCCATCTTGCTGGCTGGTAATTGGGTTTTTATACTGTTTACTTTATTTATTTTTCTTATTTTTGGTGTTTTCTTAGGGTCTTAGGTAGTCCATGCTGGCATTGAACATGCTATATATCTATGGCTGGTTTTGAGCTGTGTGTGTTTGTGTGTACACGCGCGTGTGCGAGCACACGCATGCAGAATCATGTGTGTGCATGCTGAGGGGTGTGTGCGTGGATGTGTGAGTACAGGTGATGTTCAGAAGCTGCTACTGAGGTGTCTTCCCCAGGTGCTTTTCCACATTATAGTTCTGAGACAGGGTCTCTCACTGAACCTGGAGCTTGCTGGTTTTGTTTTGTTTTTGTTTTTGCTTTCCTAGTATGGCTGGCTAGGAAACTTCTGGGATCTGTCTGTGTCTGCCTCCTAGAGCTGGGATTAGAGGTATATGCTGCCATACCCAGTTTTGTTTTTTTTAAAGATGTATTTATTATTATGTATACAGTACTCTGCCTGCATGTACACCTACAGGCCAGAAGAGGGCATCAGATCACATTACAGATTGTTGTGAGCCACCATGTGGTTGCTGGGAATTAAACTCAGGACCTTTGGAAGAGCAGACAGTACTCTTAACCTCTGAGCCATTTCTTCAGCCCCTTTGTTTTTGTTTGTTTGTTTGTTATTTATGGAGGCTGGGAATCCAAACGCAGGTCTTTTGTTTATACAGCCTGCAGTTTACCCACTGAGCCACATCCCCAGGCCCCCGGTTTTGCACTCTTGAATACAGTAGTATGCCATTATACCCAGCTCATTGGTTGCTTGCTTGCTTGGTTGATATTTTTTGAGACACATCTGATATTACTCAGGCTGCCCTTGAACTCCCGATTTTCCTGCTTCTAGAGTCTTGTACGTTCATAGCCGTGCAGGGTCTAGACCTCACTCTGTAGACCCTGCTGGCTTTAGGCTTAGGCTGGCCCCTCTAGCGTCTCCATTCTGAATCTGTCATCCTGTCCATCTTTTTTTTTTTTAATGTATTTATTGTATATGAGTGCTTTATCTACAGAAGAGGGCATCAGATCACATTACAGATGATTGTGAGCCACCATGTGGTTGCTGGGAATTGAACTCAGGACCTTTGGAAGAGCAGGTGGCACTCTTAACCACTGAGCCATCTCTCCAGCCCCATCCTGTCCATCTTAAAGGTAATTTTTGTAGGGTTCTTTCCTCATGCCTCCATAATGTTACAAGAGGCCAGGGTGGAATTCCCTTCTTGTGGCATCCTAGCCCTGCTCAAAGTGTTGGATTCTAGAGCATTTCGGATTTCGTATTTCGGATTTCAGATTATGGAGGCTCAACCTATTAAACACGGTACCTCGAGACAACAGAGTGTAGAGTCCCGTTTGTGGAGGCCAGACGTTCAAACTCATTGCCTTGGCAGGGTGCAGCTCCCTGCGGAGGGTCAGGGAGAATCACTCCTTGCCTTTGTCAACCTTTGGCAGTGGTGGCATGCCTTCGCTTGGGGCTGTGTGTGGTTAGTCAGTTGTTTGGTACTGTGACAAAATACCTGAGGAACTTTTTGAGTGGAGGAAAGGTTTGTTCTGACACACGGTTTCTAAGGCTTGAGTTTATGGCCAGCTGGCTCCTTTCATTTGAATCTGAGATGAGGTAGAGCCTTGTGATCCTGGGAGCATATGGTAGGGATGGAGGAGGAGGAGGCTGCTTGCCTTATGGCAGCCAGGAGCAGAGAAGAGAGATGGAGAAGGAGAGGATGGTGGGAAGAGAGGCAGAGGGAAAGGAAAGAAATGGATACACCCATCAAAGTCCAGTCCCCAGAGACCCGCTTCCTCCAACTAAGCCCCACCTCCTATTGACCCTTTCAGCAGTGACCTCAACGGGTCATCTGTGGAGCGCCCTCATGATCCAGTCGCTTTTCGGTAGCATCACCGTCTAGGGGTGAAGCCTTCCGCAGACAAGCCTTTGGGGAGACACATCACTTCTAAGTCAATGCACCATGTCATTTTGTCTACATTCAAAACTACCCCTACCACCCTCCCGCCCCCCTCGTGGCTTGGAACTTTCTGTATAGACCAGGCTGGCCTCAAGCTTACAGAGGCCCCTCTCTGCCTCCCAAGCACTGGAAGGAAAGGCGTGAGTTATCCTGCTTGGCCCTAACCAGAGCCAACTCCTCTGTCTTATCTTCAAGCTGTGTGGCAGATGGATGGGGAGGTGATGGCGGCTGAAATCTCAGCACTCAGGAGGCAGAAGCAGGCACGTCTCTGCGAGTTCGAGGCCAGTGTGGTCTACAGAGTTTTAGCTTCAGGACAGCCAGGGCTACAGAGGGAAGCCCCAGCTCAAAAACAGAACAAAACAGTCACAAATGGACTGTTACTGTAGTTAAATAGGTTGAGTTTTCCCAAAGCCCTGGGCTTTATTCCTAGCACCACGTAAACCAAGTTAGAATCCTAACACGCTGGATCTGGAGGCTATTTTTTAAGATGGAGGCTTTCTGTGTAGCCTAGGCAGTCCTGGAACTCATTGTGCAGATCAGGCTGGTGTTAGACTCATAGAGATTTCTCTTTTTGCTTCTGCCTCCTGAGTGCTGGGATCTAAAGTGTTGAGTGTCGCCTGGTGCAGTGGCACAAGCATGTAATCCCAGCACTTGAGAGGCAGAGGCAGGTGGATCCCTGTGAGTTCGAGGCCAGCCTGGTCTACAAAGTGAGTTCAGGACAGCCAAGGCTACACAGAGAAACCCTGTCTTGAAAAACCAGAGAGAGAGAGAGAGAGAGAGAGAGAGAGAGAGAGAGAGAGAGAGAGAGAAGGTGTTGAGTGTCACCATACCTGGTTTACAAAAGGTATTAGTGTTCATGAGACATGTACCTGGGCTTAACTGATCTGGAACTTGGGACAGAGCTGAAGACACTGAGATTGCCCCTCCCTCCTTCGGTGCAGACAGAACAGGGTGAGCCTTGGGGCCATCTGCCAACCCTGTACTTCCTTGGCATTGACTGTCTTGGCTTTGGGCCCCTCAGGTGTCCTCCCTTCTGTGGCTCCGCCCCTGATCTCTGTGCTGTATTCCATCGAGTCTTCTGTTCTTCTCCTGTTTGGGGATGTACTTTGTATTTTTGTTTTGCTGCGTTTATTTGTGGTGTGAGCGTGCATGCATTGCACCTGCCCGGGCACACAACATGCAGAAGCCTAGTGAGACATTGAGTGTCTGTCTCCATTGCTGGGAATTTGAACTTGGCTCCTCGTGCTTAAGGAGCGATGTTACTGCCCACTGAGCAGTCTCCCCCTAGCCCTGCAGGTTGCTGTGTGTGGCCAAGGGTGGTCGTGAGCTTCTGATCCTCCTGCTTTCACTTCTCAGACGCTGGGATTACAGGTGTGCTCCACCATGCCCGGCTTAATGTGGGCCTGGGTTTGAACCTACAGCTTCCTCCATATTGGGAAAGCGCTCTACCAACTGAGCCACATCTCCATTTTTTTTTTCTTCTCTTTAATTTTAATACCCATTCAAGGGTGAATTTTTTTTTTCTCCCCGAGACAGGGTTTCTCTGTGTAGCCTTAGCTGTCCTGGACTCACTTTGTAGAGTCAGTTGTCTCCTACCATGCAAATCCTGGGGGTCAAATATGGGATTCTGGTGGCAGGTGTCTTTACCCACTGAGCCATCTTGCCAGCCTTGCTTTCCCCCCCTTCCATTTGGCCCTGCTTTTACTAATGAATAACACTCACACTTCTGTGCTCCTAAAGTACCCGGGCCTGGGGCTTCTCTTGACTCCTACCTCCATAGCGTGGAGTGCCTCCATTGGATTCTTCTGGAGACACAGGGTCCTATAAGCCTACCTAGCTGGGACCAGGATTTAGGATAGCCCACAGCCCAGCTCTCTTCCATCTCCCCAGTTGTCCGGCTCGGAGTCCCTGGTTCTCCTAAGTACATTAGGACCTTGGCCAGAGAGAGTCAGGGCAGTCTGGGGCGAGCTGGAGGTCAGGAGTGCCAGCTACTGCTGCTTGCCTGGCTATGATTTGATTTGGGGCTGGGAAGCTGGGAAGCTGCCGACCCAGAGTTTTTCTGGGAATGGCCCAGGGGCTCAAAGGAGTAGCTGGCTGCTGTGGCTGTAGGCCTTGGCTGTGCAGGAAGCCTTGGGCTCCCAGGCAAGCACACCTCTTGGCTAGGAGTGAGTACAGTTATTTAGCAGACACCCCGTCTTCCCCCACCCCCGGTGACCTAGGGCCACAGAATGGCCAGGACAAAGCTACGAGCAGCCTTTTTATTCAATGTGTCCCTATTTGTGGCCTGTCACATCATCCTTCAGTGGTGTGATGTGCCCTGGATATCTTTTTCTGTTTGGCTGGTTTGGTTTTTTGGTTTTTCGAGACAGGGTTTCTCTGTGTGTAGCCTTGGCTGCCCTAGACTCACTTTGTAGACAGTGCTGGCCTTGAACTCACAAAGATCCGTCTGCCTCTGCCTCCCGAGTGCTGGGATTAAAGGCATGTGCCACCACATACTGCCCACTGAATATCTCTTAATAATACAGATTTATTTATTTATTTATTTATTTATTTATTTATTTGAGACACACTCATTATGGAGCTCTGGCTGGCCCGAAACTTGTTATGTAGACCAGGTTAGCCCTAAACTCATAGAGATCTACCTGCCTCTTGCCTCCCAAGTACACCATTACATCTAGCTGGTTTTTATTTTTGTTGTAACTTGTTTTGAGACAGGGTCTCATAGCCAGGCTGTCCTCAAGCTCACCATGTAGCCAACGATGTCTTTGAATTCCTAATCATCCTGCCTCTATCTCTCAATGCTTGGAATTATAGGTGTGTTCCACCTGGCTTGGCTTGCTTATTGAGTTATTAATTTATTTTGTGGTGCTGGGGATTCTAGGCAGGTGCTCTACCACTGAGCCACACCTCAGCCCCTCACTGGGGGATTCTAGGCAGGTGCTCTACCACTGAGCCACACCCCAGCCCCTCACTGGGGGATTCTAGGCAGGTGCTCTACCACTGAGCCACACCCCAGCCCCTCACTGGGGGATTCTAGGCAGGTGCTCTACCACTGAGCCACGCCCCAGCCCTCACTGGGGGATTCTAGGCAGGTGCTCTACCACTGAGCCAAAACCTCAAACCCCTTGCTGAGGGATTCTAGCAAGTAGTCATATACTCATTCCTCTTCTTTAATCTTTTGTTGTTGGAGACAGAATTTCACTAAGTTTATCAGGATGGCTTGAACTCAGTCTGTAGCCCAGGCTGTCCTTGAACTTGAAGTGTTTCTGCACCCCTTAGCCATCTGAGAAGCTAACAAGTTGGCCAGTAGGCCCTGCTAAAACCATTTAATTTTTTCTACATTTTTTTGGTTATTTATTTTGGTATGTGTAGGGGTGTGTGTGTGTGTGTGTGTGTGTGTGTGTGTGTGTGTGCGCGCGCGCGCGCACCCCACCACATGGTTGTGGACATTAGAGGACAACTTCCAAGAGTCAGTTCTCTCTTACCTTGTGGGTCTGGGGGGATCAAACTCAGGTTTTTAGCAAGCACCTTTATTGGCCCTAAAACCAATTTCCTCCCTTCAGCCCAAGAGCAGATCTGAGCCAGTTCTGGGTCCAGAGCTATTCTCTAGTCTGGTTTAATGATCTGACGTTTCCTGCTGAGGTGCTTTCTTACCCCTCATGGTACCTTATAGCATCTGCTGCTGCCTTGAGTTCACAGCACGTTGCAGCCAGATTCTGTGTCTTGGGTTCGGTGCCTGGCCTACCCATCAAACGCACACACTGGTCAGTGAGTTGGGTCCTGAGGGTCAGCCATGGTGGGTAGATACAGCTTGGCCCTTGCAGAGTTTACAGTCTAGGAGTCAGTTGTGGTGGCTGTAAACATCGAAGGCTGTGTAGGCCTGGAGGCCCTGCCACCTGGCTGTTTCCTACCCCACCCAGCCAGCCTCTAGAATCCTTGCTGACAGGTGGCAGACAGGGTGTGGAGTCTACAGATCTATCCATGGGTGACACTCCCAAGCCACAGGGCCTTAGGGCCCTTGGGGAACAAGCCCAGAGAGTGCCCTGTCCCTGCCTCCTGCATCCTTTTGCTTGCGCTAGTGACGGGCTGGTGCTTTCAGACGCAGTATGTGTATGTGGGACCCCCTTCGGTTCCTAGAGACGGTTCTGGAAGAACAGGATCAAGCCAGCCACCAGCAATCAGCAACCTCGCCTTTGGATTAAGGCTGCAGCAAACCAAAGAGGCCTTTAAAGGAGGAGCTGTGAGGAGCCCCAGTCAGTTGGAACAAAGTCCTTTCTTGGGGAACCTGTCGTTTGAGGAAGTGTCCTGTGTCCTGTTGTGGCTGCACCTGCTCCAAGTCCATGTCCCACATCCAGGAAGTAGAGTCAGGCTTCAGGCAGTGGCCTTGATCTGGGAGCTTGTGACCAAGCCCAGAGGTGTGTACAGAACTGAGGAGGGCGATGCCCAGCTAAGCCGTGGGTGAGGCAGTCAGGCGCCTTTCCAACAGGGCTGGTTATAGGGATGTGGACCCAGGCCAGTAATCTCAGTACCTGACAGGTGGAAGAAAGGAAGATCGAGAGTTCAAGCGGCCCAAGCTTCAAAGTAAGGCCTCGTTCAAAAGGTGTGGGCAGCAGGGAGCCATGGAGGGTGTGGGAGCAGGAGATGGCTGTGGCTAGAGTTACATCCGTGCAAAACGCTGGCAGTTAGGACCTGTCTGGAAGTGTAGTGTCACGGTGTCGGGCTCACTTTGGTGATGGATTGAATACCTAGGGGACTGTTCCTTGGGCCACAAGCCTCAGCTATGTTGTGTTACACTGTGAACCCAGAGATCGCGTCCTGGGAAAACTTATTTCTCGTTGTGGTGTGGCTCAGCCCGAGCACATACCTTTAATCCAAGAGCTTTCTGTAAACAGGATTAGATAAAGTCAGCCATAGGTCAAGAGGCGGAGCAGACAACCAGTTGACAGGAAGTGAACATAAGGAAAAAAAATATATACGTAAAGAGATGCACAGGAAGTAGAAAGGAGGGGCATTCAGTTTGAAGGGTTTTTAAGACAGTGAGGAGAAGGGGCTTTTTCCTTCTGGGACATCGGCCGAGTAGGACAGTCAGTCTGGGTGCTTTCTCTGCCTCTGTGAGCTAGCAGGCTTTCACCCCAGCATCTGGTTCCTGAGTCTTTAATGGTAAAATTAAACCTTTGGGATTTTGTTTAACCAACCATGTTGCAGTTGTTTGCCTTTTGATGGAGAGACATGACCATATGTCTGCCCCAGGAGGGCGTTGACAGCAGACTGAAGGAAGAATTCTATCCAAGGCTAACTTGCTGAATGAGTGAGTGAGTGAGTGGTTATTTACAGAATATGGCTGTCTTAGTTACTGTTTTTATATTGCTGTGAGGAGAAACCATGGCTAAGACAACATATGGGGGGGACGACTTTTTTTGTTGTTGTTTTGTTTTGCTTTTTGTTTTTTGAGGCAGGGTTTCTCTGTGTAGCCCTGGCTGTCCTGGACTCACTTTGTAGACCAGGCTGGCCTCGAACTCAGTGATTCCCCCTACCTCTGTCTCCCAAGTGCTGGGATTAAAGGTGTGCACCACCACACCCAGCTCTGGGGAAAACATTTAATTGAGGGCTTGCTTACAGTTTTAGAGTATTAATTGGTTCCTGGTCATCATGGCAGAAGGCAGACAGGCGTGGAACTGGAATCAAAGCTGAGAACTTCATATCCTGGTCCATGGGGAGAAAGCAGAGAGATACAGGGCCTGGCATGGACTTTTGAAGCATCAAAAGTGACACACTGTCTTGTTAGGAAGGCCACACCCACTCCAACAAGACCACACCCCCTAATCCTTCTCAAACAGTTCTCCAGCTGGGCATAAAGCTATGGTGGTCCAACATACAGGCCTGTGGGGGCCATTTTCATTCAGACTGCCATAATGAGTGAGGGGTTATATGCCATAATGGGGGCGACTCAAAGGCGCCTACATCACCAAAAAGCCTACCTCAGCATAGTTGATGCTACCCACAAAAAGTTGCATCTCTTGGGGTGCTGGAGAGTTGGCTCAGTGGTTAAGAGCACTGACTGCTCTTCCAAAAAAAACCCTGGGTTCAATTTCCCAGCACCCACATGGAGGCTCACAATGGTCTATAACTCCAGTTCCAGGGGATCTGTCTCTCTCTCTCTCTCTCTCTCTCTCTCTCTCTCTCTCTCTCTCTCTCTCTCATACACACACACACGCAGAATACCAGTGCATATAAAATAAAAGTAAATAAGTCACTTAAAAAAATTGCATCTTTGGAACTCCACATGAACTGCAGACAGCTCTACAAAAGAGAGGCCAGGATCCCTGCCTCATTCCTTGACACAGAATTGCTCTCTGTACCTTTAAGCATTGGGAGAGGCCTTGTGAATCTTACAACTCTTACAGCTTCCTGAGCTTTGTGAATTTCTGAGTGTTTTTTTTTTGGGGTGGGGGGGTTTGGTTTGTTTGTTTGTTTGTTCGTTTGTTTTTTCAAGACAGGGTTTCTCTGTGTAGCCTTGGCTGTCCTGGACTCACTTTGTAGACCAGGCTGGCCTCGAACTCACAGGGATCCGCCTGCCTCTGCCTCTCAAGTACTGGGATTACATGCGTGTGCCACAACGCCCGGCTGAATTTCTGAGTTTTACTGGGTTTTATAAGCTTCCTGCACCTTATGAGTTTCCTGAGCTTCCTGAGCTATGTAAATTGCTTTGTCCTTGAGTCTCAGGAACTTTCTCTATGAGGGAATGTTCAAATTCTCTGAGAATGTTGCAAACAGGAGGAAATAGTTCTATATCATTCATTTGGCTCTCTGTGTGCTGCTGTCGCCTGGCCTGTGAAGGCTCACATCCCTATCTTACCTTTGAGGCCCTTGAGTGATGGGAAGGAAGGCCACCTATCAATCTGTCCCACCTGTGAAGTCCAGGTGACCCTGGGAGCCAGATGTGCCTTACTGCGTGTCTATTACCCACTGTGTCCTCACTCTTTTTTCTAGGTGACCATGGCCTTGCTGGGGAAGCACTGTGACATCCCCACCAACGGCTGCGGGTCTGAGCGCTGGAACTCCACCTTCGCCCACAAGGACGAGCTCATCAACAGCCTGGTGTCCGCCTTAGACTCCATGGTGAGTGTCTGGCCAGGTGGGAAGAGGGCCTGAGATCCAGGTGGGAGACCTGAGAGGTGATATCCATCCAAATCTCTTATTCCTGGGGACTGGAGAGATAGCTCAAGTGTTAAAGTGCTTGCCTTGTAACCATGAGGACCTGAGTTTGATGCCCCAGAATCCAGAATCCAGATTTTAAAAAGGCCTAGGGTCTATGCGTGCATCTTGCATGTGTGGATACGTGTGTTGTACCCATGCATGTAGAGGCCACAACTGCACCTTGGGTTTCATTAATCATCAGGTGTCATTTACCTTGTGTTTATTTTATCTCTGTTTGTTTTAACTTGTTTGTTGGAGACAGGATCTCACTCTGTAGTTCAGGCTGACCTGGAACTTACCGTGTAGCCCGGGCTTGCCTCAAACTCTATGGCAAGCCTCCTACCACAGCCCCCCTGAGTGCTGCAATTACATTCCCAACTAAGGCATCTAGTACTTAGATTCTTCCGTCCACGTTCTACCCAGGCCCAGCCCTGCTTAGCCTCTGAGATTAGATGAGGCCAGGCCCATTAAGGGCGGGATGTCTGTAGATCACCTGGTTTTAGTTTGTGACAGGGTCTCACACTGGCCAGAACTCATCGAGTGGACTAGATTGGATGGCCAGGGTGGCCCCAAAGAGCCTCCCGTTTCAGAGTCCCTAGTGCTGGAATTGCAGCTGCATGCCTGCCATTATCTGGCTTGGTCATGCGCTCACACAAGCACATGCCTCTACTTGATTATCCTGTGTGTTGTTCACGTCCAGAATCTTCCTCCGTCGCTCTCTTACATACTGAGGCAGACACTGCACTTAAATCCAGACCCTGAGACTAGTCTAGCTAGCCAGCTCGATCCTAGAATCCCCTGCTTACACCTCTCAATTGATGGGATATAGGAGGACTGCCACAGCCACACACCACCACCACCCCCCCCCACCCCCCCACCCCGCATTTTTGTAGGCACTGGAGATCCTAACGTTGGTCCTTAGGCTTCTGCCGCAAGTAATTTCCTCACTACCAGCCCCACACAACCTCATTCCCAGCCCTTTTCCCATGATCCTATGGGAATCAAACTCAGGTCTTGTGCTTGAAAGACAAGCCAAGTTACCCACCCGGCCATCTTGACAGTCCTGCAAATAGAGATTCTTTTCCTTTAACTAGGATACTGAAGTTCTACTGTCACACTGTCCAGAAGCAGGCTGCATGGTCCCCGTTTTTAACAGTTTAAAGAGGGCTGCCGCTACCCTGTGTCCCAGCTCAAAGTGGCCGGACTGAGCTAGGGGGGCTCACCTCTCATCAATAGCCCTGTCTGTAGCTCGGGCTGGCCTGAAGTGCTTCAGGCTCAAAGAATAATGGGTTCCAGGCAAGAATTGCCATGCTGGGTTCGAGACTGGTCTTGATTTACCTCACACGCCTGCCCCTCTCCCACAGTGCTCTGCACTTTCCAAGCTGAACACGGAGGTGGCCTGCGTGGCGGTGCACAATGAGAGCGTCTTCGTGATGGGCACCGAAAAGGGAAGGATGTTCCTGAACGCGCGGAAGGAGCTGCAGTCAGACTTCCTCAGGTTCTGCCGTGAGTACCCTACGTTCTCTATGCCCAGGGTGTCCCCCCCTCCCCCCCAGGCTTTGTCCAGCCCAAAGAGCCTGGTGGAGGAACAAGGCCACACCTCCTAATCCATTAAAGAATTTGTCACTCCCTAGTAACCCAGCATTCAAATTTAGGAGTCTATGGGGGGTCATTCTTTTTGTTTTGTTTTGTTTTTTTTGTTTTTTTGAGACAGGGTTTCCCTGTGTAGCCTTGGCTGTCCTGGACTCACTTTGTAGACCAAGCTGGCCTAGAACTCACAGAGATCCTCCTGCCTCCGCCTCTCAAGTGCTGGGATTAAAGGGGTGCGCCACCACTGCCCCGTTCACGGGGGTCATTCTTATTCAAACCACTGCAGTGTGAATAGTTCAAGGGCAGGACTCCAGCTCTCAGACCTTTGCTCCTTCAAAGTAGAGATACACTGGTTTGCCAGGGGTTGGGGAGGGGGTTATGGGTGTCTATGGACACCCAGGACACTCAGGGCATCAGCTATTGTTGGTTTTGTTAGTAGTTTTCATGGTTTCCTGGGCCTTATCCCTAGGATTAGCCATGTGTGTGTGTGTGTGTATGTGTGTGTGTGTGTGTGTGTGTGTGTG
This sequence comes from Acomys minous, assembly GCF_964271855.1. Lineage (NCBI taxonomy): Eukaryota > Metazoa > Chordata > Mammalia > Rodentia > Muridae > Acomys > Acomys minous. The sequence goes on from NC_140498.1 coordinate 75,111,539, forward strand.
TGTGTATCTGGGGCATATAGCTGCTCCTGTACTGCCTCAAAGGTAATGGGTGTGCAAGGGTCCTGTAGTCCCTCCCAGCCTTCCGAAGACATTGTGCCTATTTTTTTCCCCCAACAGCCAGAAAGAGTCACTATTCATAACACTCAGAATCTGGATAGTTTATTTCAAGCTTGGAAGGCTTCCAAGGAGAGCCAGCTCCTAGCCGGAAGGGGCCATGAGGCCCTGTTCATCCTCTGTTTATCCCAGTACTTGGGAAGCAGAGGCAGGCGGGTCTCTGAATTCAATTACAGCCTGACCTACGGAGGGAGACTCTGTTTTTAAAACAGCAACAACCGGCTGAGGATTGCAGGGTTCGGTCTTATGATTTCAGAGCAGTCAAGGCAGAGTCTCAAGCACCTAGTCCCATCACAGCCACGGTCAAGAGCACTGAGCCTGGTTCTTCCCTTCTAGCGTTCTCCTGTGTCACAGCTCAGCACTGCACAGCTTAGAGAATGGTGCTGCCCACGGTGGGCCGAGTCAGTTAACAGTGAAGATGGCCCGCATGGCGGTGCACACCTTTAATCCCAGCAGTACTAGGGAGGCAGAGGTAGGCGGATCTCTGAGAGTTCAAGGCCAGGACAGCCAGGGCTCTGCTACCCAGAGAAACCCTGTCTCAGAAAACCAAAAAAACAAAAAGCAAAACAAAACAAAACAAAACAAAAACAAAAAGCCAAAACCCACTCAAGGTGATTCCCCACTTATATGCCCATAGGCCAATTGATCTAGACCAGTGGTTCTCAACCTTCCTAGTGCTGCGACCCTTTGATACAGTTCCTCATGTGTTGTGTCCCCCCCCCACCATAAAATTACTTTTGCTGCTTCTTCACAACTGAAATTTTGCTACAGTTACGAACGGTAACAGAAATTTGTGTTTTCATACGGTCTTGGGCAACCCCTGTGAAAGGATCATTCAACCCACAAGGGGAGGGGAGGGGGTCGAGACCCACAGGTTGAGAACCACCCATCTAGATCCTTCATTGGAGCCATCCTTCTCAGATTGTGGCAAACTGACATTTAAAACCAACCGTAACTATAGTCCCGGCGTTTTGGGTGTTGGCCCCGGGGGAAAACTCCGGCTTAGGTGGGTCAGTATGTATCTAGAACGGGTCGTGTGGAGCGTCTGTTCCAGTTCTGAGCCCGATCTGTTGCACTAGACTGAGGGTCCGAGAGGAAAAGGGCAGCCCTGAGTTGGAATGTGGCCAGACTGAGACCTGCAGCCTTTGCTGGCCCTCAGCAGGGCCCTAACTCATTCACTGTGACTCCGGTTCTGGGGGCTTGAAGCTAACCTCTGGCCCCTGTGCTCTTGTCCCACAGGGGGACCCCTATGGAAGGATCCGGAAGCAGGACACCCTAAAAAAGTGCAGCGCTGCGAAGGTGGTGGCCGGAGCATACCACGGTCCTCGCTGGAGCAGTGTTCGGATGTGTACCTGCTGCAGAAGATGGTAGAGGAAGTGTTTGATGTTCTTTATAGTAAGATCCTTCCTCATTCCATTCCTGGAAAGGGGTGGGTGGGAGATCCGCCTACCCACACCGGCCTTGTCTGTTTTAACCTGGTCCAGCTCTGCCCCACCTGCCCTATCCCAACCCTGCCCATCAGCCTAGCCAAACCATACTCCACCCTGTTTAGCCCCGCCCACACCAGCCCAAACACACACACATCTCTTTAGCCCCACCTACCTCAGCTCAACCACACACCCTTGCCCTGTTTGGCTCTACCTACCTCAGTTACATTTAGCTCCAACCTCACTCGCTCCACCTTTTTTTTTTAGCTCCACCCACCCTGCTCCGTTTAATATCCCGGCCCCCCCCCCACTCCCCAATTCTACCCAGCTCAAGCCAACTCCACTCCATCCTGCCTTGCTTGCTCTGCCCACTGGTATCTGACCCAGCTCCTCCTCCCAGCATATCCAGGGCAGTCCAGCCTTGCCCTGTGAGATCATCCCATGCGCCCCCCAACCCCCAGCGTAACCACACCCACTTGACCCATCCTCGTCCAGCCAAACTTCAATCCTAGCCCCACCTGCTCTGCTGGTCTCAGTCGAGCCCTAACTGATTTAGCTCTGTCCACCTCAGCTCTGCCTTACCCACCCCTGCTCGGCTTTATTCATCCACTTCAGCCCAGGCTTTCTCCTGCCTGCCAAATCCAACTTGGCCTCACCTGCCTTAGACCTGCCCTGTCACACCTAACCACACCCAACTCAGCCTGCTGCTGTCTGGCCATGGCCTACCCTGCTCAACCTTGCAGCCTTGCCCGTCTTCAGCCTAGCCCTGCCCAGCACCAACTACGTCAGCACTGCCCTCTCCATCTCCGGCCGTAGCCCCCACCCACCTCTGCCCTGCTGTGTGCAGCTGTGCCTTACCCAGCCACACTCAGCCAAGCCCAACCCAACTCCATACTGCTTAGCCCCACCCACCTGCCCCTGCTCAGCTGTGCCCCGCCCACCACAGCCCAGCCCCACCCAGCCATTTTCTAACCTAACCCCATTTGCTCTGCCCATCTCAAACCCAACCCTGCTCAACCCAGCCCTGCAGAGCCTTGCCCTACCCACTTTAGCCCTGTGTAGTCCTATCTGCCTCTTTCTGCTCTGCTTCAGCCATGCCTTGCTGCACTCAGCCTTACTTAAACCCAGCTAACCCCTGCCCATCAATGCCCTATACCCTTGTCAGCCCTGCCCTTACCCCACCCAGCCCCGAGCCTAGCCCTGCTCACTTCTGCCCGGTCCCACACAGCCTGGCTTTTCCCCATCTCACCCAGTAGAGGAGGCCTCTGCTTCTGCGCTATGGGCCTCTCAGCAAAACACAATCCTTAAGACGTGGCTTTCCCCCACCCTAGCCCTTTCCCAGGTACCAGTCATTACCTCCCCACCCCCACTCACGTAAGCCTGAGGTTAAAATTCAGTCCACTATCCCTAGCCTGGCCTATGGGCCCTCCTGTTTCCTCCCACCAGCCCTCAGATGCACACAGTGGGGTTCCATCTACAGGCTGGTGTCGTTTCATTCTATACCGTGTGTGTGTGTCTGCAGCAAGGGGGGGGGACCCGGAACCCCTCCCCAAGGGGGGGGAGTCACCTCACATTGCCTGGTTCCCGATGTGCCTAGCCAAACCCCAGCCAGTACTGAACCTCACTGTTTACTCTCCGACAGGTGAGGCTATGGGCAGGGCCAGTGTTGTACCTTTGCCCTATGAGAGGCTGCTCAGGGAGCCGGGGCTACTGGCGGTGCAGGGCTTGCCTGAGGGCCTGGCCTTCCGGAGGCCAGCAGAGTATGACCCCAAGGCACTCATGGCCATCTTGGAGCACAGCCACAGAATACGGTTTAAGCTCAGGAGGTGAGTAAAGCCCTTTTCTAACTGCATTTCCTTTGACTGTGTTAAAAATACCCTGACAAAGGCCCATTAAGGGGAAAAGGGCCTATTTGGCTCACAGGCCATCACTGTAGGGAGGTCACGTCAACAGGGATTTGAAGCAGCTAGTCACGTTAAGGCCACAGTCAAGAGCCGAAAGCCATGAACTCAGGCATGCACGCCAGTCCTCAGCTTGCTTTCTCGACTGTTAGACAATTCGGAATCTCCTGCCTAGGGAATTGTGCTGCCCACGGTGGGCTGGGTCTCCCCCCTGCCCCCATAAACATGCCCATGGGTTAACTTAATCTAAATCCCTCTTTAAGACTCCCTTTCCTGGGGGGTTGGGGGGGCATAGTGGTGCACACACCTTTAATCCCAGCCCTGGGAGGCAGAGCCAGGCTGATCGCTATGAGTTTGAGGCCAGCCTGGTCTACAAAGTGAGTCTAGGACAACCAAGGCTACATAGAGAAACCCTGTCTCAAAAAAGCAAAAAAAGAAAGAAAGAAAAGAAAAGAAAAACAAATTAATTTTAAAAGCCATGAGTTGTTGGAGCCTGGGTGTGTGAGCCTGGGCTACGAGTGAGATTCATAAGAGACTGGGAGGTGAGGTCAAGGCTGAGCCGAGATGGATACCATGGGCCCAGCATAGTGGGGATTTCATGTTGCATATAGCTGCCTAGTCTTCCCCAGAAGTGCGTGAACAGGTGTGGGGAGGGTCAGGTGGCGCGGGCAGGAGCCAGGTAGAGGATGGGATTGGTGGCCTGGATCGCTGAGGCAGGCTTGGTGCAGGTCTGGATGTACCAGTGGTTGCCCTGGTACATTATGCTCACGCTGCCAGGCTTGCACCCTACCTATAAAGCGGGGCCTGGCTCCCATCCCATCAGAATACCTTCAGTGGGCCCAGGTCTGTTCTAGTCTCTACAGTTAGATGGGCTGTGAATGGAATGGTTGACAGGCAAGAGGAGGTATTCAAAGCACCTCCTGGTCTCCTCTCTTCCACCCAGGCCTCCCGAGGACGGTGGGCGGGACTCAAAGCCACTGGTGGAGATGAACGGTATCTCTCTGCTACCCAAGGGGTCCCGAGACTGCGGTCTGCATGGCCAGGTCTCCAAGGTCATCGTCCCCCAGGACCTGCCCCCCTCCGCCACCCCATCCTCTATGGCCAACTTCCTGTACAGCACTTCGATGCCCAACCACACCATCAGGGAATTCAAGCAGGAGGCGCCCACCTGCCCGTTGACCCCCAGCGACATGGGCTTGGGCTGGCCTGTGCCTGAGCCCCAGGTCCCCAGTGCCCAGGATTTCTCCGACTGCTGTGGTAATGCTGCAGTAGGGGACCTACACATTTCTCTGGGTTGCCTCTAAGGAGGAGGCATTTCTGGGTTGGGGGTGGCAGTTGGGGGGATGGGCAGTGGTGGTGGGTTTTGCCAGTTACATTATGTGGAGACCCAATTAAATTTGGGCCTCCACTTGACCTTCTGAATAGACCTTGGATGGGATCAAGAGGCGCCTGGGGAGGACGTCCCACCTAAGGAGGCTGTGGAGATTATAAACTAATCAGGGAGCTGGGTGTGGTGGCACAAGCCTTTAATCCTAGCGCCTAGGAGGCAGAGGCAGGCGGATTTCTGTGAGTTCAAGTCCAGCCTGGTCTACAAAGCGAGTCCAGGACAGCCAAGGCTACAGAGAAACCCTGTGCCAAAAACAAAACAAAATAAAACAAAAAATAAATAAATCAGGATGATGAGACGGTTCAGCAGGTGAAGGCACTTGCCAGCCTGCTTGACGACCTGAGTTTACTCTCTCAGCCCCACATGGCAGAAGGAGAAAGTTGAATCCTTTCAGTTGTTGTCTGACTGCCACACATGTACCATGTATGTGCACACACTCACAAGACAGGAACGTAATCAAAAACAGACTAAAAGAATCAGCCCATATACAATTAATGAGCATCCATCCACTGTGTACCCTCCCTTGGATTCAAATTTTAGGGGCCTAAGAGAAGGAACAGCTGGGAGCAAAGAAGATGTGGGCTCTTTCCTGGCTGTGTATGCCAGGGCACTTCTCACTCTCGCTGAGCCTCAGTTTCCCCATTTGTAAAACGAGGGTGCTTATATGGGCCCGAGTATCCCTTACTAAAATACTTGGAATCAATAGTTCTTAAAGTAGATGTTTCAGATTTGGGTGTCGGGGGATATGGCTGAGCTGATGGAGTGCTTGCCTAGCTAGAGGCATTTGTCACCAAGCCCAGTGACCTTAGTTCAGTTCCTGGGACCCACAAAGTAGAAAGAATCACCTCCCAAAAGTTATCCTCTGATCTTTATAAATACATTAATAACTAATTAAAACAGAAAGAAAAGGTGACATCCCACTGTCATGATGCCTGCCTCTGCCTATCCAGTTCTGCCCTAGAGAGCAGCTAAGAGCCTTAGTAAGGAATCTGGCCTGGAGCCCCCCCCCCCCCCAAATGTATGCCTTTATTTTCACCTTGTTCAGGACAGAAGCCCGCAGGGCCTGCTGGGCCTCTCATCCAGAATGTCCATGCATCCAAGCGCATCCTGTTTTCCATCGTCCATGACAAGTCAGGTAGGCCGGTCCCCTTGGCGATGACCTGGACAGAGTGGTTTTCTGCAGTGAAAACGGATGCATCAGATATGGGTGAGAGACAGGAGGAACAGTTTTGCTCAAGGAGCCAAACCAGGGTGTGATGGCCATGGGTGTCACATACAGCCCCAAGCAACAGTTTAAAACAGGTTTCTGTGCGTGTGTTAGTTAGTTTTCTCATTGCTGTGGAGTTACTGTTCTCTTCCCTGTGATAAAATGTCTGACAAAAAGGAACTTAAGGGACAACGGATTTGTTTTCCCCGCTCACAGTTTGAGGGGTTACAATCCATCTTGTGGGGAGGACAAGAGATAGAGCCTGAGGCGGCTGGTCACACAACCAGAGAACAGAAAGAGATGAATGCTGGTGCTGAGCTCGTTTTCTTCTTTCTGTATAATCTGGGATCTCAGCCTAGGGGATGGTACTGCCCACAGTTTCTATGGTGAATCTGAGTCCTGTCAAGTTGACAAGCAAGACTGATTATCACAGCACGTGGGGAAGTCACTAGGTGTTTTTGGTCTAGGGTCTCTCACAAGCTTGTAGGCACGGTGTCAGCTGGGCTGCAGTCTAATCTGCAGGCGTGACTGCAGCTTTACAGCCATGTGTAAGGTCACTCCCACTGCCCACAGCCATGGGCAGAAGACTTTAACTCTGAACCCACCTGGGCTGGTTTATCTCAGGTCAGCTGAGCAGGCTCGCAACATGGTGGCTGCTGGACTCACTTTAGTGATCCAAGACAGAGAAAGGAAAAAGCCTGTTGGTTTTTGTTGTTGTTGTTTTTCTTTTCTTTTCTTTTCTTTTCTTTTTTCTTTTTTTGAGATAGGGTTTCTTTGTGTGATAGCCCTGGCTGTGCTGAACTCATTTTGTGGATTTTCCTGCCTCTGCCTCCTGAATGCTGGGATTATAGGCGTGTGCCACCATGCCCGGCTGGAAAGCCTGTTTTTTTCATGACTTCACTTTAGAAGTGACTGTCATTTCTGCCCCATTCTACGTATTCCAGCCAGTGCTCCACGGAGGAAGGTGCCATACTCCTCCTCACAAGAGAGGCAATATCAAAAAAAGCCAAGTGTCACCGGGAACGGTGGCACAGGACTGTAATCCCAGCACTCGGGGAGGCAGAGGCAGGCGGGTCTCTGTGAGTTGGAGGCCAGCCTGGTCTCCAAATGGAGTCCAGGTCAGCCAAGGCTATACAGAGAAACCCTGTCTCCAAAAACAAACAAACAAAAAAAAAAAAAAAGCTAGGTTTTTAATCCAGCACCCAGGAAGCAGAGGCAGGAGGATCTCCATGAGTTTGAATTTGAGGCCAATCTGGTTTACATAGTACCAGACCAGCCAGAGAGCTCCATAGTGAGAGCCTATCTCAAAGAGGGGTTTGTGGGAGTGGGAGGTGGGGGGCAGCATGTGTGGGTAGCCCCCAACACTTGGGAGCTAAGGCAGGAAGTTCTCCTTTGAGGCCAACCTAGGCTACACAGTAAGGCCCCATGTCTAAAGAACAGGCAAAAAGAAAGTAAAAGAAAGATATGCCGGGCCTGGGAATGTGATTGCACACTCAAGTATTGTTTAGAGTCCCTCAGTGAGGGGGTGGGAGGCTGGCTCAACAATTACCACTTATCTAGCATGTAGGACCCCGGTGCTAGGCACAGTGACACAAACCTGTCATCCCAGCATTCAGCATTCAGGAGGCTGAGGCAGGAGGATTTCAAGCTCCAGTCTAGCCTGCTCTACATAGTAAGACCCTCCTTTCTCAACAGGTGTGGCTCTCACAGGCTTTTGCCTGCCTGAGGTAGGGTGGTCTGGGGGAGAGAAAGGTCAGAACCTACAGAGAGACACAGAAATGGACTCGGGGGCCAGTGAGAGAGCAGAGGAGACAACTGTCTGGGGCACCCCCAAATTGCATAGGGGCCGAGGTGACAATGGGTTGGGCATGCTGGGGACTTTTGAGTGGCATCCTAGACTCATGGAGGGAGAGTGGCAGGAGTTTAGGCACCCTGGCAGGAAGCAGCCCCCCCCCCTCAGCCTCCCCAAACCCCCCTTCCCCCCAGCCTCCCCGAGTCCCCAGCTTTTGGGGGGCTGAGCCCTCACTGGGCCTTCTGTGTTTTGATAGAGAAGTGGGACGCCTTCATCAAGGAGATGGAGGACATCAACACGCTGCGGGAGTGCGTGCAGATCCTGTTTAACAGTAGATACGGTGAGTGGGCGGCCCGGCCCGCCGGGTGAGCATCTCGTTATGTGTGGCAGTCGCTTGTGTTCCCCAACACAACAGCAGGAGCCATATGCTGGCGCCCGCGCAGCGACAGTGCGGATGGCATCCGGCGTGGGCTCTCCCCTATCTGGGGAGAGAGGGTGGTTGTGTCAATATTTCCCTTGCAGATTTTTTTTTTTTTTAATTTGTGGGGGTGCGATGATGGCATGATTCCCCAGACCTTGAGTCACCTAGAGGAAGATGGGCAAGGTGTACATGTTGCTCTCAGTTTGCCTGGCCTGTTCCCACTGCCCCGTGTTGTTCTCTGCTATTTTTGTGGTGTGTGCAGCATATGTGTGTGGAGCCGCCTGTACACGTGCAGGTGTGTGTTGTCGTGTGTTGTTGCCGAGACAGCCTCATGTAGCCCAGGCCGGCGTTGAAATTGCTGTGTAGATGAGGGGGTGACCTTGAACTTCTGATCCCCACACACACACACATCTACTTCGTGGAGTGCTGGGATTACAGGGGTGTGTGAACCACCACCACCACCACATCCGGTTGTATGTGGTTCTGGAGATAGAATCCAGGGTTGCAGTAAAAATTCTGGCCCAGCTGGAGACGTACAAAGTAAGGAGGCCCTGTCTTAAAAAAATAAAAATAAAACAAACAAACAAAAACCACCACCAAAAACATATTACTCAATATATTTGTGTGTGAGTGTGCATGTGAGTTATCGTGCACGTGTGTGTACATGCCACAGTGCAAGTGTAGGAAGAGGTCAGAATGTAGCTTTCAGGAGTCAGTCTCTCCTTGTACTCTGTGGGTTTCAGCTCTCAAACTTGGACTGTCAGTCTTGGCGGTTTTAGCTCCTGAACCACTGTCTTAAGTTCCTGTGGCTGTGCTAAAAACACCGTGACCAGAATCAACTTGGGGGAGGAAAGGGTTAATGTTAGCCTTCAGCTCTCATGCTAGTGCTCCAGGCAGGAAGGAAAATAAGGCAGGCACTCTAGGCAGGCACCTGGAGGCAGGAGCAGAAGCCCTGGAGGAACATCGCTTATTGGCTTGCTCTCGGTGGCTTTTTGGGTTTTCTTTTTTCTTTTTCTTTCTTTCTTTCTTTTTTTTTTTTTTTTTTTTTTTTTTTTTTTTTTTTTTATGTATACAGTATTCTGCCCACATGTTTGCCTGCCTGCCACAAGAAGGCACCAGATCTCACTTGCAGGTGGTTGTGGGCCACCATGTGGTTTCTGGGAGTTGAACTCTGGTACCTTTGGAAGAGCAGACTGTGCTCTTAACCTCTGAGCCATCTCTCCAGCCCCGCTTTTTGGTTTTTCGAGACAGGGTTTTTCTCTATGTAGCCTTGACTGTCCTGGACTCACTTTGTAGTCCAGGCTGGCTTCAAACTCACAGCGATCCTGCCTCTGCCTCCCAAATGCTGGGATTAAAGGTGTGTGCCACCACGCCCGGCAAGACAAGCATTTTTATCAACTGAGCTAAGACTTCTTAATTGTGTGTGCGTATACACACACACAGGTCAGACAGCTTTTAGGATTTGATTTTCTCAATCTACATCACTTACATATGAGGGATTGAGCTCAGGTTGTTGGGCTTGGCGCTAAATGCCTGTACCTGGTGAGCCATCATCACCATAGCTTGTCTTTTTTATTTTGCAGTTTTTGTGTTGTCTTTGTTTTACAATTGATTTGTGTCTTTTCCTTCCTTCCTTCCTTTCCTTTTTTTTTTTTTTTTTTGTTTTTGTTTTTGTTTTTTTCCGAGACAGGGTCTCTCTGTGTAGCCTTGGCTATTCTGGACTCACTCTGTAGACCAGGCTGGCCTCGAACTCACAGAGATCTGCCTGCCTCTGCCTCCCGAGTGCTGACTTTCTTTCTTACTTATATATTTATTTACCTATATATTTATTTTGAGACTGGGTCTCATTTCACCTAGGCAGCCTTAAATCTCCGAGTGTAGCCAAGGATGGCCTTGAACTTTGATCCTCCTGCCTCCACCTCCAGAGTCAGCATTCCATTACAAGTGCGCACGGCCATACCCAGTTTCCTCAGTGCTGGGAGTGGAACTCTGGGGCTTTGTGTGTGCTAGGCAAACCCTCTTCCCGAGTCACAGCCCTAGCTTCTATTTTATTTTATTTTCAGACAGGGTCTTGCTTTATAATCCAGGCTAGCTTTGCATTCCTGGCAATCCTCCTGCCCCAGTCTCCCCAGTCCTAGGATTCCCCCGGTGCGCACCACTTCTGGGCTTTTCTCTGCTTCTTGTCGTCTGATCGACAGGTCTTTTAAACATGGGGGGAGGTAAATTCTGTAGGAGATGACCCAAAAGCTGAGTTTTATCAGATAATTGGGAGTTTGGCCCCAAGGCACAGTACCTCACTCAGTAAAGCCTGAGACCGTGATAGGATTGAGGTCCTCCATCCTGGTGATGACTTTATGTTCCAGCACCACAGCTGCCAGGGCCTGCAGAGCACGTGCGTGGAGATGCAGGTGCATACAGCGGTGGCCACTTGCATACAGGTGCATACAGCGGTGGCCACTTGCATGCAGGTGCATACAGCGGTGGCCACTTGCATGCAGGTGCATGAAGGGGTCCCTGAAGGTCTCAGAGAGGAAAGCAAACCCCAGGAAGAGATGAGAATAAAAATAGTGCAGATTGACTTCCGCAACCTGGATCAGACTTTGGGGAGTTCAATGCTGGGCGGATCGTTGTTGTCGTCAGCATATTTAAACCACAGTCAGTCCAATTCCAGGTGCACAGTGAAGCCTAAGGTGTGACTACATGGAACGCCTTTCCAAGTCACATGTGACCAGGAGGGTGGATTCTTTTTTTTTTTTTTTTAGGTTTATTTTATTTATTACATCACATTATAGATGGTTGTGAATCGCCATGTGGTTGCTGGGAATTGAACTCAGGACCTCTAGAAAGAGCAGTCAGTGCTCTTAACTGCTGAGCCATCTTTCCAGCCCCTGAGGGTGGGTTCTATAGCCCAAAGGCCCAGGATCTAGTGTGGGCTCTGACGGATAGCATGGAGGTCAGCAGGCCACAGAGTACTGTGACATTTCCCCCATGATGGCTAACAGATCTAGGGAAGGGGGAAAAGTCTAGGATAATCATTCTGGGGGAGTTTAGGGGACGTCAATCTCCACAGATAGCAAAAAGGTCACCAGGTTAACAAAATCCACTCCAGGAGAAGACGTCCCTGTGTATTTAACGTTCCTGATTTCCCTAGTGGTCTGTGGGCACAAGAACTTTTGTGTCCCCCAACAGAGACATACAGTAGCGTGTGTGCTTTTGTGCAAGTTCATATAGCTGTGGCTGCTTGTGTGCAAGATCATATATGGTTGTGGACCCTTGTGTGCAAGTGCATGTAGTTGTGAGCTCTTGAGTGTGTTTCCGTACGGCAGTTGGAATTAGTATCCAGGAGTCCACCGGCCTTGGTGAGGAGGTAAAGGTGTCTCAGAGGAGGCTAGAGGGTCAGAGGGCATCCTGAGATGGCACCTTTGCTGGAACTGATAGCCCGGGTCTCCTGTAGAGGGACGTGGGTGGCCTAATTGGCTGCCTGCACAGGAGTCTCCTCATGCAATCAGGTGCAGCCCCTGGGCTCTATGGAGTGGGAACTGGATAAAGTCCAGGTGTGTGCAAGAGGATGAGGCCCGGGTAAGAGCTCGCGTCAGCGGCTGTCTTTCAAGCTACCATATGTGCATGCGATAGGTGAGTTCCAGGGTAGGGCGCATATGGGGGACCATACCTCCCCCCCCCTCCCCGAAAATAGAGAGAGACTAGGTATATGGTGTAACGCCAGCATTGTGGAGGCCGAGACAAAAAGGTTTGAGAGTTCTAGGCCTGCCTGTAGGCTATAGGGACCCTGTCGGGAAGCCTGCGGAGGTTGGGAACGCCCTAGCATGCGTGAAGCGCTGCGTTCCATCCTCAGCATCTCATAAACCAAGCATGGTGCGTGCACGCCTGGAAACCCAGCTCTTGGGAAACTGAGGCAGGAGGATGATGGATTCAAAGAGACCTTGTCTCCAGAGGTTGGGGGGGGGGGGAGAGAAAAAAGTCCCTTGAGGCTGCAAGGTCCTGAGTTCCCACGAACCCTAAAAAGTGATTGCCCAAGCCGTCAAGGCAGCGCTGGCGGGTGGCTTCCCACACAGGAGGCGGGGGCTGAGGGAAGAAGTGATTTGACAGCTGCTGAGATCTACAGGGTTTAATTTGACAACGAGCTAAGTGTGACTTCACAGCATAGGGCTGCCTGCCAAACGCTGCCGACAGACAGGCCTGGGATAACGTCAACAATGAACTGCCCCGGAAGCAGCCTGCACTGCCCAGCCCCTGACATGGCCAGTGAGTGGCTGGAGAGCAGCTCTGGGCTACAAGCCCTTCCCCCCCCCCCCCAACACACACACACCAGAAGAACAGGGAAAGCCCCCAAGCACAGACTAGCTTGCCATGTTTGGAGCCCTGCCTGGTGGCGCACCTGGCCTGTAAGCCCAACTCTTGGGAGGCAGAGGCAGGAGAATTGCTATGAATTTGGTGTCATTCTGGGGAATGTAACAAGACCCTGTCAAAAATGGGTGCAGAGGGAAGGGGGAGGGGGTTCAGCTGGTAAAGGTGCTTGCAGCCAAGCTCTACGACCTGAGTTCGATTGCTGGACACCCCCTTCCCCTCCCCCACCACATGCTGGAAGGAGAGCACTGACTCCTGCAAGTTGTTCCCTGACCTGTCCATACTCAGGCTGTGGCCTTACAATGCCTCCCAATAAATAGGTAGTAAAAGGTTTTTAAATGTTTTCTAAAAGACGCCGGCCCAGCCAGTGGTAGTATACACCTTTAATCCTAGCACCTGGGAGACAGGAGGCGGGTGGATCTCTTAAGTTTGAGGCCAGCCTGATCTACAGAGCGAGTTCTAGGACAGCCAGAGCTACACAGAGAAACCCTGTCGCAAAAAAAAAAAAAAAAAAAAGACTCTGCGTGAGGTATCACTGTTCTTTAACTCCAGCATTTGGGACGCAGAAGCAGAGAGATCTCTGAATTTGAAGCCAGCCTGATCTACGTAGTGAGTTCTGAGTCAGCCAGGGCTACATAGTAAGACTCTGTCTCAAAAAGCAAATTTAAAAAAAAATAAAGAAAAGAAAAGAGGGAACGGTGACTTGGTTGTTTCTGTTATTGTGCAGCCAATGCAGTGTCTGATGGGGAGGGGCTGTTGTTATCCGGGTGTGGCACACAGTATCCCGTGACTTGTCTCTTGCACTCATTCTTTGTTCTTGCCCTTCCAGCGGAAGCCCTGGGCCTGGACCACATGGTCCCTGTCCCCTATAGGAAGATTGCCTGTGACCCTGAGGCTGTGGAAATTGTTGGCATCCCGGACAAGATCCCCTTCAAGCGGCCCTGTACTTACGGGGTGCCGAAGCTGAAGCGGATTCTGGAGGAGCGACACAGCATTCACTTCATAATCAAGAGGTGTGAATTGGCTTGGTTCTGTGAGAGAACACCTGCCTAGAATCCCCCAGTGAGGGCCTGGGGTGTGGCTCAGTGGTAGAGCACCTGCCTAGAATCCCCCACTGAGGAGTTGAGAGTGTAGCTCAGTGGTAGAACACCTGTTTAGAATCCCCCAGTGAGGGCCTGAGGATATGACTCAGTGGTAGAGCACTTGCCTGCCTTGTATAAGGCACTGGATTTTCCATCCTCAGAACCACAAAAACAAAATGAGGAGCAGATGATTCTAGAACTCAGGACTGTGCTTTGGGACCCTAGTCCATGAAGTGTGCACTCCAGTCCAGGCATCCTATGAAGCCTTCTGGTTTTTTTCCTCTTCCTCCATATCTCCAAAAATGATGTGAGACCCCTTGTAGTCTGACTCCACCTCCCCAGCACTATATTTCATAAATAATGGCCCTTCTGTTAGTTCTGCAGCTGCTGGGCCAGTGGGCGGGGCTGAGAAGGGAAGCAGGGCCTCCAGACAGGAAGGTAGTTTCCATAGCATTGCTGTTTGTCAGCTTCAGGCCTTGTGGTGTCCAGATGTGTGTGAGCTCCCAGAGATCCAGGAACAGCAGGGGACCCCAGGTCTCTCTGAGGAGGAACAGGAAGTCACATTCAAGCTTCATGCCCTTAGCTCCAACTCAGTCTACCCTTCCTTACTGGCTTTTTTGGTTTCTTTTATTTTTATTTATTTACTTTTTTGTTTGATTTTTTTTCCAAGGCAAGGTATCACCATGTACCTCTGTCCTGGAACTTGATATGTAGACCAGGCTGGCCTCGAACTTACAGAGATCCACTTGCTGCTGCATCGCCACACCTGGCTGGCTTTCTCTCCCACCCCCACCCCCCCCAGACAGGGTTTCTCCATGTAGCCCTGGCTGTTCTGTACTCACTTTGTAGACCAGGCTGGCCTCAAACTCAGAAAGATCCACCTGCGTCTGCTAGGATTACAGGCGTGGGCCACCACACCCCGCCTTGCTGTTTGTGTTTTTAAAGACAGGGACTGTGTAGCCCAGGATGATCTTGGCTTTCTGATTCTTTTTTTCTCCACCAACTACATGCTGGGATTTCAGGTCTGCTCTCCCATGCTCTGCGCTGGTCAATGGCTTCCTCAGTTATATTAGCCTGCTCTTCCAACATAACAGGTTCCATGACATCCCCAAATATTCATATCAGGCACTCTGACCATCATCATGCTCCCACCCCCCACCCCCCATTACACATACAGATTTCTGCCCTAGTTTCAACCTGTTGCTGTGATAAACGAAAGACCAAAAAGCAGCTTTGAGGAGGAGAGGGGGGTTAATTTCCACTTCTGGGTCACAGTCCCTCACTGAGGGCAGGAACTCAGCAGAAACCATGGAGGACCGCTGCTCACTGACTCACTCTGCCTCACCCCCTGCTCATGCTTATACAGTCCAGGACCACCTGCCTAGGGAATGCTGAGCCCCACTCCCGCATCAGTTTACACAGTTGATCAGAGACATGTCCATAGGCCAATCTGATGTGGACAGCTCCTTGGGTGACTCTAGTTTGTGTCACGTGGACAGTTTCAAGCTAACCGGCACACACACACCCCTTTAACTCCTAGACTCTTTTCTCTTTGGAAGTTATTTCTCTTCTATCTTCCAGTCAATAAAAGCTGTTGTTAAGCCAAGTGGTGGCAGCACACACCTTTAATCCCAGCACTCGGGAGACAAAAGCAGGCGAATCTCTTTAAGTTCGAGGCCAGTCTGGTCTATACAAAGTGAGTCCAGGAGAGCCAGGGCTACGCAGAGAAATCCTGTTTCGAAAAATCAAAAAGAGAAAGAGAGAGAGAGGGGGAAGGAGGAAGGGAGTGAGCGAAATGATCAGAAATTCAAGGTCATCCTTGGCTATGTAGGGAATTGGAGGTCAGCCTGGGCTACATGAGGCCCTTTTCTCAAACAAAATAAAACAATGCAAAACAGATCAACAACAGAAAGTCTGCCCAGGTCTTTCATGTCTGGAGTAGCAAGGGGACAGGAGCTTGAATTGTTTATCTGCAGTGAAAGAGGGTTGGGAGCTGGTCCCTAGTTGTCATAATGAACAGAAAGGTCATGGGCCTTGCCATCCCTGGCTAAGCAGAAACACACTCTGAGATTTCAGAGTCCTTGTGTATTAGTTACTGGTCCTTGTTGCTATAAGCAACCCCCCTCCCCCAAAAGCAACTTAATGAAACAAAGGTTTACTTGGGCTCACAGTTTGAGGGTGCACAGTCCATCACAGGGAGAAGGTTGACAGCAGGAGCATGAGGCAGCAGGTCACAGGGAATCCTCAGTCAGGAAGCAGAGACGTGAATGACGACTGTCAGCCATCCTCCTTTTCATACAGTCCAGGATCTCAGCCCATAGGTGGCTCTTCCCTCCTCAGTTAACCTAACCTAGACACTCCCTCACGGACCTGTCCAGAGGTTTGTTTCCGTGACGATTCTGAGTCCCATCAGGTTGGCAAGACCAACCGTCACTCCCCAACACTTGCTCACGTGGGTGGCCGACCCTGTGCCCTGGTCCGGATCTGTAAGAACCATCCTGGTGGGGATCTGTGGCCGTTTCTGAAGGGACCAACCTGCACCTTTCTCATGTTCTCTTTCCTCTCTTCCCAGGATGTTTGATGAGCGAATTTTCACAGGTGAGTGAGTGGGAGCCATCGGGTCTGTTCTGGAGTTGGTGACTCCTTGAGCTGATCCTGTTATTTTGAGTCCTCTTCCGGCATCTCGGGATTATGTGTGGTCTCGGGGCTCCCAAAGGCTCGCAGACTGGAACCCTCTAGAGTGTAGAGGTTCGTGGGAGAAAATAGCAATACCATTTGTTGAAAACATAGCCAGGTTCCCTTTGGAACTACCAATAGTGTGTGTGTGTGTGTGTGTGTGTATGTGTGTGTGTGTGTGTGTGTGTGTGTGCGCCCACGTGGAGGTCAGAAGTCAACACCAGTGTCTTCCACAGTCACTCTCCCTTACTTTTTTTGGAGACACACAGTTATTTAAACTTGTCATTGCCTTCCCAATCTTGGTTATGGGCATACATCACTGCTGGGGCTTCAAATTCGAGTTTTCGTGCCAGTAGGGCAAGCCTCAAGTTATCTAGGTTAGCCTCAAATTCAAGATCTTTCTGCCTCTGTCTGTGGAGTGCCAAGATGGCAGACGTGTGCACCAACCTTATTTTCCCTTTCAGCCATTCTATAGACATGGGTATGATACCACTCCCGTACAAGGAAAGTGCTAGAAAAGTAGGACCTGGCCCTTTTCCTTAGCCTTCCATGACAGTAGGGCACACCTAGGAGAGGGAGGGAAGGTGTTGCGCCTCAGCCACCAAAAGCTACACAGAACCTTGCGGCGCGACATACCTGAGCCCCATTAACAGCTTTGCGACCCAGTAGCTTCCTAGATGTGGGCATTGTCTGTGGGCCTCAGTTTCCCCACCTTTGACATGAAGATGATAAGAGGAGCCAGGTGGCCGGATGGTGGCGGCGCACGCCTTTTTAGCCCCACTTCTCCAGAGGCAGAGGCAGGTGGATCTCTGAGTTTGAGGCCAGCCTGGTCTACAGAGTGAGTTCCAGGGCAGCCAGGGCTACATGTGGAAACCCTGTCTTGAAAAACTAAAAGAAGAGGTGCTGGCTGCCTTCAAGTTTCTGGTTTTATTAAACCTGGCGGGGTGAGCTTGTCCTGAGGTTCTTACATTATCATGTCCTGGTGGAGGGTGGAGAGAACATTCCAGAATGAAGGCAGGGGGTAGACCGATAAATTCCTGCCTGTTTCAGACAGCCCCAGAATAAGAGATTAAATGCAGACCCCACCCCCTTCTAGGAGTGCCCCCCCCCCCCGTGGAATGTCCTGTAGAAGCCACTGTGAGGGTATCTCCCACCAACAGGAGGGGCCCTATCTTTCAGGGGGTTCACAAGATAGGGTCTTACCATGTAGCCCAAGCTAGCTTCAGACTCACAGCAATCCTCCGACCTCAGCCTCCTAAATGTTGGGACGGTAGGTATATGCCATCACATCTGGCTGAAGAGCCGTCTTCTGAGGTGTAACTAATTCTTCCCACAGGGAACAAGTTTACCAAAGACCCCATGAAGATGGAGCCAGCCAGCCCACCAGAAGACACTTCCACGGAGGTCTGTAGGGACACCATGCTGGACCTGGCTGGGACTGCTTGGTAAGATTCCTCTGCTCTGGGTTAGGCCTATGTTCTTCTGCACAGCATAGGAAGGGCTTGAGGCCTGGCTGGTTCCCATCACCCCACTTGGGCGCATGATTTCCACATTCAAGGACTCTGAATATACACCTTCCAGGCCAGTGAGCGACAAAGTGGGGCAAGAGAACTAGGAGAATTAGGTGTTTCAGGTGCCGATTGTCTCAGGGACCTACCTTGTTTGCCCACACTGCTTATCTCTATGTACATAACCCATAGCCTAGTCATTGGCCCTCATTCTTAACCCAGGCTGTGAACTGAAGAGGCCAAGATCGGGCTATCTGAGCTGCAGGTGTGGTTCAGCAGCAGAGCACCTGCCTAGAATCCCCCAGTGAGGAGCTGAGGGGTGTGGCTCAGTGGTAGAGCCCCTGCCTAGAATCCCCCAGTGAGAGGCTAGGGTGTGACTCAGTGGTAGAGCACCTGCCTAGAATCCCACAGTGAGGGGCTGGGGTGTGGCTCAGTGGTAGAGCACATGCCTAGAATCCCACAGTGAGGGTCTGGGGTGTGGCTCAGTGGTAGAGCACCTGCCTAGAATCCCCCAGTGAGGGGCTGGGGTGTGGCTCAGTGGTAGAGCACCTGCCTAGAATCCCCCAGTGAGGGGCTGGGGTGTGGCTCAGTGGTAGAGCACCTGCCTAGAATCCCCCAGTGAGGGGCTGGGGTGTGGCTCAGTGGTAGAGCACCTGTCTAGAATCCCCCAGTGAGGGGCTGGGGTGTGGCTCAGTGGTAGAGCACCTGCCTAATGTGCACAAGGAAGTGAATTGCATCTTTTTTTTTTTTAAAGATTCATTTATGTATTTTGTGTATATGCGCACTCTGTCTTATATTCGAGCCGGAAGAGGAAATCATATCCCATTACAGATGGTTGTTGAGCCATGTGGAGGAATGTTAATTCAAAACATGGCTGTTCTGGCAAGAGATCACATCCAAAGACCTTTCAGATCTGTGTGATCCAGCTGGAATACAAACATGCCTTTAATCCAGGAGACAGAGGCCAGCCTAGTATAGAGCCAAGTATCAGGTAAAGAAAAGCTTGGATCCAGGGTTGGTGATACACACCTTGAATCCCAAACGAAGGTGAAGTTAGTTTGTAGAAGGAAGCACCCATGTTTGGAAATGATGTCTAATTGAGTGGCAGAAAAGGTGATTAATCAGAGAAGATTTGACAGAATAGGATACGCCGAACTCTCACGAGAAGAGAGAGGAGAGGGAAGCTACTTAGGAGGCAGTGTTACCAGGACAGTAATAGAGAGATGGGTTGCAGAGAGAGAACTCAGGTGAAGATGGAACGAACAGAAAATGAGAGGCAAAAGATTGGAGCAGATTGCTGAGTTAGATTGAGGCCAAGCAGAGCAATTCTGGGCTGAGAGAAGCCAGATTAATAAGTCAGCTGGGAAAGGAGTTTGAGCCAGAACAGCTGAGTTGAACCTGCCAGCCAGAGATCAGAGAGAACCCGGGAGGGTGAGCTTGTTAAGCAGTAAGACTTAGAGGCTGAAATCATTCTGGGCCTAGGTTAGATTGTATGGAGGCTAGAAGCTTCCAGGACTAGGCTTAGGCAGCAGAGGGAGCTAGTAAGCCTCCCAGACAACAATGGAGCCAGGAGAATAAAATTACTTTTACTGAGCCACCATATGGTTGCTGGGAATTGAACCCAGGACTTCTGGAAGAGCAGCCAGTGCTCTTAACTGCTGAGCCACCTCCCCAGCCCCATTTTAGTTTTTTGGGTTTTTTTTTGTTTGAGACAAGGTTTCTCTATGTAACCTTGGCTGACCTGGACTTCGTTGACCAGGCTGTAGTCAAACTCACAGAGATCCGCCTGCCTCTGCCTCCCTGAGTGCTGAGATTCAAGGTGTGTGCTACCATACCTGCCTCTGTTTTTTTGTGGGAGTTGTTTGGGGTTTTTGGGGGGCTGTTGGGTTTTTGTTTTTTTTTCAAGACAGGGCTTCTCTTGTAGTCCTGCCTGTCCGGACTCCCTTTGTTGACCTGGCTGGCCTTGAACTCACAAAGATCCGTGCCTGCCTCTGCTTCCCAAGCGCTGGGATTACAGGAGTGCACCACCACACCTGGCTGTTTTTTTGATTTTTAATTTGAGAGTGGTCATTTGTCTTAGAATGCCCATGTCCCAGGGTCTTTTTCACAGAAATCCTACAGTCTCTAATCCCACACCATGCACCATTCAGCTACTTTGCCAAGCATATAGACTCCAACACTGGCCAAGCCGGACCGGGAGCTGTAGAGCACTTCCTGGCCTGGAAGATGGAGATGCAAGTGAGGGTGTGACCAGAGGAGCCAGGGCCCTGGGAAGCTGCTACCCGATGCCAGTGTAGGGCAGCAAGTCCTCTTCTTTGAACGCACAGAGTCCAAGATGCATGTGTTTTTACTTGATTTTTGCTTTGTTTTTGAGACAGGTTCTCCCTATATAGCTTTGGCTATCCTGGAACTTATTATGTTGACCTGGCTGTGATTGCTGGTTCACAGAGATCCACCTGCTTCTGCCTCCCAAGTGCTGTGGTTAAAAGTGTGAGCCGCAATGCTTGGTTTAAGATTGTTTATATTTGTGGCCGAGCGCACAGTGGTGCATGCCTGTAATCCCAGCACTCAGAAGGCAGAGGTAGGCGGATCGCTGTGAGTTCGAGGCCAGCCTGGTCTACAAAGCGAGCTCAGTACAGCCAAGGCTACACAGAGAAACCATGTCTTGAAAAAAAAAAGATTGTTTATATTTTTTTTGGTTGATTAGTTGGATTTTGGTTTTTTTCAAGGCAGGATTTCTTTGTGTAGCCTTGGCTGTCCTAGACTCACTTTGTAGACCAGGCTGGCCTCGAACTCACAGAGCTCTTGGGCAGATCGGCTCAGGATAAGTTCGACACCGGGTCATTTCCCCCACTTTCCTTTCTCAGGTCAGACAAGAGCAGCGTCTCTGAAGACTGTGGGCCAGGTGAGATGCAACGTGCCCCCATTCTGTGACCACAGAACTGGGAGGGTGTCCACCAATCCTCAGCTGACAGCCGGGAGGAGCCCAGCCCAAACCGTCAACCCACAATCCTTGGGATAGTTTTCTGCCATAACTCCCTTGCCACCACACCCCAAGCCTCACACTGCAAGCAGCAGCGCATCCTGGGAACTCTGTGGGGAGGGGAAGAGACTAGAAACCAAGCCCTGGCATTGTTACCACTGCCCTTGGTTCCTCTACAAAGAAGTAAATCCTCCTAACTGCTGTGCCGGCTCTCCAGCCCTGTGGATAAGCCGCGCCATCTTCACCCCATACACGAATTAGAGGTGCCAGGGTTGGCCTGAGTTTGTCCAAGGGATCATCTGGTCTCTCCTGGTCTGGGCAGGAGCCAAGGATCCAAAATGTCTTTTCCAAGTTGTTCACTGTCAATTCACAGAACATGAGAATGTTCTGGAAAGACGTGACTTTGTATGGCATGCTCGTGCCCCCTGCCTGACTGTACCCCCTCTTGTTCTCTTTGCAGGAACCTCAGGAGAGCTAGGAATGTTGAGGCCCATCAAAATTGAGCCAGAGGAGCTGGACATTATTCAGGTCACTGTTTCAGGTAAGATATGTGCATCGAAGGACTGTTGGTGCCGTTCTGCCGCCCGGGGCCTGCTCCATGACACCATTGTATCCCAGTTGGAAAAAAAAATTTTTTTTAAACCAATGTTCAAGATTTAGCTTGAGGTTTTGCAAGTGCTTAGCAAGTGCTCTGCCACTGAGCCACACCCCAGCCCCTCACTGGGGGATTCTAGGCAGATGCTCTACCACTGAGCCACACCCCAGCCCCTCACTGGGGGATTCTAGGCAGGTCTTCTACTACTGAGCCACATCCCCAGCCCCTCACGGGGGGATACTAGGCAGGTCTTCTACTACTGAGCCACATCCCCAGCCCCTCACTGGGGGATTCTAGGCAGAAATTCTACTGCTGAGCCACAGCTCCCCTTTCCACTTTGTATTTTGAGACAAAATCTCACTGAGTTGACAGAGCCAGCCCTGAAGCTACTCTGTAGCCCAGGGTGGCCATAAGCTCTCAGTCTTGCTGTTTCGTCTTCCTATGAACTGAGGTCATCAGATTGCAGGCTATACCACCTCTGCTTACAGGGATTTTTTTTTTCCCAAGAGTCTTGGTGTTGTTTTTTAACAAAATGTCAATTGTTCAATTAAAAGCCTGCCAGCTCAAAGACGCAGAGAAAGCACCCAGCTGACCTTCCTCCTCCGCTGACATCCCAAAAGAAAAGCTCCTTTCCCACACCATCTCAAAACACCCCCACACTGAATGTCCCTCCTTTCTACTTCCTGTGTGTCTCTCTATCCATCCTCCTGACTTCCCCTTAGTCTCTGTGGGGGTTTTTTGTTTTAGTTTTTTGTTTTTCCTTCCTGTGTTCAGCCTCTGTCAACTGAGTTGCTTACTCTGCTTGACTTTATATTTAACTCTGTTCAGTCAGAAAGCTCCTGGGTTAAAGGTGTGAACTAGGGCTGAGCCACACCACAATCTCAGGGTTCACAGTGTGATCCAATATCCTGCACCATCTTGGTCTGTAGACCTGCTTGGCACCTAGAGACATCTAAGGGACCATGATGGGCAGGGCATGTAAAAGGCGCCCTTGTCACTCAGAGTTTCCTTTCAGATCCTTCGCCGACCTCTGAGGAGATGACAGACTCGCTACCTGGCCATCTGCCCTCAGAGGATTCCGGTTATGGAATGGAAATGCCGGCTGGTAAGAGGTGGGCTGGGGCTGGCCATACTGGGGGCCTATCACCCTGGGGAGCCCCCAGGGAGGGACAGGTGGCTCAGGAAGCCATTGCTATTGCCTGATACAGGTGGGACCATCTGTGTCTGCAACATGGGTTGTGCCTCGGAATTTGAGATTTTTGCACTTGATTAGATGCTTTTAGGAGCTGGCCAGTGGTGGCACAGGCCTTTAATCCCAGCAGTCTGCTCATAATCCAGATTGGGAGGCAGAGGCAGGCGAGCCTAGTTTGAGGTTAACGGAGGCTATGGAGTGAGTTCCAAGGTAGCCAGGACTACACAGAACAACCCCGTCCACAAAGGATTGCTGATGTGCTCTCATTCATCTGCCTACCTGTTCTTTGGTTGGAGGTTGACGCCCTCTAGCAGGCAGCTAATTGTAGCATGTTGGAGGGGCTGGGTTCGCGGCCTAACACTGTAGGAGGTGAGAAAACTAACCCGTGGAAATAACTCCCCAAACAAGCCAAACATGGTGGAGCGTTTACCCCAGCACTTGGGGGACAGAGGCAGGAGGATCAGAAATTCAAGGTTATCCTTGACTGCATAGCAACGTGTAGTCCACTCTAGGCCGCGTGAGACCCTGTTTCAAAGTACCAAAACAGGGGGCTAGAGAGCCGGCTCGGCAGGTGAAAGCATTTGCCAGTCAAGCTTGATGCCCTTGTTTTTAACCCCTCGGACTCCCCGGGGTGTAAAATGAGAGAATGGGCACCCAAAAGCTGTCCTGTGACCTTCGTGTGTCTTCTGCGGCATGCGTGTGACCTCCTCACGCACACATACACATGAAATAAATAAAGTGAATTCAATTAAAATTTGTTTTTCAAGGGTGCTAGAGAGATGGCTCAGAGGTTAGGAGCGCCGGCTGCTCCTCCAGAGGTCCTGAGTTCAATTCCCAGCAACCACATGGTGGCGCACAACCATCTATAATGAGATCTGATGCCCTCTTCTGGCGTTCAGGTGTATATGCAGACAAAATATTGTTTTTTTTTCAAATGTGCTAGGAGTGTGGCACAGGTGGTTGGCTGTTTACCTGAGCACACCCCATCCTCCCCCTGTCCCCCACCCCTCCCCCCATGCCACACACACACACACACACACACACACACACACACACCATCACATAAACTGGTTGTGGTACCACACACCCATAATCCCAGCACCTAGGAGGTGGAGGCAGGAGGATGAGACCCGTGTCAAAATAATGATGAGAGCTGAAGAGTTGGCTCAGCAGTTACAAGTACTTGTTGTGCCAAATGGTGGTGGCGCACAACTTTAATCCCGGCACTGGGGAGGCAGAGGTAAGCGGATCTCTATGAGTTCCAGGACAGCCTGGTTTACTCAGTGAGCACCAGGACAGCCAGGGCTACACAGAGAAATCCTGCCTCAAAAAAATCAATGCAAAAGCCAGGAGGTAAAACAAAACAAATACTTGTTGTTGTTGTTGTTGTTTTTTAAAGGCCAGATGAGGGCATGAGATTCTCTGGAGTTACAGACAGTTGTGAACCCCCTGACATGAATTGCTGGAAACTAAACTCCCGTCATCTGTTAGAGCAGTAATTGGGCTTTGACCACGGAGCCATCTTCCCGGCCCCGGAAAAGGTCCTTTCCTTTTTACAGGGGTGCTATATATCAAACCCAAGGCCTTGCCCATCCCCCAGGCAAGCCCTCTCCAATTGAACTGCACCCCCAGCCCTTTGTGGGTGCATTTCTTTTTTTAATTCTGAGATAGGATCTCACTAAGTTGTGCGGCCAGTCCTGATGTGGCCGTGTAACCCAGGCTTGCTGAAACTCCTAAGTCTCTTACTTCAGCCTTCCAGGTTGCTGGCAATGATGTGTGTGTGTGTGTGTGTGTGTGTGTGTGTGTGTGTGTGTGTGTGACATACATTCACAGAAAGTAATGTCCGTTAGTACAGGGAAGTCAAGATAGCGGAACTTAAAGCCGCTGGTCATATCGATCACATCTGTAGTCCAGAGCAGACAGAATGCACGCGTGTGTGCATACATCTTCCTTTCTCTCTTCTTTCACAATTCAGGGCCCACACCCAGGGAACGTAGGCACTCCCTTTTAGTCTGGGTCCTCCCACGTCAATTACCATAGTCAATACAGCCCTCCACACACATGCCCACCGCCGCTCTGATTTAGAGACCCTTTATGGAGACTGTGTCCCTGTGTCCCCCTCCCCCCCCCCCCCCCCCGTCCCCTGTCCCCCCCCCCATGATTCCAAATAACAAATATACAAAAAGGCCAGAGAGAGTGTTCTGCAGGTTAAAGCACTTTGTGTGTTGTTAGCAATTCAAAGTAACCGTCATAGCTGGTGTGCGTCGCCATGGATTTTGAGACAGGTTCTTGGTACATAGCCCAGGCTGTCCTACAATCCACAGTCCTTTTGTGTCAGCCTTCCTGTGCTGTGTAGCTCAGGCTAGCTTTCAACTCACAATCCTCCAGCCTCAGACTCTGACTTGCTAAGATCACAGGTGTAGGTCTCTCTGCACTGAATCCTGGTGGGCTTTTTTGGGGGGTTTTGTTGTTGTTTTGTTTTTTCGAGACAGGGTCTCTCTGTGTAGCCTTGGCCGTCCTGGACTCACTTTGTAGACCAGGCTGGCCTCGAACTCACAGCGATCCGCTTACCTCTGCCTCCCGAGTGCTGGGATTAAAGGCTTTTTTGGTTTTTGTTGTTTTTGGCGGGGGCTCGTTTTGTTTTGTTCTTTGGATTTTCACGGTTTCTCTGTGTGGCCTTGGCTGTCCTGGAACTCACCTTGTAGCCCAGGCTGGCCTTGAGCTCACAAGAGATCCACCTGCTTCTGCCTCTCAAGTTCTGGGATTGCAGGTGTGGCTTGTTAACTTTTGATGTCACACCAGGTGACCAGGCTCTGTTCTTACTCTTCGACCATCTCCTCTGTGCTTAGATTAGCAAGGCTGGAGGCTGGAGGACGGCCATATGGGATAATTGCAGCTTCCTGTTTGAGTGGCACAGTGTGTCCTGACCCCAGCTGGGGCTGTTCCGCTCTGCCTCACCCGGGAGGCACTCTACCCTGGTTGTCAATCCTCTAGTTGAGCTCCCTGGGCAGTAAAACCCCAGGAGCTGACAAACATGGTTTCCTGACATCCTGTTTTCTCATAGACAAAGGCCCCAGTGAGGACCCGTGGCCAGAAGAGAGGCCGGCGGCAGAAGGTGAGGCCCTGCCTGTCTCCCATAATTCCCTCTCCACATCCACTCCCGCCCTCTGAGAAATTCACCCTTCCTCTCCATCATCTCTCTCCAACACCCTGCATTTGGGCTGGGAGTCCAGTGTGAGGTGCACCAGGCGGGAGAAAGTTCTAGACTGTGTTAGAATCAACTTTTAACTTCGGCTTACACACATCTAGCTGCCTTCCATGAAGGCTTCTAAGCTGAGTTAGAAGCCCCCTCCTTTTCCTGAGCTAGATTTTTTATCCTTGAACATAAAAAACCAGCCTTCTGTATAGAAGATTCTGTAAGAAAAACTGTTTTTTCTCTCTCTCTGCTGAGAACAAGGCAGGGTAGGTGGAAAGGCCAAAGTGAGAGCGTAATCCTCTGTATCACTAGCATGTCTGCCTCTAAAATAAAGTGGTGTCAAAGAAGATGAATGCCACTTTGTAAAACCCAGCTTGATGTACCATATTTTTTGGACCATAAGACCCACCCAGTTCTTAGAGCAGTAAAACAATAAAAACAGCAATTGGACCATAAGGCACACCCTAATTCCCCACCACCACCACTTTTCAGGGTAGGGGGCAGGTAGTGCTGCTTATGGTCTGAAACATACGGTAGGTAGGATACCTGTGAAGTTATTTGAAAATGTTTACTGCCCCCTAGTGGCAGTGTATGCAAATTACAGGCTTACTTTACACCCACTAACTACCTGTCTGAGAACAACCACAAAGCCTTCTAGATTTCTTTGATGGCACATTCCACAAGGAATTACAGGCTTGTCTAGAGCTGCCATTTCTCTTGTTCGGTCCCAATGACTCACCGCAAGGTTATCCCTGATGCCTTCAGAGCTGGGGTGTGAGTTAAGCACCAAGTTTCAGTACCCAGGAAACTCAGCACACTGCCCTTGCCTTCCAGAGAGCCCCGGTGACGTGATCCGGCCCCTGCGGAAGCAGGTGGAGATGCTGTTCAACACGAAATATGGTGAGTCGGGACAAAGGAGCCACCTTCAGGATGGGACCACTCGAGTGATTGGTCCATATAGCTCACCCTCTGGCAGAGATTCCCACCCTGCTGGTCTGCCGGCCTACAGGCTCTTCTTCCAGATCATTCCTCGGCTCCTGTGCTTTTAGGCAGCTTAGCCACAGGCCTCATGGACAGCCTGGGAACTCATAGCAAGAAATGACTTTCAAAGCCGGGCGTGGTGGCGCATGCCTTTAATCCCAGCACTCGGGAGGCAGAGGCAGGCGGATCGCTGTGAGTTCGAGGCCAGCCTGGTGTACAAAGTGAGTCCAGGACAGCCAAGGCTACACAGAGAAACCCTGTCTCAAAAAAAAAAAAATGACTTTCTCTGGAATCCAGAAAAGTAGGGGTGGGGAATGTTGCTCTCAATGATGCACTGTGGAATCAGAATCCCCCAGTGAGGGGCTGGGGTGTGGCTCAGCGGTAGAGCACCTGCCTAGAATCCCCCAGTGAGGGGCTGGGGTGTGGCTCAGTGGTAGACCACCTGCCTAGAATCCCCCAGTGAGGGGCTGGGGTGTGGCTCAGCAGTAGAGCACTTGCCTAGAATCCCCCAGTGAGGGGCTGGGGTGTGGCTCAGCGGTAGAGCACCTGCCTAGAATCCCCCAGTGAGGGGCTGGGGTGTGGCTCAGTGGTAATCCACCTGCCTAGAATCTCCCAGTGAGGGGCTGGGGGTGTGGCTCAGTGGTAGAGCCCCTGCCTAGAATTCCCCAGTGAGGGGCTGGGGTGTGGCTCAGTGGTATAGCACCTGCCTAGAATCCCCCAGTGAAGGGCTGGGGTGTGCTCAGTGGTAGAACACATGCCTAGAATCCCCCAGTGAAGGGCTGGGGTGTGGCTCAATGGTAGAGCCCCTGCGTAGAATCCCCCAGTGAGGGGCTGTGGTGTGGCTCAGTGGTAGAGCCCCTGCCTAGAATCCCCCAGTGAGGGGCTGGGGTATGGCTCAGTGGTAGAGCACCTGCCTAGAATCCCCCAGTGAGGGGCTGGGGTGTGGCTCAGTGGTAGAGCCCCTGCCTAGAATCCCCCAGTGAGGGGCTGGGGTGTGGCTCATCATAGAAGCGTTTATTTAGTATATATAATGCCCTCGGTTCCATCCCCAGCCCTACAATAAAACACCAAAGAGTCCAGAAAATTAGAAGAGACTAAAGAAGCCTGTTTTCAAGCCTGGTGTGGTGGCGCACACCTGTAATCCCAGTAGCTACACAGAAACCCTGTCTCAAAAAAACAACAACAACAACAAAAAAAAAAAAGGCCTGTTTTCTCTAACTCCTTGAGTTTGCCAGGTGCTGACTTCTCCCAAGCTCTCTCCTTCCTTCCTCCCTTATTCCTTGTATCCTAAACCTGTTTTACAAATAAGGAGCTGTGATGCCCGCTACAGCTGTAGTGAGGCTTGCTCAAGGCACCAGGCGGGCCAAGAGCCTCAGCCATGGCCAGGTGTGCCTTTGTCCTCTCTGGCAAGTTTACGGGGTTCAAGTGAGTGATAGCTCTAAAGCCCTACCACCTGCAGCTCCCACAGAGAGGTGGGGGGCAGGAGTTGGGGTCCCAGGTTGTCTGACAGCAGCCATGTCTTTGCAGCCAAAGCCATTGGTACCTCAGAACCAGTCAAGGTGCCCTACTCCAAGTTCCTGATGCACCCCGAGGAGCTCTTCGTACTGGGACTGCCCGAAGGCATCTCTCTCCGAAGACCCAACTGCTTCGGGATTGCCAAACTGCGGAAGATTCTGGAAGCTAGCAACAGCATCCAGTTTGTCATCAAGAGGTAAGGTCTGGGCTAGGTATTCCCGGGTGAGGGCCTGTCTCAGAATAAAATAAACAAGGAAACAAACACAGGTTTTAGGGTGGGGCCCCGAGTCTTGACTTAGCCAATAAAAAATGTTTGTTGTCAAGCATGCTAGACCTGAATTCAGCCCTTGGACCAGTGGCTCATAATCTGTGGGTCCAGACACCTTCGGGGGTCAAGCCACCCTTTCACAGGGGTCACCTAAGACCATGGGAACACATAGATATTGACATTATGATTCATAACAGTAGCAAAATTACAATTATGAAGTCACAACGAGCAGAGCCCGGTGGCACATGCTTTTAATCCCAGCACTCAGGGAGGCAGAGGCAGGCGGGTTGCTGTGAGTTCGAAGCCAGCCTGGTCTACAAAGCAAGTCCAAGACAACCAAGAATACACAGAGAAACCAGAAAAATATAAATACACAGAAAAATACAAATAAAAAATTAAGTCACTGGGGGCTGGAGAGATGGCTCAGCAGTTAAGAGCACTGACTATTCTTCCAGAGGTCATGAGTTCAATTCCCAGCAACCACATAAGGCACAGAAGTGCCGGCTGAACATTCTGGGACGTTTGGACAGACCTCACTGACAGCTCTGATTATGTTTTCTAGACCTGAACTGCTCACTGACGGTGTCAAAGAACCTGTTATGGACACCCAAGGTACCTGGGCGTGGGCGAGACCCAGGTGGGTGTGGGAGGGCACCGGTCTCTGCCGTACCCCCACCTCCTGATGCCCCTGTCCTATCCCCTACCCTAGGCATTTCCCCACTGCCCCTGTCGGGTTTGCCCCCTCGATGCTACCTGAGATCCCAGGTGCTCTCTCTCCTCACCTGCCTTCTCTCCCCACCCCACCCCCAGAGAGGGACTCCTGGGACCGTCTGGTGGACGAGACGCCGAAGAGACAGGGCCTTCAAGGTAAGTTTAGGCCTGTATGTGCTTAGGCATTCCGGGGTCATGACCTTGAGGGGCTTGGGTTGTGGGGTACCCGACTGGGTGTCAGTAATGAAGACAGCCAGGCGCAGGACTCCAGAGCTATCTACCTTTCTTTTTTTCCCTTTCTTTCTTTCTTTTTTTTTTTTTTTAAGATTTGTTTTGTGTTTTGTTTTTTGAGACAGGGTTTCTTTGTAGCCCTGGCTTTCCTAGACTTGCTTTGTATACCAGGCTGGCCTCAAAATCACAGAGATCCGCCTGCCTCTGCCTCAGGAGGGCTGGAATTAAAGGTATGCGCCACCAAGCCCGGCTAAGATTTATTTATTTATTTATTTATTTATTTATTTATTTATTTTGGTTTTTTCGAGACAGGGTTTCTCTGTGTAGCCTTGGCCATCCTGGACTCGCTTTGTAGACCAGGCTAGCCTTGAACTCACAGCGATCCGCCTGCCTCTGCCTCCCAAGTGCTGGGATTAAAGGCATGCGTCACCACGCCCGGCAAGATTTATTTACTTATTATATATGCAGTGCACTGCCTGCATGTTCGCCAGTACACCAGAAGAGGGCACCAGATCTCATTATAGATGCTTGTGTGCCACCATGTGGTTGCTGGGAATTAAACTCAGGACCTTTGGAAGAGCAGCCAGTGCTCTTAACCACTGAGCCATCTTCTCAGCATCACCATCTACCTTTCTATAGTCATTCATCAGCCTGGCTCTTATTATTTTGAAATTGGAGGTGCGGACGGTGGCCACGGAGAACCAGGAAGGCAGACAGGAAGACAAACGGTGGGATATGGGAAAATGTTAAAGGTGGCCTTACAGCCAGCTGATGGTGGCGCACGCCTTTAATCCCAGCACTCTGGAGGCAGAGACAGGCGGATCGCTGTGAGTTTGAGGCCAGCCTGGTCTACAAAAGCAAGTCCAGGACAGCCAAGGCTACACAGAGAGACCCTGTCTCGAAACAAAACAAGGTGGGCTTACAGCT
The DNA here is from genome assembly GCF_964271855.1 of Acomys minous. Taxonomy (NCBI): domain Eukaryota; kingdom Metazoa; phylum Chordata; class Mammalia; order Rodentia; family Muridae; genus Acomys; species Acomys minous. Next base: position 75,142,018 of record NC_140498.1, read on the forward strand.
GGACCACAGAGGAGACTCCTGGCGCCCCTTAGCGTGAGAGGCCAGCCAACATTCCTGCTGTCAGTGGGCATGTAGCTGAGAACCTGCCATGTGCTGTCTGTGTGAAGCTTAGAAAACTGGTGGGCAAGGCTGGTGTGAGGCCCGGGATGACTGTCACCAGGTCACCCCTTCGTGGTCACCATACTTTTTTTGTTTGTTTGTTTAAAGATTTATTTATTTATCATATATACAGTGTTTTGCCTGCATGCACACCAGAAGAGGGCACCAGATCTCATTGTAGATAGTTATGAGCCATCATGTGGTTGCTGGGAATTGAACTCAGGACCTTTGGAAGAGCAGCCAGTGCTCTTAACCTCTGAGCCATCTCTCCAGCCCAGGTCACCATACTTTTGATGAGTTCAGAGAGGCAGCAATGGCCAGTGATGGAATTAGATCTCACAGAGGGAGGAGGACCCCAATCCTAGGACTGGCTGCCAGTTGCCTCAGTACCTCACTCCTCCCAGGCTGATGGAACAGTCTACAGTGAGGGGAGTTTGTGTATCTTACCTCGCTCTATGTAGACCCCTAATAGCCAGACCCTAAATAGTCTGACAGTGTCACCAGGAGAGCATGTGAAGCACCACAGGTCATTTCCCCCTTCCCCTGCCATCCATACCCTTTCTCTCCTAAGGCCGGGACAGGATGTAACCTCCCTGAGGCCAAAGGTACAATTGTGACATGCTGGTACATGGCAGTCCTTAATCAACAAACACTACCTCGGAATGGTAAAGCACCTGCCTAGACTCCTCCAGTGAGGGGCTGGGGTGTGGCTCAGTGGTAGACCACCTGCCTAGAATCCCCAGTGAGGGGCTGGGGTGTGGCTCAGTGGTAGACCACCTGCCTAGAATCCCCAGTGAGGGGCTGGGGTGTGGCTCAGTGGTAGAGCACCTGCCTAGAATCCCCCAGTGAGGGGCTGGGTGTGGCCCAGTGGTAGAGCACCTGCCTAGAATCCCCCAGTGAGGGGTTGGGGTGTGGCTCAGTGGTAGTGTATTTCTGTGCCATCTACAAGGTTTGGGTTCTATCCCCTGGTGAGGTGGACATGCCCATTCTGTCCCTCTGTCTCCCGTGTGCTTTTTTTTTTTTTTTTTAAGATTTATTTATCATGTACACAGTGTTCTGCCTGTATGTATGCTTACCTGCCAGAAGAGGGCACTAGATCTCATTACAGATGGTTGTGAGCCACCATGTGGTTGCTGGGAATTGAACTCAGGACCTCTGGAAGAGCATCCAGTGCTCTTAACCTCTGGACCATCTCTCCAGCCCTCCTCGTGAGCTTTTTGAAGCACTTACTCCATCTCCCGCCCAGCCGAAGGACACTGAAACACCCGCCCCGTGTTGTCTCACCTCCAGGCTTATTTATTAGTTTGTTGGTTTTCAAATGTCAACAATTAACTTAATTTCATCTCGCTGCTGTTGTTGCAACAGTGTGAGTCCTTCCAGGAAAACATACACACACAGAGACGAGGCTCACGAAGACTGGGTCTGCAGGCCTCTGAGGGGCCCACTCCAAAGATCTGCTAATTGCCAGAGAAGGAGTTCCCTGTAATTAGGAAATAATTTTCCTGTAAAAGTCACCAAGTGCCTTTTAATGTAACAGCGTCTGTCCGTAATTGTATTCACTTTACAGAAAATTACGATACCAGACTCTCGCGGATCGACATCGCCAACACGCTTAGGGAACAAGTCCAAGACCTGTTTAACAAGAAATATGGTAAAGTCGGGGCAGGGGGCAGGGGGCAGAAAGGTTGATCTATATTTTAGGTATTTCTTTGCTTTTTTCACATTTTAATTTATTTATTATGTATATGGGCATGTTTGGTGAATATGCACATACCCCACCATAAATGTGGTGACCAGACTTGTGGGATTTGGTTCTTTTCTTCCACCATTGTGTGTCCTGGGGATCAAATTCAATTTGTGAGGTTTGGTGGCAACCACCTTTGTGCACTGGGTCAGCCCTCGGTTCCTTGTTTTATTTCATTGAGCATCGACTATGTGCCGAGCACTGGAGACATAGTGTGGGATGTGGTTGGCGGTGCACGCCTGTAACGTCATCCCAGGAGGATTGCTCTGAGGAGTACGATTTGAGAGAGCGAGAGGGAGAGAGAGGGAGAGAGATACAAGAGAGAGAGAGAGAGAGAGAGAGAGAGAGAGAGAGAGAGAGAGAGGTTGCACACTGATGAGGTCACTTGCAAGGTATTTGCTGCCAAGCCTGCTTCAAGTTTGATTCCTGGTACCCACTTGGTAAAGGAAGAGAACCAACCACTGTAAGTTGCCCTCTTGCCTCCACCACGTGTACCATGGGATGTGCACACAGCTGCTCACATACACGTGTACGCACGCACGCACACACACAAAGTATAATTTTAAGAAAAAGATTTGTTTATCATGTACACAGTGCTCTGCCTGCATGTACACCTGCTGTCCACAAGAGGGCACCAGATCTCATTATTGATGGCTGTGAGCCACCATGTGGTTGCTGGGAATTGAACTCTGGAAGATCATACAGTGTTCTTACTCTCTGAGCCATCTCTCCAGCCCCCAATAAAGTGGAATTTAATTTAATAGAGGCCAAGGTGTGACTCAGTTGGTAGACTATTTGCTAAGCATGTGGAAAGTTTTGTGTTCAACCCATGGCATCACATGAACTAAGTATGATGGCAGACACCTGTCATCCCATCACTCAAGAGCTGGAGGCAGAGGCAGGCAGATTTCTGAGTTCAAAGGCAGTCTGGTCTACAGGGTAAATCCCAGGACAGCCAGGGCTACATAGAGAAACCCTTTCTTGGGGAGAAAAGAAAGAAAGAAATTCAAAGCCATCCTTGGCTACATAGCATGTTGGAAGTCAGCCTGAGCTACATGAGACAAACAAACAAACAAAAGAATCACTTTAAGAATTGCTGGTGAGCCAGGCATGGTGGCGCACACCTTTAGTTCTAGTGGTCGGGAGGCAGAGGCAGGCGGATCTCTATGAGTTCGAGGCCAGCCTGGTTTACAGAGTCCAGGACAGCCAAGGCTACACAGAGAGACCCCGTCTCAAAGAAAAAAGGAAGAATTGCTGCTGAGTATGGAGAAGATGGCTCAGCCACTAAGAGCACCGGCTGCTCTTCCAGAGGACCTGGGTTTAATTTTCATCTTCCACATGGCGGCTCACAGCCACCTATAACTGTAGTCTCGGGGGATCCGACACCCCGTTTCTGGATTCTGAAGGCACAAGGCATGTACATGGTGCACAGACATACATGCAGACAAAACACACATACACAGAAAATAAACAATTTAAAAGCTGTTCCATAGAGAGGAATCAAGAGAGGTGTGGCAGCACACACCTTTAATCCCAGAGCACTTGGGAGGCAGAGGCTGGTGGATCTGTTTATTTGAGGCTAGCCTGGTCTACATAGGGAGTGCCAGGCCCAGCTGAGGCTACATAATAAGTCTCAGGGTTCCCATCTGGGAGGGAGGCACCCAGTGGTCCAGCCTAGAGTCTGAGAAACATTAAGCGCTGTCCTATCCATGTACAGTCTCACAAAGGGCCCTGTGCCTGCTGGGAGAGAAACCGCCATACTTAAGACTGCACGGCCTGTTCTTGATTGGCACAATTGTCCTTCTCGTAACCAGGTGAAGCTTTGGGCATCAAATACCCGGTGCAGGTACCCTACAAGCGAATCAAAAGCAATCCAGGGTCGGTAATCATAGAGGGCCTGCCTCCGGGGATCCCGTTCCGCAAACCCTGCACCTTCGGCTCTCAGAACCTGGAAAGGATCCTCTCTGTGGCTGACAAGATTAAGTTCACGGTCACCAGGTACTTGACGAAGGGGAGGAGCTGGGATCGGGAGCTGGCTCCAAAAATTCATGCAGCGGGGATGTTGGAGAGGGACTGCAGACCAGACAGGGTGCAGGGGGGATCCCACACATGGACTGCCCATCCTTCTAACCGGCAAGCAGCTCCTTAGGCATACCCAGATCCCGTCGCCCCACCCCCACCCCCACACCCCCACCCCCCACCCCCACCCCCCGAGAAAGCAAAAATCTTTTGCACACATGGCCTGGGCATCTTGTTGCATGTAGATTCTGGGGGCCTGTTTGGTGGGAAAGGAAGGAAGGAAGGAAGGAAGGAAGGAAGAGGGAGGGAGGAAGGAAGCCAGCCAGGCAGTGCTGGCGCACACCTCTAATCCCAACTACAGAGTGGTGGCACACAACCACTGTAGTCTCAAGACTCTGCAGGCAGAGGCAGGCGGATCTCTGAGTTCAAGGTCAGCCTGGTCTACAGAGTGAGTTCCAGGACAGCCAAGGCTACACAGAGAGACCCTGTCTCAAAAAACAAAACAAAAAGAGAGAGAATGACTGAGGAAGATACTTAAGTTGATCGCTGGCATGCTCACACACAGGCAAGAGCACCTGCCGCCGTATCTCACTCCCTACCCACCTCATACACACCCACACACCCCAAAACTTGCCTCTGGTCCCAGCACTCAGGAAGCAGAGGCAGAATAGTTATAAGTTCAAATAAACCCAGGATACATAATGAGACCCCTTCTCCATAGGGGAAAAAGGTGCGGCTAGGTTGGTTTCAGGTGCGTCCAGCGCACAGTGAGCCCTGAGTTCCTTCCCCTGCGCCTCATCAACCAGGCGTGGCGGTGCACACCTGTGATCTCAGCACTCAGGAGGTAGAGACAGGAGGATCAGAAGTTCAGGGTCAGCCCTGGCTACAACATAGGGAGTTAGAGGCTACTCGAACCCCTCTCTCAAAAGAGTCAAGCGTTAAACGCTAATGTTCGAAAGGCCTTTGTCTGAAAGGCGTTTGTTACCAGTTCTTTGGCGAGCTGCTCTCACCGTTTAACCTGGTGGTGGTCGTCTTGTTGCCTGTGCCTTTCCCCTGAAGGCCTGCGTCTGTTTCCTTTCCAGGCCATTCCAAGGACTCATCCCAAAGCCTGGTAAGTGGTACTTCTGTGTGTTTGGGAGGTCCTTGGTATTGGGGGTGGGATCCGTGCTGAGTTCTGAGAGCTCAAAGTCAAGTCCATCGTGCGGCACAACTGCCTAGCTCAAGAGCGGGAGCTGTGCGTCTGCCCCAGGTTGATGGCGGGGGGGGGGGTGGGGGGGGGTGGAGGCCTCCAGTTGCTCTGGACCCGGGAGCCGAGAGAGACCATCAAGATAGCACTGAAGCGACAGACTTCACGCAGTCGGATGTGGCAGCTGTGTCAGGGTCTCCACGACCTCCAGGGGTCGTAGGGTGCAGGGGGCTTGGTGGTAAGGCGTGAGGGGTTGGGGATCGGGGAAGAAAGATGCATAATCTATAAAATACTGACTGTCCAAAGATGAGGACATGAGTTTGAATCCGAGAGCTCACATAGAAAGCTGCATGTGGGCCCGGGTGGTGGTGGCGCACGCCTTTAATCCCAGCACTCGGGAGGCAGAGGCAGGCGGATCTCTGTGAGTTCAAGGCCAGCCTGGTCTACAAGGCAAGTCCAAGACAGCCAAGGCTACACAGAGAAACCCTGTCTCAGCAAAAGGGGTAAGGGGGCGGAGGGAGAAAGCACTGCATGTAGTGATTATTTGTAATCAATCCCTGTGCTGCCAGGGAGGTGGAGAAACGAAAACTCTTAGGGCTCTATGACCTGCCCGCCTGGTCTGTTCAGCCAACCTAAAGTCAGAGAGTAGCCAGTGGCCTGCCATAACACAAGTGACTGCCTGAAAATGATGTCATTTGGGTGGTGCTGCTCCTGTCCTTCGAGGGTCCAGGAGGTACGGCTGGATCCCCGGCCTCCATAGAAACCCAGTGAGTACAAGTCAGCCAATGCCCTGCAGCCTCACCTTTCTCCTTGCCCTGTGTAGCCCACTTGTTTTTGGGACAGGGCCTTTATATGTATTCACAGACTGGCCTCAAATTAGTGATCCTCCTGCCTCAGCCTGCAGAGTCTTGAGACTACAGTGGTTGTGTGCCACCACTCTGTGGTTGCACAGGAGGAAACAGAGTTTAAGATAATTTCTCGCCAGGTGGTGTTAGCACTCGCCCTTAATCCCAGCACTTAGAAGGCAGTGGCAGCCTGGTCTACAGAGTGAGTTCCAGGGACAGTCAAACCTCCACAGAGAAGAGCCGGGCGTGGTGGCGCACACCTTTAATCCCAGCACTCGGGAGGCAGAGGCAGGCGGATCGCTGTGAGTTCGAAGCCAGCCTGGTCTACAGAGCGAGTCCAGGACAGCCAAGGCTACACAGAGAAATCCTGTTTTGAGAAATAAAAAAGAAAATTTCTGAAAGTCACAGCATTTGACTAATCTGGCTGAGATTTGAAAGTAGGCCCTCCCCATTTTTTACAGGAGCCTGGTTGGACCTTGTGACCAGCCCGCTCACTGATCCCGCCCTGCCTCCCTTTACTGTGCTAAATCTCTGATCCTGCTGGGTGTCTCTCTGTCGCCCCCTCATGACCACTAGGTGCAATAACATGGGTCCTGTCTACAATCTTTTTTTTTTTTTTTTAAGATTTACTTATTATGTATACAGTGCTCTGCTTGCATGTACTCCTACATACCAGAAGAGGGCACCAGGTCTCATTATAGATGGTTGTGAGCCACCATGTGGTTGCTGGGAATTGAACTCAGGACCTTTGGAAGAGCAGTCAGAGCTCTTAACCTCTGAGTCATCTCTCCAGCCCTGTCTACAGTCTTTTAAACTCCCAGTTTTAAACTGGTTATTTACTTCACTGATGGGTTTTATTCTTTGGTTTTAGGATTTGTTTTGTTTCGTTTTGTTTTTTGAGACAAGGTTAGTCTTCTGGAGCTGCCTTTTCTTTTTTTCTTTTTCTTTTTCTTTCTTTCTTTCTTTTTTTTTTTTTTTTTTTAAGATATCTCTCAGCCAATCACGTGGTGCACACACATGGCTGTAATCCAGCCCTGGGGAGGCAGAGGCAGGCAGATCTCTGTGAGTTCGAGGCCAGGCTGGTCTACAAAGCGGGTCCAGGACAGCCAGGGCTACACAGAGAAACCAAATCTCAAAAAAATAAAAAAACATAATCCCAGGCATCCTCCTGCCTCTTCCTCTCCAGTGATGGGATTACAATTTCATATACTGCCACACCTAGTTTTTAAGAAGAAAAAAAAAGGTGTTTGTGAGTGCATGAGTGCAGTGCCTTCAGAGGCCAGAAAATGTTATCAGATACACTGACCTGGAGTTACAGTTGCCAGCTGCCCCGACACGGGCCCAGGGAACGGAACTCAGGACCTCTGGAAGAGCAGTAGGCAGTATAAACCACTGAGCCATCTCTCCAGCCCGGGGCCTGCTTTTATAAAGGCCGTGCGGCTCAGATTCGGACCTTTATGTTCTCAGGATAAGCACTTTGCCCACCGAGCTGTCTCCCCAGCCCTGGCCTTTGTTCGTTGTTGTTGTTATTGCTGGTCTATATTAGGTTTATTTTAGGTGTGTTAGTGTTTTTACCTGCAGGTGTTTTTTTGTGTACCACACACCAGTGTGTGCCTAGTGTCTGTGAAGGCAGGGGAACTGGAGTTACAGATGTTTGTGAACCACTGTGTGGTTGCTGAGAATTGAACCGTCGATCTCAACCCCTGAGCCATCGCTCTAGCCACTTCCACCCCCAATCTCAGTAGTGTTGTTGTTGTTGTTGATTTTTGGTTTTGGTTTTTTGTTGTTGTTGTTTTTCGAGACAGGGTTTCTCTGTGTATCCTTGGCTGTCCAGGACTCACTTCGTAGGCCAGGCCAGCCTCGAACTCACAGCGATCCACCAGCCTCTGCCTCCCGCGTGCTGGGATTAAAGGCGTGCGCCACCACAGCCGGCTGGTGTTGATTTCTGTTTCTGCTTTGGAGGCAGTATCTCTTACGGAGCAGGCTGATGACGTGGACCTTTATGTTTAGCTGAGAATCATCTTAAACGCAGGATCCTCTTGCCTCCACATCCCGAGGCTGGGATTGCAGACATGTCTTACCGTCAGACTAGTCCACTCCTGTCTGAGGGCTTTCTGCCGCTGTCATAAACGCCATGATCAAAAACAACCTTCGGGCAGAAAGGGTTACTTTCAGCTTTTAATTCTCCATCACTGAGAGAAGACAGGAAGGAACCTGGAGGGAAGCCGCTTGCTGGCTCGCTCTCCCTGACTTGCTCAGCCTGTTTTCTTATATACCCCATGACTCCCTGCCCAGGGATGGCACCACCTAAAGTAGGCCTGGGTTCCCCCCCCCCCACCCCCCCATCAATCACTAAGAAAATGCTCTACAGGCTTGCCTACGGGCAATCTGATGGAGGCATTGTCTCATTTGACTTCAGCTTGTGTCGAGGAAAAGTGCTGGGGCAGGTGGAGTCCATTCTGTGTCAGGAACGGTCCCAGCTGGGGAGGGGGGGGCTAGGGTGGGTCCCTGGTGGGAAGGACTATTAGGCGTCAGTTCTTAGCAGCCATATCAGTGCCTGAGGATCCAGGGTCCACTTCTAGCCACCACAGGCACCCGAAGACACTTGGCACCCAAGTGTACACACACACACACACATCAGCAGCATCATTGTTTCCTCTGACCCCAGGGTACACTGCCAGGGGAAGGTGGGGTGCACTGGGGTCCCCTCAGGCAGAGCAGAGCTGCCAGCTTCCTGTGTGACACCAGCAAGCCAGGGTCAGCTCTTTTGAGTACGAGTGGGTGCCCTTATCTTTAAAACAGAAATGGGTCGGAGGGTGCCTTCTCTCTACTCTGGAGCCCTGGATTAGACTTTACAGATGTAGGCTTAGCAAGCCTTTGTGCTGGGTCCTTGCTGCCCAGAAACCTCAGCACCCCGGGGAGCGAGATTCAAATTCCCAGCCAGTCCCAGATTAATCTAGGACACCCCCATATTCGACTTCCCAGCCCAGGTTCAATTAACAAGAAATTATTATGGCAGATTGAGCCCCACCCCGGTGGGAATTTATTCCAAGCACTCAGAAAATAAGGGGGTAACAATTAAAACTCTTTAATAATAATACCATGTTCCCAAAGAGAAAGGAGCCCAGAACAGAAATCTCTCGTGGCTCCTCGGTAGGTTTAAGCTATCGTATCACTTGCACTTGCGTTTTCTTATAGTCACTTTCATCTACAAATTGCTTTTGGCTTCCCAACCCCCAAGTTACACTTTGAGCAATTAAACGTCCTTTTTACAGAGACAGAAACCGCAAGCTTTAGTCACCTTTTGAACAAACGGGGAGATTTACAGTGTAAAAATGCTGTCACATTTGTCTCAAGGCCAACTTGAGGTAACTCTTAACCAAGGTCACCCCACCTGCCTGGCAGAATTAATGCTTTTCTTGGTGAAAGGCACATGGCTTGGGGCTGGAGAGATGGCTCAGCGGTTAAGAGCACTGGCTGTTCTTCCAGAGGTCCTGAGTTCAATTCCCAGCAACCACATGGTGGCTCACAACCATCTATAATGTGATTCAATGCCCTCTTCTGGCCTGAAGGTAGAACACTGTATACATAATAATAAATAAATCTTTAAAAAAAAAGAAAAAGAAAAAGAAAGGCACGTGGCTTTATCAACAGCTGCCAGCCAGGGTCTTCTCTGAGCCGCCTGGCAGAGACAAGCTCCTTTACTGAATTTTCCTTTTGTATATATTTTCTCTATTTTCTTAAGATGTGTTTATTACGTATACTGTTTTGCCTGCATGTACACCTGCCGGCCAGAAGAGGGCACCAGATCTCATTACAGGTGGTTGTGAGCCACCGTGTGGTTGCTGGGAGTTGACCTTTGGAAGAGCAGCCAGTGCTCTTAACCTCTGAGCCATCTCTCCAGCCCCTGGTAAATCTTTTATAATATCGATTTACCACTGAGGAAAGTAGATGTCCCATTTCTCTCAAGTTGTCTGAGGCCCAGTTTGAAATGCTCAGCTGAGACAAGGGCCTGCCACCTACAGGTAGCAAAAGGCCCTGTTGATAGCGGGGAAATCCCTCTCAGTGCAGTCTGCTGTCACCTCAAAAGTCAGGAGGGCTCCCTGGAGAAGGGAATCTGACATGGTCCTGGGAACCAGTCTGGGTTTGATGTTGACAAGCAGGGAGCCAGGAGGGGACACTACCAGAGCAGGACCCATCTCTTCTGTCCCTTTATGAACTAAGTTTGCCATTTCTGAGCTGTGATAAGTTAACTACGATCTTCCACGTTTGGACGAGTTAATCACTGTCTGGAGTCTTAGATAATTGGTGCTCTGATCTTCGATAAGTTAGGTTACTCTCTGTGATGTTGGCTAAGTTAGCTCACTCTCTGTGATCTTGGCTAAGTTAGCTCACAGTGTGTGATCTTGGCTAAGTTAGCTCACTCTCTGTGATGTTGGCTAAGTTCCTGTCTCTAGTCTTGGATAAGCCACCTTACAATCTAGTTTTAGGTGGGTTGACATGCTATGTCTAGGCCTTCTTTTCCTCAGGGACTTTTTGCCTTTCTGCTTCTCATTCCCCATGGCCTGAGGGATATTTTCCTGGCTCCAGTCCTCCAGTGCCTGCCTTCCTCCCTCTCCATCCTTCCGGCTCTGTCTTGGTCTTGAGAGCTCAAAATAATACCGTCCTTTCTCGGTATCTGTAGTATGCCACAATTTCAGCGCCAGCTGAGCTTCCTGTGTCATTACCTACGCTGCTCTCTATTGATAGGGCTCCAGTAATGACCGCCTTTCTGTCTCCTAGGAAGCGCTGGCCTCTGCCAGGGTGGGGCAGGGAGGCCTCTGTGGGCGGATGCCCCTTAGCAGGGCCCACATCTGGCCCTACGCTTCCTCCCTGATTCCAAAAGGAGTCATGGAGTCATGGGGCTGCGTAAGAGACCCTGGCCATTTCCTGGTCTATGGAAACTCAGCCAGAGCCACTGCACCCCACATGTGGTTGGAAAGGAACTTTACTCCGGGTTCGTGAATAAAAGGTCCTGCCACCCGATGGGGCTGAGGGAGCCTCAGACTGATCCCAGAAACCCTTGTGTAAACACAGGAAGCAGAGGAGCTTGGGGCATGACACATTCAGCAAATAAGGAAACCCACAGAGAAAAGGCCAGGTATAGTGACATCCATTTATTAATCCCAGCTCTGCTGGTAGCGGAGGAAAACAAGTAGATCCCTGGTGCTTGCTAGCCAAGCCTGCTTGACCAGTTCCAAATGAGCGACTCTCAAAAAAAACCAAGCTTCCTGAGGAAGCTGGTGTAAAGGCACGGACACACACACACACACACACACACACACACACACACACACACTTCTGAAGCCCACCCAAGTTGATCAGAACAACCCAACACCTTCATTTGAGTTGGTGTGACATCAGCCACCAGCCACATTACTTGACTTGAGCCGTGCGAGAGCTGTAAGGGTGGGGCGCAGGTGGGAGTCAGCTCCGTGCTTTACTGGATGGATACTCAGGTCTTTGCGGTGGGTTGGGAAAGTAACTGGGAGGTGGGGATGGGGACAGGCAGCTGGAAAAGCCACCAGATCAGGGAGACCGGAACAAGGCAGCCAGCTGGCAGCCAGGTCAGAAGGGTCTCAGAGGCAGAGATGCAGGGGTCTCTATCTGTGCCACTGTTTGAACAAGTTCCAGGCTAAGCATAGTGGCCTGAGTCTGCATTCCCCGGATCTTCAGAGTCCAGGCAAGAAGACTAAGCCATCTTCCACAGTCATCTTTAGTTATACACTGAAGCTGACGCTTGTGTAGTGAGCTATTTGAAAGCCTGGCTTAAAGCTAACAGAATAGAAGGAAGGAAGAAAAGAAAGAACAAGGAAAAGGAGAGAGAAGTAATGGAAAAATAAAAAATAACAGCCGGGCGTGGTGGCGCACGCCTTTAATCCCAGCACTTGGGAGGCAGAGGCTGGTGGATCGCTGTGAGTTCGAGGCCAGCCTGGTCTACAGAGTGAGTCCAGGACAGCCAAGGCTACACAGAGAAACCCTGTCTTATAAAACCAAAAAGAAAAATAGCACCCTGGCCTTGGCTCCGCTAAAGACCCAGGACACCAAGCCTGACAGCCTGAGTCCAATGCCTGGAACCACATGGTACATAAGAGGGAACAGACTCCCACACACTGTTGTATTTGGAGCCAAGCATGGTGGCACACATTGCATTCAGCACTCAGGCAGTAGAAGCAGATGGATCTCTCTGTGAGTTCCTCTTGGGGTGCTCTATGCCTGGCCTGTGGTGGGAGCTCTGTTTGGAGAATTCAGGTGGGTGGAAACACGAGTGGGTAGGCAGAGGGATGTGTGGGGAGTGAGTGGCCATGTAGGTGGGTGAGTGGGGGGGCCGAGTGGCCGTGTGGGTGGGTGAGTGGGGGGCGAGTGGCCGTGTAGGTGGGTGAGTGGGGGGGGGTGAGTGGCCGTGTAGGTGGGTGAGTGGGGGGCCAAGTGGCCGTGTGGGTGGGTGAGTGGGGGGCGAGTGGCCGTGTAGGTGGGTGAGTGGGGGGGGGTGAGTGGCCGTGTAGGTGGGTGAGTGGGGGGGCAAATGGCCGTGTGGGTGGGTGAGTGGGGGGCGAGTGGCCGTGTAGGTGGGTGAGTGGGGGGGGGGTGAGTGGCCGTGTAGGTGGGTGAGTGGGGGGCCAAGTGGCCGTGTGGGTGGGTGAGTGGGGGGCGAGTGGCCGTGTAGGTGGGTGAGTGGGGGGGGGGTGAGTGGCCGTGTAGGTGGGTGAGTGGGGGGGGGCGAGTGGCCGTGTAGGTGGGTGAGTGGGGGCGAGTGGCCGTGTAGGTGGGTGAGTGGGGGGCCAAGTGGCCGTGTGGGTGGGTGAGTGGGGGGCGAGTGGCCGTGTAGGTGGGTGAGTGGGGGGGGGTGAGTGGCCGTGTAGGTGGGTGAGTGGGGGGGCAAATGGCCATGTAGGTGGGTGAGTGGGGGGGGGCCGAGTGGCCGTGTGGGTAGGTGAGTGGGGGCCGAGTGGCCGTGTGGGTGGGTGAGTGGGGGGCGAGTGGCCGTGTGGGTGGGTGAGTGGGGGCGAGTGGCCGTGTAGGTGGGTGAGTGGGGGGGGGCGAGTGGCCGTGTAGGTGGGTGAGTGGGGGGGGCGAGTGGCCGTGTAGGTGGGTGAGTGGGGGGGCGAGTGGCCGTGAAGGTGGGTGAGTGGGGGGGGCGAGTGGCCGTGTAGGTGGGTGAGTGGGGGGGCGAGTGGCCGTGAAGGTGGGTGAGTGGGGGGCCGAGTGGCCGTGAAGGTGGGTGAGTGGGGGGCCGAGTGGCCGTGTAGGTGGGTGAGTGGGGGCGAGTGGCCGTGTAGGTGGGTGAGTGGGGGGGGGCGAGTGGCCGTGTGGGTGGGTGAGTGGGGGCGAGTGGCCGTGTAGGTGGGTGAGTGGGGGGGGGCGAGTGGCCGTGAAGGTGGGTGAGTGGGGGGCCGAGTGGCCGTGTGGGTGGGTGAGTGGGGGGGGCGAGTGGCCGTGTAGGTGGGTGAGTGGGGGGGCGAGTGGCCGTGAGGGTGGGTGAGTGGGGGGCCGAGTGGCCGTGTAGGTGGGTGAGTGGGGGCCGAGTGGCCGTGTAGGTGGGTGAGTGGGGGGGCGAGTGGCCGTGAAGGTGGGTGAGTGGGGGGCCGAGTGGCCGTGTAGGTGGGTGAGTGGGGGCGAGTGGCCGTGTAGGTGGGTGAGTGGGGGGGCGAGTGGCCGTGAAGGTGGGTGAGTGGGGGGCCGAGTGGCCGTGTAGGTGGGTGAGTGGGGGCGAGTGGCCGTGTGGGTGGGTGAGTGGGGGCGAGTGGCCGTGTGGGTGGGTGAGTGGGGGCGAGTGGCCATGTGGGTGGGTGAGTGGGGGGCGAGTGGCCATGTAGATGAGTATACTTATGACACCAGAGCAGCTTAGGTGAAGAAAGCATTTTCTGGAGAGGCTACCCAGCAATCCAGGGCCACATGGGGAAGCGTGTGCCAGCTCTGTCGTCGGTTGTCTCTCCCTGCAGATGAGGATGACGCCAACAGGCTCGGGGAGAAGGTGATCCTCCGAGAGCAGGTGAAGGAGCTCTTCAACGAAAAATATGGTCAGTGCTCAGTGCTCCCAAGTGGGGTGGGGGTGGGGAGGGAGGCCTATAGGACAGCTTGCATGACCACAGTAGCTGGTGGCTTGTGCATTGGGTTCTTTTTTTTCTAATCCCTGTGACAAAGTACCTAACTTCAGGAAGGAAGGATTTGTTTGGGAGTCACAGATTAAAGCTAAAGACCATAGGGCAGGACCGTGATGCGGCTGGTCACATCACATCTGAAGGCCCTAAGCAGGACGGTGAGCCAGGCATGGTGGCGCACGCCTGTAAACCCCAGCACTCGAGGGGAGGCAGAGGCAGGTGGATCGCTGTGAACTCTAGGTCAGCCTGGTCAACAAAGGGAGTCCAGGACAGCTGAAACCGTCTACGGAGGATGGGATGGGGGTAAGCAGGAAGATGAATGGCTGGTACCCAGCTCCTTTTGTCCATCTTACTCAGTTCTGGGCCCCAGCCTGTGAGATGGTACCACTCACATTTACAGTGGGTCCATGGGCTGGAGAGATGGCTCAGAAGTTAAGAGCACTGGCTGCTCTTCCAGAGGACCTGAGTTCAATTCCCAGCAACCATGTGGTGGCTCACAACCATCTCTAATGAGATCTGATGCCCTCTTCTGGCCGGCAGGTGTACATGCAGGCAAAAAGCTGTATACTTAATAGATAAATAAATCTAAAAAAGGGGGGAGTGGGTGGCACCAGAGAGGTGGCTCAGTGGTTAAGAGGGCCCCCTGCTCTTCCAGAGGTTCTGAGTTCAATTCCCAGCAACCACGTGGTGCCTCACAACCATCTCTAATGAGATCTGATGCCCTCTTCTGGCATGCAGGTGTACATGCAGGCAGAGCACTATATATATAAAATAATAAATAAATCTTAAAAAAAAGAAAGTAGGTCCATGTCAATTAACCCAATCTAGATATTTCCTCACACATATGCCCAGATGTATGTCTTCTAGGTAATTCTAGAATCTGTTGATCGATATTAACTAACATAATATACATGGATGACGTTGCTGGCCGTGGGCTGGGCCATCAGAGTCCCGATCTTTTCTCTGGAGTGTTTCACCTTTTGACATCTTTCTCTGGATCTGACTGATCTGTTTTCTCCAGGCGAGGCCCTGGGACTGAATCGGCCTGTGTTGGTCCCTTACAAACTGATCCGGGACAGCCCGGATGCCGTGGAGGTGAAAGGCCTCCCAGATGACATCCCTTTCCGGAACCCCAACACCTATGACATCCACCGGCTGGAGAAGATCCTGAAGGCCCGGGAACACGTGCGGATGGTTATCATCAACCGGCTTCAGTGAGTGCTCCAGGGTGGACAACAGGGCAAGAGCTGTGGGGAGGGGAGGGGGTACCACTCTGGCCCGGGACACAATTATCGGGTTCAGCCAGAGTCTGTCAAAAAGAGAGAGGATCCCGAGTCAGAAAGGCAACACCAGATTTTGGTGTTGATTCAAGATGGAGTCCCATGTAGCCCAGCTTGGCCTGGAACATACACTGTGTAACTGAGACTGACCTTGAACTCCTAATATTCCTGCCTATACCTCCTAAGTGCTGGACTTATAAGGCATGAGCTAATGTATTCCTATAACCCCAGCAATGGAGAGAGAGAAGCAGGAGCGTGGTCCAGCCTTGGCTACATAGCAAGACCCTGTCTCAAAAGGAAAAAAAAAGTGTTTCAGGGTTCTCATGCCCTGGTCACTTGGGCCTGGTTTTTGTGGGAGCATATATTATGCATGGTGGAAGGGACTGCTCACCTCATGAGAGCCAGGGAGCAGAGAGACAGACAGACAGACAGACAGACAGACAGATGGGAGGAAGCAATGGTGCCAGCATCCCTACTGAGAACATGCCACAAAATGACCTGTCCCTCCCACTAGGCCCCCCCCTCCTAAAGGTCTACCACCTGCAATAGTGTGCCGGGTTGGGGACCACACATTTAGCACATGGACTGTTGAGCCGCACTTAGGGTATAAAAGTATAACTTGAACTGACCTGGCTGGAGCCACAGCACCTGCATCTCAGGCACGGAGAGTCGGCGTCCATATCCCAAGGAACATATCTCAAGGTGAGAAGGGGAAATCTTTTAACCGAGGCCTTGCTTCTATCTTTTTCAGACCTTTTTCAGAAGTCGGCAATGATGCCAAGGTGCCAGGTGAGTCAGAGGCAGGAGAGGCCAGCCCTCTGCCTCATGGGGACTAGTCTCTTGCCTTCAAAAAACAAAAACCCAAAAGCAGGGGCAGGCATGACCTTGGGGTTGCTCAGTGGATAAAGGTGTTTGCTGCTAAACCTGATGACCTGAGTTCAATCCCCAGGACCCACATGATGTGAGAGAGCCATCTCCTCCTGCAAGTGGTCCTCTGACCTCCATGTGCCACATACATGTACATAAATAAATATTTCTTTAAAGAAAAAAAATAATAAGGGGCTAAAGAGATGGCGTAGTGGTTAAGAGCACTTACTGCTGGGTTCAAGTCCCAGCACCCACATGGCAGCTCACACCTGTCTGTATATAAAATATAAAATAAATAAAAATATAAATAAATATTTAAAAAAAGAAAGAAGCTGGGCGTGATGGTGCACGCCTTTAATCCCAGCACTTGGGAGGCAGAGGCAGGCGGATCTCTGTAAATTCGAGGCCAGCCTGGTCTACAAAGTAAGCCCAGCACAGCCAAGGCTAACACACAGAGTGTCTCAGGCAGAAAGGAAAAGGTAAAGTTGGTGTGCAGATCAGTTGGGAGAAAATCTACAAAGTCTATTTATAATTCCTCAGCCCCATGTACATCAGGTATAGCGGCACACACCTTTAGTCCCAGTACTCGGGAAGTGGAGGCCAGGAGGATCAGGAGGCCAGCCAGCTTCATGAGACCCTGTCTCAGCAAACCAAATCAAAAATGCTTTGGTAGGAAGTGGATAGAGGAGCAGATATTGATGGCTTTTAAAAGTCTGGGGTAGGCAGCCATAATGAAGGATAGGCTAAGCTAGAGCCACGTACTGAGCCTGGCGAGGTGGGTGAGGGGGAATCCTGTCAGCAAGACAGGTAAGTGACTGGAAGCCAGAAGTGGGGCAACTCGTCCTTAGTTAGACCTGCTTAGGGAATAAGGCTAGACCAGCCACTTGGTAGGCAGCGAGTCACTGAGCCTAGGATGCCTAGCTAGGACAGAGGTAGATAGGGCACCTGCCTAGAATCCCCCAGTGAGGGGCTGGGGTGTGGCTCAGTGGTAGAGCACCTGCCTAGAATCCCCCAGTGAGGGGCTGGAGTGTGGCTCAGTGGTAGAGCACCTGCCTAGAATCCCCCAGTGAGGGGCTGGGGGTGTGGCTCAGTGGTAGAGCACCTGCCTAGAATCCCCCAGTAAGGGGCTGGGGTGTGGCTCAGTGGTAGAGCACCTGCCTAGAATCCCCCAGTGAGGGGCTGGGGTGTGGCTCAGTGGTAGAGCCCCTGCCTAGAATCCCCCAGTGAGGGGCTGGGGTGTGGCTCAGTGGTAGAGCCCCTGCCTAGACTCCTCCAGCTGGGGCAGGGGGTGGGGTGGGGGCGGTTTATTCAGTGATAGAGCACCTACCTAGAATCCTCCAATGAGGGGCTGGGGGTGTGGCTCAGCACAAAACACCTGGGTTCTATTCCCAGGACATCAAAACATGTAAAACGCTAAGAATCTAAAAGCAAGGGCTTTCTCCAGGGAGTTCAGGAGGCCGACACAGGACGGCCCCCGCTATCCGGCCTCAGCAACTGTTTCTTCCACCAGCCAAAGACAACATTCCCAAGCGCAAGAGAAAGCGGGTCTCTGAAGGCAACTCCGTCTCCTCTTCCTCCTCCTCTTCATCCTCCTCATCCTCTAACCCAGAGTCTGTGGCATCCACCAACCAGATCTCCCTCGTGGTAAAGTCACGCAGATCCGAACTTCACCCTAATTCTGTGTGGCCTTTGACCCTCCCTCAGGCAGGGCCACCTGCAGCTCCAGCAACTGGGAGGCACTGGGCTCTGAGAGGGACTCAGCCAACCGCGCAGGCGCAGGCTCAGGCGCATCCGCCTGTTTTACCCACAAGATAAGAGACTTGAGGGTCTGTGCAAAACAGCGTAGTGCTTGAAGTGTGGGTGTCCCCAGGGATCTGTGGAAATGAGGTCAGCAGGAGCCAGAGGGTAGATGGTCAACATGACAGAACCCGGCCTCCATCCCCTCTCGGGCACTTTGCTGAGTTTGGCCCTTGGCTGATTCAAACTCCTGTAAAGAACTCTGTATGGCGGCTTACTCCTTTAGTCCCGGTAGTGAAGAGAGGAAAGATCAGACCTCCAAGGCCAGCTGGGGCTGTGACATTCGTGTCTCAAAGAAAACTGCTAAATAGGGATCTGGGGATATGGCTCAGTCAACAGGGCACTTGCCTTGCATGCATGAAGCCCTGGATTATAATTCCCCGCAAAGCATAACTTGGACCTGGTGGCACACCAGCCACTGGAGAGGTTAAGGCAGGAGGCCCAGAAGTTCAAGGCCAACCTCAGCTACATGGAAGTCTGAGGCTAGCCTG
Organism: Acomys minous; assembly: GCF_964271855.1. Lineage (NCBI taxonomy): Eukaryota > Metazoa > Chordata > Mammalia > Rodentia > Muridae > Acomys > Acomys minous. The sequence continues at coordinate 75,160,487 of NC_140498.1, forward strand.
GGGTTGTTACCTGAGACTGTATCAACGAAAAGGAACGGAGGAAAAAAGGGAAAGGTAGACTGATTTTTTAGGGGTTTCTAGATCCTTTGGTTGTCCCTTCAGCTCCCTTTCTGGATATTCCCAAAAGCCCAGGATTTTCACTTTCCCCCTACCTTCATTTTTCTGACCGGAAGAGGTGGGGCAGTGTCTGGTCTCTGGTGTTTACCGCGCCTGCTGACTCAGCCCTCGCTGGTGTCCAACCCCACGTTGAGGCCCTGGAACACGGGTGGGGACAGTCACCAGGCTCCACCTGTGTGATCCCAGAAAGATCTCTTGCCCTCTCCGGGCCTCCGTAGCTGCATAATAAGTACCATGTGAATCCGCCCCTCAAAGAAAGCGTGCTAATTCTTTTAGGAGTCCTTCCGTGACATCTGGAGTCCTAACCTGGTCCCTCTGTCCCCCTCTCTCTAGCAGTGGCCAGTGTACATGGTGGACTATTCGGGATTAAACGTGCAGCTTCCAGGCCCCCTTGATTATTAGACCTCAGAGCCGAATCAGGACCTCAACTCAGAAAGACTTAAAGGAAATGTAATTTATGTACAAAGTATATTCGGATATGTATCGATGCCTTTTAGTTTTTCCAATGATTTTTACACTATATTCCTGCCACCAAGGCCTTTTTAAATAAGTAAAAGAAAAAAGAAAAAAAAAGGGAAAAAAAAAGTGTCGCGTTTATTTACTGATTATATATGTACGCTTTTGATGGTGTGGCCCCTACCCAGGGGCTGAGTCTGCAAGACACCAGCTCAGGTGACCCTACTCCACCCCCATTCACTCCTGAGGCATGGGATATTGGTGTCCAGGGACCAAGGAACTGCGGCCCCAGGTGGCGCTCCAGAGCACTCGCCTCGCATGCGCAAAACCCAACCCAACCGTGGTGTGGTGGTTCATGCCTGTAATGCCAGCATGCTGGGAATAGAGACTGAAGGATCCGGAATTCCCCCTTTGCGGCTGGGGGTTACACCCTGATGTACAGAGGGAGTTCCAGGACAGCTAAGGCTGCACAGAGAACAGCAATGAAAACAGTCTGGGCGTTGGTGAATCTCTTGAGTTTAAAGCCAGCCAGGGCTACACAGAGAAACCCTGTATTGGGAAAACAAAGCTATAGGGCTGGCAAGATGGCCCAGCCATTAGGCGTGTGCCCCGCTTTTACATAGGTGCCAAGCTAATCCCCAGGACTCGTGTAGGGTGGCTCAAGGCCGGCCTATAATTTCAGCCCCTGAGGTGAATGCCCTGTACATGTCTCTACACATATACATAATTTAGGGTAATAAAAAAAATTTTTTTTTAATTAAAAAACCCCTTAGGTCGACCCCAGAGGCAGCTTCAGGCAAAATCTCTGTCTGAGGGCAGGTTGATCTACATAGTAAGTTTGAGGCCAGTCAAAACTACATAGTGAGACCCCACCCACTCCACAACCCCGCCCCACCTCTGTGAGAGGCCGGGGGGCGTAGCTCACTAGTAGGGCATCTATATAAAACCTATATAACCAAAACCTGGGTTTCATCCCCCACTTTTCAGAACAGGGGTGGGGGGCACACACCTTTAATCCCAGCACTCGGGAGGCAGAGGCAGGAGTCCGAGGCCAGCCAGGTCCACAAAGCTAGTCCAGGACAGCCAAGCCTACACAGAGAAACTGTCTCAAAAAACAAAAAACACAAAACGGAGGCGGGGGTGGGGGAGGAAACAGTTCCCAGGAGTTTTCAACCTATTATATGAAGAGCTACCTTCCTGGTACGATATTCCAGCGCCCCCTGCCCTAGTCAGTATTGGTGCTGAGCTTCTCAACTACTCTTTATCCACGGCTCGAACCTGGCCTTTTGGTCTAGATAGAGACCTGGCACCCTTATACTGGGAGCAGCCACTGGCGCCAGTGGGTCTGTGATCTTGACCCGCCCCCACCATGACCCAAGGCAACTAGACCAGAGCCTGTGGGTGGAGCCAGCGCTGGGAAACCCGCAATACGTTCCCTCCTCAGACCCCTGCAGTTCCGTGGGTGTGGGGCTGTGGAGACCCTGTCTCAAAACAAACGGGGCCGGGAAGAATGTAACTCAGGTGGTGGAATGTTTGCCTAGCATGCGGTGGTGTTGCACGCCTTTAATCCCAGCACTCCGGAGCCAGAGGCAGGCAGATCGCTGGGCAGCCTGGTCTACAAAGCGAGTCTAGGACAACCAAGGCTACACAGAGAAACCTTGTTTTGCGGGGGGGTGGGGGGGGGAGGAAGGGCGAGTGAGCCCAGTGGGTGGGACATGCCTATAATCCCAGCACTGGAGACGGGGGAATCAGGAATGGAGGACCAGCTTGGGCTATATGAGACCCAGTCTCAGAGCAAAAACTCAATAGGGCAGTGGTGGCGCATGCCTTTAATGCCAGCACTTGGAAGGCAAGCGGTTCTCTGTGAGTTCAAGGCCAGCCTACTTTACCAAGTAAATTCCAGGGCAGCTAAAGCTACACAGAGAAACTTTGTCCCCAAAAAACCAATTACAAAGAAAAAAAAGGGGGGGGGATACCCACTTTGGGCTGGAGAGATGGCTCAGCCATTAAAGGCTGGCCTCACAACAAAAAAACAAGTAATAAACACAACCCTACACTCAAAAAAAAAGTTTAAAAGCAAAGCCCCTCCAAAGAATGTGTTGTTGAGACTGGGTCCTGGGTTATCCAGGCTGGCCTCAAAATCACTATGTTGCTGGAGATGGCCTTAAACAATTTTTTTTTTTCCCGAGACAGGGTTTCATTGTGTAGCCTCGATGTCCTGAAACTCACTCTGTGTAGACCAGGCTGGCCTCGAACTCACAGAGATCTGCCTGCCTCTGCCTCCCAAGTGCTGGGATTAAAGGCGTGCGCCACCACATAGGGCTCCTGGTTCCTGAATTTAAGGAGCTGTGGCCCATCAGAGGTCAGCCCCACAGACCTGCACACACACCCCACCCCACACCACACCCCCAGCATCTTCCTGGCTGTTTGTCTACAGAAGCTTCCAGATGCTATTTATGCAAGCATTCAAGAATGCAAGCGTGCTGCACTTCGTAAAGCAATTTGCTTCCAAGTGCTCATTCTTTAATTAAACTTCATTGAACCGCCATCTGTCACTGTTCAAAATGGCTTCGTGTTTTGCAACTCGAAATGAGAATTGTTGTGGGGTTTGTAAACACATCCCCCACCCCCAAAGGAAAAAAATCACAAAACACTTTCCAAAGTAATAAATGAGGGGATGTGATTGCTGTGTTGCATTTCAAACGTTTCTAATTGCCTGGGGATGTGTGCTGGTGGGCATCTAATCATTCCTATATACAGAGTCTTTGTATAAAGATCTAGTATCAATGAAAAGATCGAGATTATAGAAAACGCTAGAATTATATCCCACTGAAAACAGTAATAAAGCAATCATCAGCCAGAAATGAGGCCAGCAGGAGGCAGGAGGGAAGAAGTGGGTGGTGCTGCCCACACCTGCTCCTCACAACACACCTGTTTCTCTGGGGTGGACTCCCTTCCTGCCCAGGTGCACCCTGGGTACTGGGCAGGATGAGGTGTTCTCGGGAGCGGGAGCTTCCAAACGTTTACAACTCTGTAAACACACGCACACACAAAAGCACTCAACTCACTAGCCCACTGTTGTAAAAGCCTGCCCTCCCTACACCCTATTTGTTTTTAAAGATCTATTTGTGTTTTGCCTGCATGTACACCTGCAGGCCAGCAGAGGGCACCAGATCTCATTATAGACGGTTATGAGCCACCATGTGGTTGCTGGGAACTGAACACAGGACCTTTGGAAGAGCAGTCAGTGCTCTTAAGCTCTGAGCCATCTCTCCAGCCCCCATGCCATCTCTCCAGCCACCATGCCCAGCCGTGTGTGTGTGTGTGTGTGTGTGTGTGTGTGTGTGTGTGTGTGTGTGTGTGTGTGTGTGTACACCTACGTGTATGTTTGTGCACTTCATGTGTGTCTCTTACCTGCAGGGGCCAGAAGGAGGTGTCAGATCCCCTACAACTGGAGAAGTTTGTGAGCTGCCATGGGCAGTCTGGGAACTGAACCATGGTCCTCTGGGAAAGCACACAGTGCTTTTAACTGCGGAAGTCTCTCTCTCCAGCCCCACAGGCTCCCTCTTTTAAAAAAAGATTTATTTTTACTTATATGTATACGTGCTTTGCCTGCACATATGTTTGTAGTAAGAATTCTGGTTTAAGAAACATAGCCGGGGACGGTGGTGACACACGCCTTACTCCGGAGGCAGAGGCAGGTAGATCAATGTGAGTTCAAGGCCAGCCTGGTCTACAAAGCAAGTCTAGGCCAGCCAAAGCTAACACAGAGAAACCCTGTCTCAAAACAAAACAAAAACAAACAAACAAAAAGAAAAAAAATGGAAGGTTAAGAGCCAACTGCTCCTCCAGAAGTCCTGAGTTCAATTCCCAACAACCACATGGTGGCTCACAACCATGTATAATGTGATCTGATCTGATGCCCTCTTCTGGCCTGCAAGTGTATGTGCAAGCATAGCACTGTATACATAATAATAAATACAAAGAAAGAAAGAAACTCAGAAGTAGGGGCTGGAGTGATGGTTCAGTAATTAAGAGCATTGTTTGCTCTTCCAGAGGTCCTGAGTTCAATTCCCAGCAACCACATGGTGGCTCACAATTATCTATAATGTGATCTGATGCCCTCTTCTGGCCTGCAGGTATATATGTAGACAGAGCATATACATATATTGGATTTCTGGAGCAATATATATATATTGGATTTTTGAGATAGGGTTTCTGTGTAGTCTTGGCTGTCCTGGACTCCCTTTTTAAGCCAGGCTGACCTTGAACTCACAGCGATCTGCTTGCCTCTGCCTCCAGAGTGCTGGGATTCAAGGCGCACGCCACCATGCCCAGCTATAAAAATACACTTTAAAACACAGAAATAGTATAAGAAAACGTTCTTTCATTTTAATCCCGGGCGTAGGGATGTGGGGGGCTGCTTCAGACTATCCGCAGCAGCTGGCTAGGATTTACCTCGTGCTCTAGCAGAAGTGTGGTTTTGCCAGTCTCTGCAGCTGTGTGACATCTGAAATTCTGGGAACTTTTCAGAGGATATATACATGTGAGGGTCCCCAAGTGGCAGGAGGTTAGTGGTGGTTGGGGAGAAGGGTTGGTTTGCAGTTTGTTGTAGTTGTGCTCAAAGAAGAAACAAGAAGAAATTAGATTCTCGTTCTTTCTTTCCCCTCCATCCTTCTTCCTTATCGACTGATAGGGGATGAAAATGGGGCTGAGGGTGAGAGCAGGGTGGTGGCGCACGCCTTTAATCCCAGCACTCAGGAGGCAGAGGCAGGCGGATCTCCATGAGTTTGAGGCCAGCCTGGTGTACAAAGTGAGTCCAGGACAACCAAGGCTACACAGAGAAACCCTGTCCCCAAAAACAAAATCAAACAAACAAAAGGGGATGAGGGTAGAAGAATCCACAAAGTAAGCCGGGCGTGGTGGCCCACGCCTTTAATCCCAGCACTCAGGAGGCAGAGGCAGGTGGATCGCTGTGAGTTCGAGGCCAGCCTGGTCTACAGAGCAAGTCCAGGACAGCCAAGGCTACATGGAGAAACCCTGTCTCAAAAAACCAAAAAACAAAACAAAACACCAAAAAGAAAGAATCCATAAAGTAGCAAAGTCCACCTACATAAGTGGTGATGCCCTGGTGCCCTCAGAGGCCAGAAGAGGATGTTTAATGCCCAGGAACTGGAGTTACAGATGTTTGTGAGTACCTGAGTACCAAAACTGGTACCTCCGAAGGAGCATCGGGTGTTCCTTACACTCTCTCCGGAACCCCCCCCCCCTTTTTAACGTTCCCATGGCATGACTACATGGGGGGAGGATGGACCCCAGGAAAAATAATGCTCTTGGGTTGCTCACTGACTGAAAAATAAAGAGGCTCCATGGCTGAGTGACGCACAAGGATCAGGAGAGAAGCTGGGCTGCAGGAGACACAATGACAGGATAGGTGTCCCTTGGGACTCACTGATCTCATGGAAGTTCAAGTGTAGATCCTAGACTCCAGGTGCTGTGCACGTACACTAGAAAGTCCCTGGGCTTATTCTCCAGTACAAAGAAGGAAGAAAGGCGGGCTGGAGAGATGGCTCGGTGGTTAAGAGCACTGACTGCTCTTCCAGAAGTCATGAGTTCAATTCCCAGCAACCACATAGTGGCTCACAACCATCTATAATGAGATCTGGCAGAGCACTGTATACATAATAAATAAATAAATAAGGAAAAAAAAAAAGGAAGAAAGGAAAGGGGGGGATGAAAACAAGAACCAAAACTAGACATTTCATGTTTGCCTATAATCCCAGCACTTGGGAGCCTGAGGCAGGGGAATCACCACAAGTCTGAGTTCGAGGCTAGCCTAGGCTACGGGAGACAACACTGTCTCCTCCTCCTCCCAAAGACAGGGTTTCTCAGAGTATGTAACCTTGGCTGTCCTAGAACTCACTTTGTAGACCAGGCGGGCCTCAAACTCCCTGCCCCCCAAGTGCTGCAACTAAAGGCATGTGCCACCACCACCACCCAGCAAAGACACTGCCTTTAAAAGAGCTGGGCAGTAGCAGAGCATGATGCCTTTAACCCCAGCACTCAAGAGGTAGGCAGATCTCTGAGTTCAAGGTCATGCTGGTCTACAAAGAAAGTTCCATGACAGCCAGGGCTACACAGAGAAACCTTGCCTCAAAAAAGGCAAAACAAGGTGTTGGAGAGATGGCTCAGTGGTTAAGTGGTTAAGCACTGGCTGTTCTTCCAAAGATCCTGAGTTCAATTCCCATGGTGGCTCACAACCATCTACAATGAGACTGGTGCCCTCTTCTGGCGGCCAGGCATACATGCAGACAGAATACTGTATAATAAAGAAATCTTTAAAAATACAAAAAACAAAATTTAAGAGATTTTAAAAAAAGAAAGAAAGAAAGAAAGAAAGCAAAAACATGGTAGCACTCAAGAGGCAGAAGCCAGGAAGATGAATACAAGGCTTGGTACATTCCAGTCCAGACAGCTATTCAGTGAGATACTGACTCAAAAAAAAAAAAAAAAAAAAAGTAAGAAAAGGTGGCCATGCTTGTAGGGAGGCAAGTCGGCCAAGACTATACGCAGAGAAATTGGAAGTGCTTAGAATGCAAGCCTGAGAACCTGCGTTGGGGTCCCCAGCATCCATGTAAAAGTAGGGTGGGCAGGCAGCCGGCCTGTAATCCCAGCATTGGGAGGCAGAGGTTATCCCTGGGAGGCAGATGCAGGCGGATCATTGTGAGTTCAAGGCCAGCCCCCTAGGACAGCCAAGGCTACACAGAGAAACCCTGTCTCGAAAAAACAAACAACAAAATCTGTATGGAAACGCATACCACCGCGATAGTGTGCGCATGCGCGCGGGCCAAGCAAGGATGTTTAGAGGGCTCAATTGTTTCTAATGACAGTATCTCCCACCAGTTGGCAGACAAGCCCCAAGCAGCGCCACCTGTCGGGAGCCTGTACAGGTCTCTGAGCAATGGCTGGCACAGGACCGATGCCTGGAGCATTTGATGCTCTTGTAAGGGGCCTGAGTTTGAGTCTCAGCTCCCACATCAGGTGATTCATAAATACCATCTCCAGGGGACCCAAGACCTTCTTCTGGCCTCTTCCCAGCACCCACACACGTGTCCACATACACATGCCGATATGTACACATGAATAAAAATAAATTTAAAAAAAGAAAATGGAGGCAAAGCTGTCCCTCTGGAAGGTGGGGAGCCCTGCTGACAGCCCGATGCCTCTCCACAAGCCTGCTCCTTACCAGCTCAGGGATGAAGTGAAGCGGTCCTCATGCCCTCCCAGGGCTTGGCCCACATAACCCTTTGGAGTTGATAGAGCTTGGAGCAGTGGCACAGGACTGTTATAAAGAAAGTAAAATCCCAACTGTTCGATTTTACTAAAGAAGACTCAGAAGCCAGATGCTGGAGCGAAAACTTGCTGGCTCAGAGAGGCAGAGAGAGAGAGAGCACCCAGCTGACCTTCCTACTCAGCTCACGTCCCAGAGGAAAACCCTAAAAGCCCAAAGCTGAAAGCTTGCTAGCTCAGCTGACAGCCCAGGAGGAAAAGCCAAAAAACTAAAATCCAAAGAGCCTGTTAACTCAAAGCTTAAAAGCCCCTTCTTCTCCACGCTGCCTTAAAGACCCTTCAACTGAAAGCCCCGCCTACTCTTTAATCCCTGTCAGCTGGTTTCTTGCTCTGCCTCTTGACCTAGGGTTAACTTTATTAAATCCTGTGTACAGAAAGCTCTTGAACGACAGGTGTGTGTTAGGGCTGAACCACACCAAACAAAAATCTTTACAGTTCATAATCTTGGGGTGCACAATGGGATCAAACAACCTGCAACACGTGACTGTCATCCCAGCACTAGAAAGGCCAGCCTTGGGTACATAAGGAATTTGAGGCCACCCTGGGCTACCTGAGACCTGTTTTTTAAAAAAACAAAAATACAAAAAACAGCCGGGTGTGGTGGTGCATGCCTTTAATCCCAGCACTCGGGAGGCAGAGGCAGGCGGATCGCTGTGAGTTCGAGGCCAGCCTGGTCTACAAAGTGAGTCCAGGACAGTCAAGGCTACACAGAGAAACCCTGTCTTGAAAAACCAAAAAAGAAAAAAGAAAAAAAATACAAAAAACAGGGACGTCAAATATAGGCATGTGTCACCAGGCCTGGCAAATAAATCATTCTGGGCAGGAATTATGATCCATGCAAAATATCTGGGACATAATGATTTGGGCTGGGCACGGCGGCATAAGATTCCAGGACTTGAGCCAGGTGTGGTGGTTGCTTGCCAGTAATCCCAGCACTCGGGGAGGCAGAGGCAGGTAGATCTCTGTGAGTTCGAGGCCAGCCTGGTCTACAAAGCGAGTCCAAGACAGCCAGGGCTACACAGAGAAACCCTGTCTGGAAAAAGAAAGAAAGATTCCAGGATTATGGAGGTAGAGGCAGGTAGCAGGTAGATCTCTGTGAATTTAAGGCCAGCCAAGACTACGTAGTATGACCTTGTCAAAAGCAAAATAAAACAAAAGTGAAAAAAAAAAACAGTAATGGTTTTCGGGCCTGGTTAGATGGTTCAGCAGGTGCAGATGCTTGCCATCAAGCCCCATGACCTGCGCTGAATCCCCTGGACCCACCTGATAGAAAAGAATACCATACACCTGCAAGTTGTGCTGTGACCTCCATAAGTGCACCATACCCACATACATACAATACACGATACCACACAGAGAGAGAGAACAATATAAATAAAAGAAACATTTAATAAATAAAAGCAGGAGGCGACTGGAGAGATGGCTCAGAGGTTAAGAACACTGTCTGCTCTTCCAGAGGTCCTGAGTTCAATTCCCAGCAACCACAAGATGGCTCACAACCATCTGTAATGCAATCTGGTGCCCTCTTCTGGCCTGCAGGTGTACATGCAGGCAAAACACAAATAAATAGATCTTTAAAAACAAGACTTCCTGATTACCTTGTCTTTGAACCCTCGGAGGGCCTTGCCCTGTGCCCTGCCCCAGCCAAGGTGACCCAAATCAGAAGTCCCCTCCCTAAGCGTGATGCTGAGTGGTGGTCAGCAGACAGGAAAGCCCTGGCTGCAGAAGAGGAAATAGAAACTGGGAGGCTGTAACGTGAGAGGACATCGCCACCACAGTCCCAGGCTGCAAAGCAGCCCACACAGAGGAGGTGGTACCAAGACGGCTCTGAGGAGCTAAGATCTGCTGAGGGAAGACAGAGCAAAGTGCAGTGTCAGCTACGTCATGGGTGCCATAAGAATGTGTGCATATATGTGCATGTAGTGTTGGGTTCAAGTCTATACGTATGTGGATTGTGGAGGTCAAAGGTCATCCTTTGATGTCTTTCAGCAGCCATCTATCTTGTTGGGTTTTTTTGTTGTTGTTGTTGTTGTTTTTGTTTTTTCGAGACAGGGTCTCTCTCTGTGTAGCCTTGGCTGTCCTGGACTAGCTTTGTAGACCAGGCTGGCCTCGAACTCACAATGATCCGCCTGCCTCTGCCTCCCGAGTGCTGAGATTAAAGGCGTGTGCCACCACGCCCGGCTGGTTTTTTTGTTAAAAGATTTATTTATTATTATGTATACAGTGCTCTGCCTGCATGCCAGAAGAGGGCAATAGATCACATTATAGATGGTTATGAGCCACCATATGGTTGCTGGGAATTGAACTCAGGACCTCCAGAAGAGTAGGAGGCACTCTTAACCTCTGAGCCATCTCTCCAACCCGTTTTGCTGTTTTTTGTTTTGTTTTGTTTTGTTTTTTGAGGCAGAGTTTCTCTGTGCAGTTCTCACTGCCCCAGAACTCACAGAGATCAGCCTGCCTCTGCTTCCCGAGTGCTGGGATTAAAGGTGGGCGCCACTACATCTGGCTATTTTGTTTTTTTGGGTTTTTTGAGACAGGGTTTCTCTGTGGGTCTCTGAGTTGGAGGCCAGCCTGGCCTATAAAGTGAATCCAGGCCAGTCAAGGCTGCATAAAGAAACTGGTCTCAAAAATAATAGATAGATAGATAGATAGATAGATAGATAGATAGATAGACAGACAGACATTTGTGGAGCTGGAGAGAGGGCTCAACAGTTAAGAGCACTTACTGTTCTTACTAAAGACCCAGATTTGGAGGCCGGGCGTGGTGGCGCACGCCTTTAATCCCAGCACTTGGGAGGCAGAGGCAGGCGGATCGCTGTGAGCTGGAGGCCAGCCTGGTCTACAAAGCAAGTCCAGAGCAGCCAAGGCTACACAGAGAGACCCTGTCTCAAAAAACCAAAAAAGAAAAAGAAAAAAAAAAAGACCCAGATTTGGTTCCCAGCATCTACATTGTCTCTCATCTCTCCATTTCCAAGGAATCTGATGCTTTCTTCTCCTCCTCCTCCTCTTCTTCCTCCTCCTCCTCCTCCTTCTTCTTCTTTTAAATTTAAATTAATTTTATTTATTGTATATTAGTGCTTTGTCTGCAGAAGAGGGCTTCAGATCACATTACAGATGGTTGTGAGCCACCATGTGGTTGCTGGGAATTGAATTCAAGACCTCTGGAAGAGCAGGCAGAGCTCTTAACCTCTCAGCCACCTCTCCAGCCCCTGATGCTCTCTTCTGGGAGGGTATCTAATAACTGAGTGGTCCTCTGTGTTGCTTTGAATCAGAGGTGTCCCTAGGAAAGCTCATGTGGGAGTTTATACAGAATCTCCATGAGAGGGCAGCAATTCTTCACACACATTAAAAAAACAAAACAAAAGACAATCTCGCTTGAAATTCTAGTTCCTTTTCCTGCCAGCTAAGGCTGTTTTTATGCACTTCCACTTTGCCTGTCTTGAAATAATATTTATAATCTAGAACTATTGGAACTGGGCCAGGCATGGTGATGTATGTCTGTAATCCCAGCATAAAGATGAAAGTCATCTTCAGGTTTCAAAGCTGGCCAGGGATACACGAAATCCTGTCTTTGAAGTCAATATTTGTGAGCTGTCCAGATGGCAAGGCTGTTGAAGGCACTTGCCGCCAGGCCTTGTGAGCTGGGTTAGATTTCTGGGACCCACACAATAGAAGGAAAGAACCAACTCCCATGGTCCTCTGAGCTCCACATCTGCACCTCTGCACACCTGGGCCCCGCCCCTTCAAATGCATGAGTTGAGGCCAGCCTGGTGTACAAAGTGAGTCCAGGACAACCAAGGCTACACAGAGAAACCCTGTCTCTAAAAACAAAACAAACAAAAAGGGATGAGGGTGGAAGAATCCACAAAGTAAGCCGAGCGTGGTGGCGCACGCCTTTAATCCCAGCACTCAGGAGGCGGAGGCAGGCAGATCGCTGTGAGTTCGAGGCCAGCCTGGTCTACAAAGTGAGTCTAGGACAGCCAAGGCTAGACAGAGAAACCGGGTCTTGAAAAAAAAAGAAAAGAAAAGAAAAGAAAAAGAAGATGGAAGCCAGGTGTGGTGGCTTTCCACCACTTCCCAGCACTTGGGAGGCAGAGGCAGGCTGATCTTTGTAAGTTCAAGGCTACCTGGATCTACAAATCGAGTCCAGGTCAGCCAGGGCTACACAGAGAAACCCTGTCTCAAAAAAACCAAAAAAAGAAGGAGGAGGAAGAGGAGGAGAAGAATGGATGAACATGGGACATTGGCCTCTGGCTCTCACACAGGTATACACACACACACACACCCCACATGCGCATGAACACAGTAAAGAGTTTGTTTCTTTGCTTGTTTGTTGACAGGGTCTCACTGTGTAATCCTGGTAGCCCTAGAACTTAGCAAGTAGACCGTGCTGGCCTCAGACTAGAAGAATCCTGCCTGCCTTTGTCTCCAGCTAAGTGCACCACCACAATTAGTGCAGGCAGCCAGGGTTATTACACAGGGGAACCCTGTTTTGAAAAACCAAGCCAAACAAAACAACAAGTAACCAAACCAAACCAAACCAACTGCACACACACAAACAATATACACCTAAATAATAAATTTAAAAAAAAATAAAAACAAGGGCTGGAGAGATGGCTCAGAGGCTAAGGGCACTGGCTGTTCTTCCAAAGGTCCTGAGTTCAATTCCCAGCAACCACATGGTGGCTCACAACCGTCTAGAATGAGATCTGGTGCCCTCTGCTGGCCTGATGGCACACATGCAGGCAGAGTATTGTATATATAATAAACAAACAAACAAATCTATAAAGAAAAAGAAAACAAGCCGGGCGTGGTGGCGCACGCCTTTAATCCCAGCACTCGGGAGGCAGAGGTAGGCGGATCACTGTGAGTTTGAGGCCAGCCTGGTCTACAAAGTGAGTCCAGGATAACCAGGACTGTTACCCTGTCTCAAGAAAGAAAGAAAGAAAGAAAGAAAGAAAGAAAGAAAGAAAGAAAGAAAGAAAGAAAGAAAGAAAAGGGGAACTGGAGAGATGGCTCAGAGGTTAAGAGCACCGGCTGCTCTTCCTGAGGTTCTGAGTTCAATTCCCAGCAACCACATGGTGGCTCATAACCATCTATAATGAGATCTGATGCCCTCTTCTGGCCTGCAGGTATACATGTAGGCAGAGCACTGTATAAGTAAAAAATAAGTAAATCTAAAAAAAAAAGAGAGAGAGAAGCCGGGCGCTGTGGCGCACGCCTTTAATCCTAGCACTCAGGAGGCAGAGGCAGGCGGATCACTGTGAGTTTGAGGCCAGCCTGGTCTACAAAGTGAGTCCAGGACAGCCAGGGATACAGAGAGAAACCCTGTCTCAAAAAAACAAAAAACAAAAGAGAGAGAGAGAGAGAGAGAGAGAGAGAGAGACAATGAAACAAAGAAAGGAAGGAAGGAAGAAAGAAAGAAAAAGAAAAGAAAACTTCCCAGAATTCCAAACATCACAGAATCACAGAAATTATCTGCAGCTGGCCAAAGCACACTTCTGCTAGAGCACGAAGCAAATCATGGCCAGCTGCTTCGGACAGTCTGAAGCAGCGCCACAGCCCTACACCTGAGATTAAAACAAAAACACATTCCTATAACACTTCTGTGTTTTTTGGTTTTGTTTTGTTTTGTTTTGTTGTTATTGTTGTTGTTGTTTTGGTTTTGGTTTGTCGAGACACGGTTTCTCTGTATAGCCTTGGCTCTCCTGGACTCACTCTGTAGACCAGGCTGGCCTTGAAATCAGAGTGCCCACCGCTGCCTCTGCCTCCAGAGTTGCTGGGATCACAGGCCTGTGTGCCACTGGGCCCGGCTTCAACTTCAGGAGATGTGATGGCCTCCTTAGGTCAACATACTTGGAAAACATAGGGTGCACAGACATACACGCAGGCAAAACACTCATACACATAAAATGATATAAATAAGTCTGGAGTTTTGATGTTGTTTGTTTGTTTGTTTGTTGTTAGCGTGGACATAGTAGTGCTTGCCTGTAGTCCTCAGAGGAACTCACTTGGCCGGCCGGCCTTAGAGAACTCCACGTTCAGCGAGAGATGCAAAATCAAAACACATGGTGGAAAACCTAAAAGATGGTTCAGTGGGTCAAGGTACTTGCCACAAAACCTGATGGCATCAACTGATCTAAATGGGGAGTGTCCAGACAAGCCTTACCCAAGCCCACAGGGAACGGCAGCTCTGACAGCTCCTCAAGCCGTCCTGACCCACTGCACACAGTGTTGACCTCCTAGGGACTCCCAGCACATTAGTGAAGTCTCAAGGCGGGTCCGAGGCTAAGGCGGTGACTGCTTCCCCCGCCTTTACCAGGTCTCCTGAGGTGACTTCCCCTCACCCCCCACGGTTCCTTATAGATACACAAACCTGACTGATTGCTATTGGTGCTTGAGGCTTGCATGGGATGGTCCGATTGGCCCTTTGATACTATAAAGGCTTGTACACCGCAAAATAAGTTAGATCTGCAGCTTGAGTCTTTTTTTTTTTTAAGATTTATTTATTATTTATTATGTATACAGTGCACATTAGATCACATTATAGCTGGTTGTGAGCCACCATGTGGTTGCTGGGAATTGAACTCAGGACCTCTGGAAGAGCAGTCAGTGCTCTTAACCGCTGAGCCATCTCTCCAGCCCCTGTAGCTTAAGACTTGTCTCCCGAGTCTGATTCCTGGGATTCTGCGTGGGTTCTGCCGCCGCTCATCACCCTCGCCCCGCCCCCATTCCTGAGCCCCACACATCCTATAGAGCCCACATTTCAGAAGGAGAAAACCAACTCCAACAAGTTGTCCTTGTACCAACAAACTTATGCCATGGTACGCATGCGCACAGGAAGCTAGTTCCTTTTCTTTCCTTCTTTTCCTTTTACTTTCTTTCTTTCTTTCTTTCTTTCTTCTTCTCTTTCTTTTTGAAACAAGGTTTCTCTGTGTAGCCTTGGCTGTCCTGGTACTTACTCACTTTGTAGATCAGGCTGGCCTCGAACTAACAAAGATATGCCGGCCTCTGCTTCCAGAGTGATGTGACTAAAGGTGTGCCCACCATGCCCAGTGTGTGCATGCATGCCTGTGTCCGTGCATGTACACCTGTATGCCATTGTGTCTGTGTATGCCATGTGGCACGCGTGTGGAGGTCAGAGCACAGCTTACAAGAGTTGGCTCTGTCCTTCAGCGATGCGGGTTCCAGAGGTCACCAGGCTTGGCAGCAGGCTCCTTTACCCACTGAACCGTGTCCCCTGCCCGCATTTCTGTTTTCTCTAGATTGACACTCATCTCAGCTTACACCGGGAGGAAACCAATCAGCAAGTGGCCAGCCCTACCAGATGGTGGCAGAGAACAAAATACCGAAAATGGGCGGCCCCTGACACAAGAGAAGGGCTTTAGCCTGGGAGCCAAGCGCTGGGAGGATTAAGAGCCCTCAGCTTTCCCTCGCAGACAGTAAGGCTGTCACCTGAACTTTCTAAGCAGTTTTGTTTTGCAGCAAGGTGTCAGATAGCCTAGAATGACCTTGTGTGCCTTTTCTTCCTGCCTCCATCTCCTGAGTGCTGGGCGGACTGAAGTACAACCAAGCCTGGCTCTGTTCTTTTTTTGTTTGGTTTGGTTTGGTTGGTTGGTTTGTTTTTGTTTGTTTGTTTTTTGTTTGTTTGTTTTTCCTAGACAGGGTTTCTCTGTGTAACCTTGGCTGTCCTGGACTCCCTTTGTAGACTAGGCTGGCCTCGAACTCACAGCAATATGCTTGCCTCTGCCACTGCCTCTGCCTCCTGAGTGCTGGGATTAAAGGCATGCGCCAACCATGCCTGGCCTTAGCTCTTTTCTTTTGGTTTTTGGTTTTTGGTTTTTCCAGACAGGGTTTCTCTGTGTAGCCCTGGCTGTCCTGGACTTGCTTTGTAGACCAGGCTGGCCTCGAACTCACAGAGGTTCTGCTTGCCTCTGCCTCTCAGGGTGCTAGGATTTATAGGCCTGTGCCACCACGCCCAGCTCTAGCTCTGTTTTTTAGTGTGTGTGCGTATACACTTATGACAGTGTGTATATGGGGACGTGGGGGTCAGAGGAGCCCACTGCAAGAGTCAGTTCTTTCCTGTCGTGAGGTTTAAGGATCAAACTCAGGTTTTCAGGCATTTGTGGCAAGGCCCTTCACCAAATGAACCAGATCACCAGCTTTGGGTTGCTGTTTTTGTTTTTGTTTTTGTTTGAGACAGGGTTTCTCTGTGTAGTCTTGGCTGCCCTGGACTCGCTTTGTAGACCAGGCTGTCCTCGAACTCATAGAGATCCAGATGCTTCTGTCTCCGAGTGCTGGGATTAAAGGCGTGCGCCACCACGCCCGGCATTTGGCTTGCTTTTTTAAGACAGAGTCTTACACTGTGGCCCAGGTTAGGGGAACTCACTGTGTAGCCCAGACTGGCTTTAAACACCTGGAAACCTCCTGCTTCAACCTTAAGACTCTTGGTCTTCAGTAAGATTCCATAGCAGCCTGGCAGTGCTGGCTCACTCCTTTAATCCCAGCACTTGGGGAGGCAGAGGCAGGTGGAGGTCTCTGTGAGTTCGAAGCCAGCCTGGTCCACAAGTGAGTTCTAGGACAGCCAGGGCTGCATAGAGAAACCTGTCTTGAAAAACCAAAGAGGGAAGGGATTCCATAGCAACATTTACATTATTTTTATTTATTTTTTTGGTGTTTCGAGACAGGGTTTCTCTGTGTAGCCTTGGCTGTCCTAGACTCACTTCATAGACCAGGCTGACCTTGAACTCACAGTGATCCACCTGCCTCTGCCTCCCAAGAGCTGGAATTAAAGGTGTGCGCCACCAGACCCAGCTAACATTTACCTTTTGAAATTATTATTATTATCATCATCATCATCATCATCTACATTGGTGTTCTATGTCCATGTATGTCTGTGTGAGAGTGTCAGATCCCCTGGAACTGGAGTTACAGACAGTAGTGAACTACCATGTGGGTGCTGGGATTTGAACCTGGATCCTTTGGAAAAACAGCCAGTGCTCTTAACTGTTAAGATATCTCTCAGCCCCAACATTTACTTTTTTTCCCCCTTTGGTTTTTTGAGACAGAGTTTCTCTGTGTAGCTCTGGCTATCCTGGAACTCGCTGTGTAGACCAAGCTGGCCTTGAACTCACAGAGATCCACCTGCCTCTGCCTCCCAAGTGCTGGGAATAAAGGCGTGTGCCACCACTGCCCGGCTAACATTTACATTTTTTAAAAGCACATTTATTTTATTTGGGGGTAGGGGGTGAACACATGCTTTAGCACTGGTGTGGAGGTCAGAGGACAAACTACAGGAGTCGGTGCTCTCTTTCCACCATGCAGGTCAAGGGCATTGAACTCAGGTCCTCAGCCTTGGCCGCAAGCACTTTTATCCGATGAGCCATCCCCCTGGCACTCCTTGCACAATGACTCAGCATTGAAACTGTTTTGCTGGTGACCTATAATTTGCTAGATCTTTAATTTAAGACAATAAGAACACTCCTGAAATTCGTGCCTCTCCCGCTGAAGTCATTGAGGAGGGACTCCTCCAGTACAATGTGCCTGTCTTCCTCTCTTTTCTCCCTTTCATGTCTCTTCCCCAAGATGGTGTCAAAAATAATGGTTAGATTCGGGGTTGCTGCCCTTTTAGTTCATTATTATTTTTAAGTTAAAAAAAAAATTATACCTGGGGTTGGGGATTTAGCTCAGTGGTAGAGCGCTTGCTTGCCTACCTAGCAAGCACAAGGCCCTGGGTTTGGCCCTCAGCTCTGGGGGGGGGGGGGAAGAGCAGCTGGGCACAGTGGTGCATGTCTTTAATCCCAGCACTCAGGTGGCAGGGGCAGGTGGATCTCTGTGAGTTCGAGGCCAGCCTGATCTACAAAGGAAGTCCAGGACAACCAAGGCTACACAGAGAGACCCTGTCTTGAAAAAAAGACCAAAAAAAAATTGTTCTATCCTGGACTACCTTTGTAGATCAGGCTGGCCTCGAACTCCATTACTAGACCAGGCTGGCCTGGAACTCTCAGAGATCTACCTGCCTGCCTCTGCCTCCCAAGTGCTACCATTACAGGCCTGAGACACCACTTCCCAGCTTTTCTTTCTTTCTTTCTTTCCTTTTTCAGCTTTCCGTTTTGTAAAACTTAATCTTTATTTATTGTGCGTGTAAGAGAGACAGAGAGAGTAAAAACACATACACGAAGGTCAGAAGACAGCCTTCGAGAGCTGTTTCTTTCCTTCCACAGTAGGTTCTAGGGATACGAACTCGAGTCATCGGACTTGCATGGCAAAAGCCTTGACCTACTGAGGCATCTTTCTAGGCCCTCCTCAAATTAAAGCTCTTTCTGTGCAGGGCATGGTGTCACCAGCCTTTCTAGCACTTGGAGGAAGAGGAAGGGGAAGTCTACACTGAACACGAGTTCTGGCCATGGCTACATAGTGAGACCCTGTTACAAACAAATAATGTTCTGGCCATGGCTACATAGTGAGACCCTGTTACAAACAAATAATGTACCGGCCGTGGTGGCACAGGGCTTTAATCCCAGCACTCGGGAGGGAGAGGCAGGTGGATCGCTGTGAGTTCGAGGACAGCCTTGTCTACAAAGCAAGTCCAGAACAGTCAGGGATGTTACACAGAGAAACCCCATCTCAAAAACCCAAACCAACCAATCAACCAACCAACCAGGCAAAAAAATCCCACATTTTTAGTGTATATGGTATGTGTGTGTGTGTTATGCATGTTCAGATATGTCAGTGTGCCAGGACTTCCCCCCCCCCACCTCTCTCTCTTTCTCCCACATCTAGCTTTCACATAGGAGCTGGGGCTTGAACTCAGATCCTTACACTTGCCCATCAAGTTCTTTCCTCACTGTGCAGTCTCCTGCCCCATCTTACCCATTTCCAAGCATGGCTCTTTAATGGTAACTGCGCGGGCTGGAGCTACGACTCAGCGGGATCCCTGGGTTCCAGCCCAGTACCAAACAAAGACAGACAAGGGGTGTGTGTGTGTGGTGTTAAATACATTCACAGCCTTGTGCAAAATATCCCCAGAAAACTCATTTTGCAACACCAAAACTCAGTCTCCACTAAACAACTCTTCCTTCCCCTGAGCTCCCAGCAATGCCATTCTCTATCTCCTGTATGAATGTAGCTCCAGACTCTCCTGCCTTTCTTTCTTTCTTTTTTCCTTCTTTCTTTCAGGATTTATTATGTATACAGTGCTCTGCTTGCACATACACCCGTATACCAGAAGAGGGCGCCAGATCTCACTATAGATGGTTGTGAGCCATCATGTGGTTGCTGGGAACTGAACTCAGGACCTTTGTGGCACACATTTGTCATCACAGTACTCAGGGTTCTTCTTCTCCCCCCGCCCCCAGACAAGGGTTCTCTAAGTAACAGCCCTAGCTGTCATAGAAATCCCTTTGTAGACCAGGCTGGCCTCAAACTCACAGAGATCTGCCAGCCTCTGGCTCCCCAAATGCTAGAATTAAAGGTGTGCGCCATTACACCGGGCTTTTAATTAATGTTTTATAAATAATGAAATCCCACCATCCACATGTCAAAACCAGAGGACAGCTTTAGGCAGCAGGTTCTTATCTTCTGCCATGGCGAGGCAGACCTGTCTCTGCCCCTCTGTGTGCTCTGGGCCACCAAAGCTGAAGGCTTCCAGACATTTCTCCTATGTCTTGCTCCCACCTGGATGGCCCACATTCCTTTTTTTTTTTTTAATGGGTTTGGGAATTAAATTCAGGTCATCAGGCTTGTATGCCAAACACTATTACCCACTAAGCCATCTCACTGGCCCTTGTTTTGTTTTTTGGTTTTGGTTGGTTGGTTTTTTGAGGCAGGGTTTCTCCGTGTAGCCTTAGCTGTCCTGGACTCACTTTGTAGACCAGGCTGGCCTCGAACTCACAGCGATCTGCCTGCCTCTGTTTCCCTCACCCCTACCCCCAGTGCTGCGATTAAAGGCTTGGACCACACACCCAGCTCCTTATTTTGTTTTTCGAAGATAGGGTCTCATTTTAGCTCAGGCTGACTTTGAACTCACAATTTAGCCCAGGCTGGTCTTGAACTCCTGATGTTCCTGCCTCAACCTTCCAAAATCTGCTGTTACAGGCATGTCCCACCATGCTTGGCTCTTTTACAACTGACCTTGAGACCAATTCTAACTGAGCAGACACCGAACGACTGTTTTGCCAGAGATATGTCATTAGGAAAATAGAATAGACGCACTGCGGGGAGGTACTAGGGCGTGCTTCTCTTCAGAGGTTTAAAGTCTCTGTTAGAAACAGTATGGGGGGGGGGGGGCTGGAGAGGTGGCTCAGAGGTTAAGAACACTGCCTGTTCTTCCAGAGGTCCTGAATTCAATTCCCAGCAACCACATGGTGGCTCATAACCATCTATAATAAAATCTGGTGCTCTCTTCTGGCTTGCAGGTGTACATTCAGGCAAAACATTGTATACATAATAAATAAATAAATCTTTTTTTGTTTTGTTTTGTTTTTTGTTTTTCGAGACAGGGTTTCTCTGTGTTAGCCTTGGCTGTCCTGGACTCACTTTGTAGACCAGGCTGGCCTCGAACTCACAGCGATCCGCCTGCCTCTGCCTCCCGAGTGCTGGGATTAAAGGCGTGCGCCACCATCACCTGGCGATAAAAAATAAATCTTTAAAAAATAAATAAATAAAAGAAACTGTACATGGTAGTAGGAGCCTGTCATTCTAGCATGATGGAAATGGAAGCGGAGGATCCGGAAAGAGTTCAAGTCACCTTCAGCAGAATAATATATTGGATGCTATCCTGGGCTATGTGAAAGATAGTCTCAGAAAATTAAAAATAAAAATAGGGGGCTAGAGAGATGGCTCAGTGGTCACAGAGGCACCTACTGCTCCTGCAGAGGACCTAGGTCTAGTTTCTAGCACCCACACGACCATTCACAATCATCTATAACTCGAGTTCCAGGGGCTCTGATGTCCTCTTCTGGCCCCGAGGACACCAGACATGCAGGCAGGCAGACAACGATATGCACGCAGGCAAACATTCTCTTTTATTTTTTTAAGTTTTTTCTTTTTCAGTTTTTCTTTCTTTCTTTTTTTTTTTTTTTTTTTTTTTTTGGTTTTTCGAGACAGGGTTTCTCTGTGTAGCCTTGGCTGTCCTGGACTCACTTTGTAGACCAGGCTGGCCTCGAACTCACAGTGATCCGCCTGCCTCTGCCTCCCGAGTGCTGGGATTAAAGGCGTGCGCAACCACGCCCGGCTTTCTTTTTCAGTTTTTCGAGGCAGGGTCTCTCTGTGTAGCCTTGGCTGTCCTGGACTTGCTTTGTAGACCAGGCTGGCCTTGAACTCACAGCGATTCCACTGCCTCTGCCTCCCCCCAAGTGCTGGGATTAAAGGTGTGCACCACCACGCCCGGCTCAAACATTCTTTATACATGTTGGAAAATTACAAATAAACCCAAAGAGGGCAGGTGGAGCCCGGCTGCCAAGCCTGACTTGTCCTCTGATCTGCACCGACACACACTCACAAAGACAGACACACACATACATATTTACACACACTCATACATACACTTACAGAGAGACACAGACACACAATGTGATTTGTAAAATTTGTAAAAAAAAAAAGTTTTTATACAGAATGTGATTTTTATAAATTAAAATAAATAAATAAAAAAAAGTCTCTCTGTTTGGACCAGAGCAATACCCACAGAGAAACTTCTCACAGCACAAGCTGAAACCGGACATGAAACCAGACATAAAACAACTCGGGGGGGGGGGGGGGGGGAGCCGGGGTGCGGCTTAGCAGTGTGCTTGCCTAGCACCAACAGGCCTGCGGTTCCTCCCCAGAGCTGCACAGCCAAACAAAGAAAACATAGCATTTTAAAAGATCAAAACCCTGGGCGCAGGTGTGGGAGGAGGGAGGCCCCGGGGCTCCGTGCTGGGGCCTGGGAAAGTCGCAGAGAGGATTCTGGTTCTACCGGTTTCCCTAAGAGGGGTTTGTCTCAGCCCGCCTTCTAAAGCTGTCCTCGACTTCCATGCCAAGCTGGCAATGGGTCAAGAAAGGTTAGCTCTGTGAGGAAGCGGAGGGCGGGTGCCCTTGAGAGGAGCAACAGAAGCCAGCTACCAAAGGGTCTGTATCCGTTCCCTGGCGGAGACTGCTGTGGTTTTCTTTCTTCTTTTGGTTTGGTTTGGTGTTTGGTTTTTGACCCAGGGTTTTTCTGTGTAGCCTTGGCTGTGCTGGAACTAGCCCTGTAGACCAGGCTGGCCTGGAACTCACCAAGATCGTTCTGCCTCTGCTGGGACTAAAGGCGTGTGCCGCCACTGCCCAGCAAAAGTTGTCACTTGTCCCCACCCCACCCCACCCCCAGTCCCCCAGCCCCCACACCCCCCAGATTTCTCTGTGTAACTGTGTGACTGTGTGTAGCCCTAGCAGTCCTGAAACTCACTTTGTAGACCAGGCTGGCCTCCCACTCACAGAGATCCGCCTGCCTCTGCCTCCTGAGTGCTGGGGTTAAAGAAAGGCCACCGTGCCAGTGTAACACCCGACCCCGCCTTTGACAACAGGATCTCGTGTAGTCCAGGGTGGCCTCGAACTCAAACTTGCATTGTAGCCAAAGATGACCTCGAATTTCTGAGCCTCCTGCCTCCACTTCCTGAGTCCCCCGTACACCACACCCCCCCCCCCCCCGCATCACAGGCATACATCGCCCCATCCAGGTTTTACAGTGCTGGGATTTGAACTCAGTACTTCTTCATGGTAGGCGAGTAGTCTACCAACTGAGCTACATGCTCAGCCCTCACTGTGTTCTTTTTCTAGACATTCAGAAACTAAATTTACTCAAAAGCATTTACTCTGCTGGGTGGTGGCGGCGGCGGCGGCGGCGGCGCATGCCTTTAATCCCAGCACTAGGGAGGCAGAGGCAGGCGGATCTTGTGAGTTCGAGGCCAGCCTGGTCTACAAAGCGATTCCGGGACAGCCAAGGCTACACAGAGAAACCCTGTCTTAAAAAGCATTTACTCTTCACTTAGACTCATGTGACTAATCAGTTAAGGAGAGTTTGTCTAAAGCAAACAAACGAACAAAAACCACAACAGGGGTACCCTAGGGACAGTGAATTAACATGTTTGTTGCCAAGCCTGAGGATCTGAGTTCAGTCCCTGGGACCCACATAATGGAAGGAGAGAACCAACTCTTTCAAGTTGTCCCCTGACCCCCATACAGACAAACTGTGACATGTCTATACACATACGCACTAAGTAAATAGGTGTAATAGTAGTGTAACAACAACAATAATAATAATAATACCCCACAGTGGGCATCTAACTCACTCTCTCTCTCTCTCTCTCTCTCTCTATCTATCTATCTCTATCTCTATCTCTATCTCTTCTCTCTCTCGTTTTTCTTTTTTTTCTTCTTTTTTTGAGACAGGGTTTCTCTGTGTAGCCTTGGCTGTCCTAGGCTCCCTTTGTAGACCAGGCTGGCTTTGAACTCACAGTGATCCGCCTGCCTCTGCCTCCCGAGTGCTGGGATTAAAGGCCTGCGCCACCACGCCCAGCTCTCTCTCGTTTTTCAAGACAAGTTTCTCTGTGTAGCCTTGGCTGTCCTAGAACTCGCTTTGTAGAGCATGCTGGCCTGGAGCTCACAGAAATCCGCCTGCCTCTGCCTTCCAGAGTGCTGGGATTAGCTGGACGTGGTGGCGCACGCCTGTAATGTGTATGCCACATGCAGGCTTGGTACCTTT
The DNA here is from genome assembly GCF_964271855.1 of Acomys minous. Lineage (NCBI taxonomy): Eukaryota > Metazoa > Chordata > Mammalia > Rodentia > Muridae > Acomys > Acomys minous. The sequence goes on from NC_140498.1 coordinate 75,184,128, forward strand.
GGAGGCTAGAGAAGGCACCAGATCCCCTGGAGCTGGATTTACAGATGGTTGTGAGCCACCACGTTGTTTTTGGAGACTTGAACCTGGGTCCTCTGCAAAAGTAATATGTGTTCTTAACTGCTGAGCCATCTCTCCAGTCTCTTGATAACTAATCTCCTATTGGATTGAGCAGCACCCGAGATGAGGAAAGCACACTTCTGGATGCGTCCCTGAGGGTGTTTCCAGACAGAGTTAAATCCTGAAGGCTCTCACCTAATTAACAGTATACTCCATTGATGGAGTCAAGCTTCGAATACACTACTGGAGGTGAGGGAACTCTGGGAGGTGAGGCTGCTCAGAGGAAGTAGGTCTTTGGAGACTGTATTTCTCACAGGACTCCTACTGTTATTTCTTTCTGCTTTCCGGTGGTCATAGCCCAGGAACCATGGAGCCAGCGAAGACGGACTGAATACTCTGAAAGGATATGACAAAATAAATCTGCCTCTGGCATTCTGTAACAATGACAAATCAAGCTAGACTCGGTGACGCACACCTTTAATCCCAGCTCTTGGGAGAAACCCTGTCTCAAAAGACCGACCAAACAAACAAACAAACAAACAAAAACCCAAAACAAAACAAAAACAAGAACAGAACAGTAAACAGACCAAGCAACCTCCCCATATGGTTTTTGATAATGAACTTTCCCCTCCCCCACCCCCACCCCCCCCAAAAAAAACAGGATTTCTCTGTGCAGCCTTGACTGTTCTGGATTCACTTTGTAGATCAGGCTGGCCTGGAACTCAAAGTGATCCACCTGCCTCTGCCTCCCAAGTGCTGGGATTAAAGGTGTGCGCCACCACGCCCGGCTTAGTCACGATCTTTATCATAGCAATAAGAAACAGACTAAGACAGAGGCCTTATCTAGGAAAACAAAACAGAAGAAAAGCACAGCTGGTTGGGCCTCTCTGCGTGGGTGATGTAATCCTGACTTGCAAACGAAGGCTGGAATGTCAGGCATCCTGACAAGCGTGTCTGCCACAAACTTCTTGGCTGGCACTGGAGGACCATTGTAATCCAGGCCCGAGTCACTGCCCAGACTGACCTGTACCCGGTCCTGGAGAGGGGAACCTCATGCTGGCTATGAATAATTATACCTATAGCCAGCACCATGATGTCCCCTCTGTGTGCTATGCACTGCGACCCTTCCTAGCACAGCCTAGGCTCTCCTGTGCCTATGCCTGGAACTAACTATGTGGATCAGGCTGGTCTCAAACCCACAGAACTCAGCCTACCTTTGCCTCCTAAATTCTGGGGTTAAAGGCATGTGCTACCTTGCCCGGCTTTACTTTCAAATGTGTTGCTGGGCAGTAGTGGTGCCTTTAATCCCAGCAGTCGGGAGGCAGAGGCAGGTGGATCTCTGAGATGGAGGCCAGCCTGGTCTACAGAGAAAGTTCCAGGACAGCCAGGGCTACACAGAGAAACCCTGTCTCAGAAAAAAAATTGTTTAATTTACGGTGTGTGGTATATGTAGGTATACATGCTATGGCATACTTGTGGAAGTCACTGACAACTTCATGGAGTTGGTTCTTTCCGCCTTTATGTAGGTGCTGGGGGTTGAACTCTGCTTCCCAGGGCTTGTCCAGCCAGAGCCTTTCCCATAGAGCCATCTTGACCCCCACCACCATTTTTGTTTGTTTGTTTTTCGAGTCAGGGTTTCTCTGGGTAGCCTTGGCTGTCCTAGACTGGCTTTGTAGACCAGGCTGGCCTCGATCTTGCCTCCCGATTGCTGGGATTAAAGGTGTGCGCCACCACGCCTAACGTTTTATTTTATTTATTTATTTATTTATTTATTTTATTTTATTTTATTTTATTGGTTTTTCGAGACAGGGTCTCTCTGTGTAGTCTTGGCAGTCCTGGACTAACTTTGTAGACCAGGCTGGCCTCGAACTCACAGCGATCCGCCTGCCTCTGCCTCCTGAGGGCTGGGATTAAAGGCGTGCGCCACCACCGCCCAGCTATGTTTTATATTTTTTAAATGGAATCGTTGATCTTGAAGTTTGCCAGGAGCCCCAGGGATTCACCCACTGCTGTGGAAGGTTTGGATTATATGTAAACATGTTTTTGTTTTAATCCAAGGGGTGGGATATGGGGGCTGCTCCCGTTTGTCCACAGCTGATAACTGCTTCCTGAGAGGGCGCTCAATCATTGCCAGCTATGAGGTGCCTGGTGAGGGGGGGGGGGTCTTTGTTAGTGGGGATAAAAGCCAGACTCAGAGAGAGAGTAGGGGCTCTGGAAAAAGAAGGCGGCTGCTGGCGCTTTCCTCCTGCTGCTGCTGAAACGAAGATTGGACTCGCCCCAAGGAACCTGACAACCTTAAACAGCAGGAAGTAGCTGAGGAAAGCTACGCCCCTTCTCCCTACGAACCTTCGTACTCCCCTACCTCGTATTGGGGTGTTGGAAGAGACTGGGGTGAAGAAGGGGAAAAGAGCTATAAGGAACCTAAAATAAAAGTAGATTTTTAAAGTACGCCAGCAGCCCACAAGTTATTCTTGAATACCCTCATTGCCTTCCAACCTCCCATCTTTTTTTTTTTTTTTTTGGTTTTCTGAGATAGGGTTTCTCTGTGTAGCCTTGGCCATCCTGGACTCACTTTGTAGACCAGGCTGGCCTCGAACTCACAGCGATCCGCCTGCCTCTGCCTCCCGAGTGCTGGGATTAAAGGCGTGCGCCACCACACCCAGCCCCATCTTTTTTTTTAAAGATTGTATTTATTTATTTTGTATACAATGTTTTGTCTGCATGTACACCTGTGTGCCAGAAGAGGGCACAAGATGTCATTATAGATGGTTGTGAAGCACCATGCGGTTGCTGGGAATTGAACTCAGGACCTTTGGAATACCAGGCAGTGCTCTTAACCTCTGAGCCATCTCTCCAGCCCCCTCCCATCTTCTTTTAATGGTCAGTTGTAAGGCATCCACCATTGCCTGGCTCAAACTGGCTTTGGAGCTTGGGTGTCTGTAATCCCAGCATCTGTGATACAGTGTTATAAGGATGCTGAGTTCCCTGCCAGCCTAGACCACTTAGTTCTCTCTGTCCACCATGCGAGTCCCAAGATTGAACTCAAGTTGTCTGGCTTGATGGCAAGCACCTTTATTCAGTGAGTCATCAAGTTGGCCCAGATTCTGGAGACCTTAAAAAGACACTGAATTAGCTGGGTGTGTAATCCCAGCACTTGGGGAGGTAGGAGCAGGTGGATCTCTGTAAAATCAAGGCCAGCCTGGTCTACAAAGCCAGTCTAGGACAGCCAAGGCTACACAGAGAAACCCTGTCTGGAAAAGCCAAAAAAAAACAAAAACAAAAACAAACAAACAAACCCAAAAACAAACAAACAAACAAACAAAAATGCAAAAAACAAAAAAGATATCAAAGAAAAGCAAAAAGGGAAAATGTACCTCTTATGCTGAGGGCGGTGCGTACACCTTTAATCCCAGTGCTCGGGAGGCTGAGGAAGGTGTGAGTTCGAGGCCAGCCTGGTCTACAAAGCAAGTCTAGGACAGCCAAGGCGAACACAGAGAAACCCTGTCTTGAAAAAAAAAAAAAAAAAACAAAGCAAAACATAAAATGTACCTCTTTCCCTCTTCTGGTGGTGGGTGTATGCCTGTAATGTGTGTGTGAAGCGAGTGAGGGGTCTGTGCCCTCGTGAGCGGAGGAGGCCAGGGGAGGCCATGAGATCTCCTGCTCTTACTGTTCTCTCCCGTGTTTACTGAGACAGTTTCCCTCAGAAGCTGGGTCTAGGCTGACAGCCAGCAATTCCTAGTGGTCCTCTGGTCCTCACCCCGAGACCCACAGCTCTGCTATTAAAGGTACTCCCAAGGCCACATCCAGCTTCTTCTTCTTCTTCTTTTTTTTAATATTTTATTTAATTTTAATTTATGAGCATTGGTGTGAGGGTGTCAGATCTTGGAGTTACAGACAGTTGTGAGCTGCCATGTGGTTGCTGGGAATTGAACCCTGGTCCTTTGGAAGAGCAGGCGGTGCTCTTAACCACTGAGCCATCTCTCCAGCCCCACATCCAGTTTCTTTCTTTCTTTCTTTCTTATTTTTTTAATATTTTTTCAAGATTTATCTATTTATTATGTATGTATTTATTTACTGTGTATACAGTACTTGTCTGCATGACATAAAAGGGCATTAGATCACATTATAGATGGTTGTGAGACACCATATGGTTGCTGGAATTGAACTCAGGACCTCTGGATGAGCAGTCAGTGCTCTTAACCACTGAGCCATTTCTCCAGGCCCCACATCCAGTTTCTTAATCACCTTCTGGGAATTTGAACTTGGGTCCTCAGGCTTGCATAGCAGGAGCGCCTTCCCGCTCAGTCTTCTCCTCAGCCCCCTCCCACTTCTCTTTGTCTGGATTCCCCCAATGCAGCCCTAGCTAGTCTCAAATTCTCTCCTGCCTTAGCCTCCTAAATGCTTAGATTACAGGCCTGGGCCACCACGCCTGGCTTCTCAATGAAATATGAGTACAGCCCATCTGAAAGGAGGCCAGCTATAAGTCGAAGGAGAGAGTATGGCTGCCTCATTAATTAGTCAGTAAAAGACAGGCTTATTTATCCCAGGCTGTCCTTGACTTTGTCTTATGACGTAGCCACAGATGATCTTGAGTTTCCGGTCCTCCTGCCTCCACTTGCTGAGTTATAATGATGAATATCGGCATTTCCTTTTGCTGCGGCGCTAGCTTGGGAGCCAGGGCCTCGTGCACACTATAGGCAAGAATCTTCCAGCTGAGCTATGGTCATAGTCTCGGCACCTGAAACTTTCCACCCTTTTTTTCCACCCCACCCCAGACAGAGTTTCTCTGTGTAGCTCTGGCTGTCCTAGAACTCACTTTGTAGACCAGGCTGGCCTCGAACTCACAGCGATCCGCCTGCCTCTGCCTCCCGAGTGCTGGGATTAAAGGCGTGCGCCATGACACCCAGCTAATTTTTTTTACAAAAATCAGACTTATGGGCTGGAGAGATGGCTGAATAGTTAAGAACACAGGGCTGGAGAGATGGCTCAGACTGTTCCTTCAGAGGTCCTAAGTTCAGTTCTCAGCAAGCAGATGGTGGCTCACAACCATCTACAATGTGATCTGATGCCTTCTTCTGGCCTGCAGGTGTATATGCAGACAGAGCCTTGTATTCATAATAATAAATAAATAACTCTAAAAAAAAATAGTTAAGAACAATGGCTGCTCTTCGAAAGGACTCAGGTTCAATTCCCAGCACCCACATGGTGGCTCACAACCATCTGTAACTCCAACTCCAGACATGCCTCCAAGCCCCTGCAGGCACCAGATCTGCATACGGTGCACATATATACATGTAGACAAAACAGTCATACACATATACTGCATAAATATTAATTTACTTATTTACTTTTGGTTTTTCTTTCTTTTTTTTTTTTTTTTTTTTTTTGGTTTTTCGAGACAGGGTTTCTCTGTGTAGCCTTGACCATCCTGGACTCACTTTGTAGACCAGGCTGGCCTTGAACTCACAGCGATCCGCCTGCCTCTGCCTCCTGAGTGCTGGGATTAAAGGCGCGCGCGCCGCCACGCCCGGCTACTTTTGGTTTTTCAAGTCAGGGTTTCTCTGTGTAGCCTTGGCTGTCCTGAACTCTCTTGTAGACCAGGCTGGCCTTGACTCACATCAATCTGCCTGCCTCTGGCTCCCAAGTGCTGGGATTAAAGGCGTGGACACCACCTCCAGTCTCTGCATACAAATGTAATTCCAACACTGAGGAGATGTTGGCAGTAGGAAATTCAAGTTCAACGCTGTGGAGAGCTGCGATGTGCCATGCCTTAACAAAGCGCAGGTTTCCGCCATCCTGACGGCGAGCGCTCTCTAAGATAAACAAGTCCTTATATGGCAAAAGGCTGTGCAAGGGTAACTGGTGATCTGATGACGCGCAGTCCTGCTCTGACGCAGACCTATGAGGAGGTGACACCTGGCATGAGCTGATTGGCCCTTGAGTTGTACTTAAGTTTGGCCCTTCCTTTCTTCGGGGCCATTCCCACTGAGCTTAATCCTGAGTAAAGATCTCGAGAAGAAGTCTGGTTGTTGGCGTCTTATTTCCGCTGGACGGTGTGGCGCCAACACAACGCCAGCCCCCTGTCTCAAAAATCAGCTAATCAAACTTGAGCCCCCAGCACTCTGAGAGGCCAGGCAGGAGGTATACTGAAGTCTGAGGCTAGCCTGGTCCACATGGTAACTGCCTCCAGTTCCTAGAATGTAGCCATCATAAACAGGGCATGATGAGCGGATTTCTATAAGTTTGAGGCCAGCCTGGTCTACAAGAGAGTCCAGACCAACCAAGGTTAAACAGAGAAACCTTGTCTTGAAAAACAGAAAACAGGGGCTGGAGAGATGGCTCAGAGGTTAAGAGCACTGGCTGCTCTTCCAAAGGTCCTGAGTTCAATTCCCAGCAACCACATGGTGGCTCACAGCCACCTATAATGTGATCTGGTGCCCTCTTCTGGCCATAAGTGTTGCATGCAGGCAGAACATTATATACATAATAAATAAATAAATAAATCTTAAAAAAAAAAAAAAGAAAAAGAAAAGAAAAACAGAAAACAAACAAACCAACAAATGTAGAATGTAGCCATCAGGGGCTGGTGAAATTTAAGAGCATTACTCTTCCAGAGGACCAATGTTCAATTCCCAGCACCCACTTGGCAGCTCACAACTGTCTGTAACTCCTGTTCCAGGGTATCTGATACCCTCACACAGACATACATGCAGCCGGGCATGGTAGCCCACACCTTTAATCCTAGCACTCTGCGAGGCAGAGGCAGATGGATCTCTGTGAGTTCGAGGCCAGACTGGTCTACAAAGAGAGTTCCAGGACAGTCAGGGCTATTACACAGAGAGACCCTGTCTAGAAAAAAAAAAGAAAAAAACAAAAAACAAAAACAAAAACAAAAACAAACAAACAAACAGGCCGGGTGGTGGTGGTGCATGCTTGTGAGATTGAGGCCAGCCTGGTCTACAAAGTGAGTCCAGGACAGTCAGGGCTACACAGAGAAACCCTGTCTTGAAAGATCAAAAAAGAAAAAAAGAAAAAAAAAAGAAAAACAAGGGGCTGGAGCGATGGCTCAGAGGTTAAGAGCATTGGCTGCTCTTCCAAAGGTCCTGAGTTCAATTCCCAGCAACCACATGGTGGCTCACAACCATCTACAATGTGATCTAATGCCCTCTTCTGGCACGTAGTTGTACATCTTTTTTTTTTTTTTTTTAAATCTTCAGCTATTTGGAGAGTTGATGAAGGTCAGCATGGGCTACATGAGGTCTGTTTGTGTTTGGTTTTTTTGAGACAGGGTTTCTCTGTGTAGCCTTGGCTGTCCTGGACTCACTTTATAGACCAGGCTGGCCTTGAATAAGTGAATGTAATTTTAGGCTGGAGAAATATCTCAGTGGTTAAGAACACCGCATGCTCTTCCAGGGGACCCAGGTTCAATTGTCAGCACCCATGAAGAAGCTCACAAATCTCTGAAGTTCCAGTTTCAGGCAGTCTGATATCTCACCCTGGCATAAATACATATAAACAAATTACCAATGCACATAAAATAAAACGGAAGCAAAAAACGCAAAACAGTGGAGGCTGGAGAGATGGCTCAGAGGTTAAGGGCATTGACTGCTCCTCCAGAAGTTCCTGAGTTCAATTCTCAGCAACCACATGGTGGCTTACAACCATCTATAATGTGATCTGATGCTCTGAAGGCCTGGAGATCTACATGGAGGCAGAGCACTGTATACATAGTAAATAAATAAATAAATAAATAAATAATAAATCTTTAAAAAACAAACAAGGGCTGGTGAGATTGTTTAGTTCAATGGTTCTTAACCACCCTAACACTGCCACCCTTTAATATGTTCTTTTATTTTTTTTTTAAGATTTTATTTAAGTATACAGTGTTTTGCTTGCGTGTACACCTGCACAACAGAAGAGGGCGCCAGATCTCATTATAGATGGTAATGAGCCACCATATGCTTGCTGGGAATTGAACTCAGGACCTTTGGAAGAGCAGGCAGTGCTCTTAACCTCTGAGCCATCTCTCTAGACCTTAATACAGTTCTTCATGCTGTGGTGTCCCCCCAGCCATAAAATGATTTTGTTGCTACTTCATAACTATAATTTTACTACTGTTTTGAATCATAATGTAAACATCTGATATGCAGGGGTGTCTTCGACTCACAGGTTGAGAACTACTGGTCTTACTTGGTGAAAGCACTTGTCACACAATTTCCTAAAGCCCTAAGTTTTTGTTTGTTTGTTGTTTTGTATTTATTTATTTATTTATTTATTTATTGGTTTTTCGAGACAGAGTTTCTCTGTGTAGCCTTGGCTGTCCTGGACTCGCTTTGTAGACCTTGAACTCACTGTGATCCGCCTGCCTCTGCCTCCCAAGTGCTGGGATTAAAGGCATGCGCCACCACCGCTCGGTTGTTTTTTATTTATTTATTTATTTATTTATTTATTTATTTATTTATTTTGAGACAGGGTTTCTCTGTGTAGACTTGGCTGTCCTGGACTCACTCTGTAGACCAGGCTGCCTTGAGCTCACAGTGATCTGCCTGCCTCTGCCTCCTGAGTGCTGGGATTAAAGGCATGCGCCACGAAGCTCAGCTTTTATTTATTTATTTATTTATTTATTTATTTTAAAGATTTATTTATTTATATGCATTCAGTATTCTGCCTGCATGTACACCTGAACTCCGGAAGAGGGCACCAGATCTCATTATAGATGGTTGTGAGCCACCATGTGGTTGCTGGGAATTGAACTCATGACCTCCGGAAGAGCAGACAGTACTCTTAACCACTGAGCCATCTCTCCAGCCCTATTTATTTTTTTTGAGACAGGATTTCTCTGTGTAACAGCCCTGGCTGTCCTGGACTCACTTTGTAGACCAGGCTGGCCTCCAACTCAGAGATCCACTTGCCTCTGCTTCCCAAGTGCTGAGATTAAAGGTGTGCGCCACTACGCCTGGCTGGTTTTCTTTTAAAGGCATATATGGTGACAGGCATCTGTAATCCCAGCATTCCTATCGTAAGACGTAAGAATGGCCTGGAAGCTCTCAGCAGCAAACCTACAGTAGGAAGCTCTGCAGAACCGAGAGACTTTCCCTTTCCCTCCTCTGACTACATATAGGATTTTTTGTTGTTGTTTTGGTTTTTTTGTTTTTCAAGACAGGGAGGACTTTTTCCCCCCTCCTTCTGCCCTTGCTTTGTAGACCAAGCTGGCCTTGAACCCACAGAGATCTACCTGCCTCTTTTTTGTGTGTTTTTTTTTTGTGTGTGTGTGTGTTTTTTTTTTTTTTTAATTTTTTCGAGACAGGGTTTCTCTGTGTAGCCTTGGCTGTCCTGGACTCACTTTGTAGACCAGGCTGTCCTTGAACTCACAGTGATCCGCCTGCCTCTGCCTCCCGAGTGCTGGGATTAAAGGCGTGCGCCACCACTCCTGGCTCTTTTTTTGTGTTTTTAAGATAGGGTTTCTCTGTGCAGCTTGGCTGTCCTGGAACTCGTTCTATAGACCAGGCTGCCCTCAAACTCACAGAGATCCACCTGCCTCCACCTCCCGAGTGCTGCAAATCACAGCACTCAGGAGTGAGAGGCAGGCTGATCTACAAAGTGAATCCAAGACAGCCAAGGCTACACAGAGAAACCCTGTGCCTGTCTCGAAAAACAAAACAAAACGAAACAAAATATGTCATTTGCTATGAAGATCCTAGCTAGGAACTCAAACCATAAAGGGAAAATTATCTTTCTACCCATAACAAGATAATACTACCCAAAGAAATACACAGAATCAGTACAATGTCTACACAGGAAGAGGCCCTGGCCACTATAAACACATACATATTTGTACACATACCCGTGCTAACTAGTACATATATCACACACTCAACACACACACACTCCCACACTCCCAGGCATAGCTAGGTATGGTGGTCTTTTCTTCTTCTTCTTCTTCTTCTTCTTCTTCTTCTTCTTCATCATCATCATCATCATTTGTCCAGGCCTGCCGGGGTTCCATTAAAACTCGAGACAAGTCTCCTGTATAGGGACTGAACACAAGACACAAAGAAGGAGAGCAAGTCTTTGATCAAGCTCTCAATTTTTATTTTTCAGGTAGAAGGTTTTATAAGGCAGGGGGCAGGGAAGCATATTGCTATGGCAACCCAGCTGCAGGCTATCTCAAGATGCGAGGAATTCCAAGCAGGTCACACCGAATATTTTGCTATCTTTATCTAATCTAACTGCTAAACTACAACAGAGTGGCTCCATCTAAATCTTATCTTTAGTCTAACGGCCGAATCACGACAGGGTCCACTGGTTTCTGGTAAATGACAGACTGCTGGAGAAATAGGAGCCTAAAGGTGTAGGCTCTGACAAGATGGCTGAACATTGGCCATATGGCCTACGGTCCCCAACATCATCATCATCATCATCATCATCATCATCATCACCATTATTATTATTATAATTGTTTGAGACAGGGTTTCTCCATGTAGCCCTGGCTGTCCTGGACTTGCTTTGTAGACCAGGCTGGTCTTGAACTCACAAAGATCCACCTGCCTTTGCCACCAGAGTGCTGGGATCAAAGGCTTGGGCCATCAGCCTCAGCTGATCCTTATTATTATTATTATTTTCTTTTTTTCTTCTTCTTCTTCTTCTTCTTCTTCTTCTTATTATTATTATTATTATTATTATTATTATTATTTTGGTTTTTTGAGACAGGGTCTCTCTGTGTAGCCTTGGCTGTCCTAGACTCGCTTTGTAGACCAGGCTGGCCTCGAACTCACAGTGATCTGTCTGCCTCTGCCTCCCGAGTGCTAGGATTAAAGGCGTGTGCCACCACGCCCGGCCTGCTGATCTTTATTTTAATCCCAGCATTCCAGAGGTAGAGGCAAGTGGAAGCCTGTAATTTCAAGGCTAGCTAGTTGATCTACACAGCTAGTTCCAGGCCAAAGCCACACAGTAACAGCAACTCCCTGCCTCAAAACAAATAAGTAAACAAAGCATTCTTTCATCCTTTCAAATAAAGCATTTCTCTCAAAGAAAGTCATTCATTGAGGCCAGGCATTGGGCATTCCTTGAAATCTTTGCACTGGGGAGACTTAAGTGGGAGGATTACTGACAGGGTAGCCTGGGTTACATAATGATTAAGAAAAGAAAGGGAAGAAGAAAAGAGCGAAGAAAAAAAAAACCACAAGGGAAAAGAACAGAAGTTATATATATTTTTAAGAGTCTCCTTCAATTTTTTTATAGGTGTTTTGCCTTCACGTACGTATGCACATTGTGTATGTGCCTGATGCCTGCAGAGGTCACACCGGGAACTGGAGTTACAGGCAGCTTGAGGATGCCATGTACTGTAGGATCCTCTGAAAGAATCAGCGCTCTTACCACTGAGTGTTACCTTTCCAGCCCCTCCCCATACTTTTTAAGAGGTTCTCACTGTGTAGCCAAGGCTAGCCCGCTTTGTAAATCAGGCTGGCCTCAATCCCTTTGATACAAGTGATACAATTAAAGGAGAGCAGCATCATATCCAGCAGTTTGAGTTTCCTTCTTTGTACACTTTTTTTTTTTTTTTTTTTTTTTTACAGATGGGGTTTCTCTGTGTAGCCCTTGCTGTCCTGGAGCTCACTCTGAAGCTCAGACTGGCCTAGGACTCAGAGATCTGCCTGCCTCTGGATTAAGGACATGCACCACCAAAAGCCGTGCATGATTTTGTTTTGTTTTGTTTGTTTGTTTTAAGATAGGATGTTTCTTTATTCCCAGGCACCCACCTCTACAGGGGCCAGATTACAAACATGTAATCAAGCCAGCCTAAAATTCATAAACGGGTACGTTTACCAAATACAGGTCATAATAGTTTCAGGTATCTGGGCTTCAGAGAGCAGGAAATCTCTATAAGGCTTGTTGACACATCTCTTTTTTGTTGTTTCTCTGTGTAGCCCTTGGCCACTGTCCAGGAATTCCATCTGTAGACCAGGCTGGCCTGGAACTCAAGAGATCCACCTGCTGGTGCCACCTGAGTGCTGCATTACAGGTGTGTGCATGCCTCTACCAAGTCTTTATTTTTATTATTTATTTATTTATTTATTTATTTATTTATTTGGTTTTTCGAGACAGGGTTTCTCTGTGTAGCCTTGGCTGTCCTGGACTCACTTTGTAGACCAGGCTGGCCTCGAACTCACAGAGATCCGCCTGCCTCTGCCTCCCGAGTGCTGGGATTAAAGGCCTGCGCCACCACACCTGGCTTACCTAGTCTTTAATTAACTGAAGTCTTTAAAGGCTTGCAGCTGGGCATTGTGGCGCATGCCATTAATCCCAGCACTCTGGAGGCAGAGGCAGGCAGATCTCTGTGAGTTCGAGGCCTGCCTGGTCTACAGAGTGAGACCAGGACAGCCAAGGCTACACAGAGAAACCCTGTCTCAAAACAAAACAAAACAAAACAAAAGATTTGCTAGTGGCATGCATATACTTTTAATCCCAGCACTTGGAAGGCTGAGGTGAGTAGATCTCTGTGAGTTCAAGGCCAGCCTACACTATATAGTGAGTTCCAGGACACTCAGAACTGCATCGTGAGATCCTGTCTCAAAAAACAAAACAAAAGAAAACAACAATAACCCCCCCAAAAAAAAACAATAAAAGAATCCAAAATTCAGCCAGGCATGGTGGCACACGCCTTTAATCCCAGCACTCGAGAGGCAGAGGCAGGTGGATCACTGTGAGTTCAGAGCCAGCCTGGTCTATAAAGACAGTCCAGGACAGCCAAGGCTACACAGAGACCCTGTCTTGGGGGGGTAGGGGGGGAAAGGAACCAAAATTCTCACCACACCTTTTTGTTTGTTTGTTTGTTTGTTTTTCGAGACAGGGTTTCTCTAAGTAGCCTTGGCTGTCCTAGACTCCCTTTGTAGACCAGGCTGGCCTTGAACTCACAGCGATCCACCTGCCTCTGCCTCCCAAGTGCTGGGAGTAAAGGTGTGCGCCAACACCGTCCGGCTTACACCTATATTAAAACCAAAAACTTCTGCTTGCTTCAGAGTACCCTGAGGAAATCTCCAGGTTTGTAACTGCCGTAGATATGATTCACTCCTATGTCCAGGGCCTCTAGCCTGGGAGTGACACCTGGCCTCCGGTCATACAATAATTGTCTCTCTTATCAGATCTAGCCTTGAAGTCTTGCACTTTTCAGTGGTTGCATTCAAGGAATGATTATTTTCCTAGAAAATGGCCTCAAGGTCAAGCATACAGATGCTCTGTCTTCTTGCTCTTTTGGCCAGGATGAAGGGCAGTAAAAATGATGATTCTGGCTTTTTTTATTTTGCGTGTGTGTGTGTGTGTGTGTGTGTGTGTGTGTGTGTGTGTGTGTGTGTAGATAGGCATACGTGTGTGTGCATATGTATGGGTTCACATGTTTGTGTATGTATGTATATATGTATATACACATGGAGGCCAGAAGTGACACCAAGTCTTTGATTGCTCATCACTTTATTGAGATGTGCTCTCCCAATTGAACCTAGATCTTGCCAATATTGCAAGTTGCCCAGCTTGCTCAGGAAACTGTGTTACAGAATCCACCTACCCTACCACTGTCTGCCTCAGGAGCGCTGGGATTAAAGGCATAGGCTGCCAACACTACCACTTAGCTTGAACTTTTTGTTTTTTGTTTTTTTTGTTTTCTTTTCTTTTCTTTTTCTTTTTTTTTTTTTTTTGAGACAGGGTTTCTTTTGTAGTCTTGGCTGTCCTGGACTTGCTTTGTAGACCAGGCTGGCCTTAAACTCAGAGATTTGCCTGCTTCTGCCTCTGCCTCCCAAGTGCTGGGATTAAAGGTGCGTGCCACCACTGCTCCGGTGAAAGCCTATTCTTCCTTCCTTCCTTTCTTTTTCTTTTTTGGTTTGGTTTTTTTGTTTTTTGTTTTTTGTTTTTTTTTTTTTTTTTTTGAGACGGGGTTTCTCTGTGTAGCCTTTGCTGTCCTGGACTTGTTTTGTAGACCAGGCTGGCCTCGAACTAACAGCGATCCGCCTGCCTCTGCCTCCCGAGTGCTGGGATTACAGGCATGCACCATTGGGCCTGTTGTTCAATCTTCATCTCCAAAGAACAAACTTTCTAAGGTCTACAACCTGGATGGAGTGTCCTCTCTAGGAAACTGTGAAGGAAATGCCATCTATGCTTTCCTTCAGTGTTCAAAGATTACAGGCAGGATAGATATTTGCATAATGACGATGGAATGGGTCTGAACTTTGAGGGCTGAAGCCATGAACAGAAAACTTGTTTGGACTGTAGGCAACTGTGACGTGTCAGGAAGCATCTCTGGAGACCTTGGACCTGGCATTGCAATTCCCACCGTTAATCCCGGAACTCAGAGGCTGACGAGTTAAGAGTGGAAAGTTCGAGGCCAGCTTGGGCTACATACAGAGTGAGAGCCATTTCCAAGCCAAACCCAAACTGTGCCCAACCAACAGGTCCCTTCTCCTGAGAGGACTGAGAATGTAGAAGAGACAAAAGCCATGTAATGCTACAGCAAAAGATGAGTACATAGGAACATGTCCCGACTGGGGAACACCAGAGCGACCTCACAGGCAGTACCTGTTCCCGAGGGAGCCTGAGTACTTTTCCAGCTGTGGAAAAACTTGGCTGAGGGTCAAGGATGCCATCCAAAGCCAGGCTTTCCCTGTCATCAAAGTGGGCAGAAGAGTGCGGACAGCTTTACTATTTTCAGTGATATTCACATGGATGTTATGATAGTATATTGTTAGGGGTGGTTTATCAATATTATTTAATATGGGGTCTCACGTATTCTTGGTTGGCTTCAGAGTCTCTGTATAGCAGAGGATGATGTTGAATTTCTGATCTTTCTGCTTCCTTCTCCCATGGGCTGGGATTATGGATATGGGCCGCCATGCCCGGTTCGTGTAGTACTAACACTGGGCATGCTGTCTACCAACTAAGCTACATCCTGGCCCTAAATATTCCATTTTAGTGTTATTGTTTTTTTGTTTTTGTTTTTTAATCTCTTGTGTTTGACTAGAAAACAAAAACAAAACTTTGTGCTGGGCACAGTAGAGCACGCCTACAATCCCAGCCCTTGGGGACCACAGAGGCAGGCAGATTTCTGTTGAGTTTGAGGCCAGCCGGGTCTACAAATCAAGTCCAGGACAGCCAAGGGTAACACAGAGAAACCATGTCTCGAAAAAACCCCCAAACAACAATAACAACAAATAAAAAAATCCCACCCGACTTTGTAATGTTTCCATTGTTCATTGTTTTGAGACTCAGTCTTACCAAGTAGCCCTGGCTGACCTGAATTCCTTACTTGGATCAGTCTGACCTCCAATTTGTAGCCATCCTCCTGCCTCTACAGCCTGAGTGCTGGAATTCCAGGTGTGCATCACCACGCCCTGAAGAACTTTTGTCCTAAGCACGTAAGGGAAAAATAATCATAGTAGGATCTTAGCACACAGCCTCTGCTGTAAAGGATCCGGGCTCCTGTTTCCAGCATATGGAATTCTGGTTAAATATACCAAAATCAGTCAAACCCGAGTGCAAAGAGAAAGTTGTTCATTTGACAACTTAATGAATAGCTCTGGACAGAGTCGACAAAGTTGAGTCACAATCGGATTAGGCAAGGCAACGACGGGTGTAAATATTGTTAGGGAGAAATCATAAAAAAACGTAGGCGGCTTCTGTAATCAGATTGCTTCCCAGGGATCCTTAAAGACTCGGTGGAGTGCAAAGAAATCCAACATGGAGATTCTAGACGAGGCTTTGTGGGTGCGGTTTCAGACAAGAAAGTCGACCAGGGAACGCCAATCCTTGAACCCGAATTCAAAGGCAGGCTTTGGAACTACATCAAAAGACTGCCTTGCACGGAAAGTTTTCCTGCAAGCGACAAAGAGGCTGGGAGGCTGGAAAAAGCCTTGTGGCCGCCACCTACTGAGAAGCAACGGTTGGGGGAGGGCGCCCGAATATTCGGACCGCGGGGGGGGGGGGTTGGCGGAAAAAAAAGAAAAAAGAAAAAACCAAACAGCACAAATTCACTCAATTTAGTGCTTAGCATTAACCTTTAAGTTCTTCAGACACGGGCATTTTTAAGTTTTGCATTTAACTTAGACGTTACTCTCGAAAGTCATTGATTTTTATTAAATAATTGAGAAGTAAAAATTAATGAACGGAGGAGGGGCTTTAAGTTAAATCCCTTTGTAGTTGTGGGAACAACCAGGATTTTCCCAACTTTCCTTTTAAAGGAAAAGGTGCGTAAAGGTGCGTAAAGATTCGAGAGAGGAGGAAGAAGTGGAAATCATGAGTTGCTCACCCCCTCCCAACCGTTGCCTGTCCCCAAGTTAGGGCAAGTCCACTCTGGTTGCTTCTAAAGCCAGCTTTGAAAACATTGAGTTCTTTGTGTCCCGGAGCTGGGGGACTTCCCTTTGCAAACAGGCGACAGGCCAGCGCCGGGGGCTCCCCTGGTCTTTGCAATGTCCCCAACTTTGCAATTTGCAAGGGAATGTCGGCTGCAAAGAGTTATTTAAGTGGAAGTTGTGGCCTGTTGCAGAAGCAAGGTAAGGACGCCACTCCGTTCTAGGTCTCCGTTTCTTTCCACCCCACTCCCCTCCCCCACCCGGCGGCCGCGCAGGCCCCAGGTGCAGCCATGTTCTTGCTCCCACCACCCGCGCGCCTCCATTGACAGTCCTAGCCGGAGAGGGCCGGGCGCCGCGCCGCTTCGCCTCGGCCTAGAGGGGGGCGGTGGGGAGAGAATCTGGGTTCATCACGCAATGCTGTCTGGGAGTTATAGTTCGGGGTACCCACTCGTTACGTAGGTGAGCGCGCGTCTGGAACTACAACTCCCGGTGGGCGGTGCTGCTCGCACGCACGCGCAGCGGTACCTTCCAGGAACAAAAAAAAAAAAAAAAAAAAAAAAAAGCAAAAAAAAAAAAAAAAGAGGTGGGGGGGAGGGAAAAAAGGAGGAGGAGGAGGGTGAGAGAGAAGCTCGGAGAGCAGAGAAAAGGGGGCACCGGCACCCCCCCTCGCTTCCCTGCACGCGCTCTCCGCCCGCCTGCCGCGGTTACCCCCGGCTTCGTCCCTCTGTGTGCCCCCGCGAGAGGCGATCCCAGTGAGGAGCGAGGCCCCGCCGGGGGCGGCCATGCGGCGGTGACAGGAGCACGGCCGAGACGCAAGGGCCCCCCTCGCCCTCTCACCTCCACCCCGTTCGCCAGCTCGCCTCAGCCGAGGCCCCTCCGGCCTACACCCGCTTTGCTCTCCGCATCCCCCCCCCTCCCCGACCCTCCCCGGCTGCACTTCGGGTGAGTCCCTGTCTTAGGTTGTCCCCTTCCTTTAAGTGTCCCCCTCCGCCGTCCCCTCTACCTCGGGGTGCCATGGCGAACAGGGGCGTCTTTATTCGACACTTTGCCTATGTCGGGACCGTGCGCACAGACTCGGGTGTGAGAGTTGGGGGTCGCCTGGCGCGTTGTTAAGTGGCGAGGGGACAACTTCGGGGGTTGGGGAGACGGACGCGCTGTGACCCCCCCAAAAGTCCACTCTACTTGGGGGTCTTGGCAAGCAGACGCGACGCGGCTTTTGAGGGGGATGGGGAGGCTGGAGGTGTTGTTTGGGGGGGTGGAGAAGACGACAGTTGCACGCGCGCACCCGTGGCGCGTGGGGGAGGACTCGCGGCGTCCTGCGCGTGCGTATATTATATACATAAGCGTGTACGGTGGTCGGGAGGGTTGGGGGGGCGCGCTGGTTTGAGAGGGATGGTCTCGCGCGAGCATTCGCCCCCCCATCCCCCGCGCGTGAACGAGCGAACGATGGAGCGAATTCCCCCGCGGGGTCGCGCAAGTCCATCGCCTTCCTCGCTCTGATTGGTTGAATCGGCACTTCGGGGGCGAGCGCGCGAGCGCGGTGTCACGGCCCCTCCTGAGCCCCGTGGGGTCGCGCTCGGGTTTGGTGCGTGTGCATGTGTATGCGTGCGTGCGTGTGTTGTGTGTGTGTGTTTTGTGTGTGTGTGTGTGTTCGTGTGTGTATCTGAGGCTTGCGCTTAGGGCAGCAGGCCGCGCGCGATTGGCCGGCGGGCACAATGGGGGCGGGGCATCGGTGCATGGTAACTGCGGAGGGGGCCCTGGTAAGGGGGCGGGAGCGACCAGGCTCTGCAGTCTGCGCCCGCCCTGGCTGACCGGGGAGCTCCTCCCTGCTCCCAGGTGGAGCCCAGCCTTGCGGGCTTTGTCCGGAGCTGTTTTGCTTGTGGGTCCAAAGGGACCCGGACTTTTTTTGGGGGGTGGGGGTGGGGTGAGGAGGAGATGGAAATAAACACAATGGCCGGAAGGAAGACTTCAGCCTTGAGGCTATGAAAATAATCAGTCTTGCTTGGCCAAGCACCCAGACGTCGGGGTTAAGAGAAGGAATGGAAAAGAAAAGTTTACTTTGCGCTTCTATTTTTTTTCCCCCTTATCAAGTTTTGCCTTTTTTCCCCCCCCCGGGGTGTAGGAGACCTCAGTATGAAGGCCTGGCTGGTCTGGAATGCAGAGATCCGCCTGCTTCTGCCTCGCAGGTGCTGGCTTTTAAAGGCTGGTGTAACCAAATCCTACCCAAGTTTTTGCTTAATTAAAAAAAAATTGTTTTAAAAGTAGGTTATTTATTTAGTTCAGGCTGCTATGGAACTCGCTTTGTAGTCGAGGCTTGGCTGAGCTTCAGATCCTGTCTTCGCCTCGGAAGTGCTAGGATCACAGGTCTGGCTCGCAAGTTTTGCCTTTTGGTACATGGCCGCTCTGCCTCACAGCTTCTTTTTAGTACATGCCTCATGGCTTTGTGCTCCTTGGCTGCTGAGAGTGCAGATTTGAGATGGTGCCTGTCGAGTGCCCGCCTTGTTTGGGAACAGGAGGCGAGCGAGGTACCAGGTCGGGCATCTTCTGGGGCTGCTGTGCAGTGTCTGGCTCAGCTTGCCTGGTTGTCTCTGGGCGTTTCCAGGCCAAAGCTAGTTTGTAAATGAGGGGGTGCAGGTATTGTAGCCACAGACATCTATCTGGTTTGGGTTGTGGGATGGTTGATACTTTCTACAGTAGGTTTTTCCTTTTCTTCTTTTTGAATCTGTTGCCTCCGGCTCCTTTGTTGCCTGTGTCTTGGAAATCTTGCCTCACACCCTGGAGGCACAAAAAACTTTCTCATGCATCTGAAGTCATTTCTGTAAGGCTTTTTTTTTTTTCTTCTCGAGACAGGTTTTCTCTGTGTAGCCTTGGCTGTCCTGGACTTGCTTTGTAGACCAGAAGGCCTTCAACTCACAGTGACCCACTCGACTGCCGTTGTGTGCCACTATCGGTCTGCTCTTTAAGGCCTTCTATGTTGTGGGGTCATGAGTTGTTTCCTTTTTTGTTGTTGTTGTTGTTTTGTTTTTGGTTTTTCGAGACAGGGTTTCTCTATGTACCCTTGGCTGTACTGGACTAACTTTGTAGACCAGGCTGGCCTTGAACTCACAGAGATCCGCCTGCCTCTGCATCCCGAGTGCTGGGATTATAGGCGTGCGCCACCACCGCCCAGCTGAGTTGTTTCCTTTTTTACCCTGTTAAAATATGGACCACGTTCTCTGAATTAGCTGGTCATCCTTGGGTAGGGGGTTGTTAATACCTGTATCTACCGTTTTGGAGGATGAGAAGCAGGACCTAGTATTAGTATCCTTGGCTGTCCTAGACTCACTTTGTAGACCAGGCTGGCCTTGGACTCACAATGATCCACCTGCCCCTCCCGAGTGCTGGAATTAAAGCCCTGTGCCACCACGCCCGGCTCCATTTTCCTTTTTTAAATAATTCGAATTTCACTAAGTTGCCCAGGTTGGCTTTGAATTCCCTCTGTAGCCCAGGTCATCTTTGAACTTGGTAATTCCCCTGTCTCAGCTGCTGGAACAGCTGGGATGACGGCCTGACCTCTGGGGCGTGAGATAGGCGGCAAACTGGGTCAGTCCTTCTCCGTGCCCTCTGCCAGGTGTCATTGCTATGGCGCCATAGCTGCTGTTTTTTTATGGTTTCATGAAATTCCGTTTGTGGATGAGGCCAACCCTAGGGAAGTCAGGTTCTCTCTGTGGCAGGAGCTATGGGCCTTTCTAATCTGGGAGCCACTGGTTCTCTTTCCCAGCTCTCCTCCTGATATTGTTCCAGACCCTGTGGGTGGGGTTAGGGCCTTGACTATTGTCTCTTAATTGTGTGTAGCCCATACAGGCCTGTAAATTGCAATCCTCCTGCCTCAGCATTCTGAGTGCTTAGAGTATAGCCATATGCTGCTATGACTTGTTTAAAACAGGATCCAAATAAAAAATAAACGGAAGTGTTTATTCTAGATTACTTGGAAGACTGGTAGACAGTTTTTCAAAAAATGGTGCACGCCTGTAATCTCAGCACTGAGGAGGCAGAGGCAGGCGGAGCTCTGTGAGTTCGAGGCTGGCCTGGTCTACAAAGCGAGTCCAGGACAGCCAAGGCTACACAGAAACATTGTCTTGAAAAACAAAAACAAGCTAGCCTGGTCTACATAGTGAGTCCAGGACAGCAGGGCTACACAGAGAAAAATCCTGTCTCAGAAAAAAAAACAACAAGAAAAACACACAAAAAACAACAAGAAAAACACATAAAAAACAAAGGCAAAAGTAAATCATGATTACAAATCTCAGTCTGAAGCTTGAAAAGTGGCTGTGAGTTCCAGTGCTGGGTTCTATTGGTAGTCTAATGTTGACAGTTTCCCACTTCTGTTTACTATTTCAGTCAGGACAGTTCCTCCCTCCCTCCCTCCCTCCCACTCGCAGTGCTGGGGAATAAACCCCAGGCCTTTTCAAGACATTTATCACAGTGTGCCTTCTAGGTGTGCTGGAAGAAGCCCCCGCACTCCCCGCGGAGAGTAAGGATGGGCCAGAGCGAGGCACTCACACTGATGTGTCCCCCCAGTGGCTGTCCTGACTTGTTGCCCCCTGAGCTCGCTTCTCTGCCCTTTGGAGTTTGCCTTCTGTCTGTGGAACTCGCACCAGTGCAACTCTCTCGATGTTGGCTCTGTTGCTGCAGCCCTTACCTGATTTTGTACTACCTGACCGCTTATTACCAATTTGGGCCAGTGAGGGCGTGAGTGAGAATATTAGACACAGCTAGAGATTGTCGGTGAGCTTGGAGGGCTTTCTTGCTTGTGACCTGATAAAAACCAATATGGGCTGGTGGCAGCTCACCCCTTCAGCTCCTGCATGTAGGTCAGGAGGCCAGCCTGGTCTACGTACTAGGTTTCAGGAAGGCTGAGGCTACATGGCGAGATCCTGTCTCCAAACCAAACCAAACCAAACCAAACCAAACCAGAATGGCTGGGTATTGGGCTCCTGAGTAAAGGATTTGTCGGAGTGCCCATATGCATTCCAAGAACAGCAGTGGTGGTAGAGGGTCTAGCGCAGGGCCAAGGCTTGCTTTGGAAGCGCGTTTCCGCTAAGCTGCAGCCCATTCTCTAGGTCCCTTAAAGCACTGGTTTCCTCCAACGTTGTATCTCTGAGAGCTTAAACTTCTTTGTGTGTTTGGTGGTGGTAGGGATTGAGGGAGCGTCCGCTCATACCAAGAACTCCACTGCTAGCCTCTCCCCAGCGCTCACCTGTGGCTGTAGTAAGCTACCAGAGGGAGCTCTTCACACCCAGGCAGCGGCTCACTGTATAGCCTTGGCTGGCCTGGAACTCACTATATAGAAGAGGCTGGCCGGGTGTTGGTGTTAGACTTACTTTTGCATTGTCTAAGATCTGGACATGTTGAGCGGGGAGTCTACCACTGAGATACACCTTGGCCCTGGTCTTAGACTTTGTGACACTTAAAATTATATTTATCTCATTTATGGGATATACCCATAGAAGAAAAAGGGCCGGGAAACCAAGCATCCAAAATGCGCCAACGTTAATCCCAGCGGCACTCTGGAGGCAGAGGCAGACGGAGTTCTGTGAATTCCAGGCCAGCCTGATCTACAAAGTAAGTAAAAAACACACACAAAACACAAATGAAACAAACAAAGCCAGGTGTGGCTGCTCATGCCTGTAACCCCAGCACTCTGGGAGGCTGAGGCATGTGGAGTGGATCTTTGTGAGTTCCAGGCCAGGGTTTCTCTTTGTAGCCCTGGCTGACCTGGACTCCATCCATAGATCTTGAATTCAGAGATCCGCTTGCCTCTTGTCTCCCAAATGCTGGGATTAAAGGCGCTCTCCGCCACCCGCCGACATTTTGTTTGTTTAAGTCTTTTCTTTGGGAAGAATTTACAGTGCACCTGGTGCACCTGGACGAACCTCCCTGGCATTGAAGCACCAGCATTGAAGCACCGTGTAGGAAATGTCTGCTCCTGTCTGACTAAGGTCTGGCCTGCTGTTTTCTGAAGTGTTGACCAGCTCCTCACACCCCGCCCCCAGAAGCTCCCCCATTGAATGTCAAGGCTAACTCCTAGCCCCAGAATTTGCCATCAAAATCTTTTGTTGCTTCCATGTTCTCTCGCTTGAAAACTTAATTTGTAGGCCAGGCTTTGGTGGTGCATGCCTGTAATCCCAGCACTTGGGAGGCAGAGGCAGGTGGATCACTGTGAGTTCAAGGCCAGCCAGGTCTACAAAGCAAGTCCAGGACAGCCAAGGGTACACAGAGAAACCCTTTCTCAACAACAGCAACAACAACAAAAAAACAAAACAAAAACAAAAAAATATCTGGTATCTGTAGTTGATTGAATATTCATCCTAAGAAGTGGGGAGGTGCTTGTGTATGAGCCCTGCAAAGATGCCGGATGAAGAAGCCAGGCAACATTGTGTGGCTCGTATTTAAGGGTTCAGGCAGGGGAGGGTCCTGAGTCCCAGACCCAAGACAGTCTGGGTGATGCAGTTTTTTTTTTGCATGTAGTGGTAGTTTTTTGTTTTGTTTTTCAAGATTTCTTTATTGCCAGGCGTGGTGGCACACGCCTGTAATCCCAGCACTCAGAAAGCAGAGGCAGATGGATCGTTGTGAGTTCGAGGCCAGCCTGGTCTACAAAATGAGTCCAGGACAGCCAAGACTACACAGAGAAACCCTGTCTCAAAAAAAAAAAAAAAAAAAAAAAAAAAGCTTATTTGTAGACTATTCATACAAAGATATGAAATTAGGTTAGATTCAAGCACACTTGTAACATGATATTGATAGAAAAGGGGGCTGGCTCTGTTGTTAAGGTGCTTGCTCTTCAGCACCCACGTAGAAGAGCCAGTCCCAGCAGCGCCAGCCAGTCTGAGATCCCAGTGCTGGGACCTGGGCACAGCAGCATCCTGAGGCTGCCTGTGTTCCCACTCTAGGTGAGCCATGAATTCCAGCTTCAGGAAGACTGTCTCAGAAACAGGCAGAGCTGTAGAGGAAGATCTCTGGCGACAGACACATTCACATACTCAGAGGGGTGCAGTGACCAAGGGGCTGCTTAGCTTAGCGTTCATATTTCCTGAATGTGTGCATTCACAGCAAAGAGTAGCAGCTAAGTACACATCTAAACATCGAAAGCCAGTATTTACAAAATACCAGTGTGCGGCTGGAGAGATGGCTCAGCAGGTAAGGGCACTTGCTGTTCTTCCAAAGGCTCTGCTTCAATTCCCGCTCCCAAGTCCGGCTCACATCCTATAATTCTCGTTCTAGGATGTCTTGATACCCTCTTCTAGCCATCATGGGCACGCGCACACACACACGGACACACACACACGGACACACACACGGTCACATTCATAAATAAAAATAAATCTTAAAAAAAAAAAAAAAAGAAACGGGGCTGGAGAGATGGCTCAGTGTTTAAGAGCACTGTCTGCTCTTCCAAAGGACCCAGGTTCAACTCCCAGCACCCACAAGGCAGCTCACAACCATCTGTAACTCCAAGATCTGACCCCCTCACACAGACATACATGCAGGCAAAACACCAGTGCACATAAAAACAAACAAAAGAAACTCAGCTGCATGCTTTAAGAAACTAGCCGGGTGTGGTGGCGCATGCCTTTAATCCCAGCACTCAAGAGGTAGAGGCAGAGGCTGTGAATTCAAGGTCAGCCTGGTCTACAAAGTGAGTCCAGAACAGCCAAGGCTACACAGAGAGACCCTGTCTGGCAAGGGGTGGGGGGCAGAAACTATGTAAGGCCGGCCTCAGTGGTACATACCTTCAGTCCCAGCAGAGGCAGGCAGATCTCTGAATTTGATACTAGCCTGGTCTATAAAGTGAGTCCAGGATAGCCAAGACTACACAGAGAAACCCTATCTTGAACCATTCCCCCCTACCCCCCAAAAGAAACTGTAATAGCCAGGTGATGGGAGGCAGGCAGATCGCTGTGAGTTTGAGGCCACCCTAGTCTACAGAGTGAGTTCCAGGACAGCCAGGGTGACACAGAGAAACCCTGTCTTGAAAAAACAAACCAGAACAATGAAGAAATGATATATATGTTAAGCATCAAAACTAAAATATATTTAAAAAGCAAAAGAAATGGAAATAACCATACCACTGTATACACTGGGCATAGAAAAGCTGAAGTGACTATTAGCTCACAAACTAAGGCTTGGGAAAATGTGCTATTTAGGCATAAAAAGAGCCATGTCATGATCAAAAGTTCAGCTTTAAAATATGTACATGATGACAAGGCTCCAAAATACATGGGTGCTGGGACCCAAACTCTGGTCCTCTGGAGGAGCAGAGTGTGCACTTAACTGCCCAGTCATCACTCTAGGCCCCTATATTTTATTCTATGTTATTGTGGTGCTGGGGGTTGGGCATAGGGCTGTGTTCTAGGCAGGACCTCCGCCACTCAGCCACACCTGTAGATGTTAGGCAGAACAAGTCCTTGGTTTATGATTTTGTAAAAATAGGCATTTAGAATAAGGTGAGCAAGGCGCTGTGTGCGTCAGAGCGCGGACTCATCCTGACGCTGCCCTAGTGCATTCTTCCACCTCATCAGAAAATAGGTTATTGTATCTAGCGCAGTGCTCGTGAAAGCACTGCCTGGGAACTGAGCCACTTTGAATTTATCGTGTTTAGGTTTGGTGTTTGTTTATAGGTATGTAAGTAAACAGACATGTAATGCGTTTTAATGTTTTCTTTAGAACTGTTTAGTTGAGTGGGCGTCTTTTGTAAAAGCACTCAGTTGAGCAGCAAGCTCTTAACCATATAACATAATGTTAACAGTCTCATAGGGTCCATCCATAGTCTATCACTGTTTCCTAGGCTACAAAAGATCACCTGGATGTGGTTCTACAAACGGAGATGACTTTTCTTTTTTTTTCCTGAGACAGGGTTTCTCTGTGTAGCCTTGGCTGTCCTGCACTCGCTTTGTAGACCAAGCTGGCCTCGAACTCACAGGGATCTGCCTGCCTCTGCCTCCCAAGTGCTGGGATTAAAGGTGTACGACACCATGCCCAGCAAACGGAGATGATTTTACAAATAGTAAATAAGGTCAAAGGAGCACATTCTTGGTGTGTTGGCAGAGCAGGCTTCTGTTCAAAATTCTGGACTGTGGAGCTGGGGAGACAGTGGAGTGCTTGTTAGGCAATCATGGGGGCCTGAGTCCGATCCTGGAACCTATGTTAAAAGGATTTGTGGGGGCTGGAGAGATGGCTCAGTGTTTAAAAGCACTGTCTGCTCTTCCAAAGGACCCGGGTTCAATTCCCAGCCACCACATGGCAGTACACAACTGTCTATAATACCAGTTCCAATGGCAACCCCTCATGCTAAAATAAAATTAAATACATTATTTAAAAAAAAAAAAAGATTTGTGGGTAGGGTATGCTGATAATCCCAGGGCTGTGAAGTGGGGTCAGGTGGATTCCTGGGGCTCCCTGGGCAGCCACCCTAACCTGTAAACTCCAGGCCAATGAGATTCAGTCTCACAAAAAAAAATCAGGCACTTTAGGAAATGACAGAGGAGTGACCACTGGCTCCACACATGTTGGGGTGTGGGGCGGCTGTTGATTTTTTTTTGTTTTCCAGGATAGGGTTTCTCTGTGTAGCCTTGGCTGTCCTGGACTCATTTTGTAGACCAGGCTGGCCTTGCACTCACAGCGCACAGCCTGCCGCTACCTCCCGAGTGCTGGGATTAAAGGTGTGTGGGCTGGCTCTCCGTGTATTGTCATTGAGCTCTGTTGAGTATGTGTCCTCGTTGGGACCTGGTGTTATCTTTCTTACTGGGATAAGATGAAGGGTCTCCTGTTTCACTTGGTGAAGGGATAGTGGTATTTGGGGACAAAAAAGTTTTTTGGGGGGCCTTCTTTTTCCTTTGTAAATAAGGCACTCTGCTTTATAAAAGAGGGTGTGAAAAAGCCAGGTGTGCGGTGGTGTACGCCTGTAATCCTGGCTCTTGGGGAGGCAGAAACAAGCAGAACTCTGAGTTTCAGGCCAGCCTGGTCTACTAATTGAGTCCAGGACAGCCAGGGCTACACAGAGAAACCCTTGCGGGGGGGGGGGGGGGCAGGGGCAGGGGCGGGTTAAAATTTTGAGAGATCATTAAATAGATTTAAATACTACAGTATTTGTGTTAAGGCCCTGACAACTTTTCCTGAAACTATAAATAACATTGATAATGACATTGGAAGAATGTTTAAAATAGTAATGAGGTTTACAGTGTGCTTAGAGTCTGCCAGGTGTGGGGAGCTGAGGGCGGTGTGGTGACTTGGGTGGGTCTGGATCCCTCTTGCAAGGGTTCTGGCCTGGGGAGTAGCTTGGTGGCCTTTCCTGCTTGGGGTCCTAGGTGTGATTCCCACACTGCAAAGCAAGACAGAATGAGGAAACAGGTAGCGTGATTGTCCAAGACTGTAGTTTAGCCAAAACCCTGTTTTTCCTTCCTAGGGGGTTGGGGGTGGAGCCCAGGGCATTAGCACTGACATAAGTGCTCGGCCACTGAGTCACACCATATTCCTACTGCTGTTCTTAGGTTGCAGGGAAAAGTATGTTTACTAATTATATGAGGCAAATGTCAGCCTTTTATAGTAAATGTGAAAATTCCAAAATAAACCCATAGCATCAATAAAATGCATCTAAAAAACAAAGTCAAAACCCTTTTTTTAAAAAAAGGTTTTTCAAGACAATGTTTCTCTGTGTAGCCTTGGCTGTCCTGGGCTTGCTTTGTAGATCAGGCTGGCCTTGAATTCACAGCAGTCCATCTGCTTCTGCCTCCCGAGTGCTGCGATTAAAGGCCACCACGCTTGGCTGGCACAGGCCTTTAATCCCAGCACTCTGGAGGCAGAGGCAAATGGATCTCTGTGAGTTCAAGACGAGCCTGATCTATAAAGTGAGTTTAGCACAGCCAAGGCTATACGAAGAAACCCTGTCTCAGAAAACAAAACAAAACAACAAAAAGATCCAATTTTAGTTTTTCCTTAGAATTAAGTGGTAGCTGAAGTTATTCAAGATTTTTCTCTTTTTTTGGGGGGTCTTTAGCTTTTTGATTTTGTTGTTTTAGTGACTTAAATGAGTTGATTAAAAATTGGTTTTATCATATATATGTTTGTTTGAGACAGGGTTTTTGCATAGTCCTGGCTGTCCTGGAACTCACTCTGTAGACCAAGCTGGCTTCCAACTCAGAGATCCTCTTACCTCTGCCTCCCGTATGCAGGGATTAGAGGCCTGTCCACCAACATCTTGGGGTACAGGCACTTTTAATCTTAACCCTTAAGCCATCTCACCACTCGCTGTTTTTTGTCAGAATGATGATAGTGTGGAAATCTTTAAAAGTTCTTTTCCTTTGGCTCACTAAACAACAACAACAACAACAAAAAATTAAAAACTTCTTTTCCTTTTTGATGCTACTATATTAACACTAAGGATCAATAATTTAAAGAGAAAATATAGCATAAAAAATGACATGGATTTGAGTACTGGCTTGTTTTGAAATGCAGCAGACCAGAGCTCTGAGGACACGGAGGAACCTGATCCCTGATCCTGACCTCCAACAGGAAACAGAAGCAGCTTTGAGAGAGTGCCTGGTGTCTGTTTCCAGAGAGAAGAGAAGCCACCTCATCTATTAGGAAGTAGCCACCTGGGACTGTGGGACAGCAAGAGCACTTTGAAACTCGTAATGCAGAGTTAAAAATCAGGGCAGGGGGAGTTCAAGGCCAGCCTGGTCTACAAAGTGAGTCCAGGACAGCTAAGGCTACACAGAGAGACTCTGTCTTGAAAAAAACCAAAAAAAAAAAAAAAAAAAAAAAAAAAAAAAAAATCAGGGCAGGAAGGTAAAGATGAGATAAAGCAGTCGATCCTGCAAAAAACAAGGCTGGGGAAGACATGGGAGAGGGGATGTAGCAGGTGTCCTCCCTACTCCTGCCCTGGCCTTGTGTGATTTGGGTTTGCTGCTTGGGAAGAGCCAGGAACAAGCAGCGGGTGGTTTCCAGGATGACGAGCCTGGAGTAGCAGGATGTGGGCTCCAGGAGGCCGGGCTGGTACCCTCCCTGTATCTAGTGCTTGCTTAGCTGCCCTGCCCTCCACCCTGGTCCCCCACCTGGGTTCATATAACTTCCGTGTGTGTTAATAATGGCTCCAGAGCTCAAGAACACTACACTGGCTGCCTACATTTGCCACGGAAGCTTCAGAGGACCTCTGTGGAATGGTGGAAGGTTTTAATTGAATCAAAATGAAAGTTCTAACTACAGTAAGAGCAGATCTTGCATCTGGCAGTGGAATCACTGTAGAAGGAGATGGAAGTCCACACCATGCGAATGCTGATGTCATGGCCACAGTGTGGGACAGGTGCCTGAGCCTGTGGGGGGAGGACATACCCTGGCCCAGGTGCCCGTCACCCCAGTAAGGCCTGGCTGCACAGAGTCTGCAGCAGGCTGGGAACCTGAAAGCCACAGCAGAGGTGGCAGCAGCCCAAACATTGGCTGTGTTTTGTGCACAGTGGCGGAAGTTGGCCAAAGAGCAAGAATGCTACCCGTCTTCATTTCCGTGACAGTGGGACTAAGGGTGAGTCCATGGAGACTGTCCCACTTGGCTGGCACCACAGTGCGTTGTGATTGCTGTCCCTCTCACTGTGCCTAGTTTACAGTGGAACTCTGGCCTAGGTGTGTGTAAACAGGAACAAAGCAGGATCTGCAGGGCTTGGCCCTGTCCCCAGTGATGAGGAGGTATCTTCTGTGAGCCTGGCCTGCCTTTCCATGCCTTTGTCATGGTACTGCTGCTGGCGTTGCCTTGTGAGAACTGTCCTATTCGCAGTGGACTGGTGCTGATGACAGCAGATCCTGGGTGATCCTCCTGTGGTTAACCACTGAAGTGGGCCCAGGCTAGGTTCCTGAATAGCACATTGTCTTTGCCTTGGTCACAGTAGAAGCATTGGCGAGCTTGATGCTTGCGGCTGTTGCATATGCTGTGGTGGTTGGGAGTGGATGAGACAGGTTTTGTTTGTTGGCTTTTGTTTATTGAGACAGGGATTCTCTGTGTAACCCTGGAACTCACTTTGTAGACCAGGCTTGCCTGGAACTCATAGCAATCCTCCTGCCTTTGCCTCCTGAGTGCTGGGATTAAAGTCATGTGCCACCACGGTTGTGTGTTTTATGTTCTTGAACCTAGCAGTACATGGGATCTATGCAATCTTGAGATAATTAATTAATTAATAAAACTCTGCTTTTATACTTGAGTTGGGAATTTATAACCTTATACTCTAATGTCTGTCTGATAATTCATATGCTATCTAGACAATAAATACACATACAGCAAGACTAGAGAGTTGACTCTGTGGCCAAGAACCTGTGGTCTTCTAGAAGGGCCACATTTTGGCTAGCACCTGTCTGTGACTCCAGTCCCAGGGGATCTGATGCCCTTTTCTGACCTCTGTGGGCATATGATACACAGATGTACATGCAGGAAGAACATGCATATACATAAAATAATAAATCTAGCTGGGCACAGTGGCACACACCTTTTTATCCTAGTACTTGGGAGCTAGGGGAAAGCAGATCTCAGTGAGTTTGAGGCCAGCCTGGTCTATAGAGCAAGTTCCAGGATAGCCAGGGCTAAACAGAGAAGCCGAAAACAAAAAAAGAGGGGTGTGTATAGCAAAGAATATGTAAAACTTAACGAGACTGGGCATTCCTGCTGAAAACAACCGAGAAGGCTCTGAAATGATAAAGTCTTTAGAAACCCAAGAGGGCTAGAGAGGTGGCTCGGTGGTTAAGAACACGTTGTGCTCCTGTAGAGAACCAAGTTTGGACTTTTGTCACCCAACATGATGGCTCACAGCCGTCTATAATGCTATTTCCTGGGGATCTGATGTCTCCTGACCAGTGTGGACACCAGGCATGTATGTGGTGTATATACATACATACAGGCAAAACACTCATATGCATAATAAAATAAATCTAAAAAAATTAAGAACCTAAGAAATTGTTGGCATAGAGGAGAGATGTGGAAGAAGCGCGGCTTGCTTGAGTGTACTTGTTTTTTGTTTGTTTGTTTGTTTTCAAGACAGGGTTTCTCTGTGTAGCCTCGGCTGTTCTGGACTCACTTTGTAGACCAGGCTGGCCTCGAACTCACAGCAATCCTCTGTGCCTCTGCCTCCTGAGTGCTGGGATTAGAGGAGTGTGCCACCATGCCCGGCCCTGAAGCTGTGTCTTGAAGGGAGGTCGAGGACGGCAGGGAGGAAGAGGCAACAGCTGAGTTCCCCCATGCAGACACTAACCCATAGTTCAAAAGCCCCGGGAGTAACAAACACCGAGGGAAAGGAATTCGGCACACAGAGAAGCTGTGGAAAGCAAAGACAAAACATCTTAGAAATACGCAGAGGTTACATGGAAGTTATCTTTGAAGGTCACAGTAGATGGCTTTTTTTTTTTTTTTTTTTTTTTTGGTTTTTCGAGACAGGGTTTGTCTGTGTAGCCTTGGCTGTCCTGGACTCTCTTTGTAGACCAGGCTGACCTTGAACTCACAGTCATCCGCCTGCCTCTGCCTCCCGAGTGCTGGGATTACAGGCGTGCGCCACCACGCCCGGCCAGTAGATGGCTTTTCAGTGGCTGCAGCAGAAGACAAAATATGACAACTCCAAAAGAGATGAAATGGTGTCAATGTGCAGAATGGAAATAACCATTAGACTGAGTTTCCATTTCAGTGGAAACATCCCACAAGAGGAAGGAATTTTTAGTAAACAAAAGAGTTTGTCACTGGAGGGAAATGCTGAAGAATTAACAGCAGGTAGGGGGAATATCTGACTTGCAAGGATGAGCAAAGAATATTCTAAATAGCTGGGTGGTGTTGGCACATGCCTTTAGTCACAGCACTCAGGAGGCAGAGGCAGGCGGATCGCTGTGAGTTCGAGGCCAGCCTGGTCTACAAAGTTAGTCCAGGACAGCCCAGGCTACACAGAGAAACCCTGTTTCAATCCCCCTCCCCCCCAAAAAAGCATTAGTTGATGTATCGGAGGATACAGGTTTGATTTCCAGCACACACAAGGCAGCTCACAACTGTTTATAACTAGTTCCATGGGCTCTGATCCTGTCTTCTGGCTACTATGAGTACCAGGCGCACACATGGTGTGCATACATGCTTACATGCAGGTAAACACTCATGAATAAAATAAAGACACTCAGAATTAGGCCACAAGATGGCTGAGCAGGTAGAGGTGTTTACCACCACGCCTGGTGACTTTTGAGTTAAATCCCTGGGATCCACATGGTAGAAGGAGAAAATGGAATTTTGTGGTTTGTCTTCTGACTTCTGTATATCCACTGTGGTACATCCCTACCCCTGCACTAAATAAATAATTTTAAAAATGTGAAAACAAAAGCCAGAACTAAATAACGAAGGTGTTAATATTACCATAACAATTTCCAGAATTAAAAGGTAGAACAAAGGTTGGGAAAGACTGATAATTTATGCAAATAATATACTCGCCACTAGGCATTGGACATCATCAATGTTTGTGATTGGCGCAGGATCTAAAGTGAAGGAGCAGGCTGGAGAAATGGCTCAGAGGGTCAGAGCACTGGGTACTCCTCCAAAGGTCCTGAGTTCAATTCCCAGCAACCACATGGTGGCTCACAGCAATCTATAATAAGATCTGGTGCCCTCTTCTGGCCTGCAGGTGTACATGCAGGCAAAACACTGTATACTACTAAATAAATGAATAAAGTGAAGATGCTTTACGAAGCAGCTTGACTCTTCTAAATGTTGGTAAGTCTGATGGCGTTAGTACTTTTGGCCGTTTCTGTTATAAATGATTATATATTAGGTATGAAGATGCTGTTTGTTTCAGTGCTGAGAATTTTACAACTGTTGAAAAAGGTGCTGGAGATCTTCCTTAGTGGTTAAAAGGGCTTCTGCTCTTAGAAAGAACATTACTGGATGGCTCACACTTGCCAGTAACGTATTTTCAGGGGCTCTGATGACCGCTTCTAGACTCTTCAAGCACCATTACAATGGATGCAGATAAAGCCACAAAGAAACGGCGCTAGTGGACATAAATGCACTAAAGAAATCTTTAAAATATATTGACGTAGAAAGGTCAAGGTACATTTTGAGAATTTGGAGGCCCACTAATTCCTGAGACAAGGTCACCACCCTGCGGTAGCTCTGGGTTCCCTCCCAGCCCATTAGACTCTTGGCATTTTGTCATTTTCCACCGACATACAACTTTAAGCTTAATGTGTGGTCTTTTCTCAGGCAACCAGTCTGCCTCTTTTTCTGTAGCTGTTCTGTGCCACCAGTGACCGGTGATGGTGGGCAGAGAAGGACAGAGATGAGACATGTATCTCTGCTGGCTCAGTGTCCTTGATGTCCTCCTCGCCTAACTTGCTTTGTTACCCAGCTGTCCTGGAACTCTCTTTGTAGACCAGGCTGGCCTTGAACTCACGGAGATCTACCCACCTCTGCCTCCCGGCACTGGAATTAAAGGTGTGCGCCACCACGCCCGGCAAGAACTGAAGTTTTAATTTGCTTTTGTCTTAGCCTAAACGTAACTAACTGCATGTGGCTGCTGGCCCCATACTAGAGGATACCTCCCTAGAGGGACACTCCCTGGGTTGTTTCTCTACTGCAGTCCACGGTTCCCCTTCCTAAAGGTCCTGGGGTGGAATCAGGGACTCAGGCTGAGGGATCAATAAAGCCCAGAGGTCGCTGGCTGACTTGGCCTCCTTGTGTATTAGAGACACACCTGGGTACCTTCCCAAGCGCTGCAGTTTCTGAGAGAGGTAAGGAGAGACGCAGTCACCAGATGATAGGCAGTAGCCTCATAGGACTGCTCAGGAACTGGCCTCTTGGAGCAGCGAAGATCAGGCTAGTGAGGTGCTAGAGGCCATGTGCTCCCCCCCCCCCCCCCCCAGTCCCCAAAGCTGCCTCCTCCTCAAGCCTAGCAGGACTCCTGCCTCCACAGTCCATCCCTTCAAGGGCTCTGTCACCCTCCTGAATAGTTCCAATGATGGAATGAGGCTGCAGGTGGTAGGTGGCATTTGTCTCCCATTAGACAAAACAAACAAACAAACAAACAGACAAACAAAAACCAATCGTTATTCTTTGAGAAATCCATACTTGTCTTTATAGCTAATGAATTTTGATCGTTTCCCTTTTCTTTCTTTTCGAGACAGGCTCTCACATGTAGCCCTGGTGTAAATTTAATTGGAGGGGCTTTCCGTGTCATTCTAGTTCCCAAATAATAGACCGAGACTTTTACGTTATTTTAAGCCTTAAGCACCACAGGTGGGCAGATTCTCAGCTATTCTGCCCCGACTATGCTGGCGGGGCCTGCTACCCAGCCACGTGCTTGCTTACCTGCCATCTCATCTCATTTTGCCTGCTCCTTTGTCCTCTTGCAGAGTCTCTCATGGCCACCACCTAGCACTTTGTCTTCATGGTACATCCTCATGCTTGCCTCCTCCACTCAGGACCCTCCCACAGGGATGGCTCAAGTCCTGCCTTAACTATCCCGCCCTCTATAGGTTGTTGAGCTTTTTTTATTTTAAAAAATATTTTTATTTATATGCATTGGTGTTTTGCCTGCTTTACACATATATTTCTTTTTAAAGATTTCTCTATTTATTATTGATACAGTATTCTGCCTGCATGTGAGCCAGCAGGCCATAAGAGGGTACCAGCTCTCATTATAGATGGTTGTGAGCCACCATGTGGTTGCTGGGAATTGAACTCGGCCTTTAGAAGAATAGGCAGTGCTCTTAACCTCTGAGCCATCTCTCCAACCCTTGTTGAGCTCTTTATTAACTGTTGATGGTTACAATTTTTACACAGCATTGAGACCAGAGATTCTTTGATAGCAATGACGGAATCCGTTTGCTTTTAGCTCCTGCTAGTTCAGCGGTTTGCAGTTGCATATACAGAGACACACTTTAATACAGTGTGAATGAAGGTCACCTCTACACCTGGCTGGCCTAGAACTCACTCAGGGCTTCTGCCTGCCTGAAGTGATGGGATTAGAGGCTCTCTAGTTCCTTAAGGCACATTAAGCTGACTTTAGGGCAGGTTTATGACAAGTGAGTCTTGAAGCCAGCAGTAGATTAAAAATAAATAATCCTAGTTTTTTTGTTCTGATTCCAGTTGGGCCCACATGGCTTTGACAGAGCCCTGCATGTGTAACATGAGAACACCACTTTATTTATTTATTTATTTCTCCTTGCCCTGAGGCAACCTATAAAAGAAAGCATTTACTTTGGGGCTCACAGTTCCAAAGGTTTAGAGAGAGCATGGCAGCAGATAGGCAGGCGTGGTGCTGGATCAATAGCTGAGAATTTACATTCGATCAACAAACACGAGGCAGAGAGAGAGAGAGAGAGAGAGAGATCGAGCTAATTGGGAATGGCTTGGGCTCTTGAAATCTAAAGCCCACTCCAGTGGCATCTCCTCCAACAAGGCCACACCTCCTAATCCTTCTCAGAAAGTTCTATCCACTGAGAACCAAGCGTCCAAACTCAAGAGTCTGTGGGGACCATTTTCATTCAAACCACTATGAGTGAGAATCTCCTTCCATTTTTCGTTTTTGAGATGGTCATTAGCTCAGACAGGCCTTGAATTTACTGTGTGTCCAAGGATGACACTGGCCTCCTGATCCTCCTGCCTCTGCCTCTTAGCAGTGGGACCACAGGTGTGCACAAGGACTGGGGCGGAACCCAGGCCGTCACTGTGCCAGGCAAGCAACTGGGCGACCCCCCCCCCCCCCCCCCCGCAGACCATTGTCCTTCTTGTAAAGATTGCCATAGCTCAGATTTTGTTAATTCACACGGGCAGCTTTGGAGCCTTGCCACAGTTAGATTGTTAAGAGTGCCGTGGATGGGAGAGTACAAATCAGGTTTCAGTCCCAGAAGTAGAATGGCAGAATTACGTAATCCTCTTTGGGTTTTTTTTTCTTCTTGTTTTTAAAAGGATTTATTATCCACATCACCGTGCAGCCATTTCAAGGGTTCTAATCCTCTCTCCGTCGTGCCCATTGGTTACTATTTTATGGTTTTTGTTTGTTTGAAATTCTAGTGACCCCTTTTGCTGATACCAGAGTGCCCAAAAACTTATCTGGGAAGGGAATAATGTGCGGTGTTGCAGAGGAGTTGTAATGCCACCCAGTGCCCGGCAGCCTGTTCCCTTCCTACAGAGCAGCAGCTTCGCCCAGCCCCAGGGACCCCTGCTCTTGCTGTGGTGCACACAGGAGAGAACAGACATTTGCTGCTTTCCTGTGAACTGGATCACGAAGTGTGGCTGCCTTTCCTAGAGAACCTGTCGCTGGGTCTGGGTTTAGTTGGGGTGCCTTGCTCAACTAATTTTATGCAAATGACTTGCCATGGAAAGTGGAGCGTGTATCGTATCTTAAAGGGGAAGAGTTTGGGCAAATATGAACCAGTAACAGAGGTGGGCCTTGGTGGCGGCTCCCTGGGGATGCACAGTGAATCGGCCGTGGCGGGTTCCCCTCCACATTCACTTTTCTTGTGTTTTTCTTGTGCAGAAATCATGGCCCAAGTAGCGATGTCCACGCTGCCTGCTGAAGATGAGGAGTCTTCAGAGAGCAGGATGGTGGTGACATTCCTCATGTCTGCCCTGGAATCGATGGTGAGACAGTGGAGTTCTGCCGACGTCCTATTGATCGTCTCTGTAAAACATTCATTAAGCTAATTAATTATTATTACTTTTAAAGAAGCAATATTGAGCATTGAACCTAGGGCCTTGCCTGTGCTAGGCCAGCGCTCTACCACTGTACCCTGTGCCTGTTTACTTTCTTCAGGGTAGCCAAGCTTGCACTTTCTGATCGTTTGCTCAGTCTCTCAAATGCTAGGATTACAGGAGGCCAGCACTCTACCAATGAGCCACATCCTCCCAGTCCAGGGTTTGAGCTGTCAAGCCCTGCTTTACCACCATGTTTTGGAACATTGTCCTGGTTCTCAAGCCTAGGCCATGGCTCTGGCATTGTGCGGTCCCCCTACATATCCCCAGCTCCCAAGTTCTTAAAAATACTCAATCTCAGGAGTAGCTTTAGTAAAGTCAATAGAGTCTGAGTAGAATCAGCGTTTGGAAACTGAGGCAGGAGGATCTTGTGTTCTAGAATAGTTTGGGCAAAATCTTTTTTTTTTTTTTTTTTTGGTTTTTTTGAGACAGGGCTGGCCTCGAACTCACAGTGATCCGCCTGCCTCTGCCTCCCGAGTGCTGGGATTAAAGGCGTGCGCCACCACGCCCAGCTTTTGGTGTTTTTATTTTTATTTTTTATTTTTTTATTTTTTATTTTTAGTTTGGGCAAAATCTTAAGGGTGGAATTGCATAGTGGCTGTTACAAGTGGGTTCAGATCTCCTCTCAGGATGGTGGCGCCATCCTCCAGCTGCTCTCCCACCTGGCACCACACTCACATCCCTGTGTCTAGACTCTCTGCCCTTCCTAAGCTAGCTCACACCCCCTGGCCCTCCCACCCCACCCCCTGGCAGCAGCAGCAGCTAACCTTTTGGACCTTGTCCTCCCTCAGGCCTCACAAAGTGCAGGTCTGCAAATCTGAGCTTGTTTCTTGAGGAATCCGACCTTAAACCCACAACAAGGGGTTTCTCCTGTAAATTGTTATTTTGGTTTTGTTTGTTGTTGCCCCTCCCACGCCACCCCCCTCCACCCCACCCCCCTCCACCCCACCCCCCTCCACCTCACCCCCCTTCCACCTCACCCCCTTCTACCCCTGTTTAGAACTAGGCACAAAGGCTACTTACATATAATTTAAAACTAGGAATGTTACTTGAGTTTGTGGTTTTAAGTGTTAGATTTGGATTTTTAGACATACCTAGAAAGAAATGGTGCTTTGAAGTAGCTATGTATGAGATAACGCTGGCTGTCTTTATTTCAGTGTAAAGAGCTGGCCAAGTCCAAGGCCGAGGTGGCCTGCATTGCTGTGTATGAGACGGACGTGTTTGTTGTTGGAACTGAAAGAGGACGTGCTTTTGTCAACACCAGAAAAGATTTCCAAAAGGATTTTGTAAAATATTGTAAGTGGGGTGTTTTTGTCTTTTGTAGTTTGTAAAAAAATTTTTTTTTGTAAAATTTTAATATAATTATTTTTAGATAAGGCATCTCAAACTTCCTAAGGGTGAGTTATACCAGAAAAAGACAGAAGAGGAACCGGGCATGGTGGCAGAGGCAGGCGGATCTCTGTGAGTTCGAGGCCAGCCTGGTCTACAAAGCAAGTCCAGGACAGTCAAGGCTACACAGAGAAACCCTGTCTCAGAAAACCAAGGGAAAAAAAAAAAAGACGACAACAGAAGATGCTCTGATGTTTGTTTATAGAAGTGGGTCAGGGCAAGTCGCTGATGGGAGTGTAAGGTGAATGTAGAAGCTGTCCAGGAAGTTGCTGAGTATGGTCCCTGCAAAAACAGGCAAAAGCTGAAAATCTGACAGAAGCAAAGCAGCAGAGGCTCAGGCGTGAGAAGCCTGAAGCTCCAGGCTTGTTAAAGGGACACTGGCTGTGGGCTCCCCTTGGCCTACTGGTCCTCTTTAGACACCAGCCTCCAGCTTCCTGCTGTATCTCTTGGCAGCATCTCAGGGCCTGTCTGCCTTCCCTTCTCTAACCCTGCTTTATTTCTCCCTCTCTGCTCTCGGGGGACTGGGTGAGGACCTCTAGCTGCTTCCTGGTGGACCCTGTGGGGTGTAGGTCCAAAGAGCACTCCCACCCCCCCTTCAAGGTTTCTCTGTGTAGCCCCGACTGTCCCAGAACTCACTCTGTAAACCAGGCTCGCCTTGAACTCACAGATCTGTCTGCTTCTGCCTCCCGAGTGCTGGGATTAAAGTTGTGCACCACCCCACCAGGCATGCATTTTTCTTATCAAGAGGAAAATCATTAGAAATAGTTGCCTAGGTAACATCTCATATAGATTTAAGCCTAATGCCCAGGGAATGTTATCACTAAAACCATTAAAGAAACACGCCCATCATTCTGGCTGTACTTTTCCTGCGTGGATGTTAAAGACCACATAGGTGGCCAGAATTAATCAGAAGGCGATCTGTACAGTGCGCAGAGTGAGGTGCCATAACCGTGCTTTAGGTTTTGAATAAGTGTAAGTAACAGATACACAGCAGGCATTGTTGTTCTGAAAAACTGAGCCTAGTGGATTGTACCAAACAGGAGATTCGCTGCCAAGTCCAGTGACAGCTGGCTGGACCCCAGAGCACCTGCGTGCCCTCCTCCTTACGCCAGTGTAGCTTTCCCCAGGTGAGTCGTGTCACCTGCTGGATCTCGCGCTGGGAACGGGGATAAGCTTTGCTTTCAGAGTCTCTAACAAGGTCATGAGTGAGTGGCAGTGTCTTTTGTTTTGTTTTTGAGATAGGGTTTCTCTGTGTTGCCCTGGCTGTCCTGGAACTCACTCTGTAGACCAGGCTGCCTATGCAGGGCTTACAAGCCTGTGCCACCACTGCCTGGCTAGTGGTAGTGTCTTAGTTACTGTTTTCTTTTTCCTTCTTTCTTTATTTTAAATGTTGCTGTGGTGAAACAGTATGACCAAGGCAACTTATAAAAAGAAGCATTCAGTTGGAGGGTTTGCTTACAGCTTTAGAGGGTTAGCCCATGACCAACATGGCAGGGTGCTTGGCTACAATGATGCAGGCAGGCGGGCAGG
Source organism: Acomys minous (assembly GCF_964271855.1). NCBI lineage: Eukaryota > Metazoa > Chordata > Mammalia > Rodentia > Muridae > Acomys > Acomys minous. The sequence goes on from NC_140498.1 coordinate 75,223,173, forward strand.
TGTGGCATTGGCACAGAGGCTAGAGCTCACATCTGATCTGCAAGAGAGGGTGAGAGGGAGCAAGGAGACTTCAGAGCCCACCCCTCCCCCCAGTGACACACCTCCTCCAACACGGCCGCACTTCCTAATCCTCCCCAGACAGTTTGACCAATTAGGGACATATGACCCTGTTGGGCCATTCTCCTTCAGACTCAGGGCCAAAGGAGTAGCAGGCCAGTACAGGCATCTGCCTTTACCTGTGTCTAACCTGAGACCTCTGTTCTCTTTAGGCTGTGCTAATGAGAAGGCGTCCAAACTGCACGGCAAGCACCCAGTGGGGTGTTGGGTCCTAGCCTCCCCACAGGTCTAACGACCTACTTCTGCCCAGTGTGTGAGACAGCAGCTGAGGGGCAGCTTTGGGAGACTCTTGGAACTGGTCTGTCCATCTGCAGTGAGATGGGGAAGAAAGAGCCTTGAGTCAGTTGCCTATCCCCTACCTGTATCCCCTGGTCCATGTGGATGGGCGTGGCCACTCTGTCAACAGGGAGGACCTAGTTTGATCAGTCGCAGGGAGAGGCCAGATGTAGGATTTCCACACAGACCTTGGCTCAGTCTCCTCCCATTGCCCGGCTTCCTCATTTAGTCGTCTGTAGGGTCATAGTGTGGTCTTGTCCCCTGGCCACGGAGATTCAGGACCAAGTCTCCTTTTAACTCTTTATTCCAAGATATTTACAATGCCCCCATGCACAAAACACTTGTTTATAGGACACAAGCTCTGATGGCCATTAGAAGCCCCGTTTATTGAGTTCACTGAGCACATGGTATGTGAGAAGACACTTCTAGGGAGCAATGACTTGCCCAGTTTCACAGAACTGGAGACAGAAAGGGAGGCAGGAGGCAGGCAGCCCATTAGCCCATTGTACACGTGGGCAAGGGTTTACTTAGAGGAGCCCAGAATTTACCTGCCTCATTGTGGGATCCATCAAGTTAGCAGTTCAGAAATTCTCCAACTTGGTTCCTTGCAGAAATCCCAGGGAAACAGAATTACATCCTTCAGATTCAAGAGGGAAGGACTGGGGCCCAATTACATACAATCAGATCCCAGGAAAACTGGAGCCAGCGGTGTAAATATAAGGTGCTCGATGCCCAGCATCTGGGATTCACTCTCTTGTCTTCTAGGCTCCAGAGGGCTCTGCCATCCCCAGCACATGTAGCTCACCTTCAGCCAGCTTCACGGCCTTCCTCCTCCACTACTGTCCTTGGTGGTCAGCTCATGGTCCTGGTAACTTCCTGCAGCGTTTATGTCACCAAAACTAGTACCATGTTGGAAATGTACACACACTAGTACCACTGAACAGCCTCAGACTGCTGACCCCTGAGGAAGCGCTTCCCAAAATGTCTCCCCTCAGTGATTCTGATCTGTGGATGTGCATCAATTGTTCCAGTAGAGCAAAGGTTCCGCTTACCGCTCCTGGTCTCTTGTTAATTGCAGCTGAGTCTTCAATGCCAGCTGACCAACCACAGACACTCGATTCAAAATATCACAAAAATACCCTGTGCGAGGCCCTAAGGTGCTCTCAGACTTCCCTTTGATACTTCCTAAGCCAGGACTACTCGCCCATTTTCAGCCACAGCTGACAGGCAGGCTTGGGCCTCCATCACAGGTTTGTTCCAGGCCTTGTGAGGCCACAACTGCTGGTAGTGCAAGTTTCACACCTGTGACTTGGCTTGAGTCTAGCCTTAACACAGCTGAAACAAGCCATGGCCGTGGGTCCTTCTAGACTTGGCCAATAAGGTTTCAGGTGCATATTGGGCCTGCATTTGACCTGCTGCTACTCTGCCCATTTTCGACAGAAACTGGCTTTCCCGACCCACCTTCCTTATATCTTACTATACAACCATGAAGCCAAGAGTTCATGATTGCAACATCTTCTGGTGTCTGGTTACTTCTTGGCTGTTGTGCCCAGTGGTTGGTTCCAGAGGTGTAAAGGCAGCAGTGAAACTAGATGCTACACACACACACACACACACACACACACACCTAGGTGCTCAGAACACAGTGGCCTTACTTTAAGTCACTAACTCCTTACAGTCTTGGGCTGTGGCCTTCCTATCATGCTGGCTTGCTGGCTGTGGTGGGTTGTCCCCTAGCTGGCATTACCCAATTTGGTCCCTAGCACAGAGAACTGAACAAGCTGGAAAGACAAACCCAGCTGGGGAGGACAGGAAAGTAACAGCTTTTACATTCACAATAGAAGCCTAAGGCTAGGAGTCCAGCTTGTGTGTTCTCTAGGGTTCTAGGCCCTCCCTCTCCTGTCGCCGTGGTCCAGCCCCCATGCCTTCCCACCACTCCTCCTTGTGCGGTCTCCTGGGAGCAAGAAGTCTCCATCTCAGGGAGCCCGCCTTCCTTCAGGAGGAGATAGGTTGAGTTTAAGAATGTTCTTTTAAATGTTTGGTGTGTGCTCGCCTGGTTGTGCATGTGTGGAGGCCGGAGGTGTCTGCCTCCATCTCTCAACACCTTACTTTTTGAGACAGGAAATGTCACTGAACCTAGAGCTTCGCTGGCTCACCAGGGAGCTCCGTGGCTCTGCCGGTCTCTCTCACTACCATCCCCCCCCCCTTCCTGAAGTGTTGGGGTTATGGGTGTGCACTGCAGTCCTGGTGTTTCCATGGGTGCTAGTGATCCAGGTTCAGCTCCTCCTGCTTCAGTCAGCAAGCACCACCTGCTAAGCCCTTCCCTCAGCCTCAGAAGGTGTCCCTTTGTGTTCTTAGTCTGCTGAGATTCAGGGGAAGATCAGAACGAAGGAAGAGACGGTTCTTTTGTTTGTTTTCTAAGGTCTCACTGTGTAGCCCTGGCTGGCCTGGAACTGGCAATGTAGACTAGGCTGGTCCCAAACTTACAGAGCACTTCCTGCTTCTGCTTCTCCAGGCCTAAAGGCATGAGCTACCATTGCCAGGCATTACTGACCTATTTTTTGTGCACTATAAAAACTCCCACCTTTTGTTTTCTTTTCACGAGAAAGAAATAGTGTAACACTAGGTAAATGTCAGCTGTGGACAGGATCAGGGAGCGCACACATCCTCATGCTGTGCCAAGGCTGGGGAGCAGCAGCCTCTGCGTCTCCTCCGTATCAAGCTCAAACAGAACAAAACCACAAACCTTCTGTCTCTAAGACCCAAACTGAACTTGCAGCCCCGTGCTCCCCAGCACACGTCAGAGGTGGCTCAGCAGAGCAGACAAAATAGCCTTGTTTAGTTAATTCATTCCAACTCCAGATTGCACCTTCAAATTCCTTGTCCTTTTCCTTCTTTGCTCTTCAGCTGGTCTCACTGTGCAGCTGTATCTGGCTTTGAACTCTGTACCTGCTGCCTCAGCCTCTGGGGTGTTGTTAGTCCTCCTGGGGCGGGGGCTGGCTGGAGCTCAGTGGTAGGGCACTTGGGCATCGTACATGGGTTCTGCGTCCACCCCTAGGACACTGGACTCTACCACTGCTTTCCTATTCTCTCCAGCTGGAGTTTATTTTTAAATCTTTGTATCTTGATTTTTCTGTTAAATTTTGAACCTACGGGGTTTTTTTTGGAGGTGAGGGGGTTGGTTTTTGTTTGGTTGGTTGTTTGATTTTCGAGACAGAGTTTCTCTGTGTAGCTTTGGCTGTCCTGGACTCCCTTTGTAGACTAGGCTGGACTTGAACTCACAGAGACGCACCTGCCTCTGCCTCCGGAGTACTGGGATTACAAGTGTGTGCCACCACGCCTAGCTGAACCCTAGTTATATATCTATGTTAGTTTATTTATTTAGATAGGGTTTCATATATGACTGCAGACTTGTTATTCAGCAAAGGGTGCTCTTGAACTCCTGACCCTCCTGCCTCCTCCACCTCTTGAGTGCTGAGATCACAGGAGTGTGCCACTACACTTAAGTTATGCAGTGTTGGAGGTTGAACCCAGAGCTTCGTACACACTTGGCAAGGGCTATGTGTGCAGTGCCCTCAAAGGTCAGAAGAGGGCATTGGATTCTTTGGAACAGGACTACCCTCTGGGCAGTGCAAACTAGGAGCCATCGTTCCTCGGGAATCTCTACTCTGGCCTCCCTTGGTGAGGGGCTGTCACCTGTCAACCAGTTAGTTCTTTCCTACCATCATGGTGTTTATTGCAGCAACAAAGAAGCAAACTGGCAGAGTGGATTTGAGCCTTTGCGTCACTTTTTTACAGGTGTCGAAGAAGAAGAAAAGGCTGCCGAGATGCATAAGATGAAATGTACGACCCAGGCGAGTCGGATGAGCGTGGATGCTGTGGAGATTGAAACCCTCAGAAAGACGGTGGAGGATTACTTTTGCTTCTGCTATGGTAAAAGTGCAACTCTTTCTTTTTAGTTTTTCATGACAGGGTTTCTCTGTGTAGCCTTGGCTGTCCTGGACTCACTTTGTAGACCAGGCTGGCCTCAAACTCACAGCGATCCACCTGCCTCTGCCTCCCGGGTGCTGGGATTAAAGGCCTCTGCCACCAAGCCTGGCTCACCTTCCCCTTATGGGTTCTGGGGATTGAACTCGGTTTGTGCATTAGTGTCTGTCCCCTGGGGCAGTCTCCCTGGCCACTGTGTTGCCTTTCCTAAATGGTAGAATTTATGCTTGATTTGACTTTCATAGAATTTTTACAGATTAAGTCGATTGTTTGTGAATTTAAAGGATTAAGTCAAAAGAACACGTAAATAAGTAGAACTTAATTTTTGTTACCATTATTGGGCAGGCATAGTGGCATGTGAATGGCTGTTTGTTTGTTTTTTTGAGACAAGGTTTCTCTGTGTAGCCTTGGCTATCCTGGACTCACTTTGTAGACCAGGCTGGCCTTGAACTCACATTGATTCGCCTGCCTCTGCCTCCCGAGTGCTGGGATTAAAGGCGTGTGCCCTCGAGATCCTCTCTCTTAAGGCAATAAGGAAAAAAAACCAACAAATTTTATTGTGTGTTCGGGGGGAGGGGTTGTGCAGGCATGTCATGGTGTGTATCAGGAGGTCAGAAGACAACTGTGTAGAGTCAGTTCTCCCACATCATCTGAATTCTGGCTTCAGACTCTCCCATAGATCACCTCCAGGAACCAGTGAAGAAGAGAGAAGAGAAAGTCTTGGTGGTTCCTCACTAGGGAGAATTGAGCATTTGGGGGACAGCTGATTAAGGGAAAACAACTGTTGGTGAACACCTAGCTATAGGAACTAGTTGTTGAGGAGAGGTTGAGGAATGGAGGGGAAAAAAAAAAAACTAGCCCAGGCATAAGTTATGGTTCAAACTGAAGATCCTGCAAAGCCAAGGCTACATAGTGAAACCCTGCCTTGGAAAAACAAAACAAAACACCCATTGCTCCCCCCAAAATAAACCACTGTAGGGTTCAAAATTTAACAGAAAAATCAAGATACAAAGATTTAAAAATAAACTCCAGCTGGAGAGAATAGGAAAGCAGTGGTAGAGTCCAGTGTCCTAGGGGTGGACGCAGAACCCATGTACGATGCCCAAGTGCCCTACCACTGAGCTCCAGCCAGCCCCCACCCCAGGAGGACTAACAACACCCCAGAGGCTGAGGCAGCAGGTACAGAGTTCAAAGCCAGATACAGCTGCACAGTGAGACCAGCTGAAGAGCAAAGAAGGAAAAGGACAAGGAATTTGAAGGTGCAATCTGGAGCTGAAATGATTAAGGTCTTTATTTTTCTTCTGCTTTCCTTGTCTCTGTTGCTTGCTTGCTTTTTTCCTTGTTTCCTATTACTCTGGCCAACCCCAGTACTTTATTTAAAGTGAAGTTTAGTTTTTTTCATTACAGATTACATCATGATTTTCTCATCTTTTATAATCAATAGATCATTTAAAAATCAACAAAGCAAGAGAACAATCTAACAAAGAAATACAAACAGTTCTGCATAACCTATGATAAAGCATACAGCAAAAAAAAAAAAAAAAAAATCAATTTCCAATCAATGGTCAGCATGACCTGATTATTATTTCTTAAACAGTACTCAGGAAAGTTTAATCATGGCTAAAGCCATTGTGTTTACATGATTGTCATAGCAACATAGTTTGAACTAAATATTCCTAACACAGAAAGAACTTGACTTACTTTCAGTCTCAAACCAATAGGTGTGCTATCCAAGCCTAGGCTAACTGCCAAGGGGTCCTCTATTGTAAAATATCTTTGAGCCATTCTGCTGTCCTGACAGGTACTTGGCATCAGTGCTTATCCTCAATTCTCTGCGTTAGTCCCTCCCGTGATATGGTACAACAAAGCCTACTGTCATGATTATAATCCATTTTGGTTCTGGGGTTGAGTTTAGGACCTCACTAAGAAATGACTTGACAACTGAGGTACCCCTCATCCGTGGTCTGCTTTTTTTAATGTTAGACAGGGGTTCACTAATCCTCAGGCTGGCTCTGAATTCTCTTCAGCTCAGGTAGGCTTTGACCTGTCTTTGATCCTTCTGTCCCAGGCTCCCACTTAGCTGGACTTACACACAGGCCACACTGGCGAGAGTGAGGTCTATTCTTTGTATTTTGGCCCTTTGGACAGATTCCAGGTTCAGGAGTTAGCTGACATGGGAATCAAACGTTAGTGTTTCAAAGTGCTATTTGAAATACTATTTTAAGTTAGAGTTGAAGTCAGATACCGTGAGCACAGTCAGAATGCCACTTACTGAGCTTTAGTGAGCTCTTCTTATTTTGTTTTGTTTGTTTTTATTTTTTAGACAGGGTCTCATCTCTGTCCTGTATCTCACTCTGTAGAACAGGCTGGCCTTGAACTCAGAGATCTGCCTGCCTCTGCCTCCTAAATGCTGGGATTAAAGGTATGCACTAACATGATCTACTTGTGATAAGCTTTTTTTTTTTATTTTTGTTTTTTTTCAAGACAGGGTTTTTCTGTGTAGCCTTGGCTGTCCTGGCTTTGTAGCCAGGACACTGTCACTTTGTAGACCAGGCTGACCTCCAACTCCTAGAGATCCTCCTGCCTCTGCCTCCCCAAGTGCTGGAATTATAGACGTGTGTTATCAAATCCAGCTTTGTGGTTAGTTTTTATGTGTATCTATGGTGTGTGTGTGTGCTCGCACATGTGCACACAGGTGTGTACTGGTGTTTGCATGTAGAGGTCTTATGTCTTTGGAATTGCTTTCTACCTTGTATTTCTTTTTTTTTCTGTTTTACACACCTATGTGCCTCTGTCCATTCCACAGTGTTATATGTAGAGGTAAGAGAATGGACAATTTGCAGAAGTTGGTTTTCTTTTCTTTTCTTTTTTAAAATATATTTTTTTTAAGATTTATTTTTTATTATGTATACAGTGTTCTGCCTGCATGTGTGTCTGCCAGCCAGAAGGGGCCACCAGATCTCATTATAGATGGTTATGAACTACCATGTGGTTGCTGGGATTTGAACTCAGAACCTCTGGAAGAGTAGACAGTGCTCTTAACCTCTGAGCCATCTCTCCAGCCCCTTTTTTTGAGACAGGGTTTCTCTGTGTAGCCTTGGCTATCCTAGACTGGCTTTGTAGACCACGCTGGCCTCGAACTCACAGCTTAAGTTAGTTTTCTCTTTCTACTATGTGGGTTCTGGGGATTGAACTCAGGTCTTGAGCCCTGGCAGCAAGCCACTCTCACCTGCTGAGCCATCTTGTCAGCTCTCCCTTACTGGTTCATTTATTATTTTTTTTAAATTAAAAATTTTAAAAATGAGCTGGTTGTGGTGGTGCACTCTTTTAATCCCAGCACTCGGGAGGCAGAGGCAGGCGAATCATTGTGAGTTTGAGGCCAGCCTGGTCTACAAAGTGAGTCTAGGACAGCCAAGGCTACAACAGAGAAACCCTGTCTTAAAAAACAAACAAAACCAAAACACATTTTAAAATGTTATTTGTATGATTGTTTTGCCTGCATGTATGTCTGTGTACTATGTGTTTGCCTGTTGTCTGTGGAGGCCAGGAGAGTGTGCTGCATCCCTTGGAACTGGCCTTACAGACGGAGATGAGCCATGGCATGTGTGCTGGGAAGCAAACCCAAGTCCTCTGAAGAGTGGTGCTCTTAGCCACTGAGCCATCTCTCTTGCCCCCTCCATCTTACTTTCTGAATCTGGAGCTCACTGATTGCCTAGACTGGGTAGCCAGTGAACCCCAGGATCCCTCTTTGTCAACACTGGGATACAGGTATGAGCCTGGCCTGGCCCGCTGTCCTCATTAAGTGGCAGTTACTTTTTATACTGAGTCACCTCCCCAGCTGCAGTGTTTAGTGTTCAGCTGTGACCTTGTGTGGGTCATGCTAATTCCATGTCATCCTCCCATAGGGAAAGCTTTGGGCAAATCCACAGTGGTCCCTGTGCCGTATGAGAAGATGCTGCGTGACCAGTCGGCTGTGGTGGTCCAGGGGCTTCCCGAGGGGGTTGCCTTCAAGCACCCTGAGCATTACGACCTTGCAACCTTGAAGTGGATTTTGGAGAACAAGGCAGGGATCTCTTTCATCATTAAGAGGTGAGGTGCTTTTCTCTCATGCTGCCTGTCACAAATTGTTCATACGTGCACTTCTGTGTAATCCAGTTGCTGTTCGTGTTGCTCATGATAGTTTGTGTATTCATACATGGCTTCCTGTTTTGTTTCCATGCAGACCTTTCCTTGAGCCGAAGAAACACCTTGGTGAGTGTATTGAGAATACTGGAATTTTGGTTTCCTTAAAAAACACAGAAATATTGTAAGAATGTGCTTTCATTTTAATCCCAGGTGTAGGGCTGTGGGGCTGCTTCAGACTGTCCACAGCAGCGGCCATGATTTGCCTCGTGCTTTAGCAGAAGCGTGGTTTTGCCAGCTGGAGATAGTTTCTGAGATTGTGTGATGTTTGGAATTCTGGGAACTTTTCAGAGGGTATATAAATTTGAAAGCTCTGAGAGGCATTGTGTGGGGGTGTCAGCAGTTGTTCGTCGTTCATGGGGGTTGGTTTCAGCTTGCTAGTAGCCGTGGTCAAAGAAAAAACTAAAATGAAAGAAACTAGATTCAGAGATTTTCTTAATCCCTCTTTCCTCTCTATCCTTGTTTCTCTCCTATCTAGTGTTAGGGGGTGAAATGGCCTTCGGGGGTGGAGTGGGGGAGGGGTGGGGTGGGGGTGGGGTGGGGTGGGGGTGAGGTGGGGATGGGGTGGGGTGGGGTGGGGTGGGAGGTGGTAATAAAGGGTGAGAAAAAGAGAACCCACCAAGTAGCAAAGACTGGCTACAGGTGAGTACCTTCTCGGTTTACATGTTCACCGGCTAGATTCCTGAATCTTTGATCATCTTTGAGTTGGCTAGGAGACATTTTGAGGCAGGGTTAGTGAAACAGCTGAGGTGGCTTGCTGAGGCGATACAGGGAGGCTGTGTAGGGTTTCACTGTCCTGGTTAGCTGCCGTATCCTCCTCTCACACAGCCTAAGAGTGACTTGGCTGACCTAGTATCGCCGGGATGGCTGGATAGGCTCGAGTGCTGCCCATCTGTTAGAAGCTGTTGATGGCTGTCACGGGACCGTGACTGAAGTCTAACATCCGTGCCAGAGGAGTTGAGGAAGATCACGGGAGGCTGAGGACCATTGCAGCAGGACTTCTGTAGGGTGATCAGACCAAGCCACTTAATTAAGACAAGCAAAGATAAGCCAGGCTTGGTGGCACACGCCTCCAGCACTCAGGAGGCAGAGGCAGACTGATCTCTGTGAGTGCGAGGCCAGCCTCATCTACAGAGTGAGTTCCAGGACAGCCAAGGGTACACAGAGAAACCTTGTCTCAGGAGGGGGAAAAAAAAAAAAAGAGAAACTAACCCTTTGAGCCAGGTCTACTTGACATGTTTTATTTTGTATTTGTGTATGTGTGTGTGCGCGCGCGTGCATGTGTATTTATTTATTTGCTTATGTTATTTATCTGGATGCTTATTTAGAGACACTCTTGCTCTCTAAAGTTAAGATCCTTCAATCACAACCTCCTGGGCGACCAGGAACTTGCTCTATAGACCAGGCTGGGTTTGAACTCACAGAGATCCACCTGCCTCTGCTTCCAGAGTGCTGGGATTAAAGGTCTGTGCCACCATGCACAGCTAAAATAAGTTTGTTTGTTTGTTTTTTGGTTTTAGTTTTTCAAGACAGTTTCTCTGTGTAGCCTTGGCTGTCTTGGACTCTCTTTGTAGACCAGGCTGGCCTCAAACTCGCAGAGGTTCTCTTGCCTCTGCCTCCTGAGTGCTGGGATTAAAGGTGTGCGCCACCCCGCCCCACCCCTCCTCCTCTTCTTCTGGTTCTTTGTTCTATTCTGCCCAGGTTTTACTATGGAGTCTGAGGACCTTTAGCTTAGGGTCCTTCTGTCCTTAGTGTTGTGATGACAGAAATGTCACCATGCCCAAGTAGGAATGGGATTGAATTAAAAAAAATAGGTCTTTTGGATGTGGGTATGGCGGGTCATGTTAGGGAAGGGTGAGGCAGGGGGATCATCTCTTATGGTCTATAGCATGAGTCCATGGTTAGCTGGGGAACTTCATGAAATATGTCCCAAAATAAAGCAAAAGCTGGGCGAGAGATTATTGTTCAGCCGGTGAAGGCATTTGCAGCCAAGTTGGGCGGGCGGAGCTCTATCCCTGGGACTCTCAGGAAGGAGAGAACCAGTTCTTGCACATTGTCCTCTGACCTCCCCACAAGTGCTGGGTACACAAGTGCCCCCAGCCTCCCAGTACTCAAACAGAGAAGTAAATGCATTTTTTAAAGTAAAAGGAGAGCTGGGCATGGTGGCTCACGCCTTTAATCCTGGCTCTCAGGAGGCAGAGGCAGGCGGATCGCTGAGTTCAAAGACAGCCTGGTGTACACAGTAGTGTCCCAACTGGCCAGAGTTACATAGTGAGATCCTGTCTCAAAAACAAAACAAAAGTGAAACAAGATTAAACCAGAAAAAACAAAACGAGACCTGGAGACGGGGTCCAGCGTGGAGGAGATGGGGTCCCTGGCCTGGAATCCCACTGATGCCGTGCTGGAACCTCATCTGCAGAGCGTTAGGGAGGACAGTTCAGCTTGGCATGTCCAGTACATTTGTCAAGCAGTGAAAGCGCACAGACGATCAGTGTTGACCCGTGCGTGCCTATGACGCATCAGCACGGCCAAGACTGTTGTAGCTTTCAACCCCGGTTCCGCATGGCTCCTGCCTCCTGCACCCTCAAGCCACTGTTGAGTCTTTTCCTGTCACTGCACGTTTACTGGATTTCCAGGTTCACCTCCATGTATATAGGTATTCTACACTGTATGCCTGGTTAGAACGGCCACCAGCTCGCCTTGGAACTGGAGATTTAGATGGTTGTAAGCCATCATGTGGGTGCTGGAGAACCGAACCCAGGTTTTCTATAAGAGCAACAGCTGTTCTCAACCACTGAGCCCAGTATTTCCAGATTTTCACATGAGTAGAAAGGTCATGTGTGTTCTTCTGTTCGCCTTCCTTTGAAATTACCTGTGCTTCATACAGTTCAGTGGAGTCTCTTTTTACCACTGGACTCTCTGTGTAGCCCTGGCTGGCCTGGAACTTAGAGAAGTCTGCCTGTTATAGGCAGGGTTGGCTAAGGCGTGCTCTGACACACTCAGCTTTTGCTTGTTAAGGCTGGGTCTTGATTCCTGGGTGGCCTGGCCCTTTGATAGAGAGCAGGCTGTTTGCAAACTGAGAGCAGTCCTGCTTTTACCTCCCGTGTGACCCCCACAGGCTATTCCTTTCCTTTCCTTTCCTTGCCTTTCCTTTCCTTTCCTTTCCTTTCCTTTCCTTTCCTTTCCTTTCTTTTCTTTTTTCTTTTTGGTCCATGTTGAGATATAGATACAGTCCAGATGCCTTTGCTTATTCCTATGGTGAAGGAACTTTTGGCTATGTAGACTCTTGGCTATCAAAGGAAGGGCTGTGTAAGGTTGGTTCCAGGGTTGACTCCACCAGCGCCCTTCCTTCCACAGCGCTGTGGATGCAAGCCGGGGGCTGGTATGTGCTAGGGTCTGCAAGGGCGGGACAGGGTTTGGCAGGGTAGCCAGTGTCTCTCGTGCTTGGATTCCCTGCCTGCCTCCGAGGCCGGCAAGACAGTTCTTTTCATTGCAGCATATTTCACTGCTTTAAAACTGTACCGCAAGTTGGGCAATGGATCATGATCTGACTTAGAACACTCCCATGATACCTCACAAAAGCCTCCACGCTGAGGCAGATCCGCTAACCTCAAGTAGGGTCACATTTGAATCAGCAGTCTTACTGTATGCCACTCGGGAAATGCTTTATTTCTGTAATAAGCTCACTGACAAAAATAAGCTCTTTGTGTAATGAAAGTGGATGAAGGAGGTCAGAGGCTGTCAATGTTTGCAAACCTCTTGAAGGAATTTTTTTTTTCGGGGGGGGGGGAAGAGGTTTTGAGACAGGGTTTCTCTTGTAGTCCTGGCTGTCCTAGACTCACTTTTGTAGACCAGGCTGGCCTTGAACTCATAGAGCTCTGCCTGCCTCTGAGTGCTGGGACCACCATAGCTCTTGAAGTTTCTTAGGCAGGTCCTCCCAGCTCACCTCGACTCCTCCCCCATAAACCAGGTCATAGCACTTGCTGCCTGTAATCCTGGCACTGTGTGAGGTGAGAGGTTGTTGAGAGTTGAAGACCAACTTGGGCTACATGGTGAGACCTTACTCAAAACAAACAAACAAACAAACAAACAAACCAGCAAAAACAAGAGTAGTTGGATATTGGGGGCATGGTGGTGCACGCCTTTCATCCCAGCACTCAGGAAGCAGAGGCAGGTGGATCTCTCAGCGTTCGAGGCCAGCCTGGTCTACAGCCTGAGTTCTAGGACAGCCAGGGCTACACAGAGAAACCCTGTCTCAACAAAACAAAAAGGTGGGGGGTGGTTTGGGAATATTAAAATATTTTCCCTGCTTAAAATGTTGTTGGAGCTGAATGTGCTCTGCCTTTGTTTGTAGGTGGTCGGGTGATGGCAGCAGATGCCGAGAGGTCCATCCTGTCTCCTGGTGGAAGGTAAACCGTCCTCACAGCACAGTTGTGCCACCGCCTGAGAGTTACCATGGTAGCAGGAGGCCTGAGTCCACACAGGAAGCACAGTGTGCAGCTGAACCCTCGGCTGTAAAAGTCTAAATTGCATATCTGAGAAAAAGCCTTACTTTGCTGATCCACGATAGCTTCATATTGGAATGGTCCTGCTTCTTCTGCCTCTAAGTGCTGGGACTACAGGTGTGGGACACCAGGAGTGTAGGCTTTGCCTCAGTAGTTGTGCAGATAGGGTACTAAGGTAGGGCTGGACATTGAGGGCGCTGTCAACTACTGTGCCAGTGGCCCTCCTCACAGTTGCATCCCGTGACCCGCCTTTCTTTCCTCCTTTTCAGTTGTGGCCCCATCAAAGTGAAAACGGAACCCACAGAAGATTCTGGTATGTGCTGGTGCTCTTAGAAGCTATTATCAACACAAAGCAATTTCCTTAATTGAGAAGGTTATATTTTCAGTCATTAGTTACTGTGTCTTGTTGTGTTGACCAGACTGACTTCTTGTGAGCCTCCTGCCTCAGCCTTGCGCATGCTACTGTTACAGGCCTGTGTAGAAGCCCCTAAAGAGTTACTTGTAATTAATTAATCCTGCGCATGTGTAATGTACGTGGGGGGGGCGCTTGGTTGTGTGCATGTGCATGTTTCAAGGCCAGAATAGGGCATCCAGTCTCTCAGAACCACGCACGGGCAGGCTAGTTTGGAAGCACAGTGATCTGCCTCTTGTCCCTGCCTCCCTCTGAGCTAGGGCTATGGGCATAGGCAGGACTGGGCTGTTTGTCATGTGAATTCTGAGATGCAACCTCTGGTTGCTCCAGACTGAGTAGCAAGGATTCTTAATCACTGAGCTATCTCTCCAGTTCCCCCGCTGGGGTTTGAATTTACAATTTCCTCTGGGGATGTTATGCCCAACGTTTGTTTCATGTATTCATTAGCTGTCTATATGTCTTCTATGTTTTCCATGCCTGTTTATCCTGTGTGTGTGCGCATGCGTGTGTGCGTGTGTATGTGTGTGTGTGTGTGTGTGTGTGTGTGTGTGTGTGTGTGAGAGAGAGAGAGAGAGAGAGAGAGAGAGAGAGAGAGAGAGAGGAGAGAGAACATGTGAGAGACAGTCAGGGCTGGGGAGGAGACAGTGTGCCTGCCATGGTGTGCCTGTTGAGCTCCAACAACCTCAAGTGCCAGTCTGAGCCTGTTGCTCTCTGCCTCCCGTCTCACTGGAGAGAGCCAGCATTGCAGACACACACCGCCATGTCCTACTTTGCGTGGGTCCTGGGGATGCAGAAGCCACTTCTCACCCGTGAGTCCCTTACCCAGTGCTTGTTTTCTCTCTTTAACCTGTGGTTATTGGTGTTTGTGTCCCCAGTTGTTGAAAGTTCTGCATATGTTTTAAATATAAGTCAGATATATGGTCTTGCAGATGCTTCTTAGAGCCTGTGCTTGGTCTTTTCTTTTCTTTTTTTTTTTTCTTTTTTTTTTTTTTTTTTGGTTTTTGGAGACAGGGTTTCTCTGTGTAGCCTTGACTGTCCTGGACTCACTTTGTAGTCCAGGCTGGCCTCGAACTCACAGCGATCCGCCTGCCTCTGCCTCCCGAGTGCTGGGATTAAAGGCGTGCACCACCACGCCCGGCTGGTCTTTTATTTTCTTTGAAGCTCAAAATACAATACATTTTGGTTACTATACTTTTCAAGGTTATGGCTTTTTTTTTTTGGGTTTTCGAGACAGGGTTTCTCTGTGTAGCCTCCCCCTAGTGTCCTCCCCTTGTCCTCTGAGGGGGGAGAGCCCTTCTTCTTTTAGATTTTTAAAATGTTTTGCTTTTTTTTTTCTTGTTTTCTTTCCTTTTTTCTTTTTCTTTTTCTTTTCTTTTCTTTTCTTTTCTTTTCTTTTCTTAGACAGGGTCTTTCTGTGTAGATGTAGACCAGACTGACCTTGAACTCACAGAACTGTCTGCCTCTCCCTCACCAAGTACTGGGATTAAGGGTGTGATTCACTGAGCCTGGCTTAATTCATTTACAATTTTTTCTTTTATTTTTGAGATTATAGTATAATTACATAATTTCTTTCTTCCCTTCTTCCCTTTCAACCTTTCCATATTTGCGTGCGTGCGTGTGTGCGTGCGTGTGTGTGTGTGTGTGTGTGTGTGTGTGTGTGTATACACGTAGGTACCCTGCCTTGCTCTCTTTCAATTCATGGTCTCTTTTTCCATTGTCATCACACATATATGTATACACACACGCCTAAATACACCTGCTTGGTCTGTGTAATGTTAGTCACTTGTGTTTTTCCTGATCCCAGCATTCCTTAATTGTCGGTAGCTCTTTGTATATGGATGAGGCCTCATGAGGTTTAAAGGTTTCTTTTAAACCTAATTTTATTTTGTTTTGTTTTTCGAGACAGGGTTTTCCTGTGTAACCCTGGCTGTCCTGGACTCACTTTGTAGACCAGGCTAGCCTCAAACTCACAGCGATCCACCAGCCTTTGCCTCCCAAGTGCTGGGATTAAAGGCGTGTGCCACCACCACCCGGCTTTAAACCTAATTTTGAAAGTTAACATTCAAGGTGGTTTTGCTGTAGCTTTTTCCTCTTTCTCCAAGACAGGGTTTCCCTGTGTATCTTTGGCTGTCCTGGAACTCCCTCTGTAGGCCAGGCTGGCCTCGAACTCACAGAAATCCACTTGCCTCTGGCTCCCGAGTGCTGGAATTAAAGGCACGTGCTTACCACTGCCTGGCATTTTCTTCTTTTTTTATTTTTCTTTTTGCTTCCAATAAAATAATTTTTAAAGCTGGGGTGGTGGCATACGCCTTTATTCCCAGGTACTCAGAAGGCAGAGGCAGGCAGATCTGTGATTTGAGGACAGCCTGGTCTACAGAGGAAGTTCCAGGACAGTCAGAGCTATACAGAGAAACCCTGTCTTGAAAGCCAAAAAGAAAACTTGTGTGTATATTGGTGTGTCTGTGTGTGGATGTGAGTGCCAGAAGAGGGCATCAGAATTCCCTTGCAGCTAGCATTACTCGTACCTGTGAGCTGCCATTGTAGGTGCTGGGAGCTGAACCCCGGGACTTCTGCAGGAGCAGTGTGTGCTCCCACCCTTAGCCGCCTCTCCAGCCCTATCACCGTGGCATTTTCACACACAGATACCATTACAGTTTTTCTTACTCTCTCCTCCACATTCCCACCCCATCTCCCCACCTGTCTCCGGTGTACTGTTGAGACAGTGTGGCTCTGTGCCTCTGGCTGTCCTGCGGTAGCTCCGGCTGTAGTTCGTCCCTCGGCCCCCAGGTGCTGGAATGAAAGGGTACGCCCCGCAGAACCAGGCACAAGGCTTACTTTTTTTTTTCTTGTTTGTTTAAACCTAGAAAATATTTGTCCAACCTAAAGTCAACAAAGATTTTCAGTTGGGTTTCTTTTGGGATTGTAGTGCTAGCTCTCAGCATTTGGTCTGTGATTGCGCGGGAGACTGTTGTTAGGTGTGTAAAGAGGCAAGAGTGTAAATCAGTCAGCGTGTGTGTACGTGTTCAAGGCCTTCCTTCTGCCCTGAGTGACTTGAGTCTTCGTCAGGTAGCAGAGTTTTACCCTACTCACCCTTCCTTCCCCATCGAGGGCCACAGGGCCACCATGTCCCATGGTGCTCTGGGTTCTAAAGTGTCCTTCCTCTGTTCTGACAGGCGAACTGCCTTGCTTACCCTTCCTCTTACCTTTTCCCATAGAGCGAATTGATTTTTTTTTTAATGGAAAACAATGTTTATTTTGAAGTTATTTTAATTTAGAAATAGAAACCCTCCTAGGGAGGAGGAAAAGAAAGAAAACCACACAGCAAAGAGGCAGCTTTTTACTTTCTGAGGTCATCACACCCTCATTTGTTCACTAGTCCCGTGGTGAGGCAAGGCTCAGCCACCCACAATATTGCTATTAATAGGGGCGTGGATCGCTTTCACAA
Source organism: Acomys minous (assembly GCF_964271855.1). NCBI lineage: Eukaryota > Metazoa > Chordata > Mammalia > Rodentia > Muridae > Acomys > Acomys minous. Next base: position 75,240,097 of record NC_140498.1, read on the forward strand.
AGAAGCCAGGGATTCCATGATAGCAGATCCTGGCGTTGTGGCCATGGTGCTCTTCTGAAATCGTTTTCTGTTGACTTCGGGGCAGCTTTTATGGACTGCCGGCTTGACTCGGCCAGCTGCACAAGCTGATCCCTGTTTGTCTGTTTGCAGGGTGGCAGTTAGAGAGGGTAGGGCCAGGCAGCGTAGGAGAGGGTTGAGCTAACTGGTTTTTACTGTGAAGTCTGTTCAGGTTGGTCAGTCGGTTGGGTCTGTCTGTCTGTCACTTGACTTGGTTTGGGTTGCAGATGATTCCCTTCAGTGCCTACCTAATAAACATTTGCCCGTTCAACGTCTTTAAAATGTGTAAGGATTTTAATGTACAGTGCCCTGGAGCTGTGACCTACTGGAGCCTGTCACTTGTTTTGTAGGCATTTCTCTGGAAATGGCTGCTGTGACAGTAAAGGAGGAGTCAGAAGACCCCGATTACTATCAGTATAACATTCAAGGTAACAATCGTCTAACGCAGTCTTTCTTCCTGACACCTGCCGGTGGCGTTTAGCTCTCTGAGCAGGTGACACCTGCTACAGTGCCTGTTCCTAGTTTCCATGTCAGGCCGGGTGTATGCAAGCTCTCGTCAGCATCCATGTCTTCTCTTTGTACAGTCACTCTAGTGGCCTTACAAACTTAAATATGTCATAGTCGCACAAGCTTGCACTCTCGCCATTCGGGAAGCCAAGGCCGGCCAGAGCTACACACGGAGACCTCACCTCAAACAAACATTTCACTGGCTACTTCAGTGTGTGCCTTGTGAATTTTTCACAGAGTTCTAATTTGCACTTGCTTGGTATAGACTTGATTTTCCTTAAAGTGATAAGGGGTGTATTTTACAAACACCTGGAATAATTTTTTATGGTGTTGAAGTGTGCAAAATATCTGTGCACATGTATGGCTGAGTGTCAGTGACATTCATTTAAAAAAAAACACCACTGTCTGCAGGCCACACACAGCCTACTGTGCATGTGTGGTGGTGAAAGCAGAGCTAGGAGTTGGTCTCTTTCGCCACGTGGCTCCTGGGGCTTGAACTTGCATCACTAGGCTTGGTGGTGAGCGCCTTTACCCCTGAACTGTCTTGCTGGCCCTACTTTTATGTTGTCTGTGGTCAGTTTGAGTGGCTTATTATTCTTTGTGATACTAGGACTTAACGCTGAGATAATTATTGTGGTTATTTTTGGTTTCAGAATTAAAATGTTGCGGGCAGCTAGGCTTGGTTGTCAGAACCTTGCTCGTGTGAGCAAGTTAACGGGTAGACAGTCTTTCAAGTAGAGTCTTCCCACTGTTGGTATTTTCTTCATTGGCACCATCTTCATTGCCTTCCGTACATTTAAGGTCCTCAGCATCCACACTGGGAAGGTCACACTTTATTTATGTGGTATTTCTAGAAACAGGGTCTCTATTATAGAGTTCTTGCTGTCCTGGTACTTGTTGTGAAGACCAAGTTGGCCTCAAACACAGAGATCCACCTGCCTCTGCTGCCTGAGTGCTGCGATTAGAGGTGTGCGCCACTGCTCCTAACCTTAATTAATTTTTATTAGTGTGTATTCATTGTACCGAATGCTGGTTTGCTTCGCTAGTTTGCTTGGATGAGGGTCTCATGTAGCTCAGGCTGGCCTCAAATTCCTCATGTACCGAGGATGACTTCTAACTTCTTCTGATCCTCCTGCCTCCACCTTCTGACTGTATAGTTTGACATTTGTCATCTTCGTTGAACTGATTGTTTCTTTGCTACAAGCTTGGCTGGCTCTTCCCCAGGCGAGTAGAGCAGTGCCTTGTTGGTATATCCTTTTTCTCTTCTGCCCTTCTCCTCTGTCTGTCTCTCTTCCACACTCTCCTTTTGTGCTGGAGGTTGAACCCAGGGCCTTGAGCTGCTGGGCAAGCAGGCGTTCTGTCCCTGAGCCGCACCTTAGCCCTACCATCTCTCCACTGTGACATGTCCCTTGCTTGCACTGTGTTGATGTCTTTGTGACCTTCCATGTGTACTGTTTCAGACTTTGCAAATGCAGTGTTGCTCAACCTGTGGGTCTTGACCCCTTTAAGTCACCCAAGACTATTGGAAAACACAGATATTTACACTATGAATCATAACAGTAGCAAAATACGATTATGTAGTAGCAACAAAGTAATTTTATGGTTGGGGTCACCACAACATGAGGAACTGTATTAAAGGGTCGCACATTAGGAAGGTTGAGAACCTAGTGGCTTAGGGGTCTTCTGTGTTGTATTTAGAGGCGGTGTTTTGTGTTTATATTTTGTTTTAGTATGGATATGTGGTTTTGTTATGAGCCCAGGTTCTCAAGCTTGGGATTCCCTTATTCTTCTGAGTGCTGGTATTTCAGGTATGTTTTATTGTTTATTTGTTTTGAGTTAAGAAATAACCACTGAAAGTAGTCCTTTGTTCCTTTAAATTAGCTACTGCAAAACTTGTTCAAGGTCTTGAGCTTTAGCTCAGGGGGTGGTGCTCACCCAGTGCAGCGAGCTGTGGCTCTCATCCCCAGGCCCAGGCAGACTGCTGAGGAGGAGCACAGGAGCATGCCCAGCCCATCCATCACCCCTGAGGTGGATACCAGCCTGTGCTCCATGTGCCTCTGCCTCACATAAAATGAAAACTTACTTGTGCTGTACACTGTGCTGCCTGGATGTGTGGCTTTGTGACGCCTGGTAACTTTGTGCTTCGTTTCCTCTAGTGAATTTTCAGGCTCTGATTGTGGCATCTTCATACATGTGTGTATTGCCCTTGGACCATCACCGTGTCCTCTCCTTTGTTGCTTGTCCCTGTGTGTACCTGAATCCCCGTCCTCTCTCCCAGGTAGTCCGTTCCCCTTCCATTTCATGTGTTCTCAGAATAGTTTTACTAATGGAGAAACTGTTAACTTAATGAAAAGTATTCTGGATCAGACGGTGAGCGCACCAATGCCTGCCTGGTGGTTTGTCGTATGCGGTTCTGTGGTGGCTGGTATCACTTGCTGATAGGGTCTGTCATCCGGAAAGCCTCGGAGAGGTTGACAGCTTGGCTTCGTGTCTTTCTTAAGCAATCCCTGTAAAGGAAGAAGCAAACTCTAGGCAGGGCGTGCAGTCAGCATTAGCCTTGACTCACTGAGCACTCCTCCCTTTGAACCACTCAGCGTCCATTGCACACATGCCGTTCCATACCATCCGGTCCTCGTCAGCCACCCTTTAACCGTGTACCTGAGTACACTTTTCCCCCCATCCACTAGCACCATCGACTAACAACGTTTTGGGGTGGTTTTTTTTTGTTTTTTTGTTTTTGCCTGTTTTTATATCTAAAAAGGCCTCATTCCATACACCTCACCCAGATACGCACTGATATGAGCAGCATGTGCTTTGAAATTCCTTTTGAAGCTTATCTTTGTATTCCAAAGCAGGCCCTTCTGAAACTGATGATGTTGATGAAAAGCTCCCCCTTTCGAAGGCTTTGCAAGGTATCGCCTTTTCACTTCTGCTCTCCCACATCCTGTTCGTATTTAATGTTTCTTTATATTGGACAGACTGTTTTGATAATTATAACTATATTACTTTTCCAAATGGAAAAGGAAAAAATGTATTGGCCTTTTTTTTTTTAAACATAAATGAACTTCACAAGCAAAATTTTTCAAAACCAATTTTCCCTTTTGTGAATCTAGTAATGAATCTCGAAATGGGTACATGACACACTTTCCCATTGAAGGTAAAGTACACTTTATACCTTTCTCAGCATAGTCAGCAGTCAGGCTGTTACTGTTGGGTTAGCAATGTGACTAGTGACAAGGCCGTGGTGAAGCTTAGCTTTGGGAAGGATTGCGAGCTAGCTCTCACATGGAAAGCCCTGTGCTTACTAAGTGGGCCTTCTGGTAACTTTTATGCTATGTTCCCAGATTTGATCATGGACTGCTAGTGATGGTTTTTCCTTTATCCCTTCTGGCTTTGATCTCATGGGACTTATTTTCTTTCACATTACTCTCGAATGTAAATATAATTGTGTCTTTGCTTTTCATAGATTTTTAGTAGAGCAGAGAGGACCCACAGGGTCATAGCACACGTGAGCAGCCTCCTTATGTGCACTCGGCAGCTCGCCCGGTCCTTGTTGGAGGACTGGCTTCTCGTTTTGGCTTAACATCCGTTTCTTTTGACTTTACACAGTCAAAGAATGTACAGCTCCATAAATGCAGAAGTTAAGGTATAGAGGGGATAAGAGTGTGTGTGGAAGAGGCCCTTCATGCCTGTTGCTCACAGGGTGGCTTGTGAATCAGTGCTGCCCTTAGCTTTGGGTTCTGGTGAGTTCCCACCATAGAGCCAGTGGGAAGTACCCAGGATAGTTAAGGGCATGGAGTAGCTACGATGCTTAAGCTTGGCACTGTGAGAGCTCTGAGCGTAGATGTGTCTCCTAAAGCCCCAGGTGGGCTTTTTACTGATAGCTTTGGCCTGGCTGTCCCTTAGGAGTGAGTTGAGCACAGCTGTCAGGCCACCTGCCGCCCGCCCCTCCATTCCTGCTTTGTCCTGGCTGGTGACTACTTGTTTTCCCTTTTCTCCTTGTCCACAGCTTAGGCACTTAGAGAGTTACGATGCGCTTGGGGGCGGCTGTGCACTGGATCCTAAGTGGCCATCTGGCTGTTGGCTTTCCTCCTGTGCCTGGTCCCCTTGCTGTAGTGAACTACTCTCCCTGGCAGCCTGACCTGCCAGGTGGCTGGATGTATGCCCCATGTCCAGAAGCAGGCAGGTTATTTCCTGAACTAAAATGCTTTTGAAACTACAGATAGTCTTGAAAAGTTTCAAGTCAAGTGCTTTAAGTACAGCTTTGATTAAATTGTGGCATGGTGTCTGTAGCTTCTACCATAGTAGGAAGGAGAGGGAACCCTGCACACACAGTAAGCCCTGACTTTGCTTACTTTTGACACTTGTTAAGTCTCTAGGCAAGAAAGAGTTGGTGTTTTTGTGAGTCGTTGGCAGACGAGCTCGGTACCTGGACTGTAATTGCTCCTCAGAACCAGCATCCCTCAGCAGCGTAGCATGTGGTGACTACATAGCATGTGGCTAATACCAAGTCCCCAGCCAGCCTTGCCTAGTTTTGTTCTGGGTGTTTGTACCTTCAAATGTTTTCGGTTTCCAAACAGAAGAGTTACCTTCCTGAGTTAGAAAACATTGCTTGAATTTATTGCTGAGTTTAAAAACAAAAAGCAAAAAAAACCCTCTTTGTATGTTTATTATATTAAATTGTGTGGCCACCTAGCTTTTCTTCTTTTACTGTTAGCGTTCTTTTACTGGCTTAGTATACACTGTTCATTTTCTTTTTAGGAAGCCATCATTCTTCTGAAGGCAACGAAGGAACGGAAGTGGAGGTGCCAGCGGAAGGTTAGGAAAGAAGGGCTTTGAGTTTGTCCTGTTTGGTGCCCCTTGAGCCTGCTCTTCCGGGATGAGAGGTGGCCTCGCGGGCCTTAGGAGGAGGCTTGTGCTGCCTCTGGCTGTGCTAACAGGCACTGGCCTGCCTGCCGAGCTCAGGGATGCTCCTGGCGACGCCACATGAGCATACTGTTCTGTTCTTTTTAGCGTTCTTGTGCCATGTTGGAAGTACACCGAGGATAAATAACTCTAGTGTTTTAGTTTAGTAAGTTAATTGATTTGTTATTTTTTCCATGTTTTAGAATGAAAACGATTCCTGGCTGTAGTCTCTTTAACTTTAAAGTGTACTATCTACCATCCCCAGTTTGTTGGTAGAGCAGTGGGTAAACTTCGTGGCTGAGAAGTTTTCTGTTTTCTTGCTGTTACCGCACCCACAGCTAGCAACCCCAGGAATGGCTGCCACTCTGCTAGTTTCCTCCCTCCCGGTCCCCACCCCCCAGTGTGTGTGGGCGCCCCCTGCCCAGTGGTAGGAGCAGTTCACAGAGGGCTTGTCTATGGCCCTCCAAGGAGATGGCTGGTGAGGTGGCCAGCTCTTGTTTCAGAATCGGGCCTCCCCGAGTTAGCTGCTGTTTACACAGCATAGGGGGATTTATCTTGGAACTTTGCATTCGTGTGTCTGTTGTTTCATTTTATTTAAGAAGTCATGAATTTGGCCTTTTACCTTCTTCTAGTGAAGGAGTGATCCTACCAGAGACATGGACTGATCTTTGCACTCTCAGTTGCAGAAGTAGGCTTTGTCGTAGGAGTACGTTTCTCTCAGAACTGTTGACATTCTAGCCGGGTGTGGTAGCGCACACCTGTTATCCCAGCACTTGGGAGGCTGAGACAGGAGGATCACTCATGAGTTTGAGGCCAACCTGGGCTACATGGTGAGTTCCAGGCCAGCCTGGGCTACATAATGAAACCCTGTCTCAGAACAATAAAACAGAAAAAGGAATACTTGTGCTAACTTAACGATGTTCTTCATAGGTGACTGAGTGGTGAGCGCCCTGGTGGGTGTGGGAGGTAATCTGATGGTCCTCTGTGGCAGGTCTTAGGTTGGGTTGGGCATTGCTGCTACCATGAGGCCTCTGCGTGGGAGCCGCATGGTTCACCCAGCGCCTTGACCACTACTCAGTTTCCCAAGTCTGTCAGCACACACGAGGTCTGGGGAGACGTATTTCTGATGGAATTCTTGTTTATGTGTCCCACGTTGGCAGCTAGGTACGCTTGGCTTCTGCTCCTTAGTCCTGTACTAACAGCAGCAGACACCATCTCTGGCAGATCAGTTAATCTCTCAGCCTTTGCAAAGTGAAAGAGCTAATGAAAACTCCCCGCGCTTCTGGCACTAACGTATCCCTCTGTGTATGTGTTCCGTTCTGTGTAGCAGCACAAATCTCAGTCAGAGACTCCTGCAGAGCGAGGCAGCTGTAGTCATGCATGCATGTGGCACTGGCTCTCTCTTGATATGAAGGTTGTCTTTGCAAAAAGTTGGTTGAGGTTTCCTTTACCAGTATAGACTACTCCTAGGATTCCTGGAAGGTGAGAGGCTGTAGTACCCAGACTAGAAAGCAAGCGTGCCTTTATGTGCTACCCTGCAGTTAGCAAGGAAACAGGTGTGATTTTGCTGTACCCGCTTACCTCCAGGAACACGGGGCTCTTGAGTCCACTGAAGCAGGTAACTTGGTAATATTATCTTAACATTTTCCATAGTTTTCCTACATTTCGTTTTCTTTTATCCCTAGTTATAATCAAGGGTCAAATATTTTTAATGAACATGAAATGAATTCAAATGCCAGTTGCATTTTATTGTAGGCTTCTTTTGGAGTACCAGACAGTAAGTGTTGGAGCACACGGAACATGCTGAATAATGAATGTCATTTTAGAATTTTATTTTTTTCAAGATTCTACTCAACATGTCCCTTCAGAAACAAGTGAGGACCCTGAAGTTGAGGTGACTATTGAAGGTTAGTTACTTAAGCCTTGACTCCAAAAGTTCACTTCTGGTCATGAGCATCTGTGTCACAGTCACACCGAGTATGCATCTCCATTCTTCCTAAGGAAGCTGGGGACAGAGCAGCCCACGCCCCAGCAGGGCTCCCCAGTTGCTCTGGGAGTACCGGATGACAGATTTAAGCTGTGCAAATTAAATGAGACCTGCCCAGTGGTAGACCAAACTGTGCAGTGATAATTGAGAAGGGGAAAAACAACCAACAAAAACCCATATCCAGACTTAGATCCGCTCCCAGAGGCAGGTTCCGGGAGCTTTTGGGTTATGAGAGAAGAAATTAAGAAAATCTGGAGCCCTTGGTATCTGAAGAGGGGAGGAGAAGGCTGCCAAGGCTGGCCTCAAACTCTTAGGCTCCTGCAATCCTCCTGCCTCAGTTTCCCAAGTAGCTGAGACTATGGGCATATGCCATCACACTTGGTGAATCAGTAACTTTTAAAGCAAGCAAGCAAGCAAGCCCTCCCCCAACTCCAAATACTCCTAAATGGATAATCTACTATTTGTCTTTTGAAAATGTTTGGAAACAACGACTGCAAATAAAGTTTAAAATAATCTCCAATGGCTAAGTTGCTTTAGCTCTAATTTTATTTTATTTTATTTTTTTGTTTTGAGACAGGCTCTCCCTATGTAGCTCTGGCTGGCCTGGAACATACTATGTAGACCAGGCTGGCCTTGAACTCACAGAGGTCTGTTTGCTCTGCCTCCTGAGTGCTGAGGCTAAAGGCATGTGCCTTTAATATTTTTCTTTTTCTTTTATTTTTTTCTAGAGTAGAGTCTTACTATGGAGGTCTTGGCTGTCCTGGAACTGTTTTATAGACCAGCCTGACCTTGAGCTCTCAGGATCTGCCTGCCTCTGTCTCAAGTTGGCTTTAAAGGCGGGTACTGCCATTCAGGTTTTTCTTCCCTCTCCAGCACTCCTCTAAGAGCCCCCTCCGCAGACTGCGTTCCTGAGCAGCACAGGAAGCTGGGCTCTGACATTCTCGCCTGCTCTGCCCCATCATCTGAGGACGGTGGCAGTACATTGTTGATAGGTGATTTCTATACAAGTGTGTACGCGTGTATCTGTGTCATTGCAAATGTACAGATGCATTAAAATACAAATTTTTGTCGCAAAGCTCATGCCCACCCCCAAATCCCCAAATACCACACAGTTGGCAGCTCTTTTTTATCCTAACCACAGCATAACCTTTCTTGGTTTGGGAGCTTGGGTGTGCTCTGTCTCCTCTCTGTTTCTCTCTCTGTAACCTGTCCTGTTGTGTCTCCATTATACTGAAGGTGGAAGCTGGGGTTGATGGCTTTCACCCAAAAAGAATAAATCTTTCCATTTGTCATGTGTCAATTTCAGTAACTTAACACGTAGATGTGTCTTTCTCATTAACATAATTTATTAACCTGAAAGCTATTTTGAATTCTTTGTAGTGAATTAAAGAATTGAAATTTTGTCACCTTAAGTTAAAAACCTGTTAAGGACTGGCAAGGGGAAAAAAGGGTGCTGGCAAGGTGGCTCAGCTGGTCAAGGCACTTGTCACCAAGCCTGAGGACCTGAGTTCAGTCCCCAGGACCTACACAGTAAAAGAGAGCCAACTCCTGCTCTCCAGGGCCTATTGATTGGAAACCTGGACTCTTCCCTAAACACATACAGTAAATGAATGAAGACATTATAAACTCTTAAATTGAAAACCCCTAATTAACTTCTAGAAAATTATAAGCATGTAAATCAACTTTGTCTTTTATATAGAAATAAGTACAGTAAGTGCTTCTTTGAATTATAGAAATAAAACTTTGGATAAGATGAAGAACCAAGTTGGGTTTTGGGTTTTTAGGCTTGTGTTTTTTCAAGCTTTTCAATACAGGGTTTCTCTTTGCGGCCCTGGCTGTCACGGACCTCACTGTGTATACCAGGTTAGCCCCAAACTGAGAGATCCACCTCTGCCCCCCTAGTGCTGGGACTAAAGTCATGTGCTACCACTGCCTGGCTTTGTTTCTTCCTTTTTCTTTTTTTGAGACAAGGTCTTTATGTAGCTCTGGATGTCCTGAAACTTGAAAATGTAGAGCAGGCTGGCCTTGAACTCCCATAGGTCCAGTGGCCTCTGCCTCCTGAGTACTGGGGTTAAAGGTGTGCGCTGCCACGCCGGGCACCAAATTGGTATAGTGACTGTGTTAAGATTGTCGTTTACAAAGTAACTCCTGTGTTACAGCACTAAAATCGCACAGGCAAACACACTGAAGAGATGGAAAAGGCCCTATTGTGGTACTATATTTAGTGACAAGAAAAATCTCTGCCTATCATGAATGAAACCATTTTAAAAGGAAAAGCATGGGCTACAGAGATGACTCAGTAGTTACGAGCACTTGATGCTCCTGCAGAGGACGCCCGTAACAATCTTCTTTCTATACCTTCAGTTCCAACCCAGCATCCTCCTTTGGAGTTCAAGGGCACCAGGCAAGCATGTGGTACACGTACACTCGTGAACCCAAACATCTGTGCACATGAAATAAAAATAATAAATCCTTGTTTAAAAAGGGAAAAGCATGGCCAGAGAAGAGACTTGGTTTTCTTTAGAGGTGTGCTTCTATTTTGAAGAAAGGTTTATGAAAAACGATCACCACTGCCGCCTGGGGATAAGTGTTTCCCCAGTCGTATCTTTCCACACTTCCCATATCGTTTATAGAAAAGAATAAGGCATCAGGGCAGGTTTCTGGGCTCTTGTTTGTGGCTGTCCTTGTGTGGCCAGAGGCAGCCATTCGCAGCTCACAGCTGACATGAGGGACCTGGGTCTGGGAAGCTTTGGAGCAGCCTGACTGTCCGAGCAGTGAGCATCGAGCTCACAGTTGGGGTTAGGTTGAACTGCCGCTTCCTTTGATAAGTACAAAGATGTAGGGCATTTGTGGTACATACTCTACAGACTCAGCATTGCTATGTGATGACTATCACCAAACAGGTCCTGTGGACACGGATACACATACATGCACGCACACACACACACATGCACGCACGCACGCAACACAAGTGGCCGGTCAACCTTGTATGTTTTTTTCTTGCTTTTGTGAGAGTTATTTTAGCTAATAGACTGTTTTTGGAACACCAGTTCCTTATCACGCAGTGCCTTTAAGGGCCCTGCTCTCAAACTGTTTGAGCACACGGAGCCATTTGCACACATTCATGAGCTACAGCCCAGCCCCTGAACTTGACTTTGCTTCATTGTTTTCTTGAAGTTGCTTTAAATTTGTTTTCTGATTCCTGTTGTGTTTTCATGGGCGAGCTCTCTGGGAATGTGTTGTTCTTGTTTTCTTAAGCCCACGCAAATATTTCTGCATGCTTACGGTCTGTCCGGTCGCCCACTGCGCACTGCCACACATTACTGCAGAGCTCAGTGTGCTACCAAACAGCCGCTTGACCACATCCAGACGAGAGCCGAGTGAGCTCGGATAGTGTTCTTCAGCGCTGTGGTGTTGCCAGGAAGCTTAGGATTGGCAATAGGTAGATGTCAGGATGGCCTCTTGTGTGCGTGAGATTAGCGCTCAGGGCATTGGCTGCAGCAGGTCGTGGATGTCCCCGAGAGGGCAAGTGCTCATGTAGTCATGCAACAATAGAAGAGCCTTACACGTGCCTGGCGATGCTTCTGTCCAGAAGAATGCTCAGCCGGAAGCAGGAGCAGCTCCCACCCTTCACCTTGAGGCTGCGGGGTGAAGCCCATGGAGAGCCCGCGGTGATAGTGGAACTGCGTTGGCAGGGAGCTGGAAGCCAAAGGGGCTGCTGTTGGCTTTGTAGGTACTTGGCTAAGCTGGTGTGTGGAGTGTTTTACACAGTTCGTGCATAACCAGCGAGGAAGCAGTGCAAAAGGACAAGTTATAGCTGGAACCCACCCCACTAGCAGCCTGGCGAGGTGCTCTGTGAGCAGCTGCCTCACCACCAGGCCCTGCCACCGTTGTATTTGCTGCTGCTGCTGAACCTTCATTTCTCACAGGAGAGTGAAATGGAGGGGTTTTGCTAAGTCAATTTTACTAAATACTGTCCTAGGCCTTTTTATAGTCATGTCCAATTAGATTATCTTCATAAAATATACACCAGTATGTCTTGTATTACCCTCTCTCCCTCCCTCCCTCCCTCCCTCCCTCCCTCCCTCTCTCTCTCCCCCTCCCTCCTTCCCTCTCTCTCTCTCTCTCCCTCTCTCTCTCTCCCTCACCCCCTCTCCCTCCCTCCCTCCCTCCCTCCCTCCTTCTCTCTCTCCCCCTCCCTCCTTCCCTCTCTCTCTCTCTCTCTCTCTCTCTCTCTCTCCCTCACCCCCTCTCCCTCCCTCCTTCCCTTCCTCCCTTCCAAGACAGGATTTCTCTGTGTAGCTGTGGCTGTTCTAGGACTCACAGTGATCCTCCTGTCTCTGCCTCCCGAGTGCTAGGACTACAGGTGTGTGCCACCATGCCTGGCTGTTGAATGAATTTGACTGACTTAAGTAGCGAGATGGGTTTTGTTCTTTGTGTTTTTAAGGCAGGGTCTTTCTGCATAGCTGTGAGTGTCCTGAAACTCACTATGTTGACTATGCTGGCCTTGAACTCAGAGAGACTGCCTCCCTTTGCCTACCAAGGGCTGGGATTAAAGATGTGAGCTACTACGTACAGCTTAAGAAGTGGCCTGTTGGGCTGGAGAGATGGCTCAGAGGTTAAGAGCACTGGCTGTTCTTCCAAAGGTCTTGAGTTCAATTCCCAGCAACCATATGGTGGCTCACAACCACCTATAGTGATCTGGCGCCCTCTTCAGGCCTGCAGGTGTACATACAGTTAGAACATTGTATACATAATAAATACATCTTTAAAAAAAAAAAAAAAGAAGTGGCCTGTTGATATAGAAGAAAATCTGCCTGGCTGTTTTCCCTCAGCCTCAGTTTGAGCCACATCTCTTGAGAGGCCTGGTAGACAGAGTTAAACCCAAGTCGGCTTCAGTCTGAGCACTCGGGTGTCCAGTTGTTTTACAGGGTTGAATCTCTGAGCCACTGTCTGGCCTCTCTTTGTTTCTTTTTTTAAAAATGAGACAGTGTCTCCTGCATCCCAAGATGGCCTTGAACTCACTCTGTAGCCTACCTTGAGTCTGTGATGAGTCTGTCCCTGTCCTGGGATTACAAGTGTGTGCCATGGCACCTGGTTTCCTCCCTCTTCCTGGAAGCCCAGGCTGGCCTCAACTTGCCCTCCTCTGTCTCTCAAGTGCTGAGATCACAGGCTTGTGCCGCCGTGTCTGCCTTCAGCTGCTCGGCTTTTTTAATAAAAGGTCTGTTTGAGAGTAACAATTAAGGCCTTAAGACAATTAGCTTATTATTCTGTTGTATTTGAATGGTTGTCTCTGATAGCCATTGTCTGTAAATCGGAATTATTTCTATCCCATACTTATTGGTTGATTGTTGAGGTAAGGTCAGTGCTATCCCAGGCTGGCCTTGGACTTGGAGTGTAGCTGACTATGAACCTTGAATTTCTGATCTTCCTCTTTACCCACTTTTTTTTCTTTTTATCTTTGTAAGACAGAATCTTACTGTGTAACCCTGGCTGGCCTGGAATAGAGAGATTCACCTGTCTCTGCCTCCTAAGGCTAGGGTCAAAGGTGTGTGCCACCACACCTGACAACTTACACTAAATCTTTACAGATTTTGTGAGCCATATTTGCAGGTGGTGCTGGAACTGTGGCTGTTCTTACTTGGGCCAGGCGTCCTCAGCTTTACTCTTCTGTGTGTTGAGAGATTGGATTTCACTTGGAGGTCCCCGCTGTGCCATTGAAATAAACGTGGGCCTCACAAGTGTGCTGGTCTGTGTGTGCCCTGTACCCCATCCTGCCCACATTGTACACGGCCCTGTGTTGAGGGAGTCAACATCTCTGGTCCCTTCTTTCTGGAAACTTTGTGCTATTGAGAATGTTCACAGAGCCAGCTTGGTGGTGCTTGCTATAGTCCTGGCACTTAGGAAGCCGAGGCAGGAGGATCCTACGTTCAGAGCCACTCTGTCAAGTAACAACAACAACAACAGAATGCTGATATAGGCCGTAGTGGGAGAGCCAACGCCAGGGAGTCGAGCCCCAACAAAACCAATAAATTAAAAACAAATTTCCAGCTGGGCATGGTGACGCATGCCTTTAATCCTGCACTTGGGAGGCAGAGGCAGGTGGATCTCTGTGAGTTTGAGGCCAGCCTGGTCTACAAAGCGAGTCCAGGACAGCCAAGGCTACACAGACCCTGTCTCAAAAAAAAGACAAAAAAAAAAGCAACAAACAAACAACAAAACAAAACAACCCAAAAAAACTCAAAAAACCAAATTTCCTAAACTAACAGAAACCGATTGCAATATTTGACATAGTTTTCCCCTGCCCCTGTTTAAGGCCATTGGAATCATATGTAAGCGTGTCCTAGTCACCTTCATCTTCTTTTTCTATTAACACTTGTATTGTCAGTGGTGGAAATAGCTGCCACCAGTAAAACTTTTTTCTCAAAATACGTGAAATCGAACTCAACTCCAATCACAGAAGATTTTGGAGAAGGGGAGAAGGGGGAGCCTGGTCAGAGGGGGCGAGGCCCGGCCCGGTGCCGTCCTCCTGAGTGCCCAGGGTTGTCCTCGCCCTGCACCGGTGCCGTCCTCCTGAGTGCCCAGAGTTGTCCTCGCCTGGCCCGGTGCCGTCCTCCTGAGTGCCCAGGGTTGTCCTCGCCCTGCGCTGCTGTTACTCCCAGCTGCTGGTGCTTGCAGTAATGAAGGTTTTCTTTCTCAAGATGACGATTACTCTCCACCCACCAAGAGGCCAAAGAGCAGTGAGCCGCCCCCGCCTCCGCCAGTCCCGGAGCCCACCAACGCTGGCAAGCGCAAAGTGAGGGAGTTCAACTTTGGTAAGTAGCTGCTGGGAGGAGGGGCGGGCACTGGCTGGCCATGATGGAGGAGGCGGTGGATCTGTGTGAAGCCTGTAAGCATCAGGGAGCAGGTGGCATTGGGTCGGCCACTTGGCGCCCTGTTATTCTTCAAAGGACTGAAAGCCACATTTGCGAACTTGTCCCCTCCTGGTTTTCAGTTTTGATCTGTTGCCCACTTGAATTGTAGCTCCAGTTGCCAGTGTGTTCTGCTAAGGGACTGAGTGAAGTCTTGGGGTGAATTAGTTTTGGGGTTCATGATGGGATACATCTGGGGGCATTATCTAGGCCAGTGCTCTACCTTGCTCACCCCAAACTTGGAAAAGGTATCTGAACCTCTCATGTTTTTGTTGCATCTACTGGCTCTAACTGGGGTTCGTGTGTATGTGAGGGTGCTTAATTTTTTTCAGCATCATGTGGAAGTTGCAGCTACCTCCCAATAAAGCCTTGCATTTCCACAGCTAACATGCTTCAGGAGGTGTCCCAGGGGGCCGGGTAGGCCTGTCTCTCTCTTCATTGCTGCTTTGCAGTGCTTAGTTGGACTGGCCTTTTCTGACCTCCTGTCTTTCAGAAGTTTAAAAGCTACAAAGAGGCAGGCTTTGGACTGTTCCAAAAATAAGTGTCAAATGTCCCTCAGTTTCTAACTGCTCCCAAGAACCACAGAGAAAGGACAGACCCTCGGGAAGGGATGAAAAGGCCAGGCTGAGGCGGGCTGACAGACGGGCTGGCTGCTATGGAGAGCTCACTGTGCCAAACTGCCCTGGTACTGAAAACGCCTCCCCCTCATTTTCAGAGAAATGGAACGCGCGTATTACTGACCTACGGAAACAAGTTGAAGAGTTGTTCGAAAGAAAATATGGTATGTCTACACCAGTTGTCCTTTGAGGTCATCACTCAGGTTAGCCAGGCGGCTGTGCCAGTCAGCTGGGCCTTCCTCACACGTCTGTCCCGTCCAAGTATAGAGCATGCTTGAAACTTAGTTTCTAGGGTACCGTTAGGTGGAAGCAAAGCGTGTACGCACGCACGCACGCTCCTTCCTTCTTTCTTTCTCTCTCTCTCTCTCTCTCTCTCTCTCTCTCTCTCTCTCTTTTCTCTTGGAGACAGAGTCTCACTATGTAGCTCTGAAGATGAGCCTGGCATCCAGTTCACAGACACCCACTTCTCTCTCTGCCTCCCGAGTGGCGGGATTAAAGGTGTGCGTCACCACGCCTGCCTCAGGTGTATACCCACAGATTTTTACATTTTGTTGATCTTAGCCCTGGGAAACATTTTAAAAATATTTATTTTTTAAATGCACCAGTTTTTTGGGTGCATGAATGTTCTGTACCACCTATGTGCCTGGTGCGGAGATGGTTGTGAGCTGCGGTGCATACTGGGAACTCAACCTCTGTGAGAGCAGCAAGTGCCATGTCTTCAGCCCCCAACATGTATTTCTAAGGATGGTTGAGAACTTGAATGGAAGTCTAGAGTTACAGTGTGACCCGCTTGTCAGATGGTGCATCTTTTCATTCCTTAAGATTCCCTCAGTGTGCTCCTCCTCTTGTGTCTGGGCCTTAGCTGGAGCTTCTGAGCGACCTATTAAGCAGGAAAGACAGAGACAGCCCGTGTAGAAGTGGGGAGATACAGCCGGCAGGACACGGCTAGGCCAGGGAACCTCATCTTCTGAGTGGGCATGAGGACTGAAGGTGTATCCTGAAGATCCGGGGCGGACAGCGCGGTCCTGACAGGATGCGCGGCTGATGCCCAGGCTGCCCTTGTTCCCTGTGCCTTCTTGTCTCAGTCATCACCATCCTGAGCTGACGTAGTTTAGTATGACACCGACTTCCTGACCCTCTGCTCCTCGGCAATGAAAAACCAAGGCTCTGGCTGAGACTAATTTATTGGACTGTTTTGTTTGCTTTGAGGCAATGTCTCACCATGTAGAGCAGGCTGACACGGAGCTCACAGAGATCCCCCTGCCTCTGTCTCCCCAGGGGGTGGAATCACCATCAGGCCACCAAGATTGTTTTGTATATATAAGAAAATAATTGTGTCCCAAGTGCTGTGAAATTGTCATAGCAATCTTTGTGTTTTATAAGTTGAAAGCAACCTCAGTACTAATTGGCCCAGAAGGAGGAATTCTCACTGTGGTGTTTGGGTTGGAAGGTTTAGCTATGTGTCCAATCCAGCCACCGACATGTTGACATGCTTGAAGCTTTAATGCAAACATCTGTACATGGAACACTGGCTAGTGTGACGCTGGTGTGGTGGGGACTCGGTGTCCACAGCCTGGAGGACATGGTCTATGACTGCTGTGTTGTTTTACCCTGGGGTAGATAAAGAGCTGTTAGCACAAGTGATGCAGGTCAAGATGTCTTCCACTCTGTTACTTGTGAGAAGTCATTTTACACCGGCCGTGGTGGTGCATGCCTAAAATCCCAGTACTCGGGAGGCAGAGGCAGGTGGATCTCTGTGAGTTTGAGGCCAGCCTGGTATACAGAGTGAGTCCAGGATGACCAAGGCTACACAGAGAGAAACCGGGTCTTGAAAAACCAAAACCCAAAAAAGAAGTCATTTTACAGGTTCAGTGGTGGATGACAAATGCTTAGGTTCTAAACACTGGGCAGTTGCATTTTTATAATATACATCCTGCCTGCTGTGGCTTTGGCTGCCACAGCCTTATGGGGACAGCAGCATTGGGAATCGCTTGTCACTCTGTCGTGGCGTTTGCTCAGAGCCTTGTCTTGTAATGATGTCCCTTTCTCTTTTCATCCTAAAGCTCAAGCTATAAAAGCCAAAGGTCCGGTGACGATCCCATACCCTCTTTTCCAGTCCCATGTTGAAGACCTTTATGTGGAAGGGCTTCCTGAAGGGATCCCTTTCAGAAGGCCGTCGACGTACGGCATTCCCCGCCTGGAGAGGATACTGCTAGCCAAGGAGCGCATCCGCTTCGTCATTAAGAAGTAAGAGGCGTGTGTGCACTTGGGGGGGGGGGCGCTTCTCTGTTTTGTTTTGCTTTTTGTTTTTGTTTTCCTGTTTGTTTTTAATGATGACAAATACTCGTTAACCACAGACTGTATTTGAAAGTTTAAGTGGTTGTATCTCGTTATCTTCTACTTTTTCTTTGTTCCTGTGTTTGTATGTGTGGTGTGTGTTCTTTTCTGACACATACATGCATGTGTGTGTGCTGGTGTATTTGTAGGCCTGGAGGTTAATATGGTGGCTCGCTCTTCCACCTTATTCTTTTGAGATGGGCTCTCTCAGCTGGTCTGTCTGGCCTATGTTGCTCTGGTGGTTGTCTCTGCCGTCTGTGACTGGAATTAGAGGCGGTCACGTCGTCTCCCTGACATGTGTTGAGTGCTGAGGGTCTGAGCCCTGGTCTCTTGCTTGTGGGAAAGCGCTGTGTGGAGCCACCCCACAGCAGCCGTTCTTCCGTCTTGTACTGTGAATGTACAAAGTGTGCTTAGGTCTGGCCGGGGTTGGCTTTTTAATCCTGCCCACTGGGTAGGCCTGCAATCCTTCCTGACTTTCACACTAAGGAAAGTAGCTATAGCATCTGTGTGTTGCTTTTAGGCAGTGGTTCTCAACCTGTGGCAAACCTCTGCTTCAAAAATAGTTACATTATGATTGATAACAGCAAATTTACAGTTAGGAAGTAGCAACAAAAGTAATTTTATGATTGGTGGTCACCACACAACATGAGAAACTGTGTTAAAGGGTCACAGCATTAGGGAGGATGAGAACCATGCTTTTAAATCTGGAAACCTGAAAGCCTGTCAACAACAGATTGGAAAATTAAAATAAGCACAGCTTGGAAGGAGGAATGAAAAGGAAAATAAGGCAAATGTTGTCCATCCCCCACACTGTGAAAAGTTTAGCAAGGGGCTGGAGAGATGGCTCAGAGGTTAAGAGCACTGCCTACTCTTCCAGAGGTCCTGAGTTCAATTCCCAGCAACCACATGATGGCTCACAACCATCTATAGTGAGATCTGATGCCCTCTTCTGGCCTGCAGACAAACCACTATTCTTAATAAAAAGAAAAAAGAAAAAGAAAAGCATAGCAAAGACGACTTCCTTCGCTATTCCCTAACCAAGTGCAGCTGTCGGTCGGGGGTGGTGCTAATATAGTATGCCCTTCTTAAAATGGCAGCCACCCACACAGCCCATATGTATTTGGTTTTTGTTTTTAACTTTTTTACATTTATTATTGTGTGTATGCATGCTGTGCACATCTGCATGTACGTGTGGAAGTCAGAGAGTGTTAGGAATCTGTTCTTTCCACTAGGTGCATTCTGTGGGTCAAACTCAGGCTGTCATGCTTGGCAGTATGTGCTTTAGCCATCTTGGTGACCCAACCTCCCTATTGTTTGAGCAAGATTACAGCATAAAGCTTAAAGATGTAGGAGGGCGTTTGTGAAGTGATCATGGCAAATGAAGACAGAGCAAACCTCTTAGATCTGTGAAGGCCTAGGTGGAAGATAATCTGTAAAATAAAGTGGCAAACATGCATCTAAACTGAGAGGGCCAGGGGCTGGAGAGAGGACTCAGCAGTTTAGAAGCACTGCTCTTCCAGAGGTCCTGGGTTCAATTCCCAGCACCCACATGGCAGATCACTGTTATTTGTAATCCAGTTCTAGGAGATCCGACACCCTCACACAGACGTGCAGGCGAATAAACATAAGTAAAAATTTAAAAAACAATGAGGTAAAATAAAATGAAAGGGCCAGAAGACTGTCAGTCTAGTAAATAGGTCGGAATACGTGTGCCAGGACATGGAAAGGAATGTCATGTTGTTGTAGCATGGCCTTTACTCTCACCACTCAGGAGGCAGAGGCAGGAGGATCTTTATAGTTTGAGGCCATCCTGGTCTACATAGTGAGTTCCAGGTCAGCCACGGCTACATAGGGAGACCCTGTCTCAAAAGAGCATGAAGTAAATGTAATACTTAAAGTTTGTAATAATTGTTACAAGATTGAAAAAAGAAATGGAGTCTTTGCTTTCAAACATCCTAGGCTGTGTGAATGACAGGGTCACAGTTCACAGGGTGTAGCTGTCCTAAGTGTCCATGAAAACCTTAACTGCTCTACCTGTCCAAACGTGGCCTTAGAGACCTTAGCAAGCGCTTTACACCACAGCCCACATGTTGAGAGTTGTGTCCACCGTCCTAGCCTCCCTCACCTCCTGATGTGTCAAGAGTGTTGGAATAGTCCTCCGCCCTCCACTCCAGCAGAGAGGTCCACAGGGTGTGTGATTTAGGGTTTATGTGTTCTATGGGTTATCTGATTATTGAGAAAAATAAGACCCTCCCTCTTGTCCTGCACATACAAATGCTGTTATGTAGAGACCTTTAAAAACAAAGAACAACAAAAACAAGTTCATATGGACCTTTGAGAAACCTCTGTGTGTGTGTGTGTGTGTGTGTGCGCGCGCGTTGGTTTTTCAAGACAGGGTTTCTCTGTGTAGCCCTGGGTGTCCTAGAATTGATTTTGTAGACCTGGCTGGCTTTCGAACTCACAGTGATCCCCCTGCCTCTGCCTCTCTGATTGCTGGGATTAAATGCATGCACTACCAATGCCCAGCTAGAAACATGTAGTTTTGAATACAATATAAAGTTAAAGGATTAAATTACCATAACATTAAAAAATATATATCTGTAGCAGAGATGTCTTTTCACCAAGGGGACCTGTTCCATGAAGCGTCTTCTAAGACAGCTAAGGTGCTGTCACTTGGTGTAGGTGTGCAGGCATGCCGTCAGCCTTGGCGGGTGGGTACTGCATGTGTGCTGTGTTTGCCTTCTTGCTAGCTGCCGCCTGGCAAGTACTCACCATTCAGTTCTCTCCCTTTAGGCACGAGCTTCTGAACTCAACACGGGAAGATTTGCAGCTTGATAAGCCAGCATCAGGAGGTGGGTCTCCAGGCTCCAGGTGTACACTGCCCTGACTGCGGAGTTGTGACCACTCAGGGCAGCGCAGCCTCCTCTTCAGGCTGCTGTCCTCATAAAGAAAGAGGCCTTTGACCAGCAAGTGGGAGTCGTTACAGAGCATGCGCTCCAGAGTTCTAGTGCTCCGGAGAGCAGCGACAGACAGGTGTTCCGCAGTAACCACAGATAGATGGGTGCATCGTGCTCCAAAGCCAGAGCTCCAAAGCATCTCTGCTGCTGTGAAAAACACTGACAGAACCAGTTTGAGGAAGAGAGCTTATCTGACTTGTGGGCTGTCGTCCAGCACAAGGGACGCCCAGGCAGGAGCTGGAGGCCGACACTGAAGCAAAGGCTGTGAAGGGATGCTGCCCTCTGGCTTCTCTTGCCGTGCTCAGCTACCCTTTAAAACTTTTCCGGGGATGGCACCACCCACAGTGGGCTGGGCCTTCCCACATCAGTCAGTAGGCAAGAAAATGCCCCACAAGCCCCACAGGCCAGTGTGATGGAAACGTTCCTCATCCTGGGCCGGAGAGATGGCTCAGTGGTTAAGAGCACTAGTTGCTCTTCCAGAGGTCCTGAGTTCAATTCCCAGCAACCACATGCTGGCTCACAACCATCTGTAATATGATCTGATGCCCTCTTCTGGCCTGCAGGTGTACATGCAGGCAGGGCACTGTATACATGATAATAAATAAATAAATCTTAAAAACAAAACAAAACAAAGATCAAGATTCCCTCTTCCTGGGTATGCCTGGCTTTGTGTCAGGTCAACAGAAGCTGTGACACATAGTTGGCCAAATAGGTCCTGCATTTTTGGGAAGATCTGCCAGTTGTACTCTAGCTGGCCGGGGTGGGTATGGGGCTGGCTCTTGCTTTTAATCCCAGTGCATGGGAGGTATCAGGCTGATGGTCCAGCCAGGGCTAATGAGATACTGTTATAGAAATAAATGAACTAACAAGCGTATTGTAAAGCCTGCATTTGTCAGTTGGCTGATTTCTCATTAGTTCTATCTAATTCAGGATGTAGAAAGAGATCATAGTTTGTTTTGTATTCCTCTGGGTAGAGCAGAAGTTGCCTCATATAGAATAATAAGTTTTTCCTGAACCTTTAGAGAAAACTTCTGTCAAACGAAGGGGGGATAATTAACAATGTATTCTCATAACATTTAACAACCTAAGTAAGTAAAATCTGCTAAGCGGTAACACTCGTGCTTGTTCCCTCACAGTAAAGGAAGAGTGGTATGCTCGGATCACCAAATTGAGGAAGATGGTTGACCAGCTTTTCTGCAAGAAATTTGGTAAGTATGTTTTTCCCCTGTTGTTCAGTGTCTGGTGGGTGGCCTGCTTCCCACATCTGGAGGACTGGTCCAGGCGCTGATTGCATCTGGAAAACAGCAGATGGACCTCAAGAACCAAGGTCCCATTTCCTTGGGAACAACTAGAGTGCTTTAGGGCAAGGCCTGTGCATTAGGCCAGGGCACCCGGTCTCACGGGGTTGAGGGAAATGAGTTCCACTGGGTGTTACAGCTTAGCTCTTTTAAAATGAAATGGCGGTATCAGGTGACAGTGGAAACTCGGGTCTTCCAAAGGCCTGTGACTAAACCACGGTGTTACAGGTCGTTAGTTAAGCTGCTGTGCTAAGCATGGCAGAGGATGCAGGAGAATGCACCGGAAGGCAGGTGCCGTGAGACATAGGCCAGGCGGGGCCTTCACCAGCGGTCAGCACCCATCTTGCTGCAATGGAGCAGGCTTCAGTGGCTGCCAAGGCTGCTCCACCATCGCTGCCTTGACTGCTTTGGCTGGCAGTCAAGCCCCAGGCGTCCAGCGGCAATTCTTCCCCAGAATAAACAGAGTCTCTGACTGTCATGGTGGATTGGAGGAATTGCGAGAGCAGGCCAGCCAACCTTTATTTTCATGAATGAGGGATTTATAAACCTTGGCAGTGGGGAGGGGTTTGAAGGTGAATGTGTCTGATGCCCTGGGGCTCGGGGTGCCAGGACACTTGATTTACCTGCAGTGGTGCAGTAGCATGGGGTCCCATCACAAGAAGGAAAACACAGTACTTAATTATCCTATGGGTGGGGGAAGAACTTCCAGATGTGATTAAAGAGTATTTCCAGGAATCCCCAGGTGCTTGCTGAACAGGTTCTATCAGGAAAGGGCCAGGCCTATGATCTTCCCTGAGGCCTATGTGATGCTCCTTAGGGGATCTAGGGTTCCCCAGATCAGGGGAAGAGAGAACCTTGCTGAGAAAGGGAGTCCACCATTATAGACCGAGCTCTGGCTGTTTGGAAACATCAGACTGAGACATTAACCACCGAGTCCCACATTCTTCTAAACTAAACATCACAAGCAAGTTTTTTAAAAATTACATATATGAGTTTGTGTATATGTGTGGGTGGGTTCCACATGTGTGCTGGTGCCCACAGAAGCCAGAGCAGGGTGTTAGGTCTCCTAGGACTGGTGTTATAGGCAGTCATAGCCACCTATTCTGAACCCAGGTTCCCTGGAAGAGCAGCAAGCTCTCACTGAACTGCTGACCCATCTTTCCAGCCCCGGATGGATTTTTTTGTTTTTTGTTTTGTTTTGTTTTGTTTTAGGAATGAGATGATATGATTTGGCTTAACCTAATGTATTTCCTGTTGCTTTTAAAATTAATTATAAGAAGTGTTTTGTTATTGTTTTGGTTTTTCGAGACGGAGTTTCACTGTGTGGCCTTGGTTGTCCTGGACTCGCTTTGTAGACCAGGCTGGCCTCGAACTCACAGAGATAGATCCTCCTGCCTCTGCCTGCTGAGTGCTGGGATTACAGGCGTGCACCACTGTACCCTGATATAAGAAGCTGTAAAACCATACAGAAGACAATAGATTAAACCCTCGTGGCTTTGTTTTGTGTTGGAGTGGAGTGGGCCTTGCACACCCTAGGCAAATGCTCTACCTTGTCCTGGCAGATGTTGGGCAGGTCCTCCTCTGTGAGCCACACCCAGCCCTAAATAATTGCTTCATGAAGTTCATTTACGCAGTGTAGGCCTTTGACCATTTGGGTTGAGTTTTCTTTTGGGTCCAAGGTCATTTGTTGCTGTGACATAAGACGCACATTAGGGCCAGGACACGCATCTGTCCACTGGCCTCCTAGGGCCACCATGAGCCTGTTTTGGGTTTCTTGGGGTTTGCTATGTATTTATTACTGGCTTTGTTGTTGACCAAGTCTTACTATGCAGATGGTATGTAGCCCAGGCTGGCCACAGACTCACAGTGATTCTCCCTGCCTCTGAGTGCTGAGATTAGAGACGCAATTGGCAATGCTGGGTTTGGGTGACGCTGAGAGAGTAGACTCCAGAGCTTTGCACACACTAGGCCAGCACCTCCCACATCATCAGATTCCCTGTTTCAGGTGGTTATTTTGGTTTTTTTGTTTTTATTGGTTTAGGACGGTATGTAGTCTTTGCCAGCCTGGAATTTACTATGTAACCTAGGCCGGCCTTAAACTAAAAGCTTAAAGCAAAGCCGCCATGTTTTGCTTTGAATCTTAGACGTTTGGACACTTAATGTTTTTGGTTTCTTAACATTATAGTGCCTTTTTAAAAAAGTTCTTTGTAAAGGTGTCCGGTCTGTACATGTTTCTGTCCATTTCTGTTCCCCACTGGAGTGTCTGGTGTCCACGGAGGTCAGAAGAGGCTTTTGGATCTCCTGGAAACCGGAGCACAAGTGGTTGTTAGCAGCCGTATGGGCACTGGGAGCCTAACCAGGTCCTCTGCAAAGGCAGCCAGTGCTCTCACCTGCTGAGCCAGCTCTCTAGCCCCAAGTACTTTTTGTTCCTCACTCTTCCCTGTGTCAGGAACAAATCAACTTTTCCTTCCTTCCTTCCTTCCTTCCTTCCTTCCTTCTTTCCTTCCTTCTTTTTCTCTTTCTTTCTTTCTCTCTCTTTCTTTCTTTCTCTCTCTCTTTCTTTCTTTCTCTCTCTCTTTCTTTCTTTCTCTCTCTTTCTTTCTTTCTCTCTCTTTCTTTTCTTTCTCTCTCTCTTTCTCTCTCTCTTTCTTTCTCTCTTTCTCTCTCTTTCTCTCTTTCTTTCTCTTTCTTTCTTTCTCTCTCTCTTTCTCTTTCTCTCTTTCTGTCTTTCTTTCTTTCTTTCTTTCTTTCTTTCTTTCTTTCTTTCTTTCTTTCTTTCCTACACTGGGATAGTGGCAAAGTGGGAAGTAACTATCTCCCCGGACATGTCAGGGTTTGAGCCTTCCTGTCCTCCTGGTATGTAAATCAGTGCGGGGGCAGGAAAGAACCCAGCCAGTACTTCCCTAACTGAGCAACCTCAATCAGGTGATGGCCGTTGTTTATTGTTGGGGATGTCACTGTTGTGTCATCCTGTTGGTGTGTAGGAATGACATGTGCTTCTGAGTGTCTTGCGCTCCTAGAGTATCACTGTTGGCTGTTATTGTCACCCAAGAAGAAGTGGCAGAGGCAGGAAGCGGGAGGAAAGCAGAAGCAGCCTGTCGAAGATAGGCCGCTCTTTCAAGTGTAGCTGAGGAAAGGCTGGGGCCCAGGATCTGCCTCTTTGTAAGGTGCTTGCTTGGCATGCCTGAAGGCCCTAGGTTTGGTCCCCAATACTACAAAATAATTTTAGACAACATTTGTTTTGTTTTTTGAGACAGGGTTTCTGTGTAGCCCTGGCTGTCCTGGAACTCTTTCTGTAGACCAGGCTGGCCTCGATCTGCCTGCCTCTGCCTCCTAAGTGCTGGCATTAAAGCTGTACACCCTCATCACCACCACTGCCAAGAAGAGAGAAAATAGATTAAGAGGTTTGAGAATGTGGTAGACTGCTTGCTTTTTATACATAAAACCCAGAATTTTATTCCCAGTGACCATCATCCTAAAAAAGAAATTTACTGGGTTAGCATTTTGGTGGATCTAAAAGTGTGGCTGTTTGAGAGCTGGTGAGAAGTCAGCAGCTATTGGCGGTCTTTGTAAGGTTTCTGAGGTGATCTCGCCAAAATCACCCAGGCGTTTGCTCTACTTTCACTAGAATCTACTGCCCGTAACTGGCACCTGTGCCCTCCTTCCTACAGTGCAGACAGCTCAGGCGGGGAGGCCCGGCCCTGGCCCATCTTGGGAGCACTTGTTATGGGCAGGACTTGCTGATCGTGGCTTGGAGAAGGCTGCAGACTAGGCAGGTGGGGACTGGAGGGACACACAGGATCACTGGAGCCCTAGTTGACCAGTAGGCAGTGTCTTTGCCCTTTGCTCCTTTTTCCCCTTCTTGAGACAGGTCTCACTGTGTAGCCCAGGCTGGCCCCCGACTTGCAGCAGTCTCCCTGCCTCTGCTTCTGCCTTCTTAGTGCTGGGATTAAGGCCTTTGCCACTGTACCCAGCCTTCACCTTTTTTCTCAACTATTGTCAATTCAAACATTATTCTATTTCCTAGAAGGCATGTTAAAATTAGGTCTAGTCTGTCTTATTTAACAGGTAAAACAGGTTTGGACCTGAGCCGTGTGGCCATTTTCTGTTCCTCTTGGTACATTCTTTATATTGCTGTGATGGTGATGCACTTGTGTGTGGCTTCTCAGACACATTGGAGCCCTTCAGTTGTTGCTAATAGGAGGGACGACCATGTGGGTTGGGGAGCTGGCTCACTGTTAGAGCCTGAGGCCCTGCGGTTGTTCTCCGGAACCTTACGCATGGTGCTGCCCTTGTAGTCTCAGCAGCGGGATCCCTGGAGCTTGCAGAATATGCAGAGGTCACCTACAGGGGCCATCTGTCTGCTGGCTTGGTGCCAGTCATTGGACTCTTTTTCTTTCTTTCTTTCTTTCTTTCTTTCTTTCTTTCTTTTTCAAGGCAGGGTTTCTCTGTGTAGCCCTAGATGTCCTGGACTCTCTCCATAGACCAGGCTGGCCTCGAACTCACAGCGATCCACCTGCCTCTGCTTCCCAAGTGCTGGGATTAAAGGCATGTGCCACCACACTGGCTGGAATATTTCTTTTTAAAGCTGTTTGGATGTAGTTTCAGACTAGAGATTAGTAAATGCATTTATACCCCCCTACCCCACCCACCCCACACTCTGCCCAGGCTAGCTGGGACCTCCACATCCCCTGCCTTAGCTTCCTGAGTGCTGGGATTGTAGGCTCCTCCCCATGGCTGGCTCTTGTGTTTGAAGCTTTGCTTTTGGGGGTGTTCCTAATGTATCACTACAACGAGTCTCCTGACTTGCTTTCATTTTCTCCAGCTGAGGCGTTGGGGAGCACTGAAGCCAAGGCTGTACCATACCAAAAATTTGAGGCCCATCCCAACGACCTCTACGTGGAAGGACTTCCGGAGAACATTCCTTTCCGCAGCCCCTCATGGTATGGCATCCCACGGCTGGAAAAAATCATCCAAGTGGGCAACCGGATTAAGTTTGTTATCAAACGGTAAGGTCACTATCTGTGAAACAGTCTTCAGAGGGTCTTTTCCTGACCTGTTTGATAAGGATGGGTTTTTTCCCTGAGTGGCCCCTTCTCTGTACACGGTAAATGCAGCGTTCTGTTACACGAACTTATTGAGCAAGGGTTTTTCTGGGATAGTACTGACGTGTACAGCGTGGTACCCGAGCATGGCTCTGACATGTGAGCCTAGCGCTAGCGCCAGGGCAGTGAAGTGAGAGTATTTACTACAGGGAGGTGGGTGTGGCCTGGAGAAGGGTATTCCATAGCGGGGGGAAGCGGTGATGTGTGCCTGCGCTCTCACAGTGTGAGGAATGGGGTGCCCCACAGGCGGCACCCAACAGTGTGTGTTTAAAGGGCCCTGAAGTGCAGTCGCCTGTGCTCTGTGCTGCATGGTTGTGTGCACGTGTGGTCCGTGGCTGCAGTGGCTGCATTCAGAAGGATGTGCTGTGGGTGGCGTGTGTAGGGAGCGGACTCAGAAAGCTGGCTTCCCTCTGCCTTGTGACTTGGGTGTCTGTCAGGATAGAGAGCTACTTGCCAGAGGCGGTTCAGGTATCCAGCCGTTGTAGGACACGAGGTGGCAGGTGGAGTAGGTTTGGAAGAGAAAGTGGCTGGCACAGTTATTTGTGCAGCGACGCAACAATCCACCAAATCTGCTGTTCTCAGAACCACCACCAAAATGGTTTGTTTCCCTGTACAAGAAGGGAGTGGGGCACACTAGCAAGTGATTGACAGGCCCAGCTCTGTGGGCGGCCTTGACACTGCTCCTAACTGCTCTGACCACTAATGTCAACAATACTTTCACAGACCCGAACTTCTGACTCACAGTGCGACTGAAGTGACTCAGCCACGGACGAATACTCCAGGTATGGTCACCCAGAAGCCCTCCCGCCCGTCCTCTTAACTTTTATTTAAATAATGAACTATCTTTGAAAATCTTTTTTCCCATATTAGTGGGAACTGAGCCCCGTGCCTCATGTTGGCAAGAGCTCGGCCACTGAGTGATGTCCCTAGCACTTCTTCCTTGTCATTTTGAGGTAGACCGCCCCTAAGTTGCTCAGAGGAGCCTAGAACATACTTTGTAGCAGAGGCTAGCCGTGGGCCCGGGACCCATTGCCTCAGCTTCTGCAATAGCTGAAGGGAAAGACCTGTGTCACTGGCTCAGCGGAAGTTAACATTTTTTTCTGTAGCGCTCCTCCATGGGGGAATTCTGTTCCCAAATAGTCTTTTCTTGTTTGTTTTGGTTTTAAATTTTCGAGACAGGGTTTCTCAGTGTAGCCACGGCTGTCCTGGAACTGGCTCTGTAGAGCAGGCTGGCCTCGAACTCAGCGATCTGCTTGCCTCTGCCTGGGTGCTGGGATGAAAGGCGTGCACCACCAAGAGAGCTTTGATTCTAGTAGTTACATCTCACCTGCCCAGGTGCCTTGTCTGGCCAGTTCGTTCTCTGTGAGTCCGCTCACTCAGACTTTAGGCTTTGTTCCTGTAGCCCTCGTTAACTCTAAGCTCGCACACTGGTAAGAGAGCCCAATAAGCCGCAGAGGGAGGCGTGGCGCAGTGCTTCAGGCCATGTGCGGCTCTTCCACAAGACTTTAGAGTTTGGTTCACAGCACCCATGTCAGTCAGCTCACAACTGTCTATAACTCTAGCTCCAGGGGGTCTAACGCCCTCTTCTGACCTCTGGATTTCTGCACTCGTGTGTGTGTGTGTGTGTGTGTGTTATAAAACACAGGTTTGTTGGGTTACTTATGGGATCATGGGTGAGGGGTACAGGTGATTCGGGCAGCTGCATCATCCAGGTCCCCTCTGCAGCCATCTTCAACATCTGTGCACTTGCTGGGCTGTCTGCAGGTGGGGTGCCAGGAATCGCAGGGAAGGCCCCTCCCTCTCTCCCTTCTGGGAGTTCCTAGCCTGATCTTGTTAGAGACCCACATAGTGATCACAGCTGCTCTGACTGAAATGGCAAAAGCCGTACCGTGCTGCAGAGCCGTGCTGCAGAGCCAGCCTCGGCAACAGTTCGTCCCTCCCTCCAGCTCTTACATTTTTGCACCTCACTTCTCTGACAGCCCCTGGGCCTTGTGGAGGGATGCAGGTACCTGCATATCCTCTGAGCATGAGGCTGTTATATCACAGCAGCACATCCTTCTGGCAGTGTGAGCGCTTACCAGTTCCACTTCGTGAGAAAGTTGTCTCATGCCAGACTTGGTGGGGCATCACCTTTAATTGCAGCACTTGGGAGGTAGAGGCAGCTGGATCTCTACATAAATGAGTCCAGGACATTCATTCAGGGCTACACAGAAACCCTGTCTCAAAAAAAAACCCAAAAATTCCTTATCTGGTGTTTTTATGTTTTTGTAGGCTAACATAGGGCTTTCTCACTCAACCATAAAACTCGCAGGAATTTCATACCTGTGCCTGTCCCCTGCACCCTGCAGGACAGACTACCCTGTTAGGTGTGTTTCAGATACTTTACTTTTTGTTTGAGACAGGGACTCTATGTATTCTATGCTGGCTGCAGACTTCTGGTAATCCTCAGACATTAGACTTATGTAATGGAGGCTCTCCCTTAGCCCACCTAGCTGTTAGCCACAGTTCAGTGTGGAACCTCCTGGCACGCTCTGTGGTCCTCGCTTGCAGGTGCCTGTGGCCGACCCAGTAGAGAAGTGACTGGAGCAGCCATGACAGCTGCCCTGGCTTCAGGGTAGCAGCAGGCATGTCCCACCTGGAGGAAGAGTCCACAGCGTCAGTCACTGGCAGGCAGGCGTCTCTCCTGGACAGAACATTGTTAATTACATTCGACTTTGCTTCTTTCCAGTCAAAGAAGATTGGAATGTCCGGATCACCAAGCTCCGCAAGCAAGTGGAAGAGATCTTTAATCTGAAGTTCGGTGAGTGGGACGGAGTGGCTATGCTTTAGTGTGTCACAGTGGGGGTGAGAGGGAGGAGTTGGGGAGCTCCTTAGAGTCACTGTGCACTTTTAAAGTACTGTTTGTAGTTTCTGTGTTTGGTGCCTCATGCCTGTAATCCTAGCTCTTGAGGGGCTGAGGCAGGAGGATTAATATCACTTTGATAAGTTTGAGGCCAGCCTGGGCTATATACACCAAGAGCCTGCCCTAAAAAACAAATCAGAGCCGGGCGTGGTGGTGCACACCTTTAATCCCAGCGCTTGGGAGGCAGAGGCAGGTGGATCACTGTGAGTTGGAAGCCAGCCTGGTCAACAAATTGAGTCCAGCACAGCCAAGGCTACAGAGAGACCCTGTCTCGAAAAACCAAACCAAACCAAACAGAATCACTGATTTCTAAAAGTATAATGGTATAGTTTGTTTCACTCTTGAAAAAGATTCTAGAGTTTTTAAACTTTTTATTTTATGTGTTTCATGTACATGTATGCATGTGCAGCACATGTGTGCCTTATGCCTGTGGCGGTCAGAAGAGGGTGTCAGGTGCCTGGAACTGGGGTCATGGGTGGGTGTGAGCCACCATGTGGGTGCTGAGAACTGAATCCCAGGCATTCTACAAGAGCAGCCAGTGCTCTTAATTTCTTAGCTATCTCTCCAGTGCTGGCAGCATTATTATTATTATTATTATTATTATTATTATTATTATTATTATTATTATTATTATTATTATATCATCATCATCATCTTCCACATTCATTGTACTAAGTTAATCTTAATAGTGAGTGGCTGTGTAGTTTGATTGTAAGGAAGCAGATTCAAACCAAGAGCGCCTGTGTGAAGGTCTGCGCCCACGAGCTAGCTTCTCTTTGCCTTTCAGCTCAAGCTCTCGGCCTCACAGAGGCAGTGAAGGTGCCGTACCCCGTGTTCGAGTCGAATCCGGAGTTTCTGTATGTGGAAGGGCTCCCTGAAGGGATCCCCTTCCGAAGCCCCACCTGGTTTGGCATTCCCCGCCTTGAGAGGATTGTCCGAGGGAGCAATAAGATCAAGTTTGTTGTTAAAAAGTAAGTTGTCTTTGCCCCCACAGCCCTTTGCCATGGTCCTAGCCGGGCTGGCGCCCTGCGAGTCTTTTGTTCTCAGCTAGACTTCTATGTCATCCCTGCCAGCTCCTGGCATGGTGCAGGTTCCGGACACTGAGCTTTGTCGGGCTGGGGATTCTAGGCCAGGGTTCTCTTACTGAGCCATGTCCTACCTCCTCACTGGTAGATTCTTATTCTTAGGCAGTCACTGTACCACTGAGCACGTGCTCCAGCTAACGCCCAAGCTGTCTACTGTCTTCCCAGTTACTTACTATTCAGTGCTTGGAGGGATTGACCTAGGAGTTAGGGGAGCTGGAGAGATGGCTGTCTCAGTCACTAGTTTATTGTTGTGAAGAGACACCATGACCACGGCAACTCTAACTGGGGCTGGCTTACAGTTTCAGAAGTTTATCCATTGTCGTCATGGTGGGGAGCGTGCTGGAGGTGTAGCTGAGCTCTGCGTCCTGATGCACAAGCACTGGGCCTAGTGTGAACTTTTGAAACCTCAGCAACCACACCCCTACCCCCATCCCCCACTCACTCCCCCTGGTAACACCCTCTACCAACAGGGTCACCCTTGGTGACTAATTCACTCGTGGCGAGCGTTTATAATAATATATGATGAGCTCATTGTTTAAAGCCCGCATCCCAGGCTCTCATCCCCATAGGCCTACAGCTGTATCATAATGCAATAAGCAACTAGTCCAGCTTCTCACGTCCCCATAGCCTCTCACAGACCCAACACTATTTCAAACTCCAAAGTTCAAAGCTTCTTCTGAGACCTCTGTAAAATAAAAAAACATCACTCACTTCCTACATACAGTGGCACAGGCTAGACATTACCGTTCCAAAAGGGAGGAAGGCAGCACAGAGAGGAACTACTGGAGCAAAGTAGTACCGAGGCCGAGCTGGGCAACCTCCAAGCACTGCATCTCCATGTCTGAGGCCAGAGCTCTCTGCAGCTCCTTCCTGCCTTGCGGGCGGCAGCCTGCTTCTCTCCCGGGCTAGTGGGCAGGTCCCACAGCTCTGGCATCTCCACCCTTGGGGTCTGTCTCTAGGGCAATCCTCCCTGGGCCTCCCTGCAGGGATTTCCCTAGTCATGGAGGGAGATTCCTGATGTGTCGTCCCTGCCCGCGGGGCAAATCGAATCAGGGTTCACCTGAAAGAGGGAGTGGGGATTGAAAGTAGGGCACAGAGATGCAAGAAAGAACGAGTCAAGCCTAGAAATTTCTGATCAAGACTCTCCTTTAATGCAGACTAGTAAGAACATAGAGAGAGAGCAAGGACCTATGTCAATAGGATCTATTCTAATCCCACTCTCCCTAGCCCCCAGGCAAGAAT
The DNA here is from genome assembly GCF_964271855.1 of Acomys minous. Classification (NCBI taxonomy): domain Eukaryota; kingdom Metazoa; phylum Chordata; class Mammalia; order Rodentia; family Muridae; genus Acomys; species Acomys minous. The sequence goes on from NC_140498.1 coordinate 75,272,007, forward strand.
ACAGTAGCCTGAATCGCTCCCTGCAAGAACTTCCTATTTCTCTGAGTAGTTCCCTGTAAGAACTTCCTTGCCGGGCGTGGTAGCGCACGCCTTTAATCCCAGCACTTGGGAGGCAGAGGCTGGTGGATCGATGTGAGTTCGAGGCCAGCCTGGTCTACAAAGTGAGTCCAGGACAGCCAAGGCAACACAGAGAGACCCTGCCTTGAAAAACCAAAAAAAAAAAAAGAAAGGACTGTTGGGCTGGGGTTGTAGCTCATGAGGCTGTGGGTTCAATGCCCAGCATCACAAGGAAAGAAAAAAAGAAAAAAGAAAGAAGCATTTTAGCCAGGTGTGGTGGCGCATGCCTTTAATCCCAGCACTTGGGAGGCAGAGGCAGGCGGATCGCTGTGAGTTCGAGGCCAGCCTGGTCTACAAAGTGAGTCCAGGACAGCCTAGGATACATAGAGAAACCCTGTCTCGAAAAACCAAAAAAAAAAAAAAAAAAAAAAAAAAAAAAAAAAAGAACTTCCTTGATCCTCTGGGTGGTTCCAAGTTGGGACTTCCCTACTTCTTTCAAAGGTAACTAGTCCAAGGATAGCCTGGAACACAAGCCCTCCTGCGGTGAAGGTTAGCACCTCAAAGGTCACAGCATACAGCCTAAGCACCAGATTTCTACACAACAGATTCCCAAACTCCTTTCTTATATCCTTGACTTTATGCCAGAACTGTGTGACTAAAGCTGCCAGATTCTGCTTGCCGGGGCTGGAACTGGGATTAAAGGCGTGCGCCACCACGCCCGGCCTTCGATTACATTTTCACCATCTCTTGAGGATTTTCTTCACTGCTTGCTTAAGTTTTTCTTTAGTTCCGTCTCACAAGTTGGACGCTTAGCTGGGTGGGGTCTTGCCCTGGGTCACCACTCCCTTTATTCCATTTAGCACCCGGATTTTCTTGAAGCTTTTTAGCTCCTCAGGACAGGGCTTAGTCCCCTTACACTTGTGCCCTTTTCTCTTCAAACTGTGCATTTTGTATTTATTTGTCCAGCTTGCTCCTTTTCATCATGAGCAGCCTAAGAGTGATTTCTAATGACCACATGACTCAGCCAAGACTAGGGTGTCTGGAAATCACCTCTGCTAATGCCATTCGTCCAAAGCTCTTCAATTTAAGTTCAGGCAGGCTCTTAGGACAAGGGCAAAAAGCAGCCACGTTCTTTGCCAAGATAGCCCAAGAATAACGTGTAGGCAACTTACTGATAGTCTTTCCCTCTGAAAGCTCTTGAGCTGCGCCCCCACGGTTCCACTCGCCCTCAGTGCGCTCTCTCATCCCCCCACTAACCCCACTTAACGCAGCCAACCTCTTTTCCATTCCGAAGTTTACATTCCACCTCTACCAGCAAGCTGTGTGGTCAGGCCTGTTGCATCAGTACCCCACTTCCTGCTACCAACGTCTGTCTTAGTTACTGTTCTTTTGCTGTGAAGAGACACGCGGTCAAGGCAGTCATTATAGTAGAAAGCATTTAATTGGGGGCTTGCTTGCTTAGTCCACTATCGACCTTAGTGAGGGGAGCATGGCAGCAGGCATGCAGCTGGAGGAGCTGAGAGCTAGAGACCGGGCCTGGTGTGGCCATTTGCAACCTCAGCTCCCATCCCCCAGTGACACAGTTCTGTCAGCAAGGCCACTCCCTGGTGTTCAAATACATGATGGAGGTCATTCTTATTCAAATCACTACAGATGGCTCACTCTAACAGCACTGGCTGCTCTTGCAGAGGACCCAGGTTCAACTCTCAGTAGCCACATTGCAGTTCACAAGCATCTGGCTTCGTTCCTGGGGTCCTTACACCTCTTCTGACCTCCGTGAACACCAGGCGTGCAGGTGGTGCCCACATAGACAGACAGACATGCAGGGAAAACACCAGTACACATGGTTTTATTTTTTAGAGAGAGTTCTGGCTGTTTGTGCTGTGTGTAGACTGACGCACTGTGTGTTCTCTCTAGGCCCGAGTTAGTTGTGTCTTACTTGCCTCCTGGGATGGCTAGCAAAGTCAACACTAAAGGTAAGTCCTTGTCACTGTCCGACTGTCACCATGGGCCTTGGGTTCCTTTCTTTGCTTTTAAGCTGTCTCGCTCAGTGGGTCTCTTCTTCTGTCCCCTGGCCATGTCATTGGAAGTTGATGTTTGCATCCTCTTCCGTTCATGTCTCCAGCTTTGCTGGCACTCATGTGGAGGATTACACTACCCGTTCTATGCTTCAGGTTTCTTTGAAAAAGAGTCAAGCTGTATGACCTTTAATCCCCGGCTTTTGTAATGCACCCCTCTATAGTTTTCAGTGCAGCTTGCAGAAGTAATATTGCACTTTACCTTACAGCACTGCAGTCCCCAAAACGACCACGAAGCCCTGGGAGCAACTCCAAGGTTCCTGAGATCGAAGTCACTGTGGAGGGTGAGCTGTCTGGCTTTCTCTTTACTCCTTCCTTCCCTCACACCTGTGTGTCCATGTCTGAAAAGCACCAGTGGTAATGCAAAATTTACAGCTACTTTGTTTTTTGATGACTGGATATATGTGTGTGTGTTCCTGTCTCTAGGGCTCTGAGACAGGCCCTGCAGAATGCCCAGGCTCTGTTTTCTGGTATATGCTAAAACTAACAATGAGTGCACAGTGACTGTAGTTTTCCTTTGAATTTTCTCTAGGCCCCAACAACAACAGCCCTCAGACCTCCACGGTTCGGACTCCTACCCAGACCAACGGTTCAAATGTTCCCTTCAAGCCTCGAGGGAGAGAGTTTTCCTTTGGTAAATACATCTTTTATTTTTCTTGGTTTCAGCTCTTCAAATAAAAGGAATTAATGTGCTGAGTCAACAGGACAGTGTTTTTTTTCTTGGGTAAGCCAGTGTGGGTCAGAGATTAACCATTCAGTAAGAACCAGGCTGTTAACCCTGAGTATCACTCTGATACCCTGTGCTGTGGGGGGAGTCTCTGTGCAGACATGAGTGAAGGAGAGTGCAAATGTGCAAACTGTGCACCTCAGGGGTGCCCAAGAATTGTGGCATGAGTGACCTACATGTACCTAGAGCCAGACACTGCAGCCAGGCCAGGAGAGGCCCTTTGTTCTTTATTGCCAGTGTGTGGATGATAATCCAATATAACGGTTTAGTTTAATTATACAAATATTAGAGGGATGTGCAAGACAGCCATTGGGCCTGGAGACATGGCTTAGTGGTTAAGAGCACTGACTGCTCTTCTAGAGGACCCGGGTTCAATTCCCAGCAACTACATGGTAGCTCATAACTGTTCGTAGTTCCACACAGACAGGCATGTAGGCAAAACACCAATGCACATTAAAAAAAATAATATGTAATTTTTTTTTTTTGAGACAGGGCTTCTCTGTGTAGCCTTGGATGCCCTAGACTCACTTTAGTAGACCAGGTTGGTCTCAGACTCACAGCAAACCACCTGCCTCCGCCTCCCAAGTGCTGGGATTAAAGGTGTGCGCTACCACGCCGGTGTAAATTATTTTTTTTAAGGCTTGTGTGTTTATTAACAAAACTGTCTATGGGACACAAGCTTAATGGACAAGGGAGAGAGAAAAGGAGGAGGGCACGCCACTTGCAGAATGTGTGCGTACAGAAACAGCCTCTGCCCCACTGTGCCAGACTGTGAAAGTGTGAGGAAGCAAGCTGCTTGCTCAGTCTGTGCTTTGTAAAGCTGTGAAATAAGGAGAGAGGATGTAAGCAGGGATGTTGGCACTCAGGAGGCAGCTCCAGAGGGAAAAGAAACCCTGCCTCAAAAGGGAAAGAAGGAAGGAAGGAAGCCGGGCATGGTGGCGCACACCGCCAGTCCCAGCACTCAGGCGGCAGAGGCAGGTGGATCTGCTGGGGGATCTCTGTAGCCAGCCTGGTCTACAGAGCGGATTCCAAGACAGCCAGGGCTGCCAGAGAAACCCTGTCTCAAACACCCCGCCCCCAAAAAATAGTTGAATGAACAAATTAAACTAAATCAATGATGAGGTGAAAAAAAAATCTCTGTCTGCCATCTGGGAAACCCTTGCTGACTGGTGGCTGCTGTTCTCCACACACAGAGGCCTGGAACGCTAAGATCACAGACCTGAAGCAGAAAGTGGAAAACCTTTTCAATGAGAAATGCGGTAGGTTTGTTTTGAAACATTAAATATGAATGGTGTGAATTTGATGTTTAAATGTCTTTGGCATTGTGCGTGTTTTGCTTTTCCATTTCTAATGCATTTTGCTGAGTATCAAGAATTCCAAGAACGGGGGCTGGAGAGGTGGCTCAGAGGTTAAGAGCACTGGCTGTTCTTCCAAAGGTCCTGAGTTCAATTCCCAGCAACCACATGGTGGCTCATAACCACCTATAATGAGATCTGGTGCCCTCTTCTGGTGTACAGGCATACATGCAAGCAAAACACTATATACTTAATAAATAAATCTTAAAAAAAAATTCCAAGAACATTTTCCAAAATTAAAGTGAATATGGTTTTTGAAGTAAGTGTGGTCTTGTAGCTGCTGCAGAATGTTGCAAATGCCTTTTCTGAGTCGTGCCACGGAACAAGGGTTGCCGTGTGTTACAGGCGAAGCTCTCGGCCTTAAACAGGCTGTGAAAGTGCCGTTTGCGTTATTCGAGTCCTTCCCGGAAGACTTCTATGTAGAAGGCTTACCCGAGGGGGTGCCCTTCCGAAGACCGTCCACATTTGGCATTCCACGGCTGGAGAAGATTCTCCGGAACAAGGCCAAGATCAAGTTCATCATTAAGAAGTGAGGACCTTAGCTGGAGAGGACGTCCGTGGGCTGGGTTCACGTGTGGTGGCCTGAATTGAAATAGCTGTTTCAGAGGTTCTGTATTTCAGGCATGGAGAGACAGCCCAGGGGTGAAGGGTACTTGATGCACAGCTTTGAGGACCTGAGGTCAGATGCCAGCTCCCACATAACACGCTGGGAGTAGGCTTGATCCTATAAACCTTAGTGCTAGGGGTTGGGCAAAGATGGGAGGACTCGGGGGGCGGGGGGGGGGGGGCAGGGCACCTGCTGCCCAGGGCTGGGAATGTGTGTGAAGGATCTCAGAGAAAATAGGAGAGTAACAGAGGACACTGGCAGCCTCCTTTGGCCTCTGCACACACAGGCTTGTGCACCAGCACATATGTGTACATGCACCACAGGCCCATTTGTTTATTATTTTGTGGCAATGTGTTGCTTGCACACATGCTCTTTGTGCATGTACCCAGGCTGCAGGCATGGGTGTTTCCTGTTTTGCCCCTGGGTCTCCTACTGATACTCAGGGCATGCTGTCTCTCGCCTTGGCAAGATGGTGACAAGGGATGCGATATGGCCAGAGAGGGTCCAACAGCAGTGGAGATGGTATAATTGGTCCTCCTGGACGTGCTCCTTGTGGACCCAGGTTGCTTCGAGTGCTGCACGCTGTTTGCAGAGCTGCAGGCTCCACCAGACTGCATCTTCCCTGGGTACCTTGCTCTGGGTTAACCAACCTTTTTCCTCTTGCTTGTAGACCTGAGATGTTCGAGACGGCCATCAAAGAGAGCACCTCTTCCAAAAGCCCTCCCAGTGAGTGTCTCTGAAAGCAGTGCCCACGATGGCTTGGCTCTTGGGCAGTCATTAGTGCTAGATGGCCAGTGCTGTGCAGTGTCCTGTCCCATGTCGTGTACCACCCCCCCACCCCCCACCCCCACCCCCACCCCCCACCCCCCGACACAGACACCGAGGCCCTTCAGAAAGTCGGCCATCTTTAGTGGCTCACTGGAATAGAAGCACGTGCCAGGGCCAGCCCTACTGGGCCAGGCTGCAGTCAGCTCGTGGCACACCAGCAGCTTTGGGCTACTCTGCATGCTTTGTCTAAACTCTAATGTTCAGCTTTTTCTTCCAGGGAAGATAAACTCATCGCCCAACGTCAATACTACTGCATCAGGTGTGGAAGACCTCAACATCATCCAGGTGACAATTCCAGGTATGACTTCTGCCTGCGCTGGGGAGCCTCTCACGCTTTCAGACCTGTTTGGGGACTGGTTCAATGCTTCAGGGACAGCTCCTGTTGTGCCGTGTGTTGCGTGCGTCAGCTGAGCCGTCCCTCCATCAGCCTGGCGGCACAGCTCCTCACCTAGTTAGCCCTGCTCACTACTCTCTGCCCTTTAGAGCCTGTATGGAGGGGCTGGAGAGACGGCTCAGTGGTTCCCAGCACCCCCACGATGGCTCCCCACCATTTCCAACTGTGCTCCCAAGGAACCTGACATACCCTACTGGCTGCATTGGGCACTGGGCACATACATGGTGCACAGACATATACAAGCAAAGCACCCATACACATAAAGAAATCTTTAAAAAAAAAAACTAAGGTCTTTTTCATCTGGCCAGTAGTGGTCACACCATTAATCTCAGCACTTGGGGTGCAGAGGTTGGGGGATCTCTGAGTTCCAGAACAGCCAGAGCTACATAAAAACCTGTCTGGAAAAAACAGAAACACCCCAAAGATAAATAAAATCTTTTTAAAAAACAATCGAAAGCCGGGCATGGTGGTGCACGCCTTTAATCCCAGCGCTGGGGAGGCAGAGGCAGGCGGATCGCTGTGAGTTCGAGGCCAGCCTGGTCTACAAAGCGAGTCCAGGACAGCCAAGGCTACACAGAGAAACCCTGTCTCCTAAAAAAAAAAAACAAAAAACAAACAAAAAAAACCCATATGAAACAGTGAGGTAAGTTTGCTCAAGACGAATGGGTTGTGCCCTCTTGAGGTGGTGTTAGGACTTTTTTTTTTTTGTCTTGATGGAGTCATGTGAAACCTCCTGTCTTTAGATGATGATAATGAACGCCTGTCCAAAGTTGAGAAGGCCAGGCAGCTGCGCGAGCAAGTCAACGACCTCTTCAGCCGTAAGTTTGGTAAGTTGATAGTAATTAAGAAAACTTGGTTTCTGTAAGACCCTGTGGGTAGAGGCCCAGGGAGCTGTGAGAGCTAAGTGCTCTGTTTGGGAGTTCTGTGCTAAGAAAACATTAGATGTCCCGTGTTGCTCTTGATGACCAGTGTCTCATCAACACGGTTGCTGCTTGGCTCTGTGCATCTGGTTTTGAAGATGAGGGTCACCTGACCCTGTGCTATTTGTCCCGCTGCAGGTGAAGCTATTGGCATGGGCTTCCCCGTGAAGGTTCCCTACAGGAAAATCACCATCAACCCTGGCTGTGTGGTGGTTGACGGCATGCCCCCCGGCGTGTCCTTCAAAGCCCCCAGTTACCTGGAGATCAGCTCCATGAGGAGGATCTTAGATTCTGCAGAGTTTATCAAGTTCACTGTCATTAGGTGAGGACTTCCTGCATGGTCATCTCCCAGAGTGCTGTTGGGGGAAACCTGAAACGGAGCATGTGGGTGACGAGCGACAGGCAAAGGTTTCTCTGCCTGCGTTCCTTACCCTGTTACCGTTCAGTCAGTGCTGACTCGCCAGGTCTTGTACCCACCAGGCCGGGCTTCTTCCGTCCAATGCCTAAACTGACTCCTGGTGTTTTGGGCAGTGTTTCGCTGGATCCCTGAGTGGTGGTCTGTAACTCAGGCTGGCCCTACGCCCTCGGGCCCTCTCTGCCTCCCAAGTGCTGGGATTACAGGAGTGTGCCAGCCTCTTGAGGTACAGGACCTTGCAATGCAGCCTATACAGACTCTGACCTCTGTCTTCTTGCTGGGATTACAGATGCTCAGCACTGAAACTAGCTCAATCCTCCTGTGGTTTGTTTTTGTTGTTGTTGGTTTTTGTTCTTTTTGAGACAGAGTCTCAGTGTGTATCCCTAGCTTGGAACTTGTGTGGACTAGGCTGGCCTCAGACTCAGAGGTCTGCCTGCCTCTGCCATCTTGTCCAGCCATTCCCTTTTTGTTTTGCTGAGACAGGGTTTTTCTATGTAGCCCTGGCTATCCTAGACTGGCTTTGTAGACCAGGCTGGCCTTGAACTAACAGCGATCCACCTGCCTCTGCCTCCTGCGTGCTGGGGTTATAAGCATGCGCCACCACGCCTGGCCAGTTTTCCATTCATCTCTGAGGTGAGAAGCTGGCAGTCATGTCCTATTTGTCTTTTAAAATGTGGTTACATCCAACTGTTGACAGTTCCTGGCTGCTCTGTTATTATGCTTAATGATCAGAGTAATGTAGCCTTCAAAACCTAAAATATGGAGCCAGGCATGGTGGCACACGCCATTAATCCCAGCGCTCGGGAGGCAGAGGCAGGCAGATCACTGTGAGTTCGAGGCCAACTTGGTCTATAAAGAAAGTCCAGGACAGCCAAGGCTCCACAGAAAAACCCTATCTTGAAAAACTAGAAACAAAACACCCTGAAATATGTATCAACCATTACGGAAGGGTGTGGCGAGATGGAGCATGTGGCCATGGACTTCCTGGCAGACGAGCTCCGTCCTCCGTTGTTTTCTTGTCAAGAGTCACTGCTCCTTTGACTCTCCCAGTTACACAACCATCGCCACCCCAAAAAAAAGCCTTGTTTTCTTTCTACTTTAATGGAACCTTTTTTGGGGGGTGGTAGGCAGTGGGACAGGGGCTCACTGTGTAACTGAGTGGCTTAGAACCCACTGTGGAAGCCAGGATGGCCTTCAACACTCAGAGATCTGCTTGCCTCTGCCTCCTGTGGCCTGGGATGCAAGGCGCGTGCCGTCACACCTGACCTCGTGTGACACTTAATAACAGTGACCTGCATGGGCTGTCGATCGAGTTACAGATCACATGAAACACAGGTAACATCGACATGTGCTCTGTACATGCTGTGTGTGACGAGTTATGAATAACTGATATGTACACTCTGGTACACATTGATAACAGAGTCAGTGTTACAAGGTGTTCCTCTTGCTTCATACGCATCCCACATGTCTCTTCTACAGGGTTATAAAATAGTACATAAGTGCCATGAATTAACAAAATAAGTAAATGTCCTTATAAAGTAAAAACATTTCATTATGCAAATTTGTTTTTCTCTTTAGACCATTTCCAGGGCTTGTGATTAATAACCGTGAGTATTTCATGAAGCTTTGTTTTGTTTTTGTTCCTCTGAGAGTGCATGTGGGCGTGTCTGGGTGTGGGTGCAGTGCAACCTGCAGAATGACACAGTATGTCATCCACTCTTCAGTCCCGTCCCCCCACCTCCTCGTGAAGTTGGCCCTGTTGCTTGACTCTTCCCTCACCCTCACTTAGTCAGAAAATGGCACCTGTGGGTGGGGTGAGACCACTTTAAAGGGCTTCGACTGCTCCTGCCAGGCTTACTAAAGCATCACACATTCCCAGCACTGGAGTTCTGGAGGAAGCCTGCTGTTCCAGTGCTCGGGAGGCGGAGGCAGGAGGATCAGGCTGGAGTTCAGCACTGTCCGCCTGTGTAGTGAGTGTGAGGCCAGCCCGGGCCACACGAGACCCTCTTTCTAAAAAGAAAGGAAGGGCGGGCTGCTGATGGCTTGGCTGGCGAAGCTCGCTGCACAAGCCTGATGACCTGACTTCATCCCCTGGACCCAGATAAAGATGGAGAGAACCCACTCCACAGAGCTGTCCTCTGGCCAGGCAGGTGCACATACGGCATATGTACTCACACAAACTTCATAGACAACAAAAGCCCAGGGTACTTTTTCTGTCGAATTTTCTTTGCAAATTTCAGTTCATGCTCAAAGAAGATCCCCCTGCCTCTGCTTCCTGAGCCCCACATTAAAGGTGTGTGCCACCATGACCAACTCTCCTGTTCTCTGTATGGTGTTAATTTCCAGAGAATATTATGGTCTAAACCTGCTGGTTGTGGCTCTTGTGTATGACCTTCAGCTTTATTCTCGTCTTTGCACAAGACTCTGGTTCCAGTGTGTGGTGCTTACTGTGAAATTCCGGATTCTGGTGGCCTCTACCAGGGCCCTAGTCTTCCTTCCTTCCTCTCCCTGCCCCTCCCCCCTTTCTCATTTACATGTTTGTACATGGGGTCCTGGGGTACTCAGATCTTGCCGTTTCGCATGCAGTGGTCAGAAGACAACTTGTGGTCAGTTCTCTCCCTCCGGCTTATGGGGCCCAGTAACTGAACTCAGGCTGTCAGGTTTGCAGGCACCTTACTTGCTAAGCCATCCTGTAGCCAGCTGTCTTCCATTCTTGAGCTAGACGTGCAGAGTTGAAACATCAGGGCCAGAGAGCTGGCTCGGCTGTTAAGAGCACTGCCTGCTCTTCCAAAGGTCCTGAGTTCAAGTCCTAGCAACCACATGGTGGCTCACAACCATCTATAATGTGATCTGGTGCCCTCTGCTGGCCTGCAGGTGTACATGCAGGCAAAATACTGTGTACTCGATAAATAATCTTTAAAAAAAAAAAAAAAGAACATCAGCATGGACATGGTCAGATGTCACGTGTCAGGAAGTCCTCTAAGCTGTCCCCTGTCGTTGCAGAGCTGGTTGATCAGAATGAGTCGGAAGGTCCTGTGATCCAAGGTAAGAGAGCACACACTATTTACACGGTTGCACCATGCCCTGGGGCTCAGGCTGTACCTGCTGCAGTCACAGTTCATGCCTGCACACACTCACTACTCACCCGAGTTCTCCCTCTCCTACCGTGACTGACAGTCAATAAACTTAGAGAGCCTTGAGCTGTGGGTCCTGCGTGGTAACCGTGGGCCTCAGCCCACGTAAGACCATGATCCCAGGTTAGTCATCACGTCACGATTCCTGAGACCAGTGGCCTAAAATAAAGCATCAGAATGAGAAAGCTGCCGCCTGTATAAGTGTGTTTATGCAAGTGTGGTACACACGTATGTGGAGGCCAGAAATTGACAGGCTTGGCCTGGAGAGATGGCTCAGAGGTTAAGAACACTGCTGCTCTCCCAGAGGTCCTGAGTTCAGTTCCCAGCAACCACATGGTGTCTCACAATGAGATCTAATGCTCTCTTCTGGCCTGCAGGTGTGCATGGAGGCAGAACACTGCATACATAATAAATAAATCTTTAAAAAAAACCACTGGCTGCTCTTCCAGAGAACCCTGGTTCAGTTCCCAGCAACTCACATAGCAGCTTAACGACTGTTTTCAGTCCAGCTCCAGGGCTTCCGAAGGCACCAGACAACACATGCAAACAAAATAACCACATAATTACAATGAAAAGAAAGTTAGCAGGTTGTTTCTGTCCCTGGGGCTTTTTCTCCTCCTCTCTTTCTGGGGTCTATAAAGAGCAACCTTTGAACTTAGGAAGCAGAGGCAGGGGATCTCTGTGAGTTTGAGGCCAGCCCAGTCTACAAAGTGAGTCCAGGACAGCCAAGGCTACACAGAGAAACCTTGTCTTGAGGAGGGGGGAAAGAGCAACCTTTGAACACTGTTTAAATGAGACTTGATGTGTTTCTCTTTAGAATCAGCTGAGACAAGCCAGTTGGAGGTCCCAGCAACGGAAGGTAAGGGTGGTGATGCTCCCAGGATAGACGTCTGGAGTGACTGATGCCTCAGGATGGTGTGACTGTGGTCACTCTGTGATGTTTTGTGCCTTGGTTTCTTAATGAATTGACCGATTTATTTATTTATTTATTTATTTATTTTTTAAATGTGTATGGGTGTTTTGCTTATATGGCTGGGCACTATGTGAATGTAGTGACCAAGGAAGCCACAAGAGGGCATCAGAGCCTCTGGAATAAGAGTTACGGGAAATTTTGAACCTCCATGTGGGTGCTGAGAATTGAACTCAGGTACCTTGGGAAAGCAGCTCATACTCTTTAACTGCCAAGCCATCTACGCAGACCTGAATTGATAAGGTTTCTACCTCTTGAACACTGTTCAGGGAGGACTCCAGGCAGATGTCCTCTGCTTTCCCCGTGGCTCTGGCTAAATTCTAGATCCCTATGCATTAGACAGGGCCCGGCCATAAGTGCACACAGAGCAACGTGAATCTGGTAGTTGGAAGTGAGTCATGAGCTGGACATGGCTCAACAGAACACAACACTTGGCAAGCATGTGCTGGGCCCGGGCTCCATAATAAAAGCACCTTATGCATAAGCGCATTGGAGGGTGCTAGGTAGATCCAGGTCCGTGTGGCTAGCTTTGTGGGCACACAGGTTAGCATCTGCAGGACAGCTGATTGCTGCCCTTTTGTTTCTTCTGTAGAAATTAAAGAAACAGATGGGAGCTCACAGATCAAGCAGGAGCCAGACCCTACGTGGTAGATCATGTCTGTCCAGGGTAAGAACCTCTCTCTGCTGCCCTTCAGCCGTACCCACCTGCAAGCTGGTGGGGGGCCACCTCAGGGGACACGTGGCCCAAGCGTTTTTCTCACTCAGAGATGTAGAAGGGCCAGACATGGTGCACGGGCAGAAACAGGTGGGTGTCTGTGAGTTCCAGGCCAGCCAGGCTATACAGTGACACCCTGTCTTGGTTGGGGTGGAATAACACAGCCATTCTTCCTTAAAAAGAGACATGTTGGTTTTGAGCCTGCATGCTAGGGTTGCCTCCTCTGTGACCAACCTCTTAGGCCAGTCACAAACCCGGCCCCATTGTCGCTGACCCAGCTGCTAACAGGAGGGCTGCCAGTAACCCACGCGTGAGGAGCCTGTGTTCTGCCACCCGGCCTCGGGCTGCCCTCTGCCGTGCTGGCCTGTGGCCAGCGGCACCTGCTGTGTGCTGCCTTACCTTGTCAGATCACAGACTTCCTGAACCCGTCTTGTACAGCTGCATTTGAGCCTGGTCGGGGTGTGTGAGGAGAGGTCTTGTTGCTCCTGTCACCTGACTAACTCACTGCCCACTTTGTCTGTTTTCTCTCCAGTTCCGCTTCCAGTATGACTGGTGGAGAAGAGCTCTCGGACCCGTTCCTGCCAGCTCTGTAATATACTTGTATAACAGAAATACCTTCTATACAAACCTTCTTTTCTACTTTTAGATAGAAATGTCTTCTTCCTAGCAGTTCTGTGAATTGAACTACATACACAGCGTGGTGAGAAGCGCGTGCCTGGCTGGCTTGGGAATGCACTAGAAGGATTTCACAGCAGTGCTGGAAAGAGACAGGAATGGCAGGGACGACTCTTAGATTTTTTTTTTTTTTTTTTTAATGCATTGGGCAGAGCCTTGGGCTGCGGTGCGTAGTCCAGTCAATGGACATATTCCTACTGGGCATCTTGGCTTCCGCAGCGACGAAAATCCCTGTGCTAGTCAGTGCTTTAGTTTTTCTATTGAAAATCATTTCCGTGGTCTTGCACTCGGCTGCCATTCCTGCCCAGGGAGGGCTGCCAGGGCTGCCGTCTGTATATGTGACTAAGCCTTTTCCTAAGCTCCATCATGGTTTCTTTGTTTTCATCATAATGAAAAGCAAAGCCTGCCTCCTCACTGGTCGGCCAGTGAGCAGCCAGTGTGTCCACCTGCGACCAGAGAGGTTGTTCTCAGAGCCTCTTTGACCCGTTACTTTGCAGCAAGTAAATTTCTGGGTGTATCCTGAAGGTCAGAGGTCAGGTATGCATGTTTGAGCAGCTATAGATGACTCTAAAGCCTCTGCAACCTGGGCCTGCAGCAGTCTGTGGTGCTGCAGCTCTGGGCCGAGTCAGGCTGTGCTGTGTGGCAGCCTGGTTGGCTGAGGCAGTCAGGGTGGGGAGCGAGGCACCTCTGCGTTCACGCCCTCTGTGGGCCTGCCTACCTGTGGCGGCTCGCCGACGATGCAGTTGTACAAAATAACAGCTCTCAAAAGTTAGAGGATGTGATGGCACAGTTCTCAGTAGCGTCACCACGATGTTCACAATGGGAAATTATATCACACGGTAGCAGAGTTAGGCATTTTTATGTGTTCCTTATATTTTACCTCAAATTGTAGATATAGGGTAATAAATAAAATCCATCCATGCCTTTCACATGCAAACGTGTTCTTTCTATGCCGTCTCCCTGAGTGCCTGGGGAGGGCTGTGTGGGCTGGTGGCCGTAGGAGACGAGAAGCCTGGCTGGGTGTCACCTCAGTCCCTCGAAGATTAGACACCTATGTTCCTGGTGTTTCTGAAGAAGTCGCTGCTTTCCCCAATCAGGGTGTGGCCAGTTTTGTAGGCTACAGCCACCCACCCCATCCCACCCAGGGGAGTTTAAGTCCCTGCACCCAGAACAAGGGAAGAACCGGAAGATGATGCCCACTCAGGCTGCAGTTACCTCCTTCCCTGGTGGGGCGACTGCCTTAGCCATGGCAGCAAGATGCCCGGGAGAGCTGATCAGCAGAGAGAATCCTGCTCCTCATCTGATCCTTCAGAGTGTGCTCTTTGACCCTTCCTGGGCAGCACAGTGGTGGCAGCGCACACAGTAGAAGCCCTGTCTCACTGGGGCAGCCAGGAAGCAGGGGGAAACAGGAGGGGTTAATGTTGCTTTCAGGGGCACACCTTGTTAGCACCCAATTTCTTCCCACCAGACCTTCTGCCATCTTCCTGCAGCTCCAAGGCCGAAACAAAACTCATGGTGTGGGCCTTTGGAGTCATGACGCATGCCAGAGCAGGCATCAGAACTATCCTAGTAAAGTGCTCGCCTAGACCCACAGAAACCTGAGTTCTGGCCCAACACTGGGTGGGGGGTGAGGGGGTGGAGGAAGGTGGGGGAAGATGGGGGAGGAGAGCCAGAAGCAGTGTCAGGTCTTTCTCTGCTACAGGTAAGTCCAAGGCCCGTCGGGGTTAAATTAGACCCAGTCATAAAAAATAAAGTTGGGTGGTATGCACTGTCAGAATAGAGCTGAGGAGGCTGATGCAGGAGGGTTGTGTCAGTTGGAGGCCACTGGCCCTCCAAGTGAGGCTCAGCACCAGTCATGGACTGATAGGCCCTCTGCAGGCACCCAACTACCATCTAGCCAAGTGATCTGCGACCTAGTGGGTGGCCCCTCACCTGCCCCACTTCCACTTGCATCTTGTGGTCTGGTTTTGAGGAAGGCTGAGGGCAGAAAGTTCAGCTGACACAATGCCGATTTGTAAGGCGCTTCCTGTCACAGAGGGAACCAGAAGGAGCCTTCTGTTTATTAGCTTCAACTTGAGACTGTTACCAAGCAGCCCCCAGCGGTCCTGTGAAGGGAACAGAAGCCCACTTCCAGAAGCTTCCGTGTCTACAGCTGGGAAATCTACCATGTAGTGCCAGCCAGCTGAAACTGCCCCCCAAATATTGTGATTAATTTCTCCAGGTAAAGGGCTTGATAGAGGCCAGCTCCTTAGAGAAAGGCTGTGATCCCAAACAAACAAAACTCAGCTGGGATGCTCTCAAAGTGTCAGGTTGAAGGGCTGGAGAGATGGCTCAGAGGTTAGGCGCACTGGTTACTCTTCCAGAAGTCCTGGGTTCAATTCCCAGCACCCACATGGTGCCTCACAACCATCTGTAAAGTGATCTAATGCCCTCTTCTGGCACGTAGACTTACATACAGGGGGAAAAAAACCTGTAATAAATCTTAAAAGGTCAGGTCAAAAGCCAGGTATAGTGGAATCAGGAGTTTGGGGGCTGGAGAGATGGCTCAGTGGTTAAGAACACTGGCTGCTCTTCGAGAGGTCCTGAGTTCAATTCCCAGCAACCACATGGTGGCTAACAACCGTCTGTAATGAGAACCTGTGCCCTCTTCTGGCCTGCGGGCTCTATATGCAAATAAAAGTATACATTAAATAAATTGACAAGATTCAATGCCATCTCTGCCCTCGGTGGGCACCAGGCACACATGGTGCAGACATCCACATGGGCATATCACTTAAGTGTTAATGAATCTTGTGGAACCAGAGATTTAAAAGGTTGTGAGCTGGGGATTGAACCTAGGCCTTCCGGAAGCAGAGTCAGTGCTCTTAGGCATAGAGCCATCTCTCCAGCCCTTTCCACCCACTTCACCTGACAAGCAAGTCTTACTTCCGACCTGGGACAGAGGCTCCAGGCGGGCCAGCACACCTACTCTACCTTGTTATCTTAAGACTGAGGCTGAGTGAGTTCCATGCCTAGGATCAACTAGATGGAGAGAAGTGACTTCCACAAGTTTCCCTCTGGTCAACACCCACACTGTGGTTTATCTGTGCCTTGCTTCCCTTTCTCCCACCACCAATAAGTGGATGGGATCGTGGCTCTGTCGGTGTACCGCTTGCTGAGCATGCGCAGAGCCCTGGCGCCCAGCACCACATAAACAGGTGTGGAGAGACCTTGTCTTTCAAAATGTTACCGTCCTAAAACACATGATTAGTACTTCCTGGTGACCAGCAGGGAGAGAACAGATCTTGTCACAGGAGCCTGTGGGATGACAGGGAAGCAGGATGTCCCAGTGCACTCACTTTTGCAAAGCAGCCAGTTGAGCTCAGTTTTGAGCTCAGTTGGTAGAGTGCCGGCCTAGCATGCAGAGAACCCAGGCAGTCGCAGCACTCGGGAGGTGCACGCAGGAGAATCCTCCTCGGGTCAGCCTAGGAACGTGAAATCCAGTCTCTCTCTCTCTCTCTCTCTCTCTCTCTCTCTCTCTCTCTCTCTCTCTCTCTCTCTCTCTCTCACTCACACACTCACACACACACACACACACACACACACACACACCACCTCCCCCAGTTCCAGTCAGCTTTACTATGGTCTGTGTTTGCTAACGGCCAGCACTTGCCAGGCCTCACCCTAAACCTTATTTCCAACCCAGAGCAGCCCATCAAGAGGGCAAAACAGCTGAGCCATTTTATAAATGAGATTGTCTCAGAGATGTTGGGTATAATTGCCAAGGGACATGCCAGCCGTGGGATCTGAGCTCCCAAGTAGTCTTGTGAGTCGGGCTGCAGGGCACAGTGCCCTCAGGCTGGGTCTAATCAAACCCTGAGTGTGGCGTGCCTAGCAGGGCCCGGGGACAGTGGAGTCCCCAGTGTTGGAGCTGAGGAGTATCGGGAGTTGGATTCGCTGCAGCTCCTGGATGTTCTGAGACCTCATACTCCTCAGCCAGCAGACCCATGTCATCCCGCTTTGCTGAGAAAGCAGTCTCCACATAGGTAAAGAGCTGGAGAGCTGCATTTCCGTGGGCCTGGTCACCCTCACAGCCTTTCCCCCACAGGGCCAGAGGCCCAACCATGAAACCCTGTCCAGCTTCCCCACGGGTCCTGGGGAACTGACGGTCCCTGGTCACCAAGCTAGAAGCAGCACGACTTTAGTCCCAGCACTCAGGAGGCAGAGGCAGCCAGATCTCTGAGTTCGAGGCCAGCCTGGTCTACAGAGTGAGTTCCAGGACAGCCAAGGCTACCCAGAAATCCAGTCTTGAGAAGAAACAAAAAGGAGAAGGAAGGAGCGGATTGCGTGAAATGTACCGAGAGCTGAAGATGAAGGCAGGTTTGTTTTGATCTGAGGACGCTTCAGAGTCCTTCTGATGGAAGGTCCCTGAGGCCACCTCCCTGTCCTCATCCCCTACAGCAAGCTCCTCATGATGTCTTCTCTACCTAGACTTGGGGATTTCCTGCTGGAGGAACTAGCCAGCCTGGCCTCTGGTCTGGGGGAGAGCCAAGTGCCTGAGGGCGGAGAAGCCTGTGGGGAGACAGGCCAAAGTCCTAGGGCCAGAAGAACAGGAAGGGCTCGGTGACACCTCTGGCTGGCCTAGCCGGGGCTGGGGAGGTGGAGGCGGGGTGGCTGGCTCCTTGGAATTGGAATCGTGCCCATATTCATTCATTTGTTCATTCATTCATTCATTCATGCATTCACATGACTCCATATAAAGAGCTGCTCCTCCACAGGGGCCTGAGTTCAGTTCCCAGCACCCACCTATGGCTCCAGGTCCAAGGCATCTGATGCCCTTTTTTGGCCTCCATGGGCACTAGCACACTGCTGTAGGCTTCGACCTTTTCCAAACCTACTTTATTTGGGGGTTCTTTTATGCTTATACCTCCCTTCCAACCCACCTACCCTAGATAGGAGAGAAAAGAGGTTTATGGGAACAG
Source organism: Acomys minous (assembly GCF_964271855.1). NCBI lineage: Eukaryota > Metazoa > Chordata > Mammalia > Rodentia > Muridae > Acomys > Acomys minous. The sequence continues at coordinate 75,289,843 of NC_140498.1, forward strand.
GAGAAGTAGACCTTGTTGGACTCAGTCCCCTGGTGTGGTCGGCAGGATTTCAGCAGCCTAGCAATTCAGCCAGAGTTGCTGCTGGAACCTGGAAGAGCAGCCGGAACCCAGAGCCCTGAGGCGTTCTTTGGAGTGGTCCTCTCTTGGAGCATCTCGAAGTGGAGCGATGAACAGCCAAACAATTCCGAGACCCAAAAACAAAAACAAACAAAAACCATATATATAATTGTATGTAATATATATAAAATATATAATTATATATATATTATATATATATCCATATCCTCTCAGCATCTGTACTAAGATGTGTTTCAGCTGGCAAAAACCAAGCCCCCCAATGAGGCAGTTCGTCTTCTAGTCCATAAACATCACCTGTTCTCTTACAAGTTCCCCATCCTTCACTTGGGATCACAACAAAAACATGTTTACATCCAACACACAGTGGTGGTTTACATTCACACAAACATACACATAAGTAAAAATAAGTACTACTAATAAATATGACCGGGCAGTGGTGGTGGCAGATGTCTTTAATCCCAGCCAGAGGGGCAGGCTATGAGTTCGAGGCCAGCCTGATCTTGGCCGACTTCCAGGACAACCAAAGCTACACAGCAAAACCCTGTCTCACAAAAGTTGTGAGCAGCCACATGGGAGCTGAGAACCAAACCCAACCCAGATCCCCCAGAAAGCAGCCAGTGCTCTTAACCTCTGAGCCAGCACTCCGGGGCAGAACTATTTCAGACAGCCATTCAGCCACCACCGGGCCATTACACCAGCCAACCTTCCGCTGCACGCTGCTCTTACTGTTGAAGGAAAGTCATTTGTTTGTTTACTTGGTTGGTTGGTTTTTGGGTTTTCGACATAGGGTTTCTCTGTGTAGCCTTGACTGTCTTGGACTCACTTTGTAGACCAGGCTGGCCTCGAACTCACAGCGATCCACCTACCTCTGCCTCCCAAGTGCTGGGATTAAAGTTGTACACCACTACCACCTGGCTGGTTTGTTTTTAAAAGACAGCCAATCCTGCTGAGGAAGGCATGCCCTGATGTATATGATAATCCTCCACCCCCACCCCCAAGAAATAAAGTGTGATTTCAAAAATGTAAACGCCTGAGAGGGTGGCACACACTTGTTAATTCCAGCACTTAGGAAGAAGTGGGGAGACAGAGGATCTAGAGTTCATGTTGGAGGCTAGCCTGGGCTACAGGAGAGCATCTCCAAAGACCGAAAGATTAAATAGTTCACATACATTAAGATAAATCCTTTGTGATGACAAAAAAGAAAAGGAAAGCACTCGGGAGGCAGAGGCAGGAGCATTGCTGTGAAGTTCGAGGCCAGCCTGGTCTAGAGTCCAGGACAGCCAAGAAACTCTCAAAAAACCAAAACCAAACAAAAACAAAAAGATGAAAATGGAAACTGGCCTTGCTTATAGAGGTTATTACAAGGTCAAATGCTTTAAAAAAAAATAATAAATCCCACTTTCACTTTGCCTCTGTTTCTCAAGCAAGGGACCATGAGAGAGAGCAGAGTGAGGTCTCAGAAGGGCAGTGGGAAGGTGGCTGTGTGTGGCCTCAGGCCAATGGACAGACCCACTGTCTGCAGTTACGCAAGCATCCACAAGAAGGAAGTGCTGGGGGACGTAATGGCTAGCCTGCCGTAAGTCCCCCTAGGAACTTCCCACAGCCTGCCAGGCCCAGGTGCACAGCAAATCTGGTGTTTTTGTTGGACTTTCCGGACCAAGCTGTCTAGGACAGAAATGAGTGTGTCCCAGAGTTCCATAGCGCTTGAGGAGAGGCTGCCAGGGCGTGAGCCATTGAAAAACCTACCATTGTTCTCAGCTCCTTCATGTAGTGCTGGGTGTATCAACACAGGGCCCCCCTACACCAGACTGAGACAGCAAGGTGGACAGTTTGAGGCTGGCCTGGATAGCTTAGACTCAAAATGACAAGTTCGGTTGTTGACGTAGCTCAGTGGCTGAGCACTTTGCCTTAGGATCCCCGGGGACGTGACTTGAGGCAGAAGTAGAGTGCCTGTAATTTTGGAATCCCCAGACTGGACCACAACCTGGCCCCGCCCACTCTTCCTGAGTCCCAGCCAGAGTCATTGCAAGGAGGCGCAGCATTGGCCAGTTTAGGGGGCAGGCAGGCAGGTGGCTAGCTTCTGAAGGCAACCTGTGACCCTCGTGGCCTTGTGATTTATGAACCACCAGTATGGAATAGGAGAGAGGCCAGAGGTATTGCCTGACTCCCACCCCCACTTCTACTCCACCATTTTTTTTTTCCTAAAAAGGGTTTCTCTGTAGCACTGTCCTGGAACTGGCTCTGTAGACCAGGCTAGCCTTGAACTTAAAAATTCTCCTGCCTCTGCCTCCCCTAGTGCTGGGATTAAAGGTGTGCGCCACCACGCCTGGCTTACCCTGACACTTTTAAGACAGTGTCTCACTCTGTATCTCTGGCTGGCCTGGAACCTACAGAGATCCACCTACCTCCGCCATCACACTAGGGAGACTCTGTACTCTGCCCAGCTGCCTCCCTCTCTGTCTGCATACTCAGCACTTCCCTGGCTGAGTGTCACCACCTTCAGTCCAGTGGCCAGGCTCCAGGCTCACTCTTCCCAGGAAATCTGTCTGCCTAGTCAGCTCTGGGAGAGGCCCTGCGAGTACAAGGCCTGCTGACTACAGCCTTTTCTCTCTCCTCGGTGGTGTTAGTTACACTACGCTGCTACTGCTTGGCTTAAAAACACTCGCCACTGCGCCTGCCTTCCATCTTCCCTTCATTCCAAGTTCCCTCCCAGGCAGAGCTGTCTGAGGAGGAGTCAAGTGTGTGGTCGGGTGTTGTTTTACTCATGTGGGTGTTTGTGTCTACCTGTGTGTGCAGACATAATTTCTCAGGAGTCACCTTGGTTTTTGAGGCAGGGTCTATTACTGACTTAAAAACTCATTTCGGTGCCAGGCGTGGTGGCGCACGCCTGTAATCCCAGCACTCCGGAGGCAGAGGCAGGTGGATCTCTGTGAGTTCCAGGCCAGCCTGGTCTACAAAGGGAGTCCGGGATGGACAAGGCTACACAAAGAAACCCTGTCTCGAAAAACCAAACCAGCTGGGCGTGGTGGCGCAGGCTTTTAATCCCAGCACTTGGGAGGCAGAGACAAGCAGATTACTGTGAGTTCGAGGCCAGCCTGGTCTACAAAGTGAGTCTAGGACAGCCAAGGCTACACAGAGAAACCCTGTCTCGAAAAACAAACAAACAAACAAAAAAAAGGAAAAACCAAACCAAACCTCACCTCAAAGGCTAGACTGGCTGGATAATCGCTCCCAAAGACCCTCCTGACTCTGCCTTCCCAGTGCTGGGATTAAAAGCACACACCAGAGGAGCAGTGTTGGAGCAACCTTTAATGCCATCACAGGGGAGGTAGAGGCAGGGGGATCTCTGTGAGTTCAAGGCCAATTTGGTCTACGGAGTGAGTCCAGGACAGCCAGGGCTGCACAGAGAAACCCTGTCTCACACCAGGCTAAGGGGAGGGTCCTGTGGCTAAGAGTTCTCATGCAGAGGGTCTGAATTTAGTTCCCAGCATCCATGTTGGGCTGGGTTCACAACTGCCCATAATTGCATCTAATGCCTCTCTCTCTCTCTCTCTCTCTCTCTCTCTCTCTCTCTCTCTCTCTCTCTCTCTCTCTCACACACACACACACACACACACACACACACACACACAGAGAGAGAGAGAGAGAGAGAGAGAGCTCCAACTAAGCTTCTCTTTAATACAGGTCCTGAGGGATAGAACTCAAGTCCTCAGGCTTGTATGCCAAGGACTTTACCAGCTGAGCCATGCCTCCAGTCCTGTAAAGTCCCTAAAGACAATCGCATTAGGGTCTCCTCACACCCACTATATAGGCGAAGCTGACCTTTAACTCCTGATTCTCCTGCCTCTGCCTCCCGAGAGCTGGGATCACAGGCATTGATTCACGGGGCCTGCCAAGTTTGCCGTTTTTTTGTGTGTGAGGTTATCCATCCAAAGGCCTCACAGAGAGACTTAGTGGGCGTAGGGTGGTGTAGGCGTCAATCTTTTCCAAACCTACTTTACTGAGGGTTTTTTAATGCCTCTACCTCCCTTCCAACCCACCTACCCTAGATAGGAGAGAAAAGAGGTTTATGGGAACAGGAGAAGTAGACCTTGTTGGACTCAGTCCCCTGGTGTGGTCGGCAGGATTTCAGCAGCCCAGAAATTCAGCCAAAGTTGCTGCTGGAACCTGCAACAGCAGCCAGGACCTGGAGCCCCGAGCGGTTCTCTCGAGGAGCGTCTCAAAGTGGAGTGATAAACAGCCAAACAATACCAAGACCCAAGAAGCCCCTGCCTCCTGTTTTGGGCTCATATATATATATACCCATCTCCTGTGCTAAGATGTGTTTCAGCTGGCAAAAACCAAGCCCCCACAGGAGGCGGTTCGTCTTCTAGTGGATAAACATCACCTGTTCTCTCACAAGTCTGTTCCCCATCCCACACTTGGGATCAAAACAAAAACATGTGTCCATCCACTACAGGGTGAGGAGATACAGACATAGAAAATGGAAGAGAGGAAAAGAGAGGCAGGCCCCGTGCAAAGGTCAGGGGTGGGAGGTCAGCAGCTAAGGAGGTTCTGAACTACAGGGAGGCACTGCCTGGGGCTGGCCAATAGGCCTTACAACAGGTTTTCTGCACTCTCGTGCCCGTGGCTGCCTCAATTACTCGTTTGGAGCTCAGACAATCCCCAGAAAGTAAAAGATTAATCAAGAGTCTTCTGAGCTCTCCCCTTCCCCCACCCCACAAGCAACAGAAACCACTTCCTCTTTTTAGTATATTTAAGGCCCAGCCCAGGTTATAGGGAGAAGTGGCCCTGCCACTGCTCAGCCATGGGGGACACCTTCATCCGCCACATCGCCCTCCTGGGCTTCGAGAAACGCTTTGTCCCCAGCCAACACTATGTGAGTAGCCTCAGAGTGCCCTGCAGGGAGCACACAGTGAGGACAGTGCTGTCACTGCTGCTACCTAAAGGCCACCTGGATCAGGGACGGATATGAGGAGGAGGGGACCATGGAAAGATATATTAAGAGGGAGGGGACCTCTCAGGCACAGGGCTCTGTTTGTTTGTTCGTTTTTTCAAGACAGGGTTTCTCTGTGTAGCCTTGGCTGTCCTGGACTCACTTTGTTGACCAGGCTGGTCTCGAACTCATGGAGATCCTCCTGCCTCTGCCTCCCAAGTGCTGGGATTAAAGGCGTGCGCCACCATAGGGCTCTGTCTTTGGGTCTCAGGCTTCTCTTGGGTGTCTGAGAAGGGCTCTGCCATTCTGGGCAGACACCCCTGTGCACACGCTGCCAGCTGCCTCCCTCTCTGCTCTCCTGCCGATCCTCCATCCATGCGTGTGCGCCGCCACCCCCTGTGCAGTGCCTAGGACTAAGGCTCGCTCCTCCCGGGAAATTTCCTGTCTAGTCAGCCCCGGGAGAGGTCCTGCATGGAGAGGCCCAAGGCACGGCCGTCTGTGGCTTTTTGTCTCTCTTCTCCTGTGATGGTGGCTACATTCAAGTTTAGCTCCCCAGGAGGTGACATCACTCCCGCCCCCCCCAGGGACAAAGTCTCCCCCTTTGCCCTGGGGGAGGTGAGTTGGAGTGCTGGAGAAAACTCACTTCAGAGACCAAAGCCTAAGATGCAATCTTCATTTTCTGCGTGCTTCGTCCTGAAGGGAGATTGTACAACACTTTTAAAGGACGGGAACAGAAGTGGGGCAGGCTGTTGCATTGACAATCATATCTGGACACAAGGGGTTGAGCAAGGAAGTAACCTTGGGTGGCTGGGCCTTTCCAGGTCACCTGGTGTCAGGCCCCTCGACTCAGCTCTTTGCACTCATGTCCCCTCCTGGACTCTGACTGGAATTTCAGATGATAAGGGAACAAAGGGGTGGGCAAACTGCGGGTAGTGAATTAAGTCAAGACTGGCAACGCATTTATGCCTAGGGTGCCTTAGCTTACATAACAGGATAACATCACTTCCCTCTGTACAACTGTACATCCTTTTTTTTTTTTTTTTTTTTTTGTGGTTTTTCGAGACAGGGTTTCTCTATGTTATCTTGGCTGTCCTGGACTCACTTTATAGACCAGGCTGGCCTCGAACTCACAGCCATCTGCCTGCCTCTGCCTTCCCAGTGCTGGGATTAAAGGCGTGCGCCACCACGCCCTGCCCACTGTACATCGTTTACTGGTGAACGGGCAAACATGAAAAGCCTGAGGAAGGAGGGTTAGGAGTTGGGTTCCCAGGCCTAAGAACATGAATTCAGGAACATGAATTCGGTTTTGACCCTGCCAGCAAGATGGAACTAGTTCCCAAGATGGCTGGACCCAGGAAACTGTCTCCTAACAGGAGAGATCTTTGCCCATAAATCTAGACGCTATCACTGGGTCCGAAAGGCCAGAGATGAATGCCACCCGGTACTTGTGTGGTGGTTCTGTGAGACACTTAGCAGCCTGTGTTAAGTCCTCCCTCCCTCTCCCCTCCTCCCTTCCTCTCTAAATAGAAACAATCTGAGTCATTTCCTAGATAAACCAGAGACTTTGTAAAGCCAAAGCCATATCAGAAGAGAACATTGGGGTCGTTTTACCTGCTTCCCTCACATCCTCCATTCCTCCCCTGCCCCTCCCCGACCCCCAGAGACAATCACAGGCACAGTTTTGGTTTTTGTGACAAGGCTTCTCTGTGTAGCCTTGACTCACTTTATAGACCAGGCAGGCCTCGAACTCACAGCTATCTGCCTGCCTCTGCCTGCCTCTCCGAGTGCTGGGATTACAGGTATGCGCCACCGTGCCCACCTTACAGGGGTATTTTTAGACAGGGTCTCACAACATAGCTCAGAACATTCAGAGCTCAGGGCAAACCCTTCCAAATGCTGGAACTGCAGACAATCCCCCCCCCCTTTTCTCTCTCCCGTCTCCCTCTCCCTCCCTCTCTTTTCTCTTTCTCCTCAGAGCTGCCATATCACCCTATGAGGCCTTGTCTTTGGCATCTTTCAAGCATCATACTGTTTTTAAGATTACCCCTTCCTGGGCTGGAGAGATGGCTCAGAGGTAAGAGCACTGTCTGCTCTTCCAGAGGTCCTGAGTTCAATTCCCAGCTACCACATGGTGGCTCACAACCATCTATGGTGTAACCTGATACCCTCTTCTGGCCTGCAGATGTACATGTAGACCACTGTATAAATAATAAGTCTTAAAAAAAAAATAAGATTACCTGTTCCCTGTTGTAGAAATCATTAGTTTGTTTCTTTTTATGGCCACAATTATGATTTATTATTGCTTGAGACCTTCTCTCTCTCTCTCTCTCTCTCTCTCTCTCTCTCTCTCTCTCATCCCAAACAAACTGAACACCTCCCACTAAGCCCCACCTCTTAAAAGAAAACTATTTATTCTTAGTTTGTGTGTTTCACCTGCACTTAGTCTGTGAATCACGTGTGTGCAGTGCCCATGGAGACCATAAGAGGGCGTCAGAGTCACCGTTACTGGAGTTACAGATGGTTGTGAACTCCAAGGTCGGTGCTGGGAACAGAACCCAGGTACCCTGGGGACACAGGCAGCGCTGTCTTCTACTTTCCATCTTTCTGATGAGCCTTCTCTCCATTCTTAAAGGCCCCTCCTCTGTTAGCACAGTGAGGGCAAGTTTCCCGGGGAACATTTGGGAGAAGCATAGGAGGGGAGTGTGGCTCAGCACTCAACAAGCAGGCGACCCCAGGTTTGATCCCTTCAACTGGCAAAGAAAAGCAAAAAAGAAGGAAGGAAGGAAATAAAAAAGAGAAGCCGGACAATGGTGGTGCACGCCTTTAATCCCAGCAGGGAGGCAGAGGCAGGCAGATCGCTATGAGTTTGAGGCCAGCCTGGTCTACAAAGCGAGTCCAGGACAGCCAGGGCTACACGCGCGCGCGCGCGCGCACACACACACACACACACACACACACACACACACACACACACACACAGGAGGGGGGGGGGCGAGGGAGGGAGAGAGAGAAAGCACTGGCTACTCTGCCAGAGGATCAGGGTTAGATTCCCTGCACCCACATGATGACTACCATTTCAGAGGATCCATCGCCCTCTTCTGGCCTCTGTAGGTACTGCAGGAATGTGGTACATGGACATACATGCAGACAAAAGACCATATATACATTTTGTTTAAATAGTGAAAAGAAAAACTGAAAGAAAAGTGGGAGCTGGTGAGGTGGCTCAGTTGATAATGGCAATTGCCACCATGTCTGATGACCTGAGTTCACTCCTCAGAACCCATGAAGCCATGCGCACCTACGGCATGCATGTGTCCACATACACACTGAATAAATGAAACGTCAACTTCTCAAGCTGCATATTGGCTGCTCCTGAGTCCTCAAAAGTTTATGCCCATCCTACGACCTAGGCTAACCCCACAAAGGTTGCCTCACCATAACTCCTTGGGCTTCCATCCAAGGCTGAAAGGCAGCCTGACACTTGAGGGTACTGAGTGCCCCACCCTGCTCTGATGCCCCTCAGGTGTACATGTTCCTGGTTAAGTGGCAGGACCTGTCGGAGAAGGTGGTCTACAGGAAATTCACCGAGATCTACGAGTTCCATGTGAGTGTTTGGGGCAGGGAGAGCTCTACCCGCAGCTGTGGCTCTGCCTTTGCGGACCTTGAGCTCAGCATGTATCTGAAGAGGATACGCATAGTGACTTCCAGGGTCAGCCTGGGCTACCCAGTGAGACTCTGTCTCAAAATAAATGAAGGAGACAGAGACAGAGAGAGACAGAGGGAGAGAGACTGAGATAGGCAGAGAGACAGAGGCAGAGAGACAGACATACAGAGAGAGAGAGACAGACAGACAGACAGACAGACAGACAGACAGACAGAGACAGAGAGAGGCAGAGGCAGATACTTCAAGAGGACATGTGTAGAGCCAACGGCTTCCCCTCATGATTAATGTTATAAACGGGTCCAACTTAGAACTTGAGCACCACCACCTTTTTTCCCTTATGTACTTAGGTTGGCCTTAAATTCAATATACAACCAAGGGAGCCCTTCAACTTTTTTGTTTTTCGAGACAGGATTTTTCTGTGTTTCCTTGGCTGTCCTGGACTCCCTTTGTAGACCAGGCTGGCCTCAAACTCACATTGATCCACCTGCCTCTGCCTCCCAGTGTTGGCATTACAGGCATGTGCTTGTGCCTTTAAACTTCTGGTCCTTCTGCCTCCTTCCTGAGTGCTGGGGTGACAGGCATGCACCCCCACATCCCATTTATGCAATGCTCAGGGTGGAACCCAAGACTTCATGCATGCTAGGCACGCACTCTGCCACAGAGCCCCAGCCTGGTTTGTTTTGTTTTGTTTCCTTCCCCCCCGCCCCTTCTATGTAGAAAATGTTAAAGGAGATGTTCCCCATCGAGGCGGGCGAGATCCAGTCGGAGAACAGAGTCATTCCACACCTCCCGGGTGAGAGCAGGCTAGAGCCCCTCCTCAAGGGTCCCACGCCACGGGGGCCCCTCCTCTGTTCTCCAAAACCCCTTCCTACACACATCTGGGCTTGACCTTGTGTGTGCGCGCGTGTGCTCACGAATCTCTGGTGCCCCCACCTAGCACCCAGGTGGTTCGATGGGCAGCGTGCAGCTGAGAGCCGCCAGGGGACACTCACTGAGTACTTTAACGCCCTCATGGGACTGCCCGTGAAGATCTCCCGCTGCCCACACCTGCTGGACTTCTTCAAAGTACGGCCTGATGACCTGAAGCTGCCCACTGAAAGCCAGTGAGTAGCCACCTCCCCGGGGGAGGGGACATGGGGACAGAATGCACCGAGAGTGGGGAGACCCAAGTTCAGAGAGGGTGAGGGACTGGCCCATAGGCACACAGCACTATAGACCTGGGGCCCTGAGACCTGGGCCAACACTGTATCTACATAGGCTCATGTCACCTTGGGGGGACGTTCTGGAGGCCTCCTGGGAGCTGATGGGAGCCCCTCCCAGGCCAAGCATCTCTATCTATCTGGCAGAGAAGGGCTTTATCATCTCCCCAGGGTTTGCAGTACACTGAGCTTCCTCTGTGTCCCCCCTCCTCCCCAAGTTTGGCTTCATAGAGAAGCTCCTCATTCCTAGGATGATCTGTGCCCCGTCCCCACCTCCCAGGGCTGGGCCAGTGGATACCTTCTCTCTCTGGTGACCATTTTTTTCTTTGGTTCCTTTGGCTATTGGGAAGTCCTCCTGCAGGTCTAACCTGCAACCTTCTCCTCTGTGAAGGTCTGCTCCATATTGCCCGTTCTTTCTCCAGGGTGAAGAAGCCTGAGACGTATCTGATGCCCAAAGATGGCAAGAGTAACGTAGCTGGTAAGAGGGCTAGAGGTGCCCAGGGACAGGGGCACCCAGGGGTGGGGATATCCAGCCAGGTGCTGTGGACATAACCAAGTACTCTGAGTGTGGGGTGTGTGGGAACAGAACACTGAGGAGGAGGAGGAAGAGGAGCTTTGGGGTCCCCTTTCCTTGCAGATAAGGGGTGTGTCCTCACCACCACAGCCCAACACAGGAGAATCGGGTTTAAAGTCATCCTTGGCTACAAAGTGAATTTGAAGCTATACTGGGCTGTATGAGACCAAGTCTCAAAAAAACAAACAGGAGAGTAGGGCTGGAGAGATGGCTCAGCAGTGAAGAGTACTGATTACTTTTCCAGAGAGCCTGAGTTCAATTCCTAGCAACCACACGGAGGCGTACATGCCTCATCACAGCACTTGGGTGCCAGAGGCAGGTAGATCTATATGAGTTTCAGTCCAACCAGAACTATACAATGAGTTCTAGGCCAGAGCTACACAGTGAGACGTTGTCTCAAAACAAATAGCGCATTCAAACGGCCTGGG